>NC_059548.1:8752500-10002500 GCF_905220415.1 Colias croceus | reverse complement strand
ACGATTACACCCCGTATAGTCAAATATAAAAATTATGAACCGCATAAAGTCTTATAACTTCAGTTCAGTATTCTTAAAAAAGACAAAAAAGGGGCAGCAAAGTATATTAAAAAATATGAACAATATAAAAACAAATACCTATTTTAAGTTTATTATTTCCCAGCGGGAGTTTAGCGAGATTTTAGTACCAAGAAATGAAATCCTTTTTAATTAAAACCAGACTTGGTTTGCGCGAATTCAAAGTCAGTAAATGTAATGTAGGTCAACAAGAATTATCTCTAGGAATATTAATGTATTGTACATTTATTTTCTTGAGTTTTGGTATACGAGTGGGAAGTAAAGAAACTTAATATAATTACGGTTTTAAACGCGATCTATTTATAAGTGATTTCATATGATATAATAAAAAGTACCTAAGTACTTAATATAACTTTTTAGTTTTGGTTTTTGTACTTCTTGTAGTAGTAACTTAAAAGTCCGCCAATTGTATACAATATATATTTTTGTACTGACTTTCATTTCTATGTTACTTCAATATGTACCGCCTTCTTGGAACAGTGGTTGACGCGTGAGCGTAGAACCGAGGGGTCCTGGGTTCGATTCCCGGTGGAGTAGGAAAAAAATGTCTCGGTCTGGTAGGACGCAGGAGGCTGATCACCTACTTGTCCCTAAAGAAAATCGATCAGTGAAACAGATATATAATGCATCTGCCCCTTACCCCACTTGGGGACATGGGACTTCACTTTCAATATGTATACAATGAAAACAAAATAAACTAGACATTTAACCAACAAAGTGAACTTAAAGCAGAAGCAGTAAATAAGGATTTTACGACAGTGTATTGCCCCTCATTTACCGCAAGGATAGATTTTTATGATATTTGTGATAGCAGAAAAACTTTAAACATAGGAGAAATCAACAAAATATTTGTGTACTAGATTTCCGCCCACGGCTTCGCTCGCATTTTCAAAGAAAAACCCGCATAGTTCCCGTTCCTGTAGGATTTCCGGGATGAAAAGCTCTTGTCTTATTCTGGGTCTTCAGCTACCTACATACCAAATTTCAATGTTATCGATTCAGTAGTAATTGCATGTAAGAGTAACAAACATACATCTATCCATCCATCCTCACAAACTTTTGCATGTATAATTAGTAGGATATCGGAGAAATCTTTTAAATATTTTTATAAAGAATCGTAAATACGTATTTCATTAGGTCATCTTGTGATAGTAAATACTTTATTGAGGTAAATATTAAACAGCTTATTTCAAGGACCTGAATATAATAATTTCACGTGATACTGTCGCTATAGAATAAACACAATGTTATTAACACGCTATTGTTTTTACTATTTATTATTTAATTATATCTTTCTGACGACTTTGTATATTTACCAATATGTGTTTCTTGTATTTAACCGACTTCAAAAAAAAGGAGGAGGTTATCAATTCGGCCGGTATATTTTTTTTTTATGTATGTACACCGATTACTCCGAGGTTTCTGAACCGATTTACGTGATTCTTTTTTTGTTCGATGCGGGATGGTGTCGAATTGGTCCCATAAAAATTTTATTCGGATAGGCCCAGTAGTTTTTATTTTATGAGCATTTTTGTCTGTAGGTATTTGTAAATTTTGCAAGTGCAAGTTTGAAGTCGGTTGTTTTTAACGCAGTTATCACTTGTTTAAATAATAATTTATAGTATTTCTACGTGCTTTAGATTATTAAACGAATAAAAACATCTGGTACAGAGTCTGAACATCTAAAAAAATGCATTTTTTGTATGCTCTATGCACGCACTGTTACTTTGAAACTTAACGTAGTTAAATTCAAGATAGGTATTCTTCTCTATAAACCACAACACGAGTCCTTAAAATCATTTTCTCACACTCGACACCACTCAACCATTTACCATTGACCCCTCCTCTCCTCACCTACCCGCAAATCATTTTACGGTAGTTGGTACATCCCGGGGCTCAAGATAGTTTGGTCGTTATAATGATAGTCATTACCCGACCTTCACGTTATGCGTTGTGTGCATGTGAAAATTGCAGTTGGATGGGCGTTTTTCTATTTATAGCTTGCATTATTTTTAACCGATTGTGAAAAAGGAGATTATTGTTGACATGTCAAACACATGTCATTTAAAAAGTATTATTATTTAATTAACATATCAACAAACAGCTCACAACATAATTTAAAATATAAGGATGATAAGGTGAAGGAAGTTGATAGTTTAATAAACAGGCTAGGCTATTAATTAAATGGCTGATTCAGGTCCTTGTAAACAGTGCAACCGCCTTTATTGAAATATGATATTGAAAATAATGAAATAGAACCTGCTCACCCGTACCTATATAAAAGAAACTACCCAGTCCACACTTTTGTATCATATTGGAGATTCATATATCTCTTGGTTTATAGACCCTTGGCACTAGAATATTCGACATTTCGTGCTGGCTTCCAGCCACATGAAAAACGTTAGCTCATAAAAATTGATCGTCCTCTTGAGTTGTTACTGTGTGAACGTGAAACGATAGGATCCCGATGGATACTTTAAGAATTTTCCAGAAGACTGATCATTTACTTGGTAATAAAGAAAATCGATCAATGAAGCCGATGTGAAAAGCATCTGCTCCATATAAGGATGCCAATATTTATTATATTTTATATGAAGCCGGAATTAACTTCAACACATTTTATAACACTTAAATTAAAATATTGGCTATGTTATCCAACACTAAAGTGTATTTTACATTCTCCAATCCTACAATCACACAAACAAATACTTTCAACACTTAAGTATGTTCTACTTCTTCAGACCTTTCCAAATCTTGCACCTTCCAACAAAGTCTTCTACCATAAAACATTAGTACTTTAGAAGAACTTACTTCTGACAGTGACGTTAACTCTATCAACGAAGGAAGTCTCGTTTTCCACACCGCACTCGTAGAGGCCCTCGTCTTCTACCCCCACTTGGGGTAAAAGCAAGCTGCCGTCCACCTGGGGAAGATATAACAATTTAATATTAAATGAAACTAAGAACCCTTTGCTGTTCTTAGCAATGGTTTAAGACGTCGTTGGGTTTAGATGTGTCATTCATTTGACTATTTTTTTTCTCAAATCTTGTAAAGAAAAACGGAAGCCTGAATATCTCAGACACTTAAATAATTTTCTAATACATTTGCTGATGTAGTATGAAAATGTATCGAAATTTTCTTTTTTTCATTTGCACAACGCTATTAAAAATATAAGACAATAAAGCCATTTTTAAATCATTCTTTTCATAATAAAACGAGCTATACTAAAAATATAAAGCAGTCCATATTCTTTCCTGCAAATATATTAACCTAAATCAAATTCACCTACAATTTACCGGCATACTAAACTACAATCACCGGAGACATTTTACGTATTCATTCTATGCATTTGTGACAGTGGAAAATGACACTTTGTACCCTGTAATAGAACTGCATTTCCCGTTTCCCCCATTTTCCTTTTACTACCCGTTTTGCCCTGAAGAAATATACTTTTATGGCACCCGAATGACCATCGGTCTATATGATTAATAGGCTGTAATATCCAACCCCATTTCAGTTTCATTTATATGAATTAAACGTGAATCACGCCGGTTTCTGAATAAAGAGATTATGATGATTTTGGTGATTTCTTTTAAATTTGTTTTTGACTGACTCAAAAGATAGATTTGAATTTGTTTAGTTTGTAGGTAACGCAAATATTCCGAGGAAGTAATTCTTTGCAATCATAATTGTTTTAAAGTGTATTAGATTTTTATCAGGATACTTTGTTTGTTTGTTTGATTGTAATGAATAGGCTCATAAACTACTGGACCGATTTTAAAAATTCTTTCACCATTCGAAAGCTACATTATCCACGAGTAACATAGGCTAGGTTTTATCCCGGAAATCCCACGGGAACGGGAACTATGCGGGTTTTTCTTTGAACACGCGGGCGAAGCCGCAGGCGGAAAGCTAGTGTTTAATATATTTAGACTTAAGTATCTATGTAACAACTTATTCATTCTTTTTAAAAGTTCTTATATTTAGAGCGTGTAGGCGTTTCAACGTAGGATGAGATTAGAAGATGTGATGGACCATTTAAATTAATTTTACAGCTGTTAAAGGATGCGTAGGATGGTTAAATCTTGTTGAAGATAATATTATGGTCTGGTAAATTTATACTACGTTAGCTAAGCAAATTAATTTCTACGTTATCTCTGTTTCCTTTTTGAGGACAGCAACACATCCATCTCCTAGTGGCGTGGATGCTTATGGGCGGTGTGTATCGCTTAACACTAGGCAACATGTCTGCTACCTATCCCATAACATTAAAAAAACGTATACGGAGAAAGTATGTAGTAGTGGCAATCCGAACAAATATCTATCTCTGTGCAAAATTTGCGTAAGAGAGATACATAAATAAGTTACGAGTCCATAACAGTAATTGGCGGATAGGACAGTAGGATAATATTGCCCACTCAACGGGTTTCGGGGTTCCCAGCTAATTTAGGTGAGGGGTGTTATTATTTTGTTTTACTCTTTATAGCCTCACTTGAGCAATAATGCCTACCATTGTGTTTGAGAACAGCTTTTCACGGACGTAAATGCTGTTAAATTGTATGCATAGTGGTCTGTTTTTGGGTGCCTTTTGCTCTGTTGCTGAATTTTCAAGTTGCTGTTTGTGATAATCATAAAACAGGTCGGTGTATAGCTATAGAAAAGTAGGCCGAATTAAAGTTTTGTTAAATAGCTGTTTATACGCAGAACGGAAAATAATATGCAGAATAGTTCAGGGAATTCAAGATAATCAAAATATTGAAGCATTCTCAAGCCTGATACTAATAACGAAAAAATAAGAAGCTTTTTTAGTGACGGCCTTTGAATAGACCACCAAGAAATTACGAATCTGGATAAATTGAGCGATAAAACTTATTTCATCAACGTTTTAATTAATCACATCTTTGATTCTTTCTTCAGTAAGTCAGATAAGCTGAAAGCGAAAGACAGAGAAGCTGATTAAATAAATCAGTGACAAATTATTTTCCATAGATAGGGAGAGTAGATTCTGTTTTTTCTTGTGTTATTATTGACAATATTTTTAGCAAGCAAACTTAAAAGTCAGGGTACTTTAATACATCAACTTTTAAAGAGACAAAATACTAACTTACTACAACGTAATAACCGAAGCATTAAAGAATTTATAACTTTGGACAAGACCAACATTTCAGAAACAAAAACCACGAAAAAAGGGGTTAATCATAATTAAAGGCTTAATTTTTCACACAAAGTGAGTAGGGCGTGACTGGGGTGTTCTGAAAAATGCCGGCTCATGTTTTCATGCCTAATACCTATACGCAGTGCCGAATTAAGTAGGCGCGGGGCCCGTAGCTAATAGTTTCACGGGGCCTTTGGTCTACTAGGTAGTAAGTATAAGAATAGAATAATATAAGAACCAATCTTTCCGATTCATTTAGTTTGAAGTTTTAGCGAAGCGTTTAGCTTTTGAAGCGATACTATTGGTTATTTACAAACATATTCCTCGCTATACATCCTCGCACATTATTGGTGGAAAAGCAAGATTAGGTTTAAATTCGCGTGGGCCCTTTTCGCGCAGGGCCCGTAGCTCAATTTCTACTCCATACCAGTAAGGTTAATCCACCACTGCCTATAAGGTATGTTTTTGTGGCCAAGCATGACTGCTCTCGCATCCAATTTTGGAGTTTCCCGATATCAGCCTTAGCGTAATCCTGCAAAATCTTTATTTGTTACGGTCGATTTATTCGTTTTGATACAATATTTTGTAAACAATTTCCGCGGTTGATGAATGTAAGAGGATTAAATATATTTAAAATATTACAAATAATTACACAGTAGTTCTACAGATTCGATAAAGGAATTATGAATTTTATTTATATTCTTCTGTACCCGATAAACAACGATATTTTGGGTAAATTCAGATCGGCTATATTATGTCATTTATTTTTTGGTCGTTATTAAAAAAACAGTAAGCCAATTAAAGGTAGTTCTTATTTCTTGTTACTATATGTTAAGTTATAAATAATCTAAAAAGTCTTTCATTTCATAAAGTATACCCGCGTAAAATTCAATATATGGAACACAACATCAAATTACGTAATTACCTATTAGGTCACCCGCATACTCCTTTGTTTATCAAAGAATGAACCTATAAGTGTTTTTGTCATTTATCGGATTAAAAAAAAAACATTGCAAATCTTTTATTGTAAGGGTTGCTTGGTAGAGATCGCCCTAGCGACATGGCCATCTTTTGCCCTTTTTCATTTTGTACACTGAGAAAAATTTTCTTTAGCAAAGTACCAATTTAGCTCGGTTAAAAATTATTCTGCTGCATTCAATTAAGACATATTTAAAATATGCATTAAAGCTTTGCTAGTATTATACAAGCAAGTATTGCTAAATATTCTTGGCTATTATTAAAAAAGTACTTATTTATTTCAAAATTACCGACTCGGTCAATATTACCTTTACCGAATTAGGTTCAAAATAGACAAGCTTACGTTATTATTTAATGATAAGCAAGTTATTTAATTTTAGACTTAACCATAGTTGGCTACTATTTACACAGAGTTCGGTTAAAAATAAACAAGCTTACATAATGATTGAATGACAAGTAAATCATTTAAATTTAGACATAATATTATTTGGCTAAAATTAAATAACTTTCTATGATGCATATAACCGTGTTTCTTACTTAAAAACAAACAAATAACTTATCTATTGGGAGATAAGCACAGCTCGGCAATTAACAATGGAGCGAATACTATTTTTGACCGAGTAACTTGATAAAAATGAAACAAGGAATTGGCTGCGTAGCCCGCAAAGTCAGCCATTTCTATCAAATCATAGTCGAGTGACGAACGTGTCTGTTGAAGCGCCGCCTCAGCACCTACAAGGCAGATTCAAATTTACATTAAAAACTTTTCATCATCATTTTAATTCAAACTATTATAGAAGAAGAGCAAGATGCAGAAGACAAACTATTAGGGCTCAAAAACAGCCATGGACAGCCGTAGAACTAAAGTGGCAAGACTCTACAGAGACGAAGCTAATTGCTGCAAAATAGTTAACTATAGCTCCAATACCTCAATACAATGAATATGCGGCTCTTAAAAAACCCAAAGGATATCTTCTGGTGAGTTCAATTTTTTTGAATTTTTTGTCTGCTTTAGTTTAATTACTTTTGTATAATATTTACTTAGGTTTTTTTTTTATTTTTTACAGCTAGAAAAAGATTGTGAAAACCAAAGGACAATATATCACTGAAAGCTTCCCCACAATCAAGCCAAAAATATTTGAATTAGTAAGTTACTTCTGATCAAGCAAGATATTGTCATATACTTATTACTTTATTAAATACCTATTACTTTAGTAAATTACATTAGGTAGGATATAGTTCCCATATAATATGTAAAGAGCTTATTGTACTTTAATTTTTTTTTTGGTGCAAAAAATGTTTAAGTTTTAGCATTTATGATCATTTTCCCGACGACGAATTATGTTTCAATGGGAATAAATTCAAATGTTTAAAATAACGGTTTTACTTGTTGGGTTGTAATAAAATTATTAGATCAAAAAGATTACTTATTCTCCTAACTTATTCTTTAGTTTTTGCCTAAACTTTTGACTTATCAAATACATATAAGTAAAATTTTTAGATGTAGTAACTTGCTTACATTACCATAATGGTTGTTTGTTTTTATGTAAACAAACCTAAACCACTTTCATCATAGAACAAACTCCAACATCGCGAAATAAAATCAGCTGTTCCGTAGATTTTGGCAGAGTAGATAATTCCACTTTTGTATATGAAACAGCTGATATTTCTTTTACGATGTTGGATTTGGCTTTGGATTAGGTATAGACCTAATTAAAGTTGTTCAGGTTCGTAGTGTGAGTCATTCCTTAAAAGTTTACTCATGATTTATATTTAACCCTGTTATTGTGAAAATTAAAACACAAAATAGTTATTGTTTCTTGACATTGTGAATTGTGTACTATTTTTAAAAGTAGTATTATCTAAGTGTAAGTAGTATGTTACTTGAAATGATTGTATCGTGTACTGAATAAAGCTAATTTCATTAATGTGCATAATTTTCTTTCAGTTTCTTATAAGTTTTTGGTGTGTCGGTAAAATGAGTATTATTTTCCTACATGAACGTTTCATTGGCTTTTTTTCCGACATGCCAAAATTTTGCCCCCTGCACTAATAATGGTACAAATGACAACATATCGAACTAGGTAAATATTTTCAGTATGAGCTGACTTCACATTGCATACAGGGTGTAACAGAAAGGGGTTACACATCTAAGCAGGGCGTGATGTACCTACTGATGAAACTGAACAATTTTCCCAAAGAACATAATGTCAAAAGATGAAAATAATGGAGAGGTTTAATTTTTTTTTTATCTTTCGACTCATTTTCCTTGGGAAACGTTGTTCAGTTTCATCAGTGCATCACGCCCTGTTCGAATGTGTATATCCCCTTTCTGTTACACCTTGTATAGGTTTTACAAACATTCACAGGTCAGCTTATACTGAAAATATATAGCTTAATATATTGTGTCGTTTGAATTAGTACTTGCAACAAAGTATTTTAGCTATGGTTACCTAATAAACCCGCCTAAGAATACAAAGTAACTTGGCTAAATATACCAATCTTAATTGACTAGAAAGAACAGAGTATATTTAGTTATAGTTATAGTTAACCAATGAACACGATTGACAGTACCCAGTAACTTGGCTACTTATACAAATTTTCAATTGAGTAGAAGTAACAAAGTAGATTGGCTGTCCCTACCCAATAAATATGATTAACATTATCGTGTTACTTAGCTAGTTTTACGAAACAACTTTGCTAAAAACAACAGAGCACGTTGGGTATTGTTAACAGAGTAACGCGATTCACTATAGTAAGTAGGTAAGTTATATTTACTGAGTGAATAGGTTAAAAGCAACAAACCTTTAATACGTATTTTTTGACCAGCTTAGTGGGTTTATATTACCAACATACGTTAACAAAGTTGACTTGTATAATTTTAGCAACAAACTTTGCAGGCTCCCTCCGAAGCAAGTTACTCGGTTGTAAATAGCAGCAACTTGTTTATTTATAGCCGTCACGTTTTTTCAGTGTACGCTCTTATTTAAGTATTTAATTGTAATACAATGGAAAATCATTCATTCATTAATTATTAACACGTTTTCATTAGCTTTTATTTAGGTTTTTTTTTTCACTATACATTTTTACCTGCTTTTTCATAAGTTAAAGCCTAGTCAAAATACACATATCGTGTTTCGATCTAGGTTCAAGTGGATAGGTGACCTGGCCTTGCGGTGTGGCTGCCTTGAACACCGATCAATATGCCCGTCTCCTTTGTACAAAGTCGAAAACTGTGTAAGATTTCATTTAAACTTTATCAGACTGCATTCGGTGTGACGTGGGGAAAGAATGGCTGGATGCATAAGTTTATGACCTAGTTTTGGGTGGTATCTTTTTAGAAGTGTGGGAATTTTGGATACTAGTAGATATTCGATGGACGGACGGACAGAAGCAGGGAAAAATAGTAAAATAAATTTTAACCCTATTCAATTACTGGAAGTTATGATAAGCTTTCAGGCCATTAATGTAAAATGTGCGTTGTTAAAACTAGTCCTGAATTAATTTTTCCTAAATGTAATTTGCATTTTTTTAAACAAACTCTAAAGATCTACTTTGGATATAAATGCGTGAAATTTTCCGAGATTTAATAGCATTTTTATTATAGCAGATCATACTAAAAATGATTTTCTTTTCCCCATTAATAATATTTACCAATCAGGTTTTTTCATAACCTTTTTCTTAGTAGATTCTTAGCAGATCATATAAAAACGTTCTTCTTTTCCCCATTTATAAATTTCACCAATCAATTTTTTAACAAACTTCTAACGTGTAAAAACGTTCCAGAATCTTGAAAGCCTTCATAAATATCTCCAGGCGCTTCTCCGATAGCGTTATATAAAAAATTAAACACAATAGTCTCACAAAATGCGTTTGACAGGCGATTTATAACACAAAGAGCTGAATTATTATCAGCGCGGTATGCTGCATAAGCAAAATTCGATCGGCGTGCGATTTCATCCCCTTGTACAATACAATAACGTCTAATTTCCTCTGGAGGGGAAATAATGTTCCCTATATAGGAAAACCGTAGTTTACGAAGCAATTTTAAATTCAATTATTTGAATTAGTATAATTTGACAGGTTCTATTAAATTTCATGGTATTTTTATGCAGGGTGAGGTATGTGGTTTATGGATTTGGTAATGTAAAGTACCTATAATGCTCCACTTAAGGCACTACCCTCATAATCGAGATCTTAAAATATGAAGGTTTGTTTATAATAAGAAAACATAAACAACCATACAAGTTAGGTTCTCATATTTGCTAAGTATTTTCAAGTTGTTCACTCGTATCTAATAATATTTGCCTAAAATACGATAATACAAATTATAAATAAATTAAAACTTTAATTTTAAAAATGACAAAAACTTTTCACATTTAATAACAACAGTCGAAATACCTAATAAAGGAAAGTTAATAAAAATCGTAACAAATTTGAAAGTTTATTACAAAAGTTCCCTGAATTACAGTCAAATTGAGAAACTTTAAATTCAGTGCAAGTGCAATTATTTCACGGGAGTGGTCCGACTTTAGAGTCTGTAACTTTCAGAGTTCCATAACATTTCAGTACTAAGAAAATACGAAAAATCGCATAACATACATGGGGGTGATTCGGATAGCCCTCTGGGTCCTCCACCTCCCAGCTTCAGTATATCACTACTTTTTGGGACACCCTGTATATAGGTACGTACAATAAAGTCATAAAATGTAATTTTTAAATTATAAGTTACTAGCTTTCCGCCCGCGGCTTCACTCGCGTTTTCAAAGAAAAACCCGCATAAATTCCATTCCCGTGGGATTTCCGGTATAAAACCTATCCTATGTCCCGGGGTAAATAGTAGCCTATGTCCTTTCTCGGGTATCAAAATATCTCTATACCAAATTTCATGCTAATTGGTTCAGTAGTTAAGGCGTGATTGAGTAACAGACAGACAGACAGAGTTACTTTCGCATTTATAATATTAGTATGGATGAGATATTAAAGTCGAAAGAAAAGCTGAATCATGCAGCATGAGTACTTGATTTTGCCGGTGAATCCGCGCAACACAAGTAGTGAGATAATATATGCTGTAAGGGCGCGTTTGTATGACACGGAATGTTACAGCGTGTCAGCCGCGCGGCGGCCGCGCGGTCAGCCACGCCACTGCGAACCCGGACCATTTCCAGACGTAACAGCGCGGTGGCCACCGCGCAGTTAGTTACTCAAATTAATTTCAACTTTACGTCCTAGTTAATAAAACATAAATTTGCTATAACTGAACAGCCACCGCGCGCGTCGTCTAACTGCAGCCTAAAAGCAATATAAACATTAAACAACATTCACAGACGAAGTACCTAATGTTTCTATTCCAATCGGACGCTAGGTCCCCTAGACATGAGTCAGGCGAGGGGAGACATTAATGCGACACGTCACGCAGCCCGGCGTTACTCATAGGGGGAGACGACTGCGTTTTATTTAAAAGTTCTATAAAATATTTTATTTATCGTTTTGTCGCATTGCGTTTAGAAGGGTTAAAGTTTTCAGACAATTTTGTGTGAATAGAATGAAGAAGTGTTTGTGAAAGGTTGTTTATTCGTTATTTTTTTTAAGTGAAACTTTTTAAGGCGCGTTGACATGTAAGTCGACAATTTTGGTATGTTTGAATCTTGCCAAAGAAGTTTCACTTCTGACATGTGTGCTCGGCACACACGCTCTTTTCTATAAGAAAGAAGAAGTAATTTATGAAAAGGGAAGATAGTTTTGCATGTATGCATGCACAAAGTATTTCATGTTTTTCCATTCAAGTTACACAACGCGTAAAGGTAGCATTTTCAGTTGGATAGTTTTCAATAGACACACAGTGGCTTGCAACTTTTAGAGTACCTTATATTCTGCTATATAATACCATTCGACATTGTTTTTAGGTTATTCGTGAAGCTTCACCAACAACCAATACTTTTGATTTAAGAATATTAGGCGTTTGCCGCCCGCCCATAAAATTGATAAAGATATAAGCTATATTTTTTGCCTTGTTTTCAAAAACTAAACATTCTTCCTTTTTCATATTCGAGTAACAAACATTAAACACATCCTTAAACATAAATGGGATGCCATTAGCAAAAACAAGGCAAGCCCGAAGCCACGACAAGAGGCAATAAAGTAAAAACTTTTACACCTGTACTTCAGACGGGAGACTCATAAGTTATAAGACTCATAAGAAGCAGGTGCGTCCGACTCGCCAGACCGAAAGAGTTAACTCATATCTTATGCGTCTGGCATTTCAGGCATAAAGCTTGCTTTAGTGTTGGTTACGATAAGCTTCTTTCATTAAGCTAAAACTTGTAACAAGTGAATTTTTCATGTGAACGTAAAGGAAATGAATGAAATTTTGAAATGGCACCAATAATTCCGATTATGTGGCAGTTAGTTTCACCATCTTATTTTTATTTATTCTCGCAAAATATTATTTCATAGACACACATATAAAAAAGCGTGTGTGCCGAGAACATGTGTCAGAAGTTTTCTGACACAATCTTTGACAAGATTTAAAGGTAGGTACCAAAATCGTTGCCTTACGTCGCCATGGCGTGACGGTAGTGCCAAAACGCGATCTTGAAATTTTACTCTCAACGCGCCTAAAGAAGTTTCACTTCAAAACTAACATATTATGTATAACTTTGCACTAAGTTACAGCAGCAAGTTATTACGTAGAATTTATTACTTAACATCGGTTTTTAATGAAGTAATAAATCCAATGGTTCCAATACAGATACATGATCCCTCACAAAGCTTACACTGTGCATTCAAATGCAGTTGCAGTCGCGAATCAAAAGAGCGCATTTAATCAACTGTGCTATGACAACTGTGTTATGACTATGTATTGACTTGTTGTTTATTGATATTATTTCCGCGGAAATAAGTTTATTTGCCGTTTTGAGTGTTGGTCATTTATTCATTTAACTATTTATTGTACAACACCATTTAACATTAGAATACATAACCTATATTGTTGCACAGATTGGATGTAGAATACTTACAAAAGATGACCTTATCGCTTATTCGCGATTTCATTTATTTACAGTATAATTGTTACCTATTTATTACAACTAATCTGCAAGCTGAATTAATTTCTTCTGACAAATGTAGCCAACAAGCACCTATAGTAGAGCCATTTTAATAGGCAACATTTGACAGTTCAACAAAATTCAACAACGTAACCTAGTAACGACGACATAGAATAACATGATATTTCGTTTTGTTAGAACTGCACATTTGCTTAACTTTTTTCAATTACGATTACATATTTATAAAAATAATGACCGATACAAGTAATTTTAAGATTTCATTTTACTGATAAACCATCCTAAACATAATAAACAATTTCTGAATTGAAGAACTGACGTCGCTACAATTTTGTGTCAATAAACCTTTTTTCTTTTTAAATACTAGAGACGTTACTCTAAAAATCGAAATCTGACATCTAGAATCGAATGCATTGATTACTTGTGAATAAAAATCATCATAAATTAATAAATTCGATTGACAAATGTTTCAAATCCGTATCGATTAATACACTTTAATCGATGTTTTTAAGCAGGTTACCTCTCTTCGAAGATAAAATTGATAGACGTCAAATGTTGCCTATTAAATTAGCTCGACTATAGTCCGCAAACCTTTTACTTATCTGACAATTACAAGAATATTAAAGAGTATAAACCAATTTATTATCAGACAATAATCCTTACAATCAATGTATACTAGGTAATCCAGCAAATGATTATAATGACCTCACCTACGATTATAAGGACTGCCTACATCGGATACAATGTATCAAATTAAAGCTTTGTGGACACTCCCATTCATTATTATTGCTAATCTATATTTGTACTATTATGCGTTTTTCCGTTCGCAGAGTACCTATTTTAGAACCGCTTTGTCGATACGTGCAGTGGAACGCAAGTACAAATACTAAAGCCGGTTGCAGAGCTTGACCGACCATCAGTGCGTACGTCAGTCGCGCTTGTCATATGTATGGAAATTCATAAAACCGTTCATAGCTAGACCGACCATACGCACGCGTATTGTCATGCGCATTAGTGTCATAGTCATACAATTGTTGATGTGTATCGTCAGGACCGACGACGGTACGCACTGACGGTCGGTCAAGCTCTGCAACCAGCCTAAACACAAATTAGGCGACGTTAGAAGAATATGACTATATCAATGTAGTATGTCTGTTAGTTGTGTATGTTAGATAAATTAACCTACAAACACCACCACCTAGGTAGTGTGTCTATTTTTGTTCAAGTAGTAGTAAAATGTGCGAACCCTACTATTTGAGATATTTGAAAGAAAAAGTTACAAAAAAAATATCTTATATACCTACTTATTCTGAAATATAAATGGCGAATTGAACATACATGAAGATATGAATTACGTTTCTAGAAAAAAGATATAAAAAAAAGCCTTTAAAGATACAAGATAGACATATAATTATATAAACACTAGCGGTCCGCCCCGGCTTCGCCCCGTGGTACATATCAACGTTTTCTCTACATAAGAACCATCCTCGTACTTCAAGGAATATAATAAAAAAAGGATTATCGAAATCGGTTCAGCCGTTCTCGAGTTATGCGCTTACCAACACATTTTGGGATTCATTTTTATATTATAGAAGATTTAAAATCACCTAATTATATTCTTATCTATTCAACGTTGTTGTATAATAACAAGCGGAAAATTATATTCAATGTACATTGTAATCCACAAAAGGCGGAATTAACATAACACTGAAGCGTAAAAATACCTTTTAAATTGGGCATACGTTAATTACTTCGCATAATCCATACTAATATTATAAATGCGAAAGTAACTCTGTCTGTCTGTCTGTTACTCAATCACGCCTAAACTACTGAACCAATTTGCATGAAATTTGGTATGGAGATATTCTGATACCCGAGAAAGGAAAAGGAAAGTCTACCTTTTATTGCGAAATATGTACCACGGGCGAAGCCGGGGCGGACCACTAGTATGTAATAAATTCTGCGTAAAATATTTACGTTTTTTGTGAGGATACTTCATCATACTAACCAATATAAAGCTGGCCGAATATTTTCGATCATTCTTAAATTTTGTACAAAAATTTAATAAAGATAGTTTGTTACCTACTATTTAGTATCCTACTAATATTATAAATGCGAAAGTTTGTGAGGATGTGTGTGTGTTTGTTACTCTTTCACGCAAATACTACTGAACCGATTACAATGAAATTTAGCACACATATAGAGGGTAGCTTGGATTAACACATAGGATTTATCCCAGAAATCCCACGGGAACTAAAACTATGCGGGTTTTCGTTTGAAAACGCGTGCGAAGTCGCGGGCGGAATTCTAGTCGTCTATATTGCTAAAATTCACGAAAATCAGTATAACACTTATGTCGTCAAAACGATAACCGTAAAAAGTATAAAAATTTTAAATAATTATCTGCATTATATATTAGTTGGTATAGAAAATGATATACAAAATGTGATAAGATTTTCCTATCAGAACAAATACTAGAAAATACTTTATCTGAAGGCAAGCAACAAATACCTATAAATTTCACAACGTATATATTAATTAATAATTATCAATTTTTACCCTATATATCTGCTCAGCCCCCCTAGCCAAGTGGCTTTCTGTTAGCGTAGCGTTCAATAGAATAGACTACGAATGTATGAGATTGACGACATATCTACAGCTTACGTCAATCTCATACATTCGTAGTCTATTCTATTGAACGCTACGCTAACAGAAAGCCACTTGGCTAGGGGGGCAGGATATTTTATATTATAGACTTCTTTAGAAAAAACTTCTTAAAAAAATTGACTTGGAAAGCATTTAAGTATGTTCAGCTGTACTTTTTTTGTTACTTCTTCGAATTGTACTTACAAAGAAAAGAAAATCAAAATTGATCTTTAAGAAGCATGTTTAATTAACAGGATATACTGATACAGAAAGATAATACTTTATTGCACACAAAATTAACATAAGAAAATTGAAGGAAAATATACAAAAAAATATGTACAAATGACGGATGTAATTCATTTCCTATTTTTTTCTATTTTAATGTTTCGATTTAATTTAGTGTTTAAGTTATTGTTTTATGTTTTCTAAAAAGAAACCCAGTTTTGAAGTGAAACTTCTTTAAGCGCGTTGAGATTAAAATTTCAAGGTCGCGTCTAGACAATACCGTCACGTCATGGAGTAAGGCGACACTTTTGGTATCTATGAATCTTGCCAAAGAAGTTTCACTTCTGACACGTATGCTCGGTACACACGCTCTTTTTTTCAATATCTCATCTCTCTCATCGTCTCATCATTACCTTATTTCTTAAATATCTTCGATGTCAGTTTGTCCCAGTTAATCGTATTGTTACTATCTACTGAAACAATACATTCTGCGTTGACTAGACACTTTTGTATTTAACCATAGCGGCGCGCGGATCAACAAAGAGCACAATTAAGACAATATTCTTTTTCAAACTTTGATTGTTCTAAACAGACTTCTTTCTTGTCAATTCTTTTGAACTCTCCTTTTCATTTTCACTTTCACTACATTAGGATTCTTTTACAAACCAAATCGTCAAATTATACAATAATTAAGAACCACAGATGTAACTAACAATAACATATTTGCCATATTATTCTAAAAGGTCTTTCAAAGAAGCAACAAGAAGTGGAAATAACTCTTCCAATTAAGTTAACAAATTCAGATTCAAAGACGCT
This sequence comes from Colias croceus, assembly GCF_905220415.1. Lineage (NCBI taxonomy): Eukaryota > Metazoa > Arthropoda > Insecta > Lepidoptera > Pieridae > Colias > Colias croceus. Next base: position 9,985,538 of record NC_059548.1, on the reverse strand, counting down.
TTTCACAGGCCGGTAAGAAAACTTTGAATTCCCGAAAAAAAAAACAAAATGGAGTCACAAAAAGGCGCCAATAAGTACATTCATTCATTAGAGCCGTGATACCGCCTGAAGCGCCCTCATCTCCAGTGCATTATAGTGCCTTTTCGTGATGGCACTTAACATTGCCCTCGTATCGTACATGCCTTTTTATGTTCATAATAAGGTTTAAAAATAGCGTTTTGTCATTGATTTTAGATCATGCTCTCGATGTTTAGCAGAATTTGATATACAGCCTGCTTTGAATTGCATCATTCATGATGATCACCTATGATCACATAGACTGTCATATGAAAATTAATCATATTAAAACTCTCTAGAAGGAACTATGCCCATAAGAATATGATACAAGTGGTTATTGAGCGATAGTGCCATGGATAAGCACTGCTTGAAATTTATTTATTTATGCTCCAAATAATTTATATTCGGCATTCGTTTTGATGTCTATGAAGGTTTTTAAGACCATTATTATGAAGACATCTATCGAAGCTAAGTTCGTTTTCAACGAGTTCTACGCCAACTGATACTCAAATCACTTACAGAAAACGGAAACAACCGCTAGAACAAGATTGCAGATGTAGTGATGATATGAAGGATATTCGCTCGGAGTTGAGCCGTATTAGTACATTACTTGAAAAATATGTTTGCTCAAACGAACAAATAATAAACAAAATTCATGAAAACATTTCTGAGGTAAAAACACAAATTACCGAAATTAAATCGTCCAACGAACAATCCTTGAATTTAATTCGCCAAAATACGAATCAAATCAATGAAATTAAGTCATCAGCATGTATGATAATTACTGAACAAAACATATTGAAGAGTACTATTTCTCAATTAGAATCCCAGATCAACCAGGGTGAGAGTAAAATAAAATCACTGGAGTTAAATCTTCAATCAATAAATCAGTCATCCAATCCATCGGGTTTTACGTCTAAAAATCAACTACATATAAATGAACACTTAATCAAGGAACTACGAGACAGAAAAAGCCGCGAAAAAAATGTAATTTTTGCTGGTTTCCCAGAATCGACATCTCATCATAACTCAGAGGAGAGGATATCTAAAGACAACTACGAAATTTTAAAAATTACCTCGCTAATAAGTTCAGACCTACCGAAGCCAGTAAAGATATATAGAATTGGCAAGTATTCACCGGGGAAAAATCGTAGAATAAAGGTTTGCTATGACACAATTGAATCTGCTAAAATAATCCTACGTAACAAAAATAAACTACCCAACAATATTAAAGCTTTTAGTGATCAAACGCCAGCTCAGGAAAAATATCTTAAAAGTTTACAGGATGAACTAAACCGTCGCATTGGTGAAGGAGAAACAGATCTCACAATAAAATACGTTAACGGAATGCCTACTATAAAGAAAATTATGTCAAAAAACTAGAAATAAATTTAAAGACAAACAACCAAAATATCAACTCCTACGAAATACTAGACAGCTATGAAAATTTGCAACTCTCCCGATCCAGGCTTAGATTTATATACTTCAATGCGCGAAGCATAAGAACAAAAGGTAAACTAGATGAAGTGAAATGTATCCTGAGCTCATTAATAAAACCTATCCACGTAATTCTAATTACTGAAACTTGGATAAATTCTGATGCGCAAGCTTCAGAATTAAATATTGATAATTACACACATTATTTTAACTACCGGACTGACGCAAGAGGAGGTGGAGTCTCAGCATACATCCACAACGATTTAAAACACAATCTTATTGAATCACGATACGAGGAAGGGAACAATTACTTATGGATAAGTTTAGAACGATGTAAAATTGATGTAGGCGTTATCTATAAACCGGGCTATACTAACTGTCAAAAATTCCTTGAAATGTATGAATCGCAATTACAACAAAGGCACAGAGCTATTATTTTTGGAGATTTTAATATCGACTTGTTAACAAAAGATAAAAATACCAAACTATACAAATATACTCTTAAGTGTAATGGACATATATTACTCAATAAACTAACTAAAAAATACAGCACAAGAGACTCCTCAAAAAAATCTATCATTGACCATGTAAGTACGAACCTTCAAAATGATAATTTTCATTTCGCAATAATAAACTCATGTATTTCCGACCATAAGCACATATACGTAGAATTAAAAAAATATTTACCCCCAAAAAGTGTTAAAACTCAATATAAAGCAATTAATTACGAAAGATTATCATCCCTGTCTGACTCCATAGTTGATACTGAAATAAACAAAGATTATACAATATTAGAAAATAAAATTAAATCTATTATAGATAAAAGTAAGATTACTAAAACTAAATTTCTAAATCTGCCCCGAAAAGACTGGATAAACAAAGCAATTTTAACAGAAATTAACGAAAGAAATTTATTATGGTCTCAACTAAAAAACAACCCTAAAAATAAAAACCTTCAAATAAAATTTAACACTCAAAAAATAAAGGTAAAAAAATTTATTCAAGACACAAAAGATTCTTACTATTACCAAGAATTTACAAGGAATATAAAAAAACCCAAGAAATTATGGACTTTAGTAAATAAATTAGCTAATAACAAAACTGTAAAATGTACTTTACCTACTAAATTACTTATAAATTCTGAATATATTACCGAGCCAAATGAAATATGCCAGATATTTAATCAATATTTTTCTACAATAGGATCTCGTCTAGCAAATTTAATACCCCTACAATATCAAACCAACTCTTCCTCAACCTTACCTAAATCACCATCAAAAAAGTACGAATTATCCACTTTTGATCCCTGTACACCTAATGAAATTTTAAAAATTATAAATAACCTTAATTCAAACTGTAGTACAGGTCTTGATGGTATTACCACAAAAGCAATTAAATGCATTAAAGAAAAATTAAATCATACCTTAAGCGATTGTTTCAACCAAGCTATAAGTCAAGGACGTTTTCCGGATTCGTTGAAAATAGCGAAGGTAACTCCTATCTATAAGAGTGGTTCAAAATTTGAACCTGGTAACTATAGGCCAATTTCGGTGTTGCCAGTGTTGTCAAAAATATTAGAGAAAATTTTACACACGAGATTAGAAAAATATTTAGACTCATTTAATTTTATTTCAGTGCGTCAATACGGTTTTAAGCCAAAAAGTAACACTCTGTCAGCGACTATAGACCTGACTACTAAAATAAAACAGAACATTGACGCAAAAAATTTAGTTTTGGGAGTATTTATTGACCTACAAAAGGCCTTCGATACCGTTTCTCACGAACTTTTAATAAAGAAATTAGCATCCATTAACATTACTGGTAAAGCACTAGACATGCTGAAATCATATTTAAAAAATCGATCACAAATCGTTAAAATAGATAACTACAATAGCATTCCCTTACCAATTACGTGTGGCATACCACAAGGTTCGATTTTAGGCCCATTGCTTTTTTTAATTTATATTAATAATTTACAAGATTTAAAACTAAATGGTCATCTAACACTTTATGCGGATGACACCTGTCTGTTTTATTTTGGTCCCTCTATACATGACATGATAAAGCAAGCACAAAATGATTTAAATAAATTAAATAAATGGTTTCAATACAATCTACTAACAATAAATATATCTAAAACGTGTTATATTAAATTCAAAGCTCAGAACAAAATTATTCCACCACACGCTCCACTTAAAATTAATGGTGTTGTATTAGAACATAAAACCCACGAGAAATACCTAGGTTTGCGAATCGACAGCTCTCTAAAATGGAATTATCACATCGACCACCTAAAAAATAAATTATCAGCACTTCTTAGATCTCTGCGTAATATCACTTCTTGCATTCCTCATAAATTACGCCACACCATCTACAACACGTTAGTCAAACCTCACCTAATGTATTTAATAGAAGTATGGGGTAGCGCTTACAAAAATAAATTAGCGCCACTACAAATTTTACAAAATAAAATTATTAAAACCATTTTTAAATATCCTTTTTTAACTTCTACAAATAAAATCTACGACGATACTAAAATAATGAATTTAAAACAATTATACTTTTATAATACGTGTATGTTCATCCACAAAGCGCTACATAAAAACATAAATACAAATATAATATTCTCAACATCAAATCGCCACTATCCTAATAGACGAGCTAGCTATCTTGCCCTCCCGAAGATCCGAACGAATTATGGAAGGCGAACGGCAACATACGAAGGAGCACGTTTCTATAACGGATTGCCAAGCAAATTAAAAAGTGTAAACTCATTCATTGTATTCAAAAAACAATTAGCGAAACACATCCTGGAAGACCACACGCTCAAACTTTGAATGCAATGAATGAGTACCTAACCTAAACTTATGTTTATAGTATGTAACTTACTCTAAATTTTTATCTAACGAATGATATTTTTTATAAATACCTATGTTTAAAATTTAAGTTTCTCATGTAAGTGACTTTATGTCTTAATGGGAATAAATGTCTTTAAACCTTAAACCTTATTATGAAGACATCGACCACATCGTTTCGCTATTTTAAGTATTTATAATATTGCACTGTCATTCACAATTAAAAGGAGTTTATAGTTCACAAACTAGAGTCTATCAATCTATTAACGCCACAGAACTGACCAATGAAATACACATACATTTACTAAAGTAAACTAGAAACACAACCCTCCTACCAATCGGGTAAAGAGCCACTCAAAAGAATTGGTGACACACTTGCATATGACACTAGAACCAATTTACCTTAACCCTTAGCCATAAAAAATCTACGAAAACACCATAAATTCAAAGAGGCATAGTACATTTTTTTAATCTTAATTTTATTATTGAGTACATTATTTAAGTCCTTATAGCCAATTAGCCATAACAATCTACGGAATACATCAATTTAAAGGGGGAGAAAACAAAACATTTTAAATCTGTATTTTATTAAATAGCGTTTGATCAGCCATGGTTTCAAATCAAATCATGAATATGCTACTCTCATTGGCTAATACAAATAAGGATAAACTGATACAGGACCACCAAAAATCTAAACTCATCCAGAACATCATTCAAATCCACGTAACAAAGCCATTGTAATAGCACCGAGTTAAATTCGCCACTATTTCAATGTTCCAATTGTACTATATTATTTATTTGATGTCACGGTCATATACGTTAGCGCGGATGTGAGCAGTGAAACTGGCTGCGATTTAAGATTTATCTATTTGTTTAGTAACCACTTGGCTTTGAATGGTTATTTATTGTTCCGTTAATAACAACAAGGATTTTCTAGCATGTAATGGTTATTTAACGTCTTAGTGAGGGAGTAGTTGGAATTCCACAACTGGAACCTTACGATTTTTTCAATTTTGGTACCTGGGTGTATTATTATGTATTTATATTCTGGCTTCTGGGTATACATGATTGATGATATACATTGAAATTCTCATCAACTTCAATAATTTCTCATTCTGTCTCCAATATTCATTCTTCAAGTTGATGCCTACTGCAGGATATCTTTATTTCTCAGCCTTACAATTACATTCAAAGTACGAAATTGTTTTACATTAAGCAGATGGACTGATAAAGGAATTACATGCGAAATTTCTAGATGCTTGGGCAACTTCTAGGTGAGGAAACAAAATTCTTAAATACAATGTACAGCGTACGCAGTACACATTAGAAAATCTTACAGAGAACGTCTATCACGTTTCAACGCAGTACATACTTCCGAAGTGGCGAAAAGTTTCCTATATCAAAATTCCATATCAGTAAAACTTTGTTTACTTTCCGTGCATTGTCTACATTAGGTCAAGACCGGGTTTGTCGTCACTGGCCATGCCGTTGAAAGTCAAGTGACCTTGACGGTGATTCGCGTCATTTCCTCATTTTTCTTCAAGCCTGACGGTCTGGACAAGTTACAATCTTGTTTAATTAATCGAGACATGTTTTTTTGTATTGGAGATTTTATGGTTGAAATTTTAAGACGTAAACATAGAGCTACTTTGGCGTCAAAATGATGTTTTGGTCATTAGAATAAGTAAAGAAAGGAAGAAAGAGCGACAAATACCTACGTTTGTAGATACGTCAGTTTAGATAAGCAGCTAAAACTAGCTTATTACTAGGTTTTGTTCTTATTTTTTTAATATAAGATGTAGTCGAACGTTTAAGGTAATTGCGCTTAACAATCATTGTAATTATGTGTGAAATTGTTCCGCAGTTCATTTTCCTGATTTATAGATTTGTTATTACTGAAACTAAAAGTAATTATTGTAAAGTTATAATATGACTTAGTGACTGTGAGTGAATAATTTAGTAAACTACCGTATAGAATTTGAACAATAGAATAAATGTTGAAGAAATGTTAACCTTATTATTCAAGTCAAGAAAAAAATGTATACAACAATAAAACAATTAAAAATACGCAGACATATATTTCTCTGCGAATCACAACCAATAACCATCTTACCAAATTCTTAGAAAACATACACACAAACACCAACTATTTCTCTAACGAGAATCAAACCCACATCCCACAGTAGACAGTCATACCAGCTACAATCAGGTCGACATGAATATCTTTGAACAAACAGAGCGTACAGATGAGAAGCTGTAACAATGGCTTCTCGTCTAGCTTCTATACATAATAGCGATCCGTCAAACTACCCGCAACGAACTATTTTATACATGAGTAAGTGCAATGTGGAATATGTGGAAAATAAATAGTTCACATGTTTCAAATACCTTCTGCTTGCGTTTGAACGAGTGATTTCTGAAGAAATATGGAATTTCAGTAGGGAAGTCCAAAACTGTATCCCAAAATAGCAAAATTTTTGTGGCTTTCACAGTAACTTTTGAGATTCTTTAACAAATTGATGATTAGCAATGCTGCGTTTGAACAGTCCATTAATTATATTTTTTAAAGAAAGAAAGAATAATATTTTGAGGTAAGATGCGAACTACAGGAGTACTAGTTCTGGGAATTAATCTTCACGTTGCGCCATCATAATAAATTCGTAACAAGCTTCTCCTCAAAAAACTAACGAAGTTGTAATTGGTCTAGCCAATATCGAGTCACAACGACGATTCCAATACTGTATGTATTGGAAGAATGTACCAAAAGTCCCAAAGAGTTATGTCCCAAATCTACATTACTACCTATAGCTTCTTACGTAAAAAACCCTACATACATACTTTGAAAAATAAGCCGCTACAAAAAATCAAATCACAAAAGGCATAATTTCTCTTCCAATTAACGAGAGCACAGAGCTCATATAACAAATAACAATGGGGCAATCTCCTCAATCCGCAGACACGTTGTAATAACTGACAAACAACCTTCATGAACTAACTGTTGGACTAATGACTGAATTACGTGAACGTTTTAGCACTTAAATGCTTGAAGCTACTCTTGTTAGTTTAGTTTTAATAATGGGAATTAGATTGCAGGTGCATTGTTAGATATATGCAAATGATATTTGAATACACTAGTAACCATAAAAATGATTCTTAGTTGAAATCATTCAATTTCTACCATATGCTACAAACTGGAAAAAATTATTAATTCGACTAGATTTATTCTGGAAGAGATATTGTGTCAAATATTTTCAATAAAGGGTACAAACTACAAACCCTTTACTCTCTCTGTTTCAAAGATATAGTCACCAAATAACAGTAAGAATATTGTTTTTATAAAAATAATGGCTAAAAAGTCACATGTTATCATATGTTCGCGACTAATATAGAAGATCAAAGGTCGTGACCGTAACTTGTAAATACCCGTAGGTACGTTAATTTATAAAAACCATCTTATCTAATATCCTTGAGAAGATAATCATTGTCAATGTACAATTATACTCGTCCTTCCTAAAATTAATTCTCTTCTAATCTTTTACGCATGTATAATTGCTCATAAAACTAAATTGTATATTAAGATCTTTCTATAAGCCAAAATTCTTTACATCTAATACAACTTTCCCAGTTATTCCGGCACGATTATGATTTTTCGGGTGACTTCATCTCATACGGATTGATATTATTATAAACCCATCGTGAAATCATTCAATAAAAACCCAATCTTCATCCCTAGCAATTTATATAACATCATTGACCCTTCTTTTCGGAGACTCGAGATCCCAAGTGCAATTTGCAATGGACGCAAAATACGATCCCGCCAAATCTGAACCGAACTGGTAACGCTTTGCCGATTCAATTGGAGATAATCAACGAGCAAGAAGGCTATTTGCCATCTCCCTCATCGCTAAGGAGAGGGAAAGAGATGATGGTACTGGGTGCTCAGAATGGGTCCGTCAAATTTCACGAATGGATTATTTTTTCATAGCCACGATGCTTCAGCTGAGGCTTTGGGTTCATTAACGAAATTCGTGTTAAAAATTCAGTGGCTCGCCCAAGGTTTCGTAATAAATTGTAATCATTGAAGCCTTTATATTTATTATTTATTATGGTACGCAAATCATTAAACGATAAAGATGGTAAAGGATTATTTGGCACTATTTCTTATATGATTACCTTTCCATATTTATTTCAATGTTTATATGTGTAATCTTCCAATTGTGTTTCAACTTTTCTACTCAGCGGAATTATAACTATGTCTGAGAATCCTAATTCTGCCAATTAATTAATTTTACGATTTAGCCGCTCCAAGTAATTGCAGAACGGCATTAATTGCACATAAAAACCTGTTTTGAGCGATGATTGTTTACTATCATGTCTAAATCTAGAATTTTAACGACCTTGTTTGTTTTTTGGAGATAAATGGCAAAATCAATATTTAAACTTCTTATTTGAGAATCAATCACTGAAATGTTTTGTTTTGCGAAGTTTTGATTGTGGAAATTTACAGAGAAAATTATATAGAATTTATTTCAACACCAAGGAAACAGTTAATGCTCCCTTTAAAATACTATCGTAAGGTACCTGGTAAGGTACTTAATCTGGTAGATAAGTCCTGTCTAGTTATTCTACGTTCTCTAGCTTTTATTCTGGTGATAAGACTTCCTCTTAGCTACAACAAAACGATCAATCCTTAGCAATCAAATCAGCATTTAATTATAACAAATTTAATTTAATAATAATTTATTAATTTAATTATGCAATCAAACTCAATATCACGGTCGTTTACAGTAAACAATACTCTCATCTTAACGATAGCATCAACAAATGAGCACTTAATGGCTATTTAAGACGAATTAACAGCATCCATCCACTTAAGTGGATATCTTGCTACAATCTCAAGTGGCTAACATTCTTAGTTATTTTTCTTAGCAATTAAGTGTTCCAACGACCCGATGTTTTGACGGTCACTAGAATTGGACATTGTGTATTTAATTCACTTTAATAGCGAAGAATTAACGAGATTATATCTTTGATATACGATAACTTCTCGTTTTTAATAAAAATATCAAGAAATGATGTTTAAAGCTGAGGTGTTAAAACGAGTAAATTAACGCAATGTTATAAGTAAATTAACGTAATGCTTATAAAGTGTTTAAATGGCATTTCAAGTATTTTCTTAATAAACTTATTTCAAATAAGTTTTTGCATACGAATTTAGCACGACCTAACTTCATTTACGAACACATTTATAAAACCACTTTAAAATCTAAAAAACGTTTTAACCTCTCTATATAATTCCTAACCTAACCAACAAAAATCAACAAGAGAGGCGAATCAATTACTTTCCCGCGTCAAATACAAACTCTTTTGTTTTCCAACGCTTTGGCAAGAGATGATCAAAGGAGTCACATCCGTGACGGGATCACGGTGTGGAGGATTTTATTCTTCGTACAGACGCAATATAAACGTAATAGAATTTTTAACCTCACACAAGATGGAAGATTTTCCAGAATTTTTAAGGGTTGATCGGATTAGTTATCTCATGTGTTTTTTTTACGTTTAACGCTGCTTTTCAGAATTGTTTCAATGCATTTTCAAATCTTTATACTTAAACTCCAATTTCAGCATTTTTATAGAGACTATGAACAGACGAGTTTCCAGGTGTCCTGTAAATAGTTGTATATCTATTTATTTACCTATTAAGGCTAATAAATGTCCATTGGTTAAACAAAGGCGAATAGTCCCGCAAATAGCCCCAAATATACGGTCATTAGCTAAATTTGTCACTTTACTGTAGGGTATAGAACACAGAGTACTATTGTATATTAACTATATTGTATCATAAGTCTGTGCAGAATAAATAAATTCGATTTAGATGATCCTGTCATGGTAAATTCAACTTTTCAAGATGGCGATTTGTAGACAGCGTAATTTCATACTTTTCAGAATACGAACTTTTTCGGGCACAAGAATTTATTTTTTTAGTCCTCTTCTTGTCTTGTCTATCTTATACTTCTCAAAAGCTTTAAAGGCGGATAAAACTGAATTTAAACCAAAACTACTATAAAATCGATATAACTCCACGTGTTCGTTGTAATTCAATGGTTGATCGACTTTTCCATTGCATGTAATCTAATTATCAACCCGTTGACCTGTGTTATATTATATAATGTTCATAACAAACCATATAAAGGCTATGTAATGTTACCGTCTGAAATTAGATTCTATTTCTATTTATAAAGCTTCAGAAGTGATGAATAAATGAACATATTATTGCTATTGTCTTTGTTACGTGATTATTTTGCGTGTGTAAAGCCATTTCGACAAACAATATATAAATAAATTTTAATGACAATAAAGTAATACACAAAAAAGGGAAGACAAAATATAAATATTTCAGGAAAATTTCTTAAAAAATATCATATAAACATGAATTTTAATGGAAGGCCTTTTGCTTCATAAAATACAATGTACTTTTTATATTATTTAATCTGATTCAAATATGTTTTATGATTCAATTTTGTTATTTATAGTACAATCGTACTATAAATATCCTGAACTATAACATAATAAAATACACAAAAGCTTTACAAAACTAGAAAAGATATTCTCACAACAAATAAACTATAACAGCCGTACGATTTATCACTTCTCATCAAATTAATACACCTGAAAGCTTTCGAATGTGGAGACAAATATTGAGTCACTGTGTTCACACAGCATCGTTCAATTTATTAGATTTACTTTATTTTTGCTGCGTCATCTGAAACGTACAGATTTATAGCAAGCTTCGCCATAGAACGCGTCAGAGCGATAACCTGACGCCGCGCTATGACGGCGAATTGTGTTGTACTACGCGGTAATATACCGTCAAACAACGATCTGACGCCCATCAAGCAGGTACGCGTTCTATCTGACAGCCAATAGCGCGTAGTAAATTACATCTCGGCGTTATAGCGCTTCAGGTTATCAATCAGACGCGTGTTAAGTATTCAATCTATCTGGTAAAGTCAATATGGCTCTGTCAGATAAAATGCATACTTAGTGCGCGTCGGAACGTTGTCGTTCTGTTACCGCGTAGAACAACACAATTGTGCGTCATAGCGCGGCGTCAGGTTAGCGCTCTGACGCGTGTTAAGAACTCGATATATCTGTTAGAGCCATTCCATAAATTCCCTTAAAGCTTTCCATGAAATCAAAAGGAAAACTCTTTATTGGAGGACCGAATTACATTGATTCAGTGTAAATATTTCCATTATCTATTTAAAGCGAACTCCAACAATTGATTCTTAACAAGAGCACCGAGGACTAACAAACTTTAAGCCTTTGCAAATAGTCTGTCTTCGATTACTTTGTTGCGATGAACATTTTAATTGTGTTTATATTTACCTACTCATATAAAATCAGTTTTGCTACATATTATAATTTTTAAAGCATTTTATGGCACTTTTACTGCAAAATACGCAAACAAATACCAAATAACGGCAGTTAAGTGCCCAGATACTCAGATAGTCTATCTCGAATAATGAATATTCTATTTAGCTCATTCATGAAGCATGTAGGAGCACCTTCCTATATACATTTGTCCACTACAAGTGTCCTACAATATCACCTTCAAATCCAAACAAAACACTAGAGCGTTAAAATCAATACGGACACATTGTCTCGTCGGACTATAAATAGATATTCTGGTGAATTAAGACATCGGCCAATTCATTTTACGACCAGCGGCAATTTTTTCGCAATCGTACCGACGAGCGACTGATTGGACGTTATGGGGACGATTTGATACATATATATAAAATGTATATGTATTGTATGTTGGACAGACTATCATATAGAGATGGTATTTCTGAAAGTAGGTACTTATGATACATTTTCAGGACAGAATTAAACAGAGATTTATGGAAATTGGCACTATAATATCACAAAATTACTGAAGGAATGCCATGAAGTTAACTGCAATTCGAAAAGATTAAGTGTGGTTTTGCGTAAGAGCCACCGATAAAATACTAATCTTTTAAAATATACAAACTTTATTGCATTCATAGAAAAGTTTTTCAACTTATCTTTAGAAATTTCATAAAGGAATTAATAATTATATACTTTATATCCTAACTTCCAGACAGCTTTTTTAAATTATTGTAGGTAAGAACAATTGATAGCAAGACGACGATAAAATAGTACAACGTTTTGATAGAAAAATATTTCATACTTTGTCATCTCAAATAACGTAGGTCCGCCGTCCGGCACTCGCCACTCACACGGGCAAATAATAGACGTGATTTAGGGTTCTCTAGCCACATAGGAATAACACTTGAGGACATCCTTTGTTATATTTCTCAGCATTATAGCAGATACTTATAAAAATCGGGAGTTAATACTATTCCTTGCTAGGTTATATCCGTTTGCATTTTTCTCCTATTTTAATAAAACTTGTATTTATAAATGTTTGAAGTGTAGAACATTACAACTTTTTTCAAAAATTATTTGGGCCAATTTTGCTTTCTAATTTTTGAATTTTCATAATTAAATAACTTTTATTAGATACTAAAGTATTAGAAATAGCTGTAGATCAATACTACCCTACAGTCTACACTTTCCTGTCATTTAATTCGTGACATGCAATATCCGTCTCCCAAAGTTGGGGTAGCGCACGTGACTCAAACAAATATGCCCAATCTGGACATCAATGGCGACTCGGGCGAGCAATTCCACGCAAGGAACTATGCTATCGATTATTTAACTAGTTCAGAATACACAAATTTATAAAATAACTGCTTAATGAGACTGAGAAACTTTTATTTAATACTAGCATCCGCCCGCGACTCCGTCCGCGCGGAAAAATTAAGAAAAATTACGATTTATTTTTTTTCTACGTATTTTTCCGGGATAAAAAGTATCCTATTTTATGCCCAGGATAATAAGGTATAATTAGGTATACCAAGTTTCATCGAAATCGAACCGTTAGTTTTCACGTGATGCCTGAACATACAGACAGACAGACAGACAGACAGACAGACAGACAGACAGACAGACAGACAGACAAAAATTTTTTTAATCACATGTTTGGGCTTGGTATCGATCCAGTAACACCCCCTGCTATTTATTTTTTCAATATTTTCAATGTACAGAATTGACCCTTCTACAGATTTATTATATGTATAGATGATTTACTTTCTTCTTTCTTTCTAATAATTATAATATAGCAATAATTTCGGAGCATTATGTATCTAGCGGAGGTGGTAATCCTTCAACCAAGATTAGATCTTTTTCTTTTTTATTGAGTAATTGTGGCATAAGTGATAAGACCCAAACAGTACATGCATTTGCACAAAATACTGTATCAAGAAAGTTTTAATGACCATTTTCTAGAACAGATCATTTTAGATTGTACAATTAATTAATCACCTGCATTTTCTACCCTTCAATATTCGAACAGGCAAATTCTTAAGTACTTTAAAAGACAGAGCAGGAACGCGATAAACTTTCCTACATATTATTTCCATAACCGACACAGCAATAAGAGCCAAATCCATAACTTCTCGTAAACCAGGAAATCTTGGAAGATCGTAACAAACGGTCACACTTCACTCGAGAGTCACTCGAAGTCAGGAAAAGCTTAATTGTGAGGTGCGAATATAATAATTGTCTGTGATTGAACGATTTGGCGCCGAATTACTCTGTAATTGTCTATGGTATTTAGTGTGTAGGTAGTTCGGTAGTATAACATAGCTTTGGATATGCGGGTAAAATATTTAAGGTATTTTATTAAGGCCTTAAAAGGTTAAGTAACCTAACACGACTTTATGAGCATACACGCTCAGCTTTTTGGAACACTTTACAGCAATTAACAATTTAGCTAAGCAATGCTGATGTTTGTGTACACATTATACATATGTCTTGTATACCTAGGTGTGTATGCATATGTGTTAGGACAACATGTTTTCTACTATCTCAAACGGAGTTGGAAATACATACTAGAAATATACTTACTATATACTTATATCTTGAAAATTTGGTAAGTACGAGGTATCGAAATCAAAGTTGTAGAACGCAAGGAAGTTTTTACTGTTTTCTTTAATGAAATTAGTTTGTAAGGTATTAGATAGCTATTATATTGTATTAGGTAATTATCTCGATCGTACATTCCGTTCAAATTGAACGTCACAATAAAGCTGTCTATGTCCCAGATCCACTGATTAAAGTGAAGCCAATGCAATGTCTTTAACCAATTTAAATGTTTATTATGCTTTGAATTAACTATGTGTATTGTATGTTGTGGATATGGCAGGTATTAAGAACATAGATGTGCGAAAGTTCTGTTGTTCTTTTATCTTAAGTTAAAACTAGCTTTTCCGCCTGCGGTTTTTTCTGCTTCGTCTTAAAGTTAAAAACTCAACAAATAATACACCTCACAAGTTTTACTTTTTCTCTCAAACCAAGCTATCTATTTAAAAACCGCATCATAATCTGTTAAGTTATTTCAAAGATCTAAACATACATAGGGATAGACACAACGGGAAGCGACTTTGTTTAATACCATGTAGCGATAATAAAACGAAAAATACCGAGCCGCTCTGAAAGCAATAATGGATAAGCGGAAAAAATAAGCCATGAAAATGTATATAGTCATGTATTAAATGATAATCGGTACATAATCCATATTATTATTGCTCAAACTGAACAAGGGCTTATAGTTGTTTCCGATGACGCTATAGTTACACGCATATAGCGCGGGTATATGCGGGTATTAAGGTTAAGCTTAATTTTATGTTACAAATTAATTATTATCAGTAGGTCAAGTTATTTTTTTTTGTACCTATTGCTAAAAACACGTCAAGTATGTGAAAATAACTGTAAATGTGAAATTGTGATTTCGTTTTCAATTTTCATTTGGTTTCTTCGTTAAATTAACTTAGTAAAAAATTGTCCGAATTTTGTATTGGGCCTTTGAAGCACTTAAAAAACTTCGCAGTAGCTACATACGACAATTTTTTTAGCAATAAAATTTATTCGTTTACGAATAGGTATGGGATGGAGTAAAGAAGTTGGAAAAACCTAGCATAATCTGTCAGGTAGAAAAAAGAACATAAATTATTGTCGCAGCGGAGATAATACATCGCGCAAAAAAGATTATTTTTCCATTTTAGTGAAATAAGTTTTTGAACAGTAAATATTTACAGTGCTACTAAAATCGTTTAATAACGAAATACATAATTGTAACACTGTATAATCGAAATAAACATATTTGCATAATTATTAATTACACAGATTCTTTTAACCCCTACACAGAGGTTAAATCAAATCTAACAGAAAAAATATTAGATTTGATTCTTATAACCCCTACACCGGGGTTAAATCAAATCTAACAGAAAAATTATTAGATTTGATTTGTGAGCGATATAATTTATTCAATAGCACTTCCATTGAGCACATAGAAGTATTTATTCAGGTGTTTTATAGACAAATATAATATACTAGAACAGGTTGTTTGAGTCAATAAAATCTAAACAAGATGGAATGTTTACATTAGAATATGGGCATGCTTAAATACGCTACGAAATACGAATTGAGAACCTCCGACGTTTTGGCGTAAGTCGGTTAAAAAGCGCTTGTAGATAGGTCAATTTATTTATCTTTTCACAAAAAAGTTACTCATCTCATTCCTCTTGGTGTCATTTTTTTACTAAATTTTAATGTTATTAAAATTAATGAATAAAGTCATGAATAATTCATTAGTTTACCTTTTAAAACCGTGTAGGTATAAAACGCATTTGAATAATACGTTTAATAAATACATACCTACCTACCTGTTTAGTTTTTCATACTACCTACCTACTGAATAAGTAGTAGGTTGGTGGTATTATTATGATTAGGTAACACCCTTGTAACACCTTATAGATATCTCTGTTTGCGAAATAAATATTTAGAGATGCATGGGCCTCTGCAGTGCAAAATTGGATGGGATAAGTAATTTAGCTTTGTTGTTTATTTTTTTCTACTTGTGTGTTTTAAGCAAAAATGTAGTAAAACTAAAAATTTGTGTGCTCCTTGCTGGTGACAATAAATTAATATACCTAAATAAATCTTAATATTTTTAGATGTTCCCACTGGAGTTCCTCGTATACAATAGAAATTACCTAATAGCAGGCATAGAAAAAATCACGAATATTTATAATATTTCCGGTAAGAAAAATGACTGTACCAGTATTTCGTGGTGTGTGCGGTTGCCTCTGTGAACCCACTGGACGTTGACTGCCGGCGAGAGGGGCTCGGTTCCACAAGGAATGGTCACATTTATTGTTCCCTTGTCTGATGCTACCTGGCGAATTTCCACTTCCTCGCCAAGTACGCGCCCGAACACTAAATAAAAAACATACATATTGAACCACCGGGAGACAAAGGCCAAATAGTTGTACTTCGATCAATTCAATTATTTTACCTTCTATTCCAAGGCAGAACAGAGGCACCAATATACGTTCCAGTAACATCCTACTATTTCTACATCTAAACCCTATGAAAAAATCTCACTAACTCTACCTACTTGTAAAGTAAAAAGATTTATTCAAACTAGTTTATTTACATTACACCGATTTTTTTAAATGACGGAAGGCGAAATAATAGGAAACAAAATTCACAACAAACGTCTTCACTCCATTGATAAAATGCATAGACTATTTTTTTTTAGTTGCCTGACATTTGATATTTCAAAATAATTGCCATGCTAAAAGATTGTGACGTTTATTACCTGCACAAAAAACTAAACAGCTGTCAAAAACTGTCTATGACAGTGTATTGTCATAGAGAAAAATATAGATTTTCTTCGGACATGGCCGCTGTATCGGCAATACAACACTTGCAATGTTTTGTATAATCATATTCATTTTTTATAATGAATAAGGTGTTTTATACTTACAAGTAGTGATTAGTGGTTTGTGTAGAGTGCTGTGATATTTGTAATGGATGCAGAGAGCGGATATGAAATCAAAAGAGCCCGTGATGCAATTCAGATGATAGAGACCATACAGTCAATGATAGATGTTTCGGCGGATAGACTGGAAGGTTTGAGGACACAATGCTTAACAAGCGCAGAACTGACGCAGCAGGAGATTCGGACCCTGGAGGTAGGGCCGGTGCAATCATTTTATTATGACATGTAGTTAAAAAAATGAGTTATGCCCTTGAAATACTTGCAAGGCCTAAACTTCAAGGCCTCTGGGCTCAAGGATCCTTTCAATGCCGATAGTAGAAAGTGTAAGCGTGCGCAGTCCCTGTTGCCTTGAAATAATATAATCTTTTTTATCGAATTTCTATTTACTTGTAATTTATTGTTTAAATGCCACATTAGAGATATCTGATGATTTCATACATAAGATTACTGCTGTCTACAATGTCTTGGCGTAATTCTATACATAGTTTCATTTATAAAAATTAAAAACTATAAAAACAAACATTTAAAAAAATCCAAACTCACAAATTCCAAGAATTAAAAATGGAATCTGAACTTTATATTATCACTATATTTTAATTCGATTTAATACATGAATGTGTGTTCTGTATGAGTTATTATAAAATTCAGATTATTATAATACAATATGTCAGTCTTTTTGGATAGTATTAACAATAGTTACTTAACAATTCAATATTTTATATATTGTGATATTGCAATACAATAGATTTACTTCACCATTATGGGAAGCTATTAACACTTGATGACAAAACTGATTATATTAACTTATTAGAGCTTAGCTTGGGCATGTGACTCAATTTCATCACTTAAACATACCCTATGTTCTGTATCTCTATAAATATTTATGTAAATAAATTGAATTAAATGTAAATTCATTACTATTGATAAAACTAGTAGTAATTCATATTAAAAATTTGATTAAAATGACCTACATAAATTAAAGTACTTTGATTGTGCATTCCTTCTCCAAATGAAAATTGACACAAGTATCCAATAAAATCTATAAAAATAAAAATAATCTGAATCTTCAAAATATGAACAAGTAATGTTAATCTCAATTTTCATTTAGTGAGTAATATGTTTATTTTTGATGTGATATTTGTTAACAAACATGAGTCTTTTAATAGACACTATAACAAAACAATTAGTAATGCAACGCTATGCATCATTCAACACAAACAATACTAGAAATGTGTATGTAGGCCTGCATTTGATGAGAAATAATATTAATTCTTTAGAAGATAATTGGACAATCTTTTCTCTGTAAGAATGTCTTTATATGTGCAATGTACAAAAATGTAGTGATAAATGCTTTTTAACCGACTTCAAAAAAGGAGGAGGTTATATAATTTATATTGTTGTATTTAACATAGTAGAATTAAAAATAAAATATTTTGAAATGAAACAACAAAATATGATTTTACTTTTAGGGATGTTAAAATTATTAAATACTTTCTTCAAGTAAAAAGCAGTCTATACTATTTTGTTATTAAGGCATAGAAGTATTAATTAACTACTTACTACATAATTGTGAATAAAACAACATACTACTTTCTTATTAATGTATTCAAAGTAACAAAGTATGTATGTGTTTTTTTAATAAACTAGCTTACCGCCCGCGGCTTCGCCCGCTTTGTCTAAAACGTAATAAATTATATACTAAAACCTTCCTCTTGAATCACTTTATTAAAAAGAACTGTATCAAAATCCGTTGCGTAGTTTTAAAAATTTAAGCATACAAAGGGACATAGGGAAATAGAGACAGAGAAAGCGACTTTGTTTTATACTATGTAGTGAAGTTAATATAAGAGGCATTAAGATTTGTTCAAGTATCTATTGGGAACAATGAAGGGCATTTTAAGTGCTTTTTATATTTGAGACTGAATAAAACCATCTTCAAATATTTACAAACCAAATAAATAAATAAAGCATAGTATAAACTATTAGAGGAAGATGCAAATGTTATATTAATGTAGGTTTTATTTATAAACTTCTATGGAAATATTGTGTTTCTGCTCTACTTCAATAAATAAATCCTATTACTATTATAAAGGCGAAAGTTTGTAAGTATGGATGTTCGTTACTCTTTCACGTAAAAACTACTGAACCGATTACAATGAAATTTAGCACACATATAGAGGGTAACTTGGATTCACACATAGGATAGGTTTTATCCCGGAAATCCCACGGGAACGTTAACTATACTGGTTTTTCTTTGAAAACGCGGGCGAAGCCGCGGGTGGAAAGCTAGTTTGTTTATATAAGTATAAGTATTATTCATTTGAAAATACTTCTAAATATAAATTTATAAAGAATAGAAAAAATTCGATCACGAGGCGGGACTTGAACCCGCATCCTTCGCGCCATTCAAGTCCCGCCTCGTGATCGAATTTTTTCTATTCTTTATAAATTTATATTTATAAAGCATTTGAATGCCTTAAAAACCAAAAAATATAAATTCAATACTTCTAAATATTTTACCTAATCCTAAACTATGCTTGATAAATTTAGAGTTAAATAATAAATACAATATATTTAATTTCAGGGTAAACTAGTGAAACATTTTTCTCGGCAACTAGTGATAAAGGCAAAGTTTGGCGAGGAGCTACAGAGGGAGTTACGGGATGTGCCGAGTTTGAGACAGTGGCTGAGGGTGGTGGGGCTCAGTGTGGATGCTATCGAGGTGAACTTGATATTTACTTGAATACAGACTAATTACAGCTTTGACTAAATTTAATAACTCAGCCCCCGGAATCACAGACACAATAGAAAATACCGATCGGGCCGCTGGGGGCTCAATGGGTTAAAGTAGAATGTATGTGTAATTCTTTTGAGTAATTGAAGTTGTTTCAAATGTTTTTTTATGCTTAATAATTTTAAAAAGTAGCTTTGCATACATGTACTTTAAATTTTGCTATAAAAGTTACCTATTTAAAATATATGTTTCTGCTTCTTATTCCTAATGGGTTTAGTTTTCACAATAAAAAATAGTAAATCTATATGCTTAAGAGTTATCCAGGCTATTTATTAATCAATGAGATTCTGACTAATAATATTTCTCATTCAAAACTATTACGCACATTCGATCGCCTGTAAAACTAAAGGAAACGAAAAGTGGACATTCAAACACTTTCATATTTACAATATTCTGTATAATTCATAATAATAAATAAAGTAACCGCAAACGTTACACAAAGTAACATTAGAATGTCGTAGACACGTTCAGCGGCGAATGTATTACATCACGTTTAAATTATTTAGCCAGCGTTGCACCTTAATATAAACAATAATGTAACAAAATTGCATTCCAGCGTATGAGTGCTACGTAATATACATATATATTGTTTTATTGGTAGCTTGTAGAATGTTGTTTAAAAATAAAAGTCGTTATTATGTTTTGTTTCTATTGTATAAAATTTACTTAAATGTATTTCACCTTGAATCAAACACAAGAAAAATATATTTAAATATTAAGTAACTATAATAATTGTTATTCTCAATTAATTTGAATGTCATAGATACATACAGGAATGAAAAATGTATAATCTTTATTCGAAATTAACCATCTTTGCTATCCTACCGCAAGTTCCAGTAAGAGCTTAATCTTTTCCAATAAATGCTTCAACATATCATAAAAATAATCACTCCGTATACACATCTCTATATGTTATAACACAATTCTATAGCCTCAAAATCCACTATTCCAGGCGGTCTGTTCCCGCATATCGTCGCTAGAGGCTCTCCGGGAGCGTTCGGAACATGAGCTGCGCGCGATACTGTGCGGTGCGCGGGATGAGGAGGTGCGCAGGCTGGGGCGGGCCATGCAACGGCTTAGGAGTTATACAGGTATAGTAGAAGTAGTAGAAAGTGGTAGAAAGGTATTTTTTGTCAATGGAGATTTGGAGAGAACTTGTCTAACACATAAAATTAAAACCTTGTTTTTTACAGAATATTTGCTAAATTGGAACTGATTTAAGTTATTTGAAAGAAGTTTTACAATTTATTGACCTTTTTGAATTAAAAATATAGAAATATACTAATTTTTGAATTTGAATTTGAATTTTCTGCGACACAAACAGAGTCTTCTGACACGAGTTTACGCCATTTTCCTCAAATTAGATTTTAAAAGATGTATATGCTTTTTTTTGCGAAATTTGAAATGGCCTTAAAATTTGCAGAGGCCCTAGCGCGGGGGCACGAGGCGGTGGAGCTGCCCCTGTACTGGGACAGCTGGGAGCGGCACGGGCGGGGCTCGCCGCGCACGAGGGACGAGCGGAACCACAGGCGGGCCCCGAGGGCACAGGGCAACGGTGAGTGGGGCACGGGGCAACATTGCAGGGGTCCGAAAACTATAAAAAGATAAACTTGGGTATTTTTAAACAGTGTATTTAACCCATTGAGTCCCAAGCGGCCCGATCGGTCACAGACACAATAGATTTTCTATTTCGTCTGTGGTTCCGGGGCCTGAGTTACTACAAAGTTTTGGTTACCATTGCTCTAGAGAAAGGCAAAATTATGAATAAGTTATATAAATTTCAAGTATTAACGATAATAAAACTATTGAATTAGGATTACTAGGATTAGGATATATAAAGTTTTGTAGTCACAGCCACAAATAGTTTTGTCATGCCCACAAAACAATAAATACCATCTGTAACATCTTCGTATACCATGTTACTGTTGATGTTGTTGGCTGACATTAATTAAATAAATAAATAAATTCTCCACACGTTTCCAGGCGGCAAATCTCCCACGACCCCGGTGGGGAAACGGAAGCAGAACTCCCACTTGCCCGCGCCGGACTCGCTGACGAAGTCGCGCTCGCACGAGTCGCAGCTGTCCGTGCGGCCGGACGCGTCTGATCATAGGTTAGTTTTGTTTATCTAATATATAAAAATCAATGCCACTTTTCGTTGTAATTCCATAACTCGAGAACGGCTGAACCGATTTCGATAATTCTTTTTTTATTATATTCCTTGAAGTACGAGGATGGTTCTTATGTAGAGAAAACGTTAATATGTACCACGGGCGAAGCCGGGGCGGACCGCTAGTTTATTATGAAAATTTCTAAGATGATTTTGTAATTAAAAAGCTATATGCAAAACAATTCACATATTCTATTTATCTTAGTTATTTGGTTAATTAGTTGGAATAAAAATATAATAATCAGTGATAATTCTATTATAATACTCTGTCAGTTTCATACATATATAATTATAAAAAAAAAACTATGAAACCATATTATATGGTGTTATGTTTATGCATTACGGATTATATCCGTTGGATAAATCGTTGATACATTAGTGTAGTGTAGATATTAGCACTACAATTATTATACACACTACATACAGTCAAAAAACACACATTAATTCCATAAATTTTCTTCCAGTGATAACAGCCAATCGTCAGCAGTTGGCAATACAGAAACGAGTCCCCCCGCCTCACCGCACGAGCACGAACATCCACAAAGGATATATGATACTCATCATGTAAGTTTGGGTGAATTTGTATGAGAAAACACTGAAAAAAAAAAAACTAATATGACTCTATGTTAGATGTGGATGTGGTGTGTATGAGAAAATAATGAAAAACATTAATAAATGACTGTATGTTAGATGTATTTGTATGAAAAAACGACGGAATAATTATAATATGATCGTATGTTGATAAGGGTCTTTTAAATACTAACTGTCTGCGTTTATAGTCTGTTCTTCAAAATTTAAAATTCATATGTGTATTACTTATTAACAATATGATAGGAGAGTGTTTACAAGCTGAATGATGAATTAAGTTTGATTCTTTGTTACACAAGCTAATATAAATAATTAATATAAAGCTAAATCTAGAAGTATCAAAAGTAATATATTAATATTTAGATCAGACAAAGCTGTATCAATTAGTAGAAATATAAAAATTGATTTCCTACCACAATAACTTAATCTTTACAATACCATTTCTCAATTCACAGGGCAGTCCCGCCATGAGCGTGGGCGGGCCGCGGTCACCGCGCGTGAGCACGGTCACGCCCATGACCGCGAGCATGGTCACGGTCACGGGCACGGGCGCGACCATGGGCGCCGTGGGCGGCTGCATGGCGCACGATATAGCGCACCGCTTCACGAAAACGTTCAACATGATCGCCACTTGTGACTTTTGTGATAAGCAAATGCTGTTCGGGTCGGGCTTGAAGTGTAAAGAGTGCAAGTTTAAGTGTCACAGGTAAAATAAAGATTAGCTAAAAGGTTTTAGGATAAAGTGTATTCATTAGGATTAGGCTAGAGAAAAGAAAGAACACAAAAATTTACCAGTGAAAATAAAGAACGTGCGTGCCGAGCACACATGTCAAAAGTGGTCTTTGGCAAGATTCAAAGATACTAAAATCGTCGCCCTACTCCATGACGTGACGGAATTTCCATGACGCGACCTTGAAATTTTACTCTCAACGCGCCTTAAGAAGTTTCACTTCAAAAATTATATAAAAACTTAACTTACTGCATTCCGTCACTGGCTGTGCAGTCAGATTGAATTGCAGGAAGAAAGATACTAATAGATATTTAATTTATATCCTAATAAGTAAACTTTACATAATCATATTAGGTGGATTATATCAGTCAAAAAATAACTAATACATATGTATATATTTTGTTACAGAGATTGCGAGAGCAAAGTGCCGCCGTCCTGTGGGCTGCCGCAGGAATTTGTTAATGCGTTCAAAGAGAAGTTCCATAAAGACGGTATGTACATTATGTATTTATAGTGTTTTTTGCCTAAACAAAGAGTAATATTTTTCAGTTATGTATTTTATAAAAATTGTATGAAATAAGTAAGGAGTAAATTTGTAAATTATAGAAAATGTTTTAAAATACTTTGGTTTTTAATCAAACATTTTTCATAGAAAAGAGAAACAAAATCGATGCTTTTAAAAGCTATGTGCTTACCAATAAAAATACAAATAGTTAAATTGCAGAATTTCAATTATAATACGTATTATTATTTGTTATAGGTGGTTATTATTTATCATCTCCGGGTCGAATCATCCCCCCGCTAACACCCAAACGAAGACAGAGGCCGCCAGCACACCATTATTCGGTAAGAAACACAATTATACTGTTTTTTTTATTTAAGTGTATGTTTGACATATTACTGAATTTTAAGACTTATATTTCTAATCTTGATTAACATTTATACATTGGATATACTATAATTTCAAAAAATAGGTTCTAATGTCCTGAGTTTTATATTTTAAAAGTTACAATTTCCTATCATTGTGTTGTAGGTATCATATTTTAAACCAAAAATTTAAAATATCTCCATATGTATAAATGAATCCCATCACGCGTGAATGGCTGCACCGATTTCGATAATACTCATTTTGATGTGTTCGATATTGTCAGGAGAAGGATCTTATGTAAGAAAATCTCAATAAATTTGCCATAAAATTAAGAAAATGCGAAAACAGTTAGTTACGTTATAAAAATGTATCTGTAGATTTATGAACAAAAAAAGATACAAAAGAATAAATTAGGAAATTATCATCATAGGGCAACCCCGACTCATCATCGAACACGTCATCGTGCAACAGTTCGACCCCCTCATCACCGGCTCTAGCCCCGCCGGCGCCGGCTCATCACCAGCATCACCACCACCAGCAGCAGCACCAGGTGGACAGGAGACGGTTCCACTTCCCCGGTGAGTGGAGTGAATAAAATATGTAATGACGTTTCAAAAGTGCTTCTAGAAGAAGACGTCTAATTGAATAAATAAATGTTTGAGTTGAGTTTGAATAAATGTCTTTGTTAGCCGAGTGAGCAATAAGCATGCCTGCAAAATGTATGTCAGTTATTGCTAGAAAATATTTACATAATATAGAGAAGAAGAAAAAAAATCCCTAATAAAAATGTCACTTGCAGATGTGAAACCAACAGTGTCGAGTCCAAACCACACGTCAGCTGTGCAGTCACCCGCGAGGACCACAGCGGACTCCAAGCATGATCTCACGTGCAGTGTAAGGAGTGGTGAGTGTTATAGAATAATTTAATGAAAGAAAATATGTTTAATTACATTATATTTATACACTATAATAATTAATAGTATAAGCCATGACTTTTGTAATGTGAAATAATAGAAATGTTAAAATGAAACGTACCTTGTTGCTTGAATAGTACCAATTAATTATGTTGTAAAACTTGTAAGTATATTAGTAAACAATTTTTCATTGAAAAATATGGTCTTAGGCTAAAATTCTTACAATACTGAATTGTACGATATTGCATATACAATATTATGTTTGTTATCGTTTAGTTAAAAACGAATTGAGCAATCGTAGAAATTTTTTAACAGCAGAAAGCTATGAAATGAAATGATATTTTTTTTATCCTAAAAAAAAACAGTTGAATATCGAATGAAACACCATAATTATATGATAAAAATATATATACATATATAAAACTCAAAGGTGACTGATATAGTGATCTATCAACGCACAGCCCAAACCACTGGACGTATCGGGCTGAAATTTGGCATGCAGGTAGATGTTAGAACGTAGGCATCCGCTAAGAAAGGATTTCCCGAAATTCTTGCGGGAACGGGGAAAAACGAGGATGCACGTACGAAGTCGTGGGCGGAAGCTAGTCTGTAGATATAATTTTCTACATGTTTGTAGTTGACAACAATCACACATTTCTGTAGTACTTAAAACACAGCGATAAATTACAGCGAAACAACAACAAAACGAAAGAACTAAACACCATATTATAATAACTATGTTCAAATTACAGAAGGTTCCGGGCAGGTGTCTCTCAGTGGTTCTGGTTCGACTGACAGTGGAGGTCCGGCGAGAGACAATTCTGTGGATCTCGCTTCACATGATGAGAGGTGGCCGAGGCAGAATAGCGTGAGTTTTTTGTTACTAACTTTGGTTTGAAGTAACCTGTTTAAGTAAGAAAAGAAACTATAGCCGTTATGCTACAATTTTTTTTTGTATGGTTTAAAAATTTGATAATTAACAAAATGTGATTCTCTTCAATTCACTTTCCACCATCAAGTAATCATAATAAAAGCATTTGGGATTGTTTTTTTTAATTATTCGTCTTTTAAATGAGAAGACACAATAAACAATACTTTTCAAGTTGATTCAGTAAAAAGTAAAAAATGTTAAAAAATACACATTTAAAAATATGTCTATAAAAATCAGTGTGAACCGGGAACACACAGTAATTATTATTAGTATAATATGTACAAGACTTGTCCACTTTACCAAAGAATGAATCTTTAAACATAATGGGGAAATAACAACACGTAAAAGTTATTTGTAAATAAATAAAATACATGATTACGCCGAAGCTTTGAACAAAACTTTCTTATCAATCTGCCGAGTTAACAATTCATTTCCGAAGTGACGTTACTGATAAGAGAATGTCATAGTGCGAGTTGAAGCTTGTAGCTTTGTAGTGTTTTTGTTCAAAATTTGGTTTTATATAACATTTAAGTTAATATGTCGACTATAATACATCGCAGGAGGTTGTTTGAGGAAGTATGTGATTGAGTTGTGTTATTTTTTTTATGAAATAAGGAATTTTTTGTGTGAAATAAGGTGTTACATTGTTGAATTGGTTTTAGTTTATTTGTTTTAGATTTGGGTTGTGTTGATGTAGTATTTACTAATGACTAGCGGTCTGCCCCGGCTTCGCCCGTGGTACATATTTAGCAATAAAAGGTAGCCTATGTCCTTTCTCGGATATCAAAATATCTCCATACCAAATTTCATGCAAATTGGTTCAGTAGTTTAGGCGTGATTGAGTAACAGACAGACAGACAGACAGACAGAGTTACTTTTGCATTTATAATATTAGTATGGATTGTTATATGAAATATTAAATAATATTTTTTGTAAAATCACATGTCACATTATCTGTATAATGGGCATAGGTAATTTTAATTGATATTGTTTTAATGTATTTCTTTTTTTAGTTTAAAAATATTCGTATTTGGTTAAAATAATATCCGTAAAGATAAAGCATAATGTGTGGAAAGGAGGGGTTTTTTAAAACGTAATAAGTAATAAGGTTACAAATTTGCAAAAAAATATAAATTAACGATATTTATACAGCTCATGGTGATTATGTAGCGTACTAAAAGCAAAGAGACACACAATCGCCTATCAAATTCGCAAAAATAATTCCGAGCAACATTCTATGAATCATTTATTCAAAATTGCATCTTATTTATTGTCTTTAATATCTATATATATAAAACTCAAAGGTGACTGATATAGTGATCTATCAACGCATAGCCCAAACCACTGGACGTATCGGACTGAAATTTGGCATGCAGGCAGATTTCATGACGTAGGCGTCCCCTAAGAAAGGATTTCCCGAAATTATTGCGGGAAGGGGGATGCACGTACAAAGTCGTGGGTGGAAGCTAGTTCGTTATAAAACTCTGCCCAATAGACGCATAGGCAGAGTTTAGCTTCAGACAATTTCTAAACACAATTATTGTGAGTGTAGTCATTCATTGTATGTCAACGAGTACCTACTATAATTATCAATCATGTTTAGGGGGGAGGGGTCTTAGTTTTTGTGGCGAAATATTTCCAGGGGCGGTCACAGAAAGTGTGACACAGCGTGACAACCGGGGGGGAGGGGGTCAAAAAAAGTTAATTTTAGTGTGACGTATTTTATAAGGGGATTGGAAATTTCTTCAACAGCTGTCCATGAAAGAGTGGGACATACCGTACGACGAGCTGAAGCTGTACGAGGTGATCGGCGCCGGGCGCTTCGGCACCGTGTACCGCGGCAGCTGGCACGGAGCAGTCGCCGTCAAGCTGCTCCACGTGCACGCGCTCAGCGACCACTGCGCGCCGCTCGACACGTTCAAGCACGAGGTGAGTGTAGCGCGGCAGCTGGCACGGAGCAGTCGCCGTCGAGCTGCTTGACAGCGCTGGTTAGTTTTACACAAAGGAAGCAGGTTGAAGCAGACCAAGACAAATTTTATATGGCAGCGCCCAGCGCTGCCCAGCGCTTGTTGAAGCTTGTCGGAACTTGTGAAATGAAATGAATGTATTTATTGCCACAATAATTTGGATACAAAAAACTTAAAATCTACTTAACCTAATAACAAAATTGAAAATGAAAATATAAAAAAAGTATATACTTGTCGGCGCCGTTCAGCGCTTATCGGCGCTTGTTCATATACTTTCCTGCGTGGGTTACCAGCGCTGTCAAGCGCCGGTAAGCACTTATAAGTTTCCAGCTTTCTTTCTGCATACGCCCACACATGTAACAGCACGAGACGCTTACCAACTTATCAGAAACAAAAGTTCTCTGTGAAAATAGTCTCTAATACATTATTTAAAGGTTCACAATCAAGTAGTGGTTGTAATTGGCGCGCTGCCAAATTTGACTTTACCTAGTGCTATTCTATTATAGACTCTAACCCACTAAACATAAGATACAAAATCACGAAGGTTGCGATTCGTGACTTCGTAATCTTCATCAACTTTGTGCTATTTTATTATAGACTCTATCCCACTAAGCATAAAGCACACCCCGGACACTCCATACAAAATTAACGTTTTGACAATCACACTGTAGAGACTGCAAATGTGTGTGTTAACGCTTTATGGTTGGCACATTTGTGACTAGCGTAAAAAAAATTCGCGTTTTTCTGATGAAATACATCCGTAAACAGCACAATATCTAACGATTTTCTACGAAAAACGATAATCACAAATCCAAAATAATAAAATTACTTTAAGTCAATTTGATTAATGTTGTCAATCTTCGTTGCGTATCGTCCTTGCAGACAAATACGGACCATTTTTAGGCTAATCGTGCGGGGTGAGGTAAGTGTTTAATTTTGGCGGGAGGCGGAGAGTGTCCGTTCTGTAGCGTTTAGCTACTATTATGTATTCTGTGCATAAAGTCAAAAATCCCGCACATGGCAACACTCCGCAACACGCCTCGTCCTACCCATCACTTTTGTGCTATTCTATTATCGACCCTAGTTTCCTTAACATAAAGTCTATATTCCCGCAGGTGGCTACATTCCGCAAAACACGGCACGAGAACTTAGTACTCTTCATGGGCGCGTGTATGAAGCCCCCTAGACTAGCGATTGTGACGTCACTGTGCAAGGGCATGACGCTATATACGCATATTCACCTGCGAAAGGATAAGTTCACAGCGAATAAAAGTGTGCTCGTTGCGCAGCAGATATCGCAGGTATGTTTGGAATTAAATATTGATTTGTTGTGTTGTTTTTTTTTTTTTGTTTTTTGTGTGAAGTGTGAATACTTGCGTAAATATACAATTTTGTCAAGCAAGCGACAATATTTTTTGTGGCATGAAATATATGCACAGTGTTTTTTATTTTTATTAAATGCCTTATGTAAACTATAATTCTTCTATTTTCTATAATATCAGAAAATTGGTGATCGACTTTTAGAAATTTGTTGAAAACTAATTGTCCCTAAAAGTTTATGTGTGTATTAAAGATATAAGTTGATGCGTTATTTTATTTTGAAATGTCAATGAAAACTTTTTAACTTATATTTTCAGGGTATGGGCTATCTACACGCGAGAGGAATCGTCCACAAAGACCTCAAAACGAAAAACATTTTCTTAGAAAATGGCAAGGTGGTGATCACGGATTTTGGTCTGTTCAGTGTCACGAAGTTGTGTTTCGGTAACAAGTAAGTTTATCTTTTGTTAATATTATTAATTAACCTAATCTTATTCCTTTCAAATGACAATATTGTTACATCCTTACCCTCTTCGACACATAAATAGCACATTATCTATCTTATTACAATAACAATAAAGGTGACATTCGACCGCAGCGCTGGCGGCGACAGTCTGGGCATCCCGTCCGGCTGACTGAGCTTCTTGACACTCATTACTAATACAGACCTTATTACAAATTATATTTAGCGACCATCAACACATTTACCAATATCATCCTTATTTTTGTATGTTAAAATTCGTCCGTAGTCCTCGCGGCGATAGTCTCGGCATTTCAATTATCAATATCACTCTTATTGCCATACAAATAAAACTCACATTCGCCTACATTCCTATCAACTCAACTCAATATCACTCGTATTACCATACAAATAAAGCTCACAATTCCACAGCCCCCGCGGCGACAGTCTCGGCATTCCATCCGGCTGGCTGTGCTACCTAGCGCCAGAGTTAGTACGTGCGCTGAGGCCCCATGCGTCATTGCACCTGCCGTTCTCGAAGCACACGGACGTGTATGCGTTTGGGTATGTTACTTTATTTATTTATAAGTGATTTAGTGGTACTTTCGGTACGGACAAATATATTTTATTTGATTACAGACCCAATTTACATTATATTGTTTTTCTATGATTTTTAGCTAGTTTTTATGGGTTTTCCATCTAGGTTTATAAAATTTCTAATCTTACGTACCTAACATAAGATTAGAAATTTTTATATTACTGAATACAGTAATATAAAAATACAGTGATAAACAAATCAATACCATACTATTAGGTTGATTTTTAAAATTCTTGTTGTTGCGTAAAATTTCACTAAGGCATAACAAATCTCTTTTGTTTGTTATAAATAAAATGTTCACTTTTTACTACAATATATAAAACAATCATTATACTGTACTATAAAAAAAAAACTATCATTTTACATACGAATATATCTCTGAAAATTCCAGAACTGTGTGGTACGAACTGCTATGCGGCGAGTATCCGTTCAAAGGCCAGCCAGCAGAGGCGGTGATATGGCAAGTGGGCAAGGGGGCGAAGCAGTCGCTCGCTAACATGCAGGCCTCTAGAGATATTAAGGTAAGTTTCACCTCAAAGTCTGTTTTAATATTTGAATTATAAGTTTGTATGAACATTTCAAGTTTCTTGTATAAAAGCTGGTATGTATTAAATCAAGTCTCTTAATTTGGTACCACACTAAGTAATGAATTTATACACATACAATTTATTCTGGTATGTCAGAAAATACTGAATCAGCTACCATTCTCAGAGTTCCCTTTTACCAGAAACACATGATTTTTGAAGTGATAGCACTTCAAAAATAATAAAACCGTTTGCAGAATTTTATATGCAATTAGACAAACATTTAAACTCTCCTTTTACCAAAGGGCACAAACAATAATGATAATTTAAACTTACAAAAGTAGCTATATACAAACAAATACTAATAAACAATCCCCATTTCCAGGACATCCTAATGCTCTGCTGGTCGTACAGAGCGAGCGAACGACCAGACTTCCCGCACCTGCTCTCCACGCTCGAGAAGTTACCCCGCAAGCGTCTAGCCCGCTCCCCTTCACACCCGGTACACTTGTCCCGTTCCGCGGACTCGGTGTTCTGAGAGCGGCTCGGCGCGCTGTGCGTACGCCCGTAACAGTGCAGTGATGTAACAACAGTGAAGTGATATAACAGTGGAGTGATTTGTAACTGTGATGTGAAGTAACAGTGATTTATAACAGTCATTTAACAGTGGAGTGATGGAACAGTGTTGGAAAGTGGGATGGGATGTGGTAAGTGGGAGGGGTAGATATTGAATCGAAAATTTAGTGTATTTAAGGTGGTTTTGAATGTTTGTTTGTGCAATTACGTTTTCTGGCATTCTGTCGCTATTTTTTTTTTAAATACATATATTGGTTTAAAAT
The DNA here is from genome assembly GCF_905220415.1 of Colias croceus. Taxonomy (NCBI): domain Eukaryota; kingdom Metazoa; phylum Arthropoda; class Insecta; order Lepidoptera; family Pieridae; genus Colias; species Colias croceus. Next base: position 9,953,552 of record NC_059548.1, on the reverse strand, counting down.
CTAATTTAACAAAAATATATCTGTCTAAAGTTGTACATTTTTTTATGGTTATTGTACATGGGAAACATAATTGCACAAATAAATGTTTGAGCCCAATCTTGTGTCTCACATTTATTGACCAAATGATGAATTAAGTCATCTACAAGAGTGCCTATTTGTACGCAATCCAGTGGTGAACACCTCAAATGTCTTTGGTAAAATATTTTGCAATAAAAAAAAAAAATTAAAATCTATTTTATTATGTGTTGCAAATAAGTGTCAAGATTTATAATTTGAAAACACAATTGAAATTTATTATTTTTTAATAATTTTGCATTGAGATAATATTACTACGTATGGAGGAGACACCACGAACAAAATCTGTGCGCCATTTTTTTGCTCTAACTTAAGTTTTAAAAATTATTATCTAGTTAGGTACTTACCGATGAAAGTTATTCCTTTGCACTTTTCCATATAATTTGTGCAATATCGTAACACACACGAAGGCATATTTGATGCGTTTCACTTTAAAACAAATAAAAAATGAGCGTGCCGTTACGCCATATGGCGTATGTTGAGCGGAACATAAGTGATGTAGGCGGTGTCGTCTCCATATTATGTATATCTCAATGTAATTTCGTAAATTTTTCCTTGTTGTCCAACAGTTATCAAAGATTATAAGGAATTAGCGTTTAATGAAGAAATTCGATACTGTAACTGACGAATTGTAAAAAAGGGTAACATAAAATTTAAAATTGTTTAAAATGCATATTTTCAAAATTTTTAAAAAGAATCTTATACATACTGCTGCAAGAGAAAATGTTTTAAATATTTAAAATATAAACAAAACTGCATGCTAATAAATTATAATTTTTTAAATGTGTACATAGTCATGACAGACAATGTTTATTTTAAATTGTAGTGACAAAAATCTTCACTTTTGTAACGAAATAAAGGGCTAAGAGCCCAAAATACATGGTAAATAAAATTAGTATTCGCGTTTTGAATTTATTACTATACAAGTTATAGTTTTAAAATTCAATATAATAATTTTATACAACGGTTGGTAAATGCAATCGAAAATTTTATTTTATTTCTGTATTACGTAAGTAACACTTATAATAAACATATTATAATGAGTTCCCAAGTCCAGGGAAATTCTTAGTGAAATAGCTGCATCTCCCCTTGTCTAACTAAGGGATTTGTACGATTATATAATTAATAATTAATAGAGATAAAATGTGAAAAATATGGATTTTGGGGGTCTGTTTCTCAATGTCTAACTAAAAGTTGTAATGATGTTATCTTGAATTAAAGAGAATCTGAAAATACATTTTTAACTATTTGTCACATTTTTAGAAATAGTTACATTGGATATTAACAAAAGATTTGTAATAGTTATTTTAAAAATACTAGCTGTGCCCTGCGGTTTGGCTTGCAAAGAAAATCACAGGCAAAAAAGACACTACTAATCACACTTTACGTTGATATTAAACTATTTTCATTTCAAAATTCATCTGAATGACAGACAGACTGGCATTTTCCCATTTATAATATTAATATGGATTACTTGATACCTGAGAAACAGACCCTCTATGTCTTAAGGGCAATGCTCATTATACTTTATAAATATAATGTTAAAGTAAGAATCGAACGGGTACTTGCTACTTAGTATTGTAACGAGAAAGCACCTTACCTTTAACTTGTTAAGCTCTGATCTCTGATGTCAATAGATAGTATTTTCGTATTTGTAAGTAAATACTGAAAATTCGACTGCATAATATAATTGTACATAGCGTGTTGACTTTTTGTTGTGTGCAATGCTTATTTTAAGTAACGAAGGATTTTTTTTAACTAATTCATGGATTTAAAAATGATGTTCACACTTATCGAATGTTGTTACAATATTGTGAACTTTGTCATAGAATATTATTTGCATAATGTAAAAGTTTTAACCATACTCAAACTCAAACTCAAACTCAAACATTTATTTATTCAATTAGACTTCTTCGAGAAGCACTTTTGAAACGTCAATACATATTTTTATCATTTACCACCGATTCGGAAAGCAGTATCTATGGAGAAGAATCGGCAAGAAACTCCATAGTTGCTCTTTTAAATCATTTCAGTATTACAATTTAATTTTACAAAATATGTAAGTAACCGTACGTATATATTATCATAATATGCCAAAGAACTGTCCTGCGGTTCTCACGCGAGAACCCTCCATGGGTTTTTATCTTCCATATATTCCTTAATGCTGTAATAGGCTCTCTGAACTAAGACGTTTTTTACATAATTCTTAAATTTAGCACTACTAAACTCTTTAATACTATGAGGAATTTTGTTGTAAAAAAGTATACCTTGACCCATAAATGAATTTTTAACTTTAGCTAACCGGTAAAATGGCATTTCAATTTTATTTCTGTTCCTTGTGCCATAACAGTGTCTATCTCCTACTCTTGTGTGTAAGTCTGCGTTTTTGTGTACATATAAAATATTATTAAATATATACTGTGATGGTACAGTGAGGATACCAGTATTCTTAAAGAGATCTCTTAGTGAGTCCCTAGCACGTAAATTATATATAGAGCGTATGGCTCTTTTCTGTAATATAAATATAGTTTCAATATCTGCAGCCCTGCCCCATAGAAGAATTCCATAGGACATAATGCTATGAAAGTAGCTAAAATAAACCAATCTAGCCGTGTCTACATCGGTGAGATGCCTTATTCTTCGAACTGCATATGCAGCTGAACTAAGCTTAGCAGCGGTGGCGGCAATATGGGCCCCCCATTGTAACTTCTCATCTAGTGTCAATCCAAGAAAAACAGTAGAATCCACAGGGTATAATACCTCCCCGTTTAAAATAATATCCCTTTTTACCTTTTTTACATTTGGAAGGATAAATTCTACACAATTTGTTTTTTTTGCATTTAATAATAAATTATTAGCAGTGAACCAATTGGATATGCGTAAAAGAGCAGAGTTTACTTCGTCAACGTTTGAGTCATGTCTGTCCACATTAAATATTAATGAGGTATCATCTGCAAACAGTACTATTTCACACATATCCTGCAAATAATAAGGTAGGTCATTAATATATACTAAGAACAAAAACGGTCCTAAGATAGATCCCTGCGGAACACCTATGTTAATCGGCGCACCGCGAGATTTCTCTCCATTAACAACAACGGTTTGTACCCTGTTCTGAAGATATGAAGCTATGAGGTCCTGAGATAAACCTTTAATACCATAAAAATTTAGTTTCCGTAATAGAGTGGTATGTTCTACACAGTCAAAAGCCTTAGAAAGGTCACAGAATATCCCTAAAGCATTCTTTGAATTTTCCCATGCTTTATATATATGTGACAAAAGAGCTATTCCAGCATCAGTAGTAGAGCGCCCCTTTGTGAAACCAAACTGTTTGGCGTGCAGTAAACCATTTGATACAAAATGACTACATAATTGGTTTAAAATTAATTTCTCGAAGACTTTGCTCAAAGTTGGTAAAATGGAAATTGGCCTATAGTTATTACAGTCTTCTTGGTCACCACTTTTAAATAAAGGAATTACTTTACTTAACTTTAATAAATCAGGGAATATACCACAGTCACAACATTGATTAAATATAAACGCTAAGTGGTTGACAATGTTTTCTATAATATTATTTACTAAATTTACAGACATTCCCCAGAGATCACATGTTTTTTTTAAGTTTAATGTTTTAAAAGTTTTAACAATTTCCTCTGCAGTCACATGTCGCAATTCAAATAATACATTACACTCAGCAACATGGTCCCTCAAGTAGGACTCCGCAAGCGCTGATGACGAATTTAATTTTTCGGTAATACTAACAGGGACACTACTAAAAAAATCTTCAAAAGCAAGCGCAACATCAGCACTTTTGTCAATGACCCTACCAGCATTAACAAGTTTTATGGTACTATTTGATTGGCTTTTGCCCATTTCACCATTAATAATTGACCAAACCGTTTTAACTTTGTTATCAGAGTTGCGTATTTTATCTCTGACATACAAGCACTTGGCAGTGAAACAAACTTTTTTAAAAGTTTTTGAATAATTTCTAACATAACTAAGAAATGACATGTCTTTGTTATATTGCTTCATGCCATATAACTCATATAAAACGTTCCTGCATCTGTGTATACTAGGTGTTGCCCATTGGCTAAATGGTAAATCCTTGGTAATACTTAAAGATTTAACTTTAAAGATTTTTTCAAACTCATTATGAATTAAATTAAAAAGATTTGTAAACATTTCACAAGGATTATTATGAAAGGATTGATCATTCAGGCCAGGCAATTTATTATTAATATTATCTCTAAATTTATGAATGCCTTTTTTAGTTATAGGCCTAACATTAATTCTTTTAAATGTAGGTATGCAATCCCATTCAAAAACTACTTTCTGGCCACAGTGATCTGAAGTCAGTGTATTGAGAATATTTTTTTCTAAAAAGTTACAATCACAGTAAACATTATCAATACAAGTTGCAGAACTAGGTGTAATTCGTGTGGGTTCATCAAAAAGTTTATGTAAATTAAATGATTGAAATAAATTAACTATTCGTGTTGCCGTTTGTGTGTGTGAAAGTAAATCAATATTAAAGTCTCCACATACTATAACCTTCTTTTCACTTCTGCTCAAACGCTTTAATATTTCTTCCATGACTGTCTCAAACATATTATAGTCACTGGAAGGAGGCCTATAAACGCAAACAATAATGTAACGCTCAAGTTCAACACAGGACAGTTCAATGGTGCGTTCTACAGATAGACTAACAATGTCAGTTCGTTCTTTGCATTTTACACTATTGTGTACAAAAATAAGAGAACCTCCATGAATAGCATGTTTCCTAAAGTATATACTTTTTAACTCATAATTATCAACATTTATTAACAACTGACATTGTTTAAGCCAATGTTCTGTTACACAAAAAACTTTAATACTATAATGATTTAAGAATAATTCTATTTCTAATAATTTGCTAGCCAAGCCTTGAATATTTTGATGTACAATGGAAAAAGGCTGCTTAGCTGTTGTCTTATATACTAGTTTAAATCTAGCTTAGGGCTAAATTTTCTGTCAACACTTAACCTAGGTTGGTGTATATAATTACTACTACATAAAATTATAGTAGATCGATGGTCTGATACAGAACATGTACCAGACTGGTTAATAATTTTATATGCTATTAACATAGCAAGTTCTTTCTTATATCTAAATGGCAGATACACTGTATTCTTTGTCATACAAAAAGATTTTATACAGGAATTTAAGTCAAAATATATAAATGCATCACTATGATGATTTGTTAAATTATACAATTTCAAGTTAATATTATAGATAAACCTATATTGATTTTGTGTCAAACCAGGCAAATACGGTAATGTACACAACATAAATTTACATTTTGTCTCACCACTAATTTTTAACATTTTTTGAAATCCTATATCAATGTCATGTTTTTTTAAATTAAAACTATCTCCGTATAATATAATAACAATACTATTTTCATTAAAACTAAAATTATCTAATGAATTCATGATATATGTAAATGAACTATTAGGAGTGCAAAAATTAGTAACTTTATGCCCTAAGTTGTTAAGCAAAGCGCCAAAACCCTGACCTATATTATCTGACAACACAATAATTTCCTGCATGGAAAGATGTTTTGTTTTACTAGATGAAAGTGTTGCCGTTGGTTGAATACTATGTATGTTAGTGCAGTCAATGGTCTTATGGGGCGACGGTTGCTCATTGTCACTTATGGAACACTTACATACATAGTTATTGGTCAGAGACTCGAAGCGTTCCATATTTTCATTGCTTAACTTTAATATATAATCTGCCTCTTTTATGTGTTCATTAATTTGTAACTGGGCAGCAGAATATTTTTTGTTGAGGTCATAGGTCATAGGACGTTATTTTTTATCTCTATCTGTTCCTTTTCCAGTAAGTTAGTTATTTTAGGGCTGATTTTTCATTCCTTGGTTAATACTTATTAGTCGAATAATGTACTAAACTACCATTTCAAAAATGTATTCTTTAGCCGTATTTGACAGTTTACGGGTGACATTTTAATATTATCGTGTAATACTTTATTGGGCGGATAAGTTTTAACCATGGATTGAAAAATCGGCCCTTAAAATAATAATTTTAAAAGTAAATGCATAGAGTTTAAATTGCACACAAGAAAAATTTTTAATAAGGTAAATAAAGGTTCTTTTAAGGTATCTTAAAAAATAGATAAGACTTCAAAGGAAACATTCGAGTACTAATTTGTGAATTTAATGTAAATATGGATATGTTATTATTATGTATTTCTTATAATAGAATAATTAATGAACACCCACATATTGTGTGAATACATTTGTATAGAATGTAGATAAAAAATTGGCACCTTGAAAAATTATGATAAACTTTAATTTCATCAATTATAATACATATTATATAGATTTTCATAACTTCATTACAAACATTATGGTAATTTTCAAACTTGTATTATAAACATAATAATAGTATGTATCTTTCAAATCTTAATATATATAAATCTCGTGTCACAATGTTTGTCCTCAATGGACTCCTAAACCACATAACTGATTATAATAAAATTCGCACACCATGTGCAGTTCGATCTAACTTGAGAGATAGGATAGTTTAAATCTCATCGTTTTAGAGAAAGCGGGCGAAGCCGCGGGCGGTAAGCTAGTTATAATATAAATTTATAAGTAATGTGATTCGAAAATCATCTCTTACATAATAAAATGTTATTTTTTCAAGAGGCTTTTCTAATTAAGGTGAAATTGTAGCTTTTAATGAACATGCAATGAGTATTTATTTTCCTAATGTAACTATTGTTTCCAATGAAATGTAAAAATTGTAAAAATATGAACATAGCTTAACTAATGTATAAAGATAATAAGAGAAATAGCTCATATTGTTATTTTATTGTTTACTAAATTATTATAAAATAAGATTTATTCTGGTCACTCAGCTCCTATTGTAATAATTGTTATGTATTGATAATGGAGTGGCAGCCACATTGATGTGTATATAGTGCAAGTGGCGTGGCTTGATCAATTATTATTATTCATAGTTTGACACATTTGGTTTTTCAGTTTTTATAAATGGTTACTTTTGCTTATCGGCAATCAACTTTATAATAAGCTCCATCATAAGTAAAATTGTGATTTGTACTCTTTGTATTGAATACATAAGACAGGCCCTACCTATATCATAAGATTATTTCGCATTAGGTAGATTCTGCTTTACATGGAGTAAAATGAAGACGATACAATAGAATTCAAAGCTATTTTACTTCTTTGATATTTCTTAACTCAAGGAATGTTTTATGATTTACTGTGAAGATAATAAGCCAAATTTAGAGTTCCTCTGAAAGTCAAACAATTTGTTTCATACTGATTAGCAAAAGTAATCATTGAATTAATTACAGACATTGTACAGTTTGATGTCTGCGTAGTTACACATGTATTGAGATTTCCGTTACTAGGTTAGTTGCATTTGCCAAAATAAATCTCCCATCACTGTTTTTGTCTTATTTTATTTAAACCTTATAAATACTACATTATTTTTTATAAAATAGTTATTATATATATAATATTAAGTTTTACGATATGTGTCCAGCCAGAATTGTAGCTATGTTAGTACAGATGCTCTTTATTTCTTCATTGCTAAGGTATTCGGCGCCTAATATAGCATTCCCTACAGCTATAGTTTCTCTCATGGTGTTTGCTTTTATCCAAATTCGTCCGTTCATTCCTGCTGCTAATTCAAAAGGCCACTCGTTTTTTATAGAATCTAGTAAAGGACAATTTGGATTCAGTATTTTCCTTATAAGATTTAATGAGCATTTAAACACAAATCCGTCAGTTAAAACGCCAAGGCGTCCCTTTTTGCCGTGCGAGTCCACACAAACTAGCTCTGGTTCCATATCTTTGCTTGCAACTAACATTTTTGCATACACGACATCTCCAATTTGAACTTCTGGTCGGTTTTTCTTTGTAGCACCTTCGAAAGATAGATATGATAAGGCTGCGGTACAGCTTCCTCCAACATCGACTCTGAATATGTCTCCCGCCTTTTGAACAACTACGCCAATGACATTTTCTCCCTTCGAAGGTACGTATCGCTTCTGGTAACTGTCTACCCAAAAGGTATTTGGATTTCGCTTCCTTAAAACTCCTGGTTTTGTAACAAAAACATGGTCAGTTTCTTTCCTTAGCCCCGGACCGATCACAACTTTTGACCTGGCACCAACGGCACATATTTCATCGCAATAATCTCCCGGTAAAACAACGTCACCGATTTCGACTTTCATTATTACCAATTATTACAAACTAACAGATACCTATATTCTATAAAGTAAAATGTTATTTTCTAATTTCTATCAAAATAAATACACATGTCGCTGAAGTTGTAGGTACTTTTGACGTAAAAATAATGACATGCACAGACATGATATACTTCATGTAATAAGAACAAAAAATAATCAACGCTAACGAGCGTTGATTATTTTTTGTCTTTATCAAAATAATAATCTCCCAAAAATAATTTAATTAATTAATAGTAAGGTTTCCCTTTTCTTTTGATTTATTAATTTGTTAAAATTTGTATATTCCCAAAGTTTATCTTCTGTCTGTCTTTATTTTATAAGCTGTACAAAAATTCTGACAGATCCATTGTGAACTGTCAGATCTATCAATGTCAGCTTTGTTTTGAAAGTGATCCCACGTGTGGTTCCACAAATAGTTATAATAGACCATGTTATTTTGTAAATATTGAAAATAAGACAATATAAAAACTAATTACAATGCCGGCTGTAGTTCAAAATGACGTTCTCATCTATGAGGGAAGCAATTTCTTTCGCCAACGCCTGTTATTATCAACACTAAGTGGTCGGTCAGTAAGGATCGAGGAAATTCGAAGTTCAAATGATGATCCTGGGCTCAGAGAGTATGAAGTGAACTTAATACGGCTGCTTGATAAAATTACTAATGGTACTCGCGTAGAGTTGAGTGAGACTGGTACATCCCTTTACTTCCAGCCTGGACTATTAATTGGTGGCCAGGTTACTCATACATGCTGTCCTCAACGAGGCATAGGTTAGTTAACGCAAGTTATTTAAAGGAGAATGCCCATGAAAGTATGGACCACAGTATAGTGTTGCGTCAATGCTAGAGTGGTTTTGGAGGGTTCTTCGATATTCAAAAGATTTTTACCAATTGATTTTATTGTGATAAAAACAGGGGTTTTCAAGATATTGAGAAAAATGTGAATTAACCTCAAAACTTAAATAAACCCGATTTAGTTATGTTTATGTGTGATTTAGGTAGTATTTTATCGTCCGAAGGTTATTTTTCGTTTAACATATTTAATCTATGCGTAGAGCTTTCAGACAAAGTCGATGAACAGATAGTTCATCGGCTAGTGTAGGTAGGCACCAGAAATCTTCCGGGACGGATTTCAAGAAACCTAAATATATATTTAAAAAAGCCAATAGAGATTTTATTCGGTTTACATATTATTGTTGTTGTTTGAATCATTTTTTCACTACATATTCGAAGAAAGAAACAAATAAGAAATAACTGGTTACCTACCAAGCTATGTCATAATAATATTTTTTTTTTATATATATTTATATTATTTTACTTCACTATCTATGTTAAAACAACCTACAGTGTATAAACAATAAATACCTTACAGAGTGATTTTATGTTAATTGATTTTTTTGTAATTCAATGAAAACAATTATCGATATTAATACATTTAGCTATTTTCCATAGTAAATGTCATAATAGTTACCGCTTGGTTACCGTGGTAACCGGTAATGGATACCAAATCTATGGTAACGGATCTAAACAATTACATGTCTTATTAGATTTTACAAAACATTCCCTGATCAAAATATATTTTCCGATAGTGAGAAGGCCTCTAAATTGCTGAGATTTTTTTTAATAGTATTTTTATCTTGATGCATGAGAAAAAACCTGTACCAAAAATGTAAACGGTAATGGACACTAAATCTATAATAACGGATCTAAACAATTACATGTCTTATTAGATTTTTCAAAACATTCCCTGTTCAAAATATATTTTCCGATGGTAAGAAGACCTCTAAATTGCCAAGATTTTTTTAATAGTATTGTTGTCTTGATGCATGAGAAAAACCAGTACCAAAAATGGGCATTCTCCTTTACTAGCGTACTGAATTACTTGTGTGTGTTTTATGTGTTTAAAATTTTAAATAGCAAAATTTATTATTTATTCCTTCATTACATTTCAGGTTATTATCTGGAAGTTCTATTAGCCCTTGGCCCATTCTGTAAGGAACCACTAAACGCAGTATTACAAGGAGTGACCCACCATGATTTAGATGTGTCTGTAGACAAGGTAAAGACTGCAGCACTGCCTATACTATTAAAGTTCATACTTGTAGATGATGGCTTGGAATTAAAAGTAACTAGAAGAGGTAAGCTGTTTTGGTAATAACATGCTAGTTGTTAAAGAATTCATAGTGACTCCTTTATATATGTGTTGTTTATGCAATTATATAAAATCATCTATAATAATTTCATTTTCAGGTGCCCCACCACTTGGCGGAGGTGAAATAGTGTTCAGATGTCCAGTCAGGAGGCATTTAAGGCCTTTACAATGGACTAAATGGGGCCTCGTGAAGAGAATCAGAGGTGTTGTGTACGCGCTACGGGTCTCTCCTACTATGGCCAATAGGGTTGTTGAAGCTGCTAAAGGGGTAAGGAAATCCTATCCTACTAATATTATAAATGCGAAAGTTTGTGAGGATGGATGGATGTTAGTTATTATTATGATTACATATATTTTAACACTTTACAATTATATAGATTACAATGAAATTTGGTATATAGGTAGCTGAAGACCCAGAATATGACAGACTTTTTGTCTTGTAAATCCCACAGGAACAGGAACTATGCATGTTTTTAATATATGGAAATATGTTTTAGTAGATTGCTTGTAATTCTGGTTTGAGAAACATTGACAAACATTAAATGTTTTTATTTCAGGTGATGCTTAACTTCCTTCCAGATGTGTATATAAATACAGATCAATGTCGGGGATCAAACGCGGGAAAGAGTCCAGGGTTCGGGATCAGCCTTGTGGCAGAAACAAATGATAAAACATTTTATTGTGCTGAAGCTGTAAGTATTTTTATAAGATTTTTTTACATGTAAGATTTGCAGTTATATTTAGAAGAATTAAAATATCTAATGGAAGTTTTTAAGTCTTTGTTTCCTGAATTTTACTATTTCTAGCAGAAAAAAAAGGTCAGTGTTGCCAGAAAATAACAGATATAACTTCCAAATAAACCAAATAAAATTTATGTCAAACCAAGCATACATTTTCAGTGGAATAGCTTAAGGTTAAAAGGTTTAATTCAAACACAAATTATTTCATAAAATTTTAATGCTCATACATAAAATTCACAACCAAATAAAATCCACAGAAATCAGTAGAGGCAGGTACGGGAGACAGTACACTACCCGAGGACCTCGGCAAGGAGTGTGCAATGAGGCTCTTGGATGAGATCCACAGAGGGGGTGCGGTGGACTCGTCTCTGCAGTGGTTGCTTGCGTTGTGGATGGCGCTTGGACAGAAGGATGTTAGTGAAGCTGTGGTGAGTTGTTTTTGATATTATAGCATGTAAAATGTCTTAAAATTAATGACCATAACAGAAATCAGAACCATAACAAAAATCGGAACCATATCTAAAAATTATAACACATATACAGGGTAACTTGGATTAATAAGTAGGATAGGTTTTATCCCGGAAATCCCACGGGAACGGGGACTATGCGGGTATTTCTTTGAAAACGCGGGTGAAGCCGCGGGCGGAAAGCTAGTATCATTATATTGTTAAACACACTTTAACTACTACACAAGTCATTCATTTTATAGATTTTATTTCTTGTTATTTTTCTATCTTGTTATTTTTGATTCTCCTGTCGAAGATTATATGAATAAAAAAATATTTTCCAGGTGGGTCCACTATCAGAGTACACAATAAAATTCCTGCAACATCTAAAAGAGTTTTTCGGAGTAATGTTCAAGTTGGAGGTACTCCGGGATGAAGATGAAGACTCAGATGAAGAGCTGGTGGTTTCCCAGAAGGTCAAGATGACGTGTGTGGGCATCGGTTATATTAATATTAGTAAACGGACGTTGTAATAAATTGTTATGTTAGAAATTGTGTTTTATTTTCTTAGAATTTTAAGTACGAATAAGGCAATTTGTAGAAAATAATTAAAAAATTACATGAATTAAACTAATTAATTCTTAATTTATAGTTCTACGAAAAGAAACATGACGTAATGATTTTAATATGTTTTATCTATAATATGTATTTGTTATATTATTATTTGCACTCTGTGTATGATTTCGCATAAAAAGTCGCGCCATCTATCCCCCTTGTTTTTTAAATAGCATTTAGAGAAAGGTGTGCTCTTATAAAATCGTAGGAAGTCTTAAAGTACTGTACACTACAAGCTATACCTTGAGACCTGAGGAAGGAAATAGGATAGGTTTTATCCTGGAAAACCCACGGGAACGAGAACTATGCAGACTTATATTTATATAAGCTGACGTAGAAGCGGTCTATGTGAAAAAACTAGCAGTTATAGAGGTTCCGCGTTATCTACATAAACATTCTACAGACATACAAACATAGTAACGCATTTACGTATATACTCCGTAGTGAGACAAATGATTCTAAGAATTACACGTGAGCGCATGCTAACACCGCTATAGCCCACAGCTAAGTTTTCTGCTGCGTATGCTGTATTATGAAAAATATCAGATTAAAATGTTACTTCTGATTACATCGGCAAATCTATCACTGAAAGTCACATTTAAATCGGTCCAGCCATTCCAGAGATAACAGACAGACAGTTAATTTTTTTTTTTGTTTAACTACTTACTATTTTATGGTTTGTGTCCATATTATTATGCATTTAGTAAAAACACGGTTATTTTTTTATAATAACAAATAGATACCTACTCCAATTTTATTATTGGTTCAAACGAAATTCAATATTGAGGTAGGTTAGGTAGGTAAATTCATTATTGAGGTAAAAAAGAACGTTATCCTTATTGTTGTACACCATATTATGATTAGTAACATTTTCTCCTAGGCCTAGCATTTTCTATATAAGTATTATCTATTTAAATAAAAAATCATTCATTGATTGATTTGATACAACACTGTTTCATATAAGTTGAGATATTGTTTGACTTGCGTTTCAATAGATGGCGTTAGGTGCACCTAAAACAGCTAAGGATTGAGTGCTCGAGCAGTCAGTGTATGCCTCACGACCGCTCGCAAGCCGTCAACGGCACGGTGGAATTTCGGGCGGCCGTACACGGACCGCTTCAAGCAGTTGAGACCGACCGCTTGAAGCCGCAACCGCGCGGTGAACTATAGACATTCATTCACCGCCGTACACATGACCGCTCGAGCCGTCGCGACCGCTTCAAGCCGTCAACTGCATGACGAAATTCCACCGTGCCGTTGACGGCTCGCGAGCGGTCGTGAGGCATACACTGACTGCTCGAGCCGTTGACTGCGCTAGAGCCGTCGACGGCTCCCTATCCCCCTGAAAATCAATGACTTGACTAGTCAAAAAAATCAATTCCAACAATCAACAATCGCTTCCAACGGCTCGAGCGGTCAACAACCGACGGCTCGAGCAGTTGACGCCGACCGCTCGAGCCGTCCGTGCGACCGCTCGAGCCGTCCGTGTACGTCGCTCAGCCGTTAACTGCTCGAGCGGTCCGTGTACGGCCGCCCTTCGTCATGCAGTTGACGGCTTGAAGCGGTCGCGACGGCTCGAGCCGTCACGTGTACGGCGGTGAATGAATGCCTATTATAGTTCACCGCGCGGTCGCGGCTTCAAGCGGTCGGTCTCAACTGCTTGAAGCGGTCCGTGTACGGCCGCCCTAAGGTAATTATGGATAGGTATCTTTTGTCATTCTGGGATAATGAGTAAATCGGAGGCATAGAAAGGGCATGAAATAATAAAACCGTATTTAATTTTATATTTTATTTGTCTAACTATATAATATCTTATAGCTATAATTGTATATAATAATTAAGGCACATTGTGAAATATTTAACAATATTTCTTTGATTTAGATTTAAGAATACATACAATAATAATTTTATTTAGGTGTATAAAATAGAAAATAAAAATATAAAATAAAAAACGAAGAAAATGGCAGTGAATACATGAATAAAGTAGTAAAAAGGTAAAAATAATAGGAAACCATTTGTTTTATATAAAAATATAAAAATGAGTATTAAGTTTCTAGTCTTATAGATAAAAATGTACATAATTTTGACTTAGTTTAAAAATCAGATAATCTTAAAAATTTACATTACAAAAGAAAGTTGCTTTTCCAACACACTTAACGTATTTTGTAAGTACATTTTTCTTATAAATTGGAAAGAATGGATAACATCAGTCCGGAATATCCACAGAACAGTAAGAACATAATAGAAGTGCGATGTGGGCGTGGCCCACGTGTCACTAGTAAGGTAAGATCACCTAACTCGCTCTCAGTTGTGCGCAGAAAAATATTCGAGTCGGTTGTCAACTGTCAAACCTTATTTCCATATTTATTCATTATTTAGAGTGTGTTGTTCGGTATTAGAGTGGAAAAATGATAGCAGACGAAATAATATCAGCAATCGAGGCATTTCATACCATCGGTAAGTCTTATTTTAATTGATTTTAAATATATTTTAAGTTACAACTTCGCTTGTCGTAATTTGTCAAAAATTTATAAAAATATTAAGTCAAAATGAACCTTAATCCATATTAAATAAGTACTAATATAGATTGAACAGCAAACAAGACTTTCTGGAATATTATTGAAATAAACAAACGAATGTCGGATTAGTGATGCATGTGGCGCATATCGACAGTATCGATACTTTAGAAAAGACAAACATTTTAAATATTAAATTTTATTCTATTTTTCCTTAGCTTTCATTTGTCCTATTTATTTATAGATTTTCGAAAGAGCCTAATTTAAAAGAGAAATGGATAATAAATGCAACGTGACGAGTTAACTGGATGCCGAACAGCAATAAGCAGTCTAACAAAGGCCACCGATACATCAAACCTACGGCAGTTCCAAGATTTAAAAAAATGCATATTTTCTGTTTGTTTTGTAAATATAGATTTATACTATTCTATTCCGTTTTTTATTTAAATATAATAATATGAAAAGACGTACTTAGTAGTAATAAACATACTCCAAAATGTGACACATTATCCTATACTCATATAATAGAAAGAAAAAAAAATGCACAAAAATATATTTATTTGTGAATTATCGATAACAAGGCTGACATCCCTTAGATCATAGCATCAGGTTAATGTCAAGTTAATGTCATTAATTTACAGTGACACAAATTTCAACCTTATCTTTATGTGTAGAGGTTCAAAGTTATATGTATTGAAAACCAACGCCATCTGTTGTGGAATAGCTGAATGTTTTCGAATTTGGAATTTCTGAGCAAAGAGAAACAAAACAGCTAATATACCTAGGGATGTTATACTAAAATAAACCGTAACTTGGTTCGTTAGGGTACATATTGAAATGCTGAATTTATAACCTAAGTCAGTTTTTACTCAAATTAAGCTGTCCAATCAAAGGCATAGTTTACTTGTAGTGTACTGTATAACTATCGGTTTAAATGTGTGGGTTTGGCGACACTGGTTTTCATACTAATGATGACATTATAGCACTTCTATTATGTTCTTACTGTTCTGTGGGAATATCACAAGGATAGATTATATTACAAAGAATTTTAAGTACAAATTACAACAATATAATTTCACAGGGCAACATTATTTTATTACAGCGCCCTCCAATGACTAAGGAATGTGATTCCTTATTCATTGGCGCCCTCTGTCAACAAAATAACACGTCAAAGAGATCTTGTCAATTCAAATTTGTCAAAAATGTCAAATGATTTCGTTATTCAACATTTTTAAATTTTTAACGAACTGTGTGTCGATCATTAATATCAATTTAGGTGCGTTTTCAACACCAAAAAAGCTTGATTTCGCTTAAATATTTCGTTTCAACATAATTTTACAAGCACACTAGACATTTTTTAACATTATTGTATCGATTGTTTTGTTGTTATTATTGATTGAAAAAAAAAACAATTTTATTTAAATATCTTTCTCCTGACATCCCAACCCCGCGGACCAATTACAAATGCCTCCAACGGGATCGAACGAGAGACCTTTGGGACAGATATATTCCCAACCAAGCACTGAACCACCGCGGATTCGAGCACAAGATATGAACTTCTTACAAGACGTCGGGTGTGCGAAGTTGCCGATGTCGAGACATTCTATGTTACCTGGGGAAAAAATATTTATATTTAAAATGGATTAGGTAAAAATATGGTTAATATAATTAAAGGTTAAAAATACAAGAAAATAGCGTGTCTGCCGAGTACACGTGTCAGAAGTGAAACTTCTTTAGCAAGATTCAAAGAAACTAAAATCGTCGCCTTACTCCATGACGTGACGGTCGCGTCATGGCTGACCTTGAAGTTTTACTCTCAGAACGAAAGAAGTTTCACTTCAAAAATAATTTAGTTTGCAAAGCACTGTTGTAATAAATGGAAGTATAAACATTGATTGTTTTTTTTTCAAGATTTTTTGTGAGAGTATGTTAAAAGATAAGGATTTAAATAAGTTTGCAATTTCTTTTGAAATTTTCGTGAGTGTTATTTATTTAGAAGAAGAAAATTTGTTAACCTAGAGCGTTATTGGGTCATTATATTCATATTCTTACCTTTGCTGTCTATAAAGACTTGGTTCTCTTTCTCATATTTGACTCCAATCTTCTCTTGATTATCATCATAATAATCGTAATCGGATATTGGCTTGATTCTATTAGGAATGTCTACTTTTGTATTCTTTACTATCTCTTTAGTATCTTTTTCAGTAACTGGTATTTTTTCGAAAGGTTTTCTTGTAGTTTGTCTCGGTTTAATAGTTTCTGGGACTAAAGGTGAGGTGGGTCGGGGTGTGGAAATCCTTCTGTAGACTGTTTTCCTCCTTGGAGGCTTTCTGGTTGTTGTTTGGGGTGTCGTTATTGGAGATAGGTATTGGTATTCATCTGGAAGATAAATTTTGAATTGAATTCATGATTTCTTTGTTTTTTATTGAATAAACTATGTGATATTGAGCAATAGCATGTAAAATATACTAATGTTGAAGAACCAATGGTGGATAATTATTTATATTCTTAATTCTGCAATAGTTAAATAGTTATCTACGACTAGCTGTGCTCCGCGGTTTTACCCGCAGTGCTCCGCTCCTGTTGGTCTTAACGTTATGATATATATATTATAGCCTAATTATTTTTGATTGGTTCGTGTCTCACGTAAAAAACGATTTTAATTAAACATAATAATATAATTTCAAAGTAAAATTCAATTTATAATAAACTTACCATCATAAGCTTTAGTCACAGGGGACTCCAGAAGGTATTCTCTCGTAAAGTACGAAGGTTCCTGACTTGGACCATTCTCAGTAGAAACTGGAACCTTCGAACTGGACCCAAAGTATCTCGCAGTAGATGGTCCAGGGTTCGAATCCAATCTTAACGTCGACTGACCATCAGTTTCAAAGCCTAGGCTCACTAAATTGGGAGAAAATCCAGCTGGTCTTGGGAATTTATTGGCAACTGTCGAAGGATAGCTTGAAGCTCCCGTAGTGAATCTAGCTGTTGGTACATTTATGTCACTAACTGTAGGACTTATTGTAGTAGATAGTCTAGGTCTAGTTACTCTAGTTTCAAAATCACTAAAGGTAGTAGATGGGAAAGTATCATATGAAAATTTAGCTGTGGAGTCTCCAAAATTTTCTGACCCTACTGTTATTGAAACTCCTGAAGGTCTAGGAGGGTTGGCGTATGTTCTAGTTCTGGTGAAAGCTTCTGGGGTATTGTATGTCGTTCTTGTGAAGGTCTCTGGTGTGTTACTGTATGTAGTTCTTGTATTGAAAGCTTCAGGAGTTGTGTATGTTCTGGTGTCTGTGTAGTCTGTGTTTGGTCTGGTGTTTGTGTAGTCTGTGTTTTGTCTGGTGTTAGTGTAAGTGTCTGGTGTGTTTGTGTATGTCGTTCTTGATCTAGTGCTCGTAGATTCTGTAGAAGGTATCCTTGTGTCTGTGAAATATGTGGAGGATATTTCAGATTGGTAGAAGGGAGTTGATGTTTCTACGAAGCCTTGTCTAGTGGGAATGTTTGTTGTTCTATAGTATTCTTCGGTGAAGTCCTGATTTTTATAGTCTTCAGTGTAATACGGGCTTGTGTATTTATAGTCAACGATTGTTTGTGTGGTTTTTGGCTTTCGTGTCGTTTTTGGTTCTTCATAATCTGGCACTATTGGTACCGGTGCTGCGAGGAGTTGGTGCGCTGCTAAAGCTACAGCCGTTTCGGAGTTGTAATCTGGAAGTAAAGGGGAAGTTGAAATCATTGAAGACTTTGGAATAAAAGTGTATTATCGTAACTATTGTGTTAATGTACTTATTTGGACATTTGTACCATAAATTTAAGTCAACTTTATTATTTGTAACGGTGCACTCAATGTTTATATTGTTAGTATGGCTTGCACATTCCATTCCATAATTGATACATATATCAGCTCTCGTTTACAAGTTGTCCTCCAACTTAAATGTAATTTAGGAAATCATTCATTATCATTAGCAGCCCACGACACACGTCATCAGCACCAACCTAGGCTCCGTGCAGACAGAGAGCGTTCTGCGTTCCGCGTTCTTTGTGATGTGAAGGATCTATGGCGCAGCGCCGCGGTCTGACTGCGTTCTGTGTGCGCCGGCGCTATAGATCCTTCGCATCACAAAGAACACAGAACGCAGAACGCGGAACGCAGAACGCTCTCTGTCTGCACGGAGCCCTAATCCTGCTCTAAACTTACCATCAGCGACACTCCTCTCAGTGCCATCGATCTGGTTGCGGAAGCTGGCGCTGTACTTCTTGCTCTGTCTCTCGCTCGCATCATCAGTACTGGCGGCGGGGTTCTGGTCCGCGCGGGGCAGTTGAAGCGGGCGACGGTATTGGAGGGTCGAGTTCTGGGTAGTGGGCTGGATTAGGGAGGGGTCTTCGAATGTGTCTGGGGAGAGATAGATTAAAATGACAACACATACTTAAAAAAAGAAAAAACTGGTATGCAGCCTTTTCTTTATTCAAAATATGATTGTTTTCGTAGAACAGAAAACATAATCGAGCCAGAAAACAAAGAATTCATTAAGCTGCTAAGATTAAAGTTCAAAATAAGAAAAGCTAAAATGAAATTATTATATATATTTTCTATTCAGAAACCTACAATTTAAAATTTCCTCAAGTTTGCCGGTTTCGTAAATTGAACCATGATAAAACTAAGTTCAGGTTCAGAACAGGTCTACTAATAGGTACAGAACCATATTCTGTAACTACATCATCTTCTCCATTTTAATTCTATATCTTCATCCTCTTCTATTTACCTGTATCAATCTCCTGCAAAGACTCCTCGCTTTCCAACACTTGCGTGGTAGCTTGCGTGGTGGTGGTGGTACTGGTGGTAGAAGGAGTGAAAGGTCGTCTGCGGCTGGCGACACGGAAGGGTCTACGTGATGGCGCGACCGTTGTTGATGAAGTTTGTACTGAAGCGGTCGTAGTGGTAGTAGCTGGGAAAATTATCGAAGCTTAAGAAGATACTCAAATACAAAATAGACTGTATTGTCTTTGAAATTTAAAAAAAAATGGTTATTATTATTTACCTAACAATAGTCTAAAGGAAGTCCTTCTATCATCCAGAATTTGTATACTATTAATTATGTAACTTTTTTAACTAATTTATTTTTTATTTGACTTTCTTCTAACATCATCTATTTCCATCCATTATAATAAATTAATTTCAACGCAAATATGCAATTAAATAATACGACGTTATTTCTACACATTCATTACTTTAATTATCTCCATTAAGTTACAACTAATAAATCGTCATAACGACTTCCTAACATAACGCACGCAGTTGAGTAAACAATACATTTTCATTATTTGGTAACCTTCCGCGTTATTCTGTCTGATGTACAATGGATACCTTCACCAATGATTGTTGGAAACACTCGAAGCGGTAAACAACGGGAAACGAGTGTCCTAATGCATTGGATTGTGCATCACGATCTTTGAGAGTTGAGACGAATGCATTTAGAAATAGACACTAATGACGACAAAGTTTATAGATGTGCGTATTGATATTCCCTGAAATTAGGGTTAGCTAGGAGAAGGATAATTTTGAGTTTTGTCGCATAAACAATGTAGAACAAGTGAAACAGAAGCTGTATAGATTGTCCTAAAATAGGGCTGTTTCATAGCAATATAAAGTTCCAACTAGCGTCATCTTTAAAAGAGAATATTAGTAAAGACTAGCAAACCGGGCGAACTCCGTTTCGCCACCAGAGACATCTTTTCTTTGCTATAAACCTCACGGAGCCCGAGACCTTTCCAACGAATGCAAAACCGTGGAAATCGGTTCGTTCATTCTGGAGTTATAGCGTCAGGAAGGAAAACCCGACTTATTTTTATATAGTAGACTAGCTGTGCCCGCGACTTCGTCCGCGTGGAATAGTGACTGCATAGTAGTTACTACTTATTTTAAATTATTGAGTAAACACAGACTACCATAAATAATTAAAAGAACTGTAAGTAAAATTTATTACTAAACTGAGCTAAACAATACAAAAAAATGCCTTATTAATTTTCTACGTAAAATTTCTTTTAAATTATGTCATACTAGCTTCCGCCCGCGACTCCGTCCGCGCGAATGTCGGTCTTTGCGTGGATGGTTTATTTCTCCATTTTGAGTAACTCGGACAATGACATCTTATAAATATCTATTGGACCCAAATACGGCTAGGTCTATAATAATACGCAACGTGTGTTCGCGGTACCTACTACAGAACAACGTCTATGGATAACTGAAAAATTGAGATTAATTTTTTTTCTACGTATTTTTCCAGGATAAAAAGTATCCTATTTTACGCCCAGGATAATAAGGTATAATTATACCAAGTTTCATCGAAATCGAACCGGTAGTTTTCACGTGATGTCTTCACATACAGACAGACAGACAGACAAAAATTTTTTTAATCACATATTTGCGTTTGGTATCGATCCAGTAACACCCCCTGCTAGTTATTTTTTCAATATTTTCAATGTACAGAATTGACCCTTCTACAGATTTATTATAATATGTATAGATTATTTTTAGGCACCAGGGGGGAGGGGAGCAAATTTCTTTTCCTTCCTTCCTTGTATGGATGTTTTTAACTATGTATCGTGCAGCAACTGATCAGCTTAATCGATACTCAGTTTTTATCAAATCCAGCACAAAATCCAAATCAGATCTTTCCTGAATCCTGTCTCACGCCTGTAGGTAGTAACTAAACCGTTTAGACCGTGCAATAAAAATTAAATAAAAAAAAAACAGCGCTACGAAGAAAAGTGCATGCATAGAAAAAGGAATAAATAATTTCACAAACTTCCCGAAGATTTTTAAAAATAAATACCATTTTAAATATTTATAAAAAAAAAAACAAAGTCATCGGGGCTGCCATGCCAACATCATCATAATATACCTCATTATCAAAATACATATAATATGGTACTTAATTTTAAAGATCGTCGGGAAGTTTGTAAAATAATTATTTATTCCTTTCGGTTTCTTATTTTCATGTAATATTTTCAAGTGAGCGAGACCTACCTCTACCTCCATATTACATTCCTACATCATATTGATATCTATAAGTTTGTTGCTCCTTGACATCTTTTAAGTTGGGCCGTAACCGTGCACAAATTGTAATGGACCACAGTGGCAAAAGAAGTGGTATACTTAGGAAAAAATATTGCCAAGGGCCAGGCCTATGTAGCTTTGAGTAGAGTTCAAAATTTCCAGGGTGTGGCTATCCTCTCGCTCCCATATCCCCTCTTCTTTCACAGACTTTCAACCCTTCCCTTTCCATCCCTAGTAAATGGCAGAACCGATTTTGATGTAAACCATATCTAATTGTACCTATATGTACACGTCATATCCTGTAGTTTGATGCTCCATTTGGTTTATTTATCCCCACTGTCACCCCTAAAAAGCCCTAAATGTAATAAACGGATGAACCGATTTCGATAAAATATGACTAATTGTAATTCACACGTTGCCCTTTCATATTTTGATATGCCGCTTGAGTATATTATATTTGACCACATTATTCATTCCCACTTTTACCGCTGTAATCTAATAAATGGATAAACCGAATTGGATAAAAATATAACTAAGTGTACTTCACCCGCTATGCACTTTTATTTGATATGTCACTTGGGTATATTTGACAACATTCGTTTTTTTTCATTCCCACTTTTACCCATAAAAAGGTATAATAAATGGATGAACCGATTTTGATAAAACATGTCTAATTAAACTTTACACGTCATGCCCTTTCATATGATATGTCACTTGAGTATATTTTTGACAAATTCATTTTTTTATTACCACTTTTATACCTATATTAAAAATTAAAATTAAAAATTAAAAATATATTATAAAGGAGAAAGTTTGTATGGATGTATGGATGTATGGATGTGTGGATGTATGGATGTTTGTTACTCTTTCACGTAAAAACTACTGAACCGATTACAATGAAATTTAGCACACATATAGAGGGTAACTTGGATTAACACATAGGATAGTTTTTATCCCGGACATCCCACGGGAACGGGAACTATGCGGGTTTTCCTTTGCAAACGCGGGCGAAGCCGCGGGCGGAAATCTAGTATTAAATAAATGGATGAACCGATTTGTTACTGATAGGTCGTTCACTTTCATTTAATATATCACTTAGGTACTTATATTTGACAACTTTCGTTTTTTTCATTCCCACATTTACCCCTATAATAATATACCTAGGTATAATAAATGGATGAACCGATTTTGATACACTTTATCAAAGAACCAGCGTCGGAAAATATGCTGCCTAACTAAAAAAACCGCATCTAATTCGGATTACCTGTTAGCGAGCTACGGTGGCACAAACAGACACACACACACACAGACACACGTAGCGGTCAAACACTTATCACCCATCTTTTTGCGTCGGGGGTTAAAAATATAATACGACATAATTTAAAGGACATTTTATGTATAAAATTTACCTAGAAGTAAGAATAATTCTAATTTGACCAACCCCCCCCCCACCCTTGGGCACTTTCGATATGATCACTTGGACATTTACAGGAATAATAATTGTAACAGATAACTTACGTTTTATCGTACAGTGTATAGAATGCCTTAGCAAATGTTCGCCGTGAATACTTAAATGGTCATAACTTTTTTATTTACGAACCGATTGACATGAAATAAACACTAAATGTTAAATGAAGATTACCACAATATATTAGTGAAAACCGCATCTTAATCGGATAAGCCGTTTCTGAGATTAGCGTGCACGAACATACAGACAAACAGACAAACAGACAAACAGACAAACAGACAAAAAATTTTTTAACTACAGTTTTGGGTTTGGGATCGATTTAATAATAGCACCTGCTAATTTTTTTTTATATATTTTGATTGTACAGACACGACTTTTCTAGAATTTTATTATATGTATTGATGATAATTTTTTTTTATATATTTTGATTGTACAGACACGACTTTTCTAGAATTTTATTATATGTATTGATGATGATGATGATGTAGGTATGGCAAGGCAAGGTATGCAAATATGTATTTACTTTCAACATTCTAATATAATTCTGTTGAACACTGGACACGTCTGAGTGAGCTGATTAGATTTCAATAAAATAAGCCTTATAATTACCAATTATTAACCATAATTTATATTAAATTATTTCACTTTGATTCGTATTGAAAATTACATCGTCAAAAAGCACGAACGCAACAACTATTGCGATTAAATCTTTCTATGTTTTCATTGTTATCGTTATCAAAATTCCATTCTAATTAGAAAATATATGGGAACAGAAAATAAACAAAACAATAAAGTTATGACTCTATATGGTAATTATAAACACAAGCAATAGAACAACAATCAGGTGATAATTGAATGAAAAAAGGTAATTGTTAAGAAAAACTATTCAATAAGATTTCGAGGTGGGAATAAATAGGTATGTGAAATTGTTCAGACAATGTATATTAGAAATTAATAGGGAATGAAGTAACTTCATTACTTGGAATTGTGAAAGCGCATTGATTTTGCATACTATAATGTTAGTTTTATTTAAGTAAACTTATTAGATTGTTATTTTTAAAGTACTATAGATAGTAACTTTACCTACAATGCTACAGGAAATGATTGAAAATTTAAACGTTTGTATTTTCAGTGAACATAGATAACTTGCGTTTAAATGTTACCATTCTATTGTTGCACAAATCGGATATCGTATGATCTAACCATATTTTGTGGTGAAAATAAAAGGGACAAAATAGGGGATGGAAATAAAAATTATGACGAACGCCTCTCGTTAGACAATGTGAAGTTTACACGACATAAGCTTTGAGCTAAAAGCTTATCAATGTAAGCTTCATCGAAGGATTTGGTTGCGGTAAGGAATTCGTTGTTAAATTGGACATCTTATGATTTGTACACGTATCTTTAATCCTTTATTCAAAGAGATTGAAAAACAATATATCATAATGTACAAATATGAAGAGAATAAGAATTGATGGCGAAATTGTTAACTCTTTATGAGGTACAGCATGAAGGTCAACCATTAAAAGAGATTAGCGAATAGCTTCACGCTATCAAACAGTTAATTATAAACTTATTGCACATGTCACACAACAACACCATAATGTTATCGACTGTAGTTCGCTCCAATTTCTTTCACGGCGTTTCGCAACATTCGTGTAGCAACGCTAAATTGGAGCATGCAGCATATAATGATTCTAATAGTAGCTGTTATGTTAGACTAAGTATATTGACAGTGGCAGTTTGCTGTTTCCACTTTATGGTTTTAATAGAAACATTTTACGACATTGAATATTAAACAATTTGGGTTAATTTTTTTTATAAAATAGAGTCGTAGTAAGTTTTATATGCGTGTATGTAACCGACTACTTTAGACTCTATTTAAACGTACTTTAACAGACAGATTTAATTCAAACTTCGGTGAGTATAATTAAAGCCTATTTTAATTTTTTTTAAACTAATAATTTTAACATCAATAAATAAGTACTTTTGGTATACATAATATTGTAGCAGAGACTTAGCTTTCCAACCCTTCTTATTATATCTAAATATTTTATATAGTACTAAATATTTTATGTGTTTTTTACTGTGAAATTTTCCCAAGAGAAAATGAGACATGCGTCAGCGGTACAAAACGTACCGGTAGTAACGAAAAATAGGTCATTCTCACGGTTGGTCATAATTATTTGCGACATGTTTTGGCGTGTGTTTATCTATTTTTGAGCAATCTTTAGTTATTAAAGGCATTTATTACGTGCCTATAAACATGCCATAACGAACATTTTAAATTGCATATACTAATTTCATTGTGATTGTTATCAAATATCAAAATTTGAGGCAATGACCTCTTTAGAAAAAATGATGAATGTTAAAGATAACAATTTTAAAGCTTAGTTCACAAATTGAAATTTAAGACATCCAACATTGCAATGATAAATACTTTCTATTTCATTCATTTAAACTAACAACCTAGGTACTCTATCTTTATAAAAGGCTAAGTGCTAAAAGTTTTATACAACCGCCGTTTAAAATTTTACCTCCTATTTCCTTCACTTAAATTAACGACAGTCAACAATAGGCTTCTTTTCTTTTGTAAACAAAGTACCATTCTTTTTCATGGAACCAAAGTAGGGCATTGCGTGTAAATATTTTAGCAATTATCCATCGATTCTAGAGCACAAGAACATGTTACGATACTTACATAATATGTAAAAACTGTCATAAATGTAACTGTTATATAACTATGGAAGAAAGTTGACTACAACTGGTTGCTTTCACTGGGCGAGCCGACCTCTAGTGTTAAGTGTAGATCTAAGTTAAAGTTTCAAAGAAGCGGTATTTCAGTTATGTTGAACCTTTTGTTTATGTATAAACTATCGATATTAAATAGTATTTTTTACGTATATCTAGTAAAAAAAAATTGAAAGACTCCAATTTTTATGAGAAAACCTAGCGGTCCGCCCCGGCTTCGCCCATGGTACATGTTTACGTTTTCTCTACATAAGATCCATCCTGGTACTTCAAGGAATATAATAAAAAAAGAATTATCGAAATCGGTTCAGCCGTTCTCGAGTTATGCGCTTACCAACACATTTTGCGATTCATTTTTATATATAAGATTATTGAAAAGCATAAATAACATGTATAATTTGATATCAAGCCTAAATAATACACTGAATCAACAGTTTTTAATGTTAATATTACTTTAATAAAGGTTTTTTTATAACTACTTGTCACGAAAATAAAATCGATCAAACACAAGTTCTGAATATAACATGTAAAATATAAAAAAAAAAAATATTTTAATGAAAACGCGGTAATACTAAAAATAGAATCTTGAAAAACACCAATAGATTTTTATGTAACTACCTACATTCCTTGTCTAAATACGCGGCATATTTATACTAACATTTTTTTTTAATAGATTTTACCGCATTCTATGAATACTGGAGTATTTCGTTTAAATAATTTCCGTATCGATTTTTAAATATCGCTATTTGAAATTGATTTAAGTAAATTCTTTTATTTTATACAAACGTTATGTTTTTGTAGATGGAAATAATAAAGATAAGATTTCATAGCATAACGACACTTTATAATACAATAAATTATTTTCTAAATGTCCCCGAGAATATTTATTTAAGAAAGAAACACAAATTATAATTTACTAACTGTAGATCGTAATTTTGATAAGATCGGGAGCAAAGGTTATCGGATTTAGGAATATCGTAAATTAGAATGTAAAAGCTTGTATTACCTAATTCCAACCGAACCATTCCACACTAACCAATATAAATTGTATTGAATAAAGGTCACAAAGGGCAGATGATAGTGATTGGTTTAGAAGATATTGTAATTTATTAATAAATAAAAGCATCTTTGTATGAATAATTTAAATAATTTATATCAATAGACCGGCGACCATCTTTCTTCGACTGACAATTTGGAATTTTAAAGATGAAATGAAGGGAAAATTCCTAGGTCTAGAAGTGTAATATTGCAAGCTGTGTTGGCCTGTAATAATTTGATTCATTAGCTAGTTTTTTTTTATCTTTATTACCTATAAATTGTGAAAAAATATGTGTTAGCAAATATTTAAACAGTTACATAATTATAAACAGAATATTTAATCTAAAATCGAGTATCAGACGCTACTGTATAATTCATGGTGTGTGACAGTAAACCAAAATGTTGCAAGTGTTGCCAAATGCGTAAACGTTCGTGAGAACTGAGCGAGGGGCATGATATATTGCCATCATCAAAAATTCTCATTACTTATGTCTTCCCGTAATGGTTGAAGTAATTGGTTTCAAATGTGTTTTATAATTGAAATATTGAATGAAGGTTGTATCAATCATGTCATATAGTCTTATGCTTATTTTATTCGTATGCTATTATTATGTGGAATTAATTTAAAATTATTGATATTTATTTCATAAACTTTTTTTTTTTTTATTTATTAATTTACACTATATATTTTAACACTATATAACCTTAACAAATTTTCGCCAAACTGTAAAACAGTTTGTTGGCGATGCGCTCCTACTTATTATAGATTACCCTGGGTTATACATTGCCAAATTAGTTGATAAACAAACACTTAAATACCGCTATAAATGACATACATAGTATAAAACAAAGTCTACATAGTATAAAACAAAGTCACATTTCTCTGTACCTATGTATACTTAAATCTATAAAACTAAGCAACGGATTTTGATGCAGTTTTGTTTTTCTTCAACTGTTAGAGTGATTCAAGATGAAGGTTTCAGTATAAATAATCTATATTATGTTAAGTTTCAGCCAACGCGGGCGAAGCCGCGGGCGGAAAGCTAGTACTAGATATTTGACAAAATGTATTTTTTTAATTTACTCTTTACAGATCCTATTTTTAATTTATTATCGTCTAGTAAAATCGGGTACATGTTACAAATTTTTGGTATATAATATTTTCTAGATCGCTGGTCATAACAATTTTTTTTCAATTTTGAAAACAAGCAATTAATCGACTTAAAACAAGAATTTATATTATTATTAATAATTACATCGTTAGATGTGCAATAAAAACAGTCTCAGGTTTATAATTGACACACTCAGGATATTAAAATTCATCCATCCGGCCGTTAAAGAGTGAAAAGGATGTGAAACAGGTGTGAAAATAAACTTGTTCTGTGCGGTCGTCAAGATGCTAACATCTTGTGATCTTGACGACCTCGACAGAGGACAATGATGTCCAATGAGATCCTTTTTTGATGGGGATTATTAACATGTTTGACTTTATACTTTTGAACAAATAATTATTGGTTCTGAGCATATAATTATGGTATTTTGCAGATTGCATTTTTATAGCTGTAAGGTCTTGTAAGGTCTCCATAAGGTCTTGTGCCTGATCTTGCCTAGATATTGCTGATATTGTTCAAAAAATTGTCACAGTGTAGTCAAGATATAAGAAAAGCTCAAAATATATAATTGTAGTACAAAAAGCTTCTCTATTGCATTTTGCGTTTGCCTCTTGCACTGAGTTATGTGGGCTATCGAACTATGAGAGTAAAGAAAAAACATCATCATTACATAGTATCAAACAAAGTCACTTTTTCGTCCCTATGTCCCTTTTTACGCTTAAATCTTTAAAACTACGCAACGGATTTTGATGCAGTTTTTTTTAAAGATAGAGTGATTCAAGAGGCAGGTTTTAGTATATAATTTATTAGGTTTTAGACAAAGCAAGCAAAGCAAAGTAAGCTAGTACAACAATATAATATTATATAGACCTACAATACAACATATAACCACGTGATAATCCATGCGTGTTTACAAACTTATAAGGTAAGGTCACGAGTAAACATTGTCACGGTCGATTCATAAGGGATATAAATGAACTGTAATAATATAGGAGAGGTCGGATCGTAAGGACGAATTGTGCAATGATTTCGCGTTTTCTTGTTATTTTTTGTATTGGCTTGAGACTGAGGATCTCTTTAAGGATGTGTTAAGTAAAATACACTTTTAATATGCTTGTTTGATGGAATGATGCAAGTATATATATATAAGTATACTTGAATGAGAAAACTGCATCATTCGATATAATTATTATCTACTCATAAAAAACTATTATCAATACATATCCTTCGTCTTCTTCTTCTCTTCTTCAAAACACTTTCCCTGTTTCTTTGTAATAGTCATATTGATCCAATGCATTACAGTATTTTGAAATAGTTAATGGATTGGTGAAAAAATTGACATGAAACTAAAAACCCCAAAAAATAATTTTCCCTCGTTTTCACTCGAACGATGTCAAGTGAGACCTATAATTTTCATGGTCCATAAAATAACTTTCAAAGCGAATTAGTCATGCTACGGGCTGAGGTTGTTCGTTAAGGTTGTTTGAACACTATTTATAACAAACTATTAAACTGATTTAGTTTTATTTAATTTTATTTTTCAGGAGTTTTAATTACAAAATTGTCGCAAGGTAGGAAAGAAAATTTATCTTTTCCTTTACCATAGCGATGTCATGACCATGAGCTTAATGAGTCATAATTGATTTTGAACTTAATTTCAAATGTAGAGTTATTTCAAAAGAGCTTTTGAATTATTTTGTCTATGTGGTCGCCAAACTATTTAAATCAACATAATCAGGATCAGTATCAGAATATATTAGCTCACGACAAATGAATCACAATACACCTGTCTCCCTAAATGGTTTCGTAAAATCTGTAATATCCTATCAAATAATTTGCGTGCGAGCTTCTCAACCAGAATATGAAAAGTTGTTATAAACAATCTGTTTTGATCTTGTTGGTCGTGGAACTCAAAATACCTACTAGTGCTTGAACATCCAGTCAAATTTAAATTATGTCTATGCCTTTAATCTTAGAAGAGGATATCTAAATAAGCATAGTGCGCGACCTCTCGATTTCTGAAAGGAAACTTTAGAAAAGCTTTATATACCATTTGATATATCCATGGGTATACTAATTGCCTTTTCATAGTCAATCAAATGAGTCACTATCGTGTAATCATTAGATCAACATACTTCTAAGTCAATCCACTACGTGTCCATAACAAGGGCATAGTAATCACATTGATACAATGGATACAACGGCAAAATCTAAATTGCGCCGTAGCTATACATTCTACCAATTAATATACTATCGTGATCTGTTCTGCAAAGGAATTTGGGTGTCTATTGTATGGTGTTCAAGTGTGTAAGGTATATAATTGTGTGCCAATAAATGTGAATGTAACTTACAGCTTGCCCCACCAGGCCGGCGGCGTACGAACGAGCGCTGCGGTTTCTCACTCCGCGTCGGTTTCTCCAGCGATGGCTTGTCTTTATCACTCGCATCTTTTTCCGTTTTTCGGCTCTTGAATTTGTTGTTCCCGCGCCTTGTGAACTTGTTTGTTGTTGTTTCGACGTCCAAGGATTCTGTTGTTGTTTCCACGGAGGGCCGCGTGCGACGCAGGAAGGGCCGGCGCTCCCTCGCCGCCTGGACAAAATGGTAAGTCGATGTTTAGTAACTTTAGGAGAATAGACTGCGTAATTTATCAAGATGTATTCAATTTCATAACGCTCTTCCTTACAATTTATCTTGTAAATATAGGATTGGTATTGTACGAATTGTTTGTATTAATAGTGAACATAAATTACAATAGATTTGTACCGATAAAACTATTGTTACCGTATACGTTGAAATCTATAAAATATTTAATACCTAGCTTAGAAATAACAAACCAGTTTCAATGCCGGATCTTTTCACATCTAAATGTTAAATTTAAATAATAAATATAAGTTAGTAATGGATAAATATCACGACTGCGAAATTCTAGAAAATTTATGTCATGTTTGCTTTGTGGTTTCCTTGCGGTTTCATTTGAAAAAACTAATATTAACTATGTGGCGAAGTTTATATTTTATTTATACTGTATTGCAATTAAACCTGATTTCAAAGTAATTTATCAAAATGTTGCTGATTTTCCAAACTAGTCGTACAAGTTGCTTTTTAATACTTGTAACATTAATTAGATGAAAGAATGCTGAATGAAATTCATTTTTTGTTTATCTTTATTGCAATTTATATGTTTTATATACAATTTTATATGAATTTATTCAAGAAATACACTACGTTTTTCTATAAAATCACATTTTTTACGTTACAATGATACAAAAATATAAATAATCAACTACTACTACATATAGATAACTTGTATATTACAAAATATTTATAATTAAAAAATAACAGGTCTATAACTTATAAGTAATTAAGATCAGTAAATTCATAGATTCATTCAGATCAGAGAAGTACGATAAAAATAATACATCACTTTTATGACTACAGATACACATATATACTAAAAATATGTTACAAAATTGTATAGATTTATTAAAGTATTTAAACTTAAAAATATGTTTTTACGTAATTTAATTATTAAGAAAATCTCGAAGTGGCGTAATATTTAACAAAACTCTCACATAATTTACATAACGCTCTTGTAAATACATATATTTGGAATGTGTTGAAAACTTGATTTTAAAATATTCATTTAGTTATCTTCGTTTTCGTTGGTTTATGTTTAAATTTATGGTTATTTAGAAAATTATGCACGATTAATTTTTATATTTTTACTACATTGTTTTAACTTGGGAGTTTATTTCATTGAATCATTTCTTGAGAATTTATTTCATCGAAAAAATTAAAAATATAAGCTCTTGTTTTAAAGCTCGAGTCCATAAAAAATATTTTTATTGATGTGAATTTTATATTCTATGCTAGTATCGAGCTAGATCTTACTTATATCTTAATCGAGCTATCGTTTTGATAAATTTACTTGAAAATGGTATAGCCATTAACCATCAATAATACATACACACATTTTTACAAACCCTGGTTCTGTATTTGTACTTTTACCTAAGAATAACTCAAATAAAATATTTTGCCCTAGTGGTATTTAAGGCTTCGGTCATTAACCCTAGTGCATACGGTCAGTTGACTACAATCTAAGCTAATTAGACTCTAGGCAGCTTGAAAATGTAACGCTTTGTGAAACCGTATTCACTCAAATGTAAAAATTACTTTTTATATATTATTACGCGATGAGTTTTATGCTTTGTGAATTGTGAATTTTTATGTATTGTCTTTGTTTATTTATTATAATTATAAAAGTTAGGTTTTTATGGTTCTTACTACATAAGTACTTAGTCTTACGGAACATATTTGTATGAAATTTTTGAGAGTTAAAAGATTTTCATTATCTATAATATATCAAATCATAAAACTATTGTTTAAATCCATACTAATATTATAAATGCGAAAGTAACTCTGTCTGTCTGTCTGTCTGTTACTCAATCACGCCTAAACTACTGAACCAATTTTCATGAAATTTGATATGGAGATATTTTGATACCCGAGAAAGGACATAGGCTACCTTTTATTACGAAATATGTACCACGGGCGAAGCCGGGGCTGACCACTAGTACCTCTATAAAAGAGGAATTCTTTTTCTCGAAATCGTTATAAATATCATATAAATCAAATTACATTAGGATTCATTTAGATAAATTTAGTAATAGATACTTAGAGGATTATTTATTAATTGATATTTAATTAGTATTAGTTATTACGAAGTCATTAGATAAATTAAGCTTAATCGGAGCTTATATGTCCAATAATTATATTAAGAAACTAATGAATTTAATTACCTATATAAAAAAGCAAACGTTGTATAGTTGGCTAAGGTTCATAAAAAGATATCTACTAGTAATCATTTACTCAGAATTTTTTGAACCGAATTATAAATTAAATTATGAATCGGTACACAGATATCAATCAATCACACGTATTGAGACACATTTTATCAAAAATGGCGGGTACTTTTCTTATCTAATTTTATATACATAGTCCTAACTTCTAAGCAAAGAATAATGTACCTAGGTAATTTAATCTATACTAATATTATAAAGTTGAAGAGTTTGTTTGTTTGTTTGTTTGAACGCACTAATCTCGGGAACTACTGGTCCGATTTGAAAAATTCTTTCGGTGTTAGATAGTCCATTTATCGAGGAAGGCTATAGGCTATATATCATCACGCTAAGACCAACAAAAGCAGAGCTACGCGGGTGAAACCGCCGAGCGTAGCTAGTTTCTTATAAAAGTGAAGTCCCGTGTCCCCTAGTGGGGTAAGGGGCAGATGTATTACGCATACATCGGTTTCACTGATCGATTTTTTTCTTTAGGGACAAGAAGGTGTGCCTTCTGTGTCCTGCCAGACCGAGACATTTTTTTTCGTCTCCACCGGGAATCGAACTCAGGACCCCTCGGTTCTACGCTCATGCGACAACCACTGTACCAAGGAGGCGGTCAGTTTCTTATACATACTTCTAAACCTTAGAACCCACTTTTAGTCCCTCTACATGAAGCAACAACTACAATTATACCTAATTGGTGAACACGAAGCGATTACTCCGTCAACGAAGATTAATCAAACGCAATTATTGCTCCTGACACCAAACCAGTTAGTTATACGTTAATTATTTACAACAATAGCTATCAAGTGTTGCGTCACACATTGATTGTTGGTTCTCAAAGATAAAAATACGTGGGATGGACCGGTATTGTACGAAAATTCACAAGGCTGTGCATAAGCTTATTGGTATTATCCTTATATGTTTTAGTTCTATATTTCACTCTATCAAGTTTTGACTGGCTCTTTTTTTGTGTGGTTTCTCTTGATGATAGCTAGGGTTTGGACATCTCAATGCGAACGCGTGGGTTAACTGAAGGTTCACCCTGGTTTGATTGGCTAGCGCGTAGACTATTAGATGAGATACATCTTTTACATCTAGCTGCTCAAATTATTTTTATGTAAACATATCCTATAACCTAAGCAACTATATGCAAAGACTCAACACAATCGATTCAAAAGTTCTGACGTGGAAAGGAAAACCATTACGATCCTACTTGTTTCGAACTATTCTATTCTAGAAGATTTTGTTCTTCAGACAACCAAAAAAGGTTATAATCAATCAGTTTTTAAGAATCTATTAATAACAATGACGTTTTTGTATAGACTCAAGCCTATGAATAATTTAATTTAAGTTCCTTACATAACCCACGCGATTCATACATAATTCAAGAGTCTTTTTGATGACCTTGTGTTCGGATATTAGCAAATAATAATGTAATCGGTGTTATTTCTATATAAAACTATTACTTAATAGTTCTTAAAATCTAGTCTTTATATTTGCATATTTTAACGATTGTAATTACAAATTACCAATATATTATTTTTTTATTATTGATTAAAACGGACGTACTATATAATTACTCGTATATGTTGATGATTTAATGTTTTTAACTTTAAATATAGTTCAGTTAAACGAATTAATGAGATTGTTTTGGTTTGTCCTATAAAGAAGCTTCACAAAAACACGGGAAGTCAATTGTAGGTTGTACGTAGGTCACAAGTCTTAAGGCTTTATAGGAATGTAGTCAAGGTGAACTGGCCGCTTCGTACTCGCAAGGAAGTGTTTACTCTGTGTAAATGACCACAGATAATTACAAAAACAGATTAAAAATATGCCGCCAATTCTTAAGTACGGAGCTAATAATAATGCCTTTATATTTGGCAACGTTTCTTAGGTCAATGCTAATTTTAATGCAATGTCTGATAATTTGATAGTTTAGTTCTTGTATTTTACGTTATTTCCAATAAACGGTATTGAATAATAAAATAAACAGCATGAATAATAATCTGTACGAAATTGTCACAATAAATTGGTATTCAATATTTAATCGCTCGTTAAATTCACAGTTTAATTAATTTCGAATATTCAATTCATTTCACAACAAATTAGGTATTACGTTTTAATAATACTAGTATGTAAAACTTAATAGAATACTAGCTTTCCGCCAGCGGCTTTGCCCGCGTTTTCAAGAAAAACCCGCATAGTTCCCGTTCCCGTGGGATTTCCAGGATAAAACCTATCCTATGTGTTAATCCAAGTTACCTTCTATATGTGTGCTAAATTTCATTGTAATCGGTTCAGTAGTATTTGTCTGAAAGAGTAACAAACACACATACATCCTCACAAACTCACATTTATAATATTAGTAGGACTCGACGTTTTTATAGCCGTATGATAACAACAAAGACTGACATGTATGTACTTTTTAACGTTACAATGGTCAATATTAGCAATCTGCAAGTATACATCGAATTAAAACGATCTTTAAAAGCATCTAGAATAATAAATGAGGTAAAACTACGTGATACGACTATATATAGCTCTATCATCTTGAGTTACTCGTAGCAAAGGTCATATTCGAAGTAAAATTACAATTTGTAGGTCCATTACGAAAGCCAGGTGCAGTTAGATCTTTGTATATTTTTAATGTATATTATTATGTCTATTTTAGAGGTAATTTTTGGTTTGCAATATATTGTTACGTAATTATGATAATATATTATTGGTAGGGTTGTTCGAATGGCTAACATGAGTAAAGAAGGTTAAATAAATAAATAAAGTCAACAACTTTGAATATAAAAAGATAATAATATGAAAATACGTTTTTTTACGTAGGTAATGACTAGGGTATGAGGAAGGAGGAGGTTTAAATGTCATGGAAGATGTAGATCATTGTAGAGAAGAAAAAAACGACGAGTGGCACTCGGGGACTGCCGCGGTAAAGCTATTATTGCATGCTATGCCTTCAAGCCACACCTCCGCCCGTCCGAGTGGGGAGCGTGAGGTGTTTTCGTTACGGAATTTCTCGATTCGGTCCCCACGCTCAAGGCCCGCGATAGAAGCTATGCAATAGCAATAATATCCTCAGAAGTAGATACTAATCATAGTTTATTTTAAATCCGTCGCCTTACCGAGTTTATAAACCAAATCAGTTTTTCATTACAGAAAAAAACCGCATAACATTACGAATAACCTTCGTTTTTTTATGAAACTCCTACTTGATACATTTCAATATAAACGTGAATAGACTTCGTGGCTCCAAATAATACCTATTTAATTTTTTACACGTACTTAGTATACTGTATTTACAGTGTAGTCACATTCAATACTCCGTTTATTTAAAAACGTGGATAACTGAGTAATATATTTTTTGCGATGTGTACAGTTACTAACAACTACTATATAAAGAGTTCTGCCTTGAATACATAAAGATTACGATGACTTTAAGTTTAGACACATTGAACTACACGACAAAGAAATTATATTTATTGTATACGTGCCTTTATACTAATACTAGCTTACCGCCTGCGGCTTCGTCCGCTTTGTCTAAAACCTAATAAATTCTGTACTAAAACCTTCCTCGAGAATCACACTATTTGTTAAAAAAAACCGCATCAAATTCGTTACGTAGTTTTAAAGATCTAAGCATACAGACAAAGGAAAGCTACTTTATTTTATACTATGAAGTGATATGTATTATACTAATAGGAATCGCATAGAAACAACAATACGACTTTGAGAGTACGAAATATACCAATAGATATACCATAAAAACAGAACGACTTTGAGAGTACGAAAGAGATATCGAAATCCGGTCTTATAAATAGGTATTATAACAATGACTAGTTAGATTACATTCCATATAAACACCTGACAATAGGTTTGTAATCAAAATATTGATTTGCATATTCTAATAGCATTCTAATACTACTTTACTAATATTATTTGAGATGGTTATAAAATGATTATCAACCAAATAAGACAAAAATTATATCTATAATATTATAGTACTTATTTACACTTTATAGAGATGTAGAGATTATAGAGACTATATAGAGATTGTCTTGTATGTTTGTAAGGCATTATCTTCGGAAAATCATGAAAATTATTTTACTTATAGATAGCTACACTATTTAGGAGTTTCATAGGCGATTTTATATCTTTGTCAAACCGGGCGAAACAGGGCAACGGGTGATCATTATAATTATAATCTTATACAAAAGCAATTTGAGCTAAGTTAGCCAATCTAACATACACCATATCATGCATGGTAATCTTAAACTTGTCCAGCATGTAAGGCGGTGTCGACATGTCAGCCTTGGCTCGAATTGGAAATTAGCATTATTGGCTCCCTTGAATCATTGGTACTTCGTATACTAAACGTGACCTAAGCGTTTGCGTGGTCACCTTGTGTACTCCTAATGTGTAATCATTTGTTTGGGCAATTCAGGGCGGATAAAGAATCGAGTTGTTCAATAACTGAGAAAGAGGTTTGATAGTACATAAGTAAGGTAAATTTACTGTACCAATATAAAAAAATTTCGAAAGACTAGAGCTTAAAATCACATTTGTCTCTGCATAGAATATCCTTACTTACAATGGTGTTAACCTTATTGTAATCATATTAAATTTAACCTAGCAAAACATAGAAACAAAACTTGATTAGGTTTTCCGACAAATTCATGTTTAAATTTATTCTTATATATAAGGTACGTTAACATTAAAAAGTACAAGTACATCAGACGGACAATGTAATATATTTTCACTTAAACGAATACTATTATTTACCTACTTTGATTGCATTACTGTCATGTCTACCCGTATCATTACTAAACCATATTTACACGGGCGAGTTATGCGGTATGTTTGTATTGATCTTGAATGACATAACCGCATACCTTTCGCAATGGGGTTTCTTAATAGCTTTCTCTAGCATTTCCTATTTTGGATTTATCTTTGGTAATCTGGATAGTTCCTTGTGTTAATAATTTTTGTATTAAAATATTACTTCCACTAAGTAACATCAAGCCGACTCGAAGGACCAATATGATAAAATGGAAACCACAAAGTGATTAAAATTTATCGGGGCACAACCTGTGACATAATTATACGGACTGCTTTAAATTTAGTTTTTCTTAACCTGAGTTTGTAAATAAAAAAACTACTTATTGTATTCCAAATAAAAGAATTAAACGCGTGATAAAGCTCAACAATTATGTTCATGATCTTATAACTCCATTATTGAAGCATTATTCAATATTCATTCATAAATTAATATACAATACGAAGAAATAATAAATAATTCAACAATATAGGTATTATTACCATTGTAACTAAGAATCTAGATGCCTTTTGTGGTAAATTAAAGTATTACTCATACAATTACAATTTTTAACTAAACATTACGCCCACTACAGTGATTTTACATAAAATTTACATACAAAATGTTCTCTAGAACCGGATTTCGTTACTCAACATACCATAATCATAAAATTGTGATGCCACAGGGTTTTACGTCGTTATGCCTTGTTAAAAATTATAATGACATTGTTTTTTTTTAAGAGACGTTTATTTTATGAGGAAAAAGAAACGTCGAGGAATTTCGAGTTATTTTAAGAATGTTGTTAACAAGATTTTGTATTATGAAGTGATAAGAAGCTTTGGTATTGTTGAAATGTAGGGTTTTGTAGAAAAGTGTTAAAGTTTCATTTTAGCTCGGTACACTGACAAATAAAGAGCGAAAAATAACGAACACACATTGTATTTCAATGTGTTCCACATCGTCTAGACTCTAGTCCAACATTTCATTTATTCAATATTTAAAATCTATAAATACATATACTATGAATGAAAGTCGTGTTACACCACTTATAACTAATGAATGAACGAATTCGATTTTTGCCTCATTTCATTCATCGCCGCTTGGATAATGATTTCTATAGAATTGAAAAACTATTAAACGACTATCCAGGCATAGCGAGGCGCAGCTGCTTTCGCTTTTTTTTTTATTTATAATCAACATCATTTTAAATTGGCAAACGCTCATCGCGTATTATAAACTAATTAGATAAACATTATATAAGAGAGACGGTTACACGGAGAAAGTAGTTTTCTCTTATCGGATGCTGCGATGTTTTTATACCTGTTCTCCGTCAATGGAGAGAAACCGAATGTTGACTTGATCTCTCTGCGTTTCGTGTTGACTGACAAGTTGTGAATTATAATTAAATCGGTACGGATAAACAGATTATACTTTGAGATTACGTTTTATATGTAGCTATAAATTATATAACTAATTAAGAAGTTACTAACAAAGTTTCTTATCGGCTCTCTGTAAGAACTTCTTTCCGAACCGGTGGTATGGTAAGAGCTGGCGGGCAAGAGCAACTTTTGTCTCCGCAACTATTTTGTCTCTCCCATCAACTCTATAGGAAGTTGCGTCGCTACGTGCGCGCACTTTCTTACTAGCCCATAGAGTTGATGGGAGAGACAAAATAGTTGCCGAGATAAAAGTTGCTCTTGCGCGCTAGCTCTAAAACTATGTTAATCAGGTTGAATGTTGTTGATTCGAAAAAATGAAGTTTGAACTTTGAGTTGAAGTCTATTTTTAAATTCCCATGCAAGCATCTACAAAGTACCATATGATATATAAAATATTGTTCTATTTCAAAATATACATAATAAGACATCCTTTTTTAATTACAGGTCCGGCAAAGCGGAATCGAGTTTGCTGCCAAAGAAGATGAAAACTAGGTTAATCTTAAGGAGATATTTATCGAAATTGTAAAATAAAACAAGCATACTTTTGTGTTTTATTTATAAACCTTTAACGATATTACTCGACCCCTGTACACTTTCTTTCTCTTACTACCTGTCTTATAATTTTCAATTGTCAATTCACTAACATTACAATTAAAATATAAGGTAAGGTTGCCTTTAATTAATAAATAAACTAATATTTCATAAATTATGAATTTAATTTGTTTACATAAAATGATAAAGTATATAAACAGTTAACGAGATTGAATAATACATTTTCTTTTAAAACAAAAGAGCGGAACCAAGTTTTTTTCTCAAAAGTGAATGTAACCAAATTTCAGTCTGAATTAAGAAAATAATTATGACTATGTTACACAACGAGTTAATCTATTCCTCTTTCTTATGTTAATTATTATCATTACATATTCATTAATTTAAATGAGATGATGAATAATGTTTTTTAATTAGCAACAAGTATGAATTAAGATGTAGTTTTTATGTATTCAGAGTAATTGTTACTTTCTCAGAAGTTAACTATTTTATTGGGGAATTAGGTACAAAGAAGACAAAAAACTCAACACTTTATAGATTGAATCAAGGACTAGAAAATTATCTTAATATAGGTACCTCCAATAATATAATAGGTGCATTTAATTATTATTCTACGTAATCACTTTCAAATTAATTTTGTGAGGATTTACACTAACTGTAATATTGATAACATAGTTGAGTGAGGGCGTATATTGTGAGGGCATAACTAGGTCAATTAACATTTACGTAGAATAAAGAATAAGAAGTAAGATATCCTTATCTACTGTAATGCTCTAATCCTGCTTAACTTTAACAAGGAGAGAAGTCATATTATTATCAGTATACCTTAGCCTGACCTGTTTCCAACAGATGCACCTTGTTTCAATGCAATGAATTAACTTTAATAGTAATAGTTTTAAACGTAATACAGTTACGAAATAAAGGTTTGTGAAGAAGAAGCTCATTAACCTACTAATTTATTTCACACGACAAAATAAGTAGCATAATAAGGTTTAGGGCAGTGGCGCAACTGTTTAATGAATTTTATCTATTTTGAGAATATGATTGCTTAATAATATTTGAAAGTGGGACTTTATTAAGTTTTTTATATTATGAGTTTAATTTTAATCACATGTAAATCGAGATCGTAGCGATCTTAATTGCATATTATGATTGTTTTATGAATAAAATTCTGGGCAGTTTATACAATACTAGCGGTCCGCCCCGGCTTCGCCCGTGGTACATATTAACGTTTTCTCTACATAAGAACCATCCTCGTACTTCAAGGAATATAATAAAAAAAGAATTATCGAAATCGGTTCAGCCGTTCTCGAGTTATGGAATTACAACGAAAAGTGGCATTGATTTTTATTATACAACTAGCGGTCCGCCCCGGCTTCGCCCGTGGTACATGTTTACGTTTTCTCTACATAAGAACCATCCTCGTACTTCAAGGAATATAATAAAAAAAGAATTATCGAAATCGGTTCAGCCGTTCTCGAGTTATGGAATTACAACGAAAAGTGGCATTGATTTTTATATATTAGATATTATAAAGTCCCAAACTATGGAATTTTGTACTTTGGTATGACAACTGAGAAATATAGTATTTAAGGTAATCTACACATATATGAAAATCGAGACGAATAAAAGTAAAATTTTGCACAAACTATTCAAAATAAGTATAAAGTTTAAAGTTATACATGATTCATAGAAAATATCCTATTTCGTCGTCGTATCGCTGGTAATCAACTGACTGCAAAGTGACTGAAGACATGTATTCATAATTGTTTTAAAATTCTATGCAACCTTAATTTTTTATTTGCTAGTTTCTATGTTAATTTGTTCACCTGACAATAACCAACACAACAAAAAATATAAAGCGAAACTTGATGTTGATACCACATGAACTAGAGATTAATTTTAAACATATGTAGATATTTAGATAAGATCCGTTTGAATATATTTTATAGTCTTTAATATAATTTATGAACTAGACTCAAATTAGGTTTGTATTCCAATAAAATTAACATTATACCTGAAGGGGGTCACAATAAGAATATATTGTGCGAGTATGACTCATGGAGTGGAATGTGAATCCGCCACTGCGACATAACAAGATGTGTCATAACATTGTATAATTATTATTTAATAATAATAATTTACATTTTACATGACAATTTTTCTATACTGTTCTGGTCTTCTGAAGCCTGGCTTGCTACATAATCGGCAGGCTTGCTATCGAACTATCACAACCAAGAACTAAGTATTATCATAATCCATACTATATAATTATGTTAATATTATAAATGCGAAACTCTGTCTGTCTGTCTCAATCACGCCTAAACTACTGAACCAATTTTCATGAAATTTGGTATGGAGATATTTTGATACCCGATAAAGGACATTTCAAGTACAGACAAAAATGCTCATAAAATAAAAACTACTCGGCCTATCCGAATAAAATTTTTATGGGACCAATTCGACACCATCCCGCATCGAAAAAAAAAAGAATCGCGTAAATCGGTTCAGAAACCTCGGAGTAATCGGTGTACATACATAAAAAAAACATACAAGCCGAATTGATAACCTCCTCCTTTTTTTTGAAGTCGGTTAATAAAGCTAACTGAAAGCTGTGAGAAAATTCTTAACAAGATTAAATCTAAATAACAAGTTGATATTATCTACTAATAAGACGAGACTTTGTGAAGTTGGCCATGATTGATATGTCAGCCAAGAAGATAATATAGAGCAGGAATAACTGACTTACAAGTAGATACATAATGAGTAAATATACTATTGTACAATACAGGAGCCAATGAATCTATATAATCCATACTAATATCCATACTATATAAATGCGAAAGTAACTCTGTCTGTCTGTCTGTCTGTTACTCAATCACGCCTAAACTACTGAACCAATTTGCATGAAATTTGGTATAGAGATATTTTGATACCCGAGAAAGGACATAGGCTACTTTTTATTGATATGTACCACGGGCGAAGCCGGGGCGGACCGCTAGTACCTAATAAAAGAGCCACTTCTTAGACTGGATAGGGAGAGAATCATTATATTGAGAAGGTTGAATTCAGACTACTAGTTGATTCTTCTACACTAATATTATAAAGATAATATTATAATTTGGGGGCCGAGTCACCTTCGTCCGTAGGAGTATACCCAGAACTCAGAAACCCTACACGTGGCCCCTGGGTGGTGCTAAACAGGTGACATGGTGGGAGACCGTTGTCGTGGCTAAAATGACCACCCATCAGCTGAAGACGAGTCGCCAAGCGTCCGTGTTCCGACTCGATGAAGCTGATGTAGCCTTAGTGAAGACGGGTCGAGTTAGTTGCGCTTTGACAATCGGGACGATCTGACACACACTGATGTTGCTGCATCTGGTGCCTAGTCATGGAGGTTAGCGGGATCCGAGGCACGGTGCACCGCTGGCCGACCGCTGGTCAGTAGGGGGCCCAAGTAGAGTGCTAGCCACACTCGAAAGGCTGCCCCGCCAACCAGCGAAAAATCCCAAGTTGCGTCATAGTGCCGGTTGGCGACCGGATGAGAGGGCCCTATGGACAACTTGGGGGGGCTCGGGCGTCCCCGCAGTCTCCAGACTAGTCCCCAATAATGCGGCTACTAAGTGTGTGTCCCGGTCCTGTTGTTAAGCGCCTCGACTCACTGCCGTCTTCATACCTACTTCACTCTCTTCTCAATCGATCATGAAAAAGGCAAGATACAGGTATAAAGTTGCACAGCGGCAGCACTCCCTCTCGCTAAAAGTGGACCTAACCAACATCAGAGGTCTCCACTCTAATCTCGCTGCAGTCCACTTCCACCTTGAGACTAACAAACCGTGTATCTTGTTCCTCACGGAGACGCAGATTAGATGTCCGTCTGACCTGGCGTACCTATCCTATCCCGGCTACACCCTGGAGCATAATTTTAAGGCTCGGTCAGGTGTGTGCGCGTACGTCCGAGATGACATCTGTTGTCGGCGTCTCCGACATCTTGAAGACCCCCATTTTTCCGTGCTATGGATGCTGGTGGACACAGGCCCTGAGAAACTTCTCTATGCCTGTGTCTACCGGGCGCACAGCGGAGACCAGGAGACGATCAGGCTCACAGAGTACCTTAGTGAGGTGGCGGATGCTGCTCAACACAAATACCCTTCCGCTCAGCTTGTGTTACTGGGGGATTTTAATGCCCACCACCAGGAGTGGCTATACCCCTACCAGTGCACTGACCTTGCTGGGAGAGAGATGCGTAAACTCTCCATAGCATTAAATCTCACCCAGCTGGTTCAAGGAGCGACGCGGGTTCCTGATGTTGAGAGCCATACAGC
Organism: Colias croceus; assembly: GCF_905220415.1. NCBI lineage: Eukaryota > Metazoa > Arthropoda > Insecta > Lepidoptera > Pieridae > Colias > Colias croceus. Next base: position 9,909,318 of record NC_059548.1, on the reverse strand, counting down.
CAATTGCTTGGACCTTCTGCTGACAACAGATCCAGACCGTTACTCGGTGGCGGTTTCTTCGCCGCTTGGCAGCTCCGATCACTGTCTGGTGAAATCTGTATCTGTCTACTCGCCGCCCGATCCCAGTCCTAGGGGCTCTCGGCGCGTGTGGCGATACAAGTCAGCAGATTGGGATGAGATGCGTTCCTTCTTTGCGTCTTATCCCTGGCGGCCGGTCTGCTTTTCTTCTGATGATCCTTCGACCTGCGCGGATGCTGTGACAGATGTGCTGCGACAGGGAATGGAGTACTTCATCCCATTCTCTGACGTAGCTATGTCCGGCAAAGCTCAGCCCTGGTTCAGAGCCGATTGCAGACGCGCAGAAGCGCTAAAACATGAAGCATACCTGGCTTGGGTTGATGCTCGACACCGCAAGGCCAAGGACGTGTCAGAAAAGAAGAAAGCCTTCAACCGAGCCGCCAAGTCCTGCAAAAAGGCTCTACGGAAAGCTCGATTTGACCACGTCAGCCGTATAGGGAACAAACTGGCTTCTTACCCCTCTGGTAGCAAAGCGTTTTGGTCCCTGGCTAAGACGGTTGAATCGAACTTCTGCCGCCCCTCACTTCCTCCACTGCTGAAACCGGATGGGTCGCTGGCTCACACCGCCGTAGAGAAAGCGAACCTTTTAGCTTCTCTTTTCGCGGAAAATTCTCGTCTTGATCCTGCAAATGCGAAACCTCCCAGTCTACCTGGATGCGAGGTGATCATGCCCGAAATTCGCATCCGTCAGACTGAGGTTCTTAAAACGCTGCGGAATCTTGACGTGAATAAAGCCAGTGGCCCTGATGGAATTCCAGCCATAGTACTTAAAACCTGTGCGCCTGAACTTGCTCCTGTTCTGACACGCCTCTTTCGCCTCTCAATGACGACTGGAATAGTACCGAAATCGTGGAAGCTTGCCAACGTGCAGCCCGTGCCCAAAAAAGGCAGTCGTGCCGACCCCTCCAACTATAGGCCAATTTCAGTCACGTCCATACTCTGTAAGACTATGGAACGTGTACTGAACAGTAGGCTCCTGGCACACCTAGAAGCGAACGACCTTCTCAGTGACCGACAATACGGGTTCCGCCGAAACCGGTCCACTGGGGATCTTCTAGCGTACGCCACCTACATCTGGAGTGAGGCCATAGAGAATCATGGGGAAGCACTTGCTGTCTCCCTTGATATCTCGAAGGCCTTCGATAGGGTCTGGCATGATAGCCTAATTGGCAAGCTTCCATCCTACGGTCTGCCTGCCGGTTTCTGCGCCTGGATCTCAGATTTTCTGAGAGACCGGTCGCTTCGAGTAGTCGTTGATGGCTGCTCGTCCGACCAAAAGGCTATTAATGCCGGGGTCCCTCAGGGATCAGTTCTCTCCGCAACACTCTTTCTGCTACACATCAACGATCTGCTGAAACCCGGTATCTATGGGTACGCAGACGATAGCACTGTTGTGGAGAGATATGTATCCAGCGCACGAACCAGTACGGCACAAATCCAGTCCCTACGAGAGTCGATGGTCGATCGCATGAACTTGTCCTTACAGGCGGTCTCCGATTGGGGCGATGCCAATCTGGTCAAGTTCAACGCGACGAAGACCCAGGCGTGTCTATTCTCCGCTAAACGGAGTCCATTCCACCTGACTCCGACTTTCCAGGGTGTGTCCGTGCCGATAACCAACCACCTCGAGCTTCTTGGCATTACCTTGACGCCTACTCTGAACTTTGGTTCGTATATAGAATCCAAAGCCCAAGTAGCCTCTAAAAAGCTTGGCATTCTGGCGAAGGTGAGACAGTATTTCAGCCCGGGACAGCTGCTCAACCTTTATCAAGCACAAGTCCGATCGTGCATGGAGTACTGCTCTCACCTCTGGGACGGTTCCGCCAAGTACCAGCTGGAGGCGCTTGAGGCGATAGAGAGGCGTGCCAAGAGGCTAATAAACGACGATGAGCTAGTAGGCAAAAAACTCCAGAGCCTCGCCCACCGTCGCAGAGTGGCAAGTTTATCGGTTTTTTATCGGATACACTTTGGTGAGTGCGCTGCGGAATTGCACGATTTAATTCCGCCATCCCCGTTTTTCCATCGATCGTCGAGGCGCACAGACTCTAGGCATCGCCATATGGTGGACGTTCCATGTACCCGGACAAAGCGGTTCGGATCGACATTCTTCATCCGAACCGCGAGGGACTGGAACATGCTTCCTGAGTCTGTGTTCCCCGACGAGTACAATATGGGGGTCTTCAAGCGAAGAGTGAACGGGTACCTTCTAGGGAAGCGCGCTCCATCTTAGGCCACATCTCAGCTTACCATCAGGCGAGATCGTGGTCAAGCGCTTCCCTATCGCACAATAAAAAAAAAAAAAAAAAAAAAAAAAAAAAAAAGAGGAAAATTTTGTTATAGAGAATTTTATTATGAATGTAGCAAGTATCTCTTTATAATATAATAACGATGATAATCGTCATGAAAGTGAATTGTCTTATAAAAGTTAATTGTCTACTAACAGTAAATGTTTTAAAGCCTTCCGGATTATTACAACGTGATATTGCAAGAATTGCAATATAATATTTTACGGAAGAAATTATGTTTGACGAAATGGACACTAAAATATAAGTTGGTAACTATTAGACTTCCTAGGATTCGTAATTATGATAAATGTATGAACATTTTTACAGATTAGTGTCATCATCGTCATCATCATCATCATCATCATCATCAGCCCATATACGTTCCCACTGCTGGGACACGGGCCTCCTATGAGGGTACAGGCCATAATCCACCGCGCTGGCCAAGTGCGTGTTGGCGGATGACACATGTCGTCGAACTTTTTAATTCTTCGACATGTCGGTTTCCTCACGATGTTTTCCTTCACCGTTCGAGCAGTGGTGATGTTACAACATACATAAAATACACAACCAAAATGACATTATTTTTTAGAGAAATTTAAATTATGATTTTTGAGTGAAACTTTAGTATAATAAATTTGGTTGTTAAAATTGTAAAAAAAATGCTGTAAACCTTTAGTTAATTTTGTAACCTGTGCCAAGGCATTTGATAATTTTGCTATTCTGTACTAGATGATGTCTGATTTTGGCCAAGATGGTGTTTTTTAATTATTCTATAAATTTGCTATTTTTAACAGCCAAAAAGTTTGCAAATATAATAAATATGAACCACGAAAGAGTCAAATGATAAAATCTTGAATGATCTATGAAACTGTGGTCTTTTATAATAAAACAAATCATACATTACAATATAATATTTTAAATAATAAAAAATGTCTTATGATAATAAATATTTTTGATTTTATTTATAGCGTAAACGATGAAAAATGTGTTAAGTTAATAATAAATTAGTATAGTAGGTACCTGTGCATTTTTTTGTAATAAATTGATATGATTTATAAATTTTATTTCATTTTCCAATCCCATTAAATATAACTCTACCTTATCGATCTAGTATTAAATAAAATAAAATTCTGACACAAATATCTTCTAACATAGCAATTGATGTACATATAATAAAATACACATCAACTTCAAACATGACCATTTCGATCTATACATCTATACATATAATAAATCTGTAGAAGGGTCAATTCTGTACATTGAAAATATTGAAAAAGTAAATACCAGGGGGTGTTACTGGATCGATACCAAGCCCAAATATGTGATTAAAAAAATTTTTGTCTGTCTGTCTGTCTATCTGTCTTTCTGTCTGTCTGTATGTGAAGACATCACGTGAAAACTACTAGTTCGATTTCGATGAAACTTGGTATAATTATACCTTATTATCCTGGGCGTAAAATAGGATACTTTTTATCCTGGAAAAATACGTAGAAAAAAAATAATTTAATTTTTCAGTTTTATCCATAGACGTTGTTCCGTAGAACCGCGAACACACGTTGCGTATTATTATAGGCCTAGCCGTATTTGGGTCCAATAGATATTTATAAGATATCATTTTCAGAGTTACTCAAAATGGAGAAAATATAAACCACCCACGCGAAGACCGACATCCGCGCGGACGGAGTCGCGGGCGGAAGCTAGTCTTGAATAAAATCACGACGAATTTACGCGTACAAATGCCTGTATAAAATTTGGGCTCATTAAACTGGTCCACGGTCCATAAAATCAGTCTTACCTATTTGGAAAATAGATTGACCATTTATATGTTTGATCCACCTACATTTTAATTCTATAAACTACAAATATGGAGCCTAGTTTAAGGATAGATCGAGCTTCATCTAAAATATGATGTAAAGTACAAATTTTCACGTAATGTTATGAAATCACTAGCCAATGAGGCGATGTTTCTTAAGAAAACGTGTCATGAAATACGTAGTCATATCATACTAATATTATAAATGCGAAAGTGTGTTTGTTTGCCTTTCGTTCATGTAGCAACAGGACAGGGTATGGAATGATTTTCTGTCGTGTGAGTGACACAGGCTATTTTTTACCGGGGTGGAATATCTTATTGCCATGGGATATCCCTTTATTTATTAAATACGGGCGAAACCGCGGGTCCTATGCTAGTAAATTATTATTTGTTAATTTGTGACGTTGTAGGGGTAATCACTGGATCTACTGAACCGATTAAAAAAATCACCAGTGAAAAGCAATACTAATAAATATCGAGTCTATCAAGTCGACGATCTTTGAGTATCTTATGCTATAGTTTATTTCGTTTATATCCCTGTCAACCCGGGTAAAGCCGGGATGAGCGGTTAGTTGATCATAATCAGTACATAGTATAAAACAAAGTCGCTTTCTCTGTCCCTATGTCCCTTTGTATGCTTAAATCTTTAAAACTACGCAACGGATTTTGATGAGGATTTTTTTAATAGATAGAGTGATTCAAGAGGAAGGTTTTAGTATATAAATATAATTTATTAGGTTTTAGACAAAGCGGGTGAAGCCACGGGCGGTAAGCTAGTGATGGATAAACTGTACGAGAAACGGTTTGCAGAGAAAGTAATATGATGCTTATTGCCTTTATTAATATTGCAAATGTTATGATAGAGATGTTTGTGAAAGTTTTATTCAAATTGAAAGAAAGGAAAAACATGTTTTGCATGTTTGTGAACTGATGTGATTTTATTTTGATGGAAGTTACACGAAAATACATAATAACTAGCTTACCGCCCGCGGCTTCGCCCGCTTTCTCTAAGATTTGAGATTTAAACTATCCTATCTCTCAAGTTGGAACGAACTCCACATGGTGTGCGAATTTTATTATAATCGGTTAAGTGGTTTAGGAGTCCATTGAGGACAATCATTGTGACACGAGATTTATATATATTAAGATATGCATAATAATTGGAAATATAAGATTTGTTAATTGCATAGTCTACTACTTTTTCTATTAAAAACTGATACTTATAATACTATATCGTGGGTTGTTTGTGTCGTATATACTTTATGTTTATACTTTATTCGTATTCCCGCCAGATTAAAGAAAATTGGTACTTACCTTCCTGTAGTGTTTCTTTTTTATCACAAAGTCCTTCACTTTTCTTCACCATAAATATTTGCATTTTTAAATACAATGTACGGTTCTTAAATTATACAATCTTTTGCGCAACACTAAAAAGCAATACGTATATAGTAAAAATAATTGAAGATGTCATTATAAAATATTATTTATTCCAATTTTTTTCGAGTTACAATACAACTATTACAAAATTCCCGAATCACTGTCTATATACATGGTAACAATTTAAAATATTAGTAAATTACACAAAAAAATTAAATATCATTTATTCTAATTAATCTACACGTTTGAAAGTCTCCGACCAAAACGGGCTTACACAACAATATACAATATTTTTGGTAAGATAAACTTTCTAAACACCTAAGTTAAAGCTATAATCTCCACGTGACTACATTAAAACCAATCCTATATTTACAATACACAAGATGTATTCCAATTTCTGATTACAAGCCAAGATTATGAAAATCTTGCTAACTTTCATTTTGTTAATATTGTCAAAACATCACTCTTCTACATTCGTTAAATGTTTAAGATTGTATCCGTTAAGCCTTGTTTCCACTTGAGCATGCTCAGGCGAATGAGCGGCTCATTTGGCCGAGCATGCTCAAGTGGAAACAAGGCTTAACTCAACGATAAATCTGGAGGCTAATTTAAATTACTCAGTCAGTTAAAAATAAGTACATAAGGTATTATAACTAACTATCATCATTTGTAGAGGGTGTGGTTAATCTCCGCGGGACAAACGCGGGCCTCGTGGGTCTGCTCGCTTTAATAAAAACTCGTCTTTCAGTTGTAGGCTTAGGAGATTCCGTCGAGAAAGTTCTAGACGATTTGGTTGTACTCTTTTTCCTTAAATCTACTGGTACGTTTTGCGCTCTGTTCGCCGAGAAACGCGATTTGCTCGGGCTAAATGGAGCTTTTGTGGTCGTTGTGAATGTGACGTTGTTCTTCTTTATAGGTCTTTGAACTGGGTTGTATCGTGTCGCGTTTGCACTGATAGGTTTGATTGGCCTTCGTGGGAAGTATTTGGATCGTTTAGCATCGAGGGGCGATATTTTTACAGTCGTTATTTCTTCAGTTATTGTTTCGGTTGTAGGGGCATCAGTGACGGGCGTTGTTTGTGACGTCATAGGTTCAGATTCGGTAGATAGTTCTGACGAAACTGTCGTTTGTACAGTTGTTAGAAGTTCTATTATTGGACTAGTGGGAGTTTCAGTCGTCGTGCTTGTTGTCGATGTTACTGTAGAAGTACTAGAGGAAGGGTTAGTGGTAGAAGTTGGAGGAGTTTCTGTTGTTTGAGATATTACTGAAATATTTATTGGGTATTTAATGGTAGCGTCCTCGCTTACAGTCGATCCTTTGAATTCTTGACCTTTCGCGAATGTCACTATGCTACGACCCGTTTCTGGTTTAAGAACTTGCAGTTTCACAATATTAGCATCTTCGTTTTGCGTTGGCACTGATGCCGAATATACGACAAATGGATGATTATTATTTTGATAAGCATCGTTTATTTTTCTTGCCATTGTGGGAGTTTCCGTTTTGAAAAGTGCCTCCAAAGATAGTGTGGATGGATCTGTAAGTATTGCTCGCGGTGTAACTATATCAAAATTTTTGGCAGCCTTATTGAGTCTGTTTTGTTCGTTTTCGTAAGCAGCAGGAATAAATTGCCAATTTGAATAAGAGCGATCTTCGTCAAACTTATCTGATTTCTTATCGTCCTCGTTTATAAAACTTAAAAAATTATCGTCCTTTATATGCTCGACGTGGCCCTTTCCAGCGTTCTCTTCATCAACTTTGACGTTTTTCGCTATTTTGTTCACATGTCGGTAAGCTTCGTTCATACTTTCAGACGCAACAAGGTTTTCCTTAGGTACATCTGAATAGTCAAAAAGGGCTCTCGCATTTCTTGCTTCATCAATACGAATTGGATTATTTGGCGGGTTATCTACCGGATAAACATGACTGAGTTTTGTCAGATAAATTGGTATTTCGTCTTCGAATATTTTTATAAGACTATATCTACTAACTTCACCAATTTTGTCTACAGTTGGTTTCTTTTCTACTACAAGTTGTCCTTCTTCAATGAGTGTTGTTTCGTTGTTTTTATTTAATCTATGTTTTTCTGATTTTGATGATACTTCAACAACTCTGCTAATAGAAAATAGTTTATCAAATTGCGTTTTAATGATAGGTGATACTTGAGGAATATTAGTGGTAGTTTCCGATGAAGTTTCAGTAGTTGTAATTTGGTTTGTATCTTGTTTACTCGTTATGAATGTGTCTACAGAAGTCGCTTTCTCAATGTCAACTTCAGTTTGTGTGTAAACAGGATATTCTTGGGTACTTGGATAGTTAGTTGTATATTCTAAGTAATCATCTGTACTGTTATCAACTTCCATTTCTGAGGTAACCGTTTCAAATTCTAAGGCATTTGTTGTAGAATCATTTTCAATTTTATTATTGTTTACATCAGATGATGTAGTAGTAATTTCGTCCATAGTCAAATAATCATCGTTATCAGTTGTTGTGGGATTAGTTTTGGGCTCTGACGAAACAGTAGTTTTTATTGTTGTTGGTGAAGATTCCTTTTCACTTGGAGTCGATTTAGTTATGTTCAATGTGTTAAGTGCTGGCGTGTTGGGCTTCGGTGCATTGTATCCTATTGGAACGTTTTGTACGCGTTTCTTAGTAGGATCAATTGGTTGATTAGCAATCCTGCTTACCGTTCCGGTTTTATTTTGGTTTGCAATTAGTGGTTTAGGTAACTCGGTGGTCGATGTAGAAGCTCTAAATGTATTAGAATTTACAAGCCTTGGTTTGAAGAAAGGTTTCCTAGTTGAAGGAACAAAGCGGTTTACTGGTGCTGGTTCGTCTTCGTAATTTTCTTCCTCACCCTCTTCCTCATCTTCTAGTGCAAGATCTTCGTCTTCATTGTCTTCATATTCTTCAGAGTCAGGTTTTCTCGTAAACAACTGGCTTGGTGGAACAAGCACCAAAGGATTTTCTGGTTCTTCCTCTAAAATTTCTTCGTCCGAATATTCTTCTTCTTCCTCTTCTTCTTCTTGATACCTTGGAGTTGTTCTTGCTGTAGGGAAAGTTCTTCTTGTAAATGGACGTGAAAAGAGTGGCCGTTTAGTGGTTGGTCTTCTGAAAGTATTTGGTCTGTCTACTGTTGATGGACTTGTATATGCACCTGGATTGTATTTACGACTAAAAGTTCTACTGCTGGAGGGAACAGATTCTGTTGTAGATGTGAATAATCTTTTAGATGGACGATAAGGTAACCTTGATCTTGCTGTTGATGATGTGAGTTGCTGTGTTGTGCTCACTGTCGTTTCAGATACTCCATCAGCATCAGTAATTGATGTTTGATTTTGATTTGATTCGCTTATTGTGTTATTTATTGAAGAATCGTTATTTATATCACTCGAATCGGAGACATTTTCGTTATTAGCATTATCTTTATTTACCACTTCATTGTCTTCTTTAATAACAGGGCTAACTGGAGCGGGTTCCGTAATTACCTGAACAGCTTCTGTCTTTTCTACGGGAGCTGTTGTTTCCTTGGCAGGTTCTTCGTCATCTCTTACTAATCCTGCGTTTGACTTGTTATTATTTTCTGAATCAGATAAATTAATTGTTTTATCTTCTTCTGTTACTGTTATGTTAGGCTTTTCGTCAGAATCTTTATTTTCTGAAACATTTTCATTATTTAATTCGGTATTTGTATTTTCATCTTCAGATTCATCATCATCATTATTTTCTGTGTTGGTGTTATTTTTCTTATCTTCGTCATCACTTTTATCATCGTCACTTGCCTTTAGCTTAACCAAATCAAAAGTATTCTTAAATGCTGTTAAAATAGTGTCTGTGATATAATCATCATTTTCTGTTGTTGTCTCAGGTAATGCTGTAGATGTAGATTTTGTTCTTTCTCCATAGTTTGTTACTTCCGCTGGAACGTCTTTAAAACCAGCATTTATTATCGGTACATTCGTAGGTCTTATCTCCTCTTCTTCAATAGGTTTAATTTTTTTCCTTATAATTTTACGTATTCTTGTTTGTGGTGTTGTGGCTGGTTCTGTTGTTTCAATTTTAGCCGTAGTGGTTGGTCGTCTACGAATGACTCTGAATTTTCTTTTACCAGTTTCGTCAATTATAGATTCATTAATAAGCCCGCTGTCGGGGTTTTGGTACTTTTTAATCGTTACACGTTGTCTGATAGGAGCTTTAGTTGTTTCGATTGGTTCATCGTACTCTTCGTCGTGTTCTTTTTCCTCTATAGCACTTTCAGAGAGAGCTATATCATCTTGACTTTCTAATTCGTCTTCATTTTTATCCGGTATCGGTATTGGTGTAGTTGTAGTTGAACCTCGGGAAGGGAAAGGCAGTTTCCGTGCTTGTATCACTGGAGAGTTAGAAGGTGCTCCGATTCTTGGGCGTGTAAAAGATAAGCGGGCACGGTTTCTTGTTCTTTCAGTTTGAGCATTGTTCGAATCATTCGGGTTTTCGGTTGAGGGAGAATTCGTCACTGGCCTACCAAAAGGTCTAGGAGTAAATCTTGTCAACGTTGGGCGTCTTTGTGGTGCTTCAGTTACAGCCTGTTTAAGTGATTCTGTGGTACTTCCATATCTACCACGACCTCTTGATAAAATAATAGGCCTTCTCTCGTCAATGGTGGCTGCGGAAAATTCACTGTCTTCTGCCTTTTCAGCAATAGTAGTTGCACGACCGCGTGGACTCACATCTTTCTGGTCATCTTCTTCTGAATCTTCATCATCTAGAATTTCTTTCTCCTCTACGTCAATAGGTGTAAGAGATAGAACTTCATCTTTAGTTAATTGTGGTCTAAAATCACCCCTCGGTACTTGAGCTGCTGCCGCTGGGATAGAATCATCACTTGTCGTTTGGAACCTACTACGGAATCTCCTAATTTGAACATTACGCGGACTAGGTTTTTCAGTTTCCCGACTATCTGGTGTAGTCGATCTAATTTTCCTACTAATTTCGTTAACTTCCTGCGACTCAGATATATCGTTGGGTTGTGATAACGGTCTACGGCGGCGGATAAATGAGTAATTCCTAGAGCTTACCTGAGTTGTTGTCGCCACTGTTGTTGTTGGTGTTGTTGAACCGCGACGACGTAATACGTTACGTCGAGTTGTTGGAACTGCTGTTGTTGGAGTTGTTGTTGGTTGTGTTGTTGTTGTAACTTCGGGTTCTGTTGTTTGAACTGGTACTTCAGTTTCAGTGGGGTTTGGAGAGTTCAATAGTGAAGATATTTGAACGGATAGAACGGTTGTTGGTTCTGGAGTATTTATTTCTTCTGGTGGTGAGAAAGTCGTGGATCGAGTTCGGATTATCGAAGAGTATTGTGTTTGAGGTGCTGGGGAAGAGATTTCTCTTTCAAGTATTGATTCTTGCGACTCTTCCTCGTCGGATTGTTGGTATCTGTAATAGGAAATTTATTATTATAATAATGCTTAAAATAGTGAAATCCTGGAATAAATAAGTTTTTATAGATTCTGAAAGAAAATGACAATAGTAGAATAACACACGACATTGCAATGTGAGTTACTTAAGTTACCAAAATTTTAACAATACTTTTTTCTGATTCAGGTTATTCTGTTATTATTGCTTTTTCAATCCTTGAACCTATTTGTCTATCAATAACCATTAAAAAACGATTATGTTATACTTAATTTTTCAGATTATTTTTAACCAAGGATAAAAAATGCATTTTAAGTATTTATTTCGCTAAGGAAAAACTTACGGCACAGTAGAGGTCTCCTCCGTAGTGGGTCTGGTGCGTCTGATGGTCACATACTCGGGAGTGGTCTCCCGCCGAGAGCTTATGTCAAGAGATCCGGTAGATTCTGCCACTGCTACGAACGGGTCGCGGTCGAATAAGGCGTTTCTGAAATAAATATATTATCAATTTATTGTATATGAAAATAAAATATATAAGAATTTCGGAAGAAAGTGAATCACACGACACGCGTTCGAATTACATTACAAGGTATTCCAGTATGTACTGTATTCAGAATTATATATTATATGAAGTGGTAGAATTATGAAATGGTAGTCAATACATAAATATTACAATAGAAGTGTAGAAGAGTTTTGTTGTTTTGCTTTCAACGCAAAATTTACTGGTCGATTTTCGAAACTTTTTTTTTGTTTTATACGTAACTAAACAGGCTATTACTCTATTTTTAAGAATTTGAAATAGAGCGGGTAAACAAATAATAATTACCTAGCAGGTACATCATCACTCTGTGTCGTCGGTCTGGTTCTTCTAATATTCACATACTGCAGCGGTTTAGCAGTTCCCCTGGAGATGGAGCTGGTCTCCAAGTTCTCCCGCCCCCTGAAGTTATTCTGTCTGGAACTGGTCTCCGAACTGGTCTCTATCGGATCCTGGAGCTCGTCTGATTCCTCTTGTTCTAAACTGTCTGGTTCTGGTGTTGTGGACTGTCTGGCGCGGTTTATTGTTACGTACCTGTAGAATTAAGGTATTAATATGGATTTTTTGAAAGGCATTGATATCTTGTTAAATTTGTAGGGTAGTTAGCATTAAATATAGTTTTGTTTTAGTTATGTACATGTGTTGTTTTTTTAGTAAATTGTTTGCGTGAAAATAGTTTTTGTAATTAAAAAATTAGTTAACTGCTCTTTTTATGGATTATTTGAAACTTTAAATATTAAAATTACAGTTTTTATAATAGCAAAAACAATAATACTTGAGTTTGCTTGGAAAAAATAATCAACTAAAAATTCGTTATATTCAATACATAAACAAAACTAATATACTATAGAGCTGAAACATACATCCCAAAATATAGTACGTAGTAGTAAATAAAGTAGTTACTTACTGTGGCCTATCCTTTCTATAAGTTTTATCAGTATCGGTCGAGGGTGGTAGCCCCGCGTTCTGTGGTCCGCGTCGACTGTTCTGAACACTATTTGTTGGTATATTGTTGTTGTTGTATCTGTAATAGATAAAGTTTTGATATTAATTGTAGTTACTTTTTTGTCAATGTTGCGAATGTAAACTAAAAAAAATTGTCGTAGAGCTAAAGGTATTTTTTTTAATATTTCAACATATTTTGTAATTGCATAGTTGCAAAGCTGATAATTAAAAAAATTTTGGATCGAAAAGTATATAAAATAAAAATTAGCTACTTACATATCAAATCAAACAAAAAAAAGGTTTTGGAAATTGATAAAACATGTAGTTATACAGCAAATAATAATGTGAATAAGCAAATTATTATTTCATAAGTATATTATAATAAAAAAATAGGTTTTGTCAATTAAATCATACCAAATTAAAAACAACAACAAAAAATGAAATCTATAAGTTATAAAAAAGTTTTTAGTAAGTAACTCTTATTCCAAAAAAAACAATACTAACTTGCTCTGTCCTCTAGCACGTTCCAGAACCTTCTGGTACAACTTCTTGTTGAAGTTGGAAGGTGTTGTTGTGACCACGCCGGGCGGACTTGCTCCTGACTCTGATAGGTGCAGATGTTTTTCCAGTTGTTCTACACCACCTGTGGAAAAAAAAATCTATATTTCATGCTAAATAATGGTATGAAAATATTGTACTTTTTAAAGTGAAACTTTTATTACATCGTCTCAAACTTTTTGCTCTGTGTAGCGCATGTCGCGTGACGGTCGAACCGTACGATAATTATCGTACAAATACGATAATTTTGTGCCTAAGTTTCACTTTTACCGTGGTTTCATAAAACCACACCACATTTTTTTACATATCTATGTAATAAATAATCATATTATTAGGTTTAGAGGAAAATTTTAGAATGGCGCCCAAACCTGTAATAGTATTCTTGCTAACAAACTTAATTTGAAAATTGGCTCTTGAATTTTAATGCAAATAATTAAATTATTTGCCTTTAATTAAATTAAGCCTTGAGTTTCAAATTTGATACCGAACTTTTTAACCCAATGTACACTAGCAGTAGCTCTTTTTTTAATTTTACGACCAAAATTAAAAAAAGTCAAATGTCAACATTGTTTGATTAAGGGGGGTTAGGCGGTCAGCGAAAATTCAGCTATTCGGGCCTGAGGTAAGCGGTGAGGGGGTCCGCGTTTAGTATGGAATCAACGTGCTCGAAACTAAAAATCGTAAGCGCCATTCACATTTTTATCAAAAAGTGAATGAAAATATTTAGTATTTTCTAAATCTAAAACAGTCACGAAATCGAGAAGCCTATGTACTTGTGATTTTATACGAATTATTATCGTAAAATACGGTTGTAATGAGCATTTATATGATATTTTAGAGGTAACTTCAGGATTTTTTTTTTATCGAGCAAAATTTTTCCAATCGTGTTTTGGAAACAGTCATCCCATCACACATACGTTCTGTAATACATATTAGAAATTTCAGTGCGAAAAAACCTCAATATTTTCAATTATAGCTCATAGAAAACAGTCCATTTTTCCGTGTTCACCTACTAAGGGCCCTTAATTATCTATGACATTTTGCTTTCCCGCCGTATTGAACAAGTGACCTTACTTATTTATTCGCATGAAACGATCGAAAGCGATAAATCTGATTCCAGCAATTCCTCTTCCGAATCATAAGAAAAATGTGATTCAAACTCAAACTCAAACTCAAACATTTATTTATTCAATTAGACTTCTTCTAGAAGCACTTGAAACGTCTTTACATATTTTAAACATTTACCATTCAGATTCAGAATCATAAACAGACTTAGAATAATAATAGAGATTAAAAAAGAATATTTTCATAATCACTGTTTCACAAATAACTTAAAACTAAGGTTCATATAAAATGTACTTACCAACTTTCTTAATAAGATCGATCAGTTCCTTGATAACCTTGGGATCTTCAGCTTCCACGTCACTAGCGTCATCCGCTTCTTCATCAGAGAATTCCTCTTCTTCTTCTTCACTTAGCTGTTCAATTAATTTTATATTAATTGTATTTAAATGTTTATAGGAATAACAATGAATAGTAGAAATAAAATATGTGATTAAGTGATGTTTTTTATTGCAGAAATTACCAAGTTGTAGCATTTTTTTATTTCAAATTATTAACTTGATTAAAAGTGCATTTTATTCAAGTTAATAATTTGAAATGTTATAAAAAAGCTTCGAAAGTTTCTAGAAATGTGTGACTTCTCAAAAAAAAGTACCCTACATTACTAAAGTAACTTGAAGTACCTGATTTTAATGCGTTAAAAAAAAGAAAGATTTTTTTTTTACATATATATTATATATAATTTAATTTTTTAATGAAATATTTGAGTGACAAGAAATAATAATAGTTATTTTAGCTTTATAATATTAGTATGGAAAAGTTACCTCAGGTTCTTGAGTAGTAGTAGAAGTCCTGAACAGCACGGAGCTCTTAGACGTGAGTCGGACCGGTCGCTTGGTCGTGGTCGTGGTCACGGTCGTGGTCGTGGGCGCATTCGTGGGCGCTTTTGTGGGCGCTTTTGTGGTCGCGGCGGGTTTTTTACATAGAACGTTGCGGGCAAAGTCACAGGAATCGGCTGCTTTGTTGAAGTAGAGGCCTGGGGAAAAAAATATGATGAATTTAGAAAATTTGAAATTTTGAAACAAAAAAAAACATTTTTTTACGTTTTTTAGGAGTAAACTCTTGTGTTTTGGAGCAATAGGACAATAAAACAAATTTTATGAAGTGATATAAGCCATTTACGTCTACTAGAGGTCAACTGCGCAGATCAACCAATCATAGTTAGGTTAAAAAAATATACAGGTCTGTTATACGTTACGGTTTACCTGCACAGATTTACCTTTCAGGCTTACCGTTGCGTGTGCAGCAGCCAATATTCAATTATTTTGATAGTGTTTTATTTCTTGTCAACCGAGGGGCCCTGGGTTCGATTCCCGGTGGAGACAAAGAAAAAAAAAGTCTCGGTCTGGCAGGACACAGAAGGCTGATCACCTACTTGTCCCTAAAGAATCGATCAGTGAAACAGATGTATAACTGCCCCTTACCCCACTAGGGGACATGGGACTTCACTTATTTCTTGTCACTATTATTACATTCAGCAAAAATGATACTTTTTTACAGAACAAAGACATTTCACATCTGATATGGGTCGATTTTTCGGATTTTAACAAATAGGAAAAGATTTTGTACTTTCATTGGTCAATATTCACGGATGATTTTAAGATAATTTTTGATAAAAAAGCAAAATAACACTTACCAGAAGGACAAGTAAACTGATGTGCCACAATGCCGAGGTCGGAAGGTCCGGAGTCGAGACACCAGAAGTACTTCTTGCAATCGCGCGGGTGCGGGAAGAAACCCTCGTCTGTGCACTTGAAGTCTGGAATAGTATTAAATTATATTAAATTTTGGTACATAAGTAAATTTAATTAAAATTTAAAAGTATACATATTATGCACACACACACGCGCACAAAATAATACTGTAGTCGTGTCGGAAAGACGCGGGTTCGAATACCATCTCGTGATCGATTTTTTTCTATTAAGCTTTTGCATAGCTTCTATCGCGGGCCTTGAGCGCGGGGACCGAATCGAGAAATTCCGTAACGAAAAAACCTCACGCTCCCCACTCCGACGGGCGGAGGTGTGGCTTGAAGGCATAGCATGCTATTGCATTGCAAGCTATTGCTTTACCGCGGCAGTCCCCGAGTGCTACACGTCGTTTTTTTTTAAATTTTTTTTATAAAGCACTAGGTTTCCGCCCGCAGCTTCGCCCGCGCAGACAAAGAAAAACCCGCATAGTTCCCGTTCCCGTGGGATTTCCGGGATTGCGTCATTTTCCCGGGATAAAAAGTAGCCTATGTCCTTTCTCGGGTATCAAAATATCTCCATACCAAATTTCATTAAAATTGGTTCAGTAGTTTAGGCGTGATTGGGTAACAGACAGACAGACAGACAGAGTTACTTTCGCATTTATAATATTAGTAAGTATAGTAAGTATGGATTTGAATGCCATAAAATAAAAAAATCAAATATTCTGTCGTTTTACGTCGAGGGTAAATTATTTCAAAGCAATGTAGAGACTTCCACATGTATTATTATTTATTCTTTTACCTACTGTTTTAATTGTAAAATGGGATTAAGTACAATATTAAAGATACGACAAAAAAGAGCGTGTGTGCTGAGCACACGTTTCAGAAGTGAAACTTCTATAGCGAGATTCAATGATACCAAATACTTTCAACGCGCTTAAAGAAGTTTCACTTCAACAAAGATAATAAATCTAATAAATAAAAGATATCGAACCCTTGTGAAGTTATTAATAACTAGCTTACCACTCGCGGCTTCGCCCGCTTTGTCTAAAACCTAATAAATTATATACTTAAATCTTCCTCTTGAATCACTCTATATATTAAAAAAACCGCATCAAAATCTGTTGCGTAGTTTTAAAGACATACAAAGGGACATTGTAGAGATTAAACGTTTAAAATAAAATAAAATAGTTACCGGATCCGGGATCCGGAGTGGTGGGAGGTTCTGGTGTGATGATGTTCCACGCGGGAGTCGAAGTTTGAACTGATGTCTTTGGCCTACTCCTGTAAAATAATTAAGTATAAAGCTATTGAATATAAAAAAAATTGTCTGTGTTTCTTACTAAATTAAAGGGAGAAATTATGTTTATTATATTTTTCTAAAGTATCCATGAGGAAAATTATTATTTCTCCAATTACAAATTTTTAAGGTCATAAATAAAAGCTTCTGCTGTCTATTTTAAAGCTGGCTAATACTTTTATTCAAAAAGCAAAAAGCAATTTCGCAAAAATGCGAATAAAACATATTTTTTGTAAAAAAAATTAAGTTATTTACAATTTTCTACTTATTGTTTTTGTAAAAAAATCTTATATCTTACTTAGAAGATGGTTTGGGAGTGGTAGTGGTGGTGGAAGAGCGAGGCTTTGGTCTCCTCCTCCTGGACCCTGATGATGAAGGCCTGGAAGATTCTGTCACTGTGTTTTGGGTTGAACTGTAATGGGAAAAATTACATGTGTAGTATTTTGCATTTTATCAGGATAATATTTTTAGCTATTTTTTTACGCTCTTAAAATATTTTTAAGCTATTGCATAGCTTCAATCGCGGGCCTTGAGCGCGGGGCCCGAATCGAGAAATTCCGTAACGACAAAACCTCACGCTCCCCACTCCTTGGGGCGGAGGTGTGGCTTGAAGGCATAGCATGCAATAGCGCAACCGCCCCAGTCCCCGAGTGACACACGTCGTTTTTTCGTTATAATTTTATGTGCCATTCAACGTTTGCCTAACAACCACTTTGAATGTGTTTCCGAACAAATGTGATGATAAGTTTTAAAGATTGTTTGTCCCTCAAGTTAGAATGACTGAACAAATAGGGATGAAATCGACCTAATTTTAATTAAAATTAATTTCAGAATTTCTCTTTTACAAATCATACATTTTGTATTTAGATACTATTATTTTGACAAATTTTATCAAATACCAACTTCTTTATCGTAATTTATACAAAGTTTCGTAATTTATACAAAGTGACTTCAAGTAACTTAAAAGCAACATACCCTAACTTAGCGATATAAGATTCCTTCGCAGCTTCAATAAGCGGGTAAGGTTTGCCGTAACAAGAGCCTCGGAAGTCGTCGTTATCGATAGCCCAGAACATTATACCTGAAAATAATATTATTTTGTCATTTGAATAAAAAATATTTTTCTTTGTAAGTCAAAAAATCCAACCTATCAAATATTTTTAAAGAATACATTCATTTTAATTCGATAAACAAAACAGATAAATAAAAATATGGTAACAAAACAATATAAACAAAACAGGTAGATAAAAAACAATATTTTAACCTGACTTTTGATTTTATTATGAACTTGAAATTAATCAGAAACAGAATAGAATTCGAAATCAAGATCATAATCATAATCAAAATAAGAATCAGAATCAATATTAGAATTAGAATCAAAACCAGAACAATTATAATCAGAGTCAGATTGAATTTGAATTCTCTACAATACAAAGATTATACATACCTCCAAGTCCATTCTCAGCGACATATTCTCCCTTCTTCTTGACAATATCGATATCATCGTAACCAACCCACTGATTGCCCTTATAAGCTACTGGACCCATAGCATCTTTGTTGGGATACATAACTGTCCATTCTTCGTCTTCTTCCTCTTCAGAGTCTTCAGAGTCTTCGTCAGAATCTATGGCCCGCTTCTTGCTTTTGGCTTTTAGCGCTTCGCAGATCTGAAATTTTATTAATGTTACATTTGTATTCAAATACCGGCACCATCATATTATCTAAGAGCTAGCGCGCAAGAGCAACTTTTGTCTCCGCAACTATTTTGTTTCTCCCATCAAATCTATAGGAAGTTGCGTCGCTACTGTTGCGCGCACTTTCTATACTAGCCCACAGAGTTGATGGGAGAGACAAAATAGTTGCGGAGACAAAAGTTGCTCTTTCTTGCGCGCTAGCTCTAAAACAACATGTATTGCTATAAAGTTTGTGAATTTGTTAATAAAAACTGCGTATGAAGTCAAAAGCATCGGTGTTAATTTGAAAAGAAAAGGTGATCAAAGTGAACAGCAAACACTAGAAAATGAACACTAAACAGTGAAAAATGAACAATACATAAATTGCTAACAGAAAACTAAAAAAAATGAACAGAAAAATGTAAAAATGAACAATTCGTAATAAATCGTGAACAGACCACATTGTAAAGAAACAATTAATTAACAGAAACAGTGTAAATTATCATTACACACTAAATAGTGAATATCAAACACTGAAAAATGAACAATGCATAAGAAATGAACAGAACACAATGAATAATGAACAACGCACAATATAAAACATTAAATATTAAAATACAAACCTCATAAAAAGCCAAGTATCCTTTTTCCCGGGTCGCTTCCCCCTGTTCCCCGGGCCCATCAGCCGGGGAACCGATCTCCACCGCGTCCGGGTTGAACAAAGTGTACGAACGACCGTATGTGGGGATACCCAGGACGAGCTTATCCCGGTCTGCTCCGTTTTCCAGGTAAAACTTTATTGTGTAGTCCTGGAAGGGATGGAGTTAGTTTGTTAAAATACATAGTATAGATAAGAGATAGAACTGATATATAGAAGAAATTCAATATAAAAAATAATAATTTGGACAACCCTTTTTTTTCGCCAAATTATCGTGTAAACTATGAATATTTGTAATCGATTACTTTCTTTATATACTTACGTGTATAATTTCTACTTTTCTAGAGAAAGCAAAAAGTTCTCATTATGATTATAAAAAAATAGTAAGTATACACATAGCTATTATATCACATGATTCTACTGCCTGTGGATGCTGAAATTATTATTTTTTATATTGTTTAAAGTATATGATGGACTCATTTACTATATTTTATTATAATTTCTATTTCGAGTTATGATGTGATTTGGAATTTACTTTAAAAATGACTCCATGAATACTTACAATATTAAGTTCGTTATCCACACTGTATTCATTAGGCTCTTCAAGAGGGTAGAGTGGTGCGTGGTGGTTGACCGCCGGTTCGAATGCTGAGTGGTAGTCGTATGTGAGAAGATTCATCCAGTCCAAGTATCTGTAAGTATTCATGATAATATTAGTCATATGAAAAATGAAATGAAATGAAAAACATTTATTTATACACATAAATATTTGGATAATGCCTTTTAAAAAGATGTCAATTTTTCATAATACCTGTGTATTGTAACTAGTTACATTCTTACAAATACATTTGAATTTAGCAATTATTAATAGCTTTGGTAGTACTTTACAATTTAATATTTAATTATTAAGATTCAGTTTCAGATAATGTTAATCAACAATAACATAATTTATTTATAAATTAAATGTTATGCTGCCTTGCCTTATAATAATTAACGTTGCATCACGGTGTGTACGACTTAAAGACCATCTTCTGAAGTTTACGCATTTTACATATTACATAGTAGCCAAATAACAACAACAATACATAGTTATTTTTAGTAATAGCTGCTTCTGAGTTAGCTACATATTTTTAAACCATACACATTATCAATTTCAAAACATCACAAAAATAAGAGTTTTAATTTGAACACGCTAACCACTGTACGTAACGTCTTGTATTACTACATTTGGTACATAATGAATAGCTTGAGACGGTTGGAACACGTTTAACTTAAGTATAGCTTACACATCTTATTTGGAAGCCTCTACTGTTTCGCCTACAGATTGCACATATACGGAAGTCTATCAATTTAGCAAACGATAAGGCTAAATGTTATTTTTAATTAAGAGTTTATAAAATTCCCTTATAGATTGTTTATTGGTTTTAATTGATGGTGGGCTTTGATCCACATGTGATTATTATGTAATTAACCTTTATAGGAACTGCAAATAGAAAACGGAGATAAGATAATTTTAGATAATAGGACGGTATGCAAGCTACTTAGGAATAAATAAATTGTATACCAATATACCCTATATTTAGAAGCATACAATATAAATAAATAAATAAATATTTCAGGACCACTTTCACACATGGCACGATCTGATCCCATACTAAGCTTTCACTGTTATGGAAACCAAATGGCTGATTTAAATATATTATACTTAAATAAATAATTAACACCCAGACACAGAGCAAACATCAATGTTCATCACACAAATATTTGCCCCGGGTGGGAATCAAACCCACGACCTCTGGCTTGGAAGGCAGGGCCACTATCAACCAAGCCAACCGGTCAGTCAGATATTATAATGAAAACATAAATTCTTGCAAAAAATATAGATACAATAATATTGATTTCATAAAACCATTTTATAATCCACCACATAGGTATCAAGCTTTGACAATTCCTTTATTGTTTTCATCTACGTGTGAAATCATATTCAAGCATAATAAATATTAAATAAAAAATAAAAATACCTAATGATTCTAGTCATCGTATCATTTATTTTTACAAAAATGGATAGATGATGTCACTTACAACACGTTATATGAGTAGGCCTATTAATTATTTCTAGTAATACATGGTCGCTATATAACCATAATTATAAAACACATATATATTTTATCCACTTTATATGTCAAAATAGAGGAAGTTTAATTTACTATAATATTAGACATGCAAAGTTAAGATAACGTAAATACGATAATTTAATCGAATGCTAAGCGACGGAAATATGTACCAAATGTAATCATATTTGGTTTTATGGTGGTTATTTTCAGGTCTTAAAAGCAGTAATAATAAACGATTGAAGCTTGGGATATTCTTTCTTCAGACTTAATCATAATAATAAGTCAATAGGACATGATATTGATAATTTATTCCTATCCTTTTAACTTTTCTATGTAATGTTATTTATTCAAATCAGTTAAATGTTTGAAAACATAATTTTGTTCTACCTATCAAAACGTTTAATTGTAATAAAACAGAATGTTATATCGAAAATTGAGAAAACGAAATATCTTCAAAGGCTGTACGAGAATTAAGAATAGGTACATAATTGAAAAAGCATTTGTTGTTGTTACAAATCCAAATTAAACATTCTCTGTGACATTCTTGAGCTACCAAATGATTGTGCATGCAAATTTCATACACCCATTGTTTGAACATTGCAACAGGATTGACTCACTCATCATTCACATAATGATGGCTGCTGTAATGATGTGTGATGAAAGATAATCCCCAGAGTCTTCGTAGAAGCTGCATTTTAATGTATGGAGTGTTTTGATTTTGTCCTAAACAAATACTAAGCTAACTTAAACGGTTTGAATAAACGAAATAACTGGGGGCTTAATCCTGATCGTATCGAGGTCTAATTCAATCGATTTCGATTCGATTGAACGTTAAATTGATACAATTAAAATTAAAGATAGCGCACGATCGTGCTGTTATTATAAACGAAATTAATTTCGATCGAAAATTTTAATCTACTCGATGATACAACATCGAGTTTGATCAAATCAACATAGAATCTTTCTGTGGTAAGGCTCATGTACAGAATTAAAGATTTTATAAACCATGCAAGTTCGTCTGTCTATACAGTATACTGAGTTATGATGAACTACCTGTTAAGTAGTCTATAAGTTTATCATGTAACTAATAGCTAATAGTCTGTTATAAAATCTAGGAACAGCTATAAGTTCATTTCGTAGATTGATCTTAAACAACAACATCGAAAACACCGTTAAACAATTACTATCAATGTTATTTAACATACATATGTTGTTAACAGTATTAACATTACATGTCTCCATTACCTAATATGACATTGTATTGAAAATTAAGGTGTCACAATTTCGCAAGTGACCACGGACGGCGCGCGTCGCGTTAGATTTGTAATTGCTAGTGTCATGCATTGGCCTGTATCGGTGACCATGAAATGGTTATTGGCACATACGTCGTGATGGTGTTAACAATTGTGGGGCTGGATTAGATTGCGTTCGAGTTCACACGTGTGAAAATATGGCATTGCATGGTAAGTACATTGTGAAGCTTCAGATAATTATTTGATTATAATCAAAGACGCTCTTTAGTAGTAAGGACTGGTACCTACCACCTACGTATCACGTATGTTTCACTAGACGATTTTCTTAGCATTGTTAGTTTTGGGATCGATCTTTTAAACGTGTAGGTACTAAGTAATTAGAGTTGTTCTATTTATGATTTATCTACTGTAATGTGATGTGATGGTACGAAAATATTGCGTTTAATTATAAGTTTTTCGAAATGGATGACGTTATCAAGAATTAGAAACTTTGGAACGCAAATTACACACGCCCGTTTTCCACATTAATATAACTGGTCAAACGAGAAAATTTTGAAATGAAATAAAACATAAATTTTGATTTATTTTCTAAAAGATTGCGTAATGAAATAAATGAGCGATAAGCTTATCCACTATTAAAAAAAAGAAAAATTGGTTGTCTGTAAAGTCGTTTTACTGACGATAGTTGAACGTGACAACGGCCGATTGTGCTTCTTTGTCGCTTGTTCCGCGCTCTCGCTTGCACTTCAAGCCTTGCGGAACGCCTCAGAGCGCGAGGTAACGCCGCATGAGTCATGTTTTTTCGTGCGTGCAGCCGGCTATCGAATTATAAGACGTTGTCACGTCAAAAAAACGATCGTTTTGACCCCATAAAAATAAAAAAACGACGTGTGGCACTCTGGGACTGCCGGCCGCGTTAAAGCTATTGCATGCTATGCCTTCAAGCCACACCTCCGCCCGTCGGAGTGGGGAGCGTGAGGTTTTTTCGTTACGGAATTTCTCGATTCGGTCCCCACGCTCAAGGCCCGCGATAGAAGCTATGCAATAGCTTAATTAAATACTTAGTTCAATTTGGAAATTTTATACTTGGCAGTGATGTAGCTTTGCTTGTACTTATGTATCAGAATAAATACGAGCTATAAAATGCAACCTTTTGCGGGTGAAACCGCGTTAAAGAGCTAGTCAATAATATGTTGTAAGCTACGATATACATCACAGACAGCCCTGAGCGTCACCTAGTGGTGGCGTGTTGCAATCATATCTAGATGTTGGTTATGTCGTAAGGTTAGTAAATAACTTGAATTATACATAGGCCTATCTTATATGTAGGTATTTGCGTTGTTTTCATTCACTTGTATGAGTGTAAATACTTTGAAAGATTGTCATACTGATTTTAGCTGATAGGTACGAACTTTTGCGTGTCATTTTTCCTCGATAAAGTAACATGATGATAATTGATAAAGAACCATTGGGGTAAAGTTAAAGTTCAAATTGTGTTGTATAATGTACCAATAAGATTATTTTTAAAAGAGCTTTATTTCGAATTTCTTCTCGATTCGTTGGAGTTGAGAGAGATAGAAAGTTTGAACTGACTATGGATAACGTTATTTAATATTTTGTTAAGTGTTTGGAATTATTTTATCAGGTGATATAATTTAAATATTCTAAACGTACAGAACTACCTCTAACTTTTCTTTATATTCAACAAAATCAAGCTTATATTTTAGGTGATGGTGACGTTAGTAGTTAGACCTCTACACCAATAAACTCTAAAAATCTTAAAAGCTTACAAATATAACATCTTGCTTATATAATATCAATGTCGTTCATCTGATACATTAATATGATACTATGTTTATATTTCCGGCACACAACAAGATTCCACTGCAGACTACCTTGACCTTAAGACATCTTTGACATTTACATGACCAATGCAAATAAAAATAAAACCAATATTATAAATGTTAAAACTTATGTACTAAAAAATAATATCTTTTGTCTATGCAAATAATTATTTTCAGGTAAAGGTTACATAGCACAAATTTAATATTTTTATTAGTTTTAGTCAAGCTTAAAAATTGTATAATAGAAGAAAAATATTTATGTAAATTGGTTGAATAAATTAAAACGATAATTATTAACATATTGAATTCATAAATGTCAATATATTTTTCACAGCTTCATGGGCTGATGATCCGATATCAGTCAATGATAAAAAATATCAGTGACGATCTGTGTTTGCATGAATACTCTTCAAGTCATAAGTCGGCGCCAAAAGCGCGAAACGTATCGACGTTCTCATAGTTAAGTTACGCTACAGTGTACCAAATAAATATACATACAAACAAAATTGTGGTTACAAATTTTAATATAACCCTCGTTTACGTATTATATCATTTTTATTATTATTTCAATCCCTAATCAATTAAATCATAATCTAAACGAATTTATTTTATTTTTTTTTAAATATGCAAACAAAATTAATAAATAACACTTACTTGTTCAAAGTCCTGACGTCAAATCCCTTCTCAATATATTCTATACCAGCTGGCACCGCCATGGTCAGTAAGAGACGCGGCTTCCCAGTCTTTTCCGATTCTCTTTCGAACTCCTCTCGCAACTCTTTCACGAGTTTAGCGTAGTTCTCTCTATCTTTAGGCTTGCCACCATCACGGAATGCTGGGTACTCCCAATCCAGGTCGAGACCGTCGAAGTGGTTTTGTCTTAAGAACTGGAAATAATATTGTAAAACCCAAATTAAGATGATTAAGAATGCAATAACGAAAAAGTAATGATAAAAGTTTACGAATAGATATAAAATCTAAAAAGAAAATTCAAATTGTTCTCCCGCGCTTTTTTTATTGCGTAAAGAACACAGATAAAGTAACCGCGCTTTCTATCTGTCAAAATACATACAGCCAATGTTGTTGACAAACTGGCAACACTATCGATTGGAATTTTTTTTTCATTAAATAAATTAAAAGAAAATGAGAAGACAACCTTCAGTACAATAATTATCTTCTATTACAATACAAACTTGGTGCGTAATTTAAAATATATTTACATACACATGATAGCAATTGATTCCTACGTAAGTGTTTTCGGTTTTGGAATAATCATTGAACATTATTGTAATACGCCAGTGTTTAGCTAATTACGTCTTGTCAATTCTAAATGCTCTAAACAACCAGATATCCGTTCCTCTAATAACATATAATGTATAGAAAGTGCTTTCATACTTGACGTTTTAATGTACTATGTTGTGGGAAAAGTGATTAATGTTGCTCAACGTACACAATCTTAAATAGAAGTGTAATTAATGGATTTATGACAGTGATAAAATAAACAAAACATCTATTCATAAAATATAATTAAACACATAGAGCACATTAGGAGAAAACAGTATTATTAAATTTTATAATGTCCCTGATAATTGAAATATGTATAAGAAATCTTATAGGATATTTTTATATTTATTTCTTATAGAAATTTTTATTTTCTTTATTCTAGATTGCATTTGGAGAAATATTTCTATCCCATTTAACAATGAGGACTGATGAGAGAACAACAAAAAAAAATGTCAAGATGTCCATTACATTTTATTTCGAAAAGACGCCACATTTAATGTCAAGATGCACAGAATGTCAAGGAGACTATTCTTTTTAATGGACTATGATTTTAAGAAGTGAATGTTATTTATATAAATGCAATAAAAATATCACCGACAAAAATTAAACCCTTGTCCATATCTTCTTCAATGAAAAAAAGACAGTTGTCAAAATTTTTCTTAATTTTTGAATTTCGAAGCAACACAAAACAAATGAATACCAAGATTACCGCGAAAATACGTGTCATTATTCATTTTGAATTCAGAACAGTATCGAAAGAAAATTAGTTTTAACTTGACACTGGTAAAAAGTCTTTGCTCATTATCTACCATGGTCGAAAAAAAAAAGAAAATTAATAACGTCAAAATCTTACCTTTATAACATTCCTTACGAATTCCTTCCTCCTATCCTTGGAAGCGACCATTGGTGAAAATCTGGAGGAACCTTCATTCCAACCACCAATCGCGAGAATTGTCTTCAAATTCTTGTTATACGTTTTCAAACCAGTGAATTTGGCGTAACCACCTGAGAAATATAGATTATTATAGAAAATTATCTAGTTGAAATAATAATGAAAATTGCGTTATGATGAATAATTGACTACACCCTACGAGTCGACTGAAATCATTTTTTAATTGTGTTCATTTGTTGTAAGTCAATTCTCATTTATTTTTACGAAAATAAAACAGCAATGTAACAGCATAATTGGTTTTAGTATATCAAATTTAATACGTATGCAATAGTTGAAACTGAATCTCATCGTCAAGTTTCTTAAAACTTTTAAAGAAAGATGACCTATATTTTTATTCCTAAACCTATTTCCCTTCATCTACCCTTACCCATATAGGAAACGATATCTTCTATTTTTCTTGGAATTCATACTTCATACTTTTATTCACATGACAAATAATTAAACTAACCTTTTTCAATATCCTGGTACTTATCAAACGGCTTCAATGTGTTGTCCTTAGTGAATCCTCCGAACGCGTACACAAGATGCGTGCAAAGGTAGGGGTTGATGTTCTGCGGGTTGAACTTGGCTGTGCCCGGCCGGTAAACCGACCAGTTTGTGTAGTAGCAGACCACGCGTGGTGAACTAGAGAGCGCTGTAAGAAAATAATATGGTTAAGGCCTATGCAAATGGATCGGGTTATGGGTAGGTATGTGTGGGTAAGTGTTTAATTGCCGTTTATACCTTTGTTGAGTAGATCTGATTGCTATGAAAAAGATGATTCAAACGTGCTTCTATGTCAGTCCTAGTAATCTATAGATACCATGTGATAGATACTAATATTATAAAGCTGAAAAGTTTGTTTGTTTGTTTGAACGCGCTAATCTCAGGAACTAGTGTTCCGATTTGAAAAATCTTTCGGTGTTAGATAGCTCATTTATCGAGGAAGGTTATACATATAATATAATCACGCTACGACTAACATGAGTGGAGCCACGGGGGTGAAACCGCGCGGAGCAACTAGTGAATAAAAAAGCAATTAATGTACGAATAACTCAATGAACCATGTATTCAGATTTGAATAAACTACGTTTAAAAACACTCGTTAAACTCCGTTTTCACTTAATAGATTATTTCCTACAAAAAGCATTAAGGTTTTACGAGAGACGTTGAACAATGCTCTATTGTGGGCGGCCATTGGAAGTGCATTGGCCTATACTTGGCCTCTACTGTAGAATATACGACCAATTTATATGTAAATACTGAAATAACTTTAGCCCGCGGCTATGCTTATATGACAAAAACATATAAGCTCATATTATGATGATAATAATATGTGCAGGTAGTATATTTTAAGTCTCTATAGACTATTGATAAAATTTTATATATATAAATAATAATAAAATAATAATAATATATATAAAAGATGACTCACAATAGTGATACATTCAAAATAGTGTAAATTATATAGTATCGTTAAAAGCCCACGTTTTATATTCATTGGTTATACGTCATAAATAGCCTAAATATCTATACATATAATAAATCTGTAGAAGGGTCAATTCTGTACATTGAAAATATTGAAAAAATAAATACCAGGAGGCATTACTGGATCGATACCAAACCCAAATATGTGATTAAAAAAATTTTTGTCTGTCTGTCTGTCTGTCTGGATGTGAAGGCATCACGTAAAAACTAACGGTTCGATTTCGATGAAACTTGGTATAATTATACCTTATTATCCTGGGCGTAAAATAGGATACTTTTTATCCCGGAAAAATACATAGAAAAAAAAATTTTTAATTTTTCAGTTTTATCCATAGACGTTGTTCTGTAGAACCGCGAACACACGTTGCGTATTATTATAGGTAGGCCTAGCCGTATTTGGGTCCAATAGATATTTATAAGATGTCATTGTCAGAGTTACTCAAAATGGAGAAATAACACACACATCCGACATCCGCGCGAACGGAGTCGCGGGCGGAAGCTAGTATGTATTAAATTACTGGTATCATCATCATCAGCCCATATATGTTCTCACTGCAGAGACACGGGCCTCCTTTGACGGTTCAGGCCAGTATTTATTATTAGTGGTATATTAATACTTAATCGAGATTTGATCTAGTTTTACGTATTTTTAATCTGTTAAAACTATCTGTACCAAAACAATCTGTGCAGGAACATTTTTGCAAGCAAATCGCATTGCTTCATTCTATTTGTGGCCGGTCCATATATGGCCACGATTGTCTCTTTTGTTCTAGAACAATGGACTTCTTGATATACGGTTCCCGATTGTGACTTTTTGTCGGAATAACTATTTTAGTATCTATTTTTGTAGCGAATGAAGATGTGAGTAGGAAGATACGGAATTATTGTTTTTTATTTGGTAGTAAATATAACATTTTAAATGTATAACGTTTGAGTCATCTCTGAACAACGATCTGAATAAACGATTAAACGAACATTAGGTTATATTTTGTAGACGATTTTTCGTAAATGTGTTTTTGTTTACTATTATAGACAATCATCATACATCCATACTAATATTATAAATGCGATAGTAACTCTGTCTGTCTGTCTGTTACTCAATCACGCCTTAACTACTGAACCAATTTGCATGAAATTTGGTATAGAGATATTTTGATACCCGAGAAAGGACATAGGCTACTTTTTACCACGGGACATAGGATAGTATTTATCCCGGAAATCCCAAGGGAACGGGAACAATGCGGGTTTTTCATTGACTGCGCGGGCAAAGCCGCGGGTGGAAAGCTAGTATGACATAATCTATTATTTTAATTTTTAGTATAGTATTAAACGGTAATGGAATTATTAACGAAACTAGGATTTAATGTGTACAAATTATTCGAATTACATATATTGAGACCTTATTTTTTTTATTTTATAAAAAAAAACTCACCTGGTGTGGCAAATGCGAAGACGGCCGCTATTAAAGCCAGCCATGTTGTGTTTCCCTGTGGACAAGCAAATTAGTTATTAGAATTTAAGAAGAATAGCTCTTCAGTTCAGCTGGTAAATATCTTTTAAACCTTATAAAAATTGTTTTAATGTTTTAACTTTTATGTGTTGTGTTTAACAGAGAGCTTAAAAAGCCTTATACATGATACATTATTCAATATGAAAACTGTGAGCAAATCATATCAAAAATCTAAAGGAAAAACTAGTGGTCCTTCGAGACTAAATATAAAATAGAATTGAAGCTAAAATCATCTAGATGAAATTTGGCATTATTATATGAAATAAATAGTTTATGAAATGTTTATTAATTACGAAGGATTAACAAATTACTTATATTTTAATCACCTTTTTATGAGACCTTTGGTTCCGTTTTAAAGTATGCAACGATGTCAAAGTAAGTAAACATGGCGAAATATTTAAGGTCGCTTACATTAACATTACATAATTGACAATATAGTGACCCCTTGTCGTGTCACTGAGAATTTATGTATTTTAAAATAAAATTTATTTATTTCCAAATATATGCATTTTCCATTCTTTTCTTGACAAACTTCACGTTATATCATTAAAACTTAATACCAAAGACTTTCTGTGTGGTGTTTCTCGATGCCAGAAGGGCCGTGAACGCGTGGGTAAACGGAAGGTGCACCCTAGTAGGGACATGCGCAAGGGCCGGGCGTCCCCCTTTGACGGTGATATATATACCTACCAAAGGCTGTGAAATACGTCATAGAATTTTACATAGCGGCTATCATAAACGCAAGCTATAGGCTAACAATATATGACCAATATTACGCAATAACAATTCTCCATTGCATCAATTATAAAATATCAATTACATCTATTCCCCAGACGCACAAATACAATAAAGTTCAACAACATCAGAATCAATATTCAAAAGGCTCGAACTAATTCATACCCGTTAAACTAACTGTTTCATAATTGTTTCGTGGCATGAATATGTAACATTAAACAATAGACGCGGTATGTAGACCGTACTGAGTATGGTAGAGCTTCCGATGCCTCTTCTAAGGTGTAATGGTTATGCTCCAGTTTGGTGCTAAATTTGGGATGGTTAGGCCCGCTTTGTATGTTACGGTTGTAAGATAGGCATTTGCTAATGTATCTGCATTTTTTTGCAGTAAAGTTGTTGTTTTCTTGTATTTGCTCCTACGAAAGTTCACACAATGCCGTTTGTCTCGATCTTTCGAATGTAATTAAATTAAAAATTTTATTTTATGAAATAAACCAAAATTCAGTATATAGTAAGTGAAATTGTGAAAACGAGCCAACATCATTTGAAGTATAAATAAGGAAATCTAACTTATTATTTATCTTTCAATGTGACAATAAAACGGAAATTCTCTTTAAAAAACCGTCTATCTTTATCCATTAACTTTATTTGTTAGAATAATACAATCAATCAATTTAAGTATTAGTCAATCTGAGTGATACTAAAATTGTGCGTGTGAAAAGAGCCTAAGGAAGTTTCGTCTCTAATGTCACTTGACCAATTTGAGCTAGCGGATGTAAAGCCTTAAACAATTCAAGGTCACGGTGCAGTCTATAAGAAGTAAGTAGATTTGTAGCACTCGCTATTTTAGTACAGTATCAAATAGTACGACTGTATGATGCCCCACATTGAACAGTATAAAAATGTTGTAAACTTTTATTAAATAATCTATTCTGAACTAAACAGTTAAGACGAAGACTATTATCAATATAATATTGATAAAGTTATCGCCTCAGTTTATCTTATACTAGCTGCGTTCCGCGGTTTCACCCGCGTGGCTCCGCTCCTTTTGGTCTTAGCTTAGCGTGATGATATATAGCCTATAGCCTTCCTCGATGAATGGGCTATCTAACACCGAAAGAATTTTTCAAATCAGACCAGTAGTTCCTGAGATTAGCGCGTTCAAACAAACAAACAAACTCTTCAGCTTTATAATATTATAGTATAGATTACTTGCATAACTTGCATGATGATTTAATGGTATTTGATACACCTTCCACGAATAAAATCCAATACTCGAAAATTGTATCAAATGCGAAGTGGTTAATATAAAAATAATTATATATATTGTCCCCTAACATAATACCTAAGAAATGGGAAGGAAACAATGTTCTAACTCTGATGAAACAAATGTACATAACTTTGTAATTTTACATAACTTAACGACGCAAACGCCGTGAAGTGATAACTTAGGTAACCAAGTAATAACTAAGTGTTCCGTATAATTTCATGGTTTTTGGATAATCTGAACGCTTCCGTTAGCTTTTCAATGTGGAAATATTACTACATATGTATAACAATGGTTTGCACAGCGATTGTCTTGGACAGTAGATGCAACGAATTGTTTAAGTTTTACTAAATATACATTTTTAAATCTACACTTGCATCAACTATTATTACGTTATAATCATTCTTAAGATGTACAGTAAATTAAATAAATAAATATTTCGGGACAATTTTCACACACGGCACGATCCGATCCCATAATAAGCTTTCGCTTGTGTTATGGAAACCAGATGGCTGATACATATGTAATTTTAAATAAATACTTATATAGATAATTATTACCCAGACACAGACCAAACATCTATGTTCATCACACAAATATTTACCCCGGGTGGGAATCGAACCCACGACCAGTGGCTTGGAAGGCAGGGTCACTAGTTCACTACCAACCAAGCCAACCGGCCAGCAATAACTATATGTATAGAATGGTATTTATCTGGTAAATTAGCTACACACAACATTGCAGTTTGAGCGTATTATGTTATTTATGTATTTAACGATTCATATACTCCTTAATAAATTAATCAACCTGTACGATTGGTTATGATTAAAATTAGATATTAACCATTCACGAGCTTAATTAATAAAAATGCGTATCACCGATCACGTTATTTCACTCTTCATCGAACCTCATCAAAACAACGTAAACCTGTTAAACAAAAACACGTTAAAGCAAGCATAATTAAAACACTTCCTAATGAGCGCGATCTAGTTTTTATACGCAGAAATATCTCAGTATCCTAAAGATTGCGCCTGCGCATTACAACACGGACATTGCCACACGCTCACTGAGACGGTATACGAAACTGTTCCATACCTATATCGTGGTGTAAGTGTATATAAATGGATTTCATTTGTGTACTTTATAAGCTTGTTTTGATGGAGATAGCTACAATAATAATAAAGTGTATCATCTATACTCATATCAACTAATATTATACAGCTAAAAAGTTTGTTTGCTTGAACGTGCTAATCTCAGGAACCACGGGTCAGATTGGATATATTTCACTGTTAGATAGTCCAACTATCGAGGTAGACTATAGGCTATCTATCATCACGCTAAGACTAATAGAATTGGAGCAATGCGGGTAAATCCGCGGGGCACATGCAGGTTGCTAGTCGTAGATATGTCATAAAGAAAGTGTACGTGAATATAAAAATAAGACTTAATCTTTCATTATTATTTTCTCTTCATTTTAATAAGCCAATATCGCCAGGATATAAATTATTATAGGTACGTCGATGTTTTTATAAAATTATTTGGTTCTAAAATAAAATAAAAAAAACTCATATAGACAACTGATATTTTAATAATCTGTAAAAAAATGTTCCTATTCAATGTAAGCAATTAACCACCGGATTGTATTTTTTGTACAAACAACCAGTTTCCTTATCAATGTATAGATTAACAGGATTATTTATATTTCCTATATTTAAAGAGGTATTAAAATTAATAACTTTATGTTTCAGCATTTAGATAGGTACAAATTGGTTAATGAAACTATTTAATTTAATTTTGATGAAACTATTTAAAACGGAACTTTACGTTGATTTTTAAACGGTTATTTACTACATTTCATAAATTTGCTGTTATCTATAACATACCTATGAAAGTTTTATCGCGTTTGATACAGTAAAAAATAGAAGAAAACATAAAAAATAGCTGATACGCTACAAGAGAACCTTCCAGCGGTTTAATAGATAAATTCTTCTCAGTAAAAATCCCACACATTCAGATTCTACGTAAATACTACGCAAAACCGAGTATCAATACTTGCCATACGCATATAAGCAAATTATTACGTAACTATGGTAACACTAACGGCATGTTGATTCCTGTACTGTAGCATTCTCTCCACGAAAGTGTTCACTTTCTATGTAGTACGCACGACTGGATTGAGTGATTTTTTTTTCTATTATTTCGAAGAAAATATTAGCTATAAATTGGAGTAATAGTTTTAATCTTATCTGTGGTCGATTAGGTATTCGCATACGCTTGAATAATGAATAATGTATAAAGTAATATTTTTTTACTTTGAAAAAAGTTTGTAAAAAATAATAAACAATTATTGGAAGAATTTTAAAGGCCATATGAATTACTCATATGATATTTTGACCCTATATAAATGTATAAAAAATAAAAAAAGACCACTATAATGACCAATGAATAATAATTTAATAATAATATAAAGTCATCTAGAACAAGTATTTAAATTGAAAGGTATTTATTACCACATACCGACGATATGAGTAATCTATGAATAAGCTCCATGCAAATAAGTTATTCCAAGTTGAATAAGCTTATCCTTAAAGAACTTTACATATTTTATAAGTTGAAGTACATCTTATTTATCTATACTAATATAATATTATAAGGAGGAAAGGTTTGTATGTATGTATGGTTTTCACGCATAAACTACTGAACCGATTATAATTAAATTTAGCACACATATAGAGGGTAACTTGGATTAACGCACAGGATAGGTTTTATCCCGTAAATCCCACGGGAACGGGAACTATGCGGGTTTTCCTGAAAACGCAGGCGAAGACGCGGGCGAAAGCTAGTATGTCATTATATATATACTTCTTGCAGTTTCTTATCAACATATATGTGTTGAAATTGTGTAAGTATTTAAAATATCTCCGTGACTTAGCAATAACAAATGAAATCTCAATCAAAATGCTCTAAACCACACAGTTAGTTGAATATGTCGTGAAATAATGTATTATTCTTTCTTCATAATTATTTTGTGTACGCATTTGCTGAACCTATGCAAGGATTATGACTCACAAATCGTAAGCATTGATATAAACAAGATAAGTAACCATTAATATTAGCAATTTCAACATCAATAATGTGTTATTAATAATAATTTATCAAGACGTAATTAATTATTTACATCCATGCAATCTTGACCTGATTTGACAGAAACGATACATTTTCACTACATCGTACATATAATTATGCGCAAGAACAGGAATTCCTGTGCCATATGATTGCCTGTAAGTGGAGCGTGACAGCGTCTCGTAGCGTAACGCGTGACGCACTGCTGAGAGTGTATCCGATATATTATATGGTATGGCCTTGTACTATTTCTTTATGATGTAAATTATGTGTTTAAGATCCTACTGCTTTATTTATGTGTATCATTAGATCCTGCTTTATATTTAAGTTTTGTTAGATTTGCTATAGCCTATGTAATAACAGCATTTAATATGTCATTTTCTACGTATATAATACATCCATACTAATATTATTAATGCGAAAGTAACTCTGTCTGTCTGTCTGTTACTCAATCACGCCTTAACTACTGAACCAATTTGCATGAAATTTGGTATGGAGATATTTTGATACCCGAGAAAGGACATAGGCTACCATTTATTGCGAAATATGTACCACGGGCGAAGCCGGGGCGGACCTCTAGTAGGTATATATAAAGGTATAACAAATGAACAAAATATGAAATCAATTCAACCAAAAAGTATATAAGCACGAAAAAGAGTTCATATTTGCAATATTTTCTTCCTCCCGAAATGGGGGCTTCAAATAATAAGTTAAACGACATTACTATTTATTGTAAGATAACGCTAGATCCTATTATATTATTCTCCACACATCACCGTTAGATTACCCATATAAAACTTAGGTCATAAGATATTTACGAAACACTCAAAATGCAATCCTTACCAAAGGTCACGACTCACGGTATTAGCTAAAGGTCGCGTTACAAAATAGACCGCTGTTCGGAATCTTAATTCTTTATTCATTGGAAAGATTCACGAAAAGGTATTTATATATGCATTGGCTATCGTCAAGCTTGCATAATTATTTTTAATGCGTTAATAATTCTCGTTTAACATTTATAAAGTAGAATGTCAAAAAATAAATGAAAAATAATTAATAATAATTTTGAAATAACATTTACGAATAAGATACTCATATCTTAATTATTCTACAAGGTCTTAATTCATAAAAAGTAATTTTAATCATCTTTGAAATTTTAAACAAGCTCCATAGTTATATAAATCCTAAATCTAATAGGTTCATCCTAAACCTTGTTATTTTCGTTAAATACTTACAGTACCACCTATACTAGCGGTCCGCCCCGGCTTCGCCCGTGGTACATATTTACGTTTTCTCTACATAAGAACCATCCTCGCACTTCAAAGATAAAAGAAGAATTATCGAAATCGATTCAGCCGTTCACACGTGATGCCGTGACAACGCGAAACGGGTTTCATCCTACTACTATTATAAAGGCAGAAGTTTGTATGGATGTATGGATGTTTGTTACTCTTTCACGTAAAAACTACTGAACCGATTACAATGAAATTTAGCACACATATAGAGGGTAACTTGGATTAACACATAGGATAGGTTTTATCCCGGAAATCCCACGGTAACGGGAACTATACGGGTTTTTCTTTGAAAACGCGGGTGAAGCCGCGGGCGGAAAGCTAGTTTTTATATATATAGATATGTCATTCATACAATATTAACATGTAACATACTAGATTTAAAGAAATGAAAAGTAAAATAAAATAAAAAAATAAAAAAATAAAAAAGCCTTTAATTCTCAAAATCACAATGGTTTCTTACATGCTAAAGAAATGGAAAGAAATGAAAAGTAAAACATATAAAATAGTGAGAAAATAATAATTTCCTCAAGAACCTGCTCGTACAGAAATTTAATGAAAAGTGAGAGTGTAGACCGGTTTCCGCAGCCTTTGAAAATGAAATCGAAATTGTTATAACATTCTTGATGTAATACACCGTTGTTTGTGAACTATTTCTACATCCTTATAACTATACTAGATTTCCACCCTCGAATTCGCCTGCGTTTTCAAAGTAAAACCTGTATAGTTCCCGTTCCTGTAGGATTCCCGGGATAAATAATAGCCTATGTTTTATTCTGGGGCTTCAGCTACCTACGTACCAAATTTCATTGTAATTGGTTCAGTAGTATTTACGTGAAAGAGTAACAAACATCTATCCATCAATCCTCACAAACTTTCGCATTTACAATATTAGTAGGATTTTACTATTTTAGCCCAACTATATATTAACTGTTAATCGTTACAAGAATTATAAAAATAATGTAAAAATATCTTTCTATTCAATCATTCATGTACATTTTTAAAAAATTTCTGTAACATAACAATTTATAGAGTTTACTATTACAGTAAACTCTTAACATACTTTTGTACAGGTATGTTTTATTTTTAATAAGTTAACAGTTATTTAAGAGAAATCATATTGAAACACGGTATAAACAACATTATTTGATTATCGTTTATAACAATAGTTACTTAAAATGTTCAACTACAAATCAACGATACATATAACAGACGTTAAGTTTTATCACATATTACATGTATGACTTTCCTAGGTCACAAATATCTTAGAAACCAGAACTCCAGACCGAGGTCACTTGCACACGACCTGGCTCACAATGACATTGTTCGAATAGCACAGAATATTTATATTAGGTATATCGGTCTACAAAACGAGATCATAAAAATTTTATAATATGATTCAATTCTACACCAAATCTAAAAACTTTTCCTGTTGGATATTTTGCATCATAATTTCGCACCATTTGAAATTGGCCAATCGCCAGAACGATTTTGTTTTACATTAGGTACATCAACGTTTAAGAAACACTGTTAATAAAACTAAAATTCAAACCTCTTAAATGTCACCACTTAAAAAACACAACGCTTAACACATCCGTTGTCTTTTATTTCTATATCATCTAGCATTTATGACAAAACATAAACAATTATAATATCTTTGGTATTTAAATTACAATTCGTAGCACGAACGGAATCTATTTCGGACTTGTATAATGAGTCGGACAAAAGCACAAACAAGAATGTGATCTCAATGTCAAATGTATCACGTTTGAATCCGTATTGACTCATTGATGGACATATTTTTCAATCCTGTAAGAATACCTAAAGTAAGTAATATAAAGATTACCTAGATATATTGTAAATTAGACTAAGGATTTACGTCAGTTATTCACATAAATTAATAATTTAACGGAAATGTCGAAGGCTTAAAAGTATAAGATACTACAATGTATTCATTATTATATTATAATCAGCAAAGTCCATTCCTATCCATAAAAAAGTATTTTATTACGTAACTGAGGGACCGAATCAAGTTCCATCAAATTAATGGCCTTGTCATAATCGTGGTAGCAGATGGATAATTATTAATAGCCAACAAAAGAATACTTTCACACTCTTTGTCTATGTCCAACATTGTAAATCCATTAGGTCTTTCAATAAGTATATAGATATTGTGTGATTGTATGTGTTGAAATACATGCTTTCTTTCTTTGCAAATTAATATTTAATAGGTACCTTGACGAAAATCAATTATGAGAATAAACTTTTTATAAATAGGCAGCGGCAGTTTCCATCTGGCGAAGTGATGGTCAAATAACAAAAAATATATACCGGCCGAATTGATAACCTCCTCCTTTTTTTAAAGTCAGTTAAAATTAAATGGGAAACCGACATCAAGGCGCTCTAAATCCTTCATACATTACTCTATTTTTAAGCTGGTTAAAGTATTCCTACGACACATACACGTTGCAAGAGTTCAGAAGCAGACAATACAAACATTACAACATTTCATTTCTCAATATTTTTTCGCACGCATTTAACTTTTAACGCAATTTGAACCTTATTCCTTTCAATTAAGCGTGATAATCGTGATAATGATTTGTAATCTTAATAATAGAATTGCAACCAATTATAATTTGATTTGAATAACGGTCTGATAATTATGGAATTAACTAGAGCTGATTTGCAATAGTTCGGATTTTAATGATTTACTTCCGTGGGGAAACATTGCCCTCCAAATTTTATAAATAGTCCAATTTGTACTAATTTACTATATTACATATTTTTTATTTATAGCAGTAACAACAATATTAAATTGGAACGTATATTATTAAAATTTTCGTAAAAAAGCAAACAACGAACACCCTTATAAGAATCTTGTAGTCTTAAAGATAGTATTGCGAAAATAATGTCAATATCTTTAAGACATAAAAGTCACTCTTCCTTAAGTTATTATCCATGTCACATAATACGTGATGTAGCATGACAGTATTGTGTTACAAAAGACATCAACGCGCTTCAGAGACGCATGGTATAAATTTACGCACTCAGTTGAGTGTATAAATCTTGAGAATATAACTAAATACACAAATAAAACTATATGTGATTTTATAAAGTACATGTGCAATAGTATTCTCGTTAGTGTAAATGGTGATTATCAGCAACAGCACGATTTGAAAACTGATTTAGTTGAATATTTCAACGTA
The DNA here is from genome assembly GCF_905220415.1 of Colias croceus. NCBI lineage: Eukaryota > Metazoa > Arthropoda > Insecta > Lepidoptera > Pieridae > Colias > Colias croceus. The sequence continues at coordinate 9,869,843 of NC_059548.1, read as the reverse complement.
GTTTGGTAAATGCGTTTTAAATTTTTAAAGTTTTAAAACAGGTAAATTTTAAAGCATAAAACAACAAACTCACCCATTAGATATTAATGTAAAGGTCAGTATTTCGTAAATTTATATCGACTAGGTATCTAAAAAATTAATAAAACAAGAATATAATAAGTCTATCCAAGTGTCTCAATCTTCCAACTTTCAACAATTAAAAAGAATCTTTAGAAGCAATTAAACAGGAATCTTTATCATTATTCTAAAGAATCTGTCGTAGCAATTACACATGTAACCCTATAATGAGTTCAACACCATAATTATATATGTATATACATAATACGACGTCTGATCGTCCGTCACATAGAATAGAAAGCGCGCCCCGCCCGCCTTGCGTCATCGATATCACTTTCAAATATTATTTGTTTGTCTGATGTCAGCAGGTGTCAAGGAATCGATGCGAATGTTATGTCACGATGTTCAGATGAAGACGGTATTTTCCTTATAACTTATAGTTGTCCTTACTAATGTTGATAATAGTAATTCTTGATCATGTTATAAGTACGTTAAACTCGTGCCAATACAGATGCGCTGATTTAATGTGTATTAGAATCCAAAATCATATTATATAGGTACATTAAATTTAACAAAGATAGTGAATATATAACTTGAATGCACGTGTAGTATGAAATAGCGATAAATTACGCGATAAATGTAAGTATCTAAAACAATACAATCTCGGTGTAAACTCTAAATTATATGAGTGTAAAATGGAATACGTTAAGTTTATAAGTAACTAGCGGTCCGCCCCGGCTTCGCCCGTGGTACATTTTTACGTTTTCTCTCCATAAGAACCATCCTCGTACTTCACTTCAAGAAATGTAATAAAAAAAGAATTAACGAAATCGGTTCAGTTGTTCTCGAGTTATGCGCTTACCAACACATTTTGCGATTCATTTTTATATTATAGAAGATATAATTTGGAAAAAAAAAACAAAAAACTTTTGATAAATTCTATAAGTCATTGAAGACAAAAAGGCTTAAACCGTAATTGAGCTATATAAGCAAGGTATTAATGACAATTAATTAAAGAAAAACCTTTAAAACATTTAAACAATTCGTAAATCATTACCGGAATTCAACACTTGCTAAATGGCAAATATATTACCAGATTCTTCCTGACATTTTTAGACTAAACCAACGAGGAAGGTAAAAATGTTAAAATAATCCGCCTTATACCAAAGTTTTATGCTAAATGCACCAATTATAGATGTAATGGCTGCATTCGTTTATGGTGACTTGTAGAGGTTCGAATAGTTATGTAAGGAAAGATCTCAGTTCTGTACTCATTATAAAGAAGTAGGAGTGTCAGTTGATTTGTTTGATAAGGATTATTTTGAACTGTAAATTACTTTATAATATGCAGAGAGATGCATTGCTCCTTATTTTATATGCCATAATCTACATATTCTTGAGTGACATAGGCTTTTTAAAAGAGCGTCTTATACTTCACGTATTACAAAGGATTTGATGTGATGCAAAAGGAGTACATGGGGAATAGCAATTTTATAATAATAAGTCTGTGTCGTAGTTCAGATTAATAGATATAATGAATAATCAATCTCAGTGTCAAATGCATACTGATTATTGAATGTATGAAATAATATAATACATACTATGTTCCTATAATATATTACTAAACCATATGACGAAGAGATTCGCCATATCATTGGAATGTTCATATCACGGATGTGTTTTAAGATTTAACGTTTAAATAAGGTTTCGATAAATAATTATAATTTGAACCGGACTTTTATACCTTATATGGATTTCAATACATAGTTACAAACCACTTTCTGAGCTATTACTATATTCTTAAACGAAAAGGAACTTAAGAAGTGTAATTTCATCCGGCTACTAATATTATCTATAAATGCTACTATTTGAAAATTTGATTATTAATTCTTACTAACTCGAGATTTTGTAAACACTACCTGTGTCTCGCGGTTTTACCGCTCCATTGGTCTAAGCGTGATGATATTATATAGCCTTATAGCCTTCCTCGATAAATGGACTATCTAACAGTGAGATATTTTTTCAATCAAATCAGACCCGTGATTCCTGAGATTAGCGTGTTCATGCAAACAAACAAACTCTTCAATTTTATATAACTTATAGAAAACGGAATTTATATTGGCAGAGATATAGAGGGTCAAATTTTTGTATAAGTACAACAAAAACAAAGCCGTAGGCTGAAGCTTAGTCATCTCAGGCAATGCAATATTTATGTAACGTTAATTTTTCTTGCGGTATCAATAACAATTGACAACTGCACTTTTTATTACAATATTTTCTGTTACAAAACAATATCTTTTATTTATACGGAAGATATTGAATGTTTACTGATAAAGCAGATTGTCAAATTGCATGGTCATTCAAAATGTTCCATCTATTATCTATCATATTCATATATAATATTTCATCGGTTAAGCTGTATGTACATATTTTTCTTATTTTATTTCAAAAGTTAGCAACACAACTTTACTGCAAATGTAGGCTTACTCAGAAAAAGGCATCACAATATCGTGGACGCATTAAAAAAATAGATATATAAATAAATTATATTATATTAAATTATAGCTTGAATTTGATATTTAGTCTTTAATAGAATTCAAATGCTTTATAAATATAAATTTTTAAAGAAAACATAAAATTCGATCACGAGGTGGGATTTGAACCGCGTATTCCGCCATTCCGGGGCTTCGCAAGTTCGAATCCCGTTTCGTGATCGAATTTTTTCTATTCTTTAAAAATTTATAGTTACAGTTTCGCATATTTTTTTCTAGACTTTAAAAATTAATAAGTTTACAAATATTTCACGTGTTGCATTTAAACCGTATCTCAAATACGGTGTGTCAATAAGTTTTACGGTTTCACCTCGTTAGCGGAATGCAAATTAGCGATACTTGTAAGTACAAGGTACCGTTGGCTCATAGTTTGCTTTGTTTCGTAACGTTCATTGAGAGAGCTTCCATGTGCGTATTGACGGGGCGTATAAATTCTTGTTTTACGTACTTAGTGAACGTACTTGTTTAGTTGATAATTTTTAAAGAATAGAACAAATTCCATTTTGAGGCGGGATTCGAACTCACGTCTCTTTGCCATGCCAGGGAAACAACTAGCCTCTCGACCACCTGTTATGCCTCACAATTTTGCCTGAGCAATGTAATTTCTTCTACTCTTTCCTATAAAAAATAAATTAAATTATAATACGTTTATATCAACGCTTTTTGAAACAAACAACGCGTCTTATATTATCCGTGTATCGACTATTTATTAAAAAGCAGTTGTATATCTATGTATTTTAACGATCCCTCCACGTATTGAGATGATATCGTTGTTTTTGTACTACAATGTAGATTTCATGAATATGTATTACGTGCAATGGAATGCAGGTGGGAGTTATAATGAGAAGGTCGTATTTCGACCATCAGGCGTGTCATTAATATCTCTTTTTGATTCAGATGATATCAAAACAAACCGATGAAGAGTTTCATGAGAAAAAGACAAAGCAAATACGTCTCGAATTGCAAAATAACTGGAAAGTATTTTTGTGTGTATACTATAAACCCATAGAGGGTTGTCGCGTAAAAACCACAGGACAGTTCTATTATGGGTTCTTCTCCGTAGATACTGCTTTCCGAATCGGTGATAAATGTTAAAACTATGTAATGACGTTTCAAAAGTGCTTCTAGAAGAAGTCTAATTGAATAAATAAATGTTTGAGTTTGAGTTTATAAAAGATTTTCACTAAAGATTATACCATTTAAGCTGTGGCTAAATAAAATATGAATACGCGAAAGTGTGATTAACTAATCTGTCACGAACATTTATGAAAGTTTGCATACTTGCAGCGGGTCTCAATTGCAAGGTCAATTGCTAATATACCCGGTCCTTGCTTAGCGGCTATCATTTAAAATTTCTCCTTTTAATATTCTTTGAAGTAGTATATTTATTTATTTGAATTATTATTGAATGAACAGGGCCTTTGCCCTTGCAGTGAATGAACTGAGTAATGTACTTGGAATACTGCCATGTCATTTACAAATATATAAAATGTTATACGTTTTGTGTAAGTGTTTAAATATATATTTAAAATTTAAATGTAAAGACGGTATAGATCATGTATTATTATTTTTAGATATACTCGAATATTTTCTTATATAATAACTAGTTTCCGCCCGCGGCTTCGCCCGCGCAGCCAAAGAAAAACCCGCATAGTTCCCGCTCCCGTGGGATTTCCGATATTGCGTCATTTTCCCGGGATAAAAAGTAGCCTATGTCCTTTCTCGGGTATCAAAATATCTCCATACCAAATTTCATGAAAATTGGTTCAGTAGTTTAGGCGTGATTGAGTAACAGACAGACAGACAGACAGAGTTACTTTCGCATTTATAATATTAGTATGGATTGTAACATTTAAGCTTAATAAAGTAAAATTACGTTAATTTTGTTAAATTATATAATAATAGCAGTAGCCAACGCTCTACTGCGCATAATATTTTCAACTCAATATTATGTAGACTGAAAAGATGGATATTGATTGGTGGATGTTTATTACTCTTGCACAAAATCGCTGATTTATTAGATTTTTTTTACATAAATAGATTTTGGTCTAGTGTTCTGTAAATGCATATTTTTATCTGGATCACAGTTCTATGGTTCAGATGAACAGATAAGATCATAAGTACACGGGAAACTAGTCTTTATTTAAAACTCTAAATCTGAGCTGATACTGAACAGAATTATGAACTGAACTGATAATGTAATACTGAAATGATTTTAAAAATCGTTTTACTCGTGAGGACAGGAGAGGACATTATTTGTGAGGATTTTTCATCCCGTCTAATCACGGCCGAAGCTCTGCTAGTCACTTATAAATTTTCCACATACCCACCAAATACAGCAGCAATAGCGTGTAACGCGAGTAAAGATAAACATTTGTTTCGCAGGTGACCTCTAGATGCCGAGAAAGTAGCCGGAGTTATATAATCGTGAGGTTCCGTTTATTCACAATGTACGCAGTTTTCATATTGAAGATCCCGTCAATATTAATCGTTGATCAGTGATTTATAGGGAAATTTAATTTCCTGTTAACAGTTAACAAAGATATGTTATTAAAGTGTGTTATGGTTGAATTATAGATGCTAAGGCTTTCTTCGGATATAAAGAAAGTAAAGAGAATATGAATTATGAAATGACTAGCTGTGTCCCGCGGTTTTACCCGCATTACTCTGTCCCTAATCTTCTTCTAGCGTGATGATATATAGTAGCCTTCCTCGATAAATGGGCTATCAAACACCGAAATATTTTTTCTAATCGGACCAGTGGTTCGTGAGATAAGCGCGTTCAAACAAACAAACAAACTCTACAGCATTATAATATTATATATACTTAATTAAAGATTAAAGTTATGCATATTCAACTTAGATTTTTAAAAGCCTTAGAAACTTCACGTATTCCATTAGATTAATATTTTATGTCTATGTTGATTTTCATTCAACTCCAACTTGCAATTTTGTTATCACACATCTAACTTCACTAACATTTGCATTATTACCAGTAAAATAAAAAAAAACGAATAGCAACAGGTTAATAACAGACAGACAAATGAACGTCGTTTATGGAGCAATTCATTCATCCCAAATTGCCCAACCAAGCTAGTGGTAATAAAAACAATAAATTTCCAAATAAACGGCGGCATAAAACTATTACGCGGTTACTGGACCAGATCCGACCGCAATGAAATCATGCTGGCCTAATCTAATAAACTACATGAAATAGTATTAAAGATTTATTTATTTATTTATTTTGTCTCATCACAACATTAGGAAAATAGATACATTGCTTGCAAATACATAGTGAGTGAGCTTATCAACTAGTATTGTGAGAGACTGGTGCCTGAAATAGGTTTCGAACCTGGAGGAACCTGGAGTACAAGTCACCAGCCCCCCCCCCCCCCCCCGCGTACCAATAACAAACTACAACAGTAATTATTAGGTGATGGTGCAAACGATCATAAATTATACATCTTAGTGATAAAAGACTAAATAACAAAATTACGTTATGTATTGTAAAGCCTACTGCTATACTAAAGTTAATTAACAGAAGTAAGAAAAGTTATACCTTATAAAATAAAATAAAAATACAATGAAAGCAAATCAACTCATGTGAATTTGATCACGATTTGATCCTTTTATTATAATAGAAGGAAATAAACATAAGTAAAGTAAAGATAATTGAAGGAAACTTTATTTGTTTTGTTGATTAAACAATTATGGATCTAAGCGTAAAACAATGTATGTATTGATGTTGATTGTAAATTTTAATTTAGTATTGTTAGAGTTAATAAAAGAAAGAATTATTAACAATTTTCGATGCATTTCTAAAAATGAAAAAGTCATAAATATTGACTTATATTAACTTAGACAAAAACTTCAATGATCTTTTACAAGTAGACATCTTATATTCTAGGATTTAGATGTCACGAAGACAATCTTGAGGCACTTAAATCGAAAGAGTAAAACAAATTCGATCACTGAGATGAATTCGTGAGTTGTCTAGTAGGTCAAGGCGCCAATACGCTAAATGCGAAAGATGCAAATTCGTATCCCCTTATCATAAACTATATAATATACTAGCTTTCCGCCTGCGGCTTCGCCCGCGTTTTCAAAGAAAAACCCGCATAGTTCCCGTTCCCGTGGGATTTCCTGGATAATACCTAGCCTATGTTGCTCAGTGAAGATGCAGCTTTCTAATGGTGAAAGAATGTTTGAAATCGGTCCAGTAGTTTATGCGTGAAAACCATACATACATACATAATTACAAACCTTTCCTCTTTATAATGCGATAATCTCAGCTAGTTTGCTATCCACACGTATAGCCATAGCCAAAGCTAGTTTATGTATAGAAGTTTGTAGGAATGATCAAATGTTGGCTTCTAATACCGACTACCTTATTACTATTATGATCGCTGATATCAAGAGACGTTGGTAGAGACTTTCACATACATCGGCAAGTTGAATCTGAATGAAATATTGGATAGATATAAATTAATGTCCAAGTACGCGAGAACATCTAGAGAGCTATTTATTATGAAATATGCGCTAAACAATAATTCAATTCGTATACCTATCTTATCTTAATATATATAAATCTCGTGTCACAATGTTTGTCCTCAATGGACTCCTAAACCACTTAACCGATTATAATAAAATTCGCGCACCATGTGCAGTTCGATCCAACTTGAGGGATAGGTCATAGGATAGTTTAAATCTGAAATCGTTTTAGAGAAAGCGGGCGAAGCCGCGGGCAGTAAGCTAGTTAGTCTATATAAACTACAAAGGCCTATGATATATAAAAGAGCTAGATACGTTACCCGCTCTCTATTTTGGCAAGAAAAAACTCAGCTAAGTGCCCGAGTTTCACTTAGTCACGCACCATTCAGCGTCGTGGCTGGACGTTCTTTTTTAGGTATGTATTAATTACGCTGTTTTTTAGTGCAATGTGTGGGAGGGAGGGTCCATCGTAGGCCCACTGATCAGTTACCGCCCGCTTTAAGCTGGGCAGCCCCCAGACACCAAGGTACTGATCCGTCCCGGTATTGGTATGCTTCTTTAAGGTGTTGGGAGCAATTGTTTGCCAGTACCGTATATTTTTACACCTGCAATAATACAGAAGAAAATAAATACAAACCACCGTTATAACATGAGAATCGGCACTTGGAATGTGCGCACTATGACTACTGGCTTCCAGACCACTGCCGACAGATCGGATGATACTCAGATCTTACGAAAAACAGCTTTGATCGATAGAGAACTAACGAGACTTGGCATATCTATTTGCGCATTACAGGAGACCAGGTTACCCGACGGGGGCTCTCTGCGTGAACAAAATTACACGTTCTTTTGGAAGGGAAAAGACATAAGTGAGCCGCGATTGTATGGTGTTGGGTTCGCTGTTCGCAATGATCTCCTCGCATCATTAGAGTCCCCCAAAGGAGTCTCAGAACGTATAATGGTCCTGCGTATTAGGAGCGCCAGTGGTTATGTTACACTCATCTCAGCATATGCTCCAACCCTCAGCGCCACTGCAGAAACTAAAGACGCTTTTTACGAAGAACTTTCAACGACCATTCGCGCCACGCGTACAGGTGATCGTCTCTTTATCTTAGGCGACTTTAATGCTCGCGTCGGCGGCGATACAAATGCGTGGCCCCAGTGTTTGGGTGCTTACGGAATAGGGAATTGTAACGAGAATGGACAACGTGTATTGGAACTTTGCTCTAGGTTCAATTTGTGTGTGACGAATACCTATTTTCGGGGTAAATTCTGTCGTAAAGTATCCTGGAAACATCCTAGGTCTGGACATTGGCACCAAATTGATCTTATTCTAACCAAGAAGAAGAACCTGTCAGAAACACTGCATACCCGAGCCTATCATAGTGCTGATTGCGATACAGACCACTCTTTAATTGTGTCTCGGGTCGCAGTTATACAGAAAAAGATTCATTCTCGTAATACCTTGGGCAATCAAAGCATCGACTGTAGGAACATCCAAAATGACAATAAACTGGAGGAATATTCTCAATTGGTACAGGAAGCTAAAGGCGTTGTATGGGCTGCCTCTTTGAATGAAAAATGGTTAAGAGTGAAAGACTTGCTTACAAACAGTGCGGAAAAGGTGTTTGGACGTCGTAGAGGAAAGAGCCAGGACTGGTTTTCCGATTACGAAAAGGAGCTCAGGCCATTAGTGGAGGCAAAACGCGAAGCTTTTTTACGTCACCGAATGAATCCTTCCAGAACCACTCATGCGAAATTAAAAACAGCTCAAGCCAATTTGCAGCGTTCTTCTCGTTATTTTAGCAATAAGTACTGGTGTGAACTCTGTCAGAGCATCCAGCATTTTGCAGAGGCAGGCGATTTTCACGGAGTGTTCTCAGCAATAAAAAAGGCTCTCGGACCTTTACCGAAGAAGACCGGAATTCTAAAGGAAGTGGATGGGACTCTCATTACAAATGGTGACCGCCAATTATCAAGATGGGTTGAACATTATACAGCGCTATATTCGCAACCTGCTGACATAAATCAAGATGTCTTAAATCGAATTCCGAAGCTAGAGGTGTTCAATGCTTTAGACGATCCACCATCCACCAAAGACTTGGATATTGCTATTTCTCAACTTAAATGTAAGAAAAGACCGGGATGTGACGGAATCCTCCCCGAAATAGTAAAGTTAAAATGCTTATCGCCTGTTTTGCATAACCTACTTCTTGAGTGTTGGGATCGGGGTGAAGTGCCACAGGATATGCGCGACGCTAACATCATAACCCTTTACAAAGGAAAAGGCGACCGCGGTGACTGCAACTCTTACCGCGGTATTTCCCTCTTAAGCGTAGTTGGAAAACTATTCGGAAGAGTCATCGTTAACAGACTCCTGAAACTTGCAGATCGCGTCTATCCTGAAGCCCAATGCGGTTTTCGCTCTCAAAGATCAACAATCGACATGATATTTACCCTACGACAACTTCAGGAAAAGTGCAGAGAACAACAGACACCCCTGTTTATTGCCTTTGTAGACCTAAATAAGGCTTTCGACTCAGTTAGCAGGGATGGTCTGTATTCTGCCTTGGAACTTATCGGTTGTCCTCCCAAATTACTCTCAATGATAAAGTCATTTCACAAAGAGACGAGAGGAGTAATCGTGTATGATGGAAAAGCCTCGGAACCCTTCATAGCGCGTAGAGGTGTCCGTCAAGGCTGTGTTATGGCACCTACACTGTTCGGTATATTTTTTTCACTACTTCTGAACACTGCATTTAATAATGACCAGCAAGGTATACATCTGCACACCAGAGCCGATGGTAAACTATTTAACGCCTCTCTACTTAGATCTAAGCGACACCGCCTAGATCTCTTTGTGGACCAGCTTTTATTTGCAGATGACGCAGCTTTTGTTGCAAATTCCGTCGTGGAATTGCAAACAATTTTGGACAAATTTTCTCGCGCTTGCACTTTGTTTTCGATGTCCATCAACACTAAGAAAACTGTTGTTTTGGCTCAGGGATTTACTGATAGACCAACATTTCTTCTAGATGGAACTCCATTACAATTAGTCGATAAATTTCTTTACCTCGGATCAACTGTTACGAGCAATCTTTCCATGAATGCTGAGATTGACAGTCGCATCGGCAAAGCTGCAGCAACGTTTGGGATGCTCCGAGAAAGAGTGTGGGAGAATAAACATCTAAAAACCAAAACGAAGATGATTGTTTACCGATCTACTGTACTTAGTGTTCTCCTATACGGCGCTGAGACCTGGACTTCGTACGCCAAGCAGGAACATCGGCTGAATGCATTCAACATGCGCTGTCTGCGTAGTATTCTGCGTATAACATGGAAAGACCGAATTACGAATGAAAAAGTCCTAGAGATTGCACAGTTACCCAGTCTTAGAGCCCTGCTTAAGCAGCGTCGGTTGCGTTGGCTAGGACATGTCCATCGCATGGACCCTTCCCGATTGCCGAGACAAGTTATGCTCGGTGCGGTTGCACACGCGAAGAGAGGCATCGGAAGACCCTTGCTACGTTTTAAAGACAGCGTGAAACGTGACATGTCCACGTTCAAGATCAACCCCCCGGACTGGGAAAAGCTCGCCCAAAACCGTACTTCTTGGCGTAGTCTTATTCATGAGGGTTGTAAGGCACATGATCGCAGTTGGTTCGATGCACTCCGTGATCGTCGGACTAGATTAAATAATTTATCACCTTCCACATCATCATCATATAAGTGTAAGACTTGTGGGCGTTATTGTCGCTCCAGAATCGGGCTCTTTAGCCACGAACGACGCTGCCCTAAGTCATGACTGATTAGGAAAATTGCAACACTTAAAATTTTTGAAATTTAAATGTAACTGCATATATGATCTACTACAGATCAAATAGGCCAACGAGATGTTGGCGTATGCCGCGTCTACTAGTATAATAGGTCATTGACAAAGGCTCTTTAAATATTTATAACAATTATGTATTAAATTCTGTTATATCGTAAATGTTACACTATTATTGATTCACAAATAGTTTCACACTTTCATATAGTTATTACAATGTATCGACGTATTCATCTAAATATATTCTATGGAGTTACAAAATCGAAATGCAGACTTCGTAATCGATTAGATACGATGGCTAGTGCTAAATATTTGATTTGGTAGGAGAAACTAAATATTTACGTAGAAAATTCTAATATACATATAGACTAGACGTTATAATTATTCAGAACTAGCTTTCCACCCGCGGCTTCGCCCGCGCAGTCAAAGAAAAACCCGCATAGTTCCCGTTCCCGTGGGATTTCCGGGATAAAACCTATCCTATGTCCTGGGGTAAAAAATAGCCTATGTCCTTCTCGGGTATCAAAATATCTCTATACCAAATTTCATGCAAATTGGTACAGTAGTTAAGATGTGATTGAGTAACAGACAGACAGACAGAGTTGAGATGTATGCTTTAACATTTATTGAAAGCGATGGTGTACTTTATAAAATTTGAAGACGAATCACTGAAACTAGAAACAGAAACAGAACGTGAACATTCTTTCAGTGTTATATAGATAATTTATTGAAGAATACTATAGGAAATGTATTTAAACGATTTCGATAATTCTTTTTTTATGATATTTCTTGAAGTACGAGGATGGTTCTTCTGGAGAGAAAACGTAAACATGTACCACGGGCGAAGCCGGGGTAGGCCACTAGTTATATTATAATGATGTACGCTAAGAACAATAAGATAGTAGCAATGCAGGTCAAATGCAAACAGCTAGATTAATTATATCCCTCACAACCATTATCAGTTATACCTACAGTAGCATTTTCATAAAATGATGATTAAGTTGATTACCCTCGTTAAACCACGTTTAAACATAACTACGTTAACTGTTTCGCAAAGACGACCACTTGTAATGTCAAAGGTGACATTTACCTTTCCGACCTTGACAGAGACGGTATCTGTAGGCGATTTTGAACCTTATAGAATTAATTTTAAGTATTATTTCAGATGACACCTGTTTGTATTTAGTTTACTATGAAATTCCGTTTACGAGTATGGCATATTAATAATATAGATGATGAAATCACGGTAGAGCTTTGAGGTCAATTTTTTACATGCGTGTACTTATATGGTACTAGAACAATGCTATTATTAATACATAACAAAGAACTATTTGGATTGTACGTGATCAATACTTATAAAAATATACCACTATCCATATTCCATATTAATATTATAAATGCGAAAGTAACTCTGTCTGTCTGTCTGTTACTCAATCACGCCTAAACTACTGAACCAATTTGTATGAAATTTGGTGTGGAGATATTTTAATACCCGAGAAAGGACATAGGCTACCTTTTATTGCGAAATATGTACCACGGGCGAAGCCGGGGCGGACCTCTAGTATTAATAAACTATTTTTTTATCATTGATTAGGACCAAGTAATACTATTAATAATAACCTTAAAAATATATGATAATTAATAATCACCATTGCAAATTATAGACGATCAAAGAATCCTTGGTCAGGATTGGAAATTACGCATAAAGAATGGTTAGTTTATAAAGGCGTGCTCACACGAACTGGTTTAACGAAAAGTCAAAGTCGTGAAGTGCTCTAACCTTTGGCATTCATACCACTGAGATAGACAAGCTATTAGCGATGTTGTAAAATATACTGCTGTATACTTCCTGCTGTGAAATTGATGGCACTTTGGAGAATATGTTTTGAAAGTATTTTTTTTTTTTGTTTAGTTGTACTGATGTAGAGTCCGGTCATAATCTGGACTTTACGAAAATAATTTATAAAATGTTATTAATATGGGTTAAGTTCTGTCTGTTAATTTAAATACATTTTTGCGAAATTGGTTTACAAATAATTATAATATAATAACAGTTGTTGTTTTGGGCTATAATATTTTTGTTAATAAATCTATTGAAAAAGAAATTAAACAACATAGGTCCAGTTAAGTGTAATCTTAAATGTCCAGTAAATTCCACTCATGCCTTATCTTAAAATTATCTTTAAAATTAAAATGCATTAAAAATTAACTTTTTGTTTATTTGACAGACCATACAATTCTACATTGTTTACTTGTATCTATACAAATGTTCTCTCTATTAAATGAAGAAATGAAAGCGTGTTCGCTAAACTATCCTTCCTTTTCCGTTCACTCTTGAAACTTGTCCACGGAATGGTCAACCTTGTCGATATGTCTACACGTTTACATACAAAATAACATAATGGTATGAAAACTTAGGCATAGGTATAGTTATGTCGGAAATCATCTGTGTATAATAATTGGTTACTCAATTAACAAAAAAAGCTTCAACAACATTAAGAATTTGAAACTGTAAAAATGGAATGTAGTTTTGAGAGCCTTTAGTGGTTCAAATCGAAGGAATGAGCTTAGCATTTTAATTTATATTTTATGTTTAAGAAGCAATTTAAAAATAACAAACTAAATACCTCGAAAACCAGAAAATAGATCGTAAAAATTCTCTTACATGAAACATTGTAAGTAACGAAAGCTATGCCAAAAATGTATTAAATATATAAGTACTTCAATATTGTAATGGAATTCAGTGAGAGGAATTACAAACTCGGTTGCACAGGTCCGACCGTGGGAATGCTATTATCTAGGTACTATTTGCTGTACGAATAATTGATTTAAATTACTAATTGTATTAAAAACAGTGCTCTATTTTATTAAGCAAACTAGCTGACCACACTTCGATGGTCGTCAAACAATATCATAGTTATTTCACATCTTCCTATAAATGTACTACCTTTTTATAACATTGTTAGATGTCTTTTTGACAATGTTCAATGTCAAATAATGTTCTCTATACAATAATAATTTTTAAGTTTTAAGCATGAAGAAGTAAGCACGATGTCATAATGTGATGTCATAGGTATATTTTATAATCAACGTTCCTAACATTCCCTAAACAACAGCTAGATCTAACAACATCATAAACTCCTCATTGTCAAACAAAACCGAATCGTTCTTTCACAAACCGTCATACAAAAATATTTCACAACTTACGGTGTCAACAACCCCGAGATCACCGGCTACATACTAATACGATCATCAGGTAATCACATAGTACATGAGAAAGCATACGTGCTAAGACTACTATACCACGCGTCTTTCACCTCGATTTTTTGCGACATCCGAGCAGGTATTGTTTTCGATTTCTACTTTATTACGTATTTCGAGGGACTATCACTTTCATTGCGATATGATCTTATTACGTTTAGGATGATTTCAGTCTGTGTTAGGTTTCTTTGTTAGACATAATTTTTACGTGAGCTGAGATAGTATCTAGAGACTGGTTAAATCTAGAATAAATGTTTTATTGTATTTAAATCGTGTGGTAAAATAAAACACTTAATTACCGTTGTTTTTGAAACACATTTCCTATACAGTTGTCTGTTTATCGAATATTAATTTAACGCAATTTCGTTTCGAAGAAAAGTTTGTTAATAGAGCTCTAGAATAATTGTACTTTTTTAAGGCTTTTTAATAGTACCAACTACAGATAAAGAATATTAAAAACTAATCAAACTAAATATCAAGTCTATAACTAAGAGCCAGTCATTTAAAAAAAGGACAGTAATAACAAACTAACGTTCACATTATATTTTACGTAATAAAAGTTAGTTCTACAAAACGACCGAACCTATTAATAGTTTCAATTGACCTAGAAAGCTAGACCAATCAGCCAGGCAATTTATTAACTTGTCGCCGATACTAGAACACTTATAAAATACAAGTTGAGAGTATTAGATTTCTAGAATTTATTTTTTAACTCATTAATTCAATATATGCGTATTCATTAATATTATCACGATTATAAACGATACATGTATATTGTATAGGATACATACGTTAGTATTCATAACATTTTAAAATTATTATAATTAGATTCGATTTGAAGGCCTGAGGAAAACCTCAAAATAAAGTTCAAAGCAATTTTGTAACCATGTATTACTAATCATTAAAAATGTACTTTTCAAATTACTACGTTCACAAACTAATATTTACATTAATTATCAAAACAAACACCTACAAATTAACCTTATGTGAAGGGAAATAATCTAAAATCAGCAAGGTCTCCCATTCAAAGAGCTTCCCATACTAAACATTCACCTTACATTGTCTATTGTTTGACCATCATTATCTTAAGCCTCGATTTCCATAGATAATATACCAAGGTATATTAATAATCTGCGGTGGATATTATCTCAATGCGTAAAAGTGACCGTGTATCTATGTATTTATGAGCTTATTACTAGCTAGGTATATATTTTTGTATTCTTAAAATCCTTCATACTAATATTTAAAATGCGAAAGTTTGTGATGATAGATGTATGTGTGTATGTTTGTTACCCTGTCACGCAAATACTACTGAACCGATTACAATGAAAATTAGCACACATATAGAGAGTAACTTGGATTAACATATAGGATAGGTTTTATCCCGGAAATCCCATAGGAACGGGAACTATGCGAGTCTTTGAAAGCTAGTTTATAAAATAAATCCGATCGCATTTAATGAAAGATGAAAATTGAGATATTTTCAAATATTTTCATTACTCTACAATTCTCTTTGAAAATATTTTAACAGACATTACTTATGATTACATTATCCGAAATATTTAATAAATAAAAGAATATCAATAGAAAGTTATTACGTACGAACGTCGACGCGCGCGTCGTAAGATTATTTGACAGCAAATAAATCACAAAATAAATGAACGCAAGCTGACATACATCTATATTGCGTTTTATAATTATTGTGTTTGCATTTCATAATTGTGAAGTTGTTTAATATGGGCTATCTAACACCGAAATAATTTTTAAATCGGACCAGTAGTTCTTGAAATTACCACGTTCAAACAAACTCTTCAGCTTTATCTTAATATATATAAATCTCGTGTCACAATGTTTGTCCTCAATGGACTACTAAACCACTTAACCGATTATAATAAAATTCGCACACCATGTGCAGTTCGATCCAACTTGAGAGATAGGATAGGTTTTATCCCGGAAATCCCACAGGAAAGGGAACTATGCGGGGTTTTCTCTGAAAATGCGGGCGAAGCCGCGGGCGGAAAGCTAGTATTATTAGTAAAGATTAGTGCAGTTTTTGGTACTGCACTCGCGCATTCCGAAACAAAGCTGTAATAAAGTCTTTCACCAGCTCATTTAGCGCTTTGTGAACATTGCTAACAATAATTCGCGATACCAATTAGTATTCACTCAACATTCACCACACAATTTACATAAGTGCTAAAAATTTCTTCTTTATATAATGTCAGTGATAAAATCATGTGGCTAATTGATTTTCAACGAGCAATGCAAGAGTGAAACGCGTATAAAACTTTTACGAAGTGTATTTTGTGTGTGATTGGTCGTTATTTATCAAATTATTAAGAAACCACTGATTGGAGTCTGCTACAGTTGCAATTGCAGAAGTGAAAGACAATCTATGTGAACGTAATTTACAAATTTGAAAACAATGTCTGTAATTATTATAGACTAGCTGTGCACCGCAGTTTTACCCGTATTGCTCTGCTCCTATTGGTCTTGGCGAAATGATAATATAATATAGCCTATAGGTGCCTATGGCCAACCTCAATAAATGGGCTAACTAATACTGGAACAATTTTCAAATCCGACCCATAGCTCCTGAGATTACCGTGTGCAACCAAAGTCTTCAGTTTTATGGCATTTGTAGATATAGATAAAGAAACTGACTTGTGCCTCCTACAGTTTCAATTGCAGAAGTGAAAGACAATCTATGAGAACGTTATTAACTAATTTTAAACCACCAATGTCTGTAATTATTATAGCAAGAACTTATTACTTCGACACGTAGAAATCTTATAAGCAACTTGTACCTAATAATGTTATGAAGTTCTTATGCAAGATAATCTATACTAATATTATAGAGCTGAAGAGTTTGTTTGTTTGAACGTGCTAATCTCAGGGAATACTGGTCCGAGTTGAAACCAAAGCTATTTCAGCTGATATTAAATTTTAATTAATACAGTTAAAAATGCACTTTAATAAGTATGATTAATATAATAAAAATAAATACAAGTTTATTGATTTATTAAAGTAGTTGAAACGTACAAAGGTTCTTCAAGGAAGACGGGCGAAGTTATTTTGCGACACAAACATGTTTCCTCAATGCTTTCTAGTTTTTGTTCGTGCAAAAATGCAAATAAAACAGGAACATTGTATTGAAAAAACAAGCCTATGTTAAAAACATTTAAATTAATGACTGATATATTAAATACAAGTTTTTACTCTAGCAAAAATATTAAATTATAATTGCAAATACTATTTTTAAGTAGGTATTTACACATGTGCTAAAAACTTAAAAAAGCATATTAGAGTGGGTAGGTATTACATACCCAGTGTACTATTTTAGTATTAAAAAAATAATAAAAAAAAATAAAAAAAATAAACTAGTTTGAATATTTGGATAGATTACCAATTACATATTATTACCATTCTTTATGTCCTGTATTTTGTTATTCAAAATATTTTATTAAGTTTCACTTCAAATATACACAATTTTTTATAAAACATACATATTATCTACTTATTTAAGTCAAAAAAATAGCGTGTGTGCCGAGCACATGTGTCAGAAGTGAAACTTCTTTGGAAAGATTCAAAGATACCAAAATGGGCTTACTCCATGACGTGACAAAATTGCCATGACGCGACCATTAAATTTAACTCTCTATACACAAGAGAGGTTAACACTACACTATAATACACAAGAATACAAAAATACGGTATTATACTAGTACTACAGATAATATAATGTACTAGACAAGTATCAAGTACCAACTATCAGAGGTTTTGAATCATGCTCATATAGGTACCTACAGACGGCGAATTTAAAACCTAGTAGCATGCTTACCTTGACGAATCGCAAAGGAATTTATACACGAAAGTCGAAACTCGTACATGACAAACATCTACATGTTATTTCTTTTAAGTTTTTATTTGTTTCATGTACCATAAAGTTAAAAAACCGGCCAAGTGCGAGTTGGACTCGCGCACGAAGGGTATATTATCTGTAATAGAAAATCATTTATTGTCTGGGGGTTAATATTTATTTTTATTTTTAGTATTTATTGTTATAGTGGCAACGAAAGTAAATTATTTGTGAAAATTTCAGCTTTTTATCTACCACGGTTTATGAGATACAGCCTGGAGACAGACAAACAGCGGAAGCTTAGTATTAGGCTCCCGTTTAACCCTTTGAGTACGGAACCCTAAAAAAATGTCACGCATGTATTTAACGTTTTTTTGACCCAAGTGACACATAAAATAGGCATTTAATTAGACCTACTTATATAAAACCACAATACCTGTTCACCTCAGAATTCTTAGCCAGATCAGCCGACATTGCTGCTGACCGTGGCCTTGGTACAACCTTTCTATGTGGTGTCATTACAGCTCTTCTTACCAGATCATGTTTCAATCGTTAATGCAAACAGCTGTATTGAAGGCACGCTTCTGTCGAGTGCCTTATAATTAACTAGCTGTGCCGCGCGGTTTCACCCGCGTGGCTCCGCTCCTGTTGGTCTTAGCGTGATGATACACATATACATTTTGCTCATATAATTTGTGTGGTTAGAATACACTTTCATTTTCATAAAATGTAGGAATGACTAGAAAATGCAAATTTCGAGAATGCCTTAATCAAATGGCTCTTATGCTTTATGCACTGGTAGATAATATGCAGTGAATTTGCTAATACGTACTCTATCCACATAATATCCTAATCCTGAATAAATATTAATTTTCAATTCAATAATCAATAATTTTCAATGTTTTTTCTCGATAGTACATCCCATCGTGCGATCCTTGTATTAAAAAGTCCATATTTCAATGAACTTTTGAAATTAGTTTTGCTATTTTATATATGACTTTAATTTTATGTATATTTTGCAAATAACTTGATAAATCGCTCAATCATTTGTTACGACTGCATTTGTTACAGTTATTATGAAACTGTTACGTACGCAGTAACTATGTCAGTTTTTACGCACAAAACCAACGGACATAGCCAGTGATCTAGAGCCAATCAAACAATAGTATTTTACACAGAATGTTCTGGAATACATTTACTTATATTTAAAACTAGTTGTGCCGCGCTGTTTCACTCGCGTGGCTCCGCTCCTGTTGGTCTTAGCGTGATGATAATATGTAGCCTTCCTCGATAAATGGGCTATCTAACACCGAAATAATTTTTCAAATCGGTCCAATAGTTTATGAGCCTATTCATTACAATCAAACAAACAAACAAAGTTTTCCTCTTTATAATATTAGTGTAGATAATTTATAACGTATTAAACATTTACTAAATAAATCGCTAGTTGGTTAACAGTAAATTAATAAATAATGATACGTTCAAATTTTACAGACTGAAAATTTTAATTAAATTATTTAGGTGTTACTTATTTCCCCAGATACGCGTATACTTCGACAGCGAATTAAGACAATTGCAAATATAATAAAAATAGGCTATTTAGGCCTTTCTTTTACCACATTTGCATAAAAACCATAATTTCACTTTCCATATTATTTCCCAAACATAACGCATCAAACTTTCTTCAGAACAGAATATTCACACAATAATAAGAAACACAGAATAAAAAACAGAAAGTGAAGCTCGTAATGAAGTCTCTATGGAGTAAGCGTAGAAATAATGTCATTTATAACTACGTGAACTTGGCTCAATTAAAACTGTCTCATTAATTTAGTTATTTGTAATGAGACCTCTATATTTCACAGCTGAGTAAGTTTTTGTAACACTATTAAAAGCACACTAATTTTTATAAACTAGATTACTATTCTTTAGGTTATGTCTTTTTGTTAAGCTTTCACAACGAAATCAATGGGCCCGTTTCGATGAAATTGGTTAGGTATGGTTTATAAGCTTGGTTTAGAAGCTAGATACATTTTCGACTATCTTATATTGTCATTCAATTGAAAGCCTAGCCTTTTCATTAAGCAGCCGTTTACCTTGACTTGAATGATATTCAAATAATCAAAATAAAAATGAAAACAAAAACCAACAAAAAATGTGAAACAGCTGTCGCTGAGTCATAGGAAAATAGGGACTCTGTCCTTACTAATGTTTATAGTAATTTATTGAACTGGTCCCAAAGTAGTACCCGCTTATATCAACTGTAAGATCTCACTGTGTGAAATAATTGTTCCTATCAAATGTAAATTTATATACTTTTGGACATTTTTCCAGCTATCGTTATTCGTTATATCATCAAAGATGTTGTTCTGCCAAGATATGCTACCCTTTAATTTGCTCTTATACCTAAAAATTCGGTAGAGCTGTTTAGGAGGAATTTAGTTGCAAACCGACGAATATTTTATATTATATTTTATGCTAAAGTTTTCAACGTACGTCTCTAGATGACGCTACAGATACAAGCACGCGGAGATTGTACATTCAAGGACGAGGGGTATTGTGTCGTGGGTACGCTAGTATTCGAACAATTTAAAGTCTATTTTGTGGCTAGAATTTGCTTTTAAATACTAAATAATATACGATTCACAGGTTGTAGTTATGTTTTGTAAAGGGAAATTATATTGAAATAGAGACACGTTATTTGTAAATCTATACTAATATTATAAAGCTGAAGAGTTTGTTTGTTTGTTTGAACGAGCTAATCAGAAAATACTGGTCAGATTTGAAAAATTCTTTCGATGTTAGATAGCCCATATTCGAGGAAGGTTATAGGCTATAACATCATCACGTTAGGACCAACAAGAGCGGAGCAATGCGGGTGAAACCGCGCGCCACAGCTGGTTAGGTATACAGCTAAGATACATTTATAGGTAGGTGATAGTGACGTAAATATTTTGATTTTTTTATAATTAGTACATATCTATAAAATGTATCCTAATTTATATTGATGATTAAATTACCTATAATTAATTGATTCGAATAAATCTTTAATCAGGAAGTTTGAAGGTTCTAGGTATGTCGCAATACGCATTATAAATATCCGGAAAATTAAGATGCGTCTAATTAAGCCTAATTAGGTCAAATTAAATGTCAAAAATTTGCAAATTGGTATCGCACACGGAAATTGACGATTAATTATCATTAAATAAACATATTTTTCTTGTAAATAAGAAGTTATTTAGTCTCTGATTGATTGGGGTTATGTTTTATTGCATTTTAAATCAATCACATAACGAGGTCAAAGCGTTTGATTAAAATTAAGGACTCAATCAAGTTTTGAAGGCAAAATTATAAATTTATGACGAGCAAATCGTATTACAAAATCGTTCCTATTTCACTGATTCGATATAATTTATGATGTAAATTTTATGAACATTATTTATTTTAAACTAAATATGGTATTTAGTATGAGTATCTTTTAAATTATTTATCGTATATTCCTTTTACGCGTTGTCTGCTACTTGTTACCCGTGACATCGTTGCTTTTAAATCTGCCATTATTTAATTCTAGCTGCTCCCCGCGGTTTCACCCCCGTGGCTCCACTCCTTTTAGTCGTAGCGTGATGGTATATAGCCTATAACCTTCCTCGATAAATGGGCTATCTAACACCGAAACAATTTCTCAAATCGGACCAGTAGTTCCTGAGATTAGCGCGTTCAAACAAACATACAAACAAACAAACTCTTCAGTTTTATAATATTAGTATAGATTCAATTTTGATCTTGGTATGTAGTAAATAAACTTTATGCAAAGAACATTCCCAAAATCTTTATGCAAGTAATATGTTCTAAACCTACACGTTTGGTAACACGATTATCCTTAATTTAAGTCTCGTAAGTTCTCCTAATATAAACTAGTAACATGAAAGATTCAAATTTAAACATTTTATTCTTCAAACTATGTATTTCAAACGTCAAGTTACTCAACCACCACCGGTTCTGAAAGTTTCTACCCAGAAGAATCTTGTTCCATGTTCCATCAATATGTAATCGCATTTTAATATAACAGATCAATAGATGTTTATATAACAATGAGTCAGCATATTTACTATCAACATTCCTTGTTAGGAGGAGAGAGTGTACCGCTTTTCACTACGTAACTGAAAGGGATATCTTGTATTTTGTCTGAGGGCTTTCCTGTTTCAACCATTTGGCTTTATTAGGCCCCATTATAGGCATGAAGAAAATGAAATTATTGTTTTCTTGTTGATGTGTTATATGGACAAATGATAAATCATTTTCGTTGAGTTACACTTACGACTGGCTCCGACTTTTGCAACTATAATTTATGCGAACATTCGTCAAAATTAGTTCAATGAAATAAAAATTTAATGTGCCTATTTAATATCCAGGTTCTATACTATATATTTGTGGGTTTTTCCGTTTTTGAAAGTTGGTAACAACGAAACAAATTGAAGAAATGAAATGAAAATATTTTTTTTGTGGTTGCTTGGTGGTTGGTTTGTTTAATGATTGATAAATAACTTTTACAACTTTTATTCAACATTGGTTATTCTATTGGTCTAAGCGTGAGTATAATATAGCCTATACTCTATAACCTTCGTCAAAACATGGGCAATTTAACACGGAAAGTTTTCAAATTGAACCCGGAGTTCTCAAGATTAGGGCTGATGATTGAGCAAATTCTTAAGCTTCATAATCTACTATATAAAAATAAGTCGGGTTTTGCTTCCTGACGCTATAACTCCAGAACACACGAACCGATTTCCACGGATTTGCATTCGTTGAAAAGGTTGTGTGAGGTTTGTAGCAAAGAAAATTTAGGAAACATTTCAAAAGAAAAGCGGGAAAATCAGGAAAATCATTTTTCACACACAGCGCCTTATGTAACATTTCGTTTGGTATTTAAACATTAGGTGGCGAAACGGAGTTCGCCGGGTTCACTAGTATTAGTATAGATTCCACTACTATTCCATAAATGCAGTACCTATAACATTACTATAATATTATACTAGTCTAATACATATATTTAAATCCACCAGCTATTACTCGATAAATTGACGTGTTTTATAGCAGTGGAAATGATATCATGTCGACATGCACTTACGCGGTGATAGCTAATGCAATACCTACTTCATACACTGACACAAAAACAAACATTTCACTGTTAATTATCTGTTGAAAATGAATATTGTAAGGAAGGATGTTTATATGTGTCGTGTTGTAATTTTTGATGTTTTTTTCACGTGAATCCGGCTGAATACGAAATAGTAATCTTATTAAGGAATGTAATTAATGAATATTGCTATTTGTATTAAGATACAAGGTGTAGACCTAAGGGTCTACACCGAGAATAAGCTAGTCATTATATGAAGCAGAAAATGCAGACGTAAATGTATGGACGTATTTAATAAGGAATATTACGAGACAAAGACAGTTATCATTGTTGAAAAGAATGAGACAAAATTTTCAAACTTATTTAATTTTTCAAACTTAAACAAAACTAAGGTTTAATAAGTGCATTTTGAAGAATATTTCAGTTCAATAAATATTATTCGTCAAAGTACCTAACTAGGTTAATTATAAATAAGTCATTCAGGTCATTTTAAACTGCAATTACATGAACGTATTTATTTAGATATACAGACAAGAATGTCGTAGGTATAATATTATTCTTCATTTTCATTACTGTCACATTCCTGCGTATTTACTTACCCATTGCGACGGTATTTACAAAACGATTAAGTTAATAGAGAGAAATTATAGAAATGCGCCGATTATGCATGGATTGGATTAACCAGTTTGTTACAAAACAGATCCGGGTCCAAAACTTTCAGCCTTGAGTAAAAGTAGCGAATGATACCGCGATATATACCCATAATATCTTTAATTACCATAATGAATTTAAAACGTAACATTTACATTAATTTTATAACGCGTAACATGATAAGTATACATTTTGTTATATAAAAGTAATCGTTCGTCATTTTTTACAATTCATCTGTAAAAAAAAAATATTGACACTCACCATTTTTGAAAGGGACGGTCTCCGATCGAAATTCCCCATAGCAATAACTTAACTGTTAGATACAAATATCCTTTTGAAATCACAACAGTTTCACATAATTCACAATCATGACATACGTACACAAATTACAAAGTTTAAATTAAATTAAAAAAATAAAATAATAAATAAGTGTCACTGGCTGCACGCACTTTTAAATAAAAATTGACAGGTGACAGTTCGCGGTTTTTCGTTGGGCGGGAAACGTGATGTCGCGCGGGCCGTTCGTCATAGACTGGCAATATGGCGGGTTTTTTTTTGAGGGTTCACACAAGTCGATTCACTTTCTACGACCTTACGTTGTGTGCTTGTAATTAAGCGCTAAGTTTTACGTAATATGACGATGTAACTTGTATTTGGTTTCCGTAAAATTCTTTGGAAACGTTTATTTAATCGATCCATGGAAACCGACCAATAAACTAATCTTCACAACGATTTCTATAGACAAATGCTATTTTTTGCTGCAACTCGATACCTAGTTCGAAATAACTTGTTTTTATCATCAACCTGAACCTAAGTCTTTAAAAAGATATAGTATTTCAGATGTTTGTCTTGTTTTTGTAGTATTCTTTCGATATAAACTTCGGTATTACAAAATTTGTTTGAAAATTGCGAATCCGTTTAAGTTTGGAAACGTGGGCGATAGGTACCTATCTCATCTTTACTAAACAATGACATTTTGCTGAAATAAATAATAACAGATCTTTAGTGTTTATTAAAAGATATAAAACACCTATATAAACCTTTCCAAAACTATGTTATATCGCAGAAACGTATAAAGTTTGCGAAACAACGAGTCATCATAACCGTAGCCTTGAGGATGCGACGCGTTGAATTCTTTTGCATGAAACGCCAACACGAACATCAAAAGCTTTATCGAATGCATTTGCTTAAATTATACAATAAACAATACAATATTTGAAATGAAAAACAAACATGGAATAGAAAACTAGGTACTAAATACTTAATTATACTGAAAAGTATGCGTCGCTTTATCAACGTCAATCGATATTTTAATCATATCGTTGATCCTTTAGACAACTTTTAAAACTATATAAAGGAGAACACATATTACGTTATCAGATAGATAGTCATATGTTCTTAATATGTCCGTAAAATGTACCTATGTAACTGATACGGTTTATTTTCCCTTTGGAAAAACTTTAAAACGTCTAAAAATATTGGAAGGTTATTTATAATTCTACGCTACATAATATTTTTCGATTGCTTATGATGCATTCAAATTATTACGCTATGATATATAGCCTACAACTATTCCCCAAAGGCACATATAAACCAACTCTTATTACCTTCCCATCAAATCCTATCCTTGTCCTATATTATTGCGTATTTATTTCCTTTTATAAGGCCATCTCTATCAAATTTTATTATAATATGTTTCGAGGTTTAAATGTGTAAGAGTAGCATCTATTTTAGTTACGTTATTTGCACATATAAGTGAGGATATATATACAAAAACGTATTAATTATATTGAATACACCAATTCACTTTCCGACAATTATAAATTCAATGAATTTATGTATCACACATTATATAAATTAAAAACAAATCATTGCATTCCTAATCATAATTATTATGGCAAATATTTTTCCCAATGTAGACATATCATCAATTAGCTGTGCCCCGCGGTTTCACACGCGTGGCTCCGCTCCTCTTGGTCTTAACGTGATGATATATATCCTATAGCCTTCCTCGATAAATGGGCTATCTAACACCGAAAAAATTTTTCAAATCGGATCAGTAGTTCCCGAGATTAGCGCGTTCAGACAAACAAACTCTTCAGCTTTATAATATTAGTATAGATTCGACTATTTAGAGCTATAGACACACATGGTCTAGATTTCTAGATTTTATGCGTGGACTCACAAAAACTCGAGCGTAGGAATGTAGTCCACCACGCCTTGTGATCACGCACATACCTATCTAACTTATTTTTGCGTAGAGATTACAGAAATGGTTTGAGTAATAGAATTAATTTTATGATGTAATTGAGTATTTTTACGAGTCAATAAAGATTTTAAATACATAATTGGTTTCAACTTTTTTGATAAACATTACAGATAGTCCGCAATCTACGATGAAAAATTCATAATTTAGCCCTATTTCTATTCTACACAAATAATTATCCAATAAAATATTATAAATCCAGGAAAAAAGTTGTACCCTCTCAAAAAAATGGCGCCACTCAGCTGATTTTACAAACTGATTTTCTTTTTTTATAATTTTATCCAGTATTATTTTACATTATAATGTTAGTTTGTATATTTAAGCATTATTTGTATATATAAGCGTTTAGCTACTATTATGTATTCTGTGGCATTACTACAAAGCTTAATTTTATTAAAAAACATTAATAACTACCTTTTTTTTTCAACTAGCAATAATCGCACCTCGGATTAACCTACTTATTCGAAGTATCGGTATTGTCAGCTAGTAACATGATATGCATAATACGTTACGCTCAATTTAGTATTGCTACAGAATATTATACAATTTCAGTGACTTTAAATTATTTACAAACGATACTTTAAAAATAAAAAGAGTGTATTACTTACTCTTTTTTATGTAGGTATACTTACTTCATAGTTCATTTTGAAAAATTTGTAGGTAGCTTCCTAATAGCGGCTTCTCCCGCTTTATCTAAAACTTAACAAATAATATTCTTAAACTAATCAATCTATTTATAAAAATTGCATCAAAATCCGTTGCGTATTTTGATAGATCTAAGCATACATGTAGAGACAGACAGACCGCGGAATGCGACTTGTTTTATACTATTTGTATTTACCTGATCAAAAGCCTACTATTTAGCGATTTTCCTAGCCTGTGTATAATGTATTTATTTTTAAGAAAAATTGCATTCATTCATTCACTTTATCGACAAATTTCATGTATAATCTAAAAGTCAAGCCAATCGAATCAAATACTTTATGCTATTTATTTTGTGCAGTGAAACTGGTACAACTAGCTGCAATTTAAACTATCTAATTGCTAAATTAAACAGTTGGTTGTGTATAGTAACTAACACAGTCACTTTTTCTCAATATAGCCAAAGTTTTATCTGTAAAATGTGGTTTTGATGTAAGTATGTAAATCTATCTATTCAAGACCTCATGAAAACTTGAACCCATCTGCTCACATTTTAGTTTTTTATATTCGACTTTTTGTTTCATTTGATATCCATATTTAAGTAGAAAAAAGCAAAATTGTATATTATTGGATAATTTCATTTAAAATATATTAATGTGCATTTAATCAATTTTTAATAAAGTAAACGATACGTATGAATGGTAAAGGTTATAAAATAAAAGGTCATCATCATAATCAATTTCTATTACTCGTTATCAATTCTCAATATAATTAATTAATTAACAATGTACCTATTAAATAATAAGTCACAAGTATTAATTACGAAATGATTTCTTGAACTCCGTTAAATACATAATGTTATAATTAAATAATTATTATTCTGCGAATGTTCGTGTAGCCGGTGCATCTATCGAAAGGAACCGGACGTCCGATGGGACAGTACCCGTTTCATGAATACATATTTTATTTCTAAATGTAATTGCAAGAAATTGAAATTGTCTTTTTTTTAATTTTACGACTACTTTTCCAGATGTAGCCATACTTACTGTGAGAAGCTAAAAGTATATTTTTATTCTTTGACAAATGAAATATTCAAAGGGGAAAGATTTTTTTAATTCTATTTAATTCTAACTATGTATATGTTACAGTCAAAACCCTGAACCAGTCAATAACGTTATTGACCGGTAAAATCAGTTAATAAGGATATTGACTAAGGGCGTCGGTTAATATCCTTATTAACTGATTTTATCTGATTAAACCAGTTAATAACGTTATTGACTAAGGGCATCGGTCAATATCCTTATTAACTGATTTTAAGTCGAGACATCTAGTCAATATAGGTTTTAACCGACGTGCCCAGTCAAAACTCATAAAAAGTTAAGGACGTTAGTGAAATTATACTAGAAAATCATTTAAAAAGGTTCATAAAACTTTTTAAAGTGCAATATTTAAGAGTTTTATGTTTTAAAAAAAAAAACCTTTCAAAAAAACAAATCTACCAATGATGCAATTTATTCCTTAACACATTCAATTCTTCAAAACATCGACGCAAAAATATTGACTACTGTATTATACTTTGACATGTCAAAAGCGTTCGATAGAGTGTCTCATGAATTATTATTAAAAAAATTAGAGGCATATGGAATTCGGGGGATTGTGTTAGATTGGTTCCGATCATATCTAAAAGATAGAAAACAAAGTGTTATTATTACTCGGACTAATAAGACTAATGAGAAAGAAAAATACCAATCAGAATATATATTTAACCAGTGTGGTGTACCTCAAGGAAGTGTCCTGGGGCCTATTTTATTTTTGTTTTATATTAATGACATTATAGACATAACAAATCGTAAAATAATTCTATACGCAGATGACATATCGATAATTTTTGAATCTGACATTAAAATCTTTGACATTATGAATTTTAACAACGACATTATAAATAATCTGGACAAAATGATAAAATGGCTTAGCACAAATAATCTTAAAATCAATCTTACTAAATCTAACTACATGACATTTTCAACTCCTCTGCGCAATAATTTAAAAATAGAATATGATGATGTTATAATGGAAGAAAAAAGTGAAACTTCATTTTTAGGTATAGTTTTAGACAATGAACTTAAATGGTCATCACACATTAATAAGGTATGTAGTAAAGTTAATAAATTTGTATATGCCCTGAGACGCCTACGAAAAATTACGGATTTAAGAACCACTCTATCGACTTATCACGCTCATGTAATATCTATCTTGAGATACGGTCTTATAATCTGGGGTAATGGCGTAAACATCAGAAAAGCGTTCATCTCACAAAAAAAATGTATACGCGCGATTTGTGGCGTAGGTCCGTACGAATCGTGTAAACCGCTATTTATTAAACTCAAGTTGTTAACTTTGCCGTGCTTATATATTTACGAAGTTTGTATTTTTGTAAAAAGACATAAATATCTCTTTAACACGGCCCAAGAAATATACAGCAACGACCACCGTCATCCAGATAGACTTGTTTACAATAAAACACCCAGGACCACTTTGTATACCAAAAATTGTCATGCTATGTGTATTCGTATATTTAATAAACTTCCCGAAACTATAAAAATGTTAAATATCGGTCCTTTTAAGACAAAACTATATGAGTGGCTAAATAACAAAAATTTCTATAATGTATCTGAATATTTAAATTTGTAACATATTATGTTTAATTTTATTTATGAATATAATATAAAATGTGTAAATTTTATCATGTGACAATGAAATAATGTACTTTTTATATAAAATAATGTTGCGGAATTTGCACGCCATTTATGGCTAATGTGTTGATTCTACCTAAGTATAAGTAATATCTTTGTACACACATTATGCAAATAAAGAAATTTATTATTATTATTATTATTATTTATTAATTAATTCGGGGAATTGTTTGTAAACTGTAACCGCGCAAGAATACGTGCCCCAAAATATTTTTGAAGATGGCAATTGTGTTTTAATAACAACTAGATTTCCGCCCGCAGCTTCGCCCGCGCAGTCAAAGAAAAACCGCATAGTTCCCGTTCCCGTGGGATTTCCGGGATTGCGTTAGTTTCTGATTTGATGGAGTGACCGCAGGTGTACTTCGAAGACTGCTACTGGATCTAATAGACGAGTAGAGCTAGGTGTGCCGAGTTTGGGCTCGTTTTGTTAGTTATGTTGAGACCTTACCTCCGGACTTGATGGAGTGACCTGCAGGTGTACTTCGAAGACTGCTACTGGCACTAATAGACGAGTAGAGCTAGGTGTGCCGAGTTTGGGCTCGTTTTGTTAGTTACGTTGAGACCTTACCTCCGGACTTGATGGAGTGACCTGCAGGTGTACTTCGAAGACTGCTACTGGAACTAATAGACGAGTAGAGCTATGTGTGCCGAGTTTGGGCTCGTTTTGTTAGTTACGTTGAGACCTTACCTCCCGAATTGATGGAATGACCTGCAGGTGTACTTCGAAGACTGCTACTTGAACTTTTATACGAGAAGAGCTAGGTGTGCCGAGTTTGGGCTCGTTTTGTTAGTTATGTTGAGACCTTACCTCCGGACTTGATGGAGTGACCTGCAGGTGTATTTCGAAGACTGCTACTGGAACGATACGAGTAGAGCTAGGTGTGCCGAGTTTAGGCTCGTTTTGTTGGTACCTGCTGGTCACTCCATCAAGGTTTCAACATAACTAACAAAACGTGACCGAACTCGGTAAATCTAGCTCTGCTTGTCTGTTAGTTCTAGTAGCAGTCTTCGAAGTACACCTGCAGGTCACTCCATCAAGTCCGGAGGTAAGGTCTCAACGTAACTAACAAAACGAGCCCAAACTCGGCACACCTAGCTCTACTCGTCTATTAGTTCCAGTAGCAGTCTTCGAAGTACACCTGCAGGTCACTCCATTAAGTTCGGAGGTAAGGTCTCAACATAACTAACAAAACGAGCCCAAACTCGGCACACCTACCTCTACTCGTATAATAGTTCCAGTAGCAGTCTACGAAGTACACCTGCAGGTCATTCCATCAATTCCGGAGGTAAGGTCTCAACGTTACTAACAAAACGAGCCCAAACTCGGCACACATAGCTCTACTCGTCTATTATTTCCAGTAGCAGTCTTCGAAGTTCACCTGCAGGTCACTTCATCAAGTCCGGAGGTAAGGTCTCAACGTAACTAACAAAACGAGCCCAAACTCGGCACACCTAGCTCTACTCGTATAATAGTTCCAGTAGCAGTCTTCGTAGTACACCTGCAAGTCACTCCATCAAGACAGGAGGTAAGGTCTCGACATAACTAACAAAACGAGCCCAAACTCGGCACACCTAGCTCTCCTCGTCTATTAGATCTAGTAGCAGTCTTCGAAGTACACCTGCAGGTCACTCCATCAAATCAGAAACTAACGCAATCCCGGAAATCCCACGGGAACGGGAACTATGCGGTTTTACTTTGACTGCGCGGGTGAAGCTGCGGGCGGAAACCTAGTTGTTATTAAAACACAATTGCCATCTTCAAAAATATTTTGGGGCACGTATTCTCGCGCGGTTGCAGTTTACAAACAATACCCCGAATTAATTAATAAAACATAAAACTCTTAAATATTGCTCTTTAAAAAGTTTTATGAACCTTTTTAAATGATTTTCTAGTATTATTTCACTAACGTCCTTAACTTTTTATGAGTTTTGACTGGGCACGTCGGTTAAAACCTATATTGACTAGATTTCTCGACTTAAAATCAGTTAATAAGGATATTGACCGATGCCCTTAGTCAATAACGTTATTAACTGGTTTAATCAGATAAAATCAGTTAATAAGGATATTAACCGACGCCCTTAGTCAATATCCTTATTAACTGATTTTACCGGTCAATAACGTTATTGACTGGTTCAGGGTTTTGACTGTAACATATATATTTAATTTAGTTCGTTAAAAAATAGCAAGCAATTCGCAGCTTTAAAATATTATTAGTCACATTTAAATGAATTTGAGTTTACAGCGCTTTAGTAGCGACATAAATTATTAATATAATGATAAAAATGTAGCGAAAACTTATCTCTAAAAATTCCAATACCATTTCCAATACGAATAAAATTGCGTCTCTGAAAACGTAATGCAGGCATAAAAAGTGGAACATTACATTTCAATAGACTTCTACTACTTAAAAAATATTGAAATATGAATAAGAAAGTGATATGAAACGGTTCTTGATTCTACCTTTTCCAAACAATGAATAATTATGTAAGTAAACTGTATTATAATATATCATTACATTAAAAAAAACCCAAAACAGAATTTTAGTATTTAACGAGCGCTATCTAGTGATCAATGCAGAAATTAAAATTAATGCGGTTATTCTAAATAGTTACATGTTTGACGAATAGACAGGTGGCGCTAAATACAAAAACGGAATGGTAATTATTTCGTTTTTATTTAAACAATCAGATAATCCAATGATTAGATTGTAAGCACAACATTAAAGCATTAATAATTCAATAGTTTGTGCAATAATTCATTCAATTATTATTTCCATTGATTTTACATTTTTACGTCTGTAAAATTATTGAATCTGTCTCCAAGACTCTACAACGCAACGCAATTCCATAATCATTGCTACAACGTCAATGTTGACGACAGTACAATGTCAAATCTCGGACGTCACTCGTCAGTAAAATTCATTTTTTAATCTGTAGCGCGATCGTGTGTTCGAGTGTTCGTATTCGTACATTGGATTTTGTGAAACGAAAATATTACGCGCATTGATCGATTTATTTACATAGTTCGATTTTATAAAATTAATGATATGTTGTGAGTTTGATTAAATAATCGTAAGTGATAAATCAACACTCCACAATGGCTAAGTAAGTGAAATTCAATTTGTCCTAATGAAAATT
Source organism: Colias croceus (assembly GCF_905220415.1). Lineage (NCBI taxonomy): Eukaryota > Metazoa > Arthropoda > Insecta > Lepidoptera > Pieridae > Colias > Colias croceus. Next base: position 9,837,207 of record NC_059548.1, on the reverse strand, counting down.
GATCATTGCATTTATCGCTTGACTAGCCGTGAAAAGTGTAGTGGAAAGCATGAATTTTGAGAAAGCTATTATCTTCTAGATATAGTACTGATGATATTTACGTTTTTAGTTGTAAAGTATCATGTATCTATTCTGAATTTTATATAAATATTGTAATGTTTTTGTTTTATTGCGCAAACCGATATATATTTTGATGGTACACCCTATTTCAGGTCAAAATATACATGAAATGTGAGTAGGTAATAGGTATACAAACAGTGTGCAAGATTAAAATGTATTTTTTTTATTATATAAAGAGAAAAAGTAAAGGAAATAACTAGAAACCTGATAATCTCTCTTTTACACTTAAATATTTTGATACATCTTAATTTTAATAATAATATATTTTAATAAATACATTTATTTATGTAAATATTTGCAAACAAATCAAAGATTCTAACCCAGTTTTTACATTGATAATAAAAATTCTACTATTAAGTAAATAAATATATAAAATATACCTATGTGTATAAAAATTACATTTGGTACAATAATTATTTATGTAAATTATATGCAAACTAAATAATGAATGACAATCAAAAGAGAAGTCCTTGAACCTCATCCTTTTATAGATCACACTTGACCGTGAACATGTCAACATATTTTAGGATCTTATCTTTAACCGACTCTTAAAATTAAGAGATTTTCGACACAAATTGTGTTTTAAACAATCTTTGAGTATTCTTAGCATTATTTTGTTGATACAAATCAAATCGAAACATAATCTAATAAATCAATTTATTCATATTCCTTGTATTTATAAAAAAATGTGTAAATGCTATGCTAAAAAAAAATGTATAGATTTTATAGACTCAAATCTTATATACTTTTACGCATTAGTGAAAAAATGACTACTGTATTATTCTATTATATCTGATATAAACAAAAATTTAATCCTAAATATAGATAGCTAATCTAAATCTAAGCCGCATTATAAAAATGAAGTGTTTACACATATTATTAATCTACATATTTTGTTTTTATGTTGCAACTGATTATAAAAATAATAACCTTGTCTTATTTATTCAAGAACTAGCTTTACGCCCGCAGCTTTGCCTGCTGTGTCTTAAACCTAATAAATTATATACATAAACTTTTCTCTTAAATCTATAAAAAAACTGCATCTTAATCCGTTGAGAAGTTTTAAAGATTTTAGCTTACATAGTGACAGAGAAAACGCCGTTGTTTTATACTAGCTACATATGTAGTGATAATAAAGGCTGTTATTTTATTCAAAAAAGATTTAGGAAACATCTGAAAATGATCATTTTTTCTTTAATAACAAGTTTCAAGATTAACATCTCAAGAAATAACATTTAAATAATCTAGATATCTCACATCGACAACACAAATATCTCGCTAAGTAATAAAATTATGGTAATATAAGTTGGCAGGAATTTGCATTAAAACAGCAAGGACCGCAAGGTATATTGATAATATGCAACATAAAAATGCTATTGTATCATATATTTTATAGTTATAAGGAAAATAGTTAACATTATTAATTTCAAATGCATGTCCAGAGAATATAAATCACTATAATAAAAGAGTTATTAAATTATAACAGCTGAATACGCTCCAACGAACGTTAAATAAAATTTTAAAATCATTTACTGTGGTATTTTAATTGTATGTGTCTAAAAATGAAATTGTTATTTCAAATAATAAGTGTTCTATTGCTAATTAAAATTAATAAATTGGAGATAATTGAGCTAGTATATTAATTTCTGTTCATTAGCAATGTTTTACTGTGCAATGTGTATTTATTATTTTATTTTAAACTTAACAAATTATATGCAAAAACCTTCCTTGAGAACTACTCTATGTATTAAGTAAGCCTCAAAATCCATTGAAAAGATTTAAGCATACATAGGGATTAGGGACGTACAGACAGTGTCCTTGTTCTATAGTAATTATGTAGTGATTTTCAACTAAATAAAAATTCATTTTATAAATTCTCTATTACACTTTATATACTATTAGTATGCACCAATAAATTAAATTAAAAGCCTATAAGAATATGCAATTATCCAATTTAACACCATTTATAAGGAAGGGTGTTCGCCCAAGTGTGTAAATGTTTCAATTAAGCTTATACCTGTAGTTGGTAATTGCATAAAAAAGGTATCCATGGCATATTATACATTGTTAAGCCATTCCATTCATTGGAACAAATAAAACTGCACCTTTTTATAGTAACCACTTATACAACTTACAGTAATTTTTATTTGAGAACTTGTGAATTTCATTAAAAAGATATTATTTTGGCAAACTTATTGTTCATGGTTTTTTTAGCATAGGTATATAAGTAATTGTTTCTTACATTTTCTTTTTAAAAGAAAGTATTAGTAACATCATTTAAAAAAAAGATTGGATTGCAATGATTTTTATGTATTTTATTAGATTGCTCTAAAAATAGTAAACCCGTCAATGAGGTACAGTTAGTCTAAAATATATCTATTTTCTCAGGGAAATGATGATAGTGTTCGTGTACGACACGCTGTGCTGCGTGTCGGAGGAGGACGACCCGGCGGACGCGGTGCTGTACTTCCACCCCGGGTGGGTGTCCGACACCCAGAGACACGCGCTCGCTGGACAGGTCAGTAGCTAACACCAGCGACACTTAAATGATGATAATGTTCGTGTACGACACGCTGTGCTGCGTGTCGGAGGAGGACGACCCGGCGGACGCGGTGCTGTACTTCCACCCCGGGTGGGTGTCTGACACCCAGAGACACGCGCTCGCTGGACGGGTACATATGGTGTTACGTCAAGAATGATGATGGGTGTAGGTGTGCATTGCCAGGTGGAAATATAAAATTAATAATGTAGTAAACGCGTTATGTTATTTAAATGTATGGGTCGCGATTTATTACGTAAGATGTGATATTCAAAATTGGTTGGAATTTAATAAATTAAAATAAAAAAAATACTGACAGTATATTATGATTCGCTTCGTAGTTTTTCAAAAACCACCTGAAATAATAAATACATACCTAGACTCTTGTGTTGTGGTTGGACTTAGTAACTATGTAGATACTAAATTGCTAAAATCACTGAACTATTTTATTTTTGCAAAAGATAATGAACCATGTTGGTATTTCAATACAACAATTATTATATCAAATAAATCCTAAATACATCATATTTATCTCGATTGTATGGCATTTGATTGCTTTTAACTGTCACGGTTATCGTTATCCAAATCATAAATAACGATTTACGATGTATTTCCCGCCCATCGCTTCTGTCGTAATATTGCCTGAATATTTGGTTAGTTTTCAAGCAATTATCACTAGGAAATCTTTATAAATGTATATTATTTATTTATTGTTGCGTGACAACCAGCGCTACGTTATCAGATTTTTAATAGTTGTAATGGCCAAGTATGCAATTAAATATAATGCAATTGGTATTAACAGTATGGGTAACTTTTACCCGACTCTCGCAAAAGAATAAGAAGTTATTGTAGTCGAATGCAAAGTTATTTTGAACTCTCCATAGCATAAACGTTTTATTATGTACATCTATACATATAAAAAAACTGTAGAAGGGTCAATTCTGTACATTGAAAATATTGAAAAAATAAATAGCAGGGGGTGTTACTGGATCGATACCAAACCCAAATATGTGATTAAAAAAATTTTTGTCTGTCTGTCTGTCTGTCTGTCTGTCTGTATGTGAAGGCATCACGTGAAAACTAGCGGTTCGATTTCGATGAAACTTGGTATAATTATACCTTATTATCCTGGGCGTAAAATAGGATACTTTTTATCCTGGAAAAATACGTAGAAAAAAATAATCTTAATTTTTCAGTTTTATCCATAGACGTTGTTCCGTACCGAACCGCGAACACACGTTGCGTATTATTATAGGCCTAGCCGTATTTGGGAATTGGGTCCAATAGATATTTATAAAATGTTATTGTCAGAGGTACTCAAAATGGATAAATAAACCATCCACGCGAAGACCGACATCCGCGCGGACGGAGTCGCGGGCGGAAGCTAGTATGTAATATTTCAGCTTGAAGTGTTGTTAGATTATTTTTATGTCTGAGATCGACTGTTAAATTGGATTTGATATCAAAACTGTATATAAAGTAAAGGATTTGGTGCAAAAGTCAAATTATATTTCCATTTTTTTCTATAAACTTATCAAGCTATTTACCTATCACGAGTAGGTAAATAGTAAATACATTTAACAAGTTGATTATAATGACCATTTTTAATTCAGTTACACGTAGTTTTTCCATAATATTTGTCCCGATTAATAAATATTTTTAATACTATAAAATTAACTAATAAAACTTATAAAGACATTCGTAAATATGTATGAAATAGACACGCCTCCTTTTATATTCTTCACGTATAAACAATTGATTAAAAAATGTTCCCCAACAGGTTTATTAGCGAAGTAAGTGTAATATAATTAATTAATTTTTCAATATGACAACATTGTTGGTATACCGGTATTGCCATCTTGGGATTAGATAGGGATCTATGAGGTTTTTGAACTGCTATAAAATATAAGTGCTATGAACTTAACAGTAAAGCAGCGTTAAGACAAACACGAGGTTATTTCCTTGTATCTTATTACCTAGTTGTTTAATAAGTATATTATGTGCACTTATAAAATCTGAATAATTTATGTAAAATTATTCTTGAATTTAAAATATTACCTACTTATGAATCGTCGACTCAATGTTCTATCAATTTTGATGCTAATACAGCTATACCGATTTTGATACAATTTTACTTGCGAGCGAGATTTTTTTAGATAGGAATTTGTGCCTACCTAAGAAAAGCAGTTTTCTCACATAAACTTATATTTTATACTCTCGTTTTCCCGTGTGGGGAAGGTTTACAAGGCAAAATTTACTTACAAGCCCTTCCTCTGAAGGTGGTGGGAGCGGCCCACTGCGTCAAGTCGCTGTTCTCGCAGCCAACGGCTATCACGCTGCAGAGCGGCAAGTTCATCATCAGGGAATATGGCAGATATGTTCTGGTGAGTTACCTTTACTATATAATGATAGAGGTAAGAATATTTGTGGGTCCTGTCTATGTATTGATTAACACTATAAGATGGATGTTTTAAGCAATCAGCAATTTTATGAAATACACTGTAGGTACGTAACCTAACGTAAAAAAATACTCAATAAAAGTAAATAAATGTGGAACAAGTTAATTGTGTTTTTCTTTAAAAAATCTAAATAAAAAAAATACTCGCTTAATTGATTGATACCTTCGCGAAAAAAGCTAGGTAGGTATGTATAACGAAATCATGTCGTATTGAAGATTACAATATGGTATTCATTATTTGCTCTATACTATAACATTGAATTAAGTTATTATATATTTTAACTAGCTTTTCGCCCCGGCTTCGCCCGTGGTACCTACATGTTTACGTTTTTTTTTTCATAAAAACTATCCTATCTCTCAAGTTGGATCGAACTGCACACGGTGTGCAAATTTTATTATAATCGGGTAAGTGGTTTAGGAGTCCATTGAGGACAAACATTGTGACACGAGATTTATATATATATTAAGAAGATAGGTACCAAGAAACATTCTTACGTATTCTTCACAAATGATTGCGAAACATTACAAAAGTTAAACACCTATCAACAAAACATTGGCTACGAAACATGTTACCCATTATACTACCATAATTAATAATTATTATCTTACAACAATATTAATTCCATGATGCCTTTACTACCATAAATACTATATAATACTGTATTAATTAAGGTTTCCAATAAAACATCTTATGAAAGCGACATTGCATAACTCGACAAGGATAGCCGGTATGTAAAGACTGTAGGTAATAAATTAGTCATTTGTATCGGAATCAATGAAGTGCCTTGTTGTCGAGTATAATGCGTTGTTTCCCGTCTTATCGTCATTATAATTAATTTATTATAATACGAGAATGATAGGAACTTCTTCTACGTGAAAACGGCTTATCACATCACAGTGAAATTTTGTAGAGATAGATGTTAGTATTTTTTATATGACCTCGTTACTCGTGTCACAGACTGATGCTAGAATTATTAATTTATTATAATACTAGCGGTCCGCCCCGGCTTCGCCCGTGGTACATGTTGACGTTTTCTCTCCATAAGAACCATCCTCGCGCTTCATGGAATATTATAAAAAAAGAATTAACGAAATCGGATCAACCGTTCTCGAGTTATGCGCTTACCAACACATTTTGCGATTCATTTTTATAGTATAGAAGATTAAAACTCTCAAAAGACAGAAAAACTCTGCGTGTTGGATCTATGTCCCCACGTAAGCCCTTACAAAAGACCGGGTACCTTTGTTTTTAATTCTAATTTTATTTAGGGACTTTGAGTCAACAATGACTATGTCAGTCCCATAGTATATGCAAAAACTTAACTTAACTAGCCTACTAATATCGTGTGAACATGTAGACTATTATACTAGCTGCATCCGTATTTGGTGCGGATAAAATGGTCTGGATCATACCCACATCGGTCGGTCTAATACTAAATTTCCTATGTAATTCCTGCCCCCTACTGGTGGTACCCGAGTATTATGGAATAGAGAGACATAATAATAAATTTCTCGTTCTTCGAAGGTATTCGTTGAAGTTTTTTTTTTTTTTTTTTTTTTTTTATACAAGAGGAGGCAACAGAGCAGACGCGTCACCTGATGTTAAGTGCACTGCGTCGCCCATAGGCACCAGCAATGCCAGGGACATTATTAGTGCGTTGCCGGCCTTTAAGGTAGGAGTACGCTCTTTTCTTGAAGGTCCCTAAGTCGTAACCGTTTGGAAACACCGCATGAGGAAGTTCGTTGAAGTTTTTTTTTTTCAGGAAATATAACCTCTTGTTTATGATTATTATTTCCAAGATTTATGATTTTAGTTGCAAGATATCAGGGAAATCCAGTTATGTGTGTCAGTGTTTATTATTATAAAAAACGACGTGTGGCACTCGGGGACTGCCGCGGTAAAGCTATTGCATGCTATGCCTTCAAGCCACACCTCCGCTCGTCGGAGTGGGGAGCGTGAGGTTTTTTCGTTACGGAATTTCTCGATTCGGTCCCCGCGCTCAAGGCCCGCGATAGAAGCTATGCAATAGCTTAAAACACAAGATTTAAGTCATGATATGTAATGCCATAAATAATTTAAAAACATCAAAATGTAAAAAAAATAAAAAATAATAACGGTACATTCAACAAATTGTTCCACATACTAAGGTAAATAAACTAATATATTCCACATATTTTACAAGGTATAATATGCCCGAAAAGAAATAAAAATATTATTTATTTCCATTTGTATCTCGTCTCAAACAAATTCTCAATATTAATCAAAGAACCTTCGAGAAGGCTCGCCTAATGAACCGTAACTACTTACGTACTTAGTACCTACTTCATTTTCGCAATAATTTGGTATAATTTTTACGCTTGATTGATCCACATGCAATTTTTTTGGACTTATTAATAAGTCGTAACTATGAAGAACAATAGATTTTTTGTTATTTTGTTTATAATTTAAATAGAATATAAACTAATAATTATAATTAATAAATGATGTAGGTTTAGATTTCCAACGTGAAATATTATATTAATATCTTTATTAGATGTTTCGTATTCTATGAGTTCGCGTGCATTTGAATTCGTGCTGTTTTAGCTAAGCAATGAATAAAATGAAATGTACAATTTAGTAGAAAACTAAATTCTTCACGGATACCTTCGTATTAGGTTTAGGTTCACGTTATCTATCGTATCTAGAAATTAGAAGGCTGTAGGCATCTACTATAAGTAGAAGGAAGGTAATAAAAAAGTACTTGGTTCTCAAGCTGGTACAGTTGTTTTTGCACAACATCTTTGCATAAAAATACAAGCTTTAGTTATAATTGTGTACAATTATTAGGAACTATCAGGAATTTAGAACCTATCTTATTAATTAACATACATGGCACAGGACTATCTAGATTCTAGGTTCACTAACAGGTTTTTCGAGTGATTAAACGAATCTAAATATTTCGTTTTGATAAAATCTCAATTTACATATCTGTGAAATCTTAAAATACATTCGAATACAAGAATTTCGCAACTATGCAAATCATTATTTGTTTACTTTTTCCTACCTACTTGCTTTAATCTGCGATTCCGCTCACCTACTAAAACTATTTGTGTCTTGCACACACATGACTGATGACACATCTTGATATAGATGGCAACAATCCCATGCTCCGTTGCGGCGTATTTGAAAGACAAACCAACAAAATTACACATTTAATCCTGGAATAAATTCAATTTCTCTCCTGTTCATATATAGTTTTAAAAATATTTTAAAAGGATTTTGCGGTAAGCTAATACATTATACACATAGTATAATAGGCTAGTTAGAGTCGATTTTCCATTGCAAGAATGCACTCAACTCTATCAATACATTTTCTACAGATAGAGATACACATTCAGAAACTCACGTGTTAACTTCACGTGGGTATAAACCCCAAGTAAACGCCCATACAAGTTATAAAGCTTATATGGTAGTATACGTCGGAAGCAATCCAAGCAAGAATAAAATCCATGGAACCTTCGATTTTATACATTCAAGAGCCCATTCAAATAACTCTATATAGAGCAGTCTCTCGAATCTCGGAGCGCTAATATATAACTAATTAATGCCCGGATAGAACAAACCACTTATCTTCTTATGAATATTGGAGTACCCTCAGCTTCTCGTTCCAACGTTAAGTCGAGTTTTATATGACTGATAAAAATAACTAGAGAATATTCTAGAAGTGGACTTATTTTTGTATGCAGTACTCCAATTGATATGCATATATCCTACTAATATTATAAATGCGAAGGTTTATGAGGATAAATGTTTGTTACTCTTTCATAAAAAAACTACTAAGTAGACGAATTCGGATGAAACTTTTAAGAAATATAGGTTATATATCAGAATGTGACATAATCTATAAAAATACTTGAATTTGTCAGATTTTACGTATTTTATATAGTGTTACTTATTTTTTGCATTGACTCTTTAGTGTTATGTGAAAGTTTACCTTCCGGTTGAATTCGCAGAATATTTAATTGAAACCTGTTATAATGAAATAGCATTCTGCACATGACTTTGCTTGCGTATGGTTCGCGATATCCCACGTATTATTTCTCCGTTATAATTTCAATTCCTTTTACCTCATTCAAGTTTCTTTTCAGGAGAAAAAGTGAGCTAAGTCTAAGAATGTTTCACTATAGAGTTTAGACGTAGGTACATAATACAAACCGGTTACCAACCTCACCACACTTTAATCTCAGTGACCACTGCCCACAAAACTTTAATGGCCTGTAAACAAGCCAATTGCTTCAAATTAAACAATTCCTCAGAGTACAGGTAACGAATGCAAAGTGTGCATAAAACTGGGAGCCAATAAAATTTGCTGAGATATTCGCCGTGGAGATGCTATCGGGAAACTTTAGTGTTACGATGGTCTATTGGAATTTTAAATTTAAATTTGAAACGGCAATGCCTTTCTGTAGACAAATAAGGTATAAAACAGCACAAGTTAGTGCAGAGTTTAAAGAATGTGTTAATCAAGACTTATAATATTATATATCTCTTTATGTGGTACATACTAGGTTTCCGCCCGCGGCTTCGCCCGCGCAGTCAAAGAAAAATCCACATAGTTCCCGTTCATGTGGGATTTCCGGGATAGCGTCATTTTCCCGGGATAAAAAGTAGCCTATATCCTTTCTCGGGTATCAAAATATCTCCATACTAAATTTCATGAAAATTAGTTCAGTAGTTTAGGCGTGATTGAAAAACAGACAGACAGACAGAGTTACTTTCGCATTTATAATATTAGTATGGATAATAGAGAACCCATGACTTCTTCTAATAGAAGAGAGAGATCCCACTATTTTATCTTCTAATTCCACAGTAGGTACATATTTTTGAAGTTCGACGTTCTCAAATCAAATCGATTCAACAACTTTGATCCTAAACCACAGATGCCGCAAACAACAAACTTATAACCCCTCCTCTATTCCCCTTTATAAACAGTAGGAATAATTTGCATGTTCGTTAATTTATAGGGACAACTTGAAATTATGGTTGAGAAAGTGTTTGTGCTTTGAATAGGGATTCAAGTCGTTTTTAATTACTGCCTTAATTTATTAATTTATTCAAGAGTTCTACCACAAAAAGTACGCAAAAGTGAACTTTATATCGTAGTGAATAGAGAATATTATGACGTGAATTGTTATTATTGAATAGCTAGTTGTGCCGTGTAATTTTTTTCGGTTTTTGTCTAGAGGTCGTGACTCGTGATGGTCTGGTTGGTTATTTGTTAATCATAATTATCTTATTGGTGTTACATATAGATCGAATATTAAAACAACTTTTGTAAAAAGCAGGCGTGTCCTAAAATTTTAATTCTTGTAATTTTATTTAACCATTACATATTAAATTAATTAAACATACACTGAGGAGTTTAGCTTTTAACTAACTCTGTTATATTTACTAAAGTTTGCTTAAAATAAATTAATAAAAATCAAATAAATTTCAATAATTAAACTTAGTTAAGTACTGATGTACTTACTTAAACATTTTTTGTTACTACCAAAACAAAATAATGATAATACAGAAACTTAGTTATATTAAAACCATCATGCAACAACTTTCCCGAAGTAACTTAGCCAGTTACTTAAAAACTTTTCTGGGAAACGAAGTTTTAGTTTTAATGAAACAAAGTCATATTTTGTAATATAAAGTTGTTTATTACTTTTATAAAATGATGTTGTTGAATAGTTATAACTAATAACTTAATAAGTAGGTATGGCAAAATATGTAGAGTAGGTAATTGTCGTGACATTGTAAGACAAGGTTAGGGCAAAAACGTTGCAACGCCGGAAGGAAGAAATGCAATGGTATTGAATTTAACAAGTTAACAAGTATGTTTACAAGTTTTACAAGCTATATTGAGACAATTTTTAACCGACTTCTAAAAAAAGGAGAAGGTTATCAATTTGGCAGGTATTTTTTTTTTTATGTATGTACACCGATTACGCCGAGGTTTCTGAACCGATTTACGTGATTCTTTTTTTGCTTGATGCGGAATGGTTTCGAATTGGTCCCATAAAAATTTGATTCGGGTAGGCCCAGTAGTTTTTATTAGTCATCCTTGTGTGTCTTGAAATTTAAGAAAATTTTGCGAGATTTACAATGCGTACCTAGTGTATGTTCTAAAAATCAGAGTACCTATCAGGGGCCCTGAAGTTGATCGTTAAGTTTTTTTTTTTATATACTTACACTATACAGTCATCCAATATTCGTGCGTCAGTAAATACCTGACGTCGGGCTAGATCTTACTCTATATGATATAATAGTTCGATCTTTACAGTATCAGTTTCATACCTGTCACGCTTTGAGGCTATGACCCGTTAGATACCTCGCTCACGTGACCACCCCCCCTAGCCAAGTGGATTTCTGTTAGCGTAGCGTTCAATAGAAAAGACTACGAATGTATGAGATTGACGTAAGCTGTAGATACGTTTATCTACAGCTTACGTCAATCTCATACATTCGTAGTCTATTCTATTGAACGCTACGCTAACAGAAATCCACTTGGCTAGGGGGGCACGTGACCTCAACACTCGTGTGAGTGTTGTAACTGTTCAATGTATAAACATTGATCAAAGATAAAACTCTATATCCACATCATTGACTCTAAAACAATAAACAACTATGTAGATTCATGCTAAAAACTGTCCGAAACAAAACTCTACCCACTCATATATAAGGCAGAGTTTCCTAATGAACGTATACAATAGACTTTAGACGTTACCCCACTGAATTAAGGTGTTAATTTAAATGATATTTATCAACGGTGCTCAGACATTTTGACGACCTTTTAATCAACGAGTTGTCTATGATCCATCCCTATCCCACATTGAAAATCTAGTCACACTACGACCTGTGTCTAACAATGATCGCATAATAGACTTTCGACGTTACCGCACCGAAATAAGGTGTAATTTAAATGATAGTTGTTCAATGGTGCTCAGGAATTTTGACCAACTTAAAGAAAGAGCAACTTTTGTCTCCGCAACTATTTTGTCCCTCCCATCAATTCTATGGGCTAGTAAGAAAGTGTGCGCACGTAGCGACGCAACTCCCCATAGAGTTGGTGGGAGAGTTTTAATCAACGAGTTGTCTATGATCCATCCCTAACCCACATAGAAAATCTAGTCACACTATGACCTGCGACACCTCGTGGATCACGTGACCAGCTCGGCTGCAGGGCTTCAAAGGTTTTATGGTTTAATACCTCGCCGGCCTTAATTGCTTGTAAGGCTGCATTGTGTAATGGTGTTTATGTTTTGCGAATAATTTCAGATTTGGTATCGGTTTACGGTTCACTTGGTAAAGAGTTTAAATTTTTACTTTTATGTTTAAAATGATTTTTTATGTTTTTAGTAGATGCGTATTAAATTTTTGGTTCAGGTTTGAGAGGCATATGTCCACCAGTGGACATTTATAGGCTGATAATGTTAATGATAATGTCGAAAGTAATAACTGTCCTTTCGTCAAGTCAACCTTTACATTGTACAACTTGTACACGTCAATCATAAAAGTATAAAAAATTCTAGTTATGAAAATTTTAAAACGCGGGAATTTTACGAGCTGCATGCGTTAGTAGTTAGTACGTTTATTGTTACGTTGAACGTCAAAGCAAGTACCCGCAGTTTTAACGATGCCACTCCAATCATGAATTTTATATGCCGGGGTTCATTTTTTGATGGGTTTGGAGATTACTTACAAATTCACAAATTTGATTGACATATAGCAGGATCTCAGATTTTTAAGCTATTGCATAGCTTCTATCGAGGGCCTTGAACGCGGGGACCGAATCGAGAAATTCCGTAACGAAAAAACCTCACGCTCCCCACTTCGTCGGGCTCGGAGGTGTGGCTTGAATGCATGCTATGCAATAGCTTTACCGCGGCAGTCCCCAAGTGCCAAACGTCTTATTTTATAACCTCTGTTTTCGTATTGCTATGAAATAATTATGGTTTTAAACACGTTTTAAGGTTGTTTCTTGTTCGTTGTTGGAGTTATAAGGTACCAAAAACAAAAAAGAACTGATTTTTAAGGTACCAAATATTTTTTGGAAATTATGCTTGTTAAGTTTAAGTATAGGTTAATAAAAAGAAGCTCTAATAAATGAATTAGTATTCCATATAAATACGCAGAAATGCCATCACAGTATTCTAGATTTAATTTAGAAATTATTCTTGTATTACTTTTCTTACTCCAACTTCCAAATTGTCAACAGGCGATAGGCAGTGACAGGAACATACCAGACTGGGTGCTGAAGAATCGAGCGAACCTTCTAACGTCCATTATCAAAGTGTATCACGGGGACCTGGAATCATTAGCTGATTCTATGGAAGATCAGAAAAGGCTTGCTGAGAAGCTGTATCAGATCTTCGAGACGTACCTCCCAGTGCTGCAGTATGGATGCCATATCTTTCAACGGGTGCCAATGTTGAGTCTTCCGAAGGTAAGGTTTTATGTTTGTATTAGTGCGGGAATATTTGTGAATATTGGTTCGGTTGGATGTTAGGTTTTTACGTAAATAGCTGAAGGTATTTTGATGAAATTTGGTACTTAAGATAGGTATAGTATAGGCTAGTTAGGCACCTAAAAAGGCATTTTTTGTAGCATGGTAGATTATAGTAGGCTTACATTGTAAATTGTTAACTAGTTGCTTGCTCAGATTTGACCAGAGATGAAATATTGTTTACGTAACTTTTTCGATATTTCTAATGGTCGATAGAAAATCGTTACAGTATACTGTGTAATGCTAAGTAAAAACCTTTATACTAGTTTAGACTAACTAGCCTCAGTAAAAAAACATGACAACAGACGAAGAAAAATTGTAGTTTAAACATGTTTTTATAGAAAATAGATCACAAAAAAATGACTCTATAGTCATGAATATTTCAGGGACTTTCTTGGAATAAAGGAAGGAGCTGTAATAAATTGTTTTCATTGCAGCAAATTTGTCGTCCGTGTAATGAGTAAAGAATAACGGACGATTATTTTCCCAATAGCTTACTTTAGGTATTGCAAATTGTTTCCATAGTTACTAATTACGAGCAATTAAAAGGAAGACATTTTATGTTTGTACCGTTTTTGATCGATACTACAACGACGTCTTCAAGGAAAATTAATTTCATATAGTAGGTAATAAAACGAAATAAATATCATTTGTTCCAGAATTTCGACGATACGAACAAATATAAATATACACTAGGTCTGCCCCGCGGTTTTACCCACAGTTCTCTGCTCCTGTTGGTCTTAGTGTGATAGTATATCCTATAGACCTCCTCGATAAATGGGCTATCTAACACCGAGAGAATTTTTAAATCAGACCAGTAGTTTCTGAGATTAGTGCCTTCAAACAAACAAATTCTTCAGCTTTATAATATTAGGATAGATGAGTAAAATATGTACAAACTTCACTGAAATACATAATTTCAAAGTATAATATTTAATATTATTCAAAACCTTTTATTCATATTTACTCCATAAAATAACGTTCCAATGTTTATACTATAATAAATATTTATTATGACCGCCTCCTTGGTACAGTGGTTGACGCGTGAGCGTAGAACCGAGGGGTCCTGGGTTCGATTCCCGGTGGAGACGAAGAAAAAAAAAATGTCTCGGTCTGGTAGGACACAGAAGGCTGATCACCTACTTGTCCCTAAAAGAAAATCGATCAGTGAAACAGATGTATGCATAATGCATCTGCCTCTTACCCCACTACGGGGACACGGGACTTCACAAAAGAAAAAAAAAATTATTATGAAGCAAAATCTTGTTAAGCTTTAAGCAATAAATATTCTTCATAACGTAAACTCAGTGGAAAGAAAATTTTCCATAAGCACTCCGAAGTTGTTTATTTAGGAGCGGCCATTTCAGGACAAGTCGAGTTGTTTCTTATCGTACGTTTACAGATAAATAGCGTGTACAAATATTATTTACTGGATTAAGGTATACACACAGGTACATCTATAATATAAATATGAATGTTGATAACTAACCGATTTCGTTTATTCTTTTTTTATAATATTCCTTGAAGTACGAGGATGGTTCTTATGGAGAGCAAACGTAAACATGTACCACGGGCGAAGCCAGGGCGGACCGCTAGTCCATACTAATATTATAAATGCGAAAGTAACTCTGTCTGTCTGTCTGTCTGTTACTCAATCACGCCTTAACTACTGAACCAATTTGCATGAAATTTGGTATAGCGATATTTTGATACCCGAGAAAGGACATAGGATAGGATTTATCCCGGAAATCCCACGGGAACGGGAACTATGTGGGTTTTTCTTTGAATGCGCGGGCGATGCCGCGGGTGGAAAGCTAGTAGCTTATAGATGTTATACACACACATGTACACACATAGGTGCATAATATTACACACATACATTCAATCGTAAGAATTATAAGTAGGTACATAGTTGATTGTTTTCTATAATTTTGTGGAATTTTGAAAATGCACACATTTAGCTTTTTTGGTTTGGTAATTTATTTTTGTAGAGTAAGTAATTAGGTACCTATCTATTTCTCGATTTTGTACGATTTACAAGTTTCGATACAGAAGTTCCGATAGTTATTTTTTAAATATTTTTAAAGTATTTCATGCTTTAAAAATATTTAAAAAATAACATGAATGTCTCAGTTTATCAGGTGCTTTGGTTTTGGTTTTAAAGTTACTGTAATCAAAAGTCTCAACCAGTCGAAACGCTAATACATATTCATTCATTACTTTATCATCAAGATTAATGATCCAAGCCTTATTTAAATTAAGTTTGGAAACGTATTAAGATCGCAGATATATTTTATTTTTACATTTACAGTAAAGTATGATAATCTTTCTTGACTTCACCGAACATCGAACTCAAGACCTTTTGGTTAAAATGCTTACTAACCACAATACCATGGAAGTATTTAGGCCGGTTGCAGAGCTTCACCGACCATCAGTGCGTATGTCAGTCGCGCTTGTCATATGTATGGAAATTTATAAAACCGTTCATATAAAGACCGACCATACGCACGCGTATTTCCATACATATGACAAGCGCGACTGACGTACGCACTGATGGTCGGTGAAGCTCTGCAACCGACCTTAGCAATAAAAGTCATTATTTATTACTGTTATACTATAAAAAGTAATAAATATACTGTAAAAAAGAGACAGAATATGTCTTTAAAATATCAGATAACAAAAACAAATTGCTCAAAAATATTTTATATGAAAAAAAAAACCGAACAAAACTACATAAAATGAATTAAAAAATGTAAGAAAATACCGTTTACGTTTTATATCCGTGTTTAAATAATTGTTTATTTAGGAAATAAGTAAATGTAATAAAATGTTTTGTGGCACCGTGGCATTTTTTTCCAAAAAATATTCACAATAATATTGATTAAATATTGAAGAATGTGAGTATCACAAGCATTTACAAAATACTCGGAATGTGTCCGTTGACGTCATTGAAAAAGTTGAATTTTATCGAAATGTAGGTATTGCAAAAAAATGTAAAAATTTCGTAATTGGAGCCGAAATGGTTGCTTTTCTGTGTTATTGCTATGAAGATGATTATTTTTGGTCTCATTGCATGTTAGCGGTATTAAATGGTTTACTTATGTTTTACAAGTTTAAACGCAAAACTCAATTATAGGGAATTTGGAAATTAATATAGAAATTATAGACTTTACAATAGTTTTGTTCATGCCAATAATGTCCTAATTTAATAATTGATTTTGTAACGCTGCATTCAGATCAAACGAGCGAATGCTTAGTCTAACCCCACTTTGACAAATTCTTTTAGTGTAAACAGGCTTAGAGCATTCTTTCGTTGTTCTTAGTGCGTTCGAAAAGATTCTATGCAATGGTCTAATATACTGAACAACACTGAATACGAATTTTCGTTTACATTAAAATATCACAAAAGAATGCTCTTGATCTAGCTCTATGTTCGTTTGATGTAAATGCACCGTAATTCGAAGACGAAGCAGAAATTACTGAGATGGAGATGTATTTACAAACTTAACTTTCAAATAGATATAATATGCACTTATATTGAAAGCAATTATAATAATTGTATTTATGTTATTCTCATATTCATTATTTTGAATACTTTAGGTACATTCCTCTCTCGTTGTTTTTAACGATAACACCGACAGTTCCACTTAGTCTTACTTATTTTTAACCGACTTCAAAAAAAGGAGGAGGTTATCAATTCGGCCGGTATGTTTTTTTTTATGTATGTACACCGATTACTCCGAGGTTTCTGAACCGATTTACGTGATTATTTTTTTTTGTTCGATGCGGGATGGTGTCGAATTGGTCCCATAAAAATTTATTCGGATAGGCCCAGTAGTTTTTATTTTATGAGCATTTTTGTCTGTATTTGTAAATGTTGCAAGTGCAAGTTTTTAAGTCGGTTGTTTTTAACGCAGTTATCACTTGTTTGTCACGATTTTTATAAGTGCAATAAATAATGAATAAGGAAATAGTATTTAGTAACTTCGTCTGGTAGGGTATAGTAAATAAATAAACGGAAAAGGGGCTTTCTATTAGTGATTTCTTTTTTAAAAAGCAGTACACCCTGTATCTTTTATAAAATCTACCCTCGATATTATCGTTAAATGCAGAAAAATAATGTCTAAGCTTTAAATATTATCAGGATCGAAGATTTTTATTTATTTTTTATGATTGAACTCAAAAAATAAGTAACCAATTTCAATTGGAAAGCTTCACCTTACCAAGAGCCATTTTTAACTTGAGTAAACAAACAGTACACACTTAGTATATACATATGTATATACAATCTGTCTGCAAATATAATGCCATTAGGCTTAGACATAGACAGGTTGTATTGATCTAGTAACACGATACGGTGCGGTGCGGTTGTGAACAATAGACACGAAATTATAAGTACACGTATATTTCTATGACTAGATGCGTAAACATATTATAACGGGTTTATTGCAATTTTATTGTACACAGTTCTATTGTTAATGATGACAGTATGTCTGTTAGCGATGAATTTCAAATGTTGCTTGTAAAGTGTGTAGAATTCTATAAATGTTTTAATGATTATCAGAGAGATGACAAGATAGAACGGTGAAAGAGTCTTAAATTATAATCTTTATTTCTATTCTTACAAATGAACTCGAACACTATTCGTACTTTCTTCTTGTGAAGGCTCCTGGGCGGTGGTCATCGCTCGCTACCGGGTGACCCAACAGTTCATTTGCCCGCTTTTTATTACAAAATATCGAATTATTTTAAAAAATAACTGACTGCGCGGGCGATGCCGCGGGTGGAAAGCTAGTATGAGATAAAAACAGAATGGTACATTTTACGTTCCTAGTTATCTAAAATGTGTTCTTAATTCGTTGAAACTAGGCTAAGTGCGGGTAAAGTAGACGGATAGAGCCTGCGAATTATACGCCACGTTATAATTACGCCTTTATGTAAAGACTGATTCGCTCTAAATATTATCTCAAGACCTTTTCTAAGAGACTGGGTTACAAATTATGTAGGCTAGGTTAAAGAGCGGTTGAATTCTTATAAAAGAGCGTAGTTGTTTATAAAAATTACTAGACGAATTTGACTGATATTGGTTATGCTGATAGATTCTTGCTGAGTAGATAGGAAATATGAGAAAAGCTACGCAGTGCATTTCGTTTCTATATTATATTCTTGCACTTGAGATTGAAGTGATATGCTAGTGGAAGAGACTCGCTTACATATTATATAGAAATTTAGCAAAGTACCCTCACTTGAAGTATTTGAAACGTTACGTAAAACAAGAATTTTCTGGAACAATTTTTTAATAAATGTTATTATGGAATCTCTTTGTACGGAGAAAACGGTTGTGATAGGAATTCTTTTACGGTCTTTAATGTTGTTAACTCATGCTTTTAGAAATGAAAGACTTTGTAATGTATTCGAAATACAATTTATTCATTATATGCCTTTTTACGAAATGTTCTTCGCGCTTCGCCCGCGTGTATTTTGCGTGTTATCTATTACTCAAGTCATCAACATTTATTCAGTAGTTAGAACGCTTATCTATACTAATATTATAAAGAGGAAAGGTTTGTATGTATGTATGGTTTTCACGCATAAACTACTGAACCAATTACAATGAAATTTAGCACACATATAGAGGGTAACTTGGATTAACACATAGGATAGGTTTTATCCCGGAAATCCCACGGTAATGGGATCTATGCGGGTTTTCCTTGAAAACGCGGGTGAAGACGCAGGCGAAAATCTAGTAAAACGATAAAGCTCTCTATACATTTAAAATTCTGTAATTTTTCTAGATACTTAAAACTATTTTACGAATTTTGGAAATTCTTTTAACTTCTTGACAGACTACCTATAATTTTTTTAGTTTAAGTTATTTCAAAGGTCAGAGCCGTGACAAATGGCTTGTTTTCAAGAAGTTTTATGTATTTATTGATCAGTGTTGAATATAGTATATTTAATTTATATTATTTTGTTAACAGAGTGCCACGTCAGTATTCATGGAATCCATGCAGATATTAGAGCACTGCCGAAGGAATAGAGGCGTTTTGGGCGGAGTTATTTTATATAATAATAAGTAAGTATTTCTATATTTATCTGAACCTTAATATTTGTTTTCACTCATAACCTGAGGTAAGAATCTCTAAATACAACAATTTGGTAACAAATATATTGAAAAATTTGTCTTATGGTCTCTTGTACACACGGTTTTTCACCGTGAAAATCTACGGTTAATTCGCCGTATGCGAGATTCTACAAGCTTCCATAGTGAACCATACAAAACTGACGACCGTGTCTCCTACACACGGCCAATTAACCGTAGATTTTCACGGTGAAAAACCGTGTGTACCAGAAGCCTAAGGGACACACTGTTTTGAAAAGTAGCTGCCTCTATGATGATATATTAGGTAATTTTGAGAAACTACATTATAAAAATACAGTTTTAATTATGCCGTGTAACTTATAACATGCTTATAACCGTTACAGCACCAATATACATTTCCTTTTAATTAAAACTTAATGAGTAAAAGACAGCATTAATTTTGGCATCAAACAGGTAACAGGTTCTGAATGTATTTTGGGATACAATTTGCGTACAAAGTTATTTTTGGAACACGGAAATTGTTAGAGATAACGGACACAGATCATACCAAAAGATGGTTTTTACATCATATTAATTTGAGTGTCATGTTAGGTATTACATAGTTAATCAACAATCATACACTTGGCCTCGTTAACATTTTATTTTATCCGGTGAAAGAGGCGACTTTTAACTAAATTAACCAAAAAGCGAATATCGAATATATTTTGGGAACGGAACCTGTTTGAGAAGTTATTTTTGGAGATAACACGGCCTTTTATAGGATACTCGGATTATTGACTTGATGTCGGTATTTATAACACTTGTTTTTTAGAATAAATAAAACATATTTTTAGCGTTGTAAACGCCTGTGCTTAGAATTCTTGTTTGAGATAGTAAAATTGGTTTTATTATTGAAAATGAAATGGTGTATTTTTTTCACTTCTAGTTAGATTTATTTTGGGTTGTCAAAAAAATTAAGCAGGCTATGGCAATGCAACATAATATGGACTCAGTGGTTATATTTTTGCCAATACATATTTATTCATTAGATGTATCTACTCACTGGGCGGGAATATATTATTAGGACATAAGCTATTTCATTACGAAACAAAATGAAATAAACATCATCTTATTTTGTTTAGATAATATTCCAGTTTTACGCTGCGACATTCCGTAACTCGTTTTGTATATCTAATCGAATTTTATTATTTTGTTATTCTGCCTTTGAAAGCTTTTTAAATATTCATGTGTGATTACATTATAAGTTTTACGGCTTGATCATCATCATCATCAGCACATACACGTTCCCACTGCTATGAAACGGGCCTCCTATGAGGGTACAGGCCATAATCCACCACGCTGGCCAAGTGCGAGTTGGCAGATGTCACATGTCGTCGAACTTTTGATTCTTCGACATGTCGGGTTCCACACGATATTTTACCTTCACAGTTTGGCAGTGGCCATATTATAGTATAATCGATATTATTTATTACTAGCTGCGCTCCGCGGTTTCACCCGCGTGGCTCCGCTTCTGTTGGTCTTAACGTGAGGATTAGCCTATAGCCTTCCTCGATAAATGGGCTATCCAACACCGAAATAATTTTCAAATCGGACAAGACCGGTTCTTGAGATAAGTGCGTTCAAACAAACAAACAAACTCTTCAGCTTTATAATATTAGTATAGATTTATTATAATTTCTTATAGTTAGAATGATATAGACTAGACCTCGAAGATAAGTGTCATTGAGTTATAATAACGCTTTCAAAGCTGCTGAATACAGAGAAATCGAATCGCAATTTTATATTGATAATATTTTTTTCTATTTGAG
The DNA here is from genome assembly GCF_905220415.1 of Colias croceus. Taxonomy (NCBI): domain Eukaryota; kingdom Metazoa; phylum Arthropoda; class Insecta; order Lepidoptera; family Pieridae; genus Colias; species Colias croceus. The sequence continues at coordinate 9,815,645 of NC_059548.1, read as the reverse complement.
TAGACGGCGACGTCGTTATCAATCACTCTGCAATCTGAATATAATAGTATAAAACACAAACATAATTTTGCTCGATTATAACGCATTGACTGTATTAGAAAAAGATTTTAATAATAAATAGCAAAGAATTTTAATTCCCAGCATTCGCAGCTCTATTATATTCCATTGGTTCATGTTAAAAATAATATTAGAACACCATTTTTATCAAAACCAAACAGTGCCCAAAATGTTTCAGAATTAAAATGTCCTTCACGATAATTCCTAAATAATCGTCAATTCATACACATGTACACGAAACAATCATGTTCATAAAATACTTGTTAAAACATTAACAACAGTATTGTACAACTTATTGAACATTCCATTTCATCGAATTTACAGTAATCTCTCTCGAGCCAAAAGTGGCCAAAGTGACCGTGTTTATGGCCCCCTTTAGTTGTTTTGATCAAAAACGAGTTTTGGGATTGGTTTGGACGCAAGGAATTTTATGTTGTGCAAGTAGTTATTAATTATTCAAGTGTTATTGGTGTTTTAGATGGGGTGAATATATTAAATGTATGAAGGAAATGATATCGAATGCGGAAATACGTTCATGAATCTAATACGATAGAAAAAGATTATACAAAAATTTCTAAAAAAACTATTTATATATAAAATTCCGGACGTAATTTATAGAGTCATGCTAATCTACACTAATATTATAAACTGGAAAACTTTGTTTGATTGTTTGTTTGATTGTAATGAATAGGCTCATAAACTACTGGACCGATTTTAAAAATTCTTTCACCATTCGATAGCTACATTATCCACGAGTAATATAGGCTATATATTATCACGCTAAGACCAACAGGAGCGGAGCCACGCGGGTGAAACCGCGCGCACGTAGTACGTGCGTTTTTAGATTCACATTATAACCATATTAAATATTCTATTCCAGGATAATCGCAACACAATTACCACCGAGTCTGACCTCATACCTTACAGTAGTAGATCCGTATCGGATAAAGTCCCCAGCAGAGAGCTTAGAGACCGACACACCTCTGCCTTTAGGGTCACAAGTATTGGTAGTATATGTGGGCAGAAAGGCGTACAATAGTTTGAAGAAACAAGCCAATAAGTTACAGGAGTTTGCGAAAAATGGAGAGGAATTAGTCAACGGGTTTAAGAAGGTATATTTCCAACAGGTTTCTTAACAATTTGGTACGTAAACATTGTTCATTTTATGCTAAAATGTGATTTTTACAGGCACAAGAAGCAGATAGAGATAGGGCTCGAGAATTTCCACAGACAGGCATGAAAAGGGACAAATCGCTACTTTTTACAGCAGTACCTGAGGAAGATCACACAATGATCTCTCCGCCGAATAGAGAAGAAGTACCAGGAGAGAAACGGAAACCCAGTATGCCTGATGTAGTACCCTTTGCCAATAAACCCAGACCGCGACCCAACAAACTGTCACTAAGCTTTAAAAACCAGAAATCATTAGAGGAAGACGTGAAAGAAGATGAAAATGTCTTCACAGGACAGACCAGTGTTTGCTCAACACCAATGGTCGAATACAAAAGATTACACGGAAACATGCTATCCATCTGCCAAAACCTGGATAGCCAAGAAAAAACTGATGTGGAACCAGACGTTCTGAAAAACATCGAAAACTGTAAAATAGACGAAAAACGCGACACGAAAACGATCCTAAATACCGACTGTGTGGCCGAACATTTTATTAATAAACCCGAACCGTTGAGGAAACTATCTAGCGTCACAGATTTGCATGATACAATACAAAAGATAACTAATAAAAACGGGTCGAAAATAAAGTTAAAAACGTCCAAAGAGGATATAGACGCGTCACCGACGGCGCAACGTAAGAACCAGAACACAATAACAATAAACGACCCATCCTTCCCAGTATTCAGAAACGACGGCATCGCGATATCCGAATCGCTTTTCAATCAGTATCTCGAACAGTATTACGCGGACATGAAAGACAAATCTAAGGAAGACAACATGTTTAATTTCAACCTCAAATTGTGCGAGATGGATAAATTCCAAGACTTCGACTCGGAGTTGGCGAAGTCCCCGCAAAGAACGCCGAAGAAAATTGCCAAGGACTCGACTAAAACTTTGTCGATTACGGACCAGTCGAGGCGGAAGTCTTTGTCGTTGCCTTTGAAATCTTTGAACACGGATTCACAGACGGAGACGGATACGATAAGCTTTAAGAAAAAGTTGACTGGAGTTCAGCTAACGCCGTTAATGGAAAAACTTAGCCATTTAGCGTTCTCGGATAAATCTAGCGGCTACAGCAGTCGAGTGATGACCCCGCTCGAGTTGAGAGACATTCTAACGCCGGGATTGGAGAAACCAATTAATTTTTCAAATAAGTATGTCATGTCCATTGTTTGATATTTATAAAATTACTTAATACCTACTCTTTTTTTCTATTTTTTTAAAGTAATATTTTGAAATTTATTTTGTTTTTTAATTAACAAAGGCTGAAGTATGAACTATATACTAAAGTTGTATTACAATTATTATTTTCACCAAGTCAACTATTTAACATTAACAAAACAGCTACATATTTGAAGTCTCTTTTTAATAACATATTGTATTGAATAAATAAATTTTGAATATCCACAGACCAAAACCCGCGCAACGCGAGTCCGACAGTGAGAGCGATAGCGAAGCGAGCGAAGGCGAAGCGAACGTTAGCGGGTTCGCTTCCCGCGCCGTGCGATGTGCGCTGTTCGTTAGCGGTCTGCACAATGTTGCTCTGTTGGAATTACTTGATTTGGAAGCCGCTAATGATGCGGATATTATTAATTCTTTGGTGAGTAAAGTAAAAACAATCCTAAGATTAAAAAAATTTGTGATATTTTTGATAATTGCGATAGCGAAGCGAGCGAAAGCGAAGCGGAATCGAGTGACCCAGTTAGTTGTGCAATAGTTATTAGCGCCCTGCACAATGTTGCTATTATATTATTAATTCATTGGTGAATAAAATAAATATACTCAGACCAAAAATGGCGAATTTATTTTCTTTTTGTCTTTGGCGAATATATTATACACACACACAACTTTTCAACTTTTCAAGTGTGATTCATATTATAATTCAATACAACTTTATTGCACCAATCGAGTGTATTGTACTTATGGAAACAATAAATTGCACTATGTATGTATTTTATATTTTTAAGTACTAAAAAGCTAACAGCCTCGCTAAAAAATATCCACACGGAATCGCTCTGTGGATATCTATTGTTCCTGCTATTTATTTATTTATTTTATTTTTACACTTAATTAATTGTACAAATAGGAAACCTTAGTATTAATTACATCTAAAAACAGAGTACAATTAACTTGGCGGCCTTATCACTAAGTAGTGATCTCTACCAGGCAACCACGGTAAAAGGTAACAAGCAAAGAGGTCACTAAAAAGGCGGGACGAGAACAGAGAAAAAAAAAAATAATAATAATAGTACTTAGCAAGAAAAACAGAAAAATAAAGACGTTTCATCATTATGATGTTTAGTACATATTATGATGATTAGTACATATTTGTATTAGATTTAATATTTTTCTTCACTATCATTTCAGTGGGAAACATCCCTAAACGCGTTGGGCCCCATAGAGCAGCAATGTGTGGAGCCCCCCGTGGCAGGGCCCGACTGTAGTGACTATAGTTACTTGCTATTGGACCCCGACTGGGGCACGGTTAAACGCGGGGGGCCCTGGGCAGCGGTGGATATAGCCACTATGGGACTAATACATAATGAATTGGAAGAGGACCCCGATTTGGCAGAGTTTATGCTCAGGTAAGACGAAGAACTAATTTAATGAATTTTCAATATAATTATTTTTTAACAAAAAAAAAGACGTGTGGCACTCGGGGACTGCCGCGGTAAAGCTATTGCATGCTATGCCTTCAAGCCACACCTCTGCCCGTCGTAGTGGGGAGCGTGAGGTTTTTCGTTACGGAATTTCTGGATTCGGTCCCCGTGCTCAAGGTCCGTGATAAAAGCTATGCAATAGCTTAAAAATCAATAAACCACCAGCTTATTGTCAGAACTAAACCAAAATTGAAATGGGATCACTACAGACTCCAGCAAACAAAAAAGAATTATCAAAATCGGTTCACCCAGAAAGGAGCATAAAATAAAAATGTTTTATGACCAAATAAGTTCTTCCTACTTTGATTTATTTATACAAAATACATTTTAACACAAACTAATATGGGTAGATTCTGTCTATTGTGCCAGAAAATTCAAGATTGACTTCCACTGCTTTTTGGTGTCGCAGTAGAGGTAGTTTATAGTCATAAAAAGGACGATAATCGAATTAAAGCAATTATTTGAATAATAATTTAGTAACTGTAAACTCCGAATTTAATTTAATTTTTAGTATTCTTTAGCGTTAGTAACTTACTACAAGAAACAGGCAAAGACACAGAGAGATAGAGAGAAGGCATTTAATTAAAAACATGCTACTGCTAAATTGCCGACTTCATTTAAAATCCAATGGAATGTACGAAATGATTCGATTATTTTTGTAAATATTGCCCATCGATAAATTGCGTTCTCATTTTTGTTTTAAAAATAAACTACAAGCTTTTAAAGGTAATAAAGAAAGTGCCTTAAAGTGTTTGTTGTCCTTCAGAGCCGGTTTTACCCAAAATTGAATTTAAACTTTAGTAAACTTTGCAAGGACTTCTAAAAATAACTTTTTATCTGTCTTAAAAAGATGCAATATGAAAATAAATTTGACACAGTCCACCCAAAAATATAATAACCAACCAACCCAAAAATATAAAAATATATTACCGAGTTTTATGTAAATTTTTGTGCATCAAGATCCAGAATGAACTGCATAATCTGAATGTTTAATTAGCTCCTTACGAATTAAGAATATAAAGTGATGTTTAAGTGATAATTAACATGAATTTTTTACTTGAAATATTTTGAATTTTACCATGTATAAAAGAGGTATAAATAAGTGCTATACAGTTATTTGCCTTTGTTGTGCTTGCCGAAGTAAAAAAATAAAACAATCAATCTTTCATTCATTGACGCCACCATTTAATAGTCTGTATAGTTCTTTTCCATTTGTATTTTTATGCTAATTACAGCATATTTTGTTAATGTTACTTTTCGAACTGCTACAATCATCTAAAATCTAAATATCTCTCCTCAGGAGCGACGACAGCGTAGTACTAGGCGCGTCGTGCGGTCGAGCGCAAATGTTCTACCAAGAGAGCGGCCCCCGACCCGCCGGCCCGCCGCCCCCATCCGATATACTCGCCACCGCACCGTTACGGGCCCGCCGTAGATTGCATAGAGATCATTGCGCTTTGCTGATATAAAATGGACCTTGTGGAGTGAAGATAAGGTTCAGTTTGGTGTGAAAAGTTTATGGATAGTGTGGTGTACAGACTTTATATCGTAAAGTAAAGAATTCTGCCGAGAGAGCGGCCTCTGACCTGCCGGCCCGCTGCCTTCTGATATACTCGCAACCGCACCGCTACGGGCCCGCCGTAGATTGCATAGAGATCATTGTGCGTTGTTAATATAAAATGGACCTTATCATGTCTGAATAGGGTTTAATTAGGTGTGAAAAGTTTATGGATAGTGTGGTGTACAGACTTTATATCGAAAAGGAAATAATTCTAGCAATAGAGAATTGTTGTGGCAAATTTATGGAATATGGGGAAGTGATAATGTAGTGTTCTGTGAACTTTATTGTGTTGGAATAAAACTCTTATTCGATTGACACCTCGTAAGAATTATAACATCTAATTTGATAATATCTAATTTTGAACAGACATAATTATATTGATGTTGTTCTAAATTGATTCGTAATGTGTGCTAATAGATCTCAAATTGGAGTGACATCTTAAGGAAACATCTCATCTGTGTGCTATTGCAATTGAAACGGACTGAATAATTGGTAATAGGTTTGTAAACGTGACCTATTTCTATTGGAATATGACTCATGAATTCTTTTGATATGACGTTTTCAAATATGACCCAAATTCATTTGAAATCTTGACGTGACAAAAATTCCGCGTTTTAACTACTATAATATATGTATCATTGTGTTATAATGTTTTCTGAAATTATATTTTCATGCAACGATCATGATAATTGCGTGGTGCAAATGTAATCTGAACCTCATCTCGTGGTTTATATGTAAAGTTAGACGAGAGTAACCATCTACGTGTGTTTCATGTGAATTGACCCTTATTTCAATGTTATAAGAAGTAAACATTGGAGTAAACTATATGTCAAAGTAAACTGGGACAAAGCGTGTGTCAAGTTTTGCAATTATAATTTTTTTCATTTCATTAACTACCTAAATACTCTTGTCATGCTAAAATGCACCTTATTGCAAATTTTTAACGCTGATATTTGCTCCATAACCAGTGATAACCAGTAAAAAACCATAAAGTACCAGTAAGTAACCATAAAAACGTAGTTATTACATAAATTAAGACTTGAGATGACGTCAATTGAAACTAACTTAAATAAGAAGATTCTTCCAAAAGATTATTTCTAATAGAACTTCAACATACTTTAAAGAAAATGCAAAGGCGCATTTAATACTCTGACCCTATTATTACTTAAACTATACATATACCTATGCAAAGTTATAAACACTTAGAAATCATCCTAACAAAACATTCCTAATATTATGGATCTCATGTTTTATGACTTGTTTATGAATAACCTTTGCATATTTTCTATTTTTAATCGATCGATTTGAATGAAGAATAATTTAAATTTTAACAATAATTTAATGCAGGATAGAACTTGTGTTGAACTAAAATTAGGTCCTTTTTCTTTTGGAGAGAAGAGCTAAATTATTTAGCATTTGGATACATTTATCCAAAATAAACATTGTTCAGTTATGTACTAGACATACTATTATGTTTTGAATACTTTTATGTGTTTCTAAATTTCTAATACACTTTTCTACATTTTATCATTCCAAAAATTGTATTTATTCAGACAGAGCCTATACATGGCAGCACTTATCTTATTAATCTAATATATAAAAATCAATGCCACTTTTCGTTGTAATTCCATAACTCGAGAACGGCTGAACCGATTTCGATAATTCTTTTTTTATTATATTCCTTGAAGTACGAGGATGGTTCTTATGTAGAGAAAACGTAAACATGTACCACGGGCGAAGCCGGGGCGGACCGCTACTATGTTATAATATTCTTAAGTTTTTAATTTATCTGTTCAGACTTGTTAGACTCTGGACAATAAATGTAGACTTTTAACTGCATTGAAAATGTATTAATTCCGTAATTTATGCTTAGTATTAGTTGTAGATATTCGATTAGTATTATAGTAGGATTGTTATTTTTCTTTGTAGACGTAACTATAGATAGTAGAGAGACAGTTGTCCTTAAATTGGACGTTAGAATTTTTATATATTCGCTATAACATTTAACCTCTTCTATCTATCCACAATATAACTCCATATTAAAAACATTCAACTAAGTAGCCGTAAGTTTACATGATCCGTACATATCTTTGATGCCATCTCGAAAAGTAAATTTATTTACAATATTTCGCAACAATTTAGAATTTTATTGCAAAGCTCGTCTGATCCGTTTGACATAAAGTTGCATTTTGGCGGTAATTTTTATGTCATACAGATTATATATTACGAAAGTATGGCGTCCGAAACAATTTTAATATCTTTATTCCAGCCATAGAAATGAAGCTATACTTATCTATGCTACGCTAGCTTGTAATGTCCGGCCATATATCTACAGCTAGTCATGCTCAATCTTGCCGTCTGGTAGCTTCATATTTTTAATTTGTGGGTCTTAGACCTTATCTACCTACTTTATGTAAGGTAGATGCCAAATAATATGCTAGAAGCTTAGATCGGCATTTTGATGTATCCTTAGAAATCTAAATAACGAGACACTAGAAGTCGTAAGCACGCGTGACCTTGTCGCCATTCAGGTGACTTCCAAGCCACCAGTGCGTTCGTCGCTATTCAGTTGCTCTCGATACGTGCGTGTGTAAACATGGTATGTTTCATCACTTCCCATTGCGGAAATTCATCCTGTTATACTAATAAAGGAATAACATTTCATCGGTACCTAATTATTTTTTTGTAGAAATAATGACATTATAGCACTTCTATAGTGTTTTGTTATTTAGATTTCTATGATCTTAGCCTTTATCTTAAAATATATCGAAGCCGTCTATTTTGTGTCAGTATTTAAGATTTTTTGCATTCCATATTTGTTGCTTTAGATGTATATTCCATATTTTTAACATGGGATTCTTGCAATATGTGCTGTAATATGTTTGTTATGCTTAACATGTTCGTTTTATATGGTATTTCGTTTTATTTTTAAGCTATTGCATAGCTTCTATCGCGGGCCTTGAGCGCGGGGACCGAATCGAGAAATTCCGTAACGAAAAAACCTCACGCTCCCCACTCCGACGGGCGGAGGTGTGGCTTGAAGGCATAGCATGCAATAGCGCAACCGCGGCAGTCCCCGAGTGCCACACGTCTTTTTTTATTAATAATTTTGTATTCGGAATGAGATATCCACAATAAAAGATTTGTAGTATATTTATTGTCAGATTATTATCAGTTTCTTAGATTGTTGTTACATTTTAATTTTGAATACTGTACATTATATTATCGATGTCATAGAATTCTGTTAATTTATACCATTGTTACTTATATTTTGTTGTTCTTGTTTATTTCAGTATTAGTGAGGGCATTTTATATGCGAGCGTATGTTTTTACCTATTTTTACAATATCTAAGCATTGTAGCATCAGTTTTTATTGTAATCATTACCATTGTTTTTATGTCTTGTCCAAATGTATAGTTATGTATAATCTTTTATAAAAAAAAAACTACACCGATTTGTATGAAATTTGATTTGTAAATTATACTATACTAGATTTCCGCCCGCGTTTTAAAAATAAAAACTCACTAGTTCCCGTTCCCGTGGGATATCCGGGATAAAACCTATCCTATTTGTTAATCCAAGTTACCCTCAATATGTGTGCTAAATTTCAATGTAATCGGTTCAGTAGTATTTGCGTGAAAGAGTAACAAACACACACACACACATCCTCACAGACTTTCGCATTTATAATATTACTGGGAGTAGGATACTTTTAATTCATTGTACAGAAAAAAACAATGAATTTAATACTTAACTACTGTAGAAAACTGTCTTCCGATGCGCAGGCGCCGCTCGTTCCACACTCTATAATATCTTATGTTTAAGCAATGGTGATGATTTTTAATAAAATTTGTATATTTTACAGAGTTTGTATCTTTTCAACTGTACATAACATATTATATTGTTAAAGTGAAACTTTTATTACATCGTCTCAAACTTTTTGGTCTGTGTAGCGCATGTCGCGTGACGCACGATACGTACTAATTTTTAGTTAAATGTCTGTAGTGTGAAAAAAAGTTTCACTTTTACCGTGGTTTCATAAAACCACACAACATTTTTTACGATTTTGCCTATTTCTAAGTTGTACCAGAATCTTGAATGTATGTAATCAAATAATTTGTAATTTTCGATACAAACTCGTATACTCAATATAGCAACAGGTGTTTTTGCTTTGACTTTATACTGGCAATAACTATTCTTTGGTATTATATTCGTCCAAAACTATTTTGATCAAAAAGTGTTACACCGTTTTGAACCTGCGCAATGCCATCTCAGAAACAAGTGCCAATACATAATGCGCTATTTATTTATACTTCTTATACATAGATATTTTTAAGAACTTTAAAAAAACCCGATAGTGAGATTTTTTTGTTAACTTTACTCGTACGTGTAATACTATACTGAGAATAAAATATTACAAATATGTTGTGGTTTTATTTCATACTTATATATTATGATGAATGAGCATAACTAAATAGATTGCTTTTACTAAGTGTACAAAATTACTTCTTATCATTGAGGTATTACTACGTATAGAGAGGACACCACGAACAAAATCTGTGCGACAAGCGGGGCGGCTAATGAGTCATACACGTAGATATTCTGCCTCTTATTACTTATACATTAAAACCAATCAATGAAACAAAAAAAAATATTGTTTATCTTATTAAAAAAATATGAATAAACTTATCAATTGAAACCAATCAATGTAACAAAAATTGGTTTGAGCCGATTGGCTCTAACTCGTGTTACAAATATCACTACTACACGATGTCCTCTCTAGTACGTAGTACATAGTAACTCAATGCTTCTTATTCAGTATAATAAGCTACATAGTATGATGATCCCAAGACATTTAGATTGAAAATTAGGTTTCCCCCAAACATGAAAATAAAAGATATTAATTATTGATGTTATTTTATCAAAGTTATTATGCAATTTCTTCAGAAATATTTATGAAGTATATAATATTATTATGTGTTTTTACTATAGATAGGATGTCGAAAGGATAGATAAGGTGGGAAAGACTACAATGAAGAAGAATCCAATGTTATTTAAAAAAATCATTATTTATTAACAACTCGTTCACAACACAAGTCTACACTAAAATACGATATCATCAAACTAAATAATAATAATTATATATATATAAAATACAAATTCTACGGAATCGAATAGAAATACGTACGAGTCACTCAAAAAATATCTGTGTAGGGTGTGGTTAATTTGTATTGGAACAATTTGTTGAAAGAATATGATCTGATGGCGGATCTTCTTGGTATCGGAGCTTGCACAGACCGATCATATTCTTTACAAGTTCGCGAAACTTCGGTTCTCAAGCCGGCGGCCCCTTCTTTCGGCGACCAATATAGATTTGCAAAATTCAAAACTTCAACACAGTTAGTTTTTCAAGGAACTTCATCCTTTACTTCTTGTTTCAATACCTTTTCAAACAAACAAAATCAATATTAGACTTAGTTGTAAATCTTTTATTATCATCTAACGTTTGCGTTACATCTAGTGGCTACCTTACATCTAGACCCTTATCTCGCGAGTTACAACTATGACTGTTTAGCCGTTCGCGACATTTCTCTATAAATGCATATCCGGCTACATTTGGGAAGTGGTGGTGTATAAAAAATGTCTGAAGTGACGTCACCGTCGCGAGACTAATACCGACCTGCAAAGTCAAAGAGCAATGTAATCACGCGGCACTTCGGGAACAGCACACGGCACGTGGTCGGGCCTGTCTGTGGACGAATGGAGGGCACTTGCACGGAAAATACTTCGTTTATATTAATCAAATATTACTTTAATAATACCGCGTACTAAGGTTACAAAAATTTCAATTAAAAAGAATAAAAAATTAACGCGAAGCTGCATAAAGCGCAACGTTGTAATAACAAGAAATTTAGGACATATTCCAAATAATAGGAGACAGTTTCTTTTCAATTTTTCTAAAAAACAAAGTATTTCGAAACAAAATCACATTTTCCATCACACCAAAACAATAACAGTGTCATAGAAAATGCACATCGTAATTTTATATTCCTCTCCATTCCTCCAAGATAAGGGATCTGACCAGTATACAATAAAATCGGGACATCTTCAGACCAAATGCTTGAAGAAAAATATTAATAAAATACAACATAAATAGAAGATATTTACCACTTCCTTAACACTTTCTGAGAAAATTTTAGAGAAACAGATTAAAAAGAACATAGTAGAAATACATACAGTAAGATAACACATTTAAAAATGACATATACATACATGCAGCGTTTTGTGACATATAAATACTTACATATAAACCAACATTGGGAGATTGAAGGATTTTTTCAATCCATATTGTCTCGAACAATATTCGAGGTAATTTTTTTTTATGCAAATGATTGATATATAAAATTTATTGTAGTATTTAGCATCAATTACTGTTGCAAAGTGAATTTATTATCATTTACATATATCGAAAGATTAAGGGCAAGCGTGAAGCGTAACTTACTCGGGTAGTAGAACTTCATACTTCGCGATAACAGCGCCGTTTGACAGTAGCATGTTTCTGCGTAGTGACTGTATGATAGTGCGGTATGGCGGTATAACTTTGGGGTAATGTATGGGCGGTATCATTGCGAGCGTTACTTACGGGTCGATTAGCAGCGTTTCTTACAGCACTGCTGCACTAATGCTGTTGTATTGCGCACAAGTGCTGTGTTGCAGTATGACGGTAGTGCGGTATGGTGGTATGAATGTCCGGTAATGCGTGGACGGCATTTCTACGAGCACTGGTGTTACTTACGGGCCGAGTAGCAGCCACTCCCCACAATACTGCTGCACTAATGCTGTTCTAACGTTGTGTACAAACGTTGTCTCGTAGTACGGCGGTAAGCGGTGCCGGTAGTGCGGTACAGCGGTGCGGCGGTACTGCGGTATCACTTACGCGGCGAGTAGGAGCGCTCCCGCTCGTAGCGGCGCGAGCGGCGGTAGTGCGGCGAGGGCGAGCGGTGCCGGTAGTGCGGTAGTGCGGTACAGCGGTGCGGCGGTACTGCGGTATCACTTACGCGGCGAGTAGGAGCGCTCCCGCTCGTAGCGGCGCGAGCGGCGGTAGTGCGGCGAGGGCGAGCGGTGCCGGTAGCCGCGCGCGTAGTAGTCGCGCTCCCGGTAGCCGCCGCCGCCGCGGTAGTAGTAGTCGCTGGAAAGGAACAAAAGTATATGAATACTGTTGAACTGGTACCGGTTATGGTATAACGGTACCGGAAAAGAAGTGTAAAAGTAGTGTCGGTAAAGTGGCATAAAATAGTGTTTAAGTTGTGGTGGACGGTGAAAATTTATGCACTTAATAAATGTAAAAAAAAACTACTCACTCTCTGTCGCGCCCGCGTCTGTCATATCCATTGTCACCTCGTCCAAGACTGAAAAAGTAATTTACCAAATTAGTTTCCACAATAAAACAATTTTCTAATAATTCAAAACACTCATTATTTTAATTAAAAAAATATCCTGATTTCAATCATTATTTAAGCATGCACTTTCCTTCCAACAACATAGTACACAAAATTTTGGAAATAAAGTTATTGTTTATTGTTTAAAGTCACTCACTGTGTAGGTTTCCCCATATAAATGCCGGGTGTTGGCGTGTGCGCTCTCTGTGTGATCGAGAAGTCCACCCTGATCCGCCTGCCGTCAATCTCCATGCCGGTGCACTCGTTCTTCGCAACTTTTGCGTTTTCTTGCGACTCGAAGTATACAAAGCAGAAACCGCGCGAGCGACCGGTCTGGGAACAGAGTAGATTTAGATTTAATATTATGAAATAGGTAAATTATGTACCTAAGTAAAAATAATATTTGCTGAAAATGTAACTTATCAATTAAATAAAAACCGGCCAAGTGCGAGTCGGGCTCGCGCACAAAGGGTTCCGTAGCAGCAAATATAATAAACTTATTATTTACAGTTAAATCAACCTATCTCAAAAACTATAAGAGATACTTTGATCAAACCAAAAATCGTTGAAAGAGTTAATTAGCATGCATCACCTCTATTTTTTTTAGAATTTTATACCCCGTAGTTATAAAAATAGAGGGGGGGGGACATACTTTTTACGACTTTGAGAGCTGATATCTCAAAAACCGTTCACTTTAAGAAAAATGTTTTTTAGAAAACTTTATATCATTTTAAAAGACCTTTCCATTGATACCCCACACGGGTATGTACATCGAAAAAAAAAATTTCATCCCTCAGTTACATGTATGGGGGGCCCCACCCCCAATTCTTTTTTTTACTATTTAGTGTCATATTTTTGTAGCGGTTCATACAACACATATTCCCATCAAATTTCATCACTGTAGTACTTATAGTTTCCGAGTAAATCGGCTGTGACAGACGGACAGACGGACAGACGGACAGACGGACATGACGAAACTATAAGGGTTCCGTTTTTGCCATTTTGGCAACGGAACCCTAAAAATTAAAGAATTAAAGAAAAAAAATGTTAGTTAAATTATGACTAAGTAAAGAGTAATTGTAATTGATAATGGCTTTCACACTTGATAAATACATTTTTAATAACACACACTTGAAAAGTTATTTGATAACCGACTTTCTAGAAACTTGATAAATAAACTATATAACACGACAAATTAATCAGATTTACATACCTTTGCGTCAATAACAACTTGTACTTTGTCAACTTGTCCATATTTGGAAAAAATGTGATGAATTTGCTGTTCCGTAGTGTACAGACTCAGTCCGAAAACACCGAGGCATCGGGATGGCGTTGGGTTCTCCTGAAAAAAGAGAACACTAAAACTTGTGGTATGGTGCCTCTCTACATAAAACAAAACTGCAAAGAAGCTTAAAAAATTGTCATTGCCATTTTTAATTAATAAAAAACAAAAAATAGGTAAGAAAAAAATAACTTTACAGTCACTACTACTATATGGTCATGTTATACCATTTTAAAATCATTTAATGTACAGTTAAATTTCATGCTCAGTTGTCATAACATTATTCTTTCTGAGAGTATGTTTATCAAGACAAATTGTAATGGTATCAATCTGGTTAGCACCTTTTAAATGAGGTTATTGAAAATGTTACATGCATGCATTAAAAACTGAACCCTTCCAAGTAGTCGGGAAGACAAGCAAATTAGTTTTAAGCAGTGTTTTGTTACTTTATCTACACTATTTGAAACTACATAATATACATACATAAATATTACCTTCAAAGCTCTCTTTTTAGTGCGATATTTGTAATATTAAGATGTTATATTAGAATATTATTAATATTTAATAACTCAGCCCCCGGAATCACAGACACAATAGAAAATCTATTGTGTCGTGGTCCGATCGGGTCACTCGGGGCTCAATGGGTTAAAATATATGTATGTGCAAATGGGCCTTTAGTAAACTAACATATTTTCCAGTTAGCTCACTCTAAATCCACTCTTTACTCTTCCAACATATAGGATACTAATACGTATAAGTACTTCGTACAAGCATTTCTGTGTTGGAAAATTCAAATTCAATTTATTTCATAGTGATGTTTTTGTCAATTTGTAAATTGTAATTCTCTAAACAAAATTAAAACTCTATGTTTATTTTCTAACTTAAGTTATATGCATGTTAAACTAATGAAACATCATTAGCTTAAGTACCTACTAATTAAATTAGCATCATTTATTATATTAATTATAATTTACAAATGTATCACTTAAACTACATAATTAATGAACTATTGTAAGTAAATACATATATATATATAGCAAACAAAACTAGCTGCTAGCAAAATTATGTGATCGTTAAACATGACTAGGAGTATGGTAACTAACATTGTGACCAGATAACTTTATGTACATATAGAGAAGAGATGGTACAAAATAGCAAGTCTACTATACAAAACAAAACACTGCCCACCCCATCTCTACCCACCACCCAGCGCCCACAACACTTAGCACTTAAAACTAATAAAGCATGCACGTAATATGGTTTGGATACAATCAAACTTACACCACTCACCCTGTCGCCTGTGTGCCGCCTTCGCGACGACATGGGGCTGTGCGAGTGCGAGCGGCCGCGCGGCGTGTACGAGCGCGAGCGCGAGCGCGAGTAGCGCGCCGAGCGGTAGCGCCGCGGGGACACAGAACGGGAACGAGTGCTGCAACGATAGAGGAGTTGTTGTATTAACATTCCTAACATAACACTGGTTGCCCGCAGCTTCGCTTGCGTGGAAAAGATAAATTTTCATGGTATAAGTTTTCATCCCCTATTTTAGGTACCCCTTTAGGGGATGAATTTTCTAAAATCCTTTCTTAGGGGACGCCTACGTTATGACATCTACCTGTATGCCAAATTTCAGCCCGATACGTTCAGTGGTTTCGGCTGTGCGTTTATAGATCACTATATTAGTCACCTTTAAGTTTTATATATTATATAACATATCATCTTATGCAGGAACGGGTGCTGCAATATAACATATTATAACCTTTGACTTATAATATTAAATGTATGCAAAACTAGATTTCCACCCATACTCAAAGATAAGCTTGCATAGTTCCCGTTCCTATGGGATTTCCAGTATAAAAAGTAGCCTATGTCTTATTATGAGTCTTCAGCTAAGACATAGGCTCCATAATACAATAACATAAACATACAAAATTTCATTGTAATCAGTTCAGTAGTAATTTATAATATTAGTAGGATTTATACAATAACTTTTCAAATAGTGTTAACACATATATCTAAAAAAATTGTAATTTCCCTTTCCGACAATTTTTTGTAATAAATTGTTCCTTTTTGGATGGACATATAAAATATGAACCCATATCCAGTCTTACATTTGTTATGTTTGTATCTTATTCATGTGTGTCTTATGTTTGTTTTTTTTTCTTATACATGTGTAAACCTCGGAACTTATTTTGATGAAACTTCGCTGTGGTGTAATTTATGTACCAGGATAACACTAAAGCTATATAGATACTATCTTTTACCAGCCGGTTTCGCCTTGGGTAAAACCACTAGGCACAGCTAGTGCTATAAGTGCCAAAATATAGTGCCGATTCAATTTACTCCAGTAGCAATATTATCAAAATGCAATTGCATAGTGTGCCATAGACATTGCTGAAATTTAATTTGGAGTAATATTTCACAACTACAGTCTTTAATAAAAAACTGACGGGGTTTACCAACACATGAATCATTACACTTTGATAAAATATTTTCTCTTAAAGAAATGTATTTTATAACTCACACACACAATGATTGTATATTCATGAAACCGGCAATTAATAACATAACATAGAAATGTGACACTGGGTCTTCGCTTTTATTTACAGTTACAAAGCTTATTTTAATAAACATCTGCCTGACCTAAATTATTTTGTATTTCACATATTTGTACACATAGTTTTGACGACACTAGTATGTGTTGCATTAACCAATATACCTACTTCCTTTTAGCACTTTTTGCATGCATTCATAACAGGAAAGTAACGCAAGAATGGCTATGATTGCTGACAACAAAAATGTTTTGAATGTGGCGTGCGTTATCACATAATATCCTGTAATTTTAGCATGTAAATTATTATAATTGCCATTTACATTAAACTGAATTACTTACATTTTTATACACATCCCCGTTACATATTTATTGATAAGACTTTAATTATATGATAACAATATAATTAGTAACAATATCAAAGATTTGTATAAAATTTGAGAAAATGTAGGGTGAAATTAATGGAAATATGTTCCTCATTCATTGTAGATGATAAATGAAACTAGAAATTTTTCTTTAGTTTTCATTATTCAAAGATAAAACCAGCACAGTAACAAGTTTTCAATTATCGTAAAAACGAAGCACGCGTAAACGTTATCAGCAATAACGTTTCTGTTATTGATAAAACAATGTGTGTTTTATTGATCAAACACACAAGCTGCCTACCATTGTATAGTCACTATACAATGGTAGGCAGCTTGTGTTGTACTATACTATAGTGTATACTTTTTGAGCGGGCATACATATCTACAATACAATATAAATTATAATTTATCTCATGCTATTGTTATTTTAACATATTTGTAATAGAATCTCATTATTTAAAAACACATCCAGTAGGCGTATGATTATAGAGGTCACATAATTTACATCAAATGATCAAGTTCTAAAAATTTATTCAAAATTGCGGTACCGTTTTTTTTAATATATTATTGCGCAACTCGTTGCCTTGACAGCAAGGTTATATCGATAAAAAAACAACTACGGAAATGCTATTAAATCTTTGCAAATAACTAGAAATCTCTGCTTTTAACTACAATAATCAAAAAAATGCTGTAATTGTAGACTTACGGGCTCCTATACTTCCGGCTTGATGCTTTTGGCGGCGGCGGTGTTCTCGACCGGCTTCTGGTGTGTCCCCGAGACATGGTTGGAGGCTTTGGTACTGGCTCCCTAGACCCGTTGCGGGTCCTAGAGCGGCTCCTCTGAAATTACCAGAAATACAATCGCACCAAATAACCTCACGCGCCCCGGCAAAATAAAACGTACATAGCTTCAACCATAACTAAAAAGTCAAGTTAATTATAGTACCTCTCGATCCGACATGTTGCACAAAACAAAAGAAATAACAATCGTTTACTATTATTAAATAAGCACAATAATTATTCTAATTTTAGATCGCGGTTAAAAACAAAACCGATCATGCGAAAGCCGACAACGCGGTCGAGAGAGAAACAAAATGGCGTCTTTTATAACCGCGGTCCGCGGCGCATTCACAACTTGAAGCGGCCCGAGGCGTGCAACCACAGACTACATAATATATATTTTTTATCTCATAATTTAAATTATTTTGAATTTCAAATAACTTTAATGTTTCTTATACCTATTATGATGTAAAACGACTAGGATATAATATATATATAGCACTAGCTTTCCGCCCGCGGCTTCGCCCGCGTTTTCAAAGAAAAGCCCGTTCCCGTAGGATTTCCGGGATAAAACCTATCCTATGTCCTTTCTCGGGTATCAAAATATCTCTATACCAAATTTCGTGCAAATTGGTTCAGTAGTTAAGGCGTGATTGAGTAACAGACAGACATACAGACAGAGTTACTTTCGAATTTATAATATTAGTATGGATTGAATAAGTTTCATAATAGCATGCAATAATGAAAAGTGTTGCTGAATTATTGTTTTATCTATTAAATCTCTGTCGAAATGCAATCAGATAACATAATTGCTCATTAAGAAAGTTCATTAGTGAAATAATTAATGTTAAAGCTCCTAAAACAGGGCTATCTTATTATTAGATAAATAGCAGCGAATAGAAAATTTTATCAAGCAACCAGCAACTCACTATCACTTTGCTCTTAAATAGGTTCACAAAATCTCTTTATATATAAGTATATATAAAGTAACGTATGTTATATAAGGGCAATTTCGTATGATACGTATGATACGTTGCTATGGGAGAGATTATACTGGTCAGTCGTTACATACTTTTGGAATGTATTATAAAAGTCCTAGTAAATCAATTTTATACCACCTTTTTCAACAACTCCAGTTGTTATTCCAGTTACATCTTTAGTTAAGTGCATTTCCACAGTACGGTTAAAAAATTGAGTGCTATAGAAACGATGGAAATATTGAATGGAAGTTAGGCAAGGCGGAAGGGCTGGCTTTTGTGCGAGAGTATGTAAAATGGCGTCGACGCTTCTATATCGCAGCGAACTCGTTGCACTTCCGCGGCGTGTTCGTTGTGCACCTGCAACGTATTCGTAGCGTACAAGCTCCGCTTTGAAGACGCTCGCAATCCGCTAGTGTTATATGGCCCTAAAGTGGCTATAGGATATATAGTCCCTATAGTGTTATATTATCTGTGGTCAAAACCATAATATTGTGTCATCATAATATGTCAATTGTCAATGTCATTAATCATACGTCTGGTGTCACAATAAATTCGAAAATCGGAAAATATTTCGCGTGGACGTGGAAATGCTCGTTATTTTATTTAATTAGAAATAGAAAGAATTATTAAATCATGAGTGACAAAGATGCCGAAAACTGTCCCTCAGGCGACCAACCACAGGAAAAGACCGCTAAACAGTTGGAAAAAGAAGCTAAAAAGGCTGCTAAGTTAGAAAAACTTAAAGCCAAATTGGATAAGAAGAGTACTGCGCCAGCTGCACCAAAAGATAAACCTGAGGTAGATTATGCAGAAGCTTAACTCACATAAAGTTTTCAAATTATTGCTGACTTTTTATACATTGTTTAAAAAATCAAAATAAATAATATAAATTGTAGGTTAGAAAATGTTCAGGTGAAAGGAATATTACGTGTATTGTTTGAACGTTGCATCATTTCCTGAATACATGCGTTTATCCCATATGCTTACATTTATTCTACTTTAAATCTCCCCTCAATATATCTATGATATCTTATAATGAACTTCTAACTTCATGTTATTCATAAAACCTTCATATTACTCAAGCCACTGTAATTTAAACTTATTAATACCTAACAATAATATTCTATTTTATAGAAAAAAGTAAAAGAAACAAAGGAAAGCGCAGTATATACAGCAAATACTGCACCGGGAGAGAAAAAGGACATCAATGGACCTATGCCAGATGCTTATAGCCCCAAATTCGTGGAGGCGGCATGGTATTCCTGGTGGGAAAAGCAAGGATTCTTCAAACCTGAATATGGGGTTAGTCCTACTAGTAATATTATAAAGTTTGTGAGGATGTGTATGTGTGTGTTTGTTACTCTTTCACGCAAATACTACTGAACCGATTACAGTGAAATTAAGCACTCATATAGAGGGTAACTTGGATTAACACATAGGATAAGTTTTATCCCGGAAATCCCACAGGAACTGAACAGGGCCAACTAGTAACACTGCACAAAAGAAATTGAGATACATAAAGAACAGAACACTGGTAGTGTTTACAGGTAAAAGAGAAAGTAATATTATGTACATTTCATTTATGTTACGTTAATTCAGTTAGTTACAAAAGTTTAAAATTTATTATGCTTGCATTATCTCATGTTATCTCATAATGTTATAAGAATATAATAAACAAAAATTGCACTATCAAATTTTTGTTATCATTCCTGTAGTATATAACAATCTTTATTGATTTTTAAGCTAATGTAATAAATAAAACAACACTATCAGGTATGTTATAGGAATTAATATTAAACCATGTATGGTATTTTTGATTTTGATTGCATTTAACACAGTACTTTACAGTATAATAAATTGTCCACATGCTATGTGAAAAATTAATGTCATAACAATGCAATTTCAATTTAAATCAAAATACAAGGCAATCGTTTATCTCCACACAATTATAGGAAGAATGAATAATTAAAGCCATTTAACATATACAGGGTTACAGGAAAAGTCGATGTAGATCCGTTAAGGGCATGTAGTACACATCATTTCTGAATGATTTCACTATGTAACCTCCCATCCTAAACTTAACCGTTTTCGAGATATTCGAGTTTTAATTTTTTTTATGAAAATGCCCAATTTTTCGGCTATTCAATTGAATATTTTGAATTTTTTTGACTCTTATGATTATTTTTTTGGTTTTTTACATGAAGAATGAGATGCTTAATTACCTCAATGACTAAAATTGCACGTAAGTTTACTAAATAGGTCATTGTAGACGATCGAAACTTAAGAAAATAAGTACAAATTATAAAAATATATTTTTCTTTTCTGGATATCTCAAAAAATTATTATGGCACTTGCTCTGCAGATGTGCTTAAAAACATCTACATTTTATCAGCTATCCAACGAGGTATAACAACCTATGGTTGTATTTAAACTCATAGAGAAAAACACAGTTGAAAAGGTTCAGGTAGTAGGTCTAACGGGTCCCTCGGCTATTGTCCTTCAAGTTAATCCGGTGCGTGTGAGCGAGAAAACTTACGATTTATGCAGATGAGAGTGAGAAAAATAATGTGCAAAAACAAGTTTGGGGATACAACATGCCCATTGTTTTGTATTTGGTCGTTTGTTTGCTTGCCATCCATTTTAGTCTGCTCATGCGATTCGTCCATGGTAGATGCGAATTATTGTGCTTTCGGATTCCCACACGACTTATGTGTGTGACTCAGGTGACCTACTAATGATCTCCCATTACAATTACTGCGGGACATGTGGTTTCAACATGATGGCTGCTCTGCTCATTTCAGAAGAAGCGTTAGCGAATGGTTGGACACGTAACTATCCTAACAAATGGATTGGACGAGGTTGGCCTTTACCCTGGCCACCCAGATGTCCCGACCTGACCCCCATTGATTTTTATGTATGGGGGCACATGAAGAGCCTCGTTTACAGTGAGCCCAACCCCATATCGTTAGTGGAAGTTCTCAAAGAAAGGATGCTGCTTGTGTGCTGTTGAAATGCTGCTAACGACATAAGAAGAACATTAACCACATGGTGTAGTGAAAAGTGGACCACGTGAAGGAATGAGAAAATGTGTGCGAAATAGAGGTGGACACGTAGAACATGAACTATAAAATTTTATTCAAAAACATTAGGTGAATAAATGTTATTTTGAACTGATTTATTGTTTCATTTAGCTTACTACAATCACCGACGATCTGTACGCCAACTATGAGTTGAGCGTGAGTGACTTTGTATGCCAACTAGCGTTAACAACGCACCGATTACGTTATTTTCCAAACAATAGCCAGTAACTAGTCACTTACGCTCAAGTAATAGTTGGCGTACGGTCATTATTTGTACGATCGACGATGTGAACAAAAAAAAATGCTATAAAACTGAATGATCTCCTAGGTCAGGATAGCGGGATATCGATGGATGCATGAAGGTTGTACCTAGCCGAGGGAGGCCTATGTTCAATAGTGGAAGCCAGTAGGCTGAAATGATGATGCTGAACTTAAGTCAAATTAATAAGATTAAATAAGG
The DNA here is from genome assembly GCF_905220415.1 of Colias croceus. Taxonomy (NCBI): domain Eukaryota; kingdom Metazoa; phylum Arthropoda; class Insecta; order Lepidoptera; family Pieridae; genus Colias; species Colias croceus. The sequence continues at coordinate 9,793,260 of NC_059548.1, read as the reverse complement.
GCTATTTATTCTGAGTGCCATGTAGCCTTAGAAACTAAGTTTCACCTTTGAGGTTAATAAATACCCTAGAGTGTTATACCTCGTTGGATAGCTGATAAAATGTAGATGTTTTTAAGCACATCTGCAGAGCAAGTGCCATAATAATTTTTTGAGATATCCAGAAAAGAAAAATATATTTTTATAATTTGTACTTATTTTCTTAAGTTTCGATCGTCTACTATGACCTATTTAGTTAACTTACGTGCAATTTTAGTCATTGAGGTAATTAAGCATCTCATTCTTCATGTAAAAAACCAAAAAAATAATCATAAGAGTCAAAAAAATTCAAAATATTCAATTGAATAGCCGAAAAATTGGGCATTTTCATAAAAAAAATTAAAACTCGAATATCTCGAAAACGGTTAAGTTTAGGATGGGAGGTTACATAGTGAAATCATTCAGAAATGATGTGTACTACATGCCCTTAACGGATCTACATCGACTTTACCTGTAACCCTGTAGAATATTATTCAAAATTTTAAGAAGACTTTTATCTTATACTAGCTTACCGCCCGCGGCTTCGCCCGCTTTGTCTCAAACCTAATAAATTATATACTAAAACCTTCCTCTTGAATCACTCTATCTATTAAAAAAAACCGCATCAAAATCCGTTGCGTAGTTTTAAAGATTTAAGCATACAAAGGGACAGAGAAAGTGACTTTGTTTTATACTATGTAGTGATTATCTATAAATTTATTTCAGAAAAAGTCTGTATTGGAGCCAAATCCTAAAGGCCAATTTATCATGGTCATTCCACCACCAAACGTGACAGGGAGCTTGCATCTTGGCCATGCTCTTACCAATGCTGTTGAAGACGCTATTACAAGATGGCATAGGTAATTTATTTTGTTACTAGCTTCCGCCCGCGACTCCGTCCGCGCGGATGTCGGTCTTCGCGTGGATGGTTTATTTATCCATTTTGAGTACCTCTGACAATAACATCTTATAAATATCTATTGGACCCAATTCCCAAATACGGCTAGGCCTATAATAATACGCAACGTGTGTTCGCGGTTCTACGGAACAATGTCTATGGATAAAACTGAAAAATTAAGATTATTTTTTTTCTACGTATTTTTCCAGGATAAAAAGTATCCTATTTTACGCCCAGGATAATAAGGTATAATTATACCAAGTTTCATCGAAATCGAACCGCTAGTTTTCACGTGATGCCTTCACATACAGACAGACAGACAGACAGACAGACAAAAATTTTTTTAATAACATATTTGGGTTTGGTATCGATCCAGTAACACCCCCTGCTATTTATTTTTTCAATATTTTCAATGTACAGAATTGACCCTTCTACAGATTTATTATATGTATAGATTAAGCATTTTATTGTAAATGATATTGATAATGAAAATTATAAATCCTAAACCATATTCTCATATTATAGTACTAGATTCCCGCCCACGTTTTAAAAGAAAAACCCGCATAGTTCCATGGGATTTACGTGATAAAAGATTTATTATTCTGGGTCTTCAGCTACCTACATACCAAATTTCATTGTAATTGGTATAGTAGTATAGTATTTGCGTGAAAGAATAACAAACATCCATCCATACTTACAAACTTTAAAATTTTATGACACATATTTATTTTCCTAGAATGAATGGTCGAACAACGCTTTGGAATCCCGGTTGCGATCACGCCGGTATCGCGACGCAAGTTGTGGTGGAGAAGAAACTATGGCGCGAGGAGAAGAAGACGAGACACGATCTGGGGAGAGAGGAGTTTATCAAGCGAGTTTGGAAGTGGAAGGAAGAGTGAGTGTTCTGCATTAATTATTTAGTAACTTCTTGCTATGGTAACCACCATAGAAGTACATAGTAGTAAGATACCATGGTAGAAGATTGAATAAATTTTGAAACCGATTTATTATATTGTTGATCTATCTAATTGGCTCTATTGTTTCATTGATGTGTGGATTTGTGACACTAAAATCAAACAGTGATAAATTCAAAACACTACTTTAAAAAAAATGAAAATAACAAATGGATCGGTAGCATTTCCATAATATGTGAATTTAATATTTAGTTTCATAGCATTCAAATGCTTTTTTAATTATATTTTTTTAATAATAGAAAAAAATCGAGGCGGGGTTCGAAACTGTCGTCCTTGAATACGCGGGTTTCATCGTTTTTTTTTCTATTCTTTACAAATGTACCATCCCAATATGTGTTGAATATTTTATTCGCATGCTAGATAATTAAATTTTATATTAATTAATTAATCAAATCCAGAAAAGGTGGCCGTATCTACGAGCAACTACGCTCCCTAGGCTCCTCTCTAGACTGGTCTCGAGAACGCTTCACAATGGACCCAGTGATGTGCCGAGCTGTGAAGGAAGCGTTCATCCGTCTACACGATTCCGGGGATATCTACCGGGCTAACAGACTTGTGAACTGGTCGTGTACGCTGAAAAGTGCGATATCGGATATTGAAGTGGACAAAGTGGAGTTGACTGGACGTACTATGCTGTCTATACCGGGGTATGATAATAAGGTAACGTACTATTTATAAGATCTCTGTGTAAATGATCTTATGTAGATTGTAAGAAGGTTGATTTTGCAATGAGAGGTTGTGAGTGGTGGAATAATGTTTTGTTAGGAAGGATGGCAAATGGCAATGATTCATCATATATTATATTTTATCATCATATAATAATATTATGATGAACATCATATATTCATCATATATTATTATAGTTCATCATATTATATTTCATTGTAAAAAAGTTAGATCAAATCCTACAAACTCTCAATAGAGAAAATAAATTTTACAAGAGAAAGAATTACAATTTTTGTGCAAATAATAATAATTTTTTTTTTTCATAATTTCAAAATTATATTGTCCACTATCCACTGTTAACTTATATTATCATAGAATTATTATGAATTAGTTTTGTAGCTATAACAAAATTTATTTAATAAATTCTTCCCATGCTTAATCTAAAAAAAATCCCAAACAGGTGGAATTCGGTGTGCTTGTCCATTTTGCATACAAATCCGAAGATGGTAGCGGTGAGGTGGTGGTCGCCACCACTCGTGTGGAGACCATGCTGGGTGATGTGGCCGTGGCTGTGCATCCTAATGATGAGAGGTATGTAAATTATGTAAAAAAATATTTTGGATTGGTGATCGTGTAGAAAATTTTTTATAAGTGTCGAAAAATTCCATCTTACTTTTAGGTTTCTTTTTTATGAAATACTAGCGGTCCGCCTCGGCTTCGCTCGTGGTACATATTTACGTTTTCTCTACATAAGAACCATCCTCGTACTTCAAGGAATATAATAAAAAAAGAATTATCGAAATCGGTCCACCCGTTCACACGTGATGACAACGCGAAACGGGTTTCATTTTTATTTATATAGATTTAAGATATTTTTTGCAATTTTATTTACGAGGAAATACTTGAAACCTATTGCGAGGGTAACACAAGAATGTCTAGGATTTTTTTATTTTAAATAACTAAAAATGCTAATAATAACTTGGACTCGGACCTAGAATCTAGATCTAAATAATATTGACTGGCATAAACTGGTCCTTCTGGATAGATTTAGTGCTTGTGTATAAAAAATAAATCTAGATTTATCCAACTTTTTACCATGAAAATTGTGTTTCCAGATACAAGAATCTAATAGGCAAGAAGTTGGTACATCCAATACTGAACAGGAAGTTGCCTGTCATTGCCGATGAATATGTCGATATGGCCTTTGGAACTGGTTAGTTGTATTTTTTATATAAAAACAAGTGATTTAACCGGATTTTAAGGTCAAATTATTTCATAAATTCGCTCTTAGAAATTAGAATGTCAAAAATATTACTACAAATAATACAAATTATTTGTCGCAACTGTTTTATAAAGTTATTATAATATACAATTCAATACAACACAAAACAATGTATTTAAATTAAAATTAAAACTATCTTTATTTGCGGAATGTAGATGTTAGGTATATGTACAAGTTAACAAGACTCTCATACACAAAATAAATCATAATAATTGAAAAGAAAATATATAATAAGTGTTATCAAATCAGGTGCTGTGAAAATAACGCCCGCCCACGATCAAAACGACTACGAGATTGGCAAACGGCATAATCTGCCTTTCATCAACATTTTTGATGATGAGGGTAAACTGCTGGACAATTGTGGACCTTTCTCGGTGAGATATTGAACCTTATTACAAGGATATCAAGATTTATATATGTGTTTGTTGTTTTTTTTTTATTGGAGTTATAAAATTATAGTCGAGCCAATTTAATAGGCAACATTTGACGTCTATCAATTTTATCTTCATAGGGTGGTAACCTGCTTAAAAACATCGATTAAAGTAAATTAATCGATACGGACTTGAAACATTTGTCAATCGAACTTGAAACACATGTCAATAATTTATGATAATTTTTATTCCCAAGTAATCAATGCATTCGATTCAAGAAGCTTATATCTAATACACTGGAGATTTCGGTATGAACATTGACGTGTAACAAGAAAATATTGCCCAGTTCATGTTTTTTATCACTTTCACACCTAACTTGGTATTGCCACTGTTAATACGAAGTTTTCCCAAGGCTACTATGTATGCTGTAATATTCTGTGCAAAAGGTTAGTTTTTGTACATGAGTTTGTTGATAAATTGCCAACAACGTCATTCAGAAGCATTGTTGGATGAGACAATTATTATTTATGCTAAATAAACTAAGTATCTGAACCAATTATTAAAAAGCGATACTCCCTGATTATGGGTAGTCACCATAATAAAATTGTAGCAACTCTCACTTTGTCAATATGGCATGTGTGTCAAAAAAATTGCGTCGCTTCGAATATTTAAGTTAATATTGTTGCTTATTTAATGAATATTTTCCGAATATAAAGAATGCATTGTATTGTGCAAAATTGCAGAAGTGTTTGGACACCAAATTCTGGCATAGAATTTCACAGGCAAGTGTATATTTACGTTATTTACAATATTCCTCAATACTCCTGCCTTTACCTGTTTAGAATCATTTCAATGGCAAAAATTGTCTAATTTAGCATCATTTTAGTAAGCAGTCATGTTAAATTTGTTATTTCCCTAATACTTTATCATTTTTCAACAAGTTTTCAATAAACAGATTTAACAAGTAAGGTAACCATGATGACGAGTTTTTATGGATAGCGAAGAGAATATATTGTAATAACAATATTATGATGAAAATTTAGAACACCATTTTAAAGATTGTTACTAGTAATGAAACAACACATGACATCGGTATTGCACTCACATGTAGTTATAAGATTGTTCGTTTTTACATTGAAATTTATACTTTTTTAACTTACCTCATATTTTTTGTTTTACGTATTTCAGCTTTCCAAAAAGTAAAATAAAAAGAAATATATGTGCCCATCAAGGTTACTGAGGATTACGACCCAGAAAAAAATACCTTTTGAAAAATAAACTTTGTAAAGTTAGCTGAAATTTGTGCAAGGCTGCTATAAACAGTTTTTCTTTGATGATTCTGGCTTGAAATTGACCCGTCGAAGCAACGCGTTTAAAAAGAAGATCTGAGTAGCTAACAATTTGGTAAACAGCATCTGATGCAAAACACAACTTTCCTCTATTTACAAAGGATGTTAATGCTATATATCGGTTCATATCCAAGCTTTGTAGCCAAAAGTTATTTATAACTATCATTCTATACCAATTAAAATTGTATGTACCTACCTATAAAGTATGACCATAATATTATAATATAAATACTGTTAAAAATATATGTCGTTATTATTTATAGACCATGATTTTTAGTTTTTTCTATTTTGAAAAATCCTGAATTTACAAACCAGCGTGGTCACTCGACAGAAAGAGACAAATAACATGACTGACGTCATTGAATGTCATAGTTTCTTGTTTCAAGTTAATGGTCATAGTGCAATCTCCAGTGTATTAGAGGATATAAGCTTCTTGATTCGATTCTAGATGTCAGATTTCGATTTTTAGAGTAACGTCTCTGGTATTTAAAAAGAAAAAAGGTTTATTGACACAAAATTGTAGCGACGTCAGTTCTTTGAATCAGAAATTTTTTATTATGTTTAGAATGGTTTATCAGTAAAATCAAATCCTAAAATTACTTGTATCGGTCATTATTATTATAAATATGTAATCATAATTGAAAAAAGTTAAGCAAACGTGCAGTTCTAACAAAACGAAATATCATGTTATTCTATGTCGTCGTTACTAGGTTACGTTGTTGAATTTTGTTGAACTGTCAAATGTTGCCTATTAAAATGGCTCTACTATAGTGGTAAACCTATCAATGATTATTTATAATTTAGTTGCTATTACGAGCGTTTTTGTAACAATAACCTAGTTGACTTTATATTTATTCTTTCATTATTTATTTTATGTATCCTTATACCCTTTTTTTATTATCAGGGCAAAAAGCGTTTCGACGTCCGTCGCGAAATAATCAAAGTGCTTGAAGAGAAGAAGTTGTACCGCGAGACGAAAGACCACGCGATGGTGGTGCCGCTCTGCAGTAGATCGAAGGATGTGGTGGAACCGATGCTGAAGCCCCAGTGGTGAGAGGAATTTCCGCGAGAAAATTATTTCCTATCGGAATTTCCGTGTGGAAATTTATTTTCTAATCAGAATTTCCGGATGGAAATTATATCTTTGGTGGAAATTTTTAATTTTTGCAGTTATTTCATGGAATTTCCATTTGGAAATGTGTTTGTGAGGGTGTTATTTATTACTGAAATCGACGAATAATGTTTATTTGTTATATTTAATTATGTAATAAAATCTAAAAATTGTTTATTATCACTTAGAAATGCGTTTAATATAAAATAATGCTTGTACATCTACTATAAACGAAAAACTATAAATTAGTACTGAAAAAAAAAAAAAATATCTCATAGGTACATACGCTGCGACAAAATGGCGGCGGACGCGATTCAAGCGGTCAAAAATGGCGATCTGAAAATAATCCCAGACAGCCACGAGAAGACGTGGTACCACTGGATGGAGAATATAAGGGACTGGTGCATCTCCCGCCAGCTCTGGTGGGGACACCAGATACCCGCGTACCGGGTTACTGTGCCGGAAAAGGTGAGGTTTTGGTGTAGTAGGTTCTTATTAAGTATAGATGTGCTAGATAAGAAGGAAGAAATATCTTAAAAATCTTACCTGGTCTTTGAACTATTACAAAAATAAAGTGCTAGAAATAATTAGTTTATTCCTAAATCCTCTTGTCTGTTAGTCTGCTACTAAAATAAAAACGTCTGTTATAATTATGATTATTATTCTGTAAGTAAGAGGTCTATAAAAACAGCCAATCCATTGGTCATTGATTTTCTCTATCTTTGTTGTCTTGTATATTCTGATTCGCTTAGTATGTAAAAAGAAATTATAAAAATATCTAGGGCAGATTCGGTGCGTTAACCATACTAATATTATAAATGCGAAAGTAACTCTGTCTGTCTGTCTGTCTGTTACTCAATCACGCCTAAACTACTGAACCAATTTTCATGAAATTCGGTATGGAGATATTTTGATACCCGAGAAAGGACATAGGCTACTTTTTATCCCGGGGAAATTACAGGTTTTTCTTTGACTGCGCGGGCGAAGCCGCGGGCGGAAATCTAGTAACTTATATATTGAATAATTATATTTGTATGAAAATGAATAATTAAAATAAACAAAATGTCGAAGGGCAGTGACGTAACAACATACACGCGTCCGCTCCGGCGCCGCACGCGCTCGGGGCGGCGCAAGGCTGCGCGCCGCGTGCCCGCCCGCACACACCACGCGCACGTATGTAAATCGTGCTTGTTGACGTGACAACGTCTTATTATTCGATAAAGCCGGCTGCACGCACGAAAAAACATGACTCATGCGGCGTTACCTCGCTCTGACTCATCTGAGGCGTTCCATGAAAGGCTTGAAGTGCGAGCGAGAGCGCGGAACGAGCGACAAAGAAGCACAATCGGACGTTGTCACGTTCAACTATAGTCAGTAAACCGACTTTACAGACAAACATTTTTTTGACTTGCGTTTAGGAATCGTGATGCTTGAATTGTACAATTTTTTATTTCGTTTCTTTTTGATTTTGTTTTTAAATAGAAGTTGGATATAAAAAAAATTGTTTGTTAAATAAATAGTGTGTAGTAGTGATATAGCTGTCTACACTCGTTTGGGGCACACAGCACGCGCACGTATGTTACTCGTGCTTGTTTTTTCTGATCTTTGTTTGTTAATTTAGGCACCGTGATGCTTTTTTTCTTTTTTCGATTTTTTATTGGAGGTTGTGTGTTAAAATAGTTTATTAATGATTATAGTATAAAAAAGCTATATCTAACGTATTCGTTCTTTGTTTGACTTGCGTTTAGGCACCGTTATGCTTTTATTTTTTAAGTGAAACTTCTTGATCGGGGTTGGAAAAAATTTTTGTGTAACAATTTTTCGTTACGCGTGACATTTTTCCGTTACGCGCTATCTTTTTCTTATCCCTACCACGCGTGATTCGACGTATTTCTGTAAAGTTGCATATAGTAAATTATTTTTTGAAAAAGAAGGTCATAAAAAAGTTTCACTTCTTACGTGTGTACAACTAGTACACGCACACATTTTTTTAATAGAGGTTGTGTGTTAAAATAATCGATTAATGATTATAGTATAAAAAAGCTACATCTAAGAGTATATCTAACGTATTCGTTTGGGGCGCGTGGGAGCCAGCACACAGCCCGCGCACGTTTGTACGCACAGCTTGTGGTTACACGTGCTTGTTTCTGCGTTTTTAAGAATAATGCTTGTTTTTAGTGTTTTTTCTCGTTTGACTAGGCACCGTGATGTATGATTTTTGTAATTTTTTTAGTTTTTTTTCGATTGTTTTAATTTTTTCGATTGACGTAGTGATTCTTGTTTGCGTGATTACGTGATGCTTGATTTTTGGAATTGTTTTCTTTTTGTTCTATTCATTTTCAGTTTTGAATGAAAATTGTATGTTAAAAAATTGATTAAATTGTAATGATACAAAGGATAGTGACATGGCTTCGCACACCTGACCGCACCGGTGCAACGGTAGTGGTTCTTGCAACATGTTCTAACTTTTGTTTTGTCGATTTTAATCGAAAAATGTGTATCATACTTTTTTCACGTAACTTTTTTTTTGGCATAGTTGCGTTTGTATATGTATACAAACGCAACTATTTATATATATAGCTATTTATTAGCATGTGCTAGATAGATAGTGTTTTATATTAAAATTTGAACTTCAATCCAATAGACGGAAGAGCTATGGGTATCAGCGCATACGCAAGAGGAGGCGTTACAAAAAGCCGCCAAAAAGTACAATGTCCCAGTAGAAGATATTAGCGTGAAGCAGGATGATGATGTACTGGATACCTGGTTCTCGTCAGGCCTGTTTCCGTTCGCTATATTCGGCTGGCCGGATAATACTGATGATTTGAAGGTGAGCTTTTACGGCCTTACTAATAAAAAGTTAAACAATGGATAAATTTCTACCATTTTCTACCATATAAACTCCTGCTCTTTCTCACATGAAAAGTCAATCATACAAACAGGACAGGTTATTGCAATAACTAATCCATTGCATAGCGAATGGGTAACATTTTATTAGTAAGACCGTCTGTGTGCATAATGGTCTAAGTAGTGTAAATATGAACTCAAAAAGGTTTCCCGACCTTTTAGTTGACAGAGATAAAAATACATGTCGCTGTATGCACCTTAATTTTCTTGTGAAACCCCAATTTTAAGTTTGTTTAATAGTTCTGTAGAAAAGAAAAAAGGGTATTTATTATTACATAAAAACACTTCAAATTGAGAAAATGCATAGTAAAATAGAGGTATTTAAACACCTTCGCCACTTTTTGACGTTAGATAACGCTTTTGATTCACAGACATATTTTCAAACATCAATCCCCAGAATCATTTATTTGTAATAACCTCCTCCTTTTTTTTGAAGTCGGTTAAAAACAAGTCGTTTTGAGTTTGATATTGTTTTGCAGGCATTCTACCCAACAACACTGCTGGAGACGGGTCACGATATCCTGTTCTTCTGGGTGGCGAGGATGGTGTTCTTTGGCCAGAAGCTTATGGGCAAATTACCTTTCAAGTGAGTGCGGGATTTAGGCTTAATTCTATTGCGGAAATATGTTTTTCTATCGAATTATTTAGAATTAAAATTCTGATGTAGGACTATCTTAAGGAATATTGGTGAAAAATTTCACGCCATTGTTTATTGAACATTGGATATACAAAAAAATATGACATTTTATATATTATTCATTAATTGTACAAAAATACTAAATACCGAATAAATATATTATGATAATAGTTTCACACTTTACGATACGTAGTTAATGAAGTGCACAGTTAGTTTTTTTTTCATGACATTGTAGGGTAGTTCTAATTTCTAACTACCCTCATAATACAGTTTACAGTTGCATACCTCAATGCTTAGAAAATATTTCTATGATATAGATAGAAAGTATTATACAAAATATTCTGCAATAATTAATTGCGGTTTCAATTTTTTTTCCTTCTTATGCCCCAAATAATTTTTCAGAGAAATCTACCTGCACCCTATGGTGCGCGATGCCCACGGCAGGAAGATGTCCAAGTCCCTGGGCAATGTCATCGACCCAGTGGACGTGGTGACCGGCATCACGCTGGAACAGCTCCACGAACAGCTGCTGGACTCGAACCTGGACCCCAAAGAGGTGGAGAAGGCAAAACTGGGCCAGAAACAGGACTATCCCAATGGGATACCGGAGTGCGGGACTGATGCGTTGAGGTAATACTTTCTGTTGTCAAAATACATACGTATGTATTATAAACTAGCGGGCCGCCCCGGCTTCGCTCGTTCATATATCGCAATAAAAGGTAGCCTATGTTCTTTCTCAGGGTCTAAAGATTGTCTGTGCCAAATTCGGTCCAGTAGTTTATGCGTGAAAAACATACATACATACGTACATACATATTTACAAACCGAGAGTTAATTTTAGTTACCATTTCCAGTATACCATTGAACAGTTTTTTATATAATGTTTGTTATTCACCTTAAAAACTACTCAAATAGCAACCTGATTTGCGTCTGGTTTATATAAAAAGGCCAATAATACGAGGAAAGACTACGACCCACGTTTTTTAATCAAATAATAATTTTTTAACACAAACACATGTTTATAACAAAAATCGAATATATTTCAGGTTCGCACTGTGCGCCATGACTCAAGGGCGCGATCTCAACTTGGACATCCTGCGGGTGCAGGGTTATCGTTTCTTCTGCAATAAACTGTGGAATGCTACCAAGTTTGCCCTTATGTACTTCCCGAAGGACACTGTTTATGAGGTAAGTTTTGTGTTCAAAAAGAAAAAGAAAATAAAAAAGAGTGTGTGTACTTATGTACACGCGTTAGAAGTTATACTTCTTTGGCGTATGGAAAAAACACTAGAATATACAACTTGAACATAGTTATCAATTTTCATAGCACCTAGAACTAACTTCATGCTGTTAAATTTCGGTGTCGGTGTGCGCGCGCATCGAAAAAATTCACTCTCATAATTTTTCTCCATCGCGCCAAAAGTATAACTTCAATAATAATAAGAATAGCCGAAGTTTAATGTATGAGTAATTTGTAATTCACAAAAATTTTACTAAATGTTTGATTTTCTAAGAAATACATTTAAAACGTCAGATTTATTTTGAAATATACTACCTTACCGCCCACGGCTTCGCCCGCTTTGTCTAAAACCTAATAAATTACCACCCAAACCAACCAACCAACCAAAACCTTCCTCTTGAATCACTCTATCTATTAAAAAAAACAGTGTTGCGTAGTTTTAAAAATTTAAGCATACAAAGGGACATAGGGACAGAGAGAGCGAATTTGTTTTATACTATGTAGTATGTAGTGATTAGATTTATTTAATACTTGTAAAAGTTTATATGAATAAAAAGGTTTTTAAGATTAAGTTCATTTTATATTGTTTAAATTAATTCTCAAATTGTCCTGCGACTTTTTTAATAACATTTTAATAACACAAACATACTCCCTTTGACATATTCATATTACTAGCATTCCGCCCGCGGCTTCACCCGCGTTTTCAAAGAAAAACCCGCATAGTTCCCGTTCCCGTGGGATTTCCGGGATAAAACCTATCCTATGCCCCGGGGTAAAAAGTAGCCTATGTCCTTTCTCGGGTATCAAAATATCTCTATACCAAATTTCATGCAATTTGGTTCAGTAGTTAAGGCGTGATTGAGTAACAGACACACAGTTACTTTCGCATTTATAATATTAAGTATGGATTTCCACATATACTTTACAGGCAATTATAATTTTTTTACACACTTAATAAAACCAGAAACACACAAGTTTTTTTTTCATAATATTTTTTTTTCAGGTACATACGCCCGGTCCCCTCCCAGATGATCTATCAATGATCGACAAATGGATGATGTCGAGACTAGCCGTGGCAGTCAATAAAGTCAACGAGGGCTTCAAAAACTACGACTTTCCCTCAGCCACTACGCATTGCTATAATCTGTGGCTTTATGATCTGTGTGATGTGTATTTGGTAAGTTTTATTTGTTTATTAAAGTTTTAATATTTTTAAATTAAATTTTCAAGTAAGACTTGGCCAGAAAGGATATGTAAGACATGGAATTGAAATAATGGAAGATAACATTTTTTAATATACAATATACATAATATACATATTCTTCTATGAATGAATTAAAAAAATAAATGAATAAATATTTGTTTGATAATCGCAATGAAATTATTTGAGAACAATGTATCCTTAATTGATTGAGAATTGTTTGATACTAAATAACTTTGATTATGATCTTCAAATTTCGATCACCAGAAATTAAACTCGGCGATATTAACTGCATTATAAACACGGTATAATATAATCACGATGCTATGATCTTAAACATCAACATGTTCATCTAATACATTGACATAAACATACCTTTATCTAGCAAAACAAAAATAGAGTAACAGAAACATTGAATTTATATTTTTGGTTTTATGGCATTCAAATGCTTTATAAATATAAATTTATAAAGATTAGAAAAAGACACATTCAGACACATAAAACTGAAAGAATAGAATAAATTCGATCGCTCGGGCGGGTCACGAGTGGCTGAGTTGGTTAGGCATCCGCCTCGGAATGGCGCGAAAGGATGCGGGTTCGAGTCCCGCCTCGTGATCGAATTTTTTCTATTCTTTATAAATTTATAACAGAAACATTTTAATTGAACCGTTTAAAACGGAGAGAAAACTTAATTTGTTATATAAAATGAAAACGAACAATTCAAAATAGAATATATAGATGCACTACTACTTTTTAGACAATAAATTTCGTTCTATCTTTAACAACGTTTTTTTTTCTATAATTGTTGACAATATTTTTTGACGTGATAACGTCTTTAAAATCGTTTTAGTCGGGTGACATGTTCAGAAACTTGTGTCACACCGAAACCTCACGAGCGCGATCGCAGGTATAACGAGAGAGAGACGGACCGATCTCCCGTCTCATCTCGAGCGTTGCCACTGCATTATGTTATCACGTAAACATCTCGATCGTAAACCTACTTTACAAACAACCAATTTTTTTAATTTAATAATTCCAGGAATACCTAAAACCCGTGTTCACACAAGGCTCCCCACACGAGCAGGCGGCCGCTCGCCGAACGCTCTACACCGTACTAGAGTACGGGCTAAAACTGCTCAGTCCGTTCATGCCGTTCGTGACTGAAGAGCTTTACCAGCGGTTGCCGAGGAGCGATGCGGCCTGCCCGTCCGTGTGTGTCGCGCCTTACCCCACTGTGAGTACTGCCTTTATTATTATTGAAGTTATACTTCTTTTGGCGCGATGGAGAAAAATGATGAGAGTGAATTTTTACGATGCGCGCGCACACCGACACCTAAATTTAACAGCATGAAGTTAGTTCTAGGTGGTATGAAAATTGATAACTATGTTCAAGTTGTACCTATATTCTAGTATTTTTTTTCCATACGCCAAAGAAGTATAACTTCTAACGCGTGTACATAAGTACACACGCCCTTTTTTATCATTTATTTACAGTATTATAAAGGCAGTATACTCGCATTATAATACTGTGTGTGCTGTCTTTATACAGCTTTATGTGTTACAAGCTTTTCGCCCGCGTTTTGAAAAGAATAGTTCCCGTTCCCGTGGGATTTCCGGGATAAAACCTATCCTATGTATTAATCCAAGTTACCCTCTATATGTGTGCTAAATTTCATTATAATCGGTTCAGTAGTTTATGCGTGAAAACCATACATACATATAAACCTTTCCTCTTTATAATATTAGTATAAATTAATACTTACTAGAGAAAAGGTTGAAACTTTTTAATTCTTTTTAAGCTATCGTATAGCTTCTATGCTTCTATCGCGGGCTTGAGCGTGGAGACCGAATCCAGAAATTCCGTAACGAAAATAACCTAACACCCCCCACTCCGACCGTCACAGCGTGATACTAACCTAGCCGCGGCAGTTTCCGAGTGCCACACGTCTCTTTTTTGCACCTAAAGTTCCATTTAATATTAATTTAAATGTCATATTAAAACCTCTATTAATTTTGAATGCGACTAATCCAAAATTATACAGTTTTAAAACGAAATAATTTTCCCACCATTTAATATTGTTATATTTTCAGGACGAAGACACGCCATGGCAGTGCAAGAAGCTAGAGTCTGACGTGGAGCAAGTGATGAAAATGGTCCACGCGATCCGGTCCACCAGGTCCGAGTATACGGTGCCGAATAAGACCAAAACGGACGTGTATCTGGTCCTTAGCGACGATTTGGAACATTTGAAAGAGGTAAAATTAATATCATGATATATAATAAAAATTTTTATTTATAGTAACTATACAGGGTGTCCCACTGTTGGTATACTAAGCTTAAAGGTGGTTATAGTTTTGCACACGCTGAGTACGTAAAAAATAAAATTCAAGACGCATTTTTTTCCGCATACTTAGATGAATTCTTAAAACTATGTGTACACCCATAACAAGCAACCCGCCCAACTTTGCCACCAGCACGTGAGCTGTCGTTTAAGATTATGTTTTCATAGACAAAATGCTCACATTAGCGAAGAAGTATATGCCGGCTGTGTGAAACTAGAGAAGAAATGAATTTTAAGGAAAAATTTAGCAAACAATTTTTGACGTAATTTTGTTGTTTACGTATTTTTTACGTGATCAGTGTATGCAAAACTAGAAGTCCCTTTGCGCTTAGTATACCGATAGTGGGACACCCTGTATAGTAAAAGCACATCAAAGTGTTATCACCACTCTTGTCTTTAAAAATATTTTTACCTTCGCCTGCATGTTTGTATGTAACCGACTCCTTTAGACATGACTTGACCTACTTCAAAAAGACAGATTTAACACAAACTTTATACACTTGTCAAGGATTGATGAAAAATAACAAGAATTTTAAATAAATTTATTAATGCGTGTTTTAAGTTTTAAGCTATTGCATAGCTTCTATCGCGGGCCTTGAGCGCGGGGACCGAATCGAGAAATTCCGTAACGAAAAAACCTCACGCTCCCCACTCCTTGGGGCGGAGGTGTGGCTTGAAGGCATAGCATGCAATAGCGCAACCGCCCCACTCCCCGAGTGACACACGTCGTTTTTTTATCTTGCATAATAATTTTTTCAGGTGTTCAAAAAGATGGAGTGTCTCGCAAATAGTCGTTTTGTAGCCGAAGCGCCGCCGATCGGCTGCTCGATTCTACCGATTTCGGATAAAATTGAAGTACATCTGTCCTTGATGGTGAGTTTTTTTTACAATTTCAATGAGAAATTAAAAAAAATATTGATGTTTTTGAAAGGTATAACGTAACGTAAAAATTTCAAAATTATCGCATCAAAAATGCATTTTTTTTATTAAGATCCTATGGGCTTACTTATTTATGTGAAAGGCAAAAAAGGATAAATAATAAGCACCAAGTATCTTTGGAATGTAGTACGTTTTGTTGATAAAAACAATTTTTAAAGTCAGTTTAGTAGTTTTTTTTGGTTTATTAATAATTTATTACTAATTGAGATATATATATATATATATATTGTCGTGGTTGTTTTTAAATGACATACATATTATCCTACTAATATTATAAATGCGTAAGTTTGTGAGGATATGTGTGTGTGTGTGTTTGTTTGTTACTCTTTCACGCAAATACTACTGAACCGATTATAATGGAATTTAGCAGAGGGTAACTTGGATTAACACATAGGATAGGTTTAATCCCGGAAATCCCACGGGAACGGAAACTACGCGGGAGTAGCCGCGGGCGGAAAGCTATTAAGCTATTATAGACTACTCCGTATAATATAAAGATATGAAACGAAATTAAGACCCCTTAAAAATTAAAATAAAATAGATAAAGCGAATACATCTTACAATAATTTATTTCCAGGGTCTCATCGACGCGGAAAAGGAGATTCAAAAGATAGTGAAGAAAGAACAAACTTTAGAGCAAACATTGAAAAAGCTAAACCAAGCGATGGCCGTAGACGACTACGCTAATAAAGTTCCCGCCGACGTTCAAACGGCCAACTCTGAAAAACTCAAACAAATCAAAGGAGAACTAGAAAAACTCAATAAAGCCATGCAAACATTGAAAAATATTATGGAAATGAGTAAAAACTGATCTTTATGTATAGATAATATTATATGCTGTTTAGAGTCACTTGCATTTTTTGTTTAAAATTAAAAGTGTTCAAGGTCACGATCTATGTAAGCTATTTATTTCCGTTTTATACAATAAATTATTTTTACGTCTATGTTTTTTTTTATTTGTTTCCTTTTCCTATCACTACATAGTATAAAACAAAGTCGCCTTTTCTGTCCCTATGTCCTCATGTATGCTTAAATCTTTAAAACTACGCATTGGATTTTGGTGCGGTTTTTTTTAAAGATAGAGTGATTTAAGAAGAAAGTTTTAGTATATAATTTATTAGGTTTAAGTCAATGCGGACGAAGCCGCGAGCGGTAAGCTAGTTACAGAATGTACCTAGTGGATTTAGATTTATTAATACAATATTAAAAATATATATAGTAACTCTAAGACAGTAGCGCACAGTAACGTGATCCAAAAGATCCGTGTAGCATGGTGTATGTCACAGAGCAAGGCAAGTATGTGATGGTGTAGCACTATACATATTCAAAATGGGGAAAATAAACCCACCGCTGTATACAACACTTTTACGTGAACGCATCGTAATTCGTAAACGTGAGAAAGCAAACAAAAAGATCTGTCAAATTCAATGTCAAATTTACACATGGACATGTGTCACTTTTGACAACAACAGATGATCAGGCGAATTTAATTAAACATTATATATTATTGCAATATCTTAGAGGTGCAATATATATTTGTTTGGAAATCATAAATACAATATTTTTACAATTACTACAAAATGGAATTCCCCGATCTCGGTGAACACTGCCAGTATAAGGATTGCAACCAGACTGATTTTCTACCTCTTCAGTGTAAATGTGGAAAGATATTTTGTAGAGTTCACTTCAACGACCACTGTCTTTCTGGTTTATGTGAAATGGCGCCAAAACCTCGGGATATAGTACCTAGTAATGATGAAATATACAGATGTTCAGAGAAGGGATGCAGGAAGGGTAACCTTCATGAGATGCTGTGTACTAAGTGTCATAAACATTATTGTATAGAACACAGGTTTCATCCGTAAGTTAATAGCGTCATAATAAGTTCCATTTTCCCTGCAAATGTTGTAGAGTTGAAGATAAACACTTTATACCTACCTAGGTCAAATCTTTTATTCCATTAACTGGGTCTATTCAGTAAAATTTATACCAAATAAATATCTATCTAACTAGCAATTCGTCATCCAGACAGGCCACTGCAGTCAATATTTAATCAGGACTATTTTATTGAATAAAATGTTTATTTTTTCAGGTCATGTCCTGAAATAGATGATGAAACAATGGCATTCAAAATTGAACAACTTGAAGCTCCTAGAAGGCAGTTTCATGAAGCTAATAAGCATTTACAGGAAAAGGTAAAAATTAATACATATTATTGTAAAAATTCTCTCTGTATGACAAGAATTTTTAAATGTGTTATAACTTTTTATATTATAAATGAAGTGTGTTAAATTTTATTGGTTGTAAGTTTTGATTGTATCATATTTGGTTAATAAAAAAATTAATTTGAGAATAAAATATTCTTTTAGATTCTTAGATCTTTGATCTTAAAAACAAATCTTTATTAATGTAATTCCTAACATTACAGATAACAGAAAACATAAGAAAAGCATTGCAATCAACAGCAAAAGTGAAGACAGCATCAAAAATACATCTAATGAGAATAAAACAAAAAGCCGTAGGACCAAAAAGTGTATCACCATCAGACAGGACTTATTTTGCTATCAAAAAACCAGCAAATGCCGAACCAAAAAATGTTAAAATTGTACGTGAACTAGAAAATATTACGCAAATAGAAACTGTTACTTTAGATCCAGATTTAAAAGGCACTGTACCAGTATTTATTAGTTCTAAATGGAGCCTAGGAAGAGCTATAGACAGTATATGTGATTCGTGTGATATTAAAAACGAGAATAATAAAATAGGTTCAACAAAGCTCAGATTGTTTCGGCAACTCGACGGTTATTGTATAAGTCCGGGACAAATGGATGTGGGTATCCAGGAGTTGATGGAAAAAGAGATTTTATTGGAAGGTGATAAATTGGTTATGGAATATGTTAGCACAGAGGTGTTGAATAGTGTGGATGACGGACAATTGTTTTTATGTTAAGAAAATAAATTTATACATTTTAAACCTTTGTTTTATTTTATCCTAACTCATAATCATTTTTAAAACCTCAAATCTACCCTTCAGGGTTGTGAATAAATTTGGCCTTGTAATTATAATAAGTTTAAGTACTTATTTTCCTACTGATAGTCTATTAAACTGAACTATTTGTGTCCGAATATGGGTTTTCTATTGCATTGAAATAACAAGAAAACATTTCTCATAATTTCATCGTAGGTGAGAAACATCTATAGGAATAATAAATTGTTAATTGATTGTATGTAAGATAAAGAACCAGTCTAATTATTATTTAAACATGGGCGTAGCTAGCCATGGGCTCAAGGTGGGGCAACAATAAAAAAATAATATGTAACTAGCAACTGTATGTACCCAAAGTCATATCCAGGTCTTCGAACCTCAAATGCCGGTGGCACGGCCGGCGGCTGTGCCGCCGGCATTTGCGAAGGCATTTGCGAACGTGCCTGCGAACGCGCCTGCGAACGCATTTGCGATGGCATTTGCGATGGGATCTTCTTTACCTTGAAAACTTTTTTTATAACACTCACTTTATTCTGTGTAATATTTTCTGAAAGTTTTTTTTTCTAAGGTCCATATTTTTTTGAGTTTTGTAACTAACTGTACTACACTCATTTTTCTTACAGTTTATGTAACATAGAAGCCTCAGCTATTTTCTTTTTTCGTGTGTAATTCGTTATTCGAATTATTCTTATTTATTGTTCACCTACCACATCACGAAATAGATCCAAAATGTGTCCCTATCTTCAGCCGTTTGGTCGCTGGGCGTATGACAATTAGAGCCAGCGCGCACGAGCAACTTTGTCTCCGCAACTATTTTGTCTCTCCCATCAATTTGTATGGGGAGTTGCGTCGCTACGTGCGCGCAATTTCATACTAGCCCATGGGTGGGAGAGACAAAATAGCTGCGGAGACAAAATAGTTTCGGAGACAAAGTTGCTCGTGCGCGCTGGCTCTTATTTGTTAATCAGTCATTGTAGAGGTAAATAATACTAATGTTTTGGTCTCATTTTCTGTGTCGACTGTCGACTTTCGAGAATCTAGTGTGAATTTTCTTACGGATATTAAGCTTAGTAGTTAGTACCTGGATAATTCAATTTTTAGATTTGGTTAGGTACCTTCCAGGTCAAAGCCTGGGTGGGGCAAGCGCCCAGACAGATAATGCAGCTATTTTAATGCACAATGGGTTCTCCAACAATTGAAATAAAACAACAAAATATAAATAAATTACAGCTATAATACAAATAATATCACTAATACAATTAAAGCATCGCCTCGCCGTTCTCCTTGACTTGGGACTGTGACCTTTTGTAGTCGACCAGCGGAAGCAGAGGTGCCGGCATCGACGGGTTCGTATGTGCTGTTGGTGGAGGCGTTCCCAACTTGTACTTCTCTATCAACCAATTACATTTACCCGTCCTCGCTATCAACGTGAGAAGGTCCTTACGATACTGTTTCGTGAGTATCGCGTAGAGAAATGGATTCGCACAAGCGTTCAATGGATAGAAGAATACGAGGAGGACTTTGCCGTGGCTGACGTCGACTAAAGGAATTCCAGCGAGTGCAGTCACTCCAAAGAAGGCTACTGGTGCCCAGCAGAGCAAATCAGTTCCAATTAATAAAGCCATTTTGTTCGCAATGCGTCTCTCAGCCGCTGCCGCTGCCCCCCTCCCGCCATACTTCTCCCCCCCTCCTCCCAATGACCTGTATATTTGCACATAGCATATCACAATGGTCACCCACGCGATCGCATTCGTCGCGAATAATGATCCTTGATACACAGCAACTCCAATATTTTCGCTTTCCACCGGTAGGCAAATTGACGTCGATGAGTAATCAGATACCCCAGCTAGCGGTAGACCAGCCATGAGTAAAGAGAATAACCACCCCCCGAGCATTATCTTCGCTGCAGCAGACAGTGTGATGCGTCTTTCGAGATAAATTGCGTACGTGATCGCAAACCATCTTTCTAAAGTGACGATAGTTAGGGTAAAGACAGAGAGTTGGCCAGAGAAGACCGAGAGAAAGCCGGCGACTTTGCAGCCGGTGCCGTATTGCCAGTCGTACGCGTAGTTAAAGAATTCTCCATAAGACCTGAGGTCGACTACTGCGAGCATGAAGAGGTAGAGTCCAGTGCAGAGGTCGGAGAACGCGAGGTGGCACATGAGGAACCTGAAAAGATATATGTCTTAATTTTATATGGTTGTCTTCTTTCAATGAACATCAGTTATGGAAAATTATATAGTTAGTTAAGTGTCTAAATAATCAATAAGTTAGGCGGATATACATTGATAAAAAAACCTATTATAGTCCGTTTTCAGGGCATGCTTGTATGGAAATGTATACATTGAGTAAAGAAATGCCATTTGGTAAGAATGTTGTACTTTTCCACCTAAGCCCCAATCGCCCGGTAGCCAGTCTTTACTCCCCGGCAGAAGGGAGGGAGGGGGGGGAGGGTTTACAACAGAGCGTCCGGCGCTCCGAAAAAAAATTCTATGCCCGATTCATGCCCCATACCAGTTTTTTTTTGAGTATTTAAAGCACTTTACAGTGGCAAATACGCAGACAGTGAAATTGAAAAGTTTGTGATTTGTGATGATAGGTCACTTAAAAACAATGTTTACTCACTGACCTGGGCACAGTGAGCTCGGTGTGGTTGGTGAGCAGCACGAGCAGCACGGCGACGTTGCCGACCACCGCGGCCGCGACCACGAACCACACGCTCGCGCGCAGCCACGACCAACCCATCACGTCTTCGCACGGGTTCAGAGCGTCTGGTAGTGGCGTGCATTCCACTTTCCGACGGCTGGAAATTGTTTATTTTATTGAGAACTAGCTTACCGCCCGCGGCTTCGCCCGCTTTGTCTAAAACCTAATAAATTATATACTAAAACCTTCCTTGAATCACTCTATCTATTAAAAAAACCGCATCAAAATCCGTTGCGTAGTTTTAAAGATTTAAGCATACAAAGGGACATAGGGACAGAGAAAGCGACTTTGTTTTATACTATGTACTATGTAGATAGATATAGAGAAATTTGCATCTTGGTTAACATGCTATTCGACCAACATGCAATGTGCATAGGCAGCTACGACACGAATTTTCCAATACAGTCTTTCTATGGTTGGCACCAAGGTTGACACAACGCGTAGTGTCGCGGGCGTTTTTAACCGACTTCAAAAAAATTAGGAGGTTATTTAAAACCATAACACAAAAATTGCGACATTTTACTATGACCACAGCACGTTGTGAACTATTTTTTCTCGTTTTCTGTCTGAGGTTGTAATAAAGGCTGAAAAGATAGAGTTCAATAAATTACAGGCTTATCTTACCTCTTGCTAAAATTCCCGCACTCCGCAAACAAGGGTACTCCAAAAGTATTATTAACGGGTGGATGAAAATAGTCATTGGTCTCAAAGCTGGAGGAATCAGAGAAGTATTGCTGTTCACTCCAGCCGTCGTATTCCTCGCTATTTGTTGTAGTTTCTTCTTCTTCTGAATATCTGCAAAAATAATAATTATTATTAACCAATAGAGTAGATTTTGACAGACTAATAACAGTACCTTATATCTGATGTTATAATTTATAAAGGCTAAGAAACTGGGGTTTTTATTTTTAACAAAGAATTTGCATATTTATAAAAATCTTATTGAATGGACTCGATGATAAAACAACAGAATTTTTTACTTACTCTATTCCAACTGTTGATATCTCCATTATTTCTTCAGGTGGGAGCGATCTTCGTGATCTGTTCGATCCATTCTTGTCTTTGCCGCATCTCTGTGAGGAGATAATTATTATAACACTATTTTTAATTTAACAAATTAAAATATCTGGAACTCGATTTATCTCTATCGGTTATTTATAACTAAAAATTATTTACGAGGCTTCGGAAGGCTTTGAAAGGAAGAGAAAAATATACCTAATTTTAAAAACGTATGAAGACATCTTATAAATATATCAGGGTGTTCTGAAATAACAAACAAACAATACAATCTAATTGTGACATTTATTTAGAAATCGGTTAACTAATGAAAAAATCTTTTAAAAAGTTTTTAATTTTTTAATGACACCCACCATCACAATGTATTCGCACCACCTCTGAATTAACGTCCAGAGACATTTTTACCATTTTTTTGATTTATTTCCGAATTATTTCAGTACAATTATTGCACGAGTTATAATCAGTTAGTTGAATAAATAATAATAAATAAATCTTTATTTGCCAAAAATATTAACATAGTTGAATAAATAATTATAATAAATACCTGAGCCATAATCGCCAGTTGCGTTTCATAGAGTGCGTGTCTCGCGGGGTTGTGTCGCTCGGGGAACGCGAAGGCGCAGCAGTGGAAGTGGTGGGTCAGATGTGCCCGCTCTAAGTTCTACACGAAATTATATCTTCAATTTATTTGTGTAGGTGTTGTTTGCATGCGACTTGAGAGAGCGAGAGCTCTATCTATACTAATGTAAGAGGAAAGGTTTGTATGTATGTATGTACTATGGTTTTCACGCCTAAACTACTGAACCGATTATAATGAAATTTAGCACACATATAGAGGGTAACTTGGATTAACACATAGGATAGGTTTTATCCCGGAAATCCCACGGGAACGGGGTTTCCTTTGAAAACGCGGGTGAAGACGCGGGCGAAAAGTTAGTCTAATATAAAACTCAAATTTATTTATACAATTAGACTTCTAGAATCTTCATAACATTGCTTTACTATTTATGACCAGTTTTTAAAGGTGTTTACTTCTTAAAGAGAATATCTACATAGTTTCCAAAGTCAATATCTTGTAAGATTTGTAAGTTTAAAAATGCAAAGTAGATATGTGACGAGCATTTTCTGTTCATATGTGAACTCTTTCGTTCTACTGTGCCGTTCTTACCCTTGATCAGAGTTCAAATCTAACATATCAATCCATACTAATATTATAAATGCGAAAGTAACTCTGTCTGTCTGTCTGTTACTCAATCACGCCTTAACTACTGAACCAATTTGCATTAAATTTGGTATGGAGATATTTAGATACCCGAGAAAGGACATAGGCTACCTTTTATTGCGAAATATGTACCACGGGCGAAGCCGGGGCGGACCACTAGTAATCTTATATGTACCTGACGTTAATGAAATCTAAATACACACTTGTCAACTAAAAATAATACGGATTATAAAAATATGCTTTTATATTAATAACACAATTTATTTTACTCACTTGAAATTCGTAAATAGACGGAATGTACTTTAGCGAGGGTGTCTTTTCAATCTTCAATGTTTCTAGTTTCTCCAGACCCTTGGTAGGCAATGATGTTATGGCGGTGTTACTTAAATCTCTGAAAGTAAATTAATAATTAAAATCTAATCTTATTAAATATAAATAAATAAATCTATACTAAATACTATTACTATAAAGCTGAAAAGTTTGTTTGTTTGATCGCGCTAATATCCGGAACTATCGGATCGGTCCCAAAAATTCTTTCGCTATTGGATTGGCAGATGGTTTTTGGATACTACGAGAGTGCGTTTTCTTTAGGCACTAGATGGCAATCGCAAAAGAAAACCATCTCAAATTTAATGGTGTATTTTCAGCCAAATTATTTCAGCAGTTTTGGCGTAAAATTGCATCAGCAAACTTCTTCTTTTCTAAGGCAATAATAATTAACGACATTTAAATGAGCGGCATTTCAGGTATTTGAGAAACAATTTAGAAACAAATTTAAAACATAACTTACAATTGTCGAAGCAGGAGATTACCAGCAAAGGCAAGCTCGTCCAGTCGTCTTAAATTCGGATTACCTCTAAAGCTACTGTAATAAAAAAAATATTTTTAAATCTTCCTTTTTTATAAGTTTAGAAATATATTAAAAAAATAATTAAAAGTTTACCTACAGCTTTGAAATTTGAGCGTTTTTGAACGCATGCGCCGGGACCTCTTCTAAGAGATTGTAGTTGAGAGATCTGAAAGAAAAATCATAATAATGTATCTGAAATTAGGATATGAAATAAAAAAAAATTAAAGAAAAAAGAATTATCGATATTTTTAAGCAACAAGGGAAAAAATAATAATTTGGGTTCGGATAAAATAAAAATAAATGGTTAAACATGTACCTAGTGACTTACACTTGATCTGCGCGGACTCTGAGCGCGTGCGCAGGTAAGCGCTTTATGTGGTTCCCTTCGAGATCACTGCAAATATAAAACTTATAATAATTGGGAATTTAAAATGCGAAAGTGCAATGCAAAATATGCAAGTGAGAGGAATTCAAAGTGATGTTTCGAATTCTTAAAAAAAAAAATATGGCAATGGCCAATGATAGTTGGATTAATGTGCATTGGGGTAATTCCGGCCACGGGGTAAATACGTATATGTTAAATTAATACGTAACTATCGATAGATTTAGCAAATATGTAGGCTAATAATCTATACATATAATAAATCTGTAGAAGGGTCAATTCTGTACATTGAAAATATTGAAAAAATAAATAGCAGGGGGTGTTACTGGATCGATACCAAACCCAAATATGTGTATAAAAAAATTTTTGTCTGTCTGTCTGTCTGTCTGTCTGTCTGTCTGTCTGTCTGTCTGTATGTGAAGGCATCACGTGAAAACTAGCAGTTCGATTTCGATGAAACTTGGTATAATTATACCTTATTATCCTGGGCGTAAAATAGGATACTTTTTATCCTGGAAAAATACGTAGAAAAAAAATAATCTTAATTTTTCAGTTTTATCCATAGACGTTGTTCCGTAGAACCGCGAACACACGTTGCGTATTATTATAGGCCTATAGCCGTATTTGGGAATTGGGTCCAATAGATATTTATAAGATGTTATTGTCAGAGGTACTCAAAATGGATAAATAAACCATCCACGCGAAGACCGACATCCGCGCGGACGGAGTCGCGGGCGGAAGCTAGTATCAAATATATTCATGCTCTTCCTTCGCGATACGATAAAGCGATGCTCTAATAGTGGTATTCACAATTTTCTGAAATTACCCCTCATCCGAAGTTCCCCCAATGCACTTTATATTTTTCGACAACGACTGTCACTAAAGGTGGTAATAACTCGTCAGAATAACATTTTTTTCCTTTCATAAAATGCTTTCCCAGTGTTGATTAAAATTTAAGGAAATGGCTTTTAATATACAAGTTCAAATATTATGACAATAGTAAATATAGACATGCTGATAAGCAATCCAAGATGAACTTGGATGGAAGGTTGACGCATTTAGAGTTACAAGCATATTTAATTAACTACTATTATGAGCCAAACAATATAATCAACTACAGGCAGAGGCATACAAAACTAACAAGCAATTGAATTACTTTTCAAAATCATACAAAATCCCCAGAACTCAGAAGTAATAAGTACCAAAGATCCTACAATCAGGCAACAACATTTATATTTTTATTTTATTTTTTCAGGACAATTTTCATGTCGGCATGATCTGATCCCATACTAAGCTTTCGCTTGTGTTATGGAAAACAGATGGCTGATAAACATACATATTATATAATTTTAAATAAATACTTATATAGATACCTTATTAACTTCAGACACAGAGCAAACATCTATGTTCATAACACAAATATTTGCCCTGGGTGGGAATCGAACCCACGACCTCTGGCTTGAAAGGCAGGACCACTACCACAACCACTACCAACCAAGCCAACCGGCCAGTCGGTACTATCGCTCGGTATATTATGTACTTACATAGCTTGTAAATAAGATAGTGTGCTGTTAGACCGCTTCCTATGGTGGTCGTGGACATGACTCAAGTTGGGCACCTCGAGTAGTCCAGAAGTGGTCACCATGCTGTGAATATAACTTCTTTCAATTGAGCAGTAGAGTAGTTTATTAAGTTGGATTACCTCGTAGTGCCACAGTAATGCGGTTCATAAATAATTCGGTTATTTTATCAATAATTAGGAATTCATTGTAAAGAAAACTAACAAAACTGATATATGGATTACCAACATTTTATAGGCATAATTGAAAATTGTGGAATTGTGCTATTTTTGTTATTGAATATGTCATATAAGTATAACAAAAAATCTTCTTCCTTGCCTTCATCGAAGCACATAAGCTCATAATATTCACTCACAAAAGGGTTTTGCATTTCAACTTTCATACTAAATTTTAAGGGCTAATTATTCTTCTTGAAGAAAACTATGGGTAAAGCGCTGAACTTATTTAAAACATCAATTAACAACATACATACGTACAATGTGCGCAGTTCAGGCAACGCCGGCAGCGGCGCTAGCCTCTGCAGCCGTGGTGCTTGTGTTATAAAACTGAAACAAATACGATTAAAATCAATTTTCGTTAGATAACAGAACGTCCTTTAACTTTGGCAAGAGGATATTCATCATCATCATCATCATCAGCCCATATTCGTTCCCACTGCTGGGACACGGGCCTCCTATAAGGGTACAGGCCATAATCCACCACGCTGGCCAAGTGCGTGTTGGCGGATGACACAATATGTCGTCGAACTTTTTAATTCTTCGACATGTCGGTTTCCTCACGATGTTTTCCTTCACCGTTCGAGCAGTGGTGATGTAACAAAATGCGCAGATAAATTGAAAAATCAATTTATTTCCTGCGCGCTCGCCTGGTCTCGAACCCCGGACTTATCGATTCGAAGTCCGAGGTCTCACCACTGAGCCACCACTGCTCAAGAGGATATTAATTAAGCTAATATAAAATAATAATAAGGAAAATATTAGGTAAAAAAAACTATGTAAGTACATTGTACACCCAACATGCGCAAATGGCAAGACCAAGACCGATAATATTTTTTTTTAATTTTGTAAATATTTCAGTACGATTATCTTGACTATCTAGCTATATAGAAGTTAAAGTTAAATCCCGAGTCTCCTTGTGGGGTATGGGACAGACACATTATGCATGTTTCACTGATCTATTTCGTTTCAGCTTTCTGTATCCTGCCTAATAATAATTAATCGGAGGAGCGATGGTGGTGAAAATTTAGCAGATTATGTTTCGGAAACTTATGTGAAATGTCTACATATACTTACCTAAAACCTAAGCCTAAGGCCGCGTTTCCACCTGCAAGAAAACTTCCGCGAGAAATGTCCGACAGTCTGTCTGACAGCAACTTGCAAGTCTACTTGCAGGTGGAAACGCGGAATTAGACTTGCAAGTTGCTGTCGGACAGACTGTCGGACATTTCTCGCGGAAGTTTTCTTGCAGGTGGAAACGCGGCCTAACACTGTTGTTGCAGTTAGTTACCACTATCAAAGCACATAAACCACAAAATATATATTTAAATTTGTACAAGGTTAAGTGTATCTTTTGGTGGTTTATAATCTCAGATTATGTTGGCTTGCTGATTATCACCAACCTACTGTTAATTCGGGATTTTATTTTTTTATAGCTGTGTGGCTATGTGTGTATTATATGGATAATTCACACCTACATTTTTTGTCGTCAAGTTATGTAATTTTTTATATTCATTAAATTTATAGTAGGTATTGAAAAGTAGCAAATAAAAATGATGTGTAGGAAATTATGACTGCATAGATTTAATAATCAAAGTGAACGGTATTTTTTGTGTATTGAATGTGATGATAAATGTATTCCGAATAATCTATAATATATATAAAACTCAAAGGTGACTGATATAGTGATCTATTAACGCACAGTTGAAACCACTGGACGTATCGGGCTGAAATTTGGCATGCAGGTAGATGTCATAAGGTAGGCGTAAGGATTTCCCGAAATTCTTGTGGGAACGGGGAAAAAAGAGGATGCACGTACAAAGTCATGGGCGGAAGCTAGTAGTTCATATATTTATTGATATAATATTTATATAGATTTATAGTTTATATTGTATCATAAACTGTAAACCTTAACCTGGCGATGCCAAAGTACTGAAGAGTCCCGTTAATTTGGTTTTAAATATTGTCCTGACGGGTTTGGCCGGTAACAGATACATATAAAATCGAATTAAAAATACATTTTGAAATACCTAGGTGACGAATTGTCTGATTTTCCTTTAAAATTACTAGACATTATATAAAAGCAGAGGAAGTGTAAAAATAATACATAGGTACCTAATATTTTAAACAAAATAATAATTATTATTATTTGCAAATGTCTTAAATTAAAAACACGTGTTGAATTATCTCCGGTAATATATATTTTTAAATGATACCTACATACACAGAAAAAAATCATCTTTATTGCTTTAAAAACAGCTTTGTATTATAATTCATGAAAATTATCATAATTGCACCACTCATTATATAATTTACAACGGCAGTAAATACTTCAAGACGTTTAACATGTTGTAAAATGTATTGTAAATGTAATCTCTATTGTTCACTGCTTGTTGCTATGATTAAACTAAACCATAGATATAGTGCTAAACGCGATTAGAGTGAAACCAAAAAGATTATGATTTTCACATTGAGATATTCTTAAGGAGACGACACCGCCTACATCACTTATGTTCCGCTCAACATACGCCATATATGGCGTAACTGCACGCTCATTTTTTATTTGTTGAAACACATCAAATATGCCTTCGTGTGTGTTACGATATTGCACAAATAATACGGAAAAGTGCAAAGGAATAACTTTCATCGGTAAGTACCTTACTACTTAGATAATAATTTTTAAAACTTAGTTTGAGCAAAAAAATGGCGCACAGATTTTGTTCGTGGTGTCTCCTCCATACGCAGTAATATTATCTCAATGGATTTTCAACTGCATTTACACATTTTCATTCTTCTTCAAAATATTTTCTGCATTATCACGCCGCGCCGCGCCGATTCGAAACATGGAGTGTCGTTAGAATGGTCTCTAACGTCATTGGCATTGGTTAATTAATAACTACAAAACAATATCCTACTAATATTATAAATGCGAAAGTTTGTATGGATGTATGGATGTTTGTTACTCTTTCACGTAAAAACTACTGAATGGATTTGAATGAAATTTAGCACACATATAAAGGGTAACTTGGATTAACACATAGGATAGGTTTCCTCCCGGAAATCCCACGGGAACGGGAACTATGCGGGTTTTTCTTTGAAAACGCGGGCGAAGCCGCGGGCGGAAAGCTAGTTTTTATGTATTACTTACGCGATACTAAAATTAAATTCATTATGGCTACAGATTATGGCGCTATATTAGTAGGCCGTAATATTATAAACTTTTGGAGAACTTTGTAGAGTAATTTTAGAATTAGCATTTTGACCAATTTTTACTAAGCATATAGATCAGTAAATAAAATATCTTCTTCGTGATTAAGAATATCGTATTATAACCATCCTTGTAAGATAAACAATGCTCAATAAAGATTAGGAAGATGTAAGAAGGCACAATGTTTATCTTTATAATCTTTCTGCAGTTCAAATTTGAATATTATGGTAGTAAGTATAATTTATTATATTTAAGAACTAGCTGTGCCCGCGACTTCGTCCGCGTGGAATAGTGACTGCATAGTAGTTACTAATTAATTTAATTATTGAGTAAACACGTACTACCATAAATAATTAAAAGAACTGATAGTAAAATTTATTACCGAACTGTGCTAAAAAATAAAAAAAATAAATGCCTTATTAATTTTCTATGTATTTCTTTTACATTATGTCATATTATTTTTAAGCACCAGGGGGGAGGCGAGCAAATTTCTTCCTTCCTTGTATGGATGTTATTAACAATGTATCGTGCAGCAACTGATCAGCTTAATCGATACTCAGTTCTTATCAAATCCAGCACCAACGACTTTCCTGTCTCACGCCTGTAGTAACTAAACCGTTTAGACCGTGCAATAAAAATTAAATAAAAAAAAACCCAACGCAACGAAGAAAAGTGCATAGAAAAAGGAATAAATAATTTCACAAACTTCCCGACGATCTTTAAAAATAAATACCATTTTAAATATTTATAAAAAAAACAAAGTCGTCGGGGCTGCCATGCCAACATTATCATAATATAATATCATATATACCTCTATAAATATTTTTTTTTAGAATGGTACTTAATTTTTAAGATCGTCGGGAAGTTTGAAAAATGATTTATTCCTTTATCTTCGTTGCTTTGGGAT
Source organism: Colias croceus (assembly GCF_905220415.1). Lineage (NCBI taxonomy): Eukaryota > Metazoa > Arthropoda > Insecta > Lepidoptera > Pieridae > Colias > Colias croceus. The sequence goes on along the minus strand of NC_059548.1, from coordinate 9,762,255 downwards.
TTTTTTTTTTAATTTTTAAATTTTTAAACTTCTGTTTCTTATTTTCATGTAATATTTTCAAGTGAGCGAGACCGAACTATCAAATGTACATCCATATTACATTCCTACATCATATTGATTTGGGCCGTAACCGTGCCCAAATTGTAATGGACCACAGTAGCAAAAGAAGTGGTATATTTAGGAAAAAAAAATTCCAAGGGCCAGGCCTATGTGGCTTTGAGTAGAGTTCAAAATTTCCAGGGTGTGGCTATCCTCTCGCTCCCATATCTCCTGTTCTTTCACAGATTTTTAACCCTTTCCTTTCCACCCCTAGTAAATGGCAGAACCGATTTTGATGTAAACCATATCTATACGTAATTGTACCTATATGTACATTGTACACGTCATATCCTGTCGTTTGATGCTCCATTTGGTTTATTTATACCCACTGTCGCCCCTAAAGTGCCCTAAATGTAATAAACGGATGAACCGATTTCGATAAAATATGACTAATTGTAATTCACACTTTGCCCTTTCATATGCCCCGCTTGAGTATATTATTTGACCACATTCGATTATTGTTCATTTCCACTTTTACCGCTGTAATCTGATAAATGGATTAACCGAATTGGATAAAAATATGACTAACTGTACTACCCGTTATGCACTTTCATATTTGACAATATTCGTTTTTTTCATTCCCACTTTTACCCATATATAGGTATAATAAATGGATGAACCGATTTTGATTAAATATGTCTAATTATACTTTACACGTCATGCCCTTTCATTTGATATGTCACTTGAGTATATTTGACAAAATTCATTTTTTTATTACCACTTTTATACCTATATCAAATAAATGGATGAACCGATTTTGATAAAATTTGACTTATTGTTACTTTCATTTGGTCGTTCACTTTCATTTCACTTTTACCCCTATATACCTAGATATAATAAATGGATGAACCTATTTTGATAAGTACACTTTATCTAAGAACCAGCGTCTGAAAATATACTGCCTAACAAAAAAAACCGCATCAAATTCGGATTACCTGTTAGCGAGCTACGGTAGCACAAACATGTAATATACACATATAGTTGTCAAACACTCATCACCCATCTTTTTGCGTCGGGAGTTAAAAATATAATACGACAATCGACATAATTTAAAGGACATTTTATGTATAAAATTTACCTAGAAAAAACATAATTCTAATTTGACCCCTTCCCCCCTACTACTTCAGCTTACCCCTCTCCCCCCCACCCTTGGGGACTTTCGATATGATCACCTGGACATTTATAGGAATAACTGTAACAGATAACTTATATCGTACACTGTACAGTGTACAATAAATAGAATGCCTTAGCAAATGTTCGCCGTGAATACTTAAATGGTTATAACTTTTTTGTTTACGAACCGATTGACATGAAATAAACACTAAATGTTAAATGAAGATTACTCCAATATATTAGTGAAAACCGCATCTAAATCGGATAAGCCGTTTCTGAGATTAGCGTGCACGAACATACAGACAAACAGACAAACAGACAAACAGACAAACAGACAAAAATTTTTTTAACTACAGTTTTGGGTTTGGGATCGATTTAGTAATAACACCTGCTAATTTTTTTTTCCATATTTTCATTGTACAGACACCGCTTTTCTAGAATTTTATTATATATGTATTGATGTATTGATGTATTGATGTATTGATGTATTGATGATCAGTAGGATTAATGTCGACGATACTTATGTTTATTGTTATATTTCGATATAAGCGTTTCTAAAGAGGATATTAAGACGCATTAATTATTTGTTTTCTTTAGTTTATTGTTTATATTTAAATACACTTTAAAATAGGTACTTTATGAAAATTCTGACTGAAAAGAAATTATTTTGCCGCTATAACAACAAATGCTAACAATTAAAAAAAAGTAAAATATTAAAGGGCCCATAGTACGGAACCCTTCGTGCACGAGTCCGACTCGCACTTGGCCGGTGGGTTATTATTAGTTTTTTTTTTTGTGTTTAACTTTCGGAACATTTTTAAAGTGAAACTTTTATTACATCGTCTCAAACTTTTTGGTCTGTGTAGCGCATGTCGCGTGACGACTGACGATCGATACGTACGATAATTATCGTACAAATACGATAATTTTTAGTTAAATGTCTATAGTGTGAAAAAAAGTTTCGCTTTTAACGTGGTTTCATAAAACCACACAACATTTTTTTATTTTATTTTATTTTTGTTTATTAGGGGACAGCAGAACAGTGGTTATTTGTACAATAAAAATTAATCTAAATACAGGTATAACTGTCCAACCAACAACATTATCCACAGTTTCGATACATACATTTTTATACGTGCAATAAATGCAAACATATTCTTCATTTCAAACAAACACCATTATAGGTACCTACTATAACTGTAGATGTATGTAAAAGAGAGTAAGTACTCACAAAGATTTGAGATTAGGCATCTTAGTCAGATCTTCAACGGCGACGTGCTCCAAGTTGGGCGCATCCATCACTGATCTGAAAGCATTATACCATAATAAAAACACTGTAACAAAGGCTGTTATATAAGTTCTAATTTAATTTATTAGACTAGACAGATCAATAACGCTTGTCCGTTCGATCGTTCGTCGTTTGCAACCTTTGAGAAAGAAAGCTTGGGCCGTATTATGACTTATTACCAGACAGTTTTCACCGTGAATTGAACTGACTGGCAAATTCATATTATACCATAATTAACCTTGGCTGGTTATTGCGATCATCATAATATATGAATTAGCCAGTCAGTTAAATTCAGGGCGTAAAGTGCCTGGAAATAAGAGGTCATAATATGGCCCAAGTTTGTAAAAATAAGAGACAATCATTGGTTCTCTCTGTTATAAATTAATTATTAATTATATTTACATTGGACCCGCCCGCGGCTTCGCACGCTTTGTCTAAAACCTAATAAATTATATACTAAAACCTTCCTCTTGAATCACTCTATCTATTAAAAAAACCGCATCAAAATCCGTTGCGTACTTTTAAAGATTTAAGCATACAAAGGGACATAGGGACAGAGAAAGCGACTTTGTTTTTAACCGACTTCAAAAAAAGGAGAAGGTTATCAATTCGGCCGGTATTTTTTTATTTTTATGTATGTACACCAATTACTCCGAGGTTTCTGAACCGATTTACGTGATTCTTTTTTTGTTCAATAAAAATTTTTATTCGGATAGGCCCAGTAGTTTTTATATTATGAGCATTTTTGTCTGTATTTGTAAATGTTGCAAGTGCAAGTTTGAAGTAGGTTGTTTTTAACGCAGTTATCACTTGTATACTATGTAGTGATTAGCACTCATTATTATTGTATTAAGAAGGCGACCAAGGTATGGATACTACTGCTTTTGAAAAAGGAATAAAATCGTAGATAAAACTCACAAATGTTCAATAGTGTGTAGATGGTAGCCAGCCGCATGGATGGTCCTCGCCGTCAGCCGCGTGATATTCGTCTTCAGCAACACCACAGACACTGCGTCTGTTTCACATGGCCGTACTGTAAAATGAAAATAAAACGTTATAAAATAATCGTTGTTTTTAAAATGTTAGATGAAATGGGGCATCATTCTAAAAGCGTAAGGCGTATTAAGTTATAACCTGTTTTCGTCTGTAGGTTGAAACAAAAATTTGGAAAATCAGCATTATAATTTGAAGATAACTGTATATAATATATGGATAAATAATATGTATCATAGCGATATGTGCACTAGTGACACCAACTACCAAGATACATACGAAGAAACAATCTACTATTTATTAAATAAATAATTAATTAATGCTCCACATGAGAGTCCGCAAGGCATAATTTATCACATTTTTGTACGCACTAACCTAACTTACTTGAATTTATTAACGTATTGTATAGATAAAAGATAAGCGGTAAAAATAGCGCAGTGAAGTTTATAACAACAATAAATGTAAACATCAAAGGTAGGAAGTGAGCCATTTTGCATTCAGTTGAATTTAGCATTTGCATTTCAAGCCTTATAGAAATATGAATTAGGTTAAATACTCCTTATTTTCTTAATACTACCTACGTCATTTATGCTTTCAGGAATTAGTTTCAAAAGTTTAAGGCCTCTTTGCAATCCTAGTATGATAGTATCCTATCCTATAAATAAATATTAATAAATAAATAAATAAATATTATAGGACATTATTACACAAATCGACCTAGTCCCACAGTAAGCTCAATTAAGGCTTGTGTTGTGGGTACTAGGCGACGATAAATATAATATTTAATAAATACATATATAGATAATAACACCCAGACCCAAGAACAAATAATTGAGTTCATCACACAAATATTTGCCCTGACCGGGGATCGAACCCGGGACCGTCGGCTCAGTAGGCAGTTACTTTACCACTGCGCCAACCGCGTCGTCAATCCTATCTTACTTAATAATATCTAATATTATAAATGCGCAAGTTTGTGAGGATGTGTGTGTGTTTGTTACTCTTTCACGCAAATACTACTGAAGCTGAACCGATTACAATGAAATTTAGCACACATGTAGAGGCTAGAGGGTAACTTGGATTAACACATAGGATAGGTTTTATCCCGGTAATCGCACGGTAACGGGAACTATGCGGGTTTTCCTTTGAAAATGCAGGCGAAGCCACTGGCGGTAAGCTAGTAAATACATAAAGAATTCATACTGCCCGTATCCACAGTATAGATACGATCAGTGTCTATTTTACTATTTACTGATTGCGTATCTCTTTCCGATACGTAGGCAGGTAGTCGCTCACTTTCTCTGATGTAGAAACACTTTTCAGCGAGCTATGTAAATATTTGTTACAGAAAGATATTTCCCTGCTAACATTATTTTTCAAAAATCAGTCAAAAATATTTGACTAAGGGTCTCGCTCAAAACCACTTTTGAGGATTTGTTGTGTTGATTTGTAGTCAACATTGGTTTTGATCGGCAATGTATTCACATAATATATCCCAAAAACTAGCGCATGTATAACAAAAACTGCTTAGGTATATGAATAAATAACTACATTATAGCCAAAAAACGTAGATACTTTACGCTCGGCACAAAATACAAGCACAGTACTATTACAATATTAATGAAGTGAAACTTCTTTATCGGGGTTGGAAAAAATTTAGTGTAACATTTTTTCGTTACGCGTGACATTTTTCCGTTACGCGCCATCTTTTTCTTATCCCTACCACGCGTTCGTTCGCGGTCGTTCATTCGACGTATTTCTGTAAAGTTGCACATTAGTCAAATATTTTTTGAAAAATAAGGTCATAAAGAAGTTTCACTTCTTACGTGTGTACACTAGTACACGCACACATTTTTCCCTGTGATACAAGTGTTACACAAACTTTGTACTTTCTGTGATTTATATTGACGAAAATATGTTCACATACAAACGTGTCACAAGGAATTACTGACATGAGTCCACGTGTACCGTGTACCAAAGTAGGTATTTATTGCGTCGTTTTAAACAATACTTGTCGTGTATTTCAATTTACTTAATTGCTTGTTTACTAAGTTTCATACCGACTTGTGTAAGTATCCGCTTCTTACGCTTTTGTAGTTAATGAACAAACATATCAACCGTATGTTTGTATTGTAAAAGCAACTTAAGAATTTTTGATATATCTTTAATAGATACTAGATACCTACTATTAGTAACTATCTATTATTAATATGAGCCAAATGGGACGATTTTAATTTGATTTTATTTTCTTTAGGAAGTCCTGTTTAATAAGGTATTACAGAATTTTCTCTTCATTATTTATGTCGTGGCTATATCGTAGATTTGCTCATTCCATGAAATGATTGATCATTTCACGAAATGGTCGCATTTAAGCAATCGCAAAGCTAATAATTCCAAAATACCTACTATTTAATGAAATCGAAGAAAATCATAGCACATGATAACAAAACATTTTTTTCTTTATGTGTCACTTTTAATCGAACTTACATTATGAATCATGATTTATAAATCGGCACGCGGTCTTAAAGAATGCTATAATTATTATCATAAATAAATAAACGAACTAGTGGTCTTTATGTATGAATAATGAATATAAATACCTGCGATATAATATCTTCTAATATCTTTGTGTTATCGTATAAATTTAATTTTCCTGAATTATCATGCAAATATTACAAAAGCGAAAGTTATATTTGAACTGTGGAGTGCTGGCTTTATCCGAAAAAATTACCTACCGAAATGTTTTTTTTTTCGGTGGCAATGAAAGTCGCGGGCTAAAGCTTTTAAATAAAGATTTTTTTTTTCATTATTAATTTGATATTATTTTCGATGCAATGAGTAATTGAATTTTAATTTTTCTATAGTTTTCTTTATACATTTGGGACTTGCAGTTGCATAACTAGTATGGAAACAAAGTACAATTTATATCATCAATAAGCTCTAGTCTAGATACCTAGTACCTATTTTCAAATAAACCTTATTTTGTAAACACATTTTTTCGCGTTCTATTCCGCCATGTTTTAGCGTTCTCTATTGCAAACTAGTCAACTGTTAATATCATCTGTATATTTGTTTATATTATAAATTAGACCACAGCAGTACTAACTCCATATATAATAAGTGTGTCACGTTGAACTAAATTGTTGTATAAACAGACACAAAGTCACGATCATGACTTGTGTATAAAATATAAATATAGATACCTATTGGATTGGATGTTTCTTGTGAAAAATATGAAGCAATTGAATCAATCATAATGACTGATTTACAAAGGAAGCTTTTCAAAATTAGTGTATATTATGTTGTTAATAGCGTGTATTTGTCAGTTATTTCCTTTTCAATATATCTTCTTGGTAATAAAAATGAATAGCCAAATGTGTTGCTAAGCGTAAAACTCGAGAACATTTACGGGTTCCTGGTTATTAAATATTTATTTAACGTTTTTGGTATAGCAGAAGGAAGGTTCTTATGAAGAGAAAACACGAAAAAGGTCAGAGGGAAGCAGAACGGAAAACTGTGTATATATAATTTCAAAATTTCTGTAAATACCAAAATTCAAGTTTTAAACGAGGCGAAATCAAGACTTTCTAGACAACTACCTAGATACAGCTAGCACAAAATCACTATCATCATTACTACATCACTACATAGTATAAAACAAAGTCGCTTTCTCTGTCCCTATGTCCCCTATGTCCCTTTGTATGCTTAAATCTTTAAAACTACGCAACGGATTTTGATGCGGTTTTTTTAATAGATAGACTGATTCAAGAGGAAGGTTTTAGTATATAATTTATTAGATTTGAGACAAAGCGGGCGAAGCCGCGGGCGGTAAGCTAGTAGTATATAAAACAAAGTCGCTTTCTCTGTCCCTATGTCCCTTTGTATGCTTAAATCTTTAAAACTACGCAACGGATTTTGATGCGGTTTTTTAATAGATAGACTGATTCAAGAGGAAGGTTTTAGTATATAATTTATTCGGTTTTAGACAAAGCGGGCCAAGCCGCGGGAGGTAAGCTAGTAAAGAACATAAGAAAAACACATTCAAATTATTTTAGGTACGGATTTTCTTATAAAAGTATGTTGATTTTATCTTTATTTCTTTCAGATTATTATCCACTTATCTTCAATCTAAATTTTTGTCGGCACACTCAATAGTCACGTATAGATTAATTTTTATATGAAAAACTAGTAGGTACTTAATCTTATCCTACTAATATACAAACGCGTATGTTTGCTACTTTTTCACGCAAAAATAGATCGATCGGATCTGTATAAAATTCGGTACAGAGATAGATTATCGTCTGGACTAGACTAGCTACTTTTAACCCGGTACGTACGGGAGTGACGCCGCAGGCTCCGGCTAGTTTATTAAACGTGTCCAAACTATCCTATTTATTTTTTCTTTTGCCAGAAACATGCCAATATCGTTAATAACAAATTGGTTTCGTGGGCGTATACGAAATTTGTCTGCATAAGGATTCCTTGTGGATTCATATTACGTCAAGTCTGTATTTGATGTCAAATAACAAAGTAATTTGCAGCAAGGATTCATGATAGGGAGGCGAAGAGGGGAATTTTCTGTAATACTCGAGCGTGGCAGTTTAAGATATGAGAGATACCTTAGACCTAATAGAACAACCTTGTTAACTATTTAGCTCTATATGTAGTGATGCGCGCCTAGGATAGACGATCAGATTAGTAAAAAAAAAACGATAGTCTGAAATACTCGAGCGCGTCAGATTAAGATATTGGGGGTTGATTTTAGTGTTTTAAGGCTAATTTTAACTAATCTGACCATAAGTCCTTGACGCCGCCGAGTTATAGGGTCGCGAACTTGTAAAAAAAAAACGTTAATCCGGCATTCTCGAGCGCGATTTTTTTTATTTCTATTTTGAAGAATATAATCTAAAAATTACTAAAAATACAAAATCTGCCGGTTTCCGCATGACCGGAAGTCTGGAGGAGCCATTTCGTCTTCCGAAAAACGCGTTGTAGCATATAAGTCGCGAACTTTACTTTTTCCAAAAAAAAAATAGTTTAAAAAAACAAAAAAGATAATTTTATTTTACAAAAAAGGTCTCTTTTAATTTTTGTCCAAAGTTAAAACTTTTTTTACTTGAAGCATCAAGAAACTCAAACTCCCGGTTTTTTTAGTATATCTCGAAAACTGAGGGTGTTAAGAAAAATTGATATGAAATAACGATGATTAAAAAAAAGAAACCCACAAACCTTTTTCGGTCAGATTAAGAGAACCCACCAACATTTTTGTCAGATTAAGAAAATATGCTTTCAGGATACCGAGATAAACCTCCACTATGAAAATCTGACGCGCTCGAGTATTTCAAAAGGATTTTTTTTTCTGCATTTTCAAAAATTCATCGTAACTTATCGTCATGCCGTAATCGTCAGTTTTTTTAAGGGGAGCTTTTTTGGGGCCTACTTAACACCCCTTCCGAAAATCTGACGCGCTCGAGTAAATTTTTTTTTGTGCATTTTTGACTAATTTATATGCCTAGCCCCACCACGCAAACCGGCAGATTAGTATACCGTTGTTATCAGAGGCACTTGGGGCATACGTAGTATGAATATCTGACGCGCTCGAGAATGCCCAAGTAACTGTTTTTTTTTACATTTTTGAAAATCCGTACACGCCAAACCCACCGCTAAAATGGTTTTTAGCATAGAAGCTTTTCTTTTCGAAATTATTTTATCTTTCGATTTTGATAAGTCTCGACGACGCCGTTGAATTACGCCATTTAGCTACCTCGCCTCCCTATCTATTCTGAACTAATTCAAGTTTTGTTGATAGGGTACGTGATAATGACCTTTTTTCTGTGGTGTTACAGTAATACTAAATTTTAATATTTTAGGTAGTAGTTTTAGTATTTAGTAATTAAGTTGGTTGTAGCGAAATTTTTCACAGTTATGTTAAAAAAAAAGTAAAAAAAACATACCTACACACAAACAAACAGATATTACAATTTTCTTTTATTTGAGAGATTGCTTCCAACGATAATTCGCCCCCCACGTCTCATTATATGTGTTGTGACGTGGTTGTGACTGTCCCTTATTTTGTACTAGGTTTCCGCCCGCGGCTTCGCCCGCGCAGTCAAAGAAAAACCCGCATAGTTCTCGTTCCCGTGGGATTTCCGGTATTGCGTCATATCCCGGGATAAAAAGTAGCCTATGTCCTTTCTCGGGTATCAAAATATCTCCATACCAAATTTCATGAAATTTTGTTCAGTAGTTTAGGCGTGATTGAGTAACAGACAGACAGACAGACAGAGTTACTTTCGCATTTATAATATTAGTATGGATTTAGGTAAAGTGTACATAACGAATTGTTTTTATTAACCGACTTTTTGACGCAAATTGTCTCAAAGTGAGTTTCAAATCTTTTGTAAAAGCGTTAAGAAGGTCATTAAAAGTTTGTTAAAACGGCCATTAGCCTTTTAACCATCTCCAATTACTCTCACACGTTAATTGTAAACGTGCTGGAATATCGCCAATTCGTTTGAAGATTCATCAAGGAGCATGTCATGCGTGTGCCTCGTCAAGCCCTAACTGGGCCACGTAAGAAAATAAATAAGTAATTTTAGCCATTATGACCTGTAAAATAAATACGTTAATTGCTTCACTTGATTTGAACCATCTGTTACTCTGTATTTTGTGCATGAAATGCGTCAATATTGCTTCGTTGCAGTTTGAAGGAGAGCAAACAAACACTTTATATTTATATTTTGGCTAGAACAACCGTTCAAACCACCTGGCTTTCATTTTGAAATTGTAAATAAGTAGTATAAAACAAAGTCGCTTTCTCTGTCCCTATGTCCCTTTGTATGCTTAAATCTTTAAAACTACGCAACGGATTGTGATGCGGTTTTTTTTAATAGATAGAGTGATTCAAGAGGAAGGTTTTAGTATATAATTTATTAGGTTTTAGACAAAGCGGGCGAAGCCGCGGGTGGTAAGCTAGTTTGTCAATAAAGCTTATAAAAGAGACGCGCTGCTATGAACAAAGATATACAGTGCGAAGACGAATGGCAGCCAATTATCATCCAAAAATCAAAGTCGGTTATCAAACAAACAATCTTATTCATAGATGTATCTTATTCATAGATGAGATACATATTTTTGGCCACAGATACCATAATACTGCGTTTACAATCCTTTATGCCAAACTTCAGCTCATAACAAATTATTTTCATAAAAAACTAATATTCATTGAAAAGTTAACTCAGAATTGATGGAGTTATTTACTACGGAAACGGGCACTTGTTTCACTGCATTATATTAATATTTGATATCAAAAGACACCTCCTTATCACATAATAGATGGCTGATAACATGCCACTGTAGTGTACCTATCTACGATGTTTGAACTACATATGGAATAAGGCTTTCTAGACACTATATTTTTATTAATAAAATTAGTGGCAGTAGAGTAGATCCTACATACACCATAGTCCTGCAGTTAATATAGTAACATAAAAAAGAGCGTGTGTATTGTGCACACGTATCAGAAGTGAAACTTCCTTGGGCAAGATTCAAACATACCAAAATCGTTGCCTCACCAAAACGGTATTGCCATGAAAATTGACACGATCATGAAATTTTACTCTCAACGTGCCTAAAGAAGTTTCACTGCAATATTTGTTGTTATACAGGGTATATCACTACATCTTGGTGGCCAATTAACAAAAAATGCCGGAAGGCCAAATTACTTAAAGTGTCAAAATCGATCTCTGTACTTCAATCGCGGTAGGTACCTATTTTACCAAAATGTTGGGCTCTTAAATATTTTAGATTTTTTATTCTAATGTTTATTTTGAACGGACTACAAGTTACAACCCGTTAAAAGGTCAAGATGAACATTTCGTAATGCAGCCTTGCAGGGCATGCATGGCCGATGACGACTGAAGAAACCTTAATGATCTAAGGAAGAAACAGTAGCATAAGAAAGGACAGCTTATGGAAGTCAGGATTAATGGAGCTTTATGCTGGCCTGTTTGCATTTCTGCAAGATCGAGGTAAAGTTTGAAACGACTTAATCGGTTTTTTTTAGAGTTTCGATAGACAAGAGTTGCAACTTGCAGTAACAGCAAAAGCGGTGCAGAAAAAACAGTTATAAATACGTAGATTGATGTTAAATATTTGAAGCCTTTAAAAAAAAACTTTAGTTTAAAATCAATAACCGTCAAAAAAATTTAAGCCTACTCCGCTGTTATAAATTGAAAATGGCTAAAACTAATTTTACTCTATTACACGTGGTATTAATAAATTTTAAAAGCCGACATTATAAACACTAAAACAGCGTAGGCAATATTGAAGTTGTAAACCGCGCATAAATTCATAAACAAGAAGTAGGTTTAAAAAAGACAGACATACGAAATTATTGTACTTATTATCACGTATGCTTGATAGGTGTGCAAAGAACAAAGTTTGAAATAAATCTCTAAGTTGGATGTGGTGGATGGAAGTGGATCAAATCTATACTAATATTATAAAGCTGAAGTTTGTTTGTTTGAACGCGCTAATCTCAGGAACTACTGGTCCCATTTGAAAAATTATTTTGGGTGTTAGATAGCCCATTCAATATTCATCGAGGAAAGCTATAGGCTATATTATATCATCACGCTATGACCAACAGGAGCGGAGCCACGCGGTTGAATCCGCGGAGCGCAGCTAGTCAAGTGCTGTAGTCGCAGCAGCTGCGACTATGGCAGAAAGCTGAGTCATGACCCTTTTCTGGAAATGCAGTACACACACAGTACGAAATTCTCAGCGAACATGATGTCTAATTTTATGTATCGTAAGTACTTTCTTTCTTCTTCTATTTTGTGTTTTCTTCTTGTGTGTGTACCTTTTTCTAGGAATAAATGTTTTTTCTTTCTTCTTCTTTCTTTCTTTCAAGTATAAAGGAGGCGATTTTACACAGTCTCATAACCCTGTTAAAATATCTATTCTGAGATTGTTCAATATTACTCAATTGTCGTTAATCGGTTAAGCAAACAGACATTTATAATAACCACTCTTGAACTCTTGAAGGTGTAATGTTTGATATTGATAACCAATAGACAGTACCTACATATTGAAATTGGTCAATATTTGCCTTGATCGTCGGTAACAGTTGTTTACATTTTGTTATTAGACTTGTGATCTGAGCATGAGTATCCATTTCATAAATAAATTATTGAAGTGAAACTTCTTTATCGCGTTGGAAAAAAATTTAGTGTAACAATTTTTTCGTTACGCGTGACATTTTTCCGTTACGCGCCATCTTTTTCTGATCCCTACCACGCATGATTCGGCGTATTTCTGTAAAGTTGCATATAAATAAGTGCGAAGAAAATAAATGTGAAAATAATTCCGTTTCTATTATGTCAATTTGAAAAACAGTTACTTAAAAATATATTAAAGTCGCCTCGTCATAAATCAGCCTAGTTTCGAGAGCATCAATTATTGAATGACTCACTCGCGGTATCTTTACAAATTAACCTATTTAACCGTAATCGAATAAATTCTTTTCCTACAATAATATGTCTCATCTAGACTTGTGACGTTATAGTAGATAACTAGCTTCCGCCCGCGACTCCGTCCGCGCGGAAAAATTAAGAAAAATTAAGATTTTTTTTTTCTACGTATTTTTCCGGGATAAAAAGTATCCTATTTTATGCCCAGGATAATAAGGAATAATTATACCAAGTGTCATCGAAATCGAACCGTTAGTTTTCACGTGATGCCTGAACATACAGACAGACAGACAAAAATTTTTTTAATCACATATTTGGGCTTGGTATCGATCCAGTAACACCCCCTGCTATTTATTTTTTCAATATTTTCAATGTACAGAATTGACCCTTCTACAGATTTATTATATGTATAGATGACCTGTGGTAATGACTTTTCAACCGACTTCAAAAAAGGTTTTCAATTCAACTGTATTTTTTTGCGTTTAGTACTGTGGTTTAGTAGTTACCTCAGAACAACATTTTTATATTTTCACATTCGTGTCAAATATTACATTTTGTCTTGTTCTGACCATTTGAATAAAAGATGCAGGATGAAGAACATCACTATTTCCTAGGTACTGTAACTGTTACGCGACATTGTTAGATTTATTTAAAAACATGAAACATACTTACCTACATAATTTGTAATTAACCAGGAAGTTTTTAAAATTAAAAATTCTAGTTACCTATTATTACTATCGCTATATCTATAGTACCTATCAGTTCTAAATCAAATTACACAATGATAGGGTGCCAAATTTCTTGATAATGCTTAATAACTCATCCTATTAATACATAGTTTTGCAGGCATATAGATAAAATGTTACCGTTTCACACATTTTTTATCACAAAGCAAATGTGTTCATCACAATATTCAGAAGGTAGGTTTTCGTATGAACCACAATATACAGACGTATATATCTGTCAACTGTGTATGAACCCTCATTTTTTTCTTATGATAATCTTGTGTGCTTGTGTGTCTGTAACATTGTGTTAAAACGGACCTAGTTATAACTAATATTTCGCCAAATTATAACGTTGGCAGCGGTTGGCACAGAAGAATTTCGTAAAAAGCAGATATACCTAAATAGTAAATACCTACTTTTATTATACAACAAATCTACTCATATGTATAATTTTCCTAATTTCCATTATCGAGGGCCACACTTTAGCAATTTCGGTGTTTGCTCGCTCGCGACGCTGTCGCTAATTAGTAGATGACGTCTGTCTTTGTTTGCTGTCGCGTAATTTGACAAATGCCGTTCTAATCGAAACAACATTCTATAAAAATAATGCATTAAGGTTATCGTGATCAAAAACACAATAATTGTAGGTTATTGAACGTAGAGTATTGCTATGTTCGAGCGGAAATTTAGAGTCGTTGTGTGTGATTTATTACGAGTTTTAAAGTTACTAAATAATTTTCAATTAAATAATTTAATATTTAAGACTATCTACAGATAGTAACCTAGCCAACAAAACATTCGATCTTCAAAAAAGGCATACAAAAGCACACACGATTTAAAGTGAGATAGCATGATTCAACCGAAGTAAAATGCGGCTAATTAGCAACATTTCGACGTGCCGCTTCCGGTGCGCTACTGACTTATCTGCACCTTATTATATAGAATAGTATCATTGTAATACACTTACAAATTGATTCTATGTTGATATTTAATAATCACTAGGTACATTGTATAAAACTTTCTCTGTCCCTATGTCCCTTTGTATGCTTAAATCTTTAAAACTACGCAACGGATTTTGATGCGGTTTTTATTAAGAGATATAGTGATTCAAGAGGAAGGTTAGTTAGGAGGTAGTATATAATTTATTAGGGTTTAGACAAAGCGGGCGAAGCCGCGGGCGGTAAGCTAGTTGTTTTATAATGCATACTTCTACAACATCGCACTTTTTAATTTTATTTAAATCTACAGCTCTCCATTTTAACTGGGAACTAGTTGACGTTCTAAAATTTTATCAGTACGACTATGTAGGACGGAATTACACTGCAACCTGCTTTAGATGTGGGTGATAATTAAAACAATAGATATCTACGACATTCGTGGAGTCAACGACCGAGGTAGGTATTTTAGGGGCAGATTTAATTTGAAGCAATTATAGTTTAAAGTGAATTTACCGCTTTCCGTTGTAGAGTACGGGATTGCATTTAATTTCAGATCATTTTATTAAGCGGTATCTATCTCCTATCCTATATAATAAAATGATTAATGAATTGCCAAATCGAGCAAAATCTCGAGAACAGCTGAACCGATTTCGTTAATACTTTTTTTATAATATTCCTTGAAGTACATACGTGGATGGTTCTTATGGAGAGCTACCGCCAGCTGGACCGCTAGTTATAAATGAAAAAAAAAATGCTTTTTAAAGGTTGATACTGTTTGAAAATATTCCAAACTAGCTTCCGCCCGCGACTCCGTCCGCGCGGAAAAATGAAGATTTATTTTTTTCTACGTAATTTTTCGGGATGAAAAGTATCCTATTTTATGCCCAGGTTAATAAGGTATAATTATACCAAGTTTCATCGAAATCGAACCGTTAGTTTTCACGTGATGCCTGAACATACAGACAGACAGTCAGACAGACAGACAAAAAATTTTTTAATCACATATTTGGGTTTGGTATCGATCCAGTAACTGCTATTTATTTTTTCAATATTTTTAATGTACAGAATTGACCCTTCAGATTTATTATATGTATAGATATAATAACTTAATACTTAGGCTAAGTTCAGTATTCACACGTATATCAAAGATATCTTATCAACGATTGCCTAAATTTATCACTCAAGGCGCACCGAATATAAAAAACAGCAATGCATTATTGGATCAGCGATACATTAGTAGGTAATTTAAGTAATTATTAAGTATGACTTTAGAAGTAGCTGGCACTCCTATAACTACTGAAAATCAATGCTGTACATTATTGGGCCAAACGTTGATTTGAATGATAAAATTAAAAAAAAAAATACAAGCTGCGCTGCCTGGTTTGACCCCTATTTAAAGGTCAAATAGGTGCAGTAGATTTTTCGTGAAAGAGCGCCGAAATAGATATTTGCATTCAAACATCCATCCTCATCCTCACAAACTTTAGAGTTTAGATATAACCATGGACGAATATAATATATTATTCGTCCATGATATAAGTAACCTAATGTTCCATAAGTGCGAATTGGACAATAAAAAGTCAGTTTAAACAAAATTCTACAGTTTCCTCACAAATAAAGATACGTCCATAAATTCCCATCCAATCAACTATTTATTTAAATAATTCATATTAAAACATCGTTATAAAAGTCAGTTTGATGAACGTAAAGCACATGTTTTGATACAGGGAACGGTTAAACACTTCAATCGAGTCTGCCAAGTTATTTATGTAGTTTTATTACATTCCAACTACATAAAATATTTGTTTTATTGTCGGACGTACTTTTGAGATGATCGACCTTTTACTGAAATGTAAAAATTGTATTTTTAGATCCAATTGATGGAACAGTGCAAGGGCTGGTCATAAATGATTGAAATTTTATTGATGTTATTACTTATTATACTAACTGATAGCACCTAATAGCGACTAGCTTCTGTTTTGGAATGAAAAGCTTCAAAGCGTTTATCTTTTTTTATCTCGTCATGTGCTAAAATATTTAATAGCCGATAATTATTTAATTTTAAATTAATTGACATAATATTTATTTATAATCATTTTATTACTATAATTTTGCAATGTACCTATTGAGAACTAGTGTTGTGTGACGTAAAATTGTATAATGTAATTTATAATTTAAGATATTTGCACGCTCAACTACGAGCAGAATGTGTAAGAACCTATAAAATTTGTACCTCAGCTATGTAACTACATTCAGCAAATAAAGAGAATTTGAATTTGAATTTGAATTTGCCGCGTCCAGACCGGCTGAGCGCGGCTCCCGAGACTTTCTGCTCGCGAGCCGTGGCACCCGAGCTAATAACAATGATGTGTGAGTGACAGCTGTCCTACGATCCCATTAAATACAGGATTTCACGATTATAACATTTGTAAATAACTACAAATAATCCAAGTTTAAAATAACTTTTAAGTAAATGAAATTAAACGCTTGCGGCGAAATATATCATAAAATAATGTGAAATACTAAATATTTATAAAGACTACACAAAACAGAGGAATTATTATTGACCTTATGTATCTACGCACATAGAATGTAGCTCATGCGCATCTACGCGTTTCAATCTAATAGAAGACATACCAAACAGTTTAATCCAATTAAATCCCTAATTGTTTACAAATAAGGTATATTTTCCCAATAGACCTGTCAGTATTTAGCTACGTCGTAACTCGTAGCACCACTACAAACCTCGTAAAAGCTCTAATAAGGAAACTCGAGTTAATTCACCGCCCGCAGTTTCACGGCCTTTATTCACTGTAACGTAAATATTGTAGTAAGGTGAGGCAAATATACTAGAAAATAGATATAAATAATAATATAGACGTCTGTGTGAAATGTTTAACGTTGAATTGCCTTGTGAAAAAGAAAGTAAGTACAAGATGCCGCGGTAGGTACAACTTCGTATCACGCGTTATTTTTATGTTTTTCTCCGTTACTACATTTCATGTACTAAGACTATATTTTTGTAGGTACTAGATGACGCGGTGATTTTCATATCACGATTTCTTTTTTATAAACTCAAACTCAAACATTTATTTATTCAGTAATAGACTTCATAAGGAAGCACTTTTGAAACGTCATTATCATTACATATTTTCATTTAACATTTACCACCGAATCGCAAAGCAGTATCTACGGAGAAGAACCGGCAAGAAACTCCATAGTTGCTCTTTTAAATCATGTCAGTTTTACAATTTAATTAAACTATATGTTTTCACTGTATAACCCTTCCATGTTCTATGGCAAACACAACCAAAATCAGGTGAATCGGCCCAGCCGTTGTCGAGTTTTCAGCGTTTTCAGCGTTAGTCAGCGAGACTAACGAACGGCAATTGATTTGATTTTTATATAAGTATGAATATAGAAAGTAGATTAGTATCTAATATTTATGATTTTGTTGTATGTTACACGTGTATTGTTTTTGATTTATTCATTATTGTATTGTAACGATAATAGTTGTACTTTTTCATATAATTATTGCACAAATAGACACATCTTTGAGTTATGAAAAATAAACGAATAAGCAATCTACGGTATCACTACATTAATTAATATAACAGAGTCAGGATTGAGACGTTTTACTCTTATCGCAGTAAAGACAAAAATAAATGTAGAAATAAATTTTGATATTCAAAACAATTTTTTATGATCCGACGATGAAACTAAAGCCAATGATTGTCTTGCAAACGTAAATTGTAACTTTATTACAATGATTATAAATATACGCGCACGTGCTAGTTCTTTTTCAGAATACAATTCCTCAAAATTTAAATAAATGTGAGAATGATTATTGGAATTGCATGTAAGAATAGAAATGCTCTGTTAGAAACTATCAAAGTAGCGCAGTAGAAATATGGTATTATTACAATGTACTAATACAATTAGTTTTTATTTCTACAAATTATTTCTTATTAGGTACTCTTCTATTTCTATTTAGTGGTTTGACCGTAATCACTAAAATAACTGCGTTAAAAACAACCGACTTCAAACTTGCACTTGCAACATTTTCAAATACAGACAAAAATGCTCATAAAATAAAAATTACTGGGCCTACCCGAATAAAATTTTTATGGGACAAAAAAGAATCACGTCAATCGGTTCAGAAACCTCGGAGTAATCGGTGTACATACATAAAAAAAAAACATACCGGCCGAATTGATAACCTCCTCCTATTTTTGAAGTTGGTTAATAAGCGTGAAATATTGGTATTTTTTCCTCAAGCTTTGCTGAGCTTTTTCTCAGTGACTGACTAAATAGCGCTTCTTTTATTTCTACACTTTCCTATACGTCGTTACTCATTAACCTGCTTCAATTTATCCACAGAATCTTAAAATATGTTTTTTTATTCACATAATATGTTATACTTTGGTCGGTTCCTTTGTACGTTATCGCGTTGATTCTCTGTAATATGTCAGTCACGGTGTGTCAACACAATTTATATACGAAAAACAAACAGACACACAAATTTTGTAACTACGCAGTTTAACGCGGATATAAGGGTTTTAAGCTTAAAAAAGTCTTAATCTAAGTATTTGCCTACTTAAATACTTTTTTTTTTGTTAATAAGTAGACATCGGATTATATGCATTTGCATATTTGCATATGCAAATGCATAAAACTCTCTAATTACGGCGTTAGTGCATATTTTAGCCTTTTTCCCCAATCGTGCATATTTCGTGCATAAATCGTTAAGTAGCGGGAGTTTTGATTGGTCGACTAACCTTTATTAGCCAATCAGAACGCTCAGCGAGTAAACAAACCCTATTTTGGCATGGCAAAATGGCAAAAAATTACAAAATGGGCTCCATTTTAAGTAAATTTTGAGCCATTCAAAATAGGGATTCTATCCCTATTTAAATTAAAAACGTAAAACACGGGTTGAATTCCAAAAAAGGGCTAGATTTAGCCTGGAAAGGTCTAAGGTGGCAACACTGGGCTCGCGGGTGACAAACGTCACAAATTTGCGCTCGAAAATTTGGTAAAAATGCTTAATTGTATGTTGGCACAAAAACTATACTCAATTTCAAGAAAATTTCAATGTTTTTGTACAATCTTTCATTTAAATATATAAAAATAATAAAGGTTTTTTTGATTTATATGTGCATATTTAAGGCATATCAGTCGTTTTTAGTGCATATTTCGGCCTTTTTTAGTGCATATTTGCATGCATATTTTGGCATTTTGTTAGTGCATATAATCCGATGTCTATTAATAAGACTATGTATAAGCCTATGTAAAAGGATATGAATTAATAAACGTTATTTTTTTATATAATTACTTATTTTATATAATTATATGCAATACTGTATACTGTATTTAAAAATCCATACATATAATGTTCTTATAAGTAAGCTATTAATGTATTAGCACGTATTAGCATACAGTATTATATTATGACTCATTTAATACTGCAGGTACCGGCGCCATTATAAATATTTCCATATTATAATTATGTACATAATAATTATAGCCTAGCCTTATTTAGTAAAACCAGAATCAAAATATGTAATAGTAAATAATTGTTGTACTTTGTTAATTGCATTGGTATTTGGTGTAGACTTTTAATTCATTTTTATCAAAAACATATTTTTATTTTTACCAAAAACATATTTTTATTTGTTACTAGCGGTCCGCCCCGGCTTCGCCCGTGGTACATATTTACGTTTTTTTCTACATAAGAACCATCCTCGTACTTCAAGGATTATTATAAAAAAAGAATTAACGAAATCGGTTCAGCCGTTCTCGAGTTATGCGCTTACCAACACATTTTGTGATTTATTTTTAGATGTTAGTTAGATACACCCAGATTTCCGCCCGCGGCTTCGCCCGCGTTTTCAAAGAAAATCCCGAATAGTTCTAGTTCCTGTGGGACTTCCGGGATAAAAAATAGCCAATTGTCTTATTCTGGGTCTTCAGCTACCTATATACCAAATTTAATTGTAATCGGTTCTGTAATATTTACGTGAAAGAGTAATAAACATTCTTTCACGCAAATACTTACTACTGAACTTGAAAACGCAGGCGTAGACGCGGGCGGAAATCTAGTTTACAATATGAGTAGGATAGTTGCAGATTAGACTTCAAAGCGAGATGGCATGATTGAAATATCGGGAGCGAAAAGGGACAATTACTGAAGTAAAATGTGGCTAATTCGCCACATTTCCACGTGCCACTTCCGGAGCGCTTAGCCTATCTACACCTTTTTACTTACAATAAAATTTCGGCTACATAGTAACTGCGACGTTATAAAGATAAATCTCAGTACTTAAGATAATTGATAACGCATATAATTGTAAAACCAACAAGGATTTAAATACTTTCAATTATTTTTTTTTGTCGTTATATTCATCATACATGTACATGTTATTTCTGTTTAGATAATACTTAGGTATATTATTCAACAGTTAATATATATTTATTTATAGGTAACTAGGTAGTTGGTACATTAACGCGGAAAAACTTCAATAACAATAATTAATATATTATGCTCCCGAGGTCGCAGCTCGTTCAATCTAGGCAACTAACTATTACCTAGAGGTAGTTTTTTTCAGGTAATATTATTTTATAAGGCAAAACAAAAATAGTGCAATTCTCATGATTATTTTTCACATTCTTGGTAAAAGATTAAATAATAGATGTTTAATTTTAGAAGGAATAATAAATTAAATATTTAAATTAAGAATACTAAAAAAATATATAATAAATAGCAACTTACCGAATATATAAATACACGCCACCAAAACATGCTTCCAAGAAGGAAATAAAATGTACAGAAGATTCATTTTCACGCACAGTCTGTTTAATTCATATTTATTTGTCCCACCAAAATACATTTTCAAAATTATCACATGTCTATAGAGCTATTAATAATAATTCCCGCCAAATAATAATAAATTTTAAAACATGACTTAAAAAATACTCTATATTTTAATGTTAAAACAAATATAGTTTATAAGCCACTAATTCCGTTTATCGTTTTATTATCGTATTTATCTCAATGTTTGTGAGCGACGTGCGTTCGGTCACGCGGATGGCGGAACACTGAAGGAATAAATTTGTTTTTTTTTTCAGACATCCTGAAATCCAAGCACAAGTAATTATCACATAAGTGATACTATTTATGTTATCTGCGCAAATGTGGAGGATTTATTGCGCTGTTTATTTTTAAATAAATGTTTTTGAATGATGTATATACATATTATTTATCTGTATTCGCTGATGTGAAGTGATATTGATGATTGACCAGCTTTCGCGCTTTTTATAGTAAGCTTTATGATTATTGAACTAGCTGAAGACCGCGACTTTGACCACGTTGAATGAGTTTTGATATTTCAATGTTTTGATCTTTTTCGTTTTAGATAATGTTATGTACCTAGTTAATTATGCTATTCATAATAAGTATCGACAGCTTATCATGAAATTTTCTCTTAGTACCTATTTGAGGTTAAACGGATCAAATATCTATATATTATAGATATCAAATAAATACATGCTTTTAAATTGAAACAAAAGAACCTTTGTTATTTTTATCTAGGTTACATAATGTTATTTAGATTTCAATGTTAGGTATTTATATAAAGTACAATGTAGGTACATACGTCCATTATGATACGGACGACGAACTATAATCCTTGATCATTAAAACTCTATAATCTAGATAAATATTAAATACCTAAGTAGGTACTCAACTTTACTATTTATTTAATTTATTAATAAAATTTCACCGTTTCGAGTAGTGGTGATGTTTTCCACAATGCTCGCCTGGTCTCGACTCTCGAACTTCATCGATTGGAAGACTTAGGTAGGTACCTAGGCTACTCAACACTAAGCCACCAGCACTGCACCTTTTTGTATAATAATTACCTACTTATTTACCTACCTACTATGAAATTAAATAAAGAAAGACTGCAAACTCGAAATAAAGATACAGGTTTGTAAAAAAAGCTGTTAGTTACCTAGGCTACTCAACACTAAGCCACCACCACTGCACTTTTTTGCTTTAATAATTACCTACATATGTACCTACCTAACTACCTACTATGAAATTAAATAAAGAAAGACTGCAAACTCGAAATAAAGATACAGGTTTGTAAAAAAAGTTGTTAGACGTAAAATATTAAATAACTACTAAAAATAAAAGCTGACACACTGACACGTAATATATTAAAACAGTAAATTAATACCTATCACGATTTTATTACTTCCTTTAATTAATTATGTTTTAGTAAGATGTATACAGTCACTTTTAGTATAAATATTTATAATGTTTATCTAGTATTCAGATCAATAAAGACGAAACTCTGTTTTCCCTTTTTAAGATTTAATCTTTTTAAGCAACATCATCTCTTCGACTCAACATCGAAAAATCCGGGCGGAGTTGGGAACAGGCGGTAGCAGCACAGTATTACAATATTATTTCCTATATAGATATTGTAATACTGTCTGTGGCTATAGTATATAAATATTTTATTACATTTTTCACAAGCAATACCAGTCGAATAAAAAATAAAAATTACATAAGAAACAGGTACTTAGGTGTTCAGACCCAAGCCTTCGAACTAGTGGTAAACTGTGTTTCGAAGGCCAGTTTCTTCCCAGTCTTTATACCTATCTTATTATATTTATATGTTTCTGCAGACTCACAGAATAAAACATTATTATTCAATAGGTACATTCCTAAGCAACAAAATATTTAGTACGTAAATTCTATCCAAATATCTCATAGAGATAGGTAATAAATATTTTACGACTCATAAAATAGCAGTTTTTTACACCACATACTTCATAATTGAATACGAACCACAGTTTACATTACAGGGCTTTGGAAGATATCCAAAAAGATTAGTGAGAGTGGAAATTTTATGGACGTCTGAGGAATTTGTATTTAATCATTTTTCGATATTGATTGATGATTAACGCTCTAGTGCTAAAATAAAACTTATCATGTTTATAAATATTTGATGCAGTCGCAATTTTGTATCGTACCTACTTCTTAAGCCGGCTACTCACATACCTACCTGCGGAAGGGGCAATATTGCAAATGCACCCTTAATTGCCTCCCTTATTGTAATGTGTATAGGTATAGGTAACGCTATTTACTAGTTATTATTCTGTGCTATAGGCAAGCAGGGATAGTTTTTTAATTGGGCTCTTTTGCGTTTTAATTGCTCCGACTGCCGTGCAACCGGTACTGCCCCCGCGGCAGGTGTGTGAGTAGCCCGCTTTATCCGACTTATAAGAAATCGTTTTCTAGAGTATGATTTTAAAATACATAATTAGATTACATACCAGATACCTATATACATTTACAAACATTACATAGTAGATACCTACAATGATTAATATTTTGTGAGAAGGTATTTCGAATATTTTGAAAAACTAAATATAACCATGTGAAATACTTAGGTGGTGGTTGAATTATGGATAAAAAACATGGGTGACAATCCAATATAACATATAATATACATCTATTTCTAATTCGACATTAAAAAATGATCCTGTACAAAATCACAACTTTCACTCAGGTTTCTACGCAATACTTATCTGCAAGTTTATAATAACCCCACGCACCAGCATAAGCAAAATATAATATAACAATAACAAATAATATTTCATAACACAAATAATTGAGTCTGATTATTTTAAAAATCCACAAAATATACTACCATATAAATTAATAAAAACAGTTTATCAAACGTATCTTTTTATTGCTTAGATTACATATTTAATCGTGCTTTCTTATTTCCGACATTATATTGAAATGTATGTCGTATTTTAAAATCTAAAATTTAAATATAGCTAAGAATTTTATGGGTTTTTCTGCTCTCCGAGGCGCGGCGTTTATTCTATAATACATATATTTTAGCCATTTAGGGCTTAGCCCTGTTTTGAAAGAAATACCCGCATAGTTCCCGTTCCCGTGGTCTTTACGGAATGAAATCTATCCTATGTGTTAATCCAAGTTACCCTGTATATGTGTGCTAAATTTCATTGTAATCGGTCCAGTAGTATTTGCGTGAAAGAGTAACAAACACACACACATCCTCACAAACTTTCGCATTTATAATATTAGTAGGATAGTCTATAATTATTCCCGGAATAATAACAATATTTCAATAATTAAGTAAAAAATCTCGAATC
Organism: Colias croceus; assembly: GCF_905220415.1. Taxonomy (NCBI): domain Eukaryota; kingdom Metazoa; phylum Arthropoda; class Insecta; order Lepidoptera; family Pieridae; genus Colias; species Colias croceus. Next base: position 9,737,429 of record NC_059548.1, on the reverse strand, counting down.
AGAACTTTCGCGATCTATGGTCGAACCATAGAAATAAAAATAAGGTACTGTTATTTAGATTTTTATCTATGGGTCGAACACAGTCTTCAGGAATTTTTCTGAAGACAAATCTAAACAACACACGACAATCTAGGTATGTACCTACTTATATAGAAACGCACTTTTTAATAGATATAAGTAAATAGACGTTATATTAGAATAAATACTTCAATATTTACATTTACTTATAACGTAGGTAGGTACGATATAATGTCATCATTTGTTTTCGCGTCGAATTCTGAAACACAATATCCATATTTGAGACTATTTTTCTTTTTTCTTCCAACTAGATAAGATCTTTTATCTATGGACAATTCTTTATATGAAGCTAGAATGAATACCTATAATATGTGGGTATAATTAGTAATATTATTGATAATGAATTCCAATTACATTACTATAATATCTAAAACAAAGGGCTATGTCCTTATAATATCAAGGTCATATTACTCAGCTTAGATTTTTCACAAAGAAATAATACCTATATCGATTTATTTGTAGACATTCACAAATTCGTGTTATCATTGATAATATTTATAAATATAGATTTGTGATAATATACTTTAATTTTAATTGTGCATATAAATTCATTCACGTCATTGCATTGGTGTTATTCCATTCAATATTTTTCTTGACTCCGAAAGTGCAATTAAGTATAATAAAATAGCCTTAAGTATATCAAATATAAAACGACATGTTAATTTTTGTACCATTTCCCAGTAGTTCTTCCTAATGTTGAGTTGTTCGACCCATTGTCAAACTAACTTATTTTTTTAGTACCTAGGTATATCTAAATATTATCTGTGATTTTAACCAGATTTAATAATTCTTCATTTGAATTGTAATTACCTTGTCCTTAACTCAGACTTTTTTTGTCATAATTTTATTCACGTAGAACTTACTACACGTAGTAACTATAGTTACTATTCTTGTGCTGTATTGTGTCTGTTTGTATCCACACAAACCAACCATCATTCCCAATTCACACTGCTCGCTCTGTTTACATAATCGTGTTGATTAGAACACTCAATACTAAGGCACGTGCTACGTAGATGAAATTACAGAAAAATGATCATCCAGCATGAAGTAATGGAAATAATTATTACAAAATGGCTACTTGCTTGATTATGTCTTTGCTATCCAACTTAAATCTAAGCATTTTAATTTCCAAATCAAATAGTATGAGCTGTTGTTTTGAGTTTTGTTCGTTCTTCGTTCTCCAAGAAATTATTTCCCAGGACTATCAATTGTATTTTTAGAAGTCATCTAATCAAACATTCGTTCAGTACGTACAGTGGTTGACGCGTAACACCGAGGGGTACTGGGTTCGATTCCCGGTGGAGACAAAGAAAAAAAAATGTCTCGGTCTGGCAGGACACTGACAGAAGGCTGATCACATAAATAGATACTTGTCCCTTAAGAAAATTGATCAGTGAAACAGGTGTATGCATAATGCATCTGCCCCTTACGCCACTAGGGAACATGGGTCTTCAAGTTAATCAAACATTCCACAAAGTTGACGTTAAAATTCACTTCCTTAGAACTAATTCGCCGTAGCGCCCAGTAGCAAGACATAGGTACTTTACATGTTAAAAACATAACATTAGTATATTTCCAATCTTTCATGCTTCACAGCCTGTAACTATACACCATGTTTGCTGCTTAATTGAGAATCAATCTTGATGAAAGTTCGTCTGGACAGAGATTAATTGCTGGCCGTGACGCAACGGCGCGCAAACAATTATTTTATGACACAATTTCATAATCTTTGACAAACAATGTAGATATCGTCTATGTTTTATTCAAGAGTATTTTGATAGATATGGGAAGAACACAAGCACACGTGTCAGAAGTGAAATTTCTTTGGCAAGATTCAAAGATAGGTACCAAAATCGTCGCCTTGCTCCATAACGTTACGGTATTGCCATGACGTGACCATCATTTTACTCTCAACGCGCCTAAATAAGTTTCACTTCAAAACTAACTGAAGTTATTAACATAAGATCGAAATTCGACTATGTAGATAATTTATTTAGAATGGTTTTTAAGAGATTCTTGTACAAATACCGTGGAATCGAATACTATCGAGTATCGATATGTTAAAAATCAACATACCAATGAGTAGGTGTCTCTGTGGGCGCCTAACCACACGATCACGACCATCAATGTGCTAAATGTAATATTTGCCGAGTTTGATGTCCTTCAGAGTGTTCACTGAACAAGCAGAAATGAGTTTGAAAATGGTGTTCACATTATTTATTTATTATATTTTTTATAATCATCATTTTAAAGCATGTGTAACTATTGTAAAGTACCCTAGGTATTCTGTGGTGGTGCGCCTGTAGGTAATTAATTTTTATTTTGCCATGTAAATTTGTAACTAAAGAAGTTTGTTATTTTTCATTTTTAACTACTTTCTGTATGAAAATAGCAAAATTGCCCTGTGAATTTAATTTAAAAAATTATTCACACTCTAAAACCCAATATTAGTTACGAACTGAAATGTGAATCTCATAAGGAGTAGTCAGTTTTATAATGCCGGCTACCGCAGCTGCCGCAGCTGCAGAGTGCAGAGGCGATATTGGTTACAATCTCGGTTGGTCGGCCGCGGCGGTCGGAGCAATTTCAGTTGTTCTCTAAATTGCCCTTGCTTGCCTATACACATCACAATTAAGGAGCCAATTAAGGGTCCAATCCCAATATTGCCCCTGCTGAACGTACATGAGTAACCGGTCTAAGTTTCTCCTAGTTTGTTTCTCCATGGTTTCTCCTCATTCGTCGAATTATTCGAATTTCGATTCGAGACTCCATGACATTGTTAAACAAAATCAATGTAGACATTAAATGGAGGCGTCAGGGCATATTTTCATTCGGTCAACGGTCCAAGTACTTGTAAACGATAAACCCGCCATAAAACATAGTCATAACAGTTTTATAACACCCGTTAAAGGAGTTATAGGACCATTATCGTTTATGGACTTCAAAACAAATTTCGGTCTCGTTTATTTATCTGTGATATCAACATTATAGGCAATTTTCCTATCAGAAAATAAGATTTTGGAAGTGTAAGTGCATGTACCTATCATGCATATATCATGCAATTCTATTTATCTGTATGTTTTTCCGTCTACTAAGTAATCACAAATTTAATACATACAATAATTTGAGCTAGTAACATACCTATCAGTAGGTAAGTTCAAACTTCTTATTACTCGCACGTTCAAACCACAGGTTCAAACAAGCAAACAGTGTAGGTATAATAGGTACGTATAAGATTTACGTAAATATATCTTACACTTGGGTAAGACATAATATAATTTTAAGAAATAATATGCTTAGTCTAAAAAAATATTAAATACAAAATTCATGCATTCCATACATTAGTATGCATTTTATTTTATCAAATAAATATCTTAATTTATTTATCTGCCTATATCATTTCTCTACCCTCATTGTTTACAATTATTATTTCACGTTGGATGCTGCAAGCGCAAAATATAAGAGGGTAGTTTCAGAGAATAAGTTTCTAACCATTTGTCAAGGTAATTAGTATACCGTAGAATTCTGTGACCATGGCGCACGTTGCCGTGTCTAAATTTCGTCAAATACCCAAAAAAATCAACCGTGGTAAGGTTTAAAAAATAATATTTTATAGTGTTATTAATACCGTGGTATGTAATCAACAAAACAATTACTGTTCGGGGTGTTATTTTTCTTTCAGGTAAGGTTAAGAATAAGATTAGACTTGGCGATGAATGCAAGGACATCTTAGACATGACTATAGCAAGTATGTATGAAACTTTTTATTTGACACATTATTGTCTAGTATTTATAATTATATTCATTAGTTTTAATTGTTAAATGAGATTTTGTTTTATTGTTTTTGAACCTAGTTATTTTCTATAAGATAACTACTATATTATTGTTTATATCAATTTGCACGCTTTTTGTGTTAATGCAAAACATACGTTTATTCATTATCACTACAGAATAAAACAAAGACGCTTCCCGCTGTCTGTATGTCTGTCGTGGTCATATCGTAGATTTGATCATTTCATGATATGAGTGGCCATTTCACGAAATGGTCGCATATCGTGAAATGGCCAATTTAGTTTGGCCACATCATGATGTGGTTTGGGCAGATCAATGATAAGAAATCGTTTCACGATATGGCCAATTAACGCACGGTTTTTTCATGAAATGATCAAAACTATTTGATCATATCGTAAAATAGTTACATTTATCGTTGGTAGAGGCGCTGCAAGCTCTGTGTTTATGTGATAAGATGGCGGCCGCTGGCGAAAATTAAATTATTCGCAGTTAAAAACTTCATAATTCGTTTAATAACAATATTATGAAGAAAGTCATAGCAAAGAATTTACGACGAAGAGTACGAGTACTATGGAAAATGTGGATATCTTATATGAATTTAAGAAAAAATGCGACTTAAATAAAATAATTTAAGAAACTACTACTATATTATTATAATTGTTTGTTTTTTAAAAAGCGATCCGCTTCTGGCACTCGCCGGCCGCTGCCGCGGCACGCTCGCTTTGCTCGCTCGGCTCGTGCGTTGTTTATCAAAGTCTAACCTAACCTAACCTAACTGTTTTCTATTGCAAAAACGATTCGCTTCTGGTATTTGCCGGCCGCTGCCGCGGCACTAACTTAAATGACATTAAACAAGTTTTTAGAATATAGTTATTCTGAAATTTTTTAATATTTTATGGACTCTTTATATTTTATACGATCTGGCCAAATGTGGATGACCAAATCGTGAAACGTTGACGATTTAACGATCTGATCAAACTATGTTGGCCATTTCACGATATGCGACCATTTCGTGAAATGGCCACTCATATCATGAAATGATCAAATCTACGATATGACCACGACATGTCCATAAGAGTGGAGAGATCTAAGGAATAGATATATGTAAAACAACGTACCTACCTACCTACCGGATTGTAATATAGTTTTTTCAAATACATACTAAGATAGAGTTTTCAATTTATTTTCGACGAAGGTTTTCGCATAGAAAATGTTTTAGTAACTATTTAACTATGTAATTTATTAAGTTTTAGACGAATTATTAGTGGGCAAAAGCGCCAGCGAAAAGCCAATTTCAAGGAAATACCTATAGGTATATATAAGTTTTCGCACATTCAGTACAATATTAACTATACCACAGATTAGAGAATAGTTACTTCGACTATACCTAAAATTAGCGTTAGCTACTATTAATTAGTAGGTATTCTGTGCTAAATTATAAAAGAAAATATGTTTTATTTTATTTTTATTTTTAATATATAGTATTAAGTTCTTGCATACAAAAATATCCCTACTACTACTTCATTGTTTTTAAAAATACAAATTGAAATCACGATAATTTCCCGGAAACTAAAAATCACAACAAAAAACGTACGAAAATATAAAAGTGTGGAAAAGTCATTCTTGCGCCATCTTTTGACAATTATAGAAACTTATTACTTCGGTTTCAACGACATCTAGTAATGGTTTTCAAAACTCATTGCACTTGTTTTGCTTGTGGTACAGATAGGTAAGAATTTATTATATAATGAAGTTAGCATAAATCTTAATATGTATCGTCTTTTGTTTTAAATGATTTATCTGTAAAATATCAATTAGAATTGTAAATTTTTGATTAAGATAATTTGAAAAAATATGCCAACTTAACCCTATAATTGTCATTTAATGGCTATTTTGTCTATGGTTGCTCTATTATTTTGCACCTGCGCACTTGACTGATGGTCTACGCGACGTACAATAAAATCATATTGTAGAAAATTTGAAGTTTGTTGTTTTGGTGACAACATATCCATATTTATTTATGAAAAATTCACACTGAATGCAATTCCAGGTGCGAAACAGAATCATTCTGTGATTATCGCCCTGGATGCGTTCAGTCATTGAGAGTTCGAGCGGTGTACGGTAGCCATCTTGGATTCGAACAAAGCTTCAGATGTGTAGATTGACTGTTTATCAATAATTTTAGTGCATTTCCCTGTAAATAGTTTGTATGTTTAGGATATGTACGGAACGTTCGTCCACATGTGTAAATAGCTATGGCTGCGACAAGGAAACTCCAAGGTAATTTGTTATGTTATCAGGTTAGGGATTGATTGACCCCAACCTATGTAGATACGTGTTCTAGAGTTCTATTGTCCGTCCGTTGGGAACACGGCCGTACTGTCGAAACTGTAAAGTGCAATAAATTTACTACTATATGTCGTGATTTCTCGATTTATACGTAATATTTGTAAAATTGATTGATGTGTTAATCGCGTCCTACGTGCTTATATTCGTAGATTTTCTCCAAGTCTAACGTGATAATTGTGTGTATTGATACGCTGAGGATGCGAAAACAGTACAGTTGAGTTGTGTAAACAATGTTTCGATGGAATATCGTCACGTTTAGTGCAATGCATCTGCGAAACAGGTTTTAATTCTTGTTATTGACAGTAATGTTGTTTTCAGGTGAAATAGATAGGTGTTTAAAAAAGGTCACAGAAGGTGTGGAGACGTTTGAAGACATCTGGCAGAAGGTGCACAATGCGACGAACAGTAATCAGAAGGAGAAATATGAGGCAGATCTCAAGAAGGAAATTAAAAAACTCCAGAGGCTACGGGATCAGATCAAATCGTGGATCGCATCTGGAGAAATTAAGGATAAGAGTACACTTTTAGAATATAGGAAACTAATAGAAACAGTAAGTCAGTTTATTTTTGTTTACAATCATTTGCATAAATGCCTTTGAGAACTGATAATGCATAGATTATACCGCTTATTTTCCTTAGCTTTTATCAATATAGAATAACAAATATATAAAGTGACATATGGTGCTGTTTATAGGCTCAATATAATGAGATAATCTCAATTAAACATTTCATTTGTTGTTTATGAACTCTCAATTACTATTTTGTAAAAGAATGCTGTGGGTTTTATCTCAGAAATTTTAACCTTAGTCAGAATTTGATATAACAAGCTAAATATCACAAGACTAGCTGTGCCACGCGGTTTCACCCGTATTGCTCCGTTCCTGTTGGTTTTAGCATGATGATATATAGTAATATAGCCTATAGCCTTTCTTGATAAAAGGGATATCTAACACCAAAATATTTTTTCAAATCTGACCAGTAGTTCCCGAGATTAGCGCTTTCAAACAAACAAATAAGCTCTTCAGCTTTATAATATTAGTATAGATTATTGGTAGGTATTATGTTAGTTATGAAAGATTAATACATATTTCTATATATAAAGTCTGTAAAATTTCATAGTAAATTTTCCATTTTACTTTTCCATTAGTTATACAGCTTGATAATTTCTATTGTTTGAAATCTGTAATTAAAGTAATCTTCTCATACTTTATGTAAATAGTCTCATACGATTATAATCATTATTCATTATATATACCACTAGCTGCTCTGCACGGATTCACCCCCGTGGCTCGACTAATGTTGGTCGTAGCGTGATGATATATAGTCTATAGCCTCCCTTGATAAATGAGCTATCTAACAATGAAAGAATTTTTCGAATCTGACCAGTAGTTCCCGAGATTAGCCCGTTCAAACAAACACTCTTCAGCTTTATAATATTAGTATAGATTTATATACAGTGTGTGTTGATTGACTGTAGTTTTACTCTAGGAGTCTTGATTAAAATATGTTATACTAGCTTTCCGCCCGCGGCTTCGACCGCGCAGTTGAAGAAAAACCTGTATAGTTCCCGTTGTCGTGGGATTTCCATGATAAAACCTATCCTATGTCTCGGGGTAAAAAGTAGCCTATAGCCTTTCTCGGGTATCAAAATATCTCTATACCAAATTTCATGCAAATTTGTTCAGTAGTTAAGGCGTGATTGAGTAACGGACAGACAGACAGTTACTTTCGCATTTATAATATTAGTATGGATTATTTTCCCTTTATGGATAATCCATGGGCAATTTAATCAATTTTTCATATTTTAAATAGCTTCATTTTAAATATCTAGGCTAGCAAATAAACTATTAATACAAAACTTATATTTTATGTGATTCAATATTTCACACATACACTGTTACATTTTGTAGAATACAATATAGTTTGCTTGGTTACTAACACCACTGAAATAACCCTTTGATTCTATGATATAAATAATCTCATTCTAAACCTCTGCTCTGCAATTTTCAGTACATGTCATATTATTTAATAGTCTACCTTAACATTAACACTTTATTACAGTAATTCATAGCAGCAGCCCATCTTTACTTTTATTTATTAGTGATCCCAAAAGTGAAGCACCTTGTCCCCTTGTTGTGTATAGAACAGATGAATCCATGTTTCACTGACTGATTTTCTATTGAAAGTAGGCGATCATAGGTAGTGCTCTGTGTCCTGCCAGTCCGAGGGCCGTCTGTTCTATGCTCACCTTTATACCATTTTATCAAGACAGTCTTTCCTCACAGTTTCCCTATAAAATATTAGATTTCCCTACAAAATATTAGATCTGCTATCACACAATAACCTATACAAGATTTTCATACATCCCACCACTATTCAAGATCTGTCTCATCCATTTTCAATATTCTGTCTATCTAAATTCTAAACTCAGAGAAATTAATTCAGTAGTTTAGCTAGGATAACAGACAAGTCCATTTTATATATCCATCCATTATACCTACCTTGATTATGTATATATTACATAGTAAATCAAGGTAGGTATAAAGATGTATTTAATTATTTATTATCAAATCTAAGTTTTCCCAATATGATGTTATAATTTTATTAGTTACAGTCACACTATGATTTTATGATTTATTTTTTTACTTAGCAGATGATGAAATCTATACTAATATTATAAAGCTGAAGAGTTTGTTTGTTTGTTTGTTTGAACGCACTAATCTCGGGAACTACTGGTCCGATTTGAAAAATTCTTTCGGTGTTAGATAGCCCATTTATCGAGGAAGGTTATAGGCTATATTTCATCACGCTACGGGCAACAGGAGTGGAGCCACGGGGGTGAAACCGCGCGGAGCAGCTAGTACTTGATATACATAGTCCTCATATTTTATTTATTTATTTCAACTAACCTAGGGTCCATAAAAAATTGAATTTATAATTCATTCTGTAGTTATTTTATGCTATTATTATATTTATTATGCCATTAATACTATGATACATTTTATTTAGTAGTGACTTTGATTCTGTAAAGTAAAACACTGATACAAAGAAAAATTATTAACAAAAACATGTAAACAGTCCACTCAATCATGGATGATATGACCGAATTTGAATAACATAGTATTTGACACAAAAATTATGTTTGAAAATTCAGTAAACATCATATTATTGGGGATATTGACTCGTGTAAAATGACCTGGATAAATGTGCAGTTATATTGTAATTTGGAGCTATATAACTTTTCCATGAGGATGGAAAGTCTGGAGGATATAGGTCTAGATTGAATTAGCATTATTTATGACATGTTCGTATTGTACATGTTTATTACATGTCCCATCATTACTTGTATCTTATTGTATTAACTGTCGCTTATAAATTATATACAATGTTGAAAAGTATACAAAAATTAAGTTGAAAACTATTAAGTATTATTTAAAAAATATTAATAGGTAACAAAATCTATTCTGCAAATTTACACTCTGCTTCCTATAAGCAGATCTACTTTAAACATGCTCATATTCATTTTTTGTGTCATAATGTAATCTAAAAATGAAAATTAATACTACTTCATGTTTTATGTTTAAACCTACCAACAATTCTAAACATTACCCATATCGTTTCAGCAAATGGAAAGGTTCAAAGTTGTCGAGAGAGAAACAAAGACAAAGGCATATTCAAAGGAAGGATTAGGAGCTGCTCAAAAACTTGACCCGGCGCAGAAGGAGCGAGAGGAGATGTCATCATGGCTCATATCCTCTATTGACGCACTTAATTTACAAGTGAGATGTTTTTTTTTTTACATATTTTAAATAAATATCATGAAAACTTCTTGTCAGTTAGATTTCTAAGTTATTTTTGTGAATGGCAACAGTATTTATTTATATTATACAAAAACTCATAAATTGAAATTTCTCAAAGTATATTGAAAAGTTGTTGTTCCATACATTTCCAAAGTGTTTCTAGAAATTACAAGAATCTAAAAAAGAAATTAATGACAAGAATAAAATTTATTTTTTGCTTTAAAAATCAATAAAAAGTGAGAACATCTGCCATTGCACCTGCTCCTGTTTATGTATAATTGTTTTAATTTGCTTTAAAGTTTAATTCTATATTCTCTTAGTTTTTAACCGACTTCAAAAAAAAGGAGGAGGTTATCAATTCGGCCGGTATATTTTTTTTTTTTTTTTTTATGTATGTACACCGATTACTCCGAGGTTTCTGAACCGATTTACGTGATTCTTTTTTTGTTCGATGCGGGATGGTGTCGAATTGGTCCCATAAAAATTTTATTCGGATAGGCCCAGTAGTTTTTATTTTATGAGCATTTTTGTCTGTAGGTATTTGTAAATTTTGCAAGTGCAAGTTTGAAGTCGGTTGTTTTTAACGCAGTTATCACTTGTGTAATTTGTTATTTTGATTATTATTATTACATTTTTGCCCTTTTTATTGATCTTAGCATCTTAGTAGTTTTTGCTCTTTAGATAACGTATTTATCCATCTCTCTTTCTGCTCCTTGAGCAAGTTTAATCTTTATCACATGCTACCTAATAACGGTGGCGTGTTTTTTGTAGTACCTTGTGGTACATACACATACTTTTACCGGGTTGTAATAGTAGTAGTAGTTTAAAAAAACCTCTAAGTATACCAAATTGCATACAGATCCGATCAGCTGTTTTTGAGTGAAAGAGTAACAAACATTCAACATTAATTCAGTAACAAACATTCTTCAAACTTTCGCATTTGTAAAATTAGTAGAATATTAAATATGTACATAATTGTTTCAGATTGATCTCTTCGAATCGGAAGTGGAGTCACTATTAGTGGGTAAAAAGAAACGATTGGACAAGGAGAAACAGGACAGGATGGAGGAATTAAAATTGAAACTCGAGAGGCATAGGTATCACATAAAGAAACTGGAAACGTTGTTAAGGATGCTCGACAACATGTCCGTCGAAGTTGAACAGGTGATTCTCAATTCTTTGTTATTTTTAGATATAGTACACTCAACACAACACACTTGTAGAAAAGTAGTGTCTAAATTCTAGATAATTATGGTCATACTAAATTTCATCAAAATCAATAATGTAGTGTTTGTTTTATTGAATAAAATGTACAATTTTAGCATTTGTAAAATGTGTGTGTAAGATAGATGAAGTATTTAATGTATTTGAACTTCTTATTATAGTTAAGTTATAATTAGGTACATATTATAAAATTTAATTTCACATGCAACAAAATGCCCATAAATTTCTAAATGTGTCTTATGAATATTATATACTAACGGCCTTACTAATAAAAAGTTAAACAATGGATAAATTTCTACCATTTTCTACCATAGCTGTGTCCTGCTCTTGCTCACATGAAATGTCAATCATAAAAACAAGACAGGTTATTGCAATAACTAATCCATTGAATAGCGAATGGGTAACTTTTTATTAGTAAGACCGTTAGTTGTTGTTTTGATGAAAACCAAGGAATGGTTGCCTGAGACATGACTACTTTTAGTACAATATGTTCTTTTTTCTTTTGATTATATTTCTGAAAAGTATATGTGGTAAATTAATTAAAAAGTGGTCACTTTCTTGGCACAATTTCTATTTAGTAAGTTTGATTCTTATTTTAAAAGAAATTATTTATCTGGTAAAAAACAGAAAGCAGACAATGAGTCAAAAAATACCCATATCAATTAGTGTGTATGACTGAAAATGTTTCTCTTTCCATTTATAATGCTCTACAGAGTTTTCTTGTTTATTTATTAGTGTAAATTTTGTTTTATGTAAGAAATTAAATCAATATGTGTTTGACGCATAATATTTGAATTGTCCTAGGTTCGATTCCCAGTGGTCAATTCAAAATTCTGTATTACAGATAATTTATTTTACTCCCCTCACAAATTTCCAAAAGCAGAAACTGAATTTTATGAAATACTAGTGTTCAGTCCCCAATAAGTCGCTAAGACTTCTTACTGTAAATTATTTAGCTATATCATAAGCCCCATATTCATGGTAAACATTTTATTACCAAAAAATGTGTTGCAATATGATAATGCATGTAGAAAAACTCACCTCGGTGGAGCGGCAACATTTAAACAAATTTTGCAGCATCATTGTTGCTCAACTTATGTTTCTCAATTAATGTTTACCACAAATACGAGGCTTTAATACTCTACACTCAACAAATATTAGTATAACGTTATATATAGCGTCAGTGTGCTCAATCGATAGCTAGATTTACGTAAAGAAAAGGCATCCATAACTTCCCAGATAAAGAACATTCGAGAGGACGTCGAGTACTACATCGTGTCGTCCCTAGAGCCCGGTTATGAGGAGAACGAATACATATACGAGGACATTAATGGCTTGGAGGAAGTGGAATTGAGCGGAGCTGGTGTACCCTCATCGGCAACGACGGATAGTAACAATAGTAATGACTCACCTGGATCACCGACAAGCATGCTGTCAGGTATCAACACATTTTTTAAATTAATTTTATTAGATAATAATATACATGGCTTATTATAAATTGAATTTGAATCTAATCTTTAAAGAAATAAATCTGTCAATGAATATTTTTAAAATTAAGCCATAAAATTGGTGTAATTATTGTTTACATACAGAATCATATTCCCTGTGTAAACGATTCTACATTATCTGATTTTGACATATTTTTAATTTTTATTAAAAAAAAACGAGTATTCCAATGAACAAAGAAGTAACATTATAAACTTATTATTACTTTATAGTATTATTTTTACGATATATTTCACCATTTTTCAGGCACGAGTCCGCCCACATCGCCCGCGCTAGACCTACACAACCACACGTCAGACTCCGTAGACATCATAGACAAGAAGAAGAAGGACGACGTAAGTAAAGTGAGTACAATACAAACGCGCACACATTCACAACATTAACATCCGATATCATCATTAACTCCAATTTTATACCTCAATTATAAAGTTGTAGTATTGATTTATTTGAACTTGCGTTGTCTATGGTTAGTTTTAGGTTCTTTGGCAATAGATAGGGAGAAAAAGAAAAATTGTTGTTATATATCGGCTCGGATAAAAAATGTCCGTAAGCCATTTTAACAATTATTAACATTTATCGTCTTGGAAATTGTGACTAATAATTTTTTTTGATAGTTAAATTTGTGTAAAGAAAAAGACATTAATATTTTTTATAGAACCTAAAACTAACTCTATCCAAGTATTCATTTTATTCTTGATATTTATTTTATTTTAAATGCTCTTTAATCTCAATTTAGAACAACGTAAATATTGAAAACAGAGCTTTTTTTATTTTGTTTGAACATTAAATTAAATGTTGATATTGTACAGAGAACCTAAAACTAACGAGTTAACGTCCGTGTTTCAGCCGGTCAAGCCGCTACCGCTCCGTGCGGTGTCGTGCGGCGCGGCCCCTAGTCCGGCTAACCTTACCGCGCTCAATCACTCCGCCACAAACAATAGGTCAGTCCCGCGACACACACCGCTAACACTTATCTCACTCGTAACTCACACACTCACACCCACACCACTAACCTCACTCGTAACTCACACACTCACACCCACACCACTAACCTCACTCGTAGCTCACACACTCACACCCACATCACTAACACTTATCTCACTCGTAACTCACACACTCACACCCACACCACTAACACTAACCTCACTCGTAGCTCACACACTCACACCCACATCACTAACACTTATCTCACTCGTAACTCACACACTCACACCCACACCGCTAACACTTATCTCACTCGTAGCTCACACACTCACACCCACACACCTAACACTTATCTCACACGTAACTCACACACTCACACCCACACCACTAACACTAACCTCACTCGTAAGCTCACACACTCACATCCACACCACTAACACTAATCACACTCGTCACTCACAAACTCACATCAGTGGCAACACACACTCACACCACCTTCGAGTGTGGCGCACAGACCCACCTTTTTTTTTATTTACACACTTTTTTGCGTCTTTCCATCATGGATAAGGGGGTGGGTTAGGTTAGTTTTGTTTTTTATTTAACTACATAAAAATACCGTCGCCTCGCGATCATCTTCTTGTGGAATTATTACATTTTTAGCACTATTTTCAAGTGTAAGTAAGTCAGGAACGAAGACGCAAGCATCCGCAGTACAAAGTATATACGATCATTACACAAAATTCGTGTATATTTTTTAATCTCCATCTTAAAAACAGCATTACAATATATACACGAACAGTTTCCTATGGTTGCGTTCTGGCTATGTATAGAATGGAAAGACGCCTCGTTCCGTAACACACACTCACACCACCGTCACTCGTCATAACACACACTCACTCTTCCCATGCTCGTAGGCGCACACACCCACAATTTTTTTTAATTCACACACCATTGCGCTAATCATGCATCATGATCATTTCATAATATACTTCATATTTCGTAACCCATTATGACGATATCATTTTATTGCTATTCCATTGTATTTTTTCATAAATTAAGATAAAAAATCGCAATATTTGCACCCATAAAAATATTGCATGCGCAGGTTGATGCGATGCATGGTATTGTTTTCATTCGGTTAACGCCAAAAGCTTTAGGGATGTTTCGTGAACCGAAAATTTAGATATATCTTTAGAGACTAGCTTTTGAAATTGCTTTTTTTGGAAATGTTTGTTTATAGAATGTATTTTTTAACGTATTTATATCCGCAGTATAAACAACAGTACGGGAGCGTCAGGCACGTCGACGCCGATCAAACCGCCCGCGCCCAGTTCTCCGCACCAGCGGCCTAATAATACGGGTAAGTTAATTTTTCTTTTCATTAGAGAATCAGTGTCAATTATATCGGAAAATGGTTTTTTATAGGGTTCAGAAAATAAGGAAAAACTTATTTTTTTTACCAATACATGTCATTGTCATTTTTATCGGGACAAAATATTGTTATGCTAAAAATTAAGAATTAAAAAATTGTTCAAAAAACCTAATAATTATACCGATATAAAATTTCATATAAAAGTTCGTATGTATTCAAATAACAAATCTCGCTAAATTAAACTTCATTACATTCACTAATTTGAAAAAAGACCGTATCAAATTCGGTTAACCGCACGCTACATTGTTTACAAAACAAATGTGCGTTATCACGAGTGAATGGGCTGAGAAGCATTCACGTATAATAAAGTTGGCGCGATGCCAAACATTTTACGAATCTCTGTCAAATTGGCGCGAATCCAATCGCAATGAGACGACGATTCCGGCCAGTTGCGACTCTGTATTCGACGCGTGTTCTGTACCTTGTGAAAAAAAAAAAAAAAAAAAAAAAGTAAAATGCTTTCCCGCGCAAATGAAGAATAAATATGGACGATGGTAATTTGACGTGTGCATGTGTAAATAGTTTTGTGTGTGTTTTTTTTTAATTGAGTCATTTTAATAATTGCGTCGTTTTAGTTTACGTTAAATTCATTATGTAATTAATTTCATTGTTTTGGTTTGAATTCGAAATGTGAATTATTGTAAGATGTAATGTTGTGGATGCGTACATATTATAATAACACGACGTTCTGCGTAATTAAAGTGTATTGCGCCAACAAGTTTTGTTCTTATATTTGTGATTGGAAATATTCAATGGATTATTAATATTTCATTTATATATATATTTAAATAAATTAATTTGATTTGACGAAAAAGTTTTTGAAATAAGTCGTGATTAATAGATTTGCGTGTTTTATCTTTCGACATATATTATATGAAAAATGTATTTCTGTAAAACTCGTTATTTGGTGTAAGAAAAAACATAGAATACAGATGGTTTATAGGCATGAATAATTGCCTATACAATCATAAATAAACATATTTGTTACGCTTTACTTATGTGAATATTTTAATTTGGAACAGATTTATTTGCATAGTTTTAATTCTATTTTGAATAGGTATAATAATTTTATTTTCACAATAATTTTAACGATGGTTTTATTTTCGATTAATTATATTGGTAAGTAATAATTGTAATAACTCTTATGTTTATAATGTTTCAATTATTAGGTATCATGTGGCATATAATTGGATATCCATAAAAACGAAATCGACTAATAATAATTATTTCAGTTTGCTTTAATATGTACTATTCCGTCTTTATAACATATCCTGGGATAAAATAGCCTACTAATTTAAAAATAATTATTAATTCCACATATTGCATAGATCGTCACCCTACACACACACTATATCCTTAAGTAAAGTGACTATTTTATCATATAAATAGCGAAACGATTGTTGCAGAAGTGTTGGAAAATGGTCCAGTGTCGAACACGCCCGTACACACGGCGACACACCTACCGCCGCCCACAATACCAGCCCCTGTAAGTTTATAATGTTCATGTAAGGTCGACTGATGATATGTTTTTAAGCTATTGCATAGCTTCTGCGGTGACCAAATCCAGAAATTCCGTAACGAAAAAAACCTTACGCTCCCCACTCCGACGGGCACGGAGGTGTGGCTTGAAGGGATGCTATGCAATAGCTTTACCGCGGCAGTCCCCGAGTGCCACACGTCTTTTTGTTATAAATGTATGTTCATTTTTGTTTTATTTGAAGTAGATAAAATCTGATTTGGAGTGATTAAGCTTGAATTCAATATTTTTGTATAGTATGTTTATGTTAGTTTTTTCAATCAATGGTATAATTTGTGGAATAGAGAATTTATAAATGTATGGGAAAAAAGTTAAATGCTAAGGTTACATAGTTAATTATCCTCAGTAATAAGAATGTCTGTATTTTTGCGTTATTGTGAATAGAATAAAATTATACTTACTGTTATTTTAAACGCATACAATTACTTCCACAGACGTCAAAAAGTTCGTCCGCGACGACGTTATCGAACGCGATCGCGAACCCCAACCCGAACGCGAGCACGAACGCGAGCGTGAACGCGAACCCCAGCGTGAACGTGAACGCGAACGCGAGCGTGAACTCGAACGCGAGCGTGAACTCGAGCGTGAGCGCGAGCGTGAACACGAGCGCGCGGAGCGTGACGCCGTCGCCCCCGTCGCCGCTCGCGGTCAACGGGCCCGTGCACAATGCGCACCACACGCCACAGCATATGTTGAATAAGTGAGTCTTTTGATATAGTTTTATAGCATTCATTTGCTTTATTAATTACATAGAAATTTTTAAAGAATACAACAAATTCCATCACGACAAGGCGAAAGAGTCGGCTTCGAACCCCGCCTCGTGATCAAATGTTTTCAATAAAAAGCATAAGCACGGTATTTATGTAGTGGTGTAAATATAAATCGATATATATAAATCGATATATTATATAAATCGATCTTATTAAAAATATTAGTTCTTTAGGCTAATGCCCGTGAATGTGGTCGAAACTTACAATAGAACTTTGTGTGGTCTAAAAATGAGATAAAACAAAAATAGTGTCAGTATGTAAACTTATATTTATTATTATAACGCAGTTCATTAAAGAAACAAATCTTCAATGGCGGCCAAAGCTGACACTGACATATGGTAGGGTCAGCAAAAAAGAAAATAAAAATAACGTAAATCGATAATTATTTTATTAATTATTTCAAATTGTTTGTTGACAAACTTTTTTGTTATGGTATTTGTGTATTTATATGAATTATCATATTTACGTATACAGAATGTAACAAAATCCTCATAATACTTGTAATGAGCCCATAAAACTGAACAAATATTCTCAAAGAACATATTTTGTCAAATTCCAATTAAACATTATTTACTTTCGCAAATACATAATTGTTATTATAAATTTATGATAAAAACTAATAAATGGAAAATCAAATAAATTTTAGTGATTTTACTTTTCTCTTTTTTTTGCATGCCGTACGGCCGTGTGTAAGCGAGAAGGAATGATAAGCGCCGCCATTGAAGATTCGTTTCTTTAATGAACTGCGTTATATTTGTAATCCACAGCGGCAGAGTGAGCGAAACGCCGAGCACGCCGGCGCTGAGCGCGGCGAGCGGCGTGAGCGCGGCGAGCGGCGCGGGCGCGGGCAACCCGGCGGCCGGCCCCGAGCGGCCCACCACCGCGTCGCTCAAGAGCATGGCGCAGGAAGCCGTGCACCGCGCGGGGCTCGACGCGCACCACACGCAGGTGGGCCACCAAGGATGTTCTAGAAGCTTCTGGAACGCGCGTGCGAGATAATGTTCTAGAACTTTCCCGTTGTGAGCTGCGATGTGCTAAAACGTTAGTAACGAGCGCAAACGTGGGCTGTAATGTTCTAGAATTTTCGGCAATGGTTGTGACGTGCGCATTTTGTGCGTGGATGTTCTACAACGTTTGTGTCGAGCGCGACGTGTGCGTGAATGTTCTAGAAGGATTGTGACGAGCGCGACGAGTGCGTGAATGTTCTAGACGATTTGTGACGAACACGACGTGTGCGTGAATCTGCCAACGTTTGAGACAAGCGCGACGTGTGCGTGAATGTCCTAGAACTTTCTGGAATGTTAGTGGCGTTCGCGACGTGTGTTGTGATATTCTAGAACGTTTGTGAATTGTGTTATTTGTATGTTAAATATTTGCATTATGTGTGTGGATGTTGTACAATGTTTAGAAGTGTGAGTGAATGATCTAGAATTTTATTGCACCCACACTGCAATAAAATTCTGGATCATAATAATAAAGTCCAGATCAATATTGATAGTTACTGTATAGTGCATACTGATTTATTTTATGTTTAAAATGTAATTTAGATTTAAAACATGATGTTTATATACTCATAGTAATGTTGCAATGAATGTCTTAAATCTTCTACTTTGACGCCCTATTCATTAAACCTAATAATCTCGAATTTATCACAATAGTATAGTTTTTTATTATAAAAGCGTTATTACATAATTTCAGAACACAAGAAGAGGTGTCCCCCTATCTCAGGCGCACATCCCACCGTTATTAGGAGTCGCGCCGCTGGGGCCCCTGCCGCTTAACTCGGTACGTGTATGTATTGTTTGCTGTGCCTATTTTATTTTTAAGTAGTTTAAGTGCTAGTTTAGAAAATTATATTATTTGCTCTATAATATTTTGTTTTTAATGTTTAGTATTGCTAATTATATAGATGAATATAATCATATTCATATTTTTTATTGTCTTTATTATTTACTCCAATTTATTTTTCATATTCTGGTGAGGTTTCTCATACTCAGAGACATTAAACATTTCCTAGCTCAGCTTGCTTCTAGCTTTGCTATATCAGACTTTATTTTTAAAATGATTTCATTTCTGCTAATAAAGTAGTAAAATAACAGTAATTTTTACCTAAATATATTTTGTCTTTACATAAAGATTTTCAAAACTGCAAGACTAAATATTGTTTCGAGTGTACAGCTGCAATGTAAACCCCATCCCCTCTCCCCAGGAGCACCAAGTGCAGTTCCAGATGATGGAGGCGGCGTTCTACCACATGCCGCATCCATCAGACTCGGAGCGCACGAGGGTGTACCTGCCAAGGAACATTTGTCAGACGCCCGCGTATTATAATCAGGTGAATAATGAGATTTTTGTTATATTCATACTAACTAAGAGGGAGGCAGACTATAAATCTCTTTTGATCGGTTTAAATGTGTGTTAAAATAATATTTAAAACTTGATAGATCTTGAAAATCTTTCTGGCCTAAGTACTTGTATTGAATCAGGTTTCCATTAATATTAATTAATATGATATTATATTTTTTTATATAATTGATAATTCATAAAATGAGTCAATCAGTTGCAAAGTATAAATCAAAGTATAAATATAATCAGTAATAAAGAAACAAAGCCTCATATCTGTAATTAACATTTATTTAGCAGTTTTTGCTGGCATCACTGCATGTTGCTGAATTGATAATAGCATGTTGAAAATGTCTCGCTCTAGTATCATAGTTTCCAGCGACATTTTGTGTGAGTTGTCGTGACAATAACTCAAGACAACTCACACTAAAACCCACAAATCAAAATTCCAGGTGCTCTTACCCCACTCGGACACGGTGGAGTTCTTCCAACGTCTCTCAACGGAAACGCTATTCTTCGTGTTCTACTACATGGAGGGCACGAAGGCGCAGTACCTCGCGGCGAAAGCGCTGAAGAAGCAGAGCTGGCGGTTCCACACCAAGTACATGATGTGGTTCCAGAGGCACGAGGAGCCAAAGGTTATCAATGAGGAGTATGAGCAGGTGAGATTTGGTGTTGATGAGTATTTAAGTTCCATCATGATAGTGATTAAGGTAAGATGGAGTTCAATTTGGTCCCGGCTACGTGAAATTGGTGTACCAGGGAAGATAATCTCTATGATTCAAGCGATCTATAAGAAATATTCGTGTCGAGTCACCCACCAAGGACTAGTGTCGGAGGATATAATGGTACATGCAGGCGTCCGACAAGGATGTCTCCTTTCGCCTCTTCTCTTTCTGCTTGTCCTTGATGGCATTATGCGAAGCGCTACAAGCCCGCGTCGAGGTATAGAATGGGGACTATCAAATGTACTTGAGGACCTAGATTACGCTGACGATCTGTGCCTTCTCAGTCATACTAGAGCGAATATGCAAGCAAAGCTAGATGACTTACGCAAAGAAGCCGCAAAATCAGGTTTAAGGGTGAACACACAAAAGACCCAGGAGATGAGATGCGGAACAACAAGTTCTTCTCCGTTACTGATATCTACAGACACCGTTAAACGCGTCCACTCGTTTATTTACCTCGGAAGTGTAGTGTCGGAAAATGGAGGATCAGAAGAAGATGTCGCCTCTAGGATTTCGAAGGCCCGAGGAACCTTTGCACAGCTCCGAAATATATGGCAATCACGAAAACTTACACGCAAAATAAAACTAAAGATATTTCGATCCAATGTCAAGACCGTGTTGCTGTATGCCTGCGAGACGTGGAAGGTGACAAAGAACATCTCTTCGCAAATCCAGGTTTTCCTGAACCGCTGCCTTCGTCAAATCCTCGGTATCTACTGGCCCGAGACGATATCCAATGACCAGCTTTGGGTACGCTGTGGTGAGATCGCGATTGACCAACAAATTAAACGCCGCAAGTGGAACTGGATTGGCCACACGCTCCGAAGGGAAACTGAACATATTCCAAGGCAAGCCTTAGACTGGAACCCCCAAGGAAAGCGTAAGCGTGGTCGTCCTAAACAAACCTGGCGGCGGACAGTCATAGACGAAGCCAAGAAAATCGGGAAAACCTGGAGCGAAATCAAAAGGGAAGCTCTCGACAGAAACGCCTGGCGGAGCACTGTGGATGCCCTCTGCCCCAGCTAGGGGACACAGGAACATAAGTCAAGTCAAGTAAGTCATGATAGTGATTGATGAATTGGTTAATGTTTTACCTTTGGGAAATTTTTTTGCATAGGCATTATTTAACTTTTTTATGCTGCAAATCAATGGAATATAGATGTTCTCAAGAAGCTTATTATTCAGATTTATTTTTAAGAGTGTGTTAAAGGGTTGAAATTTTTATTAGTGTCAGAAAAACTAGATTTTAACTTACATACAAGTACAACTTGATAAGATAAATTTGCAATTTACTTTTCAGATGAGAAAAGTTGTACTTCTTGTTTGGAAATTCACTTGTGAAAATTGAAATTTTCGATTGTGTTATTTATGAAGAAAATTTTATAATATAATATAATTGTTAACACATGCATTCCAGGGCACATACATATACTTTGACTACGAGAAGTGGGGCCAGCGCAAGAAGGAGGGCTTCACGTTCGAGTACAAGTACTTAGAGGACCGCGACCTGAACTGAAGCGCCTCCGCCCGCGCCGGGCTCGCGGACTCAGTGCTAGTGTGTGCCACAGTGTGTGTCACAGTGTGCCACAGTGTGTGTCGCAGTGCCACAGTGTGCACAGTGCGTGCTACAGTGCTAGTGTTAGTGTCAGTGACAGTGTGTGAGCGATATCCGTGAGCCGCGCGGCCACCGACGCACCCATCCTCGTGGCATTCCATTGTAAGTATTAACCGTTCCCGCTTATTTCTGTGATGAAACCGACGCGTTCGACACTTTTGTATGTAGAGAGAGTGCGCATATTAATTTATTCCGTTCGATGTGACGCGCTCCGGCCGACGCCGGACGCCACTTTTGTAAAATATCTTTTCGCTCTTCTGGCAGTTTGTAATGTTGTACAGTAGAGTAACGAATTTGTAAGCGATCGAAATTGTGAATCATTATGATGAGACTCAATAAGTATAATAAAACATGTGATATCGGTTTAGGGCCCTCAGCGCACTCGGAAACCACGGTTTTTTCAACTTTATTGGACATCAATCTATGTCGGAATATATATTATATTAATCGTGCTTTACTGAATCTCATTTACTTCTAAAAGATTTGTCAGTTACATTATTTACATTGTAATTGTTTACGGAAAATTCTCATAGTGTAAATCAATCAATAAAGTAAGCAAGTGTCTATTAAGATATGTATCGAATGAATGAATACCTCTGTTAAAGCAATACTTAATATAGTAGAGAGCATAGGTCCAATGAATTTTAATGCTAGTCATGATTCAGTGCAGCAGTGATCTTGCTGTTGGTTTAGGATCTATTAAATAAATTATAAATTATGTAAACGAGATATGTACTCGTCAACACTGTCAATTGTTTTATTAGAAGTGTGTTAAGACAGTATAATAACTTAGGCAACTTTAGATAATTAAATTGGGTCCCACACAAACTCACAAATTATTTTAACATGTATAGAAATAATAAAATGGACCGAGCCTCAATATTTTTGTAATTATTAGATCCAACCTCAATGGTAAGAATCACAATGAAATTGAAAAGATTAAATCTGAGAGCGCTTTGGGCATTTGTTTTTAAAGTTTATATAGAGACTGGTTTAGTTTGAAATTATTAAAGTGCTTGTTTGTTTTACCACAAAGTATTGTCGATATGTGCATGGCAATTGTTTATACGCATTGGGAGTGTGATTGGCGAATTAATTATGGATATTTATTTTATTTTAAAACCTTATTTAAAATTGTAAGCCAAATCTTAAATTGGATGTGAAATTAAGTTTTAATATTTGTTAATTTTCATTTTATTTGTATATGGATATGAAAACTGATTCTGAAACAATTTTGTAATAGAATTTATATTATATAATATTAACTCTTAAGGTTACAACATAATTATATACATAGTTGTGAAAAGCTCAAATATATTTTCCCAAAGCGACTAAATTATGTGTAATTTGATAAATTTTATATTGGCCTGGGATAAGACATCTATATGTAACTATTTAAATTATATAAACGACGCCACGGAGGCTTTAATCGTAGCACGGGCCAAAGGTAACACAATATATTGTTATACTGAAACCTGCATATCACAATGTACTTAAAGGCAATCCTTACATTTACTTCGTTACAGCATATTTTATGTTTTGTCAAAACGGAGCGCACGCGTAACGCTCCCGGAAATAGAACGTGCTCGTAATGTGCCTAAATTATTTCTACTAAGAGAAAGATATTCTATACTCAGTTATGTTTATTAAATGTTTATTCGAAATTGTGTAAATTATATTTGTGGTAATTCAAAGAGCACTCGTAGCTAAGAATCGAATTTGTGGTCGCGTGCTCGCACCTCGCCCGGCGATCGAGGGGAACATTACATCACTGCCATCGCGTCGATCGGGGGAAAGCATGTGCCGGCGGGAGTCGGCCGCTATTGAGCGTTTAAAGTATTATGGGTCTCGTTTGAAATTATTAAAGTAATGTTGTGGGAGCGGGCCGGCTCCGGCGGGCGAGGTGCGGGCTGCGACCGGACGCTAGCACAATAGGGCTGCCAGATTGTCAATAATAGTGTAACGTCAACGAGCGAGACCAACATAGTTGGTGCCCGCGTGCGGAGCGATATTGCCGGAGGGAGCGGGGGGCCGGGGGCAGCGGGGAGCGGGGGGCTGGGGGCGGGGGGAGAGCGGGGAACGGGGGGCGTTAGTTTTCAGTTTTTTGTAAAAAGTCTTATCGTGAAAGCTGATGAAATGTGGTAAATAATTTAAAAAATTATCTGTACAGTTCTATTTGTATAGAAATAATAAATAACGATTAAATAAATTAAAACCATGTTGTGATTTCTTCTTAACGCTTAGTTTAAGTGCGCGGCCGCGACCCCTATTGGGGCCGCTCGTCGCATTTTTTTATTTTATTTATTTATTTTTATTATGGAAGAGATGACTGTTTACTTTGTAGAATAAACTGTAAGAAAGCATTGAATGGCGTGTTTGTTTATGTCGACTGATTTACAGGGTGTGTTCCTTACAAATTTGATCTGATTACTGAATCTAGGAGTTTAGGAAGATTGCAGAGCTAAACTACTAAATGTTCCTAACAAATAAGTCTTGAAACCTTCTTGATAACTAAATTTTGTTTAACCCTAAGTACAACAAAATAGGCAATTACCTTGTTTTATTAGACAAGTTGCACATAAGCATACACAGTAATATTATTCATTAATATAAAGCATTGATAATAATTAATACTTGAAGGTCAATAGAGAGCAGTAGATCATACATATAATATTTAAAAATAAAAATGATACTCCTACATACCATAGACAACTGGATCTATTTTAGAACAGAACATATTGCCAAAATAGAAAGAAAATATAATATGTAAATAGGACACTAGGAACCATTGTTGTGTTAGAGCCTGGACCTAATCTGTTCAGTCTGTCCTACAGATTCTACATATTTTTTCTGACCAATCATATTATAATAACTTAGTTTACCTTAAAATAAAAATGATTTTGAACCGAATTATAAACTTTTCCGCTTTGATTCATCATTCATCTATACATATTCCATCAAATTCGCACCTGCTGCATGAATTTTGAAAAAAACTTATGAAAAAGGCAAAATGCCGTTGTTTTCTGAATACAAGCCAAAACAATGATTTGACACACAAACAAAATTCCTAAATTATCGAAACGGCAAATCCGATTTAGAAACACTCCTTACTATATTTTTCCACTCCAACTGTTAACTAACTTGCTTGCAACATTAACCTGACTGTTATTGTAGATTTAAGAAGAGCAAAAACTACTGAACAAATTTGACTGAAATTTAACCAGATAGTTTTAGTATATAGGTTCCTGAATATACTTCTTTTCGAGAAACAACAATCGTCGGGCTGGAGCTAAACAATAAAGGATAAGACTGGTAAGGTTTTAATTTTTCACAGAAAATACGCTAATCTATACTAAACCAGAGAAGAGACAAATTTTATTCTGAAATTTGAATAAAAACTAAAAAAATATCCCGACTATATCACGTCAAGGCAAAAATAAATATTTTGAAATATTTGTCTGTTTTTCGGCGGTAACGCAAAGACTAGGTACTGAACAGATTTTGATAAAATCATATCCTACTAATATTATAAATGCGAAAGTTTGTGAGGATGTGTGTGTGTGTTTGTTACTCTTTCACGCAAATACTACTGAACCGATTACCTACAATGAAATTTAGCACCACAGAACAGTAAGAACATAATAGAAGTGCGATGTGGGCGTGGCCCACGTGTCACTAGTAAGGTAAGATCACCTAACTCGCTCTCAGTTGTGCGCAGAAAAATATTCGAGTCGGTTGTCAACTGTCAAACCTTATTTCCATATTTATTCATTATTTAGAGCGTGTTGTTCGGTATTAGAGTGGAAAAATGATAGCAGACGAAATAATATCAGCAATCGAGGCATTTCATACCATCGGTAAGTCTTATTTTAATTTATTTTAAATATATTTTATGTTACAACTTCGCTTGTCGTAATTTGTCAAAAATTTATAAAAATATTAAGTCAAAATGAACCTTAATCCATAAGAAATAAGTACTAATATAGATTGAACAGCAAACAAGACTTTCTGGAATATTATTGAAATAAACAAACGAATGTCGTATTAGTGATGCATGTGGCGCATATCGACAGTATCGATACTTTAGAAAAGACAAACATTTTAAATATTAAATTTTATTCTATTTTTCCTTAGCTTTCATTTGTCCTATTTATTTATAGATTTTCGAAAGAGCCTAATTTAAAAGAGAAATGGATAATAAATGCAACGTGACGAGTTAACTGGATGCCGAACAGCAATAAGCAGTCTAACAAAGGCCACCGATACATCAAACCTACGGCAGTTCCAAGATTTAAAATAATGCATATTTTCTGTTTGTTTTGTAAATATAGATTTATACTATTCTATTCCGTTTTTTATTTAAATATAATAATATGAAAAGACGTACTTAGTAGTAATAAACATACTCCAAAATGTGACACATTATCCTATACTCATATAATAGAAAGAAAAAAAAATGCACAAAAATATATTTATTTGTGAATTATCGATAACAAGGCTGACATCCCTTAGAGCATAGCATCAGCTTAATGTCAAGTTAATGTCATTAATTTAGAGTGACACAAATTTCAACCTTATCTTTATGTGTAGAGGTTCAAAGTTATATGTATTGAAAACCAACGCCATCTGTTGTGGAATAGCTGAATGTTTTCGAATTTGGAATTTCTGAGCAAAGAGAAACAAAACAGCTAATATACCTTAGGATGTTATACTAAAATAAACCGTAACTTGGTTCGTTAGGGTACATATTGAAATGCTGAATTTATAACCTAAGTCAGTTTTTACTCAAATTAAGCTGTCCAATCAAAGGCATAGTTTACTTGTAGTGTACTGTATAACTATCGGTTTAAATGTGTGGGTTTGGCGACACTGGTTTTCATACTAATGATGACATTATAGCACTTCTATTATGTTCTTACTGTTCTGTGTTTAGCACACATATAGAGGGTAACTTGGATTAACACATAGGATAGGTTTTATCCCGGAAATGGATCCCCAAGGGAAAGGGAACTATGCGAGTTTTTCTTTGAAAACGCGGGCAGAAATCTAGTATGTCATATAGCTTTTACTACTTGGCATAATATAGGTAATCGATTTTGAAGATTTTAATTTGTATCTATTCACTCGCTAACGAAGTAGCGGGCACAGCACGTATTTCTGAAAAGCAATTGAAATCTTTGATTTAGAATCTGTGCAACTTAAGGACTAAGGCTTAGACTAAGGTATTTCAGTAGACAAAACCTTAATAATAAATATTTATTATAAAAAAATGTGTTTTTCATTTTAAACCCTTATTCACTACTTTTCTCATCACGTCCCTCCAACCATTACTTTCTAACCCTTGATAAATAAAAACTCGCCCGTGTAAAATTTTAATGAATTTTTTAAGCTATTGCATAGCTTCTATCGCGGACCTTGAGCGCGGGGACCGAATCGAGAAATTCAGTAACGAAAAAACCTCACGCTCCCCAATCTGACGGGCTCGGAGGTGTGGCTTGAAGGCATGCTATGCTAGCTTTACCGCGGCAGTCCCCGAGTGCTACACGTCTTTTTTAACATTATCTAGTTAACAGTAACAGTATAATATATTGCACAAATGCAACAAACCAAAAATCATTTAAATCCGTTCAGTGGTTTTTAAGAGTCGTCTTGAGTTTTGAAGCTTGGTGCATTTCGCAATTTCACAAGTTGATCTAGTTTATAAAAAGTAATTAGCTGTCTGTACTAGAACACATACATATTGTTAGTAAACAATAGAGCGGCGTGACTTTAATCTACTAGTAACTAGGAATTGAATTGTACCTACCAAGAATTTATCCCTTCCTATCTGAAAACTTACATAGGTAATAGAACTACCACGAAAGCTACTCCTATATAAGATGTACATGTTAACAGTATTTTAAGTTCATTTCCAACTTGCGAAGGCATACTAATTATAATAATTTGTGTTTTAAGTTATCACTTGTACTTGTGTCTGTTATCACTGTGTATGTGTGTAAACTTGGTGTAAACCCCCAAGTGTAAACCCTATTACAGTTTATATTACTTTCCTCTATGACCCTATTCAAGCGTGAACTGTCTTTCACTACATGGTATAAACAATCGTTTTATATATTCAAGAAGAAGGTTTTAGTACAATTTATTAGGTTTTATACAAAGCGGGCGGAAAGCTAGTATAATCTGCACACTATAAACCAAATAAAAGCCAATCCCATATTCAACAAAGGTCACATCCACGAATAAATAAAACCACAAGTTTAACAAATCATTTATTATAATCCCCATATGTATCAAAGGTTAGGATATCCACAAATAAAACCACAATAATTTAATAAATCATTTATTTCATCGTCTCTTCTTCCCGCCATGTTTGGCGTGTTTCCCC
This sequence comes from Colias croceus, assembly GCF_905220415.1. Taxonomy (NCBI): domain Eukaryota; kingdom Metazoa; phylum Arthropoda; class Insecta; order Lepidoptera; family Pieridae; genus Colias; species Colias croceus. The sequence goes on along the minus strand of NC_059548.1, from coordinate 9,708,946 downwards.
TTGATGCGTCGCCGCACCCCGGCCGCCTCCTCCGTGTCGTCGTCCGACTCGGCGCCGCGCTTCTTGCCTTTCGCGCCTTTTTTGTCTTCTAGCTCTTTCATTTCCTGTGAATTGAAGTTTTTAAAGTTATTGAAGTGAAACTTCTTTATTGGAAAAAAATTTAGTGTAACATTTTTTCGTTACGCGTGACATATTTCCGTTACGCGCCATCTTTTTCTTATCCCTACGCGTGATTCGACGTATTTCTGTAAAGTTGCATATAGTAAATTATTTTTTGAAAAATAAGGTCATAAAGTTTCACTTCTTACGTGTGTACACTAGTACACGCACACATTTTTTTATAAGTACGAGAAACACTATATAATTTAAAGTTATATTTATGAATGAAAGATATATTATAGTTATGGTTTTGAAGTGAAACTTCTTTAGGCGCGTTGAAAGTAAAATTTCAAGGTCGCGTCATGGCAATACCGTCACGTCATGGAGTACGGCGACGATGTTGAGTCTCAAAAAAGTGTCATTTCTGACACGTGTGCTCGGTGAACACGCTCTTTTTTTTTTAATTATTAAGGGGAAATTAGTTTTAAAACTTACAAAAGTTTATAGCTACAAATTATTTTTAAACCAAAAAACAATAGAAAATGTTCAAATTTAAGTATTTTTATAAGTTTATAAGCAAAAAAACCACCTCATTCCTCACTATAACATAATACTCACAATCTTAGTAAGCCGCTGAGCCTCCGCCACTCGTTCCTGCAGCACCATCACTTCGCTCTCCTCAGTTTTGTACAGCGGCAACTGTTTGCCGATTAGTTGCTCGATACGTTGGTATAGCTCTACGTCATACTGTGGAAGTTTAAATAGATATATGAATATTGAAAATACAGTTTTATTGGAAGTTGTGATAGCATATAATTAAACTAAAATTAAAAATTTGGTACCTATGTTAGATACATTAAGGCCGTGTACGCGGTCCGTGCGCTGTTTGGCTCAAATATGTGATTTTTCAAACCAGATTGTCCATCAACCACTTATCTTACAAACATATGAATTACTAATAATTTTAGGAAATTTTATTGTCTATATAGTTAGTTAAGAGTTTTTTTCAATTAATACAGTATTTGTGAATACCATCAAGATAACTGAGCCGATGATTACTTGATTTCGCTTTTAGTGTCAATTTCGAAGCTAAAAATATCTGAAATCGCTGACAGATCTAACACACAATTTTTTTTAACTAACTGCAAAAATCCTTATTAAAATAGTTAGTTAAAAGATTTTTTTATTTTGGACTCCTAACTTACGAAATTAAAATCCGAACAATGTGAATTTTTTTAGAAATTATAGTCGACAAAATGATTATTTTCACCAAGATATTTGACTTAGTTTAATATTATTTTTACATATTGCAATAAAAGAACGTCTTACTTATAAGATAAAATTTAAAAAATCAACTAAGGTACCTCTATTATTTTTCTACAATTTTTTTTAAAGTACTATAAAACACTGCGCGCGACCCGATTAAAATCAGTCGGCAGCGAGCCTTTCCAGAGAGAGGACATGTTGCTCGGCGCTCTCCTGTGGACTTATGCTGTTCATAGTAAAAGGATAGCGCAAGCCGCGATCTATCGTAATAGATCGCGGAGATTTTGACTTGCGTTAAATTGAATAAGCCCTCTTAATACTGTATGCATTTTTTAATATGTGCGAAATACACTGATGAATCCGAAAACGTAGGTTCGAATTCCGTAGTTTTCTAAAAGTATTTGTGTAATTTAAATGAAATAGCTTTTAAAAGATGCATGTTTAAAGATTTATTAGATGACCTGACCATTATCCTGTCTTTCTACGTGTGAAGTAAAACAACGAAACCGTTTTCTTATTTATTTGGTGCAAATATTCAAACATATTTTTTCACAAAACTTCCAAAAAGTTAAATATATTCATAATCAACATCATCAGCCCATATAAGTTCCCACTGCTGGGACACGAGCCTTTTATGACCATATTCATACATACAGATTATACAGAAAAAAAAAAGACGTGTGACACTCGGGGAGTGGGGCGGTTGCGCTATTGCATGCTATGCCTTCAAGCCACACCTCCGCCCGTCGGAGTGGGGAGCGTGAGGTTTTTTCGTTACGGAATTTGTCGATTCAGTCCCCGCGCTCAAGGCCCGCGATAGAAGCTATGCAATAGCTTAAAACACACAAACCTGGGAAACAAAAGTGATAGCCTTGCCCGCTCTCCCCGCTCGAGCGGTGCGTCCCACACGATGTATGTAGTCCTTGCTGTGGAGGGGAATGTCTAGATTCACCACCACGTCTACGTGCGGGATATCTAGACCTCTGAAATGTTATTATATTGATTAGACTAGAATATATTTGTAAAAGTCTAGGCGAAAGACGAATAAAGACTGAATTTAAAATTTTAAAATGGAGTTTTTTTTTAGAAGATCCTTTAAGAGCTATATATAATGTTTCTTGATATATAATATAAGAATGGCCATTGCCATAATTAACAAACCTAAATTAAAAAAAAGAGTTTCCTTTTTGCAAGTACAAGGAAATCAAAATAACTGGAAATAGTCGAGTATAGTTACATAAAATGAATATCATTCCTGTTTAGATTTGGATTAGCTTTGCACTGCAAGGATTAACGAATTTATTGACAAAAAAAACATGCTTACATTACATCCTTGTAGGACGTTAAAATACTATATAGGTAATGTATTTCAAGGATAAATAAATACTTATCAGAAATCTATACTCATATTATAAAGCTGAAGAGTTTGTTTGTTTGTTTGAACGCGCTAATCTCAGGAACTACTGGTCCTATTAGAAAAATTCTTTCGGTGTTAGATAGCCCATTTATCGAGGACGACTTATACGCTATATTATGTTATTACGCTAAGACCAACAGGAGCAGAGCCACGTGGGTGAAACCGCGAAGCGCTGCTAGTTTTAAATAATTTTTTTTAATTATTATCTAATTAACACGACCCTCCAAACACGAGCTTACCTAGAAGCCACATCAGTACAAATAAGCACGGATCGTGCTTTACTCTTGAACTTGTTCAGTGCCGCTAATCTCTTCTGCTGCGACATCTGACCATGAAGCGGTACTGCAGCAACTCCCAGCGCTCGGAGCAATAGTGCTGTACGCAGTGCGTTGGCACATGTCGCTACGAACACTATGAACGAGTTGCCGGCTAGCTCGTTAAGAATGTGCACTAGGTACACGTCCTGAAAAGATTGATGTCTATATAGCCTATGATATATAAAAAATCTAAATACGTTACCCGCTCTCTATTTTGGCAAGAAAAAACTCAGCTAAGTGCCCGAGTTTCACTTAGTCACGCACCATTCAGCGTCGTGGCTGGACGTTCTTTTTATATTTTAATCGGCAGTTGTTATTACGAAGTACATGAGTGAGACATGTATTATGTCTCGTGCGTGAGAGTGAAAGAGAGAACAACTGTATTGGTAATAATGCGTTAGTAAGTAGGTATGTATTAATTACGCTGTTTTTTAGTGCAATGATGTTGGCGTATGCCGCGTCTACTAGTATAATAGGTCATTGTATATAGCTAGGTAATTATTTAATTATCGAAAGAAACAAGGAATATGTACTAGAGAAATATGAATTAAAAGAGAGATGATATACCGAGAGATTGTAGGAAGCTCGTAGCTTAGCTAGCTCACGAATACTATGAAAGACTTTCCGGAAAACAAAAAAAAAAAAAAATACATACTTTATAACACCTTCTTGCTCCAGTAACTCAATTATAACTAGATATTTTTCTATAAATCAATAAATTCACCTTTATTTTCAACGTTTTGCCAAAGAACCCTAAACAAAGACGACGTAAGGCTTTAGAGGGAGCCTTTTAATTATAAGGTCGCGATGACAGCTGAGAATACATTTTTTCAACCAATAAACAGAATATTTAATGCTTATTTGCTATTCCTCTGATAATTTGAAGGTAGTAATTAGTTTTCGTTTTAGAATTAACCCATTGTATTTCTCATTATCCTCCCAACCATCTTATTAATAAGTACATTTCATTTGTGAAAACGAAACCTTAATATGGCACCAAAAAATGACTTCGACAATTCTTTTAAAATGACCAGATTTGCGCTTATCGTTTCGGGAATAGACGTATACGAAAAATCTGATAGAAGATGGTTAAGGTTATTCTCGTATTTATTTCATATCAATTTAGTGTGGCTATATACTGACGTGGTAGGAGAACTATTCTGGCTTGTAGAAGGCATCAGAGTTGGAAAGAGTTTCGAACAATTGTCCATAATAGCCCCCTGCACTACCATTTGCTTGTTGGCCACGGCTAGAAGTTCCCCGCTGTATTTTAACAGGGATTCCATTTTGAATATATTCCATAAATTCCGACAATTACATCCAGGTAATAAAGATGATGATAATATACAAGGAGATGATCTGGCTAAGGAAAAAACAAATGAATCTTACAGTGAAATCGAAAACAAAATAAAGGTCTCTACGACGGATATTCTGAACAAATTGACGACTTTCATGAGCATATCCAACCTTATAGTTATCATTGCGTTTTGTTTCCTGCCTCTTTTTTCGATGTGGGTTGAATATAATCAAACTGGAGTGCTGAAATTGAAGCTACCCTTTCTGGTGAAGTACTTTTTCGATCCCTTCACGAAGACGCGTTGGCCTTTTATTTATATTCATCAGATTTGGTCTAGTAAGTACTACATTTGGTAATTACATAGTTTGTCATGTTTCATTAAAATTTTTGTTAACAGGTAGGTACATATACGCATTTTGTACACGTAGCTTATCCATGAAAATAGTAAATGCTGGGATTTAGACAACAGAATTTAAAAAAAAAGGTCGTAGGTCAATATGGCCAGAGTTAAAACCAACTTCGAATTTAACCTACTTAACTTATAATGAGTGAATTCTTTAGAATAGATTCAAGGTTTCTACTGATATTTCTTTTTTCTTCTAGCATTCATCGTCTGCTTCAACATCTTCGGCGCAGACACCACATTCCACGCGTTTTGCCTGTATTTGCGGATGCATTTCGAAATTCTTTGTCACCGATTCGAAGGAGTGGTGACTCCTTGTGCACGAGAGACGAAGATGGGTATACGAAAGTTGGTACAACGGCATCAACAGTTAATTCAGTAAGTATGATTACCTACTAAACGATCGAACTACTTCTGTGTTCTTCTAAGATGGTATGAGCACGAACTATTTTACTTGTTCTATTTTTTTGAGGAGTCTTAACCCTTTAAAAGAGTAAACTAACTTTAAAAGAGTCATGTGTGTTGGAGTTGCTTTAATATTATTTATTAATTAATAATTAATAAAGAATAGAAAATCGAATAGAATTCGATCACGAGGCGAGACTCGAACCCGCATCCTTTCGCGCCATTCCGGGGCGGATGCCTGACCAACTCGGCCACTCGTGACCCGCCAGAGCAATCGAATTTATTCTATTCTTTCAGTTTTATGTGTCTGAGGGACACACCTCGTGCTTTAATATTTTTAGCTTGAGAGAAACTGTTCTTTTCATGACCTTATTTCAATGTTATTATTTCATTATCGTATTTTTGTTACAGATTAGTTGAGGAAATTGAGGCACTGTATTCAAAATCTACATTATTCAATATTGTCGTGAGCTCTGTGTTGATATGTCTCAGCGTGTTTAACATTACGGTATTCGTTTTAAATATTTTATTTTAGGACAGTCCCTAGTCCCTTTCTAGCACAAATATTTTTTTCGGTAAACTTCGAGTTGTAAGAATACTTTTGTGTGTGTCTTTAACCCCTAAAGAGTCACATTATTTTGTTAAAGTTTTTTTAAATTGAAACACAAAGTACGTAATTACATTTTTGAAAATTCCAGTTCATCGATGATTTCAGCGCCGTATTCTCGTTCTCAAGTTTCCTAGTGATGAGTTTGTATCAAATATTCATGTCATGTTACTTTGGTGATATGATTGTGACTTCGGTAAGTTAAATCAAGTTTTTTATAGTAATTACCTATTACTGTATATTTGGCATGGGTATTGTTTAAGAAATTTTTTTGCAATAGGTCATAAATTCTTAAAAGTAATAAAATTTCATACAATTCTTCAGGGTTGGTGTATAAGTATGTAGTATAGTAATATGTGTGGTTTACGATATATTTTGTATAACGTTTTATTTATTTATGTTCCAGTTACTGTTTGAATGTTCCTCTTTATATTAGTAACTGTTTCAGAGCCTTCAAGTACATGCTGCTTTATACAGATGTAAATGGTACGACGCGGAGCCATCGATTAAAAGAACCATTCTCATAATCATGCTGAGGCGAGATTTTTTAATTTTTCGTTTTTTTTACCAGAATTTGATGAGCATTCGATTTTCAATATGTATTTTATTATAACATACATTGAAACGTTTTTGAAATTGTTCCAAGTGTATGCTACATACAAACTAAAAAATGCTTTGTAATATTGGAATAAATAATATGTTTTTTTTCAGATCACAGAAGCCTTGTTCGGTGACGGCGGCAAAATTCGCGACTTTAAATATCTCAGCCTTTACAACGGTATAATACTCATAATTTTTGATTTTTTTTTTTTTCGGAAAATTGATCGATATTATATTTCTTTTTCAGATATTGAGCCGATCATGGTCGTACTTTGCATTATTGAGGACAATGTATAAATAATGTCCAGACATCACACCAATGCAACTAGATTGAAATTATTTAGTTACAGAGCACGAATTATTTTCTAAAATTACACTGAAGACAATATTATGTTATTTGTTGTAATTTCAAACTCAAACTCAAACTCAAACATTTATTTATTCAATTAGACTACTATTTAGTAGCACTTTCGAATCGTCATTACATAAGTATTTTTAACATTTACCACCGATTCGGAAAGCAGTATCTATGGAGAAGAATCGGCAAGAAACTCCATAGTTGCTCTTTTAAAATCATGTCAATATTACATAATATGTAACTTATATCTAACTTATACATAATATATCATAATATGCCAAAGAACTGTCCTGTGGTTTTTACGCGACAACCCTCCATGGGTCTTTATCGTCCATATATTCCTGAATACTGTAGTACGCTCTCTGAACTAGTACATTTTTTATATAAGTTTTAAATTTAGAATTACTAAACTCTTTAATATTGAGAGGAATTCTATTGTATAAGCGTATACCTTGACCCATAAATGAATTTTTAACTTTAGCTAATAGGAAAAATGGCATTTCAATTCTATTCCTGTTCCTTGTGCCATAATCGTGTCTATCTCCTACTCTTGTGTGTAAGTCGGCGTTTTTGTGAACATGCAAAATATTATTAAATATATACTGTGATGGTACAGTAAGGATACCAGTATTCTTAAAATGATCTCTTAGTGAGTCCCGAGCACGTAAATTATATATAGAGCGAATGGCTCTTTTCTGTAAGATAAATATAGTTTCTATATCTGCAGCCTTGCCCCACAGTAGAATTCCATAGGACATAATGCTATGAAAGTAGCTGAAATAAACCAATCTAGCCGTATCTTCATCGGTGAGATGCCTTATTTTTCGGACTGCATATGCAGCTGAACTGAGCTTACCTGCAGCGGTGTTGACATGGGCTCCCCACTGTAGTTTCTCATCCAATGTTAACCCTAGAAATACAGTAGACTCAGTAGGATGCAATACCTCCCCGTTCAAGGTAATATCTCTGTTCAACTTTTTTACATTAGGAAGTAAAAATTCAACACAAGTGGTTTTTTTGGCATTTAATAATAAATTATTGGCAGTAAACCATTCAGATATGTGTAAAAGAGCACTGTTCACTTCGTCAACATTTGGGTCATGCCTATCCACATTAAAAATTAATGAGGTATCATCTGCAAACAGAACTATTTCACACCTATCCTGCAAATAATAGGGAAGATCATTGATATATACCAAGAACAAGAAGGGACCTAAAATGGACCCCTGTGGAACACCAATGTTAATTGACGCACCGCTAGAACGTTCTCCATTAACAACTACAGTCTGTATCCTATCATGCAGGTATGACGCTATGAGGTTCTGGGCTTTTCCTGTAATTCCATAGTGATTAAGTTTACGTAACAAAGTACAATGTTCAACGCAGTCAAATGCCTTGGAGAGGTCACAAAATATCCCCAGAGCATTTTTTGAGTTTTCCCATGCTTTATAAATATGTGTTAGAAGTGCAACTCCAGCATCTGTGGTTGAGCGCCCCTTTGTGAAACCAAACTGTTTGGTGTGCAGTAAATCATTAGATGCAAAATGACTACTCAATTGGTTTAATATCAACCTCTCGAATACCTTACTTAATGTTGGTAAAATAGAGATAGGTCTATAATTGTTACAGTTTTCTTGATCGCCCTTCTTAAATAGAGGTATAACTTTACTAAGCTTTAGTAAATTAGGAAATGTACCATAGTCACAACACTTATTAAATATGAAAGCTAAATTTTTCGCAATATTTTCTATTATATTATTAACTAAATTTACGGACATTCCCCAAAGATCACAAGTATTTTTTAGATTAAGCGTCTTAAAGGCAGTAACAATATCACTAGCAGTTACGTGTCGTAATTCAAATAATGTACTGCACCCCGCAACATGGTCCCTCAAAAAGGTTTCTGCAAGTGCTGAAGACGAATTTAAACTATTAGTAATAGTAGCAGGGACACTACTGAAGAATTCTTCAAAAGCAAGCGCAACATCAGCACTTTTGTCAATAACCCTGTCATTATATACAAGTTTTATGGTATTACTTGATTTGCTTTTACCCATTTCACCATTAATAATAGACCAGACTGTTTTAACTTTATTATCAGAGTCGCGTATTTTTTCTTTGATATACAAACGCTTTGCAGTAAAACAAACTTTTTTAAAAATTTTTGAGTAATTCCTAACATAACTAAGAAAAGATGGGTCTTTATTATATTGCTTCATACCATATAACTCATAAAGAACGATCCTACACCTATGTATGCTAGGTGTCGCCCATTTACTAAATGGTAAATCCTTGGTAATATTTAAAGATTTAACTTTAAATATTTTTTCAAATTCATTGTGAACTAAATTGAAAAGATTTTTAAACATTTCACAAGGATTATTATTACAGGATTGATCATTCAGTACGGGCAGGTTTTTATTAATATTATCTCTAAATTTATTAATGCCTTTTTTACTTATAGGCCTAACATTAATCCTTTTAAATGTAGGTATGCAATCCCATTCAAAAACTACTTTCTGGCCACAGTGATCCGAAGTCAATGTATTGAGAATATTTTTCTCTAAACAGATGCAGTCACAGTATATATTATCAATACAGGTTGCAGAAGTAGGTGTAATTCGTGTGGGTTCGTTAAAAAGTTTATATAGATTAAATGACTGAAATAAATTAACAATTCGTGTAGCCGTTTGTGTTTGTAAAAGTAAATCAATATTAAAATCACCACATACTATAACTTTTTTTTTACTCCTGCTTAGACGCTTTAATATTTCTTCCATGACTTTCTCAAACATAATAAAATATGTTTTGTGATAAATAAATAGTATTAATATATATTTTTTTTTATTTTATACCTACTTGCTGTGTTCTTCTTTAGTAACATGAATTTTTACGATATTTTTGATATATTCAAAATGATGAATAAAAAATCGGTTCTGCCATTCCCAAAATCGCCCACCAAACAGACATAAAAACTGTGTTATAGTGTGTTTATACTTTATTATTATTCATACAAATCTACATTAACTCAGATCAAAAATCCTCATTTATTATAATATGTATCTACATATACGATATATATAGATATGGCTAGACTGGTTTATTTCAGCTACTTTCATAGCATTATGTCCTATGGAATTCTACTGTGGGGCAGGGCTGCAGATATAGAAACTATATTTATCTTACAGAAAAGAGCCATTCGCTCTATATATAATTTACGTGCTCGGGATTCACTAAGAGATCATTTTAAGAATACTGGTATCCTTACTGTACCATCACAGTATATATTTAATAATATTTTGCATGTACACAAAAGCTCCGACTTACACACAAGAGTAGGAGATAGACACGATTATGGCACAAGGAACAGGAATAGAATTGAAATGCCATTTTTCCGATTAGCTAAAGTTAAAAATTCATTTATGGGTCAAGGTATACGCTTTTACAATAGAATTCCTCACAATATTAAAGAGTTTAGTAGTTCTAAATTTAAAACTTATATGAAAAATGTATTAGTTCAGAGAGCGTACTACAATATTCAGGAATATATGGACGATAAAAACCCATGGAGGGTTGTCGCGTAAAAACCACAAGACAGTTCATTGGCATATTATGATATATTATGTAGTTAGATATAAGTTTCATATATTGTAATATTTACATGATTTTAAAAGAGCAACTATGGAGTTTCTTGCCGATTCTTCTCCATAGATCACTGCTTTCCGAATCGGTGGTAAATGTTAAAATAATTATGTAATGACGATTCGAAAGTGCTACTAAATAGTAGTCTAATTGAATAAATGAATGTTTGAGTTTGAGTTTGAGTTTGAGTTTTACATATTAATTATTCTTACCTTATATTTAACCGGTATGAACACATAGTACTGCTGCAGTTTCTCCACCGTCTGGTACTTAGTGGAGACCTCAATCTTCACTGGATCCTGTAGCGAAGCCCTCTGCAGCTTCTGCACTTTCTTCGTCATGGTAGCGGAGAAGAGATACGTGCGTCTCTCGCGCGGTATCACGCGCAGTATCTTGTCCACTTCTACTTCGAAATCCATGTTGAGAATGCGGTCCGCTTCGTCCATTACCTGGTTGAGTAGATTATTTAAGAAAAAAGTAAAATAATAATTTATTTGAGTTTGAGTTATGTTTAAAATTTGAATATAAGGTAGGATTCGAAGTCGCGTTTTTTTGTCACACATTATCGCAGGACGCGGGTGTTATGGCCACAATATGGTTGTTTTTTTTTTTTTTAATTTTTAAAATATATTAACTTCATATAATAATTTAAATGCAATAACAAGAAAACAATTTACTATTTTCTATTTTTTGGTTTCTATTTCTATCATTCTAATCATTCCTAGTCTAAATGAGTAATAGCTATTGATTCTTACTTTTCCTGTATGTGTATTTGAATTTGGAGTATTTATTGGATAGCATTGATTAGACAAGGTATAATCTTATTAGTTCTGGGTTTTCTGGGTTTTTCATAATTTAAACAACTCACTATTCTATAAAATTAATAAAAGGCTTATTATCTATTAAACTATACTTACAAGATACTTCAAAGCCTTGAGATTAAATCCCTTAGTGTTCTCCAAGTGATCAACCAAACGGCCAGGTGTTGCGATAATTATATGCGGCTTCTTTGAAAGAGTTAGAGCTTGGGCTACCATGTCCATTCCTCCTACTATTACTGCACATTTTACACCTATACTTGCACCTAAAAGTCAATTGTAAGTAGTAATATTAACTAGTAGGATATTAACTTTATGAGTGGGACGGAAAGTTGCTTAAAATAAGATGTTGTGTGTTTCATCAACAAGTTCTATGAGCCTGCTTATGTACGTCAAAATTAGGTTATTTTGAAACTATTGCACTTATTAATGAATAAAAATAAAATTGCATTTCAACTTACCAAGTGCTTCAAATTGCTCCGAAATCTGGAATGCTAATTCTCTAGTAGGTGTTAGAATTAAGGCAAAATATCTCTGTGGACTTTCTAGTAATGCTTGTAAAATCGGTAGCGCAAACGCTCCGGTTTTTCCTGACCCTGTTTCTGCTAAACCAATAATGTCTTTCCCTTGTAAAGCTACCGGGATGGCTTCTTTTTGGATTTTGGAAGGCTTTTTCCATTTTAATTCTAAACACGCCTCACATAGAACGTCGACTAATCCCTAAAAAAATATAAAGACCATGTTAAACATTGATAGGTTATGTTTGTAAACTTGTATCATATTATATTCAAAACGATGAAATTCGTTATGTATTACTTAAATTAAGATTGTGAGTTTTAGCTTTTATTGTAAATATTCATAAAAGTACGATTTTATACCAAATGATCATGAAATTACCAAATCTTTAAATGTTCCACTATCTTCTTCAACTTCCTCAGTTTTTTCTTCTATTTGATCTTCAGCCTCGGAATGCTGACTTTCATTCTCACTGTTTTCTGTTTCTTCCGACATTGTGCAGGAAAGTTTTTAAATTATTTTAGAAATTAATCGGTTTGAAACGCAACACACCAATCACACCACCACCACCATACACATGGTTTTGACTTTTGACAATGACAATGACAATTGACAAGTGACAACCACTGGCACTGACAACCACACTGACAACGACAAGCAGAAACTTGGTTAGAGCACAGATAACGTGAACGCACAGATGCAAACGTCCGAGAAATGAATCGAAGTCAAGGGAGGCAGCGATTCAGATTAAACGGAACGCATTCTAATGTTGAGAATTGACATGACATTTGTCATACATGTCATCTACATGACAAGGCCCTACTCACGGTTCAACACAACCCACAATCTGCTGACACAATTTGTTGAAGTCGCGATTGAGCGTTCTCTACTCACGATTCAGCCAACCCTCAATCTGCTGATACAATTTCATTCCGCGATTGCTTGCCACAACGTGTGCACGTCACGTTGATGCCTGGCCTGATGCTAAACCTCAACGCAATAATACGCATTATTAATGGATATACTAATTTATGAAATATAAGATAATTATCTTTGTAAAGCTTGTATTTTTTCCAATTTTATTGATAGATTTCAAGGGCTATAAAGTATAAACGGCTATATAATATAAACATCTTCCTCAAATATGTAAAAATGTCTTTCCCGCGTTTATCTCAAAACCGCCATTTTGCGATTACTGCGCAGCGCGATTGAGCCGAGATTGGAGCAATCACAATACTCACGTTTCAACACGCACACAATCTGCTGAGACAATTTGTCGGGTTGCTTCCGCGCCGATCCAATACACAACATGTTGGGTTACGCCCCCAACGTACCCTCAACTATACTATTCACGACACAATCTGTCAGCTCACTGCAGATTGTGTCAGCAGATTGTTACTGAAATTGAATCGTGAGTAGGCTACTTAGGTACTTCTGAGTTCTGACAGATTTGTAGTTGACGGATGCGGACGCGGTGTATTTATTTTATATATTTGAGGTTAATTGTGATTTGTGTTTAATTCGGCATTTAATTATTCCTACATTTGAAACTTACAATATCTAGAATCTGAATTTGACCTATTTATAATGGCTAAGCATCATCCTGATCTGATTTTCTGCAGAAAACAGCCTGGCGTCGGTAAGTCTAGTGATTTTGTTTTGTTGTGGCCTTTGGGATGAGAATTTTGCAGTTTTATTTCATATAAATTGTATTTTATAATTATTTCAGCTATTGGACGTTTATGCGAGAAGTGTGACGGTAAATGCGTAATCTGCGACTCGTATGTACGACCCTGCACTTTGGTGCGAATATGTGATGAATGTAACTACGGTTCTTATCAAGGAAGATGTGTTATTTGCGGAGGTCCTGGAGTTTCTGATGCGTATTATTGCAAAGAATGCACTATTCAAGAAAAAGATGTAAGTTTATTGATAATTTCTCACTCATATTGATGTAAATATACTTCTTCATGTTGTCAATTTATGTGGGTTGGTTTTCTTAAGATTTAATAATGTAATAAAATATTATTTTCAGCGAGACGGCTGCCCGAAGATCGTGAACCTCGGTAGTTCCAAGACTGATCTCTTCTATGAGAGAAAGAAGTATGGTTTTAGAAGACACTAGCAGTAACTTTTTTCTAGTTTGTGTAAACTAGAACAAATATGGACTAATGTGTTTTTTTGTGTGATTAAGATTCATAATGAATGTGTCAAGTGGAGAACTCATTTTAAACAAATCTAAAATATGAGGTAGCATATCTATCTCGCTAAACTAAAATTTCAAAACTAAAATTTCTCTAAAGGATTTACTACTACTTTACTGTATAGTTCCCAAGACTATGTATTGTTGTTTGATTTGCAGATTTATGATATTAAGTAATGTTCCAATTACATAAAATACCGCAAATGAATAAAGAACTACTTTCAATGTGTTTGTTTGAAAGTCAGTGAAGAGTCTATTACATATACAAAGCTAATATTTCTATATGAATTTAGAAACTCACAAATAAACAAAACATAATTATTAAAATTCACAATTTGTAGTGCAACTTCGCTTATTATAAATATCTATTTTAAAACATGAATAATGCCTAGACATAGACAAAACAATTCAGTTGCATATTAAGTCTTAAATTTACTATCTGTGTAACCTTAGCCTATAATATATAACTTTGTGTTAGAATAACTTTTGAAATGATGTAGTATATACTTATAAGATAAATTTTAGTGTAAGGAGCATTGTCACATTGAAATAAAACAAATGTTTAATCCAAATATATTTATTTTTACTACAATTCTTCTTCCTTATAGACTTTTATGTTACTAACACTGTGGAAAAATAACTCTGTTATATTTTTAAGATAAATTATTGAAAAAGCATTTTTAACTATTTGAAATTAGTTTCAAATGTAAACCAATCATAAACCAATGTTTTAATCTACACTAATATTATTAAGAGGAAAACTTTGTTTGTTTGTTTGATTGTAATGAATAGGCTCATAAACTACTGGACCGATTTTAAAAATTCTTTCACCATTCGAAAGCTACATTATCCACGAGTAACATAGGCTAGGTTTTATCCCGGAAATCCCACGGGAACGGGAACTATGCGGGTTTTTCTTTGAAAACGCGGGCGAAGCCGCAGGTGGAAAGCTAGTTTAGGATATAATGAAGGCATTCTATGATTGTTATTAGAAATCTGTGTACAATAATGTGAATACTCAAATAACTTCATATTTACATAACACATCTAACAGATTATTTTATAATGCAAGTTTTCTAGATTGAAACTTCAAAACTGCTGATCTATACTAATATTACAAAAACTAAAGAGTTCGTTTGTTTGAACGCGCTAATCTCGGGAACTAATCGTCCGATTTGAAAAACTCTTTAGCTTTTAGATAGCCAATTCACGCTAAGACCAACAGGAGCGGAGCCATGCGGGTGAAACCGCGCGGTACAGCTAGTAGTAAATAATACTGCTGTCTTTATACATTAACAATTTTGCACATAAATTATATTCAAAAAAGCTTATAATTATAGACATTATATTAATATCTGGATAAAATTCAAATATCTACCGTTATTCACACAAGCACAAAATATATGTCTATAAAATATATTATTGTCTTTATTGCCATACTTAATCATATTTATTATTTATTAAAGTAATACATTATTTTACCTGTTCTAAATTTAGGGTAGACACACATTAATGTACACATATCTTTATTTTACAAATACATACAAACACAATAATTTCTTATAATATTGACATAGATAATTTAATTCAAAGTTATATTTTTACACTTGTGGTGTATTTTTCACAATATACTTGATTATCTTTAAGAGAATTTTGGAAACAATTCTGGTCTCTAGGAATTGTGCATCTACCTATACCGAATATAAAATAATATACACAAATAAAAATAAGCATAATTCGCTTATCTATCTTCACTAGTAACACTATTGGTAGAACTTGCAGTGTTCGTCCAGATATTTGATTCATTTGATCCAACATGGGAATACGCTGGTCGAGCAGGAATTATAGGCGATCTGATGCAAACACTAGAGAATTCAGAAATGATATATAATTGTGTGCTATAGTTTCTTATAAAGATTGTATTATATTCATTCTGGAATTCATAGCTACGAATGAAAACATCTATGTATTTGTGCTCTATTATGGAATGGGCTACATTGGTTCTTAAAAATATCATATGAGTATGGTATTGACCTTCCCATGTTTGACAAAATATGGTTTGGATATGGACCAATGTATACATATAATAAATCTGTAGAAGGGTCAATTCTGTACATTGAAATTATGGAAAAAATAAATAGCAGGGTGTTACTGGATCGATACCAAGCCCAAATATGTGATTAAAAAAATTTTTGTCTGTCTGTCTGTCTGTATGTTCAGGCATCACGTGAAAACTAACGGTTCGATTTCGATGAAACTTGGTATAATTATTCCTTATTATCCTGGGCATAAAATAGGATACTTTTTATCCCGGAAAAATACGTAGAAAAAAAAATCTTAATTTTTCTTAATTTTTCCGCGCGGACGGAGTCGCGGGCGGAAGCTAGTTATTAATATGTTTATTATATAAAGCTATTCTTTGTATAAAATACGGTGCTAGGAAGTTTTACCTATAGTCATTTTATTGATAATAATTTGATTTATTTACAATACTATTATGTTTAGAATTTTAAACGAACCTGTGTAACCACAGTGTGTAACATTTAAATTTTCATGCAGTGTTATACATGCTGAAATTCCACTGGTCATTAATTATAATTTATTTTAAAATTGTATTATTATAATTTAAGATTTTAAACAGTGAATGTCATGCAGTCCAATCTCTTGACTAACCTGTTTTATAAACAGCTCATCCAAATAATGTCCTATGGAAAAATATTTGAAACAGGAATTTTAATAATTATTTTTAATTTTGAATTCTGAATCTGGGTTAGATATTATTTATTTGAAAGGTAAAAATTAGGTAAAGAGACCTTGACTTGAGAAAATATTTGAGGGTAGGTTGAAAAAAGGAGAATCTCTTTAATGCCTTTATTACATTAACAAATTAACTCACCTTCTCTCTGCTTTATCGAGACGTTATCGTATACAATAGAAATTTAAAAATCAGTTCATACTGAGCTACTTACGAATTAACCGTCTTCCAATTCTTATGCAATTTCTTGTTCTTCTTGGTCATTATCTGTGATTTTACAAGTTGGTTCCATACCGTCTAAAATTGCCTATATTTTAAAGTTTAAATCTACTTACGAATTATCTACTTGAACAGTTTCTGGTTCTCGCTCAATATCTTCTGGGTCCTTACTTGGTTCCATATCATCTAAAATTGCCTACCTATATTTTTAAATTATTAACTACTTACGAATTAACATCTTCCAGTTTCTTGAGCAATCTCTAGTTTTTCCTGGTCAATATCTTCTGGGTTACCTTACTTGGTTTCATATCATCAAAAATGCCTTTATTTTGTATTTAACCCATTGAGCCCCAAGCGGCCCGATTACCAGACACAATAGATTTTCTATTGTGTCTGTGGTTCCGGGGCCTGAGTTATTAAAAGCTACTTACGAATTAACATCTTCCAGTTTCTTGAGCAATCTCTCGTTCTCTCTGCTCAATATCTCCTGGTCCCTCGCCAGCTGGTCTCTTATCGAGAAGAGTTCTGTGTTCTCGTGTCGCAGTGCTGAGTTCTCTTCCATGTGGAGTTGGATCAGTTCCACGAGCTCTGATTGTGGAAGTTGGTACAGTTTGTTCGGTTCGATTGGGAGTTGGCGTTTTCTTTGGCCTGTGGTTTTTATTAGATAAATGAGTTTAGTGGTTGTTTATCTTTGTTGTGGTAGAAAAGAAGTTGAGTAGGGATTTATTGGTGGATATTTTATTTTGGCATATTATGCCCTTGAAAATAATGTTTTTTAATTTTCTGTTTGTTGATTTAATAGTTGGGTTTGACAAAGTCGTCTTCTCCTACTTTTGTTGTAAGAACATTAGTAAGAATATATTTTAAATTGTAAGAGCTAGTTCCGAAAATTTCAAGATTCATATTAAAATACGCTAATTCAATTTAAAAACTTACCGTAAGCATCCATATTATAATCTGTCTGTATGTGTAGTGCGGTACGGAGATGACTATTTTCGGCTTGCAGACTTTCCACTTCTCGTTTTAGACTAAGGATCAAAGCATCCCTTGCATCCTAAATAAATAAGAAAATTTAATAATCATCATCATCATCACTGTTAATTTTTTTTTTCTGGTAATTCTACCTACTGACTAAATTTTTAAGTGAAACTTCTTTATGTGCGTTGAGAGTAAAATTTCAAAGTCGCGTCATGGCAATACCGTCACGTCATGGTAAAAGGCGACGATTTTGGCATATTTGTATCTTGCCAAAGAAGTTTCACTTCTGACATGTGTGCTCGGCACACACGCTCTTTTCTTCTGATATAATTCTACTCACCACGTTTTCCACTAAATTATTTTCAGAACTTCGCTATAACTAACCATAACACCTAGATTGTGCATAGCTTCTTTTAAAATATCCAATACATTTACTTCTATATAAAGGTCGTCTAGTACAAAATACTTACCATTTTTACAATAGGTTTCGATTTGATCTTCTTAGCTCTTGCTGCGTATCGTAATGTATTTATCGTCTCGCTCAAATTTGACTTCGTTGGGGCTATACACGCAATCTAAATCGAACATTGTTATAATTTTAAAAACAATTTTAATAATATTCTCAGTAGCATCAATAATTATATCTTCTAAAGAGGTAATTTATTTTCTTCTGTATCTTTATTATTCCTTAATTATTGCATTAACGTAATTTTTAAAACTTATACTGACAGTAATAATTGTTATTAGGGTTTAACAGTTGAAATTCAAGTTCTTAAAATTCAATATTAAATCTTACATCGAGGTCTGTCTGGTCAGTTAATTCTGAATTTGGTAAATCTATATCTAAACCGTTATTCATCATACCATTGATATCCTTACCATAAGCGTAACTCCGTTCCCAGCGAGACTATCAGCCAGTAATTTGGTCAGCTTACTGTCTCTGTAGGGTATGTGACCACGCTTCTTGCCATCACTTAGTTGAGCTATACAATATCCTGAAAATTTTAAATTATTATAGATTATTATCATTATGTTTATGTTCATGTGTAAAAATAGCGTTATCGTAGATTCATTGATGATAATTACAGTTCCATCAACTCTATTTTCATACTGAATTGTCAAGGTAGGTACCTACCTACTTAAAGTTCGTCCAGATCGGTTAATCGTTAGACTTTCTAAGAGAGTAAGTTATAAGTTTTAATATTCTTATCCAAACCAAGCAATAAGGTACTTAAATATTCAATAGGCAGTTAATAAGATTTTTATTTACTTCTCTTTTTTCTGGGAATTCGCACTAACCAAATATTTTACTTAATACTGTATCAAAAAAATGTACTCACCCAAAACCATCAAACTCCGATTAATATTATTCGCCTCTTCCAAAGTTTTTCCCGTACTATTGGTCCTTTTGGTCATCTCACTGCCCGCGAGGTCCACGAAGTTAATCTTCCCGTGTGTAGAGCACGTGACGTCACCATCGGTGCGCACATCCCGTCTCACTCGCACACACAATAATGTGTGTGAGCGGGAAGAGTGAGAGTTCATTGAGTGAGAACCGACTGCGCGGTTACGCATTCCTACAGAGAAGGATAAATGAAGATTTGGTCAAGGAAGGCCGAAGGGTCTATATGTAAATAGGTTTATGGACCGGTGAAAGGGAGTCTAAATGTGAAGAGGTCTATGAACAAAACAATATTGAGCAATAGTAGAAGAAGATTTCAAAATGAAGCATGTAGGAAAGTCTAATTTTGGAGAATTATAAAATGTAAATGTCTATATAAAATGTCTATAATTATAATCTTTCAATATTAAGGTCTACGAAAATGATCTTTCCATGTGTAGAGCACGTGACGTCACCATCGGTGCGCACGTCCCGTCTCACTCGCACACATAGTAATGTGTGTGAGTGGGAAGAGTGAGAGTTCATTGAGTGAGAACCGACTGCGCGGTTACGCATTCCTATACAATAATGGTAGATTTGGTAGAGGGAAGTCTAAATGTTTACAGGTCTATGGACGAAACAATATGGACTATGGAGCAAAGGTAGAAGACGATTAAGATATGAAGTCTAAATGTAGAGACGTCTATGTACAAAATTGAATTTCGTTAAAATTGAGGTCCACGAAGTTAATATTAATTGTTTTTTATTTTACACGAAGTTAGTTAATATCTTAATAACATTATCTACACGTATCTACCAAGTACCAACCTAACTGCTACGGTACTGAGGAGAAGATTTTGAAATGACGCTTACAGGGAAGTCTAAACGTGAAAAGGTATGGACAGTTTGTGAGCAAACCAATTGTTTATTGAATGAGAATGGAAAATCTTACAAATATTTTGCTAGTAGGTATAGGTCATATAGGTACTTCTTAATTAATTCTCATAAAAATCTATATACCTTCTTCCAGTACAGCAAATAGATCGTCTAACTCTTCACAGTCTACCATAAACAAGTTTTCTACGTAAAAGCTTCGGCTCTCTTTTGACCATCGCACTTGGAGCGGTTTTCTTGCACTGCCGGGGTTTAGTAAATCTATCACCTAAAAAAAATCAATAATATTATTCAAGAAATAAATGAATTTAAAATACTAATTAGTGATATAATTATAAAGTCAAGCTATTTATGGTTATTATTTAAGCTATCTAAGATTACTATTAAAAAAACTAACGGTTTTATTTCGATGAAACTTGGTATAATTATACCTTATTATCCTGGGCATAAAATAGGATACTTTATATCCCGGAAAAATACGTAAGAAAAAAATAAATCTTTTTTTTTATTAATTTTTCCGCGCGGACGTAGTCGCGGGCGGAAGCCAGTATTAACTAAATTTTAGAATTGCAAATAAAAACGAAACAATTTTAATACCTTTTCATTATAAATCTCCAGAAATGAGGCTTTTAGCACAAAATGACTTTCCGGCTGATCTCGTATCAGACGGAACAGATACACAAACGATCTGACAACCAGACCGTGGTCTGGCGCGTATGGACTCGCACCACTTTCTACCTGAATAATGTAATAAATAAGTGAAAAAAGAGTTAAAAGTACCCGAATCTATCTAACGTTTATTGTACTGATTTGATAGTCGTTGCCCTGTCGGTACGCAGAAAATTTAGAAAATTACTATTTTTTACACATATTTGACAGTTAGTGTTGCGGACGGCGACTACACGGACAACGGCGGTGCCGAGCGACGGGCAGTGGAGAGCGCGCCAACGTGATGCGCGCTATACCCAGTGAAAACGGCACCGGGCCGCAGTAGTGGGGTCGAGTGGGCGGGGCGTATTGTGCCCTTACGCTCATGTTACTCATCGTACCCACCGTTAGTTTTAAGTAGGATAGAAATGTACTTAAGCTGTAAGATTTGTAAATATTGTATGGTAAATAAATCACCTTGGAAATCGCTGCGAGTTTTAATCAACAAGTGGGAACCTCTGCGCCTCAACCCTATTCAAGAACATACAGTCCACTGACCGGGGCTATAATTAATAGTGCCTGGTCCATCGACGCGCCGGATTTTGTTGAAGCAAACTTCACTGCGAAGACGACGTGCTTATTAAGAAGAAAGAAGATAATACGCCGAGCTACGAACGTTGCGTATCTTCAGTCTTAAGCACAAGACGCTCAGCCGAACGACGACTGCGCTGCGTGTCTACGAGGCTGATTTATCTAACGCGGTTTACCGCGGCTGTGTGTTAGCCCACCTAACGGTGCCAAACGGGCGCACGCAGTTAACGCCGCAAGGCGGGAGTGACTGTTCGAACGCAGTCACCAGTTCGCATCCAACGCGACTGTACAGTTCGACTTCGCCGGTAAGGCGCGAGATCGTGTGAGGGCCGGACTGTAGGCACGCTGACGGGGCAAGGTGTTCCTCCTTGTCCTCGAGCAACCTCACGCACTTGCGTCCTCTGCTGGGTAGTTCCTTCCTACCTCATCCACCTTTTCCATTCTCACGGTGAGCGAACACTGTTACTACAGCACCTCGCCGTGGGCTGTTAGGGCTGCTAGGGACGTTAGGGACGTTAGGGAAGATGATGACCCGCAACCGACCGAAGAAGACAGACGAGGCGGATGCAGCGGCCGTTACACATACAAGACCGCCCGCATCACCGTCTGAGCTACGAGAAACGACGACGACAGCACCCGCAGAAACGGAAACGCGAGTAGACGACACTCGGTCACAGGCCTCAGTCAGAACGACGAGATCTGTGAGATCGCGAATGAAGGAAGCACAAGCAGAGGCAGGAAGCAAGCTACTAGCGCTCGAAAAGAAGATGATAGCGCTCGAAAAAGAACAGATACTTAAAGAAATGGAAGCGAACATTGCTAGAATTGCTGACGACGCTAGCGTTGTTGACAGAACGGACGCGCTACCGATAGAGTCAACTGATAGAGTACAAGACTGGCTCAAAAGACACAGCCAAGAAGCGACCGCTATACCACAAAGACACGGTGACGCCCCTTTTCCAACACGGGGGGAGTCATCGCGGCAAGTCGCGTGGACTAAAGATACGGTCGGGCAACGTAGAGATGAGTCACCCGTCGTAGAACACGACACAACGAAAGTCGGAACACCGAGAGCAAGATCCCGAGATCGCGGGATAGAAAAGCTAACTGAAGTCTTTGAGGAGCTGACGAGACAAAGGCCGCCTCCAAGACAAGGCTTCGATTTACCTCAGTTCAATGGAAACGTAACAGAATGGCTGTACTTCAAGGCCGCGTACGAGGACACGACGCGACTGTACAAATATACAAACATTGAAAATCTAGCCAGGTTACGTGCTTGTTTAACGGGAGCCGCACGCGACACTGTTGCGGTTCTATTAAGCACAACGAACGATCCTGAGCTAATAATGAGAACGCTTAACCAATGCTATGGTCGACCCGAAATAATTATCGACCGTGCAATGGATGAGATCAAGAAGCTGCCGCGACCCGGCACGACGGCTGTAGAACTTAACCAATTCGCCGTGAAAGTACAAAATATAGCTTGGCTGTTAAACAGCATAGAGGATAGAAGCTACGTTAATAGTACGATGCTCGTCAGAGAAATATTAAATAAATTGAGCCTGCACTATCAAGCACGGTGGACGGACTACGGTCAAGCACATGGCACGACATATGAACCCATATTTCTCACATTGTCGAATTATCTCATCAAAGAAGCGGATCTACAACTTACATACAACTACAGTAAGAAGACAGAGACAACAACAGTTGAAAAAAGAGAAAGTCGACCGCTACGCCGCGCGAACATTTATGCGACTAATAATGATGATAAAAAGATAAGTTGCTTATGTTGCGGGCGCGAGCATGAAACACCAAAGTGCAAAGAATTTGCAAATATGTCGCTAAGTCAACGTTGGGAACGAATGAAGAAGGCGCGAGCCTGTTTTCAATGCATTGTTAGCACGCACCTGCGATCCCGGTGCAAGCATAAAAGATGCGACATAGACGGGTGCGATAAACCGCATCACCCGATGTTACATGAAGAAAAAATAGCGATCGAAGAGAAACCGACTGAAGTTGTACTCTCGACTACTATTAACAGCAACAACCAAGCTGTTTTATTAAAAGTATGTCCGGTGTATATAAAATCGGATGGCGAAAAGCAAATCAAAACGTATGCTTTATTAGACGAGGGATCAACAATATCATTGATCGATGAAGACCTCGCACGAGAGCTTGAATTAAACGGACCTACGCAACCCCTACGAATAAGCGGGGTGGGGGCGTCAAGCGACATTATGAACAGTAGATCGGTGCAAATTAAGATAAGCCGACGAAACAATGGAGCGTCACACGCGATCCGTGTGCGAACAATGACAAACCTAGCAATAGGTGGACAAACAATAAGCGCGAACACGCTGAAATACAATCATTTAAAAGGATTGCCTTTGAAAGACGTCATCGGTAAAGTCAAACCGAAGTTGTTAATCGGGTCCGATAACTGGGACTTGATTATATCAAGAAAGCTGAGAACCGGCAAACGTGGCGAACCTGTAGCGTCACTCACACGACTAGGGTGGGTCATACACGGCACCACACCCAAAACAACATTAAGTCGTGAAAATGTGTTACATACGTATGAAAACGACGATGACTGCGTTAGTAACAAATCGTTGGAAAAACTAATGAAGAAAAGCTACGAAATCGACGCACTCGGTATAAAAGTAACACAAAGAAAATCGAGTGTCGACGAGCGCGCTATACGCATATTCGAAGAAACGGCACGTCGCATTGACGGACGTTTTGAAGTAGGCCTGCCATGGCGAACCGACAAACCTACGCTACCGTTAAACTATGAGATGGCTAGAAAAAGGTTAAAATCCATTGAGAACAAAATGGACCGATGCGAAGAATTCAAACATGCATACACGGCGGAGATTCAAAATCTTATTAACAAGGGATACGCCGCACCGGTAACAAACGATGACTTACCGGCGACTACTACGTGGTATCTCCCGCACTTCGCAGTCGTTAACCCAAACAAGCCGGGAAAACTCAGAGTAGTGTTCGACGCGGCCGCAAGAGATAAGGGCGTCTGCCTAAATGACGAGCTGCTAGACGGCCCCGACTTACTTCAGTCACTGCCGGGAATACTCTACAAATATAGAGAAAATGAAGTCGCAGTGACGGCCGACGTTAAAGAAATGTTTCTTCAAATTAAGATTAGAAAACAAGATCAAGGCGCGCAGCTTTTCCTTTGGCGAGGCGATGATAGAACGAGCCCTCCGAAAACGTTCAAAATGACTTCAATGATATTTGGGGCTCGTAGTTCGCCATTCATCGCACACAGCGTTAGAAACAAGAACGCTGAAGATTTCCGATTATCGCATCCGCTAGCATATGAAGCGATAACGAAAAATCATTATATGGATGACTTCGTCGATAGCTTCAGGACCGAAGACGAAGCTATACAAACAATCAAGGAAGTCATACATGTGCACGCCCACGCTAGCTTCACATTAGCTGGGTGGAGTAGTAATCGCGACACGGTGATACAACACACGCCGTTCGACCTGCGAACACGGGCGACCGCGAGTCTAGTGGCCACTAACCACGATATGAATAAGACATTGGGAATGGTGTGGATCCCGCGAGAAGATAAACTTTCTTTCAACACATGTTTAGCGAGGATTCACACCGACGTGAAAGAGCGCCGTCGACCTCCTTCAAAGAGGGAAGCGCTAGGAACGGTGATGTCAATCTTCGACCCGCTGGGACTCATAAGCTATTATACAATCACGGCCAAAATAATACTTCAAAATTTATGGAGGCTGAAGCTTGATTGGGACGAGCCCATACCGGCAGAAGACTACGCTAACTTCGATGACTGGCTGAAACGATTAAATGACATCACCAAGCTGCGAATACCACGATGGTACGGCAATACGGGGGGAGTTAAAGTCGAACTCCACGTTTTCTGCGATGCCTCTGAGCAAGCGTACGCAAGCGCCGCCTACTGGCGCTCCGAAGAGCCGAACGGAAACGTACGCATAGCGCTGATATCTGCTAAAGCGCGAGTAGCGCCGTTGAAAACACAAAGCATTCCAAGACTCGAGCTGCAGGCCGCACTAATCGGCGTACGTCTTGCGTCCGCTATACTAAAGGAGCATAGACTAGCCGTGGCGAGTCACACATATTGGACGGACTCAACAACCGTATTGCAGTGGATTCGAAACGATAAAGCTCGTCACACTCCATTCGTGGCGAACAGGCTGGGTGAAATAGCCGAATTAACGAAGATAAATCAATGGCGGTGGGTGCCTACCGCCGACAATGTGGCGGACGACGCGACTCGTATCAATAACGAAGAAAAGAACGAGAACGACCGTTGGTTCACCGGCCCTGCATTCCTACGCGAACCGAGGGAATCATGGCCCGAACAAGCACCGTGGCTAGAAGTGGCGGCTGTTGAACATCACACAGCCACAGAACGAGCCGACATACGACAGAGCGTACCGGATGTAACACGCTTTTCAAAATACGAGCGTTACATACGAGCGATCGCCTATGTGCTTATGTTTATAAATCGAGCGAAGAAAATCAAGACGACGCTCGACGCTAATTTGCTAGAAGAAGCCGAACGCTTAGCAATAAAAGCCTCACAACGTGACAAGTTTGAGGAAGATATAGAAAGATTGACGAACAAAAAGTCAATATGTCGAAGCAGCAGACTAGCCAAACTTGACCCCGTGCTAGACGAATACGGCCTCCTGCAACTGAACGGCCGCTTGAAGCACGCAGCCATACCGAACGTATGCAAGTTTCCCGTCATATTAGACGGCGGTCATCGCTTCACAAGACTATTAGTGCGAAGAGAACATGAAAGAGCGCTGCACGCGAACAATGAGCGTGTGGTTAATGACCTACGGCAGCGATATTGGATATTGCGAGTCAGACCGACAGTTAAGGCCGTAGCGAAGGAATGCTCGACATGTCGTATAAAGAAGGCCACGCCCACTATGCCGAACTTCGGTGACCTACCTGCGGAGCGGACCGAGGCATTCGTGCGACCATTCACGAATTGCGGACTCGACTATTTCGGTCCAATGACGATCACAATAGGACGCCGAAGAGAGAAGCGCTGGGGGGCTCTATTTACTTGCCTTTCAACACGGGCTGTACACATAGAGTTAGTCGGCACTCTCACTACGGATTCGGCAATAATGGCGATGCGACGTATGGCAGCGCGACGTGGGTGGCCGCGAGTTATGTACTCAGACAACGCAACTAATTTCCGCGGCGCCGATACTGAGTTACGTCGAGCCATTGAAGTATGGGAAAGTGAACTTAAAGACTATGGCCTACAACAGCGAATGAACTGGAAATACATCACTCCCGGCGCACCACATCAAGGCGGCGCGTGGGAGAGACTTATTCGTTCTGTAAAGACTTCGCTTCTCGCCGTACTTTTCCAAAAAGAACCGCACGAAGAGATATTAATTACGCTGTTAGCGGAGGTTGAGCACACGATCAATGCTCGACCGCTAACACACGTGCCGGTGACACCAGAGGACCCGGAGGCACTCACTCCGAACCATTTTCTGTTGGGTGGCCCTTCCGACATGCCATTAGTAGGCGCATGTGAACATGTAACAAAAAGAACATGGAAGAAAGCTCAAGCGCTAGCGAACGAGTTTTGGCGGCGGTGGGTACGCGAGTACTTACCAACACTCAACCCACGCGGCCACCTGCGACGAAGCGAGCAAGAGCTAAAGGTCGGCGATATTGTCATTGTTGCCGACGCTGCGCTTCCAAGAAATGTATGGCCACGAGGACGAATTATGAAAATATTTCCCGGACCTGATGGGGAAGTCAGAAGCGTCATCGTGGAAACAAGAGGACACCTGTTAAAGCGACCGGTAACAAAGGTCGTCGTCCTTCCCGTTGAAGAGGCTGCGTCCCGAGGACTTCACCGGGGGGAGGCTGTTGCGGACGGCGACTACACGGACAACGGCGGTGCCGAGCGACGGGCAGTGGAGAGCGCGCCAACGTGATGCGCGCTATACCCAGTGAAAACGGCACCGGGCCGCAGTAGTGGGGTCGAGTGGGCGGGGCGTATTGTGCCCTTACGCTCATGTTACTCATCGTACCCACCGTTAGTTTTAAGTAGGATAGAAATGTACTTAAGCTGTAAGATTTGTAAATATTGTATGGTAAATAAATCACCTTGGAAATCGCTGCGAGTTTTAATCAACAAGTGGGAACCTCTGCGCCTCAACCCTATTCAAGAACATACAGTCCACTGACCGGGGCTATAATTAATAGTTAGTATTACAAATAAAATAAGCTCATAATATTTCAACCACCAAGTTCCAATCAATCTAAATTATAGCTTTTTTCTTTACGTCACAATGTTAACGAACGGCTAACAAAAACAAAGTGGTAAATACGTAGATAATAATATTATCATTAACATACCGTCGCTTAAACACGCGAAGAGCTTTTAGTTGTCAGGTCAATACCAAATGCAATTACTGGTATTATCGCATTCTGAGTGATTTTGGTGTTATTTGTTGAGAAATAGATGTTTTTTTTCGTAGTGAAGTAAATGAAATGTTAATAATAGATATAGGCCTATGCTTAAAATACTAAGTTAACATAAGGGAATTTTCTCATTTTGCTTTTGGAATGTTCTGGAAGTAGAGCCAGAAATTGGGTACCTATCCATAAGAATACAAAAAGTATCTTATAATTACGATAGGTAGTTAACTTTGTCCTGGTTAGTAATACAAAATACTGTCTACTAGGTTTTGCTAGACTCCGAACGTAATATTGAAAATAAAGATGGAACCTTGCTAAAGTTTGTTAGGATACCTCAAAGTGGTTGAAAGAGGGCTGGACATTTTTTATTTGTATATGAGAAACGAATGTCGCGTGTAAAGGTATTACATAAAATGTCATGCTCATCAGCTATTTTTTATCAAGAATTTAAAATAAATTTTATTTCATAAAATAAAGTTCAATTTGTCTTGTTGAATAATTCGCGGTTATTTGTCTATACCTCGCGTATGAAGGTGACAATCGATCCGATTGACCATTGATGTCGTATGCAGTGAAAGGTTATAGGACGATTTTTTTACTTTCATATTTTTTATAAATGTATGGAGGGTAGTTTCTTCTTTATGTGGTTGTAACTATTAATTTCTGGATAGATGTCATCTCCTTTGTATTAAAAGGTTAATTTTATATTTTACTTAGTAATAAGTGATAAAAACGAAATCTCTGAAGTAAAATTCTTTATATATAAACTAGAAAAGTTATACAATTAAGGATTCAAGGAAAATGTCCCTCTGTAATAGGTACCTATGTGGAAAATCTGAATATTTAAAACACCATCTTTTTACATTATCACTATCAATCCGGAAAAAATGTTTGTTCTAAAAAATGGCTTAAGAAGTGAATGTGGGTAGGAGCCCACACCACATGAAACAAAAACATTAAAATTCTTATAATTTTACAGTTGTCATCAATATAGAAATCAATAATTACCAATCCAGGTGGTCCAGTAAGAGTGTGAGTTTTCCCACTCCCAGTCTGTCCGTAACAAAACGCGGTACATGAGAACCCCTCTACCGCCATCTCTAATAACCGCTTCACACCGGAATATTCTAGAACGTCTTCCTGTTGAAAGTTAAATTTATTTTTTAAAGGTCTGTTATCGTAAATAAAGGAGTGATTCTCTATTTCTTTTGGTTTCAAAGTTTAATAGGGAAATGTCCGTAAATTCATCCATAAAGTTTAATCGTACCTAAAATATAAAATAAAGAAAGCATTTTTTGATTTTTTAAAAATCCCAAAAGACAACCCAGACAATATTTACTTGAGTTTAAAAGTTGAGAATTATTTGCCTACGAAAAAAACAGCAAAATAATCGAAAAACAAATGAGCAAGTAAATAAATAAATAAATAAAATCTTTATTTTGCTTTAAACATGGTATTCAATGGTGATACAATTATATTAATAAAGCACAAACATGTTCAGCCAATACAAGCATGCAAAAGTAATTAGGTACCATAAAGGAGTTAATGGTCTGTTCGGGTTGAACTTTCCATGAACTCCTTTATGGTATAGAAGTTTTTTTCATTAAGCCAATTAAGAAGATGTTTTCTAAATTTATAATCATTACACGTCTTTAAGTTATTTGGCAGATGATTGAATATTTTAACGGCCATCCCCACGCAACTATCCCTGTATTTGACGATACGAGGGTTCTCTCGTAAAATTAATTTATTCGGATCCCTTCGTGATCTCGAGTTTAGTTGAGAGGATGTTTTAAACAAACTGCTATTTCTAAAAACAAACATACTTACACAGTTCAAAAATATATAAACAAGGTAGGGGTAATAAACCAAGCTTTTTAAATAAGGGTCGACATGATTCAGTGGGTGCTATTCCACAGATGGCTCTCATGCATCGTTTTTGCGCAATGAATGCCCTATCCCTAGCAGTACTGTTACCCCATAATACTAATCCATAGCGAAGGTGTGATTCTACGTAGGCACGGTATGCTGTCACGGCAGTCTCTAAATTTGTGGTAACTTTAACCCGTCTAAGCGCGTAAACGAATCTATTAATTTTATTACATACATCACCTACATGAGCCTTCCAGTCCAAATTATCATCTATTGTAATACCTAAATATTTAATATTTTGTAATGCGTCAATTTTGTTTATGTCTAAAGCAATGTTAAATTTTTTATTGGAAGATTTATTAAATTGTATGAATTTTGATTTTTTAAGGTTAATAAATAAATTTTTATTTTCAAGCCATCGTATCATTTTGTCAATTGTGGAATTAATGTCAATTTCATGATCTTTAATAGTGCAATTAATTTTATTAGATGTCACAATAATTGAGATGTCATCTGCAAATAGTATACATTTATGTTTTATAATATTAAAAATGTCATTAATGTATAACAAAAATAAAAGCAAACTTTACAAGAAATGCAACGAAGAAAATTACTTGGGTCTGTTGACAAATCCTACATCTATACCATATTTTACGTCCTCATAGCATTAAACCAGCACCAATGCTCTAAGTTTACGTTATTTACTTTACCTGTGTTGCAGCTGGTTCAAAAACAACATTATAGGAGAACACTTTAGGCTTCTGCCCGGGTGTAGTTCCGTGGCATATGATCTGTCCTTTCCCAGGGAATTCGAGCATGTTCACCTCCCGCACTGACCGCTCTTTTTCATTCACTGGTCGTACTCTAAAAAATTATATTTAATAGCGATTACTCATCCTGGATACGCTGAAAATATACACTAAAAATGAAAAAAAGTAAAAGTACTCCATCTTTTCTAATATAAGTAAATTTAATTCTTAGTACCTATAGTTCTAATAGGGTTATATTTTCTACTCCAAGAAATATTATTAGATCCCTAGAAGACTCTACCTCTGGTAGAGAAACAGATCTCCTACTTATATCTGCAGTCATTAAAGGTATGAATGACTTTTCTATAATAATAATACTTATGAAGAGTTTGTTTGTTTGAAAGCTCTAATCTCAGAATTACTGGTCCGATTAAAAAAAATATTTCGGTGTTAGATAACCCATTTATCGAGGCTCTAGGTCTAGGCTATAAACCTATCATCACGCTAAGTCCATCAGAAGCGGAGTGATTCGGGTAAAACCGCGGGGCACAGTTAGTATTAAATAAAGTTTTATTTGATTGTAGAAAACACACTTAAAAATGTTGCGGTTTAAGTGTCACTTTCAACCGCAAAATTTACAATACTATTGCAGAGATATAAAATAGGTGATAAGTACTTAAACACACGGCACACCTATATTCTTGGCATATATAATCCCACGACAGCAGGAGGAAATTTACATATTTTGTGCATTAATTACTGAAATATGTTAACGCAATACATATCTATTTTAATTGACGCCACCTCGTTAACAGCGGAAAATCGATAGCATTTTATTAGTCAATGTCAACAACCTTCCTGTTGGCTGTTAGACATGCCCCCACATGTGGGGTGTTTTGGAAAAACATTCAATTAAGTTTCCTTGTTGATTTTGTATATTCTTCGATAGTTAAAATTGTTGTAATGAGTTTCTGTGTTTATATTCAAAGAATATCTTGTAAATATTTGAACCTTTCTGAAATCTGACTGGGTACATTATTTAATTGCGATATTCTTGACATTAAAAATCTTATTAAATAATATTAACGATCCCATTGGTGTGACAAATATTATGCAATTTTAATTACAAATTAGAATTAAAGAAATTAGTAACCACGACTATATTTTTTTTAAATAAATTATTTTTAAAATAATTGTTAAAAAAAATTCTTAGGTTTATTTGCTTAAAATACTAACTATGATAATTTTTCTTTTTTTTTGCATACTTTTATTACCTTTCAAAATGAAAAAAACAATGACTAAGCTAATTTTTGCGATGTCTACAAGATTAGTTCGATCATTTGGTTACATGAGAATCTATTCTGTCGTTCTTCAATATCTTTTTTGCTGTTTAAATTATATTAGTTTTTTAGAAAAATTGTACCGTTTGAGCAAATTTATTTTTATTAAGCTTAATGTAGGTAAGTACTAGATTAGCACTGTCCACTGAACTAAAAACTAAAAAGTTACAAGTTCAAGCAATAAATAGGTACACCAATTTGAAGATAAATATAATCTAATAAATATCGTACCTTTATTTATATTACTCTTACCTTATAACTACGTTAATATTATCCTCGTCAGAGTTAAGGGTAGTGCTGGACCCTCGAGTGCTTCTATCGACGCTGCCGGCTCTACTGCTACCACTTAAAAATAAATAATTTACCACTTAAATAATTTTATTTCGTTTTCTACATACTCCTGAAGCCTAATTTTAGTTCGTTCATAATTCATAATTCCTTATTTACGATAAACATGGTATAAAGATGTTAGGTACATACATTTGTTTTAGTTACAGTAAGTAAGTACAGCATGTTAAATAGCCGTTATTCAAAAACAGTATGCATATTGCATACCTCGTGTGTTACTTTAAAACCTCGGAAAAGTTCTAGAATATTTGCATTGTTTTCTCCTGTGGTTTTTTTAGTGTACCTACATACCTAGTACCTACTAACATGGTAGTTACAAGTAAAGTAGATGGAATCGTTTTTAGAACGACCTGTTAAAATGGCCAAAATGCAAGTCGTAACTAAGATGCAAAGGGGTTTGAAACTTTTTGTATGGACGCTGGCATATCGACCCGCCGCCATTTTGATTTTTTTTCAAAATCGCGGCGCACGATTAAAGTGGTATGTATGGATAGAGGACACATAGACGAACAAAAAATGTCTAATAACATAGTACCCTAAAGCGCCACATTACCGAGATATTTGGAGGTAAATATTCACTTATGAGTACGACAAACACTAAAAATGGACTTATTACGTGTCTGTAAGCATAATATTATCTCCAACTAATCACTCCCAGGTATATTATTATTATTACAGGAAGAAAGTAGGTATTCATTACATTACTTACATTTTTATGTAATGTACGTATGTTTTTATGTAATGAATCTACCTACTTTCTTCCAATAAACTGTTATTTACCTCCAAATATCTCGGTAATGTGACGCTTTAGGGTACTATGTTATTAGACATTTTTTGTTTGTCTATGTATCCTCTATCCATACCTAGCACTTTAATCGTGCGCCGCGATTTTGAAAAAAAATCAAAATGGCGGCGGGTTTGATATGCCAGAAAGTTTCAATGCCCTTTAATTTGCTTAAATAATAATATTAATACAAACATATACCTAACCACTCATTTTGAAGTCAAATAAAAAGGAAAATTAATATAAACAAAACTATAAAGTCCATAATAAATAAAAGCTTAGAGAAATTATTTCATAACTTAGCCGTTTATATAAAAGCGATATTCCTGTACATAGAAAACATGTTAGCCACATCGGAAGCTATTATTTCCTCAAACACCAATCATTGATAACGATCGAAGCCCGTTGTTTTGATTGTACATCAATGTCAACATATTATAGGCACATTTAGGTAGGTACATATTCGACCTTCTGTGTAATCGGTAAATAAATGTTCCAAGAAAAAGTATTTGTGTGCACACGTGTCAGAAGTGAAACTTCTTGGCACGATTCAAAGATACCAAAATCGTCGCCATACTGACGTGACGACGTTATGGTATAAACATGAAATACCTTGAAATTTTACTCTCAATGCGCAATTGTTACACTAATCGTTAGATTGTGAAAGAAAATGGAGAAAAATGAATATGTAAACATTAATCAATTTAAAATAATTTCTGGTAACTGCTAGATAGTTGTCAATGTAGCCTTGAAAACTTCAAAAGGTCACATGTTATGTATTAATAGTTAAACATCATTAAAAGTAAGTTTTGCATCTGTTGTATTTCAGGGTGATATAGATTTTAAAGAAAATTGGGTCGATGATAATAAGGTAAGAAAAAATAAAGAAAACACTTTCAATAAGATAAAACAGATCACAGATCCTTGATAAGTGTACAAAGTTTGAATTAAATCTGTCGGTCAAAACGCTTCTACAGGCGTCGGTTACGTACAAACCACAGTACAAACATACAGATTACAGGTGAAGCTAATATAAAACTGAAGTGAATTCTTAGACTCATCCAAACCTAACTACTTCATATGAATGGGTCAAAAAGCTTAATTAGAAAACTCAAAACGTCGATAACATATCAATAATGTTTGTGCATGTGTGCGTGCAATTGTAAGCAAATATCTATGTATTGTTTCTGACTCGTGTAGGGTAGTTAAGAATTCATATTATTGTCAATACTTTGTATTCATATAATTTTATATGGAGTTTTTCTAAGAGCAATTTTAAAGTGTTTATTTTTTTTAATTCAATTCTGATCATGCCATATTCAATCATATTAAACTAGTAGGTATTTAAGGCTCATTATGATGAATGATAGTCAAAGGCCAATAGGAATAACATATTGTACCTATTAGGGTTTTATCGAGTGATTGATAAGATCGTATAAAATCCAATATAATTTATATTCCAGAGAAAACTGTTTTAACAATCAGGTATTTATATTTAACATTGGTATACGTTTACGTTTGGGAAAGTTGTTGGACGACTTCTGTAAATTCGGTTTTTTTACTTATGATAATTAATTTTGATTAAAACTTGTGTTGGTTGATGCAAGTGAATAGTGCGTTTCTGAAAAGAAAATAACTACAAATGCAAATCAATCATTTCACAAAAAAAAATTAAAAAAATACTTAAGTAAATGTTGGCTTTGAAAATAAATAGAATA
Source organism: Colias croceus (assembly GCF_905220415.1). Classification (NCBI taxonomy): domain Eukaryota; kingdom Metazoa; phylum Arthropoda; class Insecta; order Lepidoptera; family Pieridae; genus Colias; species Colias croceus. The sequence goes on along the minus strand of NC_059548.1, from coordinate 9,674,238 downwards.
ACGTAATAATGTTCTATACATTGGTCGTATTGAAAACTTATTAAGCTATTAGACGAATTATAATAAATAACCAAAATTACTAATAAGTAATAACTTAACTATTAATGAAAGCACTACCAATTGGAAAGCCTACATGCAAGAATGATTCATTTGGTTATAGCTCCCAAAAACCCTTATTTGATTTGGTTAATAGACCCAGAAGGTTTTAACGAAAACTATGAATAATAATTCTTATTAATTCTGTGTTCTCAACATGTTTATGGTATGACGTAATAATATGATTGTAAGAAGATTTATTTCATAGTTAGATTGGTAATCGAAAGTTGTTAGTTTGGATTGCATATTTATTATGGACTAATATAATATGATAAACAAAAAATAATTTTGACGATTTTAACGATTAGGTAGCCAAAATTATGATTTTCGGATACCTAATCGTTATTGCACGCCTCATAAGCGAAGCGTTGAGGTGGGTACTACTGTCACTTCGCGCAAAACATCTGATTTTTCAAACTTATAATGTCTTTATGTATCATACATTGCACTTGTAAGATAATACATACACACACATATTAAGAAAAAACACTATTTTTAACATTCATGATATTTTTGATGTCATTTTTGTTATTTAACACGTTCACTGCGGCACAGAAATATCTGTACTTTCCATTACTGCGTTACGGGTCGTTTTAAACCTTGTCCTATACCAGAGATTGTGGCGGCACGAGGCATATTAAACCCCACCGCCCGTAGGAGACCAAAATCGTTTTTTTGGCGCCAAATAAGACAAAGTGTGCGGCTTTTGTCGTGATTATTATTAACAATGAGTTCATTAACCTAAATCTACCGTCGCCCGTGGTTAGATTTGTTAGTTTAGATTCTAGGGGTAAAATAAAATGTGGGGTCTGATGTACCCCATACCGCACTGAACAATAGCAGTTTTTCATATAATTTAGTGATGGGAAAAGAAATATCGATTTTATTTAATTGTATTTATTTATCAAACTTATGAATGTTTTTCATTAAAACAGGCCAAACAATAGGTAATATTGTTTGCAACCAGTGCATTCTGTGAGAATTTTCTTTACTTTTTTTGTCAGCCTCACGACTTGTTAAGAAGGTGCGGAGTTTTTAGTAACATCCTACACGTCTCCTCATCTTTGATCCCTTTAAGAGATGATGTGCCTTGTTTGTTGGCTTGTTGACTTGGGCAAGAGTTAAATTTTGATGAGCCATGCACCGATTGCCGGGTGTTTTGGATTTGCCGCTAGTTGATTCAATGAACAAACACACTAATAGTAATCATGATTATCAACCTATTTGAAGAAAGTTACTCAACATGTCACATTCACGTTTCTATTAACGATATTTATTATAACGAGTAGTTAGGATGTTTGTAAATTACCTGTATCTACATTCAAGTCATTCTTTGTAAACGCTTCAATAAGTTGTTCCACAAATAGTCTCGAATGCGTTGCACAACACTAACCGCGTGAGCTAGCTTAGGGTGCGGTACGAGGTGCGCGGTGGTACGAGGTGTTCGCAACCTCGTTCCGCACTGTGTTAGAATTTTTATTTGTTCAGTGCGGCACGAGGTCTAAGAAACCCGGTATTAAGGTCGGTATACCATTGAACTAGGAATCAATAGCACATCTCAGATATATAGATATCACTTTCCTACACTGAACCAGATGGAAGTTATGCCTCCCGCACGACAGAGAAGTTTACGTTTTTTCCTACCGCTATAATGACGAGACACGGACAGGGTGTTTCAAGCCCTGTTTCGCAGCTAACGTGTTAAACTAGTTAAAAAACAGTTTAAAAAAGTTCTGTCTTGGACGTCCGTGTGTCTGTATGTGCGGAGGATTTTCTTGTTAACACGATAGCGACCGAAATACTTTACTAATCGAGTCTTTTTTTTTCTCCTACGCTTGAGTATGCTCAGGAATAGAACCCTTTCATTTTTCAGGGTCTGATTCGATGTGGTTTAATTGTTATTAAATAAACAAAAATAATAATTAATAAATAATTATTAAAAAAAATTATTTTATAAAATTGAACATGTAGAAAATAAAAAAACTTTCATGTGCAATTTTTGGGAAAAAAATAAATTTTACAACCTCAAAATACCGTTCTGATTACGGTATACCTAGAGACTCGAAGAGCTGGCGCACACGTGCTACGCACATGTGTTGAACGGTACTTGGCGCCAGGCTCTATCGAGCCTGTTAATTTTCAATTTAAATTACCATCTAATTTAACAGTAGTGACACCTTGAAAGATCTTGAGACAGTACAAGAGCATTGGCACATGAGAACAAGTGTATCTACATACTTATATTATATACACCTTTATAAATAATCAATTTTATTGTAAAGGATAAGATTATGAGGCGTGCACTTTTGGATTTTCCAAACTTATTTTTTCATTACCATTGAAATTACACGATCAGAGAATTGTTACAATATTTTAGTTACTACATCAACTTTCAGTAAACCAAACTTTAATGCCTCTTCACTACCTACTACTTACATATCTAGTTTAAAACAAAGTCACTTTCTCTGTCCCTTATGTCCCTTTGTATCTTTCAAACTACGCAACGGATTTTGATGCGGTTTTTTTTTTAATACGTAGATCGAGTGATTCAAGAGGAAGGTTTTAGTATAATTTATTAGGTTTAAGTCAAAGCGGGCGAAGCCGCGGGCGGTAAGCTAGTATAAACATAAACCTGTGACAACATACTATTAAAATTAGTTGATATTACACACATAAAATTCAACCAAAAAACGTTAACCAAAATTCCTAGAAAACAAAAATTGAATCACGTATTTCGTCATGGCAACACTGCCCTTTGGCCGTCCATTTACCGCTATCCATTTACAAAAACGGAGGGTTGCGTGCCATGTTAGGGGTTCTAGTGACTGATTGCGCATTTAATATTTATTAGGCAATCTTATACACTTTGCGGTGATGGGTTCAAGGTGGGATTGCGGTTATATGCATAACTAGCGGTATTAATTAGCAAATGTTCAGCTTCTTATCACTTAGGGGTATGAAACATTGATGTCCGATTCTCAGACCGATATGAATTGATTATTACCGATATGAATTTATGATATGATTTGATGGTTCTCAAATAATATTTATTACTTACTGATTTTTTTTTGTTCAATCTCAAGATAATTACCTTAATTATTCGAAAAAATATTTGTCCTACAAAATCTATGGTTTGTTCAAAGAGTCCCCCTTTCCAAAGTGTATCGATAACAAGGTCATCATAAATGATTACTAACAAGCTGATTTTTTTGTTTTCACTTAGTTAATGTTTATATAATTCAACAGACATATTGTCCTACAAATTGCGTAATAGATATTTGAGAACCATCAAATCAAAAAATTTTATCCTTGTTATCTCTGTTACCTACCACAATCGAGAGTTTCGTACACGAAATTATTCGGTGTCTCATCAAAATAAAGCTACAAACGGAAAATCAGCTTGATAGTAGTCACTTGCAAAAATGGGCGATGTATCCTGAACTAGAAGCACTTTTGAATGGTCTTAACATAATTTCGCCATTTACCATCAATTTGAAACTTTTGTCGGCCGACGTAAACTTATTTGATTAACAATTCTTAATTCTAATAAATGGATGAAAACAAATATCACTTTCTTTTTTTCCAGAAAATAATAATTTAATATTTATCAATATAAAATAGATTTGCAGAAGCATCATCAGAACCTATGTATATGAGTTCTATGTCTCTACTTTAAAAACAAAAAAAAATACTGGCCAAATTGTGAACCTCCGCCTTTTTTAAAAGTTCCATTGTATTTAGTAGAAAAATATAAAAATAGCCATGCAGTCGAATTTTTTATATTCATTTTCACACGTAGTAAGTACTTATAACCTTGCAAAATTATTTTAACACGCTCTTATTAGCTTCATCTGTATGTTTGTATGTAACCGACTCGAGATAGACCTCGATATTGAGACACTTTAAACGGACAGATTTAATTCAAACTTTGTACACCTATCAAGGATCAGGTACAATACAATAATTGCATGGCTTTATGTGCGTATTTTTAACAATATTAATTATCGTATGGATTAATTTATCTCTTATGTAGTAACTACTAATATGTGCTTTATTTACGTCTGATAAACCTATTACTATTATTTACTTCTGACAAATCTAAAGAACCTTACCTGCCATTCCTAGATCTACTGCGAAGGCTGTCATCATCTCCAGTCCATTTCACCAATGCTGGCAACCCCACAGTACTGATGCCTTTTGAGAGCCCTACTCCAGGCTGTTCTGTGCTCCTTGCTTTGCGGGCTTTGAGTTCTATACCTGTTTAGTTAATTAAATTAGTAGCTACCTGATTGGTTTGTATGTAAAAACATATCTACAAACAGAAGGCTTTCTTTTGAAACTCCTCGCTAATTGTATAGCAAATTTCTAAGTAATTTTATTTCAATGTTAGTTATTAGATAACAATTAATATAATAAAATCGATTCCACATTCTTCAGTTTTTAATTTAGACTTTAGTCAGCTGTAGTTTTTAAAGGTAGGTACTAGGTAATGACCTACGTTATATTTTCCCGCAGTGTCTCAACTTTCTTATTCAAAAATGAATTCACACATATTTGACAATCGACTTTTGAAATTGAAAGAGATAAGTAGGACAAAATTTAAACTTACCGTATTTTGTAGATCCAGCCAACGTCTCAGCAGATTTTGAAATGCTTCTCGACAAAGCTGAAGGAGGCGCTTTCATAGGAGTAGCATGTCTATGGTGGTATACCATGTTTTGTGATAGCGGTTGAAATAATTGTAAATTCTTCAGCGACATGCTCTTTTTTGTAATGTGACATTTTTTTCGTAAAACACTATTTTTGTCATAATACACCCATTAACTTATTAACAGCTGTGTTCTTCAGGTGAAAGGTATTGGTAAATTGTCACTAGTTAATTTTACGACGCTTTTATAGACTAATTTGTTTTTAAATTTTGATAACAACGTTAAAAGTTATGCGGGTTTTAATTTCAAACGTATTAGTTTGCTCTTTTATTACGTAGGTATTGTAATTTAACTTCATTTATATGCGAATAAAATATTTATTTCATAACTATGTACCTAACAATATTTTTTATTGTTATAATATTTCCCGCGCACAATGACGTCAATTTTTTTTCACAAGAAAATTGGCGCCAGTTTTTTCTTTTTCAAAATGGCGACGCGACCGTGTAGAAACCACGCGCGGTTACCACTGATATGATTCGATTTTCCCTTACAGACAATAAAGCCAAGTATACACTATTAGTTTTATCGAAGTTCAATAATATAATAAGCGATTTGAAAAATAAAACTCTTTTTTGTTGTTATTGAAACGTAAGGTATAGTTGAAACAAATATGATGAAAATTCACAAATGTTTTTAAACATCATTTAAATTTCCCAATAATTGTTAATTTTGATAAGGCTATATTTTTCTTTTGTATAACCTAGCGAATAAAATTGACTGACTTTTTTGATTAAATTGAATGACTAAAAATGTAAAAAAAAATAATCAAACCAGCATTTTTTTTTCGCATTTTACAATAAAAAAAATGCGATCCGCATTTCTTTCACAATATTTCAACACAAAATTCCGTTATTGATTTCCACACAACATTTTCGGTAATAAGTACATATAATATTTCTAATATTCAACAATGCTTCCTTATGTCTACACATTCCACCCCTAAAATAATTACGGCATGTTCATATTTTATACGTCGGTTGTCTTTCACACCACGCTCTTATATAGGTATGAATTGTTTATGAGACAGCAGTGAAGTTATCGTCAAATTGATTTATCAGTTTATTTTCTAAATGTATGTAAGTTAAAACTGAAACGGTAAATCTTGATAGGTACCTACTTTATTTCATTGCACGTGTACCGAATCTTTAGTTTTCAGTGCTTTTCTAGTCGATAAATCTTTTGATTGATCGTTTATATCAATGAATATTAATGTTTTAGTTTATTTTATATGTATAAATTATTGAAAATGGACATAATTTAGGTATGGAGAGTTAGGTAACTACATGGTCAAGTGAAATACCACAAAGTCGATGATTTGTCCAACCTTTTGGTAACTTTAATAGGTACCTAGTTATTGTATTGAATAATAATTATATTAATTGCTAACATTTATCACTTGGTCCTTCTCTAATGCGGTAACTCTTCTAGTTAAATAAGTGGGTATTTATTTAAGCTGAAAGAACTCAATAGATTTTAATAAATTGTTTCCTTGAGTAATATACAAAAACAATTTTTCTTAATTATTATATGAAATACAACACAACAAACATATAATGAGTCGAATTACGGTAACAGTTACAAACTCATAACATCATTTGACCTTCTAAGGAAATAAGTAATTAGAGAAAATGGGTCAAAAAGGCTCTTTTTCAGACATAGATTGGCCAAAATCCTTGAAGTAAATCTAGACCGTATTACATAGGGCTTCAATTCAACGTTCATATTAATTTTTTAAGCTTATTTAGCACCCAAAACCAATTTGTGCTGACAAAAAGCAAGTCATTTATCATTTTTATCGTTTGTTAAATTAAAGTTATCGTTGATTACAAGCCAATATTAAAGGTAGTAAGTATAATTAATGAGAAATATTCAAAATTTTACAACGAATATTTATTGATGTTTAGCCCATTGACCACCGAGCGGCCCAATGAGACCGCGACACAATAGATTTTCTATTGTGTCTGTGATTCCGGGGGCTGAGGGACAGAATGCTTCGGTGGACGAAACTCACCTACAATATTTTTTACGAAAAGGGGAGGAAAATGGAGAAGCAAACTGAAACTAGTGATGCCAATATAAATACATACCTAGTTGAAAATATCGAGTGTTTTTTTTAAACCCCAAGCACAAAAATTATCTGTCATGTTTTTTATCTCATATCTGTTTTGCTTTATCTTTAAAAAAGTTTTCCTCTTTCTCTGAAACTACAGGTATTAGTAAAAGTAAATGATAATGCTATTGTATAAAAATCTTTTCCGGTCTGAGTCTGACCATCACATTTTACCATTAATGGGAAATCGATGTTACTAATCACAATATTGTCACAAAGCAATTTATGAACTTAAGCTTTTATATTAAAACGTCACACTAATCACTTTCTTCTATAAAAAGTTGGAAGTTTTTTTAATCTTACCCAAGTAGGTATTTCACCTAAGAATGGTTCATCATATCTATCTGAAAAAAGTTTGGTAGACACAGGGTATAGAGATAGAGTGTAGGTACACATAAAACAAATGGTAGATAGTAAGTAGATCGTCATCATCATCGTCCTCGTTTTAGCCTTTTCAGGTACCTACTTATTATACGAATGAAAAAGTACTTTTTATTTCGTTAATATTATTTCCTTTTATACATTCCGTGACTTAAAGTCTATGAAAATAACATGTATATTTTTTATTGTTTTGTATGAATGTTAATAAATTCTAGCAGAATTTTTATAAAAATATTAAAGGTAGGTATGTTACAATAATATATTCCGGAAGAAAGCGATTATAGTGCCCTCTGCCGCGTAACAGTGAAGTATGCTTGAATTGCGTACAAAAATACATTTAATGATAATAAAATCATATATTATGTTGATGTTGTATTGCAAAGGATGCTCGTTATGCATAATTTTGGATGTATATAATAATGGAGATGAGAGTGGCCTTGAACTATTTCCCTTTGTTGAACAAAGGGAAATAGTAGATAGTTTCGTATAAGATGAAGCTAAGGATGAAGTCTTCAATACGTTATTATGACATAATATATATCTGGGACACAGAATTATTATCATATTATAAAGTAATTCCTCCATCTGTACGAAATAGTCATTCTTAGACGTAACTTTTGATTTAATATTTTTGTGGATGAAATTAATATTTAACCCGGCCTCGCGAGTTATTTCTTAGATCATATTTTAACATAGAAATTAATAAATAATAGATTTCAACTTTCAACTAATGCACAGATAAAGCACAAACTATGTGGATATGTGATAATTATGCATAACAAGGGTGACGCAGCGCACAATGACGTGTCAGATGCGGTTCGCTGATCCTCAATTTTGGTTCAACTAGATTATAAATTGTAGTTTCCATTGTTCTACGTCACGGGAATTTATTGTTAATTATAGATGAGGTAGCGGCATCATAGTAGCTACTGCAGAAAAAAGCTTCAGATATACAATATCAAATTTGCTGTCATACCAAAATACCTACCCTTTATTTTGATATCTCTAACGTCATATTATTTATTATTAAAGTAATTATAGTATTAAAGTAAAGTAGTATGGACATTGTACACGGATAAAAATTTAGATCCAGATTTCATCCAAAATCCAAATCGTAATTTTAAGATGTGACACTTCCATAAGTATATCTAGGATAATTCTAGGACCTATTCGTCATTATGTCCTAACTGCAGTAGGATTAAATAAAACAGTATAATGGAAACAAACAAACAAACAAAACAATAGCACTTCCTCTTCCTACATATTTAATGCATTTGTTTAGTTATAGTATGTATTTAGATTCGAATTTCGATCAACATTATACCTACCTACGCAAAAAGTTGAAGAAAAAACTTTAATTATACATTATGAATATGCTTTTGATTAAACGCATTGTTACTATAAGAATTTGTATGTAGGTTGGTTACTACTAGAGCAATTTTAAAAAGTAAAGAAATAGTCGTTTTGATTTTAAAAGATAATATTCAATTTATTTATACTAGAAAAACATGATACTTATGATCCAAAAAACGTTCTAGGTGGAATGAAAAAAAATTACTTACCTAGGTACTAGTTACTTGAAAAAAAACAAATATTTTTTATTATCTCGTTTATCTAAGCCGCTAAATAATAAAAAGAATTAGGAGAATAGATTAGGAGAACTTCGACTGGATTATAGAATTTGTAGTTTGATATGATACATAATAAAAGTTTCATAGTAAGTATTTTTTTAACAAGCTTACCTACTAATAACAATTATTTATTTTAAATTAAATGTACTCGTTCCGTAAATGCAAAGAGAATTTTCGTAATTCACATAAAACCTTAGAACTTAGAAATTACATATCTCAATCGAAAATGGAAATTGCGAAACAAAAAATGTAAACCATACGAACCCACGGACATTATCTTCGCACGCACCATCAATAGCCTTGTTCGCTATATGGCCCTCAGTCAGATGGACGGATGAACAGACAAAAAAACCAACCATATAATTATTTTAAACCGCCAACGTAACTTGTAACCAGTCCAACATAGACGCCTGATCGTTCCGCACCGGTTCGAAATTCAAAAATTGAAATATAGTCGTCTAAATTTTTTTTTATAGATTAAAAAATGTAAAGCTGGCTGTTCACGATCTATAGGGTTTTATTTATAGAAATCTGGTTTTGTTTGTGCGTTTTATTGCATAGGATGCGCTGCATAGGCTGTTGAAGATGATTCGATTGATAAGTCAGGTGAGTGCTATTTTATTATTTAATATAATTCACAATGTAGAATTTTATTTAAATTGTTGTTCAATTAAATGCTGATTATTATTGTCATAGATTTATAGTTAGTTCGTAGTAAATTATGAAGATGATACAAAGTACAAACACAATACTAATTCAGTATGAAATTACTGAAGTTGACAAGATAAAGAAGATTATAATGAAAATCTAAATCAAGATATGAACAAATAAATGCTTATTTATAAATAAATCTTGAATATCTAATAACATAATTTAATTTTAAATTTCTTCTATTTAAATATTCCAAAAACTATAGTTAGGTACTTTTAGTGGAAATAAATTAATTTGCATTTTCGTTAAACTTAAAACGTTAATATAAATAAAAAATAATACAAAAAACATACACCGCATATGAACCAATTATTATTGGTAAAGAGATTTAATGTAACTAATTGTAGATTTCTTCAGACGCGTTAGGAGTAAAATCTCAAGGTCGCGTCATGGCAATACCGTCACGTCATGGAGAAAGGCGACGATTTTTGTATCTTTGAATCTTGCAAAAGAAGTTTAACTTCTGACACGTGTGCCTATAAATTGTATGAAACCATGCAGATTACGATCGCATTATTATCTCTGCGTTTCAAGCGTATTATTATGCATTATAATATAATACAATTACTCTACAAGGCAACATCTCCTATTAAAACAGCAAAGCATAATATAATAATATAATTTAAATGGTTTTTGTGTAGGAAATAATCATAATTACCCGGCAGTGAATTAAGATCTGGAAAGAATTGCAAATGGCAAAAACGCATCTTCCTAATCTAAATTAGTCGAGATATATTCTTGATTGCATATTTTATAAGATAACGTTGCATTTTATTTTTAAAATTGTATTGTTATTATTTCCATTTATATTTGTCTTTTTGTAAAGTGTGTATTTATTCATTTTATTTTACATAACCGATTCAGTGATTCTAATGTGAAAATTTACCTTAATAACTGAGAAAACAAAATTCAGTAATCTTTGTCACTTACAAAGATTATTATTATTCACAGTTATTATTCCGTTCAATTTTACTTGTCAGTACCTCTACATAATATAAAAATAATAATCTGTAATAACTAAGTATGAATAATATCAACGAAAAATACAAAATAACACCCATTGCCATTATTCGAAAAAACTACACAACGATTTTGTAAAAAAAAAGTAATTGACTGTGGGTCAATTAATAAAATTTATAAAAAAAGATACATATCTATGCAAATTAATAATGCCTAAAACAATTGCGCCTGACCTCCGTAGACAATGGTGTTACATCACATAGGGCGCAAAATGGCCGCCACCAAATAAAAACCTTGATTTATTTATTGTTTTACCCACGTAACTGTTCTGGTTTGTGAGATTTACATCTTAATATGTGTTATAATTTTTATCAATGTAGGTCACTGCCAATAATTAAGCAAAATTGCATGGGAGTATGCTAAGTATGTTTTGTTTTTAATATAAACAAAGGAAAGATACGTGTCACTTCATGCTTAGCGAGACATTACTTATAAAGCACATTGTTTCACTGAAGAAAATGTACTAAGTAGGTCGTAGAGCTTTAAAAGTTCATGGAACTAATCTCGAGCAATATACAACTGAAGCTAAGATATTATACTATTGTATTGCTGTATTTTTATATAATTCCCAGGTATTACTCGTAGCAGCTGCTGTATTAACAACTGCAGAATCAGAAGGCGACAATGAATCCATTTTATCCTCAGTACTTCTACCGTCAAACCAAATCCGATCAGTGAGAAGTTACTACGAACGTTACGGCTACGGCCGACCCTACGACAGAGACGACAGACCATCACGATGCGGCCGATGTGACGACGATGATGATGATGATACTGATGATAGACGATCAAACAAACCAACACATGGCAGTAGATACGATAGAAACAGAAACGATGATGATGATGACAAACGCTACAGTGATAGACGTAGCAGCAAAAATGAGACAGACGATCAAAGCGACGATAAACATAGGGACCACGATGAGAAAGACAGGGACAGAGGACGGGACAGACCGAGGAACAAACACAGGAATAGATATGACGACAGGGATAGATATAGCCCAGATTATTATGACAGGTTTTTAAGGGATAGAGATAGATATGACGAACCCTATCCTCGCCGACCGTTGTATGAAAGAAACCCTTACCCAGATCGTTATGATGACTATGGACGGTATGGTTATTCTGGATATCGACGACCGTATTATGATGATAGATATGATAGAGGCGCTTATGATGATGGTTATGGAGGATATGGCCCAGGAACTGGTGGTGGACCGCATGATAGGTAAGCTTTTTTAATTTGTTGTTAGCAAGTTGTAAGCTATTGTTGTTGTTAATTAAACATTTGTTTGGACTTGAAGGTTAAAAAAGTGTTTCCATATAATTTTGGTACTTTGATTTTCTGTGAATCTAGTTTTACCTACTACCTGGGTCTAGCACTAAAGTATCAGTTCTGTTCTAAAGTATCTGATCTTAAAAGTTTCATGTGCTTTGTATACAAAGCACATGCCTATAGGCTAGCAGGCTAGGCTCTGCGCGCGAGTAACTCTCGTTGTCGTAGACGTTCCCAATACCAAGTAACTATTTCTACTGTGGTAATACTTTTCCATTTTTTCATCCCCCATTTCACAGAAACAAATGACACATAGCTGGTTTTATTTACCGCTATTAGTAAATACATACTCACAAAGCCAAATTTACTGTCATAACGGAAGTCAAGGCCTCTATCAAATGTTACATACGAATAATTCTATCGAAAAGGCTACCGTTACGCAGCAATTATTGAACAATACAATACTACCCATTTTCAGTAATTTGTTCACGCTTTCACCTGAAATTCTATAAGCCAAATGTCAATACACTTTATGGGATGTAACAGTTAATGAAAATTGTTTTATTGAATTCACATTGTAACTGTAGACTGCTATAGTCTGTATGTAATGGCGCAATAAAAAAAAGGTGATGGCGGGAAATGTTTTTGAATGATCAATATTCGATATGTAAATACAACAAAAATACACAATATAAAACGACGTAGGTCTTTATCTGTAGGTTATTTAAAGCCCTAAGTTTAAATACATTTTAATTACCAAAACAAACGGTAACTAATTAGTGTAAAAGTTAATTTGTTTCAAAAATTCTTTAACTTTTTAGTCATTAGTTTTTATCATCTATTTAAAAATATTAACGGTAACTTTTTAACAATACTAACGGCTTTGTAATTTCTGAAGAAGGCATTATTTTTGTTTTTTTTTTCGTCGCTGTCCAACTTATTTTGATGGTGTGCGTATCATGTATGTTACATTCTTAAATATATTCTATATACTCTATTGATTATAAAAATTAAATGGACGTCTTGATCTTATTAATCAACCAATATTAACGGTTAAAATTTTTTAAAACAAAAAATAAATCTGTCATAATTGTGACCATAATTAATTCGATAAGTACATGTAGTATCTACCTATAAAACTGGGATGGTAATGATTTTTGATGAACTCTATATAACGGTTTTTGTTCCACTACGAGAAGAATGGTTCTTGATTATTTGAAATTATTTATTTTTTACAAAAATATAGAATGGAATTATTTACTCAACAGTTCGAAAAGTATTTTTAGACCTACAGAATAGGTGGTAGAGCCAGAAATAAAACGGTAAAGAAGTTGCTTACCAATATTTAAAAAATTCAAATCTATCAAGTTGTTTTTTAGATTTAACCTTAACAAAGTATCCAACAAATAAAATCTTCTCGTTTTTATACATTATGAAATTAGTTACTACAACATTGCCACTTCTTTATATAATAATATGTGCACGAAATGGTTGGAATTAGGTCTTATTACAAGTCTATTACAGTTTCAGACCATGGGATGAAACATATCGTGGCCAAGCAGGCTGGGATGCTGGTGGTCGAGGGTACTACTTCGCGTCAGGTAGACCTGACTCCACGGCGTGGACGCAGAGGGATTATGCAAGGTATGCTATAGTAGGTATAGAGTTATACCGATTTGATAATAATTATCAAAATTTTCTCTCATCGTTTTCAAAAAATGTTGACTATTCATGTACTTAAAAAAAAAATCAATTGTTCACATTTTGATCTTCATTGATTGACATTTCTTTACACATACATATCATGTAAAAACATAAAAACATATTTAAATCAATGATATTATACATACAATTGACTTAAATATTATAATAACTAAGAGCTGAAACTCGCGTGGTAATAGCCTATGTGCTATTTCAGACTGTTTTTTGCGTGAAAGAGTAACAAGCATCCATACATTCTTACAAACTTTCGCGTTCATAATACATTTTATATACGTTTTATTAGTAGGACAGTAAAAAAATGTAAATCTATAGCCAAAACATAAATCTCTAACTTATATTTTCAGACCGCAATCATCTAGTTGGCAGAACGTTGGCTACCAAAGCAACCCCACTTACTCCGGCGGTTACTCCAACGGTTACTCCAGCGGTTACTCCGGTTACGCCACGGGTTCCCGGGACCCGTACCGCGCGGTCGGTTATCAGGATGGTTACGGTCAGAGTGGTTGGCGCAATGTTGGTGAGCGCCGACCTTATAGGGATGAAAGGTTAGTATTATCATCATCAGGCCATATATGTTCCCACGGGACACGGGTCTCCTATGGGGGTAAAAGCTGATCCACAAAGCTTTCTGTAATTGTCTTCTTCTTCTAGATACTGGCTTTACTTGCATGGTACGCGGTAAAAATAGATACAATATAGAGTACAATAATCTATTTTTGTAGAAAATAGAAAAAACTTCCGTTTAGCTCATTTTGCATGAAAGAGTAATAAACGTCAGCTGGAAAAAACCTAAATGCTAGCTTTTCATGGCTATGCTCGGTGTTAAATGTTCGCGAAGTAGCTTTTTAGCTTGAGATTGAGATTGAATTTAAATAAACAGTTCATAGACAAGAAGAATATAAATTATTCGGAACAGAGACATAAATACAATAGAAAAATAAATAAATCGCTTTTTGCAACTGAAGTATAAAATAAACACACCAATGCTTTAGCTCTTTTAGAATAGTATATTCATTCGTATTCTTTATTTATTCTCATTAACATTAGGGAATGAAATATTCCAGTTCCTACACTGGTAACTTCGGCAAAGACCCCTATGGATCGAGTTTTGGTTACCAAGATGTGGTCTATGGTCAGTCTATCAGGAATGTAGGAGAACGCCGTCCTTATAGGGATGAGAGGTAAATGCTTCTGGAAGCTTCTAGAATGTTCTAGTTAATGATTTTAATAGGGTAAATGAAAAAAAGATGCTGGGATTACAATAAAAATATAAATAATACGAAAACGACACTAGAAATTAAAAATTACCTATGAAATGACAAAAAAAAAGTTTTAGGGAAATTTTCGTGTTCAATTTTCAGTAAAATTCGTTTTAAAATAGGTAGGTACCTAGGTTCTACCGTGTTTTTTGCCGATTTGTGACTTTCAATTTTGCATTAATTATTCCAGGCTGACTAATCTTTTTATCTTCAAAAATGAATAAATAAAAGTACCTACCTAATAGATATTGTAATTGATAGGTACAGTATCACGTGTGATTTCTGGGAAAGCATTGATTAGCATTAGCAATGATATATATTATTATATTCATTCTATCATATCATCATATGACTAATTATATTACCTTCTATATGTATGTAGGTAATTAGGTATATCGTTAAACATTTTGTATCTGAAATTGAAACAGATATATGGTGTTACTAGCTTTCCACCCGCGGCTTCGCCCGCGCAGTCAAAGAAAAACCCGCATAGTTCCCGTTCCCGTGGGATTTTCGGGATAAAATCTGTCCTATGTCTTGGGGTAAAAAGTAGCCTATGTCCTTTCTCGGGTATAAAAATATCTCTATACCAAATTTCATGCAAATTGGTTCAGTTGTTATTGATTGAGTAACAGACAGACAGACAGAGTTACTTTCGCATTTATAATATGGATTTGACAATCAAAGTACATTAGACCATCTTAGACCACATCTCAGTTTAACATCAGGCGAGATTGTGGTCAAGCTCTTCCCTATCGTCAATAAAAAAAAAAACATATTTTGAATAAGTCGCGATTCTGGAAATGTTACATATACATACCTACTACAGTAATAATACCTATACTAAATTATAGTACCATTTTAGTTTAGATAACCCTCAGGTTTTGATCATTCCTTTACGTATACATTTTCCATTCTAATATCTAAATTATTGTTCCTTATTTTTATCCCTTTTATTCCAGCGGGGTAACAAAACTAGACAGCCAAGACAGATACAACAGGGCGACTTATCAGCCAAGTTCGTACCAACCATCTAGCTTCAGTCAAAGCACTACTCCAGAAACCAGCTACCTTCATCAGAGAGACGACCAACTGGTCAAAGTAGAAGATTCTACGCAAGCTCAATAGTTATTTTAAATGTAATATAATGTCTTAGTATCTTCTTGTGTTTGTACTCGAGTATTGTTTGGAAATTACAGGTAAGGGATTTTAAAAGAGATTTATTGATTACCAGCTTACCGCCCGCGGCTTCGCCCGCTTTGTCTAAAACCTAATAAATTATATACTAAAACCTTCCTCTTGAATCACTCTATCAATTGAAAAAAACTGCATCATAATCCGTTGCGTAGTTTTAAAGATTTAAGCATGCAAAGGGACATAGGGACAGAGAAAGCGATTTTGTTTTATACTATGTACCTAGTGATTGAGTGTTTTAAATGTGGTATGAAAAAAATCAAAATACTTATTAGATTGCTACATAATACGGTATCACTGATATTTGTCAAAATACAAGTGTTCGTTAATTGACTTACTTGACTTATGTTCCTGTGTCCCCTACATCCACAGTGCTCCGCTAGGTGTGTCTATCGAGAGATTCCCTTTTGATCTCGCTCCAAGTTTTCCCGATTTTCTTGGCTTCTCTTGGCTTTTCTTGACTTGGTTCGTAAATTCGTAGTACCTAATTACATACAATTAATTAATTAAATTTAATATAGATTTAAGAACACACATTTGGTAATTCCCCAATCTTTTACTTACGTCAGTTTGATGAAATCAATGTGAATTACCTACTGAATTTATGGAAGTAAACAGTTTTCAAAATAATTTAGTTTTTTTTATTTAGGTAACATAAAATTTTGCAAGATTTTTTAAAGTGATTAAAAAAATAATAATTAAGACCTTATTTTAATTATTATTGGGGAGCAATTTATCATGACGAGGTTTCCCAATTCTATAATAAAATACACATTTTTATATTTCTACTTCATATTTTAAGTTTTAGTTGTATTTTATCATAAATGTGTCATTTATAATATATTAATAATTATTAAGCTGTGTTTTTATAGTGTTAATTGCATTTTTATTTGTAAGTATTTGTAATACGGTTTCATTGTAATAACTAATAATTGATCGAATTAAATATTTTTATAAATATATTGCGTTTTATTCCTTACTTTACCAAAGAAGTTACTTCCTTCAAAAGTTGGTGGCCTTTTTAATAAAAATCTTAAGGAACAGAATTTTCTTCTACATCAAATATCACTCAGATCGGTTGAGCCGGTTGTGATTGATGACAGAATAGTAGGTTCATAATATTTTCATGGTTGTTAAGTAATGTTATTTGAAAACATATTTAAATAAATATTTTTTACTATCTAGTACCCACTGAAAATACATAACTAATAGGTATTAACAATAACATTTATCGAAGTATTTACAATCAACTTATCATATGATTTGAGTCTAATCTAAAGACAATAATGTGAATTATTAAATGTGAGTTATTTAATGATGCGATAAAACACACGATTATTTCATTTTATATCTGATAATTTGAAGAACATCGATACACCATTTGCTTTCCGAACTTTGTGTCCTTAGCCACGTAAGCAATGTTCTAAATTTGAAAATTAAAAAGTTGAAGTTCGCGCGTAAAGAAAAAAATAAAAGAGGTTTTATATCCCGCGAGTTTGTGTTTGGAACTTTAAAATGGCGGATCCAAATTCTGTGAAAGTTGCGGATAATTCGGAGCAGATACAGGTTGCTGTTCCTCTTCTCATGGTGAATGGAGATGCGGAGCCGTCTAAGTCGGAGCAACCTGAGGTGGAAGGAGGAAAGTAAGTAATAGCCTTTTCAATAAAATACCGTATATGAGGAGGCAATCGTCCTCTAATTCGGTAATTTATCTAGATACCTAATAATATATCGGTCAGTAGTATGTCACAGTCCCGTCATCATTAATCCTATATATTTTCTTCTACGTACAAAATTGCTAAATTGTATGTGTTATTATCAAGCAGCTGTGAATATCCATCGACTTCTTATCTGTTTCATTTATTGATTGATAAATTACTAATCTCATCAGTTGTACATGGTTCTACTCTCGCAGGTTACTCTCTGAGTTACTCTGAAGGTTTTAATAGTAATTATTAAATATCATGAATAATTTATTGACAGAATATATCAGACAATAGTTTTACCTGTGGTTTTACTAGGTTAGGTTTGAACGAGAGTCCATAGGTTTATGTGACTAGATCTATAAATATAATTTATCGGAATGAAATGCATATTCTTATTTCATAAATTATTGTGGAGATATGTTTCATTTGTGATAAGAGGTTCATAATATAGGTCTTAAATTAATCAAGACATAATTTAAATTAAATTGTTTATCCAATGTACGAATACGTATTTCGATTTATAATTAATATGCAATTGAATAAGTAACTTTTATGTAGGTAGTATATTAATTAGTAAAATAAAGTTTATTTAATATGTAGAAATTCACATCTACGCTTATGTTTATTGATACAGAAAATGTAAGATATTATACAATGTACCTATTAGTATCTATTAGAAATCAAAAGTGTGTATGGATAATTAATTAAAGGGTAAAAATAATCCAAATCCGGCAGGCGTTACCGCAATTATATCTATCTTAATTATCTATGACTAATGTACATAATTATGTCGATTAGATGTCTGAATTTTATCGATTCATATAATAATTACGTCAATAAAACAACATGCATTAATAAACTGTACTTTCCACTAAAGAGACAGGTTGTCTTGGACTTTTTCCTTAAGGAATGTACCTAACATTAGATAGGTATATTTGGCGCGAACTAATCGGATTTTTTGTATTATATTTAAATGCTTTCAACATAACTTTATTAATAATAGCGGTCCTCCCCGGCTTCGCCCGTGGTACATGTTTACGTTTTCTCTCCATAAGAACCATCCTCGTACTTCAAGGAATATAATAAAAAAAGAATTAACGAAATCGTTTCAGCCGTTCTCAAGTTATGCGCTTACCAACACATTTTGGGATTCATTTTTATATTATAGATATAGCTCTATACCTATTTACTAGCGATTGAATAAATCTCAATTTGATGAAACCACTTAATTTAAGTAATTGCATTTTGATCATCGTAGTTATCTTTAATAATATCATATTTATGTTATCATAACATATAGTTCAAAACATGTTTAATTATCTTTATTATTTTATGCTTATAAAATTTTATTACATGCCGAATCAAAGATACGTTCACTTCAATAAATTGAAAGCGCCTTACAGTTATAAATAGCAATTACGGTTTAAAGTGTAACTTAACAATGTACTGTAGGCGTTAATTTTTAAAAACTGAAATCCAACGAATCTGGTGACTGATAAAGTATCAAGATATGCATATGCAAATCGTTTTTGTCGCAACTAGTATTATAAACAAATCGAAGAGTTTATGCGATGTGTCAATGGTCCTAAATGTGTAATGTTTAGAATATAATATAATACACTAACGCAACGTTTATATCGTGAAGTAGACCTAATATAATTAATGCTCTAAGTAATATAATGCTTAAGTAATTTGATCTACTTTTGAAATACTTTTTTGATCAACAATTTTTTTCTAGGTACAATGCCCCAATCTGGTTTCAAATTCATGTATTGAAAACATAAATTACCTATCCTTTTAAGCTATTGCATGCGGGGACCGAATCGAGAATTTCCGTAACGAAAAAACCTCACACTCCCCACTCCGACGGGCGGAGGTGTGGCTTGAAGGCATAACATGCAATAGCTTTACCGCGGCAGTCCCCGAGTGACACACGTCGTTTTTTATTTAAACTTTTCTTAAATTCATCATTACGAAAAAAAAAAACTCATAAAGTGCACATATTTATTAGTATTATTGACAATTATTATTGAACAAAACATCAGTTCTAATTCATTCTAATTGGCCAGCCAATATCTTTGATTAGATTGCGTTATGGAGCCAATGTACCTACTGTTATCATTTGGTTCATTTGGTACTTTATTTGAGAAGTAGGTAGGTATCAGATTGATGTTATTTCTAACATTATTCTTGTAGTGATGACATATAATATTATCTAGTATCGTAGATTATGTATGGAAAGAGGAATGCTAATATTTTTTTCAAATAAAGTCATCTATAATCTTTTTTTCGTATACCTACTTGCCATAGGCTATAGGTATCTGAAAACAGTCCCAATTAAATTCGATAAAAACATTATAAATACTGCAATGGGTTTTGTGATGGAAAATTTTCATTAAAAATTTTAAAGCAATTCTAAGTTTTAATGGAAACCAATTTGAAACAACATTAAAAAGATAATCATAAAAATTATTGCACAGCAACATGTTATTATGTGCATTTGTTTGCGCAAAACCTTTTAGTTGCACCATCTTCCAAGAATGTTACTTTCATTATACATTTGATATTCTTTTAGGTAAGTATTGCGTATACAAATTAATTCGGAATTGGTGTATTGTGAAAATCTGTGTTTTAAACGTTTTTTGGAAACAACTGGAAATAATAGAACCACAGAAATAGAACTATCAATTGCTTGATATGTGGGTTTCCGTACAGTTTTCTTTTTCTGATGGGAGCAATACCTAGTGATTATTATAATCAAAAGATAAATTGATGATAAACAAGTGATAACTGCGTTAAAAACAACCGACTTCAAACTTGCACTTACAAAAATGCCCATAAAATAAAAACTACTGGGCCTATCCGAATAAAATTTTTATGGGACCAATTCGACACCATCCCGCATCAAACATAAAAAGAATCACGTAAATCGGTTCAGAAACCTCGGAGTAATCGGTGTACATACATAAAAAAATACATACCGGCCGAATTGATAACCTCCTCCTTTTTTTGAAGTCGGTTAACAAATTAATTCTTGTTACCTATACGTTTATCGCCATACCAGTACCTCCAACTATTTTGATGTGCATCCATTGTGCATCACAACTTTTTTATATACTTACGTAAGCGGTTGGTCTACTATGTGTACCTACCTAAAATGATTCTTCAGCTCATTTGTCCAGGACACAAAACTTGAAGTAGGTAATGCATTTGTAAAAAAAATATGATAACGTTTGTAAGATCGCAAGGGGAAAGCTATTAAAAGTTAAATTAGTGAGCAACCTCCAATATTTCAAAGCAAATCACATTAAACAACGAAGGTTAGATACTATACATATAAAAGGATTTTTATAGTAAAATGTGTGTGTTGAGGAAAAACTCAAGGCGCATAGAATAATTTAAACTCAATTACCTACTAAACATATGTACACATCTGTGCAATATTGTTTTAATTATTATTTGTTAATATTAATAGATATTATATTTTGTAGAAGGTCCCACGAGAAACCAAATTTAGTACCTAGCATTTTTTTTTTCGAAAATACAAAAATATAGACAGCAA
Source organism: Colias croceus (assembly GCF_905220415.1). Classification (NCBI taxonomy): domain Eukaryota; kingdom Metazoa; phylum Arthropoda; class Insecta; order Lepidoptera; family Pieridae; genus Colias; species Colias croceus. The sequence goes on along the minus strand of NC_059548.1, from coordinate 9,652,858 downwards.
AATGAGATGAAGGGGTTTATTGAGAGGATGCAACCAACAGATATCACATTTGAAGCTATAGTATCAATATAAATAAATAAGAGCGTGAGTGCCGAGCACACGTGTCAGAAATGAAACTTCTTTGGCAAGATTCAAATATACCAAAATCATCGCCTTACCCCATGACGTTACGATATTGCCATGACGCGACTTTGAAATGTCGTTAAATAAAAAAAAGCACAAATCAGACCATACCATAATAATGTTTAATTCCTATGCGTTCACGATTAGCCTTATCAATGATATTGCTCAAGCCATCGGGATTAACATCACGACTCTACAAGGCGACATTGTGTGAGATGAGTTACAAAACAAGCTCTCTTTTATTGCACTACAGATTATGCTAATTATTGTCTATCTAAGTATACTAGAAACTCTTACGAAGCGGCTTGACTGATTTTTATGATTTTTTGGGCATATTCCGTATGTCTGCCGTAATAAATATAGGTGGATAATTTTTTTATATCTTTAAAAGGTGTCTTGGCAGACCGAAATTTGCAGGGTCATCATCATCTTTCGTCTAATGTACCTAAATGAGCTTTTTTCGCAGACCACACTATATGAATAAAAGTAAGTCGGGTTGAAACCCTAATTATTATTGTTCTGGTGGCTTCTTATTTATTATTTTCTCGACTTTGAATACTAGTAACTACATATTTATTGGCAATTTTTCGACATCCATCCTGTTAATGTAGGTCTTTGAGGAGATTATTTGGTTGGTGTAAAAAACCTTCCACTTTATGATGTTGGTATTAAAATAAAATAAAAAAAAAAATTCACTTTATGATGTTGGTAGATTACAATGTCAATAGAATCAGCCCAATGGAAGAGATTAGCCTACTAACAGTATGTAACTTGACCGCGAATATCGTCTGATCATCTGAATAGAATCCTATCATAGTTTAATGTCGGTGAAGACTTATATCAAGGCATACTTTTAGTCATAGAGTTTAGGACTTACGTCATTTTTCTGTACCTACTTTATACATAAAACTTATCTGTGGTATAAGTAACTAAATATCTAAAAAAATAAAAATATATATACATATAATTACAAGTTACAGGTATGCCACTAGCTGTTGTCCGCAGCTTCGCCTGCGTAGAAAAGATAAATTTTCATGGTACAAACTTTCATCCCCTATTTTATTGGGGGTAGATTTGATCAAAATCCTTTCTTAGTGGATGGCTACGTCCTAACAACTACCTGCATGCCAAATTTCAGCCCGATCCGTTCAGTGGTTTGGGCTGTGCGTTGATAGATCACTATGTCAGTGAGTGAGTAGTCAGTCACCTTTGAGTTATATACCTATATTTAGATTTCTAGGTCATAAAGTTTAGCGTTTCACCTGACCTATAAGGACAAACTGTATTATTTCCTTGATTCGTCTTATTATTTGTTAAGGATAACTGCGTCAGAGACTTGGCTAAACAACACATCATGACGAATCATGATATATGTAATATGTATATGGCTTTGATTTTACCTCTAAACCAGAATAGTAAATAGTAAACATATAAAAAACTACCTGTACCTCGCGGTTTCACCCGCCCTGCTCCGCTCCTGTTGGTCTTAACGTGATGATGTTACCTATAGCCTATAGCCTTCCTCGATAAATGGGCTATCTAAGACCGAAATAATTTTTCAAATCGGACCAGTAGTTCCCGAGATTAGCGCGTTCAAACAAACAAACAAACTCTTCAGCTTTATAATATTACTATACTTAGATTAATAAATGTTTGTTTGTACATTGCTTAGGTCAGCTTACAGCCAGATAAGAAGTATTTTCAAATGCACGAGATATTAATGCAACCAAAGCCTAGGCCTAGGTACCTATATCGGCTGTCAAACAAGTCACAACTCACAAATGTAACTTCCCAGGCTGATTTCCTATCTAGAGTACTTCAGAGAAAGTTATTTTATCAGCGTATGATAAACCTATCATTCAAAATGTATGCCAGATAAGGGTGAATGTTATTGCAATTTTTTGAGCACTTTTCGACCGACAAGGCACTTTATTGTGACATCATAAAATTATAAAAATTATTAGAAATTAATGTGCAGTAATAATTTGCAATTGGAATATATTTTTATTTATTTATTTACAAACAGCAAATTGTACAATTATAATCCGTCTTTAAAATTGTATTAGAAAATATTACATTATGTATTATAGTATACAGGGTGTAATCGTTAAGTGTGCACAAGCGATTATTCCGTAACTATTGCAGACACCAAAAAACTTTAAACTGATATCGAAAGTACTTAACCTAATGAGTAAAATGGCCATAATAAATTTTTAAAAATAAAGCGAGAAATATCCAAAAATGTTACATTAAACGCTCCCATACATTTTATTTCCCATACATTTTGTATTCATAGCAGATTTTCGAAGTGATGTCCTCATTGTGCAATACAATGAGGAGCTCTATTTACAGTTTCTAAATGAACTTCCCTTCAAATTTGCGAAGTAATTAAAGCAGAAAACCAAAAAAAGAAAGAAAAAACTAAAATCTTTCATATTAAATATACTAGGTTGATCCCAAAGTAATGATAATTGGGTATTTCCTGTGCACATAAAAATATAAAACAAATGTTTTTTGCTTGCTCATGTATTCACTAAGTAATCACAAAAAAATCATATCAACAGGCCACGTTTCCAATTATTTACATTAATTTGAATGTGAACCGTGCGTGCCAGAATGTTTCCCGACGAAAGAAGAAACAACGATTCGACACGTAGAGGATCATTTTTTGTGTTGTTGCATATCAGGATAATTTTTTGTCACGTTTTGTGATCATGAACGTTACCCGAGTTCACCATGTTTATGCTGAAACCAAAAAACAATCAATGTCCTGGATGCGAGCTTCCAAAGAGACGATGAAGAAATTCAAAGTGAAAATCAGTAGGTTAGATTAAAGCGGTAGTTTTTTGGGACGCTGAAGAAATAATTATGGTGGAATATTTTAAAAAGGTAGCCACTTTATTGGGCTCTTATTAAACAGACCAAATCAAAAGATTGCGGTAGGTTAGTAAGGAAAAGAGACATGGCAAACTGCGTACCTGAACGCTGTTTCACCAAGCAACGCACCAGATCACAAAGCGTCAGTTGCGATGACTGCCATTCAAAAATCGGCATTCCAAATGCTTCAACACCTACCCTATTTTTTAGATCTAGCTCCTATTTACTTTTATCTCTTTCCTCGGCACAAGAAACAATTTCTTAGCAACAAATTATTTTAAGACGACAGCGAAGTGATGGCCGCGTGGAGGGGTTTTTGTGGATGAAGGCAAAGTTTTTTTTTTTTTAAGTTTAGAAAAATAAATATTGAAGTATATTTTTTAGTTAGAAGAAGACTATCTAGAGAACTACATAATTATTTTAACTGTAATGACCTTGTTTAATATTGATTATCATTACTTTTGGATCAACCCATGTACATGGGATATTCGTATCTCATACTAAATGTATGGGAGCGTTTAATGTAACATTTTTGGATATTTCTCGTTTTATTTTTAAAAATTTATTATGGCCATTTTACTCATTAGGTTAAACACTTTGGATATCAGTTTAAAGTTTTTTGATATCTGTTATAGTTACGGAATAATCGCCTGTGCACACTTAACGATTACAACTGTATATGTATAAGTGAAAATAAATATTCAAAAACTAAAAAAGAGCGTGTGTACCGAGCACACGTGTCAGAGGTGAAACTTCGTTGGCAAAATTCAAAGTTACCAGAATTGCGGCCTTACTCCATGATGTGACGGTATAATCTTGAAATTTTACTCTCAACGCGCCTAAAGAAGTTTCGCGTCAAAAAAAACTATTTTAAAAACTTAAAACTGCAAATATTCTATCCGTATGTTAAATATTAACTGCATTGTATCTGCTTATAATTTGATAATTATTATAACTAGTCACTTTGTAGAATGGCATGCTAACAAAAAATAACATTTGACTCTTGACCCCGTTGAGTTTTGACCCTAGTTAGATCTAAACACAAATTATTTAGATAGACTAAGCCAATCATATTTCTGTTGGCCTATGGTTTCATCTCAAAATGGTCCAATCGTATTGTTGTTAATATTGTTACTTTTGATTATTTTGGTTTTTGATTTCATTTTGATTGTATGATCTTTTCTATCAAATATTATCAATTACATAATATTATAAATCATCGGCTCGTCCCGGCTCCGCCTGGGTAGACCTGTGATATTCTTTTGGTGAAATTATTTTTTAACCCGTTCGATACAGACTACAGTGGATTGTGTTCTTCTTTAAAATGCTCATAGAAAAATATGCTAGAAATCGCGCATGCGTTTTATAGCCCTTGTAGTGAAAAAAATTATATTGTTTAGAGAAAATTGTCCTGTAGTTACCTAAGTACCAACTTATTTTTTTTTCATTTTTCAGAAGGTCCACCAATTTAAGTAGGTATAGGTTATTAACCGACTTCAAAAAAAAGGAGGAGGTTATCAATTCGGCCGGTATAATACATTCCATGGAAGCAATTAGATTCATCTTGGCCTTGGACGATTATCATTGCGATACAGAGAAATTATTATTTTCTTAGTTCTAAGGCTCTTTCAAAGCTATTTATAAACAGACAGGAGTTTCAACTGAAAAAAAGCTTTTCCAAAGTTTCCAACCTGAAATTAATAACCATAAATAATATTATAATCCAAATAACATTAATTTATATACATATAATATAATGCCTATATTGTTCAAATCCTTCCAATAAACCTGAACACAGATGCTCTGTGTCAATAACTGGAAAACATTTGTGTCCGTTGACCGGTCTCGCATATGACGGCAGTTATCCGCGAACTCTCACAACGGTCTCATGTCAGTCGCACGCATTGGCGCCAAACGAAACGTCAAATCGATTAAAGTTTGAAATTGGAATTCGAAAAAAAAAAATTAACGCACGTTCGGAAATTTAATTTTATGTGACAAAGTGGTAATTAAAAAAGTTAACAAGCTTCAAAGTTCAGTGCTAGTTTTTGTTGGATGCATTGTCGGCATGTGCATTGCCGAATGTGGTGATATTTTAATCGAGTTTTCGCCACAAGGTGAGTTTGATGGGTCGATGACACCAAAATAAAACAAGTTCTTAAATTTGTTGTACCTATTGTTAGGTATATTATGTTTATAATTATTCAGATTTATCATATATTTTAAATCGTTAAACTAATGAAAGTTTGACTGTATCACCTGTCCATTGACGTCAGATTATGTTTTTTTTTTAATAATAATCAAGGTCGGGATCGAAGGTTGGTTTTTAAAGGTTCGCTTAAATTTTTTTATTGTAAAATTTTAACTTTTATTGGTCATATTCTTAAATCTATTTAAGCTAATATTATTATGTTGTAATATTAATTGGTATATAATAACATAATAATGTTTAAGATAGATTTAGTTTTATATGTATGTTTGTATCAGCAATAAAGGTTTAAATAAATAAATAAATATTATCTAGGTAGGTACCTAGTTATATATTCGTGAAACTTTCAGGATAATATTTTTTAGAGCCTGCAAATGGTAATGTAGGAATTAGGATGCAACTTCCTTTTAAATAAATAAGTCAGTAAGGCAAAGTTTGAATGTACCTATGCTATGATCTATGAGAAGGTGAACAATTTTTGCCCATAAATTTATTTTTGGTCTCTTGGGTAAAGTTAAGTAATGCATCTAACTAATACCTATATATGGATAATCCAAACTTTATAGAATCTAATTAAATATTAGCTTAATAGCTGATATAATGACGATGCACATTATGAAATTACTAACAAATATATCAAACAATGACCACCATAATATATCAGCTATAACATTCACGTACGTAGCTAATTAAAATATTTACTTATATGAAAATAAACATGATTCAACGACCATGTTTGCGGTTTATACGGAAAGGATTGAGGAAATAAACACGTAGACCTGCGTGATGATAAAATAAAGCCTTGACGTGCAGAAATAAGCTTTATTTTAAACTAGCTCACCTCCCGCGGCTTCGCCCGCGTTTTCAAAGAAAAGCCCGCATAGTTCCCATTCCCGTGGGATTTCCGGGATAAAACCTATCATATGTGTTAATCCAAGTATCCCTCTATATGTGTGCTAAATTTCATTGCAATCCGTTCTGTAATATTTGCGTGAAAGAGTAACAAACATACATACATATTTCGCATTTATAATATTAAAAAAAGTTGGATAGGATAAAAACAACAATAACTGCGTTAAAAACAACCGACTTCAAACTTTTACAAATACAGACAAAAATGCTCATAAAATAAAAACTACTGGGCCTATCCGAATAAAATTTTTAAGGGACCAATTCGACACCATCCCGCATCGAACAAAAAAAGAATCACGTAAATTGGTTCAGAAACCTCGGAGTAATCGGTGTACATACATAAAAAAAAACATACCGGCCGAATTGATAACCTCCTCCTTTTTTTTGAAGTCGGTTAAAAACACTTCACTTATAATACAATAGAAATTTATTTCAGTAAAGTAGAGTGGGAAATATAATAATTGTAACGTTAATTTAAAAAGAAGGTTATTGAAGACTTTCTATGTCACTGCACATGATTCTAAAATAATTTTGTTTGCAAAAAATTATGAGTTAGATTTTTCTTTGCAATATGTCCAGTCTTTAAAAAAAAGATGTAACAAGGCTTAGAACATGCGTGTGAATTCAGAGTATTTATATTAAACCGTTTATTAAATTTGCCATTATGGTAATTACTATTTAGTTTTAATAGGTATTTTTTATAGGTAATTAATTATTTAATTGATAAACATTAGTCATCGCTTTGGTCACACTACGTAACTCTAATATTTACAAGTCCTTCAATTTATACGGCTCCTCAAAAGTACCTAACTGTATAGGTATATAATAATTTAAAATAATTGTTTGTCGTTTATCTATTCAATCATAACTTAAATCCAGAATAGTTTTAAAGTGAAACTTTTATTACGACGTCTCAAAATTTTTGGTCTGTGTAGCGCATGTCGCGTGACGCACGATACGTACGATAATTATCGTACAAATACGATAATTTTTAGTTGAATGTCTATAGTGTGAAAAAAAGTTCACTTTTACCGTGGTTTCATAAAACCTCACAACATTTTTTTTTCATATGTTATGGTTAACGGATCCAGAATAATTTTACATCATACCTACATAAATAGCCATTTATTTTTAATAGCAGTTTTGTCTTTTTGTTTTGTATAATATGTCGTTTAGTCCATTCCAAGCTCTGGAACAAATCATTGACTTCGCAACCCTCACGTAAAAAAATAACATACAGATACAGGACCTCATCCTTTGTTTTGAACACAGGTTTTGAAATCAGTTTAAAAAACCACAGATATAATACAATGCCTACGTAACTTCTCCAAGGTTTTGACGTAGTACTCCAAGCATGGCCAGGTTATACACCTAATATAATTCATAATATATTCCATGCTTATCACCACTGACTCATCATCACTACTTAGTATAGTCCCTATGTCCCTGTGTATACTTCAATCTTGAAAACTACGCAACCAATTTTGATGCGTTTTTTTTAATAGATACAGTGATTCAAGAGGAAGGTTTTAGTATATAATTTATTAGGTTTTAGACAAAGCGGGCGAAGCCGCGGGCGGTAGGCTAAGTTCTATAATACGTAACTTCTTCAAGGCATTGACGTAGTACTCCAAGCATTACCAGGTTATAACACCTAATATAATTCATATATTCCATGCTAATCACCACTGACTCATAATGATACAATAAGTCTTTATTCGAACACGTTTGTATTGATAACAACTTTTATAGCACAAATGAACCGTAACGACCAATATTATTGCCTTAGATTAAGGATTGGTCTCCGCGCGCGCGCTACGACTAGATACCGCTCCACCTAAAAACAATAGCTCCGTGAGTGCGGCAACTCAGTTCTGTAGTGTGTGTAAGGCAATTTGTAAGGACGCTAGTGTGTGTGAAGAATTGTACTGCCAGCTTCATAAATTTTACCCCATAAATGGGAAATGGGCTATCTTGGAAAGAAGTTTGAAAAATATTTTTATTTCATTTTGGCCTTGCCGGGAATCGAACCCATGAACATGTGACTCAAATCCACTTGCGATGCCACTATACTATCACAAAGGTTTTTTAAAAGTAAAAAAGCGGTAATAAAAAAAATAACATATATATGAGTCAGTTAAACAAGGTTAAACAGAAATAAATTATTGTTATTATCATTTTTTTTATAATATGCGTTAGTAATAGTATTGAAAAAAAAAACATTATGAATAAAATAAGTTCAAATTAAAAGTGTGTTTTTGGGATATGCAGTACGGCAACACTAAATGGCGTCGTATTTTCGTAAACAACATTTTCAAAGTACAGGTGAAATATTGAATAATACGATTATTCCTGATGGTACGTGATCCCAGTGTCTTTCTTATTATTTGTTGTATTTTTTTTAAACAGTTTTATGGCACAAACAGGCATTTTACTTCAGGTTTTGTCCAAAATCTTTAGAAACTATCGGTACGCCCTCTCCACACAATGCTTGTGAGTCTTGTGACACGACTGGCTCGGGACTCGGGTACGCCGATTTCGGCGTACTTTTAGTTGCCGCATTTTTCGAGTACGCCGGCGGTATCTAGTCGTAGCGCGCGCGGAGATCTAAGATTATTGCCAAGGAAACGTATATTTCATTCGTATTCGTAAATAATTTAATTTGAAATGCATGCAGTGTAACTGATTTATTTAAATCGTTTTATGTAGAAAGTATGTGGAGTAAATGAATAATTGTATGCACCGTTAGCATTGATCGAACGAATTTATTGATATGTAAAAAATTGGAACTGTTTGTTAAGAGGGCTTATTCAATTTAACGCAAGTCAAAATCTCCGCGATCTATTACGATAGATCGCGGCTTGCGCTATACTTTTACTATGAACAGCATAAGTCCACAGGAGAGCGCCGAGCAACATGTCCTCTCTCTGGAAAGGCTCGCTGCCGACTGATTTTAATCGGGTCGCGCGCAGTGTTTTATAGTACTTTAAAAAAAATTGTAGAAAAATAATAGAGGTACCTTAGTTGATTTTTTAAATTTTATCTTATAAGTAAGACGTTCTTTTATTGCAATATGTAAAAATAATATTAAACTAAGTCAAATATCTTGGTGAAAATAATCATTTTGTCGACTATAATTTCTAAAAAAATTCACATTGTTCGGATTTTAATTTCGTAAGTTAGGAGTCCAAAATAAAAAAATCTTTTAACTAACTATTTTAATAAGGATTTTTGCAGTTAGTTAAAAAAAAATGTGTGTTAGATCCGTCAGCGATTTCAGATATTTTTAGCTTCGAAATTGACACTAAAAGCGAAATCAAGTAATCATCGGCTCAGTTATCTTGATGGTATTCACAAATACTGTATTAATTGAAAAAAAACTCTTAACTAACTATATAGACAATAAAATTTCCTAAAATTATTAGTAATTCGTATGTTTGTAAGATAAGTGGTTGATGGACAATCTGGTTTGAAAAATCACATATTTGAGCCAAACAGCGCACGGACCGCGTACACGGCCTTAAGCTTGTATCTTTTTGATTTAATAGCGTTTCGGGTAAAATTAATGTTTTATCGGAGGAACATTTCGTGAGAAAGATTTGAAAATTTTAAACACATAATATTTAGATTCTGTTTTGGTTATAATTATTTGTTGATTTCACTCCTTATCAAACTAAAACATATACACATTAGTAGTAGGTAGGCAATGAGCCCGTAAATGATGCCAAAATAATGACAAAAAAAAATTACTCCTGCAGCCTAAAGATGTTGCCATCTAGGCTTTTCTAACGTCAATTATACTGCAATGGACCATTTCTCCGACTACATCTAGATAAATTAAAAACAAAATACACGTAATAAGACGCACAGGTTATTAAATACCTATACATATGTATGTGGGGATGGTGTAAATAAAAAGCCAAAATCGCCCAATCGATTTATTTCCCAGACACCGGTTACATATCAAAAATAAATTTCAACAATCCTCCATTACAATTACATCGTACCAAAAAACACACAGTCAAGTCATAGACAACCAAAAATCTACAGTCTACAGATAACATATCCACAGATTAAATAATAGAAAAACACAGACTAAAAATAAAACTAGTAATCATGAAATACATCTTAATATTTTATCCTATTCCCACATGTATTAGATTCGTTACTAATAGCAACACAGCTAATCTGAAGAGGTCAAGATCCTACTTAGATTTTAAGTTGCTTCAATCGGAAATCTCTTTTATCCGGTTTAATTCATTATCAATATTAAATTGAAACTCTTCCGCATATTAGTCTATTATTTCTTTCCGCAAATTAATTGTAATTTAGTCATTAATAAATGCTAATGAAACTTAGAAATCAACTCGTCATTTTATTGTAATCTTGCGCTAATTTAATAACTATGTGTTTTTTTTTTTAATCTATACCACAGTCTATAATTAATAGTTAATATTAATAGCTGAAGAGTTTGTTTGTTTGAGCGCGCTAATCTCAGGAACTACTGGTCCGATTAGAAAAATTACTTCGGTGTTAGATAGCCCATTTATCGAGGAAGGCTATATATCATCACCCTAAAAACAATAGGAGCGAAGCAAATAAAACCGCGGGGCACAGCTAGTGTTCTAAATTATAATGGCTTAAAGAAATTTGTAGTTAAAAATATTAATAGAAGCATTGAGTTAATATTAACTCAATGTATAGAAGTTTGTGTTTCTATCTCTCGTATACAGGAATTGTGTATTGCAATTAAAACATTTCCTATACTTAGACAATATTTACCACGTCATGGGAAAGCATTTCATTTCACAGTACAACGTTCCCATGATTGTAGTATTGTACCTACAACAGGCAAATAAGGAAATCCAGCAAATGATATGTAAGTGGGAAAAACTAACTGATTTTCTAGAAGTTTCCGCGATTGTGACAAATAGGTACTTTTATTTGTTTTAGGGCCGATTTTTCAATGCTTGGATAAAACTTATTCGTCGAATAATTTATAAAACTAGGTACTTACCATTTTAAAAACGTATTCTAATTGCCCGTATTTGACAGTTTACGTGACATTTGAATATTATCGTGTCATACTTTATTGGACGGATAAGTTTTATCCAGGAAAAAGGGAACTTTGTTGTGTCGGAGAAAACACGTGCAATTGAGATTTTTCTTAAATAATTTGTTGAGAACACTCATTTATAGTGTAAAGTGGTAGTGATAACCAAATTTGTGACTGTCTTTATATATATATTGGGGTAAGCGTATATTTACTAACTTTCCTCATCCATCATGAATCCTGATCCTCCCGACCCTGGTAAACCTCCTGATATTCAGGGTGAGGCGATGGAAGCAGAACACATACGCAATAAAAGACAACGGTCAGAGCCTTCTGTTGCTGATATGGACATTATTCCGTCTAAAAGACATGTAACAGTTACTAACTACGCGATTGCATCTTCTCAAAATACATATGTGGATCCAATTTTATCGAATCCCATAACCTATTCCGGAAATGACAGTGGTCCTTTCATTGTTTATGTGTCTCGAACGGAAGCCGATCCTGCGGCGGGTTTAACTATTAGACCGATTAAATTTGGGTCATTCCTGCACAATCATCGGGTAGCTAACATAGCTAAAGATGGTGTAAAAGCTATCGGGCGTAACAAAATATCTGTGCAATTCCATACCGCTAGTGATGCAAATAATTTTATTAACTTCCCTCCTCTTAAAGATTCCAATTATCAAGCCTCCATACCTACTTTTCACATCACCCGTATGGGCATTGTCAAAGGTGTCCCTACGGAGTGGTCTATGGAGGAATTCATCAATTATGTGGATTTTCCTGGCGGGAAAGGCAAAATTTTGAAAGCCAGACGATTAAATAAAAAAGTAAGAATAGATGGTGTAACTTCATGGTCTCCATCTCAAACTGTTGTTTTAACCTTTCAGGGTCAAGTTCGCCCAGACAGAATTTACTGCCTTTTTAATTCCATGCCTGTAGAGGTTTACCAATACCCCACAGTCCAATGCTTTAAATGCTGTAGGTTTGGACATGTACGCGATCAATGCCGGTCCAAGGAACGGTGTTTCAAATGTTCACAGGCCCACTTGGGTGACTCTTGCCCAACTCTAGAATCTGACGCAACATGCCTTCACTGTTCTGGTAAGCATTATGCAACCGACAAGAAATGCCCTGAACAATCCAGACAAAAGGCCATTAAGCAATTAATGGCATCCGAAGGGATATCATTTGAGGAGGCGTCTAAAGTCATCCCATCAGCACGTAGGTCCTACGCTGAGAATACCCAGATGCAGAATACACTATCTATGAACTCCCAAAGCCTCCCCTCTTCCCAATTTAACCCTCCTATCCAATCAACTCCTAATATTTCATATAGAAAAACCGTCACTCAAACATCCCGTCCCCTCTTGGTAAGTCTTATGATAAAACTGTACATCAGTCTATCATCCGTGAACCTTCCTCCTCCCTTTCCAATGGTTGTGCTTTCCCTAATACAGGCTCCTCTTCTCCCTTTGATGAACATCTTCTTAATATGTGTTTATCATTTATAGAAACTTTACTTTCTTACCCTCACCAGTTACCGTCCAACGTTGCCCAAAGATTATCCCGATTCTCATCAATCCTTAATTATGGATCTAGTGTTTCTACAATGGAACGCTCAGAGTATCCGTCCCAAGAAGCATGAGATTTTCGATTTGATATCCAACCATAAACCTCTGGTTCTTGCTATCTCAGAGACATGGTTAATTCCTGGCTCACGCTTTAGGGTTCCAGGATATTCCTGTCTTAGAGATGACAGAGCTGATGGTTACGCTGGCTGCGCTCTGCTTTTGAATAATAGTATCTCCTTTTCACACATTCCACTTCCCCATCATGGCTGTAACTTTAATGCAGTTGCAGCTAGAGTTGCTAATATTTCAGTCCTATCCGTTTATGTTCCTCATCCTCATTCTACTTTTATTCCTGAGCTTTCCCTAATCATATCCTCTCTCCCTCCTCCAATTCTTATTATGGGTGATTTTAACGGGCATCATACTTCCTGGGGTTCGTACATGTGCGACTCCTTTGGTTATCTTTTGATTGACCTTTTTGAAGATCTGAATATGTGCATTATTAACGATTGCCTACCTACTCGGAGAGTCCCCCCGTTACAAAACCCCAATACTGTAGTGGACTTAACTATTTGTTCTTCCATTTTAGCTCCTTCCTTTACATGTTCTACACTTTCCTCCTCTCATGGCAGTGACCATTTTCCAATCCTCATCTCCTGCTCCCGCACAGTCCATGTTCCCACTAGAACTTTTCCTCCTTTGCTCAAATTTAAACTGGGTAATGCTGACTGGGAGAAATTCACTAACTCCCTCGAGTCCAAGATAAGTAACCTCCCGAACCCATCCCTTGAGAACTGTCTGGAATGCTATTCCCTTTTCGTTAACTGCCTCGATAACACGGCTATCGACTCCTTTCCATTGAAATCCTTTTCCACATCATATACTAAGAAGCTATCTCCTCCCTGGTGGGATCATGAATGTACTGACGTAGTTAAAGACCGTAAAGAAGCCGAATTAAGTTATAATTCTAATATGTCGACGGAGAACTTTATTCATTATAAGAAAGTTGCAGCACGCGCTAAACGAATGCTATCAAAAAAAAAGAAAGAGGGCTGGATTCGATTTTGTGAGAATTTATCTCCCAAAACACCATCATCGCTGATGTGGAATAGTATTCGGCGTTTCCGTGGAGCTTTAAGTGATAATAATAGAATATCCAACAACTCAGACGCTTGGCTTGATGATTTTATTGACAAACTATCTCCTCCATTCGTTCCCTCCTCTGATCATTTTCCTTGTTCTCCCCATCATTTAGTATCTCACGACAGTATGGATTGCCCGTTCACCTTGCAAGAACTTGTTACGGTTCTTGACGGCTTAAAAGACTCATCCCCTGGGGTTGACGGTATTCCATATTCTTTTCTTTGTAAGTCAGGTGATCAGACCAAATCTTACTTTCTAAATTTAATCAATATCTTCTTTTTATATGCCATTATTCCTTATTCTTGGAAAACCCAGATTATTATTCCTATCCCCAAACCCGGCAAGGATCCCCTTAACCCCAATTCCTATAGACCCATCGCTCTGTCTTCTACCTTAGCCAAAATCACTGAACACCTTATTAAAAATCGACTAGAATGGCTGGTTGAGAACAGGGGCCTCCTGTCTAGTTCCCAATTTGGTTTTAGGAAAGGTTTGAGTGTGCTAGACAGTCTTAGTATTTTAACAACTGACATTCGCTCCTCTTTTCAAAATAAACAGTATCTGGTTGGTGTATTTTTGGATGTAGTTTCAGCGTACGATAATGTTCTTATTCCAGTGCTCAGACAGAAAATTGTACAGCTGAGTTTGCCTGAGAGGATGATACATTTTATCTTCAACTTATTAATGTTGAGGACGATACAGGTACGCTCTTCTAAAGATACACCTACTAGACTTGTATTTAAAGGACTCCCTCAAGGGTCCGTTCTGAGTCCTTTATTGTATTCTATTTACACCTGGGATTTGGATAAATCCATTCCATCATATTGTAGCGTTCTGCAGTATGCGGATGATATAGCATTATATGCCTCGTCAGATAATATGGATGTGATTACCTTCCGACTTAACAGTGCCTTAGCTTATTTGGAAAATTGGATGAGTGATCATGGCTTGTCACTATCGCCTAGCAAAAGCAATGTAGTTGTGTTCTCTAAAAAACGCTTGATCCCACAGCCGGTAATATTGCTAGAAAACTCCTCAATCCCTGTTGTCAACAAGATTAAATTTCTAGGAGTGGTGCTTGACCAAAAGCTGAATGGTATGGCTCACACTAACTACATTTCTCAAAAGTGCGAAAAGGGTATTAATGTTTTACGCTCCCTATCTGGTGTTTGGTGGGGATCACATCCATATTGTCAAAAACTAGTTTATAATGCTATAATCCGTAGCCATTTAGATTATGCGTCGTTCATCTTAGAACCTTGCAATAAAACTGCTTTAGTAAAATTGGATAGAATACAATACAAGTGTCTGCGACTCATTATAGGCGCCATGAAGTCTACCCCAGTCAATGCCCTTCAGGTAGAATGTGTAGATCCTCCTTTATCTCTCCGCCGTCAATATCTGGCAGACAAGTATTTCTTTCGGCTAATACAATTATCTTCCCATCCCCTCCTTCCTAAAATTCGAAATCTTCTTCAAATACTTACCCTAAATAACCTCCGTTGTCCTTCTGATTTTCCTTGCCTACTTAAAAGTCTCATTAAATTTAACCGCCTCCCAGACCCAACATCCCAATTTAGTATCCATCCTTTATATTCAACTCCGTTTCATGCTCTAGTTTTTATCCCAAATATTAATGTGAGTTGTGGTATTCAAAAGCGTGCTCCAGATTCTAATATTGCTTTTAATTGTCTGGTTTCCTCCTACTGGCATGGTTATAATGTTTTTTTCACGGATGCCTCAAAAGTGTCAAAACATCTTGCTGTAGGGGTTGCTGTATGGCACCATAACTCCAAAACTATTTTGCATTTTAAATGTCCCCCTCTCTCTTCTGTTTTTACAGGTGAAGCCACTGCTATTCTGGAAGCTTTGAATTTTATCGACTCTCATAATCTCCAAAATTCTGTAATTTTTTCAGACTCCCTCAGCTGTCTTCAGACTATTACTTCTAACCCTTTCCGCTCAAAGTCTTAATTTCCTATCATCTTTCGAATTAAATCCGCACTTTACAACTGCTTCAGAAAAGGACTCCAGGTAGATTTAGTACATATTCCAAGCCATTCAGGTATTATAGGCAATGAGAAAGCTGACATTCTAGCTAAGTCAGCCATTCAACATGGTACTCTGGAGCATTACTCCAATTATGCCCATGATCTCTCTTCTCTGTCTAAGGATCGCTTGGACTGTACATGGAACAGCCAGTGGAAAAATTCAAATAAAGGGAAATTTTATAGAGACATCCAACCCTCAATTCCACGTAAGCCCTGGTTCTTCCGTTTCCCTAACTTAGACAAGCCCATTGTTTCCACCATTTGCCGCCTCCGTTTAGGTCACAATTCCACTCCTATTCATTTATTTAAAATTCATGTTCGTGACCATTCTCTCTGTGAGTGTGGTATAGACGAGGGAAGTTATGATCACTTATTCTTTGTTTGTCCAAAGCTTCGTGTCTCACTTCTGGATATCCTCCCCCCAGATGTTCCCCTCCCTACTAATTTTAAGTGTTTACTTTGTCTTGTCCCTACCTCATTTGTCAATATCCTATCAAAATTTATCAATTTTAACAATCTAAAATTTTAAACTCCATCTACTTAGATACTACCTATATCTATTTTATGTTATGCTTTTGTGATGTGTTGTGTTGTCTATAACTAATATTTGTTCTTTGTCAGGTTATTCAGCTCCATGTAAGAAGTTTATGAGTAAATAAAAAGTGAATCATCTCATCCGTGATTTTTCCTCAGCACAGAGTATGCTTAACATGAGCATTAACTTAAATTGATCATCTGTTCAAAACTTGACATTGGCAGAATCCGTCTTCACTGGGATCGGGAGTTGCCATTTGTAAAAAGAAGAAGAAGAAGAAGAAGTTTTATCCAAGCATTTGAAAAATTGGCCCTTATTTTCGCTCGGCAAATGTTTCCCATTCTGCTTTTTAAAAGCTTATTTAACTCAAGGGTATAATTATAGCTGTTACTGTTTAGTAATAGGTATGTGGTAATAGTTAAAGTGTAATTATTCAAGGTAGAATTTTAAAAAGACAGTTACGAGTTTCGTTAATGACAGTTTGCGGTAAATAAACAAAATATTGTGGCTTAAACTGCAGCTACAATGTACTACAATTCTTTTGACGATTAGGATTTCACAAGAAATATTATGTACTGTAAGTGTATTTTGATTTTATAAAATTATACAACCTGACCTTTGGACTTAAAAAGCATTAAATATATTTTTACAGAAACTTCTTGTTTATTAACCGACGCGACGTAAAAAAATGAAGATTCTCAATTCGTAGGTACTCGCAATGTACTTTCTTTTTAATTTTAATTTTATTTTATGTCCTCTAGCTATCATTAATAATGTTGTTATCTCTTCACTATGTGCATTATCATGAATTTTACAATCGCTCATTAATCATTAAAAATGTAAATTTAACCAAATATTGATTCTATTTACCGCGACACAATATGTATTACTACGGATTAATCACATTACATTGTTTGTAAAGGTGATCTAATATATGACTCATATTTACTTTAATATTTCTTTGTATGTCTGGTAATGCGTAGGTGTTAAACGAGTGAATGTCAGTGGTCTTTACCGTAATCAAATTCAAATTCAAGTTTAAACAAATAATTTTATTGACCGTGATAAATTTGCCATAAAAAGAGCAAATAATTTTTTTATTACAAGTTTTTTTCTTCAGTCGAAAATGTATTCTTGCTCTAACACAAAATTATTTATAGAAAGCATTTACGTAAATAAAAGTACTTATGTGAAATATGACAAAGTGATAACTGATAACTGATAATTTATCTCTTTTCAGTTTGCTATCAAAATCAATATAATATTTGTAACATAGATACCATAAAGAGAGTCACACAGTTTAGTGAAAGAAATGGATAAAGTTCGAAAGAATTAATTGTATTTCAACATAAACAATTTGTTATAACTGGACATAATTAACCTTAGATACATATTTAGACACCTATAAATAACACAAAACCTAAAATAAGTATATCAACACAAAAGAGAGCAAGGCTTGTTACAAAAGTTCGCATTAATTTTATATCGAAATCAAGTCGAATAGAAAATTTTAATGACACGATGTTTATAAATTGCCAAATTTCGGAACAGATGGTCAGACATGAGTTAGACATGTGTAACACTATATTGATAGTTTAGTATTTCTACCACATGCTATAAATATAACGATGAATTTAAAGGGCTTTTTTTATGTGAAACTCTTCAGGCGCGTTGAGAGAAAAATTTCAAGGTCGCGTCATGGCAATAGCGTCACGTCAGACGACGTCAGGTTACGATTTTGGTATCTTTGAAACTTGCCAAAGAAGTTTCACTTCTGACACCTGTGCTCTGCAGTCGGCACACAAAAGCGCCCCGTATAAAGTTAGTCAAAGTTGAATTATTATTTATAGTTTTCATAATTAAAAATCATTTTACATGAAGGTGTAAATTAAGATCGACGTCGTCGTCGAATCGTCGATCGTTCAACTTAAGATAACTGTTTCTTATTAGCCCCCGTTCTCTAAGTCGATAATATAATCTACGTTGTACTCAAATATAATATAACTTAGAGGTAACACCTAAAAATTACTATCATATAGGTCTACCAGAATCTGATGGCATATTTATATTTCAAAAATAAAAGATTTTCATGTGGCAACTTATTTGACAACTATCAAATTGGTTGTCAAATTATTTGTGTTGATGATTAATTTTTAGGATTTTGTCTTCAAAATCTTCGAAATATCGATAAAACCACTGCGATCACAAGCAATAGGTGTTGTTTACAATGTCTATATAAAAACATTCGATGAAGAAGGATCAAACACATCACAATTTTCAATTTTAAAGCGCGTGAAAGATTTTAGTGCTAAATTGGACTTACCCGTTGTGATACTTTAAATTAAAAATATTATAAGTAGGTACTTAACTATACTATTGTTTGTTGATTAAAATATAATTTTATGGAAACTTATTACAGGCGTTTACAATACGGCTATTTGTCAAGTCCAAGCAGTCCAAGTCAATTTTATAATGTGTTAGTACGAAAAACGAAAATAAACATGATTTTACATATTTTATTTTTGTTTTATTTTATAAAACATCGTATCATATTATCATATAGGTATTTTATAAACAGTTTTCTAGTTTTGATCTGGATTATCATTAAATCCATATTTTACAAAAATAGGTATGTATAAATAAATAATATATTGTATTACCTATATAAAAATAATATGTATATGTAATAAGTGCCTACATAATATTTCGTGGATATCTCATTATTAAGTACAGTATTATCCACTTATGTAATGTGAATAATGATATTGAGGTCTAAATAAAAAGTAAGCAGTATCAAGATCGTTCAGTCCATTTTCCCTAGGGTTGCACACTCAAAATTTTGATTTCCCTATTTGCCATCAGATTCTGGTTTACCTATACATAAAAATATTTACCTTCTAGAACAAATTGCTGTCAAGAAACTGCAAAACTGTCACAGATTGACCATTTATTCTTTACTAGCTTCCGCCCGCGACTCCGTCCGCGCGGATGTCGGTCTTTGCGTGGATGGTTTATTTCTCCATTTTGAGTAACTCGGACAATGACATCTTATAAATATCTATTGGACCCAAATACGGCTAGGTCTATAATAATACGCAACGTGTGTTCGCGGTACCTACTACAGAACAACGTCTATGGATAACTGAAAAATTGAGATTAATTTTTTTTCTACGTATTTTTCCAGGATAAAAAGTATCCTATTTTACGCCCAGGATAATAAGGTATAATTATACCAATTTTCATCGAAATCGAACCGGTAGTTTTCACGTGATGTCTTCACATACAGACAGACAGACAGACAGACAGACAGACAGACAGACAGACAAAAAATTTTTTAATCACATATTTGGGTTTGGTATCGATCCAGTAACACCCCCTGCTATTTATTTTTTCAATATTTTCAATGTACAGAATTGACCCTTCTACAGATTTATTATATTATGTATAGATGTATAGATTTTTAATTTTTATTCTTATTTTTTTATAACCACCACTGCATATTGGTCACATATTCATTTCTTGGACAGAATATATCCACGAAGGACTATAATATAGCTGTTATATATGTATACATATATAAACACACAAACAGAACGGGTGAAGCAAGGTGTGTTTGGGCGCGGCGACCCACATACCCCGTCACGTCCCTGGCCATAAAAATACACACATACACACTGCATTACATACAAAGTACTCTAATTAAGTACAACGGACAAGTTCGTTAAATATTTTACTATTGAGAATAGCGTGTAATACTAATTAGCCGTTTGTTGTTGGTCAAATAAAAAGTTTCGTTCGATGATATATGTGACATCTGCACACCTATTATGTGTCTGTTATGGTACAGACTGTGATACGATCCTAATAAGTCGTTGAAATAAGTAGAAATATTTCTGTAAAGTTGCATAATATAGTAAATTATTTTTTGAAAAATAAGGTCATAAAGAAGTTTCACTTCTTACGTGTGTACACTAGTACCTACACGCTGACACGCACACATATTTATTTTTTTTAATTCAGAAATATTGGCAACTCAATAAACCTTCCTACTTAATACCAATATTTCTACATCTGTAAGCTTTCGTATTTATAAGATTTAACAGAATAGGACAAGCAAACTTCTTCACCTTGTGATTTTTCAGGGTAAGTAATAGTTTTCATTAATTATTATGTTCTTAGTTTTTCTACTGCTTCGGGATTGCGACATCGTAATGAAAGGAAAGATCGACACTTAATATAGTTACTTATTTTGGAAAGTGTGTTAAATAACTTCATTGTTATTATTCAAATTGGCTTTATAATTGTATTTTTCAGAACAAGGGATCCTGCCAAGAATCTATTCATTTTAGAAACTTTTTATTCAATTAATCAATCTATTATTAATATACATTGCACATGAACCAACTCAGACTTTATTGCACGTAAATCCGTATAAGTGCTTCCGATTTATTCAAATAAAAATTATGTAACATCAAATATAAGAGTAGATATCAAGTTGCAGTTGATTGGAAAATAATTATATTAGGTATATTGTGTCAAATATTTAACACGAGGTGTGTATGTCGGCTACTGTATAGCTCCCGAACGGAAGATGCGTATTAATAATTGTAATCGAAAGTCTATAAATTGATTTTCCTGAGCAGATAATGCGTTACAATTTTGATTATTTAAATCACAAATTGTTATTTTGAAATAAGCCATGTAGCGTGAAATAAGAAATATTGTGGTTTTTTATATATTATTTAACTGATATTTCGAAAGAATGTTTTATCACGATAAGTGCATTGGAAAACATCTATTACCTATAAGTACATGCAAAATTTTGACCACTAGGAGTGACTAAAAGTAATATGAACTTAGAGGTACCTATCAAATAATTTGGGTAAATAATAATTTTAATTAGAGTTACAATATCAAACGGTGTTACAAATATTACGTCATACCTTATCAACAATGGGTGCATAATAAACAGAGCTGATATTAATGATAATGTCCTGTGTTAGTGGAACTAGGGGACGACCCTTGTTATTTGTATTTGTGCATATTATGTTATTTGCAACCTTTTTGTGTAGACATAGAATATCAGCAGTTTTAAACGGTAACGGTAAACCGTTGCAAACAACGGCAACCTGACAACGCTTATAATAGTTCAGAACTTTAGGGTAGAACATAGGAATAATTTGATCTTCAACTTTTAACTCTGTTTGTGTGTTGCAAGGTTTAAAATTTCATTGACTAGTGCTTCCTGTAAAATAAGAAATAATTTTTTTAAAAGTTAATAAGGTCTTCTGTGATGTTTTATAGTTAGTTCTGTTTTCAGTAAGTTAGGTATTGTCTTAGGTATTGTATTTTAAAATTAGCAGACACATAGAGTCAAAGAGTTAAATAAACAAAATGTACAAACGAAAACTTTAAAATTAACAATTGAATAGGCAACATATTCGGGTTTACCTTGAACCTCACAAGTCGTAAGGACGTGTGGACGTGGACGTGCTTTGAACTGATAATCTGTTGACATCATCGACACTAATCATAAAACGAAATTTGTTTTTTCTTCACTTATAAGGAGAAGGTCAATGGAACCTTTATTTTTATGTATGTATCCCTGAATATCAAAACGCCTGAATTAATTTGAAATAATTCTTTTTCTTTCTTGAAGGTTATGAATTTGCAGATTATAGAACAATAACTAGATGATATTTAATATTTCTTCCGTAAACACAACAGTTCAGAATATTAAATTTAACAACTTTCAATTCAGAGGAACTAGTTCCTTTTATTATTTTCTTTTTCGACTTTATGTTAAACTAGATTTCCGCCCGCGGCTTCGCCCGCGTTTTCAAAGGAAAACCCGCATAGTTCCCGTTCCCGTGGGGTTTCCGGGATATAACCTATCCTATGTGTTAATCCAAGTTACCCTCTATATGTGTGCTAAATTTCATTGTAATCTGTTTACTAGTATTTGCGTGAAAGAGTAACAAACACACACACATCCAAACAAACTTTCGCATTTATAATATGTATTAGTAAGAAGGATTGACTTTAATGAAAACAAATCTATACAAAAATAAGGATATATCCCCTTGGATAAAGGCTCGGAATTATAAAGCCTAGTGCTCAAATACATTATACAGGTCATGTAACCAGTGTTAGATAAAGCACGATCTACCTCTTTCCGTAATATGATTATGGGGACTATTCTCTGAGCGTTCGATAAGAGTTAATATTCTGCATTCGTTAATAATACTAGTCACATGATTCAATTGAAGTAATAAATTATACCGCGCGGTATCAATCATATCAACGTAATTTGTAGTAGGTATTGGTCGATTAGATACCTATCAGTATACTTACTTTAAAATCGTTTAACACTTGTGTTTGCATTTCCCAGTAAATAAATTTGCTGGATGTAAATAGAAATGAAACCGGAATGACACGAGCAATCTTTTGATTGAAACACTTGATTATACAACAAAAGTAAATACACGTATTCACGTATCACTTTTAAACACGTGCAATCCTACTGCGTACATCATTTTTGATTTTCATCTGACCTATTTATTAGTACCAGTAGCATTTTGTTAGTGAAAGAATTTTTAGGATCTTATTTGCTTATCTGCGGTATTATCACAGAATACGTAATAGTAGCTAACGCTAGTATTTAGTACAGTTATCGAACTCTACAAAAATACAAAGTTAATAACTTTAACTCTTAATAATATAGACAAGTACAGAAAATTCTGAAAAATTCCGGAATATCGAACGCTTTCAGAATATTCCACTCACGAAGTTTTTGTTGTAGTCATGGCGATACCTGATACTGTTGTAACGTAGGATCAAATTGCTGAAGTTAACATTGTTTTCAAAGCAAACCGAATATAATAATAATAATAGACGGGCATTTCTCCGCAACTCGACGTCAAGCGCCTATTTTGCGTGAGAGAGGGAGGTGGGGGAAACCAGCTAAAACTGAAACCACCCGAGCTCCTCCATGAAGCCAAGCAGCTTGTGAGGGCTGCCAAAGGCTTCGGGGAGGGACCCAGGAGACCCCAGGTGTCTTGCCCTGTACTCCGCAACCCCCTTACATTCCATGATGACGTGGGCTGCCGTTTCCTCGGTCGCCATGCAAGCTCTGCATAGCGGACTGTCTGTGATCCCTAGATTGAAGAGATGTTTGTTAAAGGGGCCGTGCCCTGTGAGGGTCCCTGTTATTACGCGTAGTTGCACTCTACGTAGGTTGAGAAGCCGACGTGCAAGTCTCGAGTCAATGTCCGGTAGGGCTTCTCTGGCTTGCTTGCAGTCAGATCTGCTTGACCATTCTGCTCTCTGAGCAGTGCTAGTGAGCTGGGTAATCAAACCGAATAATTCGTTTGTAAATAAAAAGTCGATGTAATAAAATACATTATTGTTACTGTATCGTATGACTTTAAACTTTCGAATATACATATTATTATTGTGTTGTTGTATAAAATTATTAAAAATCCTCCATATTTTTTCTATCTATCATGATTCATGTTCCATAATTATGGTTAGTATAACATTAAGTAACTGATTAAAATTCGCCGCCATATTTTATCGTCAAATGCTAATGGTGTGTCAATGAATTTGGAATGAGTAACTGTCTCATTTCCCGGATTTGCTCGCTGTGGTTTGTACTGGAATAATTTGATGTTCGTAGGTAATTCCGAAATTATTAATATAGGTTGTAACTTGTAACTTGTAAGATATCCTTTTCCTTATTTAATTGGTTATAAATTATAATGATTGTGTTAGTAAGTGCATCACTTGAAAACGGCTGAAATTGGCTTTCCTACCTACTTTATCACTCGCTATTATAAAGACGCTTTATTACTATGCATAATATATAATAATTTAATAAGTACTTAGATGCAATGACCTATTATACTAGTAGACGCGGCATACGCCAACATCATTGCACTAAAAAACAGCGTAATTAATACATACCTACTTACTAACGCATTATCACCAATACAGTTGTTCTCTCTTTCACTCTCACGCACGAGACATAATACATGTCTCACTCATGTACTTCGTAATAACTACTGCCGATTAAAATACAAAAAGAACGTCCAGCCACGACGCTGAATGGTGCGTGACTAAGTGAAACTCGGGCACTTACCTGAGTTTTTTCTTGCCAAAATAGAGAGCGGGTAACGTATCTAGCTCTTTTATATATATCATAGCTTAGATGTATTTTAATCGCATGCCAAATACCTAGTGAACGTTTCAAAATATGTAGCGTAGTTTAGGAGTTGGCGAATTAAAAGGCAGACAATCTTAAACAAAATACATATTTGGCAACTCTACATAAAGTTCGCAAAGTGACCTTTTACTTACGCCCTTTCACTTTAATATTACAATGAGATTTTACAGCGGTACCTAAAAAGTGGTTTAATGGTTTTGAAAGTAGTTATTTATCTTTATTTTTTAAACTATAAATCAATCCACAATCTCTTAACCCTAGCTCACTAAACATATTTCGGTGTTACTTTGTCACTAAACATTCGACTTACAGACGAACAAATTAAAATGCATGTATTTTATTTATTTGTTATATTTAAGTGAAATAATTAACAACATAGCCAAGTTAGTTATCTAAATATTATTATAAGAAATAAGAAGGTCTTTTTTTTCCAATCTTTGCAGTCATTACATGTAGGAATTGTGTGCTCGCCGCAAATTGCCTTTCTGCATGAGCGGCATGAGTTTTTAGTCATTCTGCGTTTCCTATATGGACAAAATCGGCATATTTTGCGTTTATTTGTCCGTCCTTGAGACGTACTAGGAAAAACATCATCGATTTTTAGAATATCTTTTATGTATGTTTTGATATTTTTCCTCAAAGTTGGTGTATTGTACCGCTCCTGCAACCATGGTTCAGTTAGGCCATCTTCCATTTTTTGAATGTAAGTTCTTAGTTTTAATGGTTTTTGACGCAGCCTCACCATGTTAGATACATAAATGACATATTAACCATGCATAAATTTAGAATATTATAAAATATAGCCTAAGGCCACCTATTGGTCTTCCGATTGTTGAGCACATTTGGTCAACTGCGTCGACTGCGTTTTTGGTGCTATTATAGCTGTTGGCGGCCTTCTGGCTGCGTGCTGGTATCCTCGTCAGAGTCCTCCTTATACAAAAGTTCTCCCTCTAACATTGAATTCTTGGTCAGAAGACGTATCAGATTCTTGTTCACTTTGATCAGTAGCGATTGCTAAATCTCTCTAAATTGTCTTCGCCTTCGAAATCTGAGCTACGAAAACCATCCAACTGATGTTCAAGTGTCTCGCCCTCTTTATTGTGGCTGTCGCATTCTTCAAGTATACTCAATATCTTCTCCTGATCTCTCTCTAAATTCATGTATACAATAAAAGGAAGGTTAATTTTTTTAATTCGTATTATTCCAAAAACTATTAAAGGAAACAGTATACATTACTAGCAAAAAGGCAGATAAACTTTCTACAATAAGTATTGTACAAAGTTTATTATAAATCGGTATCAATAAACAATAAAAAAATCGATTATTCAAAAATACACCTTTGTTCATATTGCACGCGTAGTCACTACACATTCGAGTCTGTGAGTCGAATATTTTGCTATAACTCCGGAACTAGAAAGCGTGCGTCCGCGTCGTCTCCACACGGGTCAATAAATTGCCAATCAGGAAGGTACTGAGAGGGGCGGGACGAGAAAGTGTTGGGAACATACCTAAACATCGAACGCGACAGGTGCCGGTCGACTGTGAGACGAATGATTAGTGATCTAGGGTTAAAATAAATATTGGAGAAAGTTGTTATAAAATTTGGAAGAATAATAAATCTATTTGTTTGTTCATCTATCATGTCAAAACCAAACGATGGATGGATTGGATTTATGTTAATTTTATTAAATACCGGAAATTGATATGATAGCCTACATATACACGGGAAATTAACTCATTCTCACGGAAAACGTAATACTATCCATTAGGTAGGTATATCAACTGAAGCGTTACTACTTTGTAATTAGTGTGTATTTAAGACTTTGTTAAATCAGACTACAAATTCAAGATCGTCCCAATGTTTATTATTCACATTTTAAACATGTTATAATATACAACATGACCTAACGTACCTACCTATGTCATACGTGCATCAAATTACCAACGACACAAATGTTTTAAAATTATTTTTCTTATATCAATTTGTAATAGATTTTACGATAGTAGTAATGCTGCTAATATAACTTGACAGTTTGTGAAGATGATTTTTTAAGCTATTGCATAGCTTCTAGCGCGGGCCTTGAGCGCAGGGACCGAATCGAGAAATTCCGTAACGAATAAACCTCACGCTCCCCACTCCGACGGGCTCGGAGGTGTGGCTTGAAGGCATGCTATGCAATAGCTTTACCGCGGCAGTCCCCGAGTGCCACACGTCTTTTTTATTCTTTCTCACCACCAAACGGATTTTTATGATACTTGACTGTAGTATCTTATGTAGGTACCAGAATAATGCACAAGTGTCAAGAAAGAACTACTTGGTTTTGTATGTGGCCGTGGTTAGGTCCACGTTAGGTCCACGAGTAGGGTGAAACCGCGCAGTACATGTACAGTGTCACAAACTTAACTGACCCGGTGGCAAAAACTGGAACTACCTGCCGCCATTTTGAAATGTCACATTTTCACAGACTTTTCATACGGAATATTTTGTTTAAATAAAAAGAAATCGACATCAGTGACACCGTCACCGCGTCAGATAAGTTTGTGGCACTATACAGCCCATACCACAGAATAAAAATTAAAAATATTTGTAGATAGGTTCCTATACCACAGAATATCCCTCTAAATATAATACATTCTTACATCGACACAGCTTAAGCGATGTTTATCCTGCCCGAGGTAATTGACTCCGGTTATAACCAGATAAATATAGCCCTTGGTCTATATTTATCTAGGACTCGGAAAACATTAGTGAAAAATAAACAACTTACGTATCCTTCAGTTTTATGTGTGATGTGATATTTCAATCGACAGCCAGCGTTGTTAGGTGAAGTCTTTTGAAATATTTTTTTGAAGTAATTTGACTTTTTTAAATCAAACTATAAAGGTGAAAGACATAGACAGTCCAATCCATCATATAGAGCAGCATTTAACAGTTAAGTATTGGACGTATTTAAACGAACTGATAAATAAATAATCTTAATTAGGTATATTGAGTTAGTTCTGATGTGTAAGTAGGTACCTATACCTAGATATTATATCCTTGCAAGTTGCAAGTATTCAAACTTATGAGTTAGCAAAACCTATTTCATGTAATTTTAAAAAGTCATTTCTTCATAGCAAGTCTATAATATCTACACATTCATGAAGTGTATTAATAGTAAAATATCCTGAAGCAGCGGCCAGTAGGGAGTGACGTAAGCAAAATAAATTCCAATTAACAAAAAAATAGCTTACAAATCAGTTCAAACGTCAGTCACAGACACTTCAATTTCAAAGCCTAGCATAACGGTCAATATCACGCAACGTTGAATGTCTTTTGTTTTCATTATTAAGACTGACAAAGAAAGATATTTCAATTCGTACCTACCGTTCAATATATTATGTTACTTATATTTATGTTTTTTATAATCATTAGGGACCAGTATCTATACAGTTTAATATTATAAAGCTGAGGAGTTTGTTTGTTTGAACGCGCTAATCTCAGGAACTACTGGTCTGATTTGATTTCGGTTTCGGATTTCGGTGTTAGATAGCCCATTTATCGAAGAAGGTTATAGGCTATATATCATCACCCTAAGACCAACAGGAGCGGAGCGATGCGGGTGAAACCGCGGGGCACAGCTAGTTTTACATAAAACAAATAACATTTTATTTTCGTAATATAAAGTCTATTTACTTTGCATTTTACCCTGAATATTGGAATATAACGTAGGTAATTAATTAAGTATGAGAATTTAATTGAATTCGACTAATATGTCCTCATAACAAAACAATGACTAATTGTTAGTACGTTACAATAAAATTCCACGCTTTGACATTCCTTTTATAGATAAGTGACCCTTTTTGATACTGGCAGCAAATTCAATAGTTCAAGAAATGGAAATAATATGCAATCTCTTTTTAATAAAATTGTGTTTGTAGTCCAAATTCCTCAAAAAGGTTTGACCGTTTTTTGTGTCAGTATATTCAGAAGATTGACTGAGAATTAGTCGTAATACATTCAGTCAACAAAGTATCGGGAATGAATGGTTTGTTTATGGTTCCAAATTCAAATTTTTGTTTTTTTCGTTGTTGTTAGGTTGGTACAACTGTTTTCCATTTTGGCGCGGAGTTTGAGTAGCCTCTGTCATTTAAATTAAAAACAGTGCTGTTTTTAGTTTGATAATATCTAGCGTGTATTGCGAATTTCATAATGGACAAAAACATCGAACAAAGAGTTTGTCTTAAATTTTGCATCGCCAATGGAATTTCGTGTTCGGAGACACTGAAAATGTTACAGAAGGCATATGGTGAATCGACTTTATCAAAAACACGTGCTTATGAGTGGTACAAAGCGTTCAAAAATGGTCGAGATGTGATGGAAGATTTGCCTCGCTCTGGTAGGCCATCAACGTCTGCAACTGAAGTTAACATTGCAAAAGTGAAGGAAATAGTGACTGAAAATCCTCATGCAAGTTTGAGAGAGATGGCCGCCGATCTTTCTGTATCTCACGAGTCGATCCGTACCATTTTAAGTAATCATTTGGGTATGAAACGTGTTGCCGCCCGGCTAGTCCCAAAAGACCTGAATTTTCTTCAAAAACTCAATCGCATGAGAGTCGCTGAGGACATGCTAGAACGAGTCAATACCGACCCAACATTCATGAAACGCATTGTTACTGGTGACGAGACGTGGGTTTACGAGTTTGACATGCAAACTAGTCAACAAGCTTCGGAATGGCGTCTTCCAACTGAACCAAAACCAAAAAAACCACGTCAAAGTCGATCACAAGTCAAGGTTATGTTGACTGTTTTCTTTGACTATCGCGGTGTTGTGCACTCGGAATTCTTGCCAGAAGGTCAAACGGTAAATAAAGTATATTATTTGAGCGTTATGCGGCGTTTAAGAGAACAAATTAGACGAAAAAGGCCAGTTTTGTGGAAAGAAAATTCTTGGATATTGCATCACGTCAATGCGCCTTCGCACAAGGCCATCATTGTGAACGAATTTTTGTCCAAACACTCAACAAATACCATCGAGCAACCACCGTATTCACCAGATATGGCTCCAGCTGACTACTTTCTTTTTCCTCAACTCAAATTACCACTTCGTGGCACCCGTTTTCAATCGGTAGAAGACATAAAGGAGAATTCGCGGCGAGAACTGAACTCCATTTCGGAAACAGCGTTTAAAAAATGTTTTGATGATTGGATTATTCGTTGGCGTAAGTGTATAGTTTCTGAAGGAGCATACTTTGAAGGCGATAAAATAAATTTGGATGTATAACAAAATTTTTGTGTATTATTGATATTTTCCCGGTACTTTCTTGACAGAGTAGTATATTATGCATTTATAAATCATACCCATAAGTTATGTTACGGCAGACGAATTCGGATAAACCACAAAAATTTTAGGTCAAAACTACGAAATTTTAGCCTTTAGGTTCAATGTTTACTGCTTTTTATTAAGTTGAACGCTTTTACTACCAATAAATGATTAATTATTGCCTTTTAGGGCACCATGACCGCAATCGTCAAACCAAAACAGTCTTGATATTTGAATGTCACCTAGATGACATTATCAAATAGCGCGACGTGCCACGATATTTCAAATACCATCTTTAGTAATTTTGAACAAAATTGGATAGTTTAGACTTAAGGGGATCTAAGAAATAGTTAACACTATATTTCAAGCTAATCAGGAATTGTTTTAGGCGAAATTAGCGATTTGATAGTTTTACTCGATCACATTTTTATACTTAGGTAATTTTTTGTTAGACATAACTTTTGTATATTTTTACCTTGAATTAGCAAATTGGCAAAATGAAATATATTCACCACGAATAAAAGGCAAGGCGTGGTATAAATAAGTTCCCGTTTCAACTGAAACTCCGATGTTTATTTTACTACCTTCATTAACACTAATATTTAGCTATACGCTAACAAGCGTGTCAGTAGGTCAGTGTCAGCCGAGCGGATAGGATGTGCATGCGTTATGACTCAATGCAATTGAATGACATCATATTTGTATATTAGATGCAAATGTGTGCTAATGCATATTTTTAAATACTGTTTTTCCGCTTTCGTGGTTTTATATAATCGTACGATAGTTGTCTTCCATATCCTTCTACTTTTTATCGTTGTAAATCCAAAAAAAAGAGTGTGTGTACTTAATTATGTACACGCGTTAGAAGTTATACTTCTTTGGCGTATGGAAAAAATACTAGAATATACAACTTGAACATAGTTATCAATAATTTTCATACCACCTAGAACTAACTTCATGCTGTTAAATTTAGGTGTCGGTGTGCGTGCTCATCGTAAAAATTCACTCTCATCATTTTTCTCCATCGCGCCAAAAGAAGTACAACTTCAAAAAACCCAATTTTTGACTCTGTGACCATCCGCATTGTACATACAGTTTTTTAAGTTATTTATAAACGTTCGTCAAATTTATTTTTTAACTTACAGCTACGCAACAGATGCAAATCTTTCCAAAAATTCAACACAACTTAAAATGCACTTTCAAATTTTTATTTTCATCCCATGACTAAGTACATACAGACAGAATATCCGCCTCAAAGAAATTCGTCACACACCTGACTCATCTTGTAAATCTTATTTTCATATAAACGTGACAATTCGTTACACTCGTGTGTGGAGATTTAAAAAACGATTAAGATTGCAGCCATAGATAATTTGGAAATGCATAGACTATAGATAGCGTTTTTTTCTTGTTTTTTCTCATAGGGTCAAAAGTCCAGACCCGTGAGAGCGCCATGTTTCGTTTTTTTTTGCGCAGTTTTATACTTACTTATTTCTATGCAATATGAATGAATCGCCAAATGTGTTGCTAAGCTATAAATCAACAACAGCTCAACTGATTCGGCTATTTTTTTGAATTTGTTTATTATATTATATCTACACTAATAATATTATAAAGAGGAAAACTTTGTTTGTTTGTTTGATTGTAATGAATAGGCTCATAAACAACTGGACCGATTTTAAAAATTCTTTCACCATTCGAAAGCTACATTATCCACTAGTAACATAGGCTAGGTTTTATCCCGGAAATTCCACGGGAACGGGAACTATGCGGGTTTTTCTTTGAAAACGCGGGCGAAGCCGCAGGCGGAAAGTTAGTATATCATAAAGAACCTTCCCTGTGCCTTAACCACAGATAATATATAGCATTATTATTTTATCTGTGGTTAAGGCACGGGGAATGTTCTTTATGAGTTCTATAGGAAAAATACGAAATAGGCGCAATTGGGCAGTCATCTGCTAGTTAGCTAGTTAAAAATGTTAAATTACTAGCTATTTTAAAACGAAAGTCATACCAAAGTATTTCATTAATTGAATAACTGAAATATATTCAAGTACAGTTCTGACATAAAATATTATCCAAAAGTACACAGTTAATTATATATTAGGCATATTTAGAGCATGAAAAAATAAACTTAAAGTTTAAAATAAAATATGATTTATTTTACTCTGATGAATTGAAATATATTAGTGTTATATTGAAGGGGAATAAAAAACAAATAATAAAGAGTAGTTACAAGACTCTTTATTATTTGTTTTTTATTTTTAACTGATTTATTTCATAATTGAAAAAAAAAATGTTTTATCTAAAATGATGATTAAAGAATTAGCTAACAGCTCTTATCAGTTACCGCTAAATATATCGTCAACCACGATAGGGCTGTATATCACACATCCGTCGTAATAGGGCTGACAAAATAATATATGGAAACATTTTTAAAGCAACAGGTATTAAATAAACAAAACCTTCTTAGAATAATTTACGCGCCAAAACAAACATCTTGGCAACGTTTACAGATAAAATAAAATTTGTGAATGGATATTAAACAGTTTTAATTTATTTAAGTGTTGTTTATAATAGATTTCAAAATTATTAACGCGAAACTATTATTGTAAGGATTTTTTATACAACTAAGAAAAAATTTTATGTAGGTACCTGGCACACAAGAATCATAATTCCCACCAATATTAAAAAAAATATATAATTCAAATTTAAAATAGAAATGCGTTTGTTTTCGCTTGGTTTTCGCATTGATATGACTAATAATATAAACAACCCTATTAGTATCAAGTAATTTTTATATCGTTAACTCATAAAAATACGTCAACAACCCTATTCATAATATTTACACTTCCCAGGCACATTAATAATTATAATGAGTTTATTTTTCTCTCAGTAAACGATCATATTTAGTAAAGGATAGTTAACAATATGGGATTCAGTGGTAGTGAACACAGGCTCTTGTGTCGTATAGAGAAATTTCGGTGAGTCATTTTGTGAACATAACCTCAAAAATTTCCCGCGTTTTTTACTTTCCGTTATCTGTGGGTCGAAATAAGTGTTTATCTATATTTGAATTTTAAACACTAGTTTATTTTTAGTATGAAGTGATTGTTATGTTAAATTAAATATACAAATATCTAGTTCTTTACAGCTTCTTTATTTCGTATTTAAAATATAGTAGGTAGGTATGTCTATTAACTATTCTAAATAAATTTCCAAAACGCTATGTAATACGCTTTAAAAAAAGTTACACTAATAACATTACTGCCGATCGTTGATAAAAGTACTTACCTAAAAATAAATAATAATTAATTGATATTAGTTTACACAAATTAAAGGAAAATAAATAATTATTATGCTTATCTAATAAAGTTAAAAATACAATATTTTTATCTCGTGTGATCCGTTAAGGTCATGGGATTATTGGCCGGTCAGGGTGAAATAAACAGATTTTTTACGATACAAAGAATGTTATTTTTTACGATCACATAACATAGCTTTCCTCGTTTAATATTGTTTCCTCGTTTTAATAAATCAAATATCAATTGTCCACTTAACTATATGTATAGGATTAGTCAAAACAAAATCTTCAGCTTTATTATTAACGTCGGTTTATTAAAAAAAACTAAATAGGAGGTTCTACGTTCGTCTGTGTGTTTCTCTTTTTGTTGGGTATCTTGTTAAATTTTTCGGCAATTGTAACCCATTTTTTGGAATTTTTCTCTATGTAAAGATTCAGTATTTAGCTGTGCCCCGCAGTTTTACCCGCTCCTATTGGTCTTAGCGTGATGATAACTTAACCCATTGAGCCCCGAGCGGCCCGATCGGACCACGACACAATAGATTTTCTATTGTGTCTGTGATCCCGGGGGCTGAGTTACATATTAATAAGTGTAGCCTCTATGTTGACCCTAGCTGTTAGTAATATTCATGTAAAATGTGAAGTAAATCCATGCAGTACTTTTTTAATTTAGCCCATTCAGGCCAACGGACAAAAATTTGCCTTCGAAACCGATTGTAAAATGCAGGTCACGCGGTCACGCCCCAAGTATTCTTCTAAAAAAAATATTGAATGTATGTACATTTTTGACTTTATTGGAGTAAGTTACGTTAAATACAATGTATTATATGTATAGATAGCTACAATATTCCTCTTTCCGCAGGCTCCAACGCCCAGTATCCGTGCAAGGCGTGATGGAGCACGCTTTACAACACCGCGAGCGTGTCGGCGTGCAGGATTTCGTCCTGCTTGAAGACTACCGGTCGGAGGCCGCGTTCATAGACAATTTGAGGAAGCGGTTCAGTGAAAATATTATCTATGTGAGTGGGAATAGACAACTTTTAAATGAAATTATCCATAAGTTAAGTTAGTTAATCGCAACTACAGTGCCACAAACTTAACTGACCCGGTGACGGTGTCACTGTTGTCGATTTTAATGCCCCTAAACAGTATTTCCCCGGATGCAAGGGTAAAAATAATGTCATTGCCAATGGTGTAAATTAACATTAATAAGTAACTTTTTATTTATGCAAAATATTTCGTATGAAAAGTCTGTGAAAATGTGACATTTCAAAAAGGCGGCACGTAGTTCCAGTTTTTGCCACCGGGTTAAGTTTGTGGCACTGCAATTACAGACTGTACGTCATTTATCCTTTTTTAAAGAGTCGTCATTTATCTATCCATATAATGTAGCTGTCGAGATTATTGTTCTAACTATATGATCACATATAATATTAAAGATTGATTACGCATGTTGAAAAATTCTCCCACGAGGAACAACATGGGTACGCGCAGACAGAGAGCGTTCTGCGTTCTGCGTTCCGCGTTCTTTGTAATGTGGAGGATCTATAGCGCCGGCGCACACAGAACGCAGTTAGACCGCGGCGGTCATTCGGAACGCTTGCGTTCTCGCGTTCTCTGTACAGAATTACAAAGAACTCACGTTCTCGCTATGGCTGGTCCGTCTTCTCCAATTGGTATCTTGTTTTTCTATTTCAGATTTTACATAGTCGTGTAACTCATTGAAGCTATTTATTGACTCCTCTAGACTCCACAAAAGCAAGGCTTCATCTTCGGAAGATGAACTTTCGAGAGATATGTTTCACGTGCGGAGAGTCGCGAAATAGAACGCAAATGTCTTGAACGTGCTCCTGTGTGCGCTAGAAGTTAGAACGCAGAACGCAGAACTGACGAACGCAGAACGCAGAACGTGGAACGCAGAACGCTCTCTGTCTGCGCGTAGCCTAAAAAAACCGTAAAAAACCGTATTGTTCATCAACTTTTGCTCTACAAATGTTTATCATGAATACAAAGCCTAATAACTCACATACACATTTGCCTTCATATTTTATAAAGTTTATTTTAAAGCTAAATGTATAAACTACCCTCAAAATGTAACAAATTTTAATACATTTCCAGACATACATCGGCAACGTACTAATATCCGTGAACCCGTACAAGCCTCTCCCGATCTACACAGAAGAGAAGACCAAGCTCTACTACAAGAAAGCCTTCTTTGAAGCGCCACCTCACGTGTAAGTTATTTTTTTTGTTTGTATCAATTTTTTTTTGGGCATTTCACTCCATTCACAAATTTAGAAGATAACCTACGTTTTTTTGTTTTTAAGAACGTATTTTTTTTTTTAGTTTTATGTTATGTTCCTCGTGAACCGTATTTGAAATATGTAATTGTAAACAAAAAACTACCCACATTCAAATGTAAAGAAACCTCTCTAGTTTCCTTGAGTACACTCATCTTCGTCTCTTGAATTCGACAAAATATTTTTTTTTTATTTTACCATTAACTTTTTTGACGTTTTTAGTGAATATAATGTGTAACGTAGTACCGGTAATAATACTGCAATTTACACATTTTTAAAGTACCTACATCCATTAATTAAGAGAAGAAGAAGAAGAAGTACCTACATACAGTATAATATTATAAGTACATAGTTTCATTCTAAGCGCTCTATTTTCACATATTATTTTGTTACCAAATTTCTTTTCTCAGTTTCATTTCCACTATTAATTAACATAACATTCCTAAATATTAAATAACATCGAATCTACAAATGATTATAACACTACATTGGCTTCATCCTTGAGCTACACAATATCAAGCTATCACAGATCGATAGAGATAGCAATATTGATAGCGATACGATTAGTTTGGTATTTACCCGACTGTGCTAGGAAGAGTATGGTTTTTAAGTGTATGTATGTATAGCAGAGGTGTTGATTTGTCTGTATAGTGAATCTAGCGTCGAATAAACCTGGTCTAAATGAAATCTAATTAAGGATTTTTCTGACGGTGATCAAACAAGTGAATGCTCATTCTAATCCCACTATGTCAAATTATTTTAGTGTAAACAAGCGTAGAGCATTCCTTCGTTATTCTAAGTGCGTTCGAAAAGATTTTATTCAGTGTTCTAATACTGAACAACACTGAATACGAGTTTTCGTTTACACTAAAAGATCACGAAAGAATGCTCTTGCTCTAGCTCTAGCTCTATGTTCGTTTGGTCTAAATGCACCGTTGCAATTTTGCAAAACTTTAATGTCTTTCATAGAGTGTTTCCAAAATATCAACTTGGTTAAGAGTATTATCTTTAAAAACGCCGAATTACAGTAGGTACAAAAATCAAGACAACGTTGTCGCTGGCACCAGCTGGTCCAAAAATATAATTTACTAGCTTTCCACCCGCGGCTTCGCACGCGCAGTCAAAGAAAAACCCGCATAGTTCCCGTTCCCGTGGGATTTCCGGGATAAAACCTATCCTATGTCCCGGGGTAAAAAGTAGCCTATGTCCTTTCTCGGATATCAAAATATCTCTATACCAAATTTTATGCAAATTGGTTCAGTAGTTAAGGCGTGATTGAGTAACAGACAGTCAGACAGACAGAGTTACTTTCGCATTTATAATATTAGTATGGATTAAAAAAAAAACCAATCTACTTAGTCTATACGAGTGATGAGAATTATTATGATAATATAGAGTTTTATCAAAATTTATATGAATACCTGATACATTATATTATACATTATAATACTTATCATTTTGATAAGATTGTACCTAGGCGATAATATTATGTTGGTCGTTAGTCGCTACCCAATAGCAATTTTGTTTGCAAATATTAGTACGAGTCAGAATAACAGGAATAGAATAATATAGACATCATCAAGTAGTATTATTTCTAAGCTAGATAAATTATTATTAGTGAACACTAGTTTTAGCCCTCAACGTGACTTTCAAAATACCGAGATAAAAAAAGCGTGTATGCCGAGCTCACGTGTCTGAAGTGAAACTTCTTTAGCAAGATTCAAAGATACCAAAATCTGAAAATCATCGCCTTACTCCATGACGTGACGGTATTGACATGACGTGACCTTGAAATTTTACTCTCAAAGCGCCTAAAGAAGTGTCACTTCAAATATCAAGTTTTCTTAAGAAGACGTTATTTGTGTGTAAACTTCATTCGAATTTCACCAGTTTCTTTTTGTACGAAATTGTATCAAATTTCCAAATTTCGCGTTTATAATATGAGCAGGATTAGGCAGTGACCCTAATTATAAATATTTAGTAAACTAATTAATTATAAGCCTAACATTGACCCCTGCCTTGGCCCGACGTTAATCGGGCGAGGCCAGTGAAATGACGAGGTTTATACCCAGGCCAAAACTTATGCAATATGTTAACTAAACTGTCTCTATTTCACGCCCTAAATTATCTTTAATGTCTGTATAAATAAAAGGAAAGTATCTGTATCACTTGTAGTAAATTCTTCTACACTTTTTCATCTAACCGACGCCGACCTTTTTAGAAAGACGTCTAATATAAGAGCATTAAGCATAATATGATGTTTTGACCATTCTTCCCTTTTCATTACATATATGTTTTGAGGTTTCGACAACTGTAAATAATTTGAAAAGTATGTACTTATATCTTGCACTGGGAGATAGAGATGCCTATGCTTTATATTTCAACAATAACATCATTTCTATCGCGTATTTCCACGAGTTAGGGATAAAAAAATTGTTAAAATCTTATTTATTACTAGCTTCCGCCCGCGACTCCGTCCGCGCGGATGTCGGTCTTCGCGTGGATGGTTTATTTATCCATTTTGAGTACCTCTGACAATAACATCTTATAAATATCTATTGGACCCAATTCCCAAATACGGCTAGGCCTATATTAATACGCAACGTGTGTTCGCGGTTCTACGGAACAACGTCTATGGATAAAACTGAAAAATTAAGATTATTATTTTTCTACGTATTTTTCCAGGATAAAAAGTATCCTATTTTACGCCCAGGATAATAAGGTATAATTATACCAAGTTTCATCGAAATCGAACCGCTAGTTTTCACGTGATGCCTTCACATACAGACAGACAGACAGACAGACAGACAAAAATTTTTTTAATCACATATTTGGGTTTGGTATCGATCCAGTAACACCCCCTGCTATTTATTTTTTCAATATTTTCAATGTACAGAATTGACCCTTCTACAGATTTATTATATGTATAGATTCTTAAACACATAAATATTAAACTTATTCTTAACTAGCGAACCCGGCGAACTCCGTTTCGCCACCTTATGTTTAAATACCAAACGAAATGTTACATAAGGCGCTGTATGTGAAAAAGGATTTTCCCGCTTTTCCCGCTTTTCTTTTGAAATGTTTCTTGAATTTTCTTTGCTACAAACCTCACGGAGCCAGTGACGGGAGACCTTTCCAACGAATGCAAATCCGTGGAAATCGTTTCGTGCCTTCTGGAGTTATAGCGTCAGGAAGGAAAACCCGACTAATTTTTATATCCTTAATAAATAATTGATTTAAGGGGAGTCCTTTCAGCGAAGCGGAGTAAAATTGGTTTGCAAGATCAAATTTTTCATGTATTTGCAATTATATGACGCTTCTAGAAAAAATAATCAATACACTTCAAGATATTTCCTAAAAAGTGTGCTAATTTGTTACACAACCACGTGTATTTTGGTCGATCATATAAAATCATAAAAATAGGCTAAAATAAAGATCGAAAACGAATTATTTATTAATGAAATTTCTGATTTTGGAAATAATTTTTATATAAGGATATGTATTTTGATGTACTGCAGAAAACGTGCTAAATTTTGGTTTTCTACTGAAGCCCTGTAATTATTAAATACATATTATATCTCAGAACTTAACGTTGCCCAGCGTTTTCTTTACAAACCGCGCTGCCCGCTACCCCGCCAGTCCTGATCAGGCGCTTGCTAACGTAGGACCTGTGTCAAATTATCTCCGCTCGATTTTACGTTTTGAGTAACGATAAATTATTGAAAATGGGTAACAAAACAAACAAAATTCGGAAGAAAGCAGTGTCAGTATAAAAAAAAAGAGTAAACTATAAGAAACGGTATGTAAATTGAGTAATATGATAAAAACGTAGTTACTTGATGACACAGAATAAAAATATCAGTTGGTCATAAAGTTTCACCTCGTATGCTTTTATTTCAAAACGATAAAAGCTGCGTTACTGTGAAATAAGAGTTTAGTTTATAATAATTTGTTTTATATATATAATACTAGTGGTCCGCCCCGGCTTCGCCCGTGGTACATATTTCGCAATAAAAGGTAGCCTATGCCCTTTTTCGGGTATCAAAATATCTCTATACCAAATTTCATGCAAATTGGTTCAGTAGTTTAGGCGTGATTGAGTAACAGACAGACAGACAGAGTTACGTTCGCATTTATAATATTAGTATGGATTATTATTACGTAATTGGTGTATTATTTGCATAATTTTGGGGTATTATTATTAATTACAGTTGTTTATTTTAAGGAAAAAAACAATAATGATTATTAGTTAAAAAATAATTGATAATAGTCAAATAATAATGATTTTTGACTTATAATAATTATTAATCACTACAGTAAAAGTTCCTTATTGGCGGGGTATATGTTCCATAAAATATATGCCTCGAATACAGAAACCGTAATTATTATATGGGATTATAGGTTCTACGTTATACGTTCCTAGGTGACGATTGAGATTTTTTTCGTGTCTCATTTTTTTTAGTTGACATTATAAACTAGGAAGAGTGCAGTAGACGTTACTCGATCACAATTTTTGTAACGAATGTGAAAGGCGAAACAATAAAACACGCAAAGCGGCTTTTACTATAAACGGAACTACATTTAAAAATATACTTTATTTATTGAGTTATAAGGTTGCTTCCATTCTGTTTATTTACGCTCCTTCTATGTCTCGTTTCAGCACCATACTATGCCTGATTAAATAAATAGATATTAGATAATAAATACAAGGGGAAGTGGGAGGCGGACACGCGCAGGCTCGCTCGCGCACCCTTCGCACACCTTACTGCCGCCACGTGATCGTAGTGATGTGACTTGACCAACGCTGTACTCGATAGTTTACAAGAAAAACTATATTTTAACATATTAATATTTGACTTTAATATTAAAACTCTTTTAAAAATATATTAAAAATAATTTTGTGTTGTGTTTTGTATCATACACTTTCTAATATTATGAATGCGAATGTATTATAGTGTAAATGTAAAGTATGTAATGTTACGATATTATATTTTAACCGCTAAATTGATTTTTGAAGGTCTTGGTAGGTATAGAATTGATATATATTTATATTGTTTATTATTTCATTTTAAATTATTAATTAATTCTTATTTTTATTTAACATTAAATACTATTATTATTTGATTTATTATTAAAAAATAGTACTAAACCCGATCTTTTATTTTCTTAATTTTAATAGTTAAGAAGTCCACACGTTTTTTCAGATATTTCAATTATACATTTTTTTTAAACTACTTATAATTAATAGAAAACTTTACATTATTATTTAAAATTACATATATTTATACTTTCTTCATACATTTCTCCTTTAATAACATATTGAACAATATATTTTCTTATGTTACATATTTATTTACATAACTTATCGATAGCTCAACACGCAATTGATACCTACCCATCCCTATTTGTCACACACACATTTATATAGTATCTATAGCTCATCTGCCTTCGATGCGCACTAAGCAATTTGTGCAATACACGCGCTCTATACTATTCTAATATTATAATACTCTAAGCTTCTACTGGTAGCAGCAAGTAATATTTATTAGTTACACCAAGTACTTCCATAATTATGTTGTGCTAATTAATAAATTCCTAGTACCTACTTATCTCAGTTTATAAAGTTGTAAATGCTTACTTTATTTACTTTTATATTTACAATCTGACACAAACACTTTTACATTGCTTACATAATAAAAATTGATCACAATTTACTTTTGATATATTTTACACTGTGGCATAGCGCACGTTACGAAAAACAAACGACGCGAGGAGCGCGAGGAGCGCGAGTCACGCGAACGGCCCCCCACACTTCACATCCTAAAATCTTGCCTCGCGTTGAAATACCTCGCGTTAATTTACAGATTCGCGATCGCTGACAACGCGTACCGCTCTCTTGTTTACGAGCATCGTGAACAATGTATTCTGATCTCAGGTAACGATTATACGATAATTAACTACTTAATTAATTTGTGTAATAATTGTTTGTTGACATTTAAGACCCCGAATAATTTGTTTGTGAAACTGATCTTGCTCTTAATAAATTCTTATGAGCTACTAGCTGCTCCGCGCGGTTTCACCCACGTACTCCTGTTGGCCGTAGCGTGATGCTAAATAGCCTATAACGTTCCTCGATAAATGGGCTATCTAAAACCGAAAGAATTTTTCAAATCGGACCAGTAGTTCCCGAGATTAGCGCGTTCAAACAAACAAACAAACAAACTCTTCAGCTTTATAATATTAGTATAGATTTATTCATCTGTACAATAATATGACAATGTAGGGCTTTTCTACGACTATTTTTAACGGTTAACAAACCTATCCAGTATTTAAACTCAGATACAAAAATAATATCGTAAAAAAAAAACCAAGAAAATATTAAATACTAGCTTACTGCCCGCGGCTTCGCCCGCTTTCTCTAAAACGATTTGAGATTTAAATTAACCTATCTCTCAAGTTGGATCGAACTGCACATGGTGTGCGAATTTTATTATAATCGGTTAAGTGGTTAAGGAGTCCATTGAGGACAAACATAACACGAGATTTATATATATTAGAAGATTATTCTTAAAGATTATACTTACCTGGACCAAAGTTGACCAACGAAAATTATCTGCCAATTTTTCCGCGTGTTAACGAACCTTAAAAGTGAGCGAAAAAAATTTCTGGTACATTTTTAATTTCACTCTATAGGAGAATCCGGTTCCGGCAAAACGGAAGCATCAAAGAAAGTTCTAGAATACATAGCAGCCAGAACGAACCATTTACAGAGCGTGGAAAATGTCAAAGACAAACTGCTTCAAAGCAATCCTTTGCTCGAAGCGTTTGGAAACGCTAAAACCCATAGAAATGATAATTCCAGTCGTTTTGGAAAATATATGGACATTCAGTTTAATTACGAAGGTGCTCCAGAAGGAGGGCATATATTGAATTATCTCCTGGAAAAGTCCAGGGTTGTGAGCCAGATGTCTGGGGAGAGGAATTTCCACATTTTCTACCAGTTGCTGGCTGGAGCCGGTCCGGAGTTGTTACAGCAGTTGAAACTACAGGGCAGACCGGAGATGTATAAATATACTACGGATGTTGTAAGTATCGTAAAAATGAATGAAGAGATTTTGCATTTAATATTGCATTATGTAATAATAGGGACTTTTGAGAATGTTTATATGATGGATAATATATTGAATATGCTATAGTGACTAATATAAACATTTTTGTGTAAATTGCTAATGTTGCCAATGCTCGCGTAAAGTCAAACACAAGAAAATAATGAATCTCCTTGTTTCAAATTGAAATTTTCCCCCATTTTATATTAAACGTATCTGTTATATGATCAAATTAAATTGCCTTTCTTGTGGATATCCAACTTTTCCAATACATATCAGTTTTTTATATCTTTTTCCTATTCCATATAAAATATTAATCCAAAAACCCATTTTTTCCTGATTCAGGTATCAGGCACCCAAAAGTTAAATGACGCAGAACAATTCAGAGCAGTACTAGAAGCAATGAAAGTTATTGAAATATCTGCTGAAGAACAAAAAGAAATCTTCGAGATTGTTGCCAGTGTGTTACATCTCGGTAATGTGAAATTTGTGCAGAATGAAAAGGGATACGCTGAGATATTGAATCATGATGCGAATAGTGGAAATGTGGCTAGTGTGAGTATTTTTAACCTGTATGAGGAGGAATTTTTAAATAATAGAATAGGGGCAACTGGTAGATTGAATGTTAATCATACGAAAAACAAATTAACGCATAGGAAAATGTTATAATATCTGTGTTGTATAATATAAATATGTTAATAAACTTTCAATTCACTGTTAATTTCATAATACGTCTGCAAAGTGCAGATACGTAAGTCTATTTCTATCACTGAAGATAAATAATCTTAAGTACAAAAAATTATAAATTACCGTAAACAAATCATCAATGACACTTTTTAAACATAACATTTCATAACTTAAATTTAATGCCATCATCATATTCTTCACCGTTATCTTACCTTGTTCTTGTCTTAAGCTTATTCTGTTCTATTATATCAATAAAAAATAGTAATTAGAACTAATTAACAATACTTCTAATAAATATCTGTTTTTCAAATTAAAAATCCCTTTACAGCTCCTCAAAGTAGACCAAACGAAACTTCGTGAAGCCCTCACAAGCAGAACAATAGACGCCCGTGGTGATGTGGTCAACACTCCATTAGATTTGGAACAAGCGCAATACGCTAGAGATGCTTTAGCCAAAGCCATATATGAGAAGCACTTTAGTTGGCTGGTCTCTAGGCTTAATTCTTCTCTAGCACCTAGGGATAAAGAGCCTAATTCGTCTGTTATGGGCATTCTGGATATCTATGGATTTGAAATCTTCCCGAAAAATAGGTAAGGTGAAATTTAGGCTATAAAGCTTACTTTTGTTTTTTATCCACATAACGAAGTTCACAAAGTCTTCCGATGATCTTTCACTTTAACTAAAACTGTTGAACTTAATTAAAATTATTTCAATTCTTTCAGCTAACGACTACCCCATTAGATATATTTATAAAATTTTTCACACTTGCTGACGATCCATGATAGCCTATTTAAATCTTTTTTGACGTACTTAAATAAATTTCGTTTTTTACCTTTATTTATCATTTTAAATAACAGAAAATCCATACAAAACATATCAGAAACGAACCACACCTTTTTATGAATTACCGATATTCTAATATGATTTTTCCCTAGTTTCGAGCAGTTCTGCATCAACTTCTGTAACGAAAAGCTGCAGCAGTTGTTCATCCAGTTGACATTGAAGCAGGAACAAGAGGAATATCTCCGTGAGGGTATAGAGTGGGAGCCCGTGGAGTACTTCAATAATATTGTTATCTGTGATCTTATTGAAGCTAGACATCAAGGTAATTGTGATGTAATTTTTACTTTTTGACTTTGGGAATTAAATCGAATAAGTCAACTTAAATAAGGGCCGATTTTTCAATGCCCAGATAAACAGCTAGATAGACTTTATTCTTC
The DNA here is from genome assembly GCF_905220415.1 of Colias croceus. Lineage (NCBI taxonomy): Eukaryota > Metazoa > Arthropoda > Insecta > Lepidoptera > Pieridae > Colias > Colias croceus. The sequence continues at coordinate 9,608,228 of NC_059548.1, read as the reverse complement.
AGTTAACAAAATATTCAATTTTTCAATAGACGAATAGGACTTATCTATCGAATAACTACGTTATTTGAGGAATAAATCTATCTGCTGCTCCAACGGCCAGATAGCGTGCTATTCGACGATTAGACGTTTGAGTTGACAACTGACGCGTCAAATTTGGGATATTTTCGTATGTAATAACATAGAGCGTAGAATTTTTACAATAAAGCCTCTTTCTATAAAATAATTATCAATTAAAATCATATTGAAATTGATGTTTTTGATAGTACCTACTGATGATCATGCCATTGAAAATTTGCCGGACGCTGCCTTTATGTTGTTTCCATCGTAAAATATATAAATTTTAACACAAATTTAATCAAAACTCTTTACTCGAATCAAAACAATAATCAACAATCATAGAACACAAGATAAACTTAAAATGCACTCCTGACGTGAGTCTTAGTGACGGTTGTTGACATATTGCAAGTTGACTCTATCCCGCTCTAACCTGACTAATTTAATATGTTTGTTTCGCCACTCCAAGAGCAGAGCTGCCAATATGGAAATATTTGGTCAGATAGTTATTCATCAAATAAATCACGATTGAAAAATAGGCGAGCCGTTATGAGTTAAATAAGCAATTGAATAAATCTATTCGAGGGGTAGTTATTAGACTGTTTATCTGGGCATTGAAAAATCGGCCCTAAGAAAAGTTTATTCCATCCGACAGTTAACTGTACTCTCCTTATACAGCTTATCATTAACTGTAAGTTGCAGAACATTTTAAAATACTGATTTTTTTTACAGTTAATCGACTATTTACTGTCTGATGAACTTATTTTAATTTGACATTGAAACAGTAACAGAAGAAAACTTAATTTTTTTTTATTACAATGTGATAGAATAGTATGACAATGATTTTTATATACTATATGTACATATATGTATATAGGTTTTACAAACATACATTTTATATCTGCAGGTATTATTTCAATATTGGACGACGAGTGTCTGCGTCCAGGAGACGCATCAGACCTCAGTTTCCTGGAGAAGCTAAGCCAGAAACTTGACGGCCATGCGCATTACAAGTCACACAGGAAGGTCGATGTTAAAACGCAAAAACTTATGGGCAGAGATGTGAGTAGCGTTTGATTAAGTGCACATTTAATATGTTAATTCATATAGACAATGTATGCTATTTTGAAATAATTAATCAAGGTAATATTCAATACTTTTCTTCCTAGTATATATTGTAACTTAAAATGTTAATATTATCTATCAGTCAATAGATGAATGTTTTGGGGTTGCACAAGGTTCCATCTTTGGACCAGAATGAATTAGTGAAAAGTAACTTGCTTAAAATCATATTACTTTATTTAAATGTATGAGGTAGCACTTATACTCAATAAAAATTCAATAAATGCACAACACAATGCATAATTAGTTAAGTACACAGAAATTTCCGTTCGACTTCTGAAAAAAAGATGCATCTTAACATTTTTTTTAATACACTCTATTAAAATAGTGTCATATTATACCTATTAAAATCTAAATTTAATCTCATCAGGAATTCTGTCTCGTCCATTACGCTGGTGAAGTGACATACAACGTGAACACGTTTTTGGAGAAAAACAACGACTTACTGTTCCGAGACTTGCAAGGGCTTATGGCGGCGTGTGGTAATACCACTCTTGGGACTTGCTTTAAGGTATTTTTTTAAGTAATATTATTCTGAAAAAACCTCGAGAGTATCTTAAAATTAAGATGATAATTTCTTACACACAGATGCGAATTAATTTTTAAATTTACAAATTAGATTAGGTCTATCTTAAAAACTGACGAAGCCGAGTTTTTAGCTTCTTTCGTCAGTAAGACTTACGAAACTTACAACGATAATTCATAAATTTAATCTATTTATAATATTTTACGCCTTTTCCATTTGATTCACAAGATTCAAATTTTAATTGATAGCCGTTTTTTTTAAATCTGGAACTGAAGACCTATAAATCACCGGCGATCTTTATTTATTTATTTATTTATTCTCAGTATACTTTCTAATGGTTGAAACAGAACATTATATTCATATTTTCATTGGTAATTGAGGGTGAAAATTAATAATATTTTTCTAACTATTCAGGCACTAAACCTCTCGAGCAAGAAACGTCCCGAGACCGCGATCACACAGTTCAAGATCTCTCTCAACGAACTTATCAAGATTCTAAGTAGCAAGGAACCTTCCTACATTAGGTGCATCAAGCCGAATGACTTCAAAATGCCAAGTAAGTTAGAATTCATCATCATTATTCATTATTTATTATATCACTACATAGTATAAAACAAAGTCGCTTTTTCTGTCCCTATGTCCCTTTGTATGCTTAAATCTTTAAAACTACGGAACAGATTTTGATGCGGTTTTTTTAATAGATTGAGTGATTTAATTTATTAGGTTTGAGACAAAGCGGGTGAGGCCGCGGGCGGTATACTAGTTATGTATATTTTACCTTCTATAACTAAGTAGGTACATGAAATTTTAGTCACATCTCAAAATATTTTTTTAAGTTTTTTTTTGTTCTAAGTTTTTTTTTATTACGCTCTTAAATATAACTTATTAAAACTATATCGTGGTCGACTTCTTCATGAATAAAATACATTAGTACATCCTATGTATTATTTAATTTAATTACGTGAATAACGCGTAAGATGAATTAAAAAAAATTTGGGTATTTAAAAAAAATGACATTTTTCCATCTAAATTAATATTAAATTATATTAAAATACTATTTTTTTTATATTTCCAGTGCAATTCGACGACAAGCTCGTTTCCCACCAAGTGAAATACCTCGGTCTAATGGAGAACTTACGTGTGCGGCGCGCCGGCTTCGCGTACAGACGGACTTATGAAGCTTTCCTTGAACGGTGAGTCTTATTGCTATGGGAATAGGGATCATTTTTGAATGGAAAGCTTATTTTTGGATGTTTTATTTGTAGGAAGGTAACTTGACTGTTATTGATATAGTGGTTAAAGTTTCGTTTTTGCGTGTTTTGCATATGTAGGAAGGTAACTTGACTCTCATTGATATGGAAATAAGGTCTATTTTTGATAAATTTTTGTGTAATGTTAAATAATAATAGAAGACTTATTGTTATAGTGGTAAGGTACATTTTTGGGTATTTTTTTCGTATGCATGAAAGTCGAAAAGTAACTTGAATGTTGGTAAGGTGCATTTTTGACTGGTTTTTGTGTATGTATGATGGTAATTGAACTCTTATTGTTACGCTGGTAAGGTTCATTGTTGAATGGGTTTTATGTATATAGGAAGGTAACTTGACTCTTATTGGTATGACGGTAAGGTTTATTTTTAGTGATTTTTGACTATAATATATATTATATAGGAAGGTAAAATGTATTTTATTGCTAAGGAAGTAAGGTACATTTTTGAGTTATTGTTATGGTGATAAGTTTCACTTTTGGCTTTTGTGTATGATGGAAGGTAACTTACTTGACTCTGATGAATCCTATATCTGAAAAAAAGTTCAATGTGTGCTATATTTTTTTTAATTTAAAACGACAAATAGAGAACAGTTACATATTTGACTAATATTTATAAAAAAATGTTATTATTTCAGTTACAAGTGCCTAAGCAAAGAAACATGGCCGAACTACCGTGGACCAGCGCGTGATGGAGTACAGAAGTTGGTTGAAGCACTTCAATACCAAAGAGAAGATTATCGTATGGGCAAGTGAGTATAAGAAAACTAGTTGAAATAGAGAAAAAATTTAGTTTAATGAATATATGATTAAATGTTGCAATACAGGAGAAGCCAAAAAATCAACAATTAATGAAACAGTAACCGCAATAGTAGCAGTAAAAGAAAATGTTATTATTGAGTAGGGTAAACGCAGGTATTAACGACCCCTCTAAGGCAATTTCAAAATCAACCATATTTTTTAAGTATACTGGTTCTTCTAAAGATTTATAATTTCATTTTATATGCTAGTGTTATGTATAAAAAATGTATTTATTGAAGCAAATACATTCTAATAAAGGATTATCTTGTAAAAAATAATTTACAATGTGACTTAGTCGATTGTTGCTATTACCGACCCATAAAAACGGCTGTGAAGCTATTAACGATTTTTATGCAGCTATTCCCGATCGTATGTGAGAGGAAGCCTTTTTCCAGCAATGGAATGTATAGAAGCTAGTGATGATGATGATTACCGATCTTAATAAAATGAAATAAAAATGCAAATATATTCGTATTTTTTTATTGTAGTTATTTTTAATAAAACAAATGAGTACTTTTTAGTAATGAACTAAATAATTACAAACTTTTAAATTAATCAACATAATACTATTAATATATGTACATATATTAAATTAAGGATTTCAAACTCTAGGATATTTCGTTATGCTATTTGATTGATTGCTTCGGCGAGTTGTGTTTTACTGTATACTTTTCGCCGCTTTCGTGGCTCCATATTTCTGGAAAAAATATACCTAATTATATGTTTTATGTTAATTGAACCTAAAAAAAATATAATTTTTAATAGGCACCTATTATGTCATAAAAGTAATAAAAATATATTTGCACGCTCAATTACGAGCGGAATGTTTAAGGATCAATATTATCTGTATATACAAACATCTTTATTCTACATTCTGCAAATAAAGCAATTTGAATTTGAATTTGTAGATGAGAAACTAAACAATCTATATTCGATCGGTAATAGCTTCCTATAGTTGCTATTGCCGACCCACATGGGTCGGTATTAAAGTATGTAAGTATAAACCTAAATTGTATTACCGACCCATAAAAAAATGGTTATTTTAATTCATTTGACCATCAGACTATAAAATAGATTATAATTGATTAATGTCATACAAAATATGAACAAATGCATATTGTTTAAACAAAAAAAAACAATGATTTACTACTGTAACTATTCGATAGGGATCCTCGAAAATATCATAACTTTGTATAAATTGACAACGCTAAAAGACACAACACTAGACAAAAAAGTTTAGTCGCTAATAGATTTTTATGAAGACTCATAGCTTAGATTTAAACTGGTCCATAAGACCACTTGTGTTAGTGTGATATAATAACATAAAAGAAAATAAAACAAAAAGTTACGTTGCTGCCATTGCCGACTTACGGGTCGTTGATACCTGCCACGACTTAAACTGGTGAAGCTAACACCGTCCCATTTTAATTTTAAGTTTTATCGTTTCAAATTACTTTTTATTAATAAAATGTTGTAAGAAATGAAAAGTTGACACTTAAATGCATTGACATTTAGTAATATAAATTAAAGTATAGATGTCATTTGTTTGTAAATGTCTTAAAAAGATACTCACAGTACTTACCCGAAGGAACAACGGAACAGTACGACACGTCCTGCTTCCACGCTACCCCGCAGCAACTTACGCATTTTAACTCTTTTTTGCTCAGTTACTCACTCTAACGTTAAAGTATACGATGCTCAATTAATACATTCGTGTATAACTTTGCCTACCTATAGCTAGAATAGTTCTGGAAACGTTTAAATTTCGAATTACTTTTATAGGTCGGTAATACCTTCAGATTTTCGATGGGTCGTTGATAGCTGCGTTTACCTTATAATATGAATGTAAATATACATATATTGTTATAAAAAATACATTAAATTAGATTAATCTCTCATAGTGCATTCCGAATGAAACACTCTTAAAAACAAAAAACGATAATAAATAAGGATATATACGTAACATTATTAATTCCCTTAACATTAGAAATACACAAAAATAATTAAATTAACCCCAAATTTTCCACAGTACAAAAATCTTCATCCGCTTCCCTAAAACCCTATTCGAAACGGAAGACGCGTTCCAAATAAAGAAGAACGACATAGCAACAATCATCCAAAGCCGATGGAGAGGATACTGGCAGAGGAAACAATACCTCAAGATGAGGGAATCTGCTATTATTATACAGAAATGGGTTAGAAGATATCTGGCGCAGAGGCTCAGGGAGAGGAGGAGGAAGGCTGCTGACGTCATCAGAGCTTTTATCAAAGGTAATTTAGTAGAAAATAGTAAAAAACTTGGTAAAATTGGTAGAGAAAGCAGTACCTCCTGATGAGGGAATCTGCTATCATTATATACAGAAATGGGTCAGAAGATATCTGGCCCAGAGGCTTAGGGAGAGGAGAAGGAAGGCTGCTGACGTCTTCAGAGCTTTTATTAAAGGTAATTTCAGAGTAAGAACTGCAGAAATGGTCAGTAAATCATTGAGTAGTTAGAGAAAAGTTTCAAAATATAGGCCTATTAAATTTACATTTTTTTTTGTTATTTTTGAAAACTGACATTTAATTTCAATGAAATATTTAGAAATCTTCCTGTAATGTTTCTTAAAATAATTCTAATAAACCCAGTATCTAAATTACCATAATTTTAACATAATGTAATAATTTATTTTGCTACTACGCATTATTTGAAATTACCGTCACATTAATGAATTTCTTTATCAAATTCCAGGTTTCATAACCCGCAACGGTCCTGAAACGCCCGAAAACCGTCGTTTCCTCGCCATCGCTAAAGTCCACTGGCTCAAACGCCTCGCCACAATGTTACCGACCAAACTCCTCGATCTCTCCTGGCCCACTTGCCCCGCGACCTGTGTGACCGCATCACAAGAGTTGCAGCGGTTACACAGAGCCCATCTAGCTAGGAAGTACCGTTTAGCACTTAGTGCGACGGATAAGAAGCAGTTTGAACTGAAGGTGCTGGCGGAGAAGATGTTTAAGGGTGAGTATGAGGATAGGAAAGTTCTAGGACAGCTTTAGGGAGGTGGGATTTGAAATGGGATAGTGGGAGTCTGGGTGGGATAGTGGGATAATGGGTGGGATTGGCCTCATTTTAGCTACATGGCCAAAAGTCACATGGTTCAAGTTAAAGACATTAGCTTAAATAGTGCCAGGTAGTAATGGTGGGATACTGAATGGGATTGGTTCCATAATTTCTTCTTCTTTCATTTCTTTTAACCCATTGAGCCCCGAGCGGCCCGATCGGTCCACGTCACAATAGATTTTCTGTCTGTGATTCCGGGGCCTGAGATATAAATGGTCAATAACTTGGAATAGTTCACGCTATAGAATTATAAGCTGAGATGACGACATTCCAAACTAAAATGCACCCTATTTTACAGGCAATAAGATCAATAATCGTATCAAATCATAATTTAAACATTTTATATACAAATCCATATACACATATACAAATGCATATATTCAATATATTCAAACTAAATTTCACCTTATTCCACAGGCAATAAGAACAGTTATCCAAGCAGTGTAGCCGAACGCTTCGTAGAAGACCGTCTTTCCGCTGAACATCGTGTACTGCGGGATACTTTCATGGCCTCACCTTCTTGGCCTACTGGCGAACAGCTTATTGTGAGTAATTTTAACAAAATAACACTAATTTAATAATTTATAAACGTTTTATTTCTTTATAATTTAAACTTTAAACTTATTCAAATGTTAACAATGTGTAAACAAACTCAAACTGTACTACAACTCAATCTGTGACGATAACTCGAACTAAAACAGTAATTCAAGTTTTAACAAGCCCAAAGTGTAACAGTTAGTTACAGTTAGTTCGAGTTCGTTACATGTAACGAACAATATTACAACATTAACTCAAACAGTAACACTAACTCAAACTGTAATACTAACTCAAACAGTAATATTAACTCAAACGGTAACACTAACTCAAACAGTAATACTAACTCAAACGGTAACACTAACTCAAACAGTAATACTAACTCAAACAGTAATACTAACTCAAACGGTAACACTAACTCGACCTGTAACACTAACTCAAACGGTAACACTAACTCGACCTGTAACACTAACTCAAACGGTAACACTAACTCGACCTGTTACACTAACTCGAACTGTAACACTAACTAAATTTCTATAACTAACTAAAACTGTGAAACTCACTGAAAACGTAAATAAACATAATATTTGAACAATATTTCAGTACTCCTGCGAAGCGGTCAAGTACGATCGTCGCGGATACAAGCCTCGTGAACGGGCGTTACTTGCTTCTGATAAAGCATTATATGTATTGGATGCATCTGGTCGAAAAACATACAAACTGAAACATCGTCTGCCGTTGGACAAATTGAGGGTAGTCGTCACCAACGAAACGGATGGACTCATTTTGATTAAGATACCGCAAGAGCTGAAGAAGGATAAGGTAAGCGTATTGAAATTAATTAGGGTAGTTTGAAATATTGGTTTTATCGACTATAATAATTTAAATTGATTGACAAAATTATAAAAACCCATTTCGCCGTTATATAGTGAAATCATTTAATAAAATAAACGCTTTCATATTTTATTTATTTATTTGGGAGTAAGTTAGAAGAACTACATACTAATTTTATTTAAAAAATATATTTTTATTTAGGTATATTGTATTAATTTGTTAATGTATTTCAGGGAGATCTCATTATTTCGGTGTCGCACGTGATCGAAGCTCTGACGATCGTCACAGACTACACCAAGAAACCGGAACTGATTGAAATCGTTGACACTAGGACGTAAGTGTTGCCAATTATTACAAGGAATATTAATTAAATTATATAAAATCAAAGTAACCAATCAACAAAGTTTTTTTGACATTGAGTACCTACAAACTTTGAAAGACTAACAGTAATTGTTTTTGCCAACAAACCAGCATATGCATATGAAACTTTATTTATTTGATACTTAAGTGAACAAACGAAACAAAAATATATACTGTTACATAGATAGATAAAATATACTTAAAGCAATAACAAATAGAACACACAACTAATTTTATTAATCATTTTTTGTTTATCCATTGCAGCATAGCCCACAACCTAGTGAACGGCAAGCAAGGCGGCACCATCGAAGTGACGCACGGCCCGCAGCCCGCCATACAACGCGCTAAGAGCGGGAACTTGCTTGTTGTAAGTATTACCTTACGCAAAAATTATATAAATTATGAATAAAAACTGATTTAAGTGATAAACAATACACATACAGTACAAGAATGCGCAAAAGAATTAGAACAGATATATTTGAACTCAACCATTTGTATATAGTCATTATGACTTCCTCTAGAAGCACTTTTGAATCGTTATAACATATGTTTAACATTTACCACCGATTCGGAAAGCAGTATCTATGTAGAAGAACCAGTAAGAAACTCCATACTTCCATTGTTGCCCTTAGTTGCAGTTTCGAATATAACACTATAAAGTACACAAAAACAAAATAACTAAAAGATAATATGATATAGTGATAATCATTTCAAAAGAAACATTATGCTTTTATGCGTAGGTTTATATAAAACTAGCTTTCCTCCCGCAGCTTTGCCCGCGCAGTCAAAGAAAAACCCGCATAGTTCCCGATCCCGTGGGATTCCCGGGATAAAACCTATCCTCTTTCCCGGGGTAAAAAGTAGCCTAAGTCCTTTCTCGGGTATCAAAATATCTCTATACCAAATTTCATGCAAATTGATTCAGTAGTTAAAGCGTGATTGAGTAACAGACAGACAGACAGAGTTACTTTAGCATTTATAATATTAGTATGGATATACAATGCTCGTACACGCTCGTACTCGCATACATTCCTTGAAAGCACGTAGGCCTATAAACGTATAAAATAATATGTATCTAATCTAATCTTTTTCTTTTATTCCAGGTGGCTGCGACTCCCTAAACCAGTATTTAAAACTTTAAAAGGCAGTGAGATAATGTGACGACATCGAAACATTCTATTGCTATTACCATTTTTTATTGTTATTATCTATAATTTATTACTAGTCATAAGAAGAAGTCTTATCAAACGGCATTACTTTGCCGTAATTAAATAAAAATATTTTAAAAATCATGACAAAAAGTAAAAATTATCTTCCATTTGTAATAAACTAATAACAGATGTTACAGCTTTTTAAACATGACGTTATTTAATTTAAAATTAAAATGTTTTATTATATTATGTACTTATAAGCACTTGCGTAATTTTATATTATTTTATACATAAGTACACGTTTTCGTACAAAGTACTTAGTTTAAATGCCATAAGATTTTTCCACATGAGCGAAATGTGTCGATTTACGAAAAAAAGAAACCATGCAATAATAAATAAATAAATTATTAATTTATTAGTTTGCAATTACAGAAGAAGGCAACATTATTATCGTTTGACATTTGACAATTCGACAATCGACAAAAATATTGGCGCCAAAATTAAACACATTTGCTCTAATTAGCGAAATTTTCACGTAATTTCAATACGTTTTGAATAAAATAATATATATAAACGTACTTAGATTTTAGTTGAGATTTACAGTGAGAATTTAGAGGTATATTTATATATAGAGTGACTACATGTTCAAAGTAATAATTGAAGCCAAGCTGCATTTATGCGACTGGGATATAATTTATCGTTTTTACTTTTCACGTCCAAAACATATTATACCAAAACCATCTCTCATTTCCTTATCATCAGAATGGTAAAGGCAAGTCGATAAATAAAGTTTGGCTTCAAAATAAGAATCATACTTAAATATTATAACATAAACATGTTGTTTTATATTAAATCAAATGTGGATAGATTTATTTAAAATGTATAGGAACAAAATATATTAATTGACACATTTCCTTATGAATTTCTGCTGTAAGCTGAATCAAAGGTGCCTATAAGAATGAAATGTAGACTACCATTTTTATACAAGATAGAAAAATTATTATTTACACGCAAATCAATGTGAAAGTAAGTAGTTTCTTGTAGAATATGTGAAAATTGGCCATAGTATTATTTAGGCGAATATGTGCCTTATTGTAAATCATGGTAGTCATTTTTATAAAATAAATAAGTATGGAAAAAATCGTTTGTGTATTTATTTACCCTCCTCTTGTGACATGCTAAATATTATTTTAATAAACTACTATTGCGACCCAGAGTGAGTCTGGGGCCTTGAGTAATAGGAGCCAGTACATTTTCTATGCATTCAATGTATTCATAGTAGGTAACTACATATTTACTAATCTGTGATAACTACTACGGAAATAACATACTTAGTTGTTATACAACATGTTCGTTCAATGAACCCATCACAATGGTTTAGTATGTTTATTACTCAGAAGCCTATTCAATTTCTTATCAACAGACCAATGACCCCTTTCAGTTATGTTGTTTACATTGATTAAATTTTATTCATTCATTCAATGACCCCTTTCAGTTAATATTATGTTGTTTACATTGTTTAAATTTTATTCATTCATTCATTTTTGCAAACCTAATTCAATTGAATCGTGTGATTCCAAATATTTATTTTTAACAGGCTTTTATTTAATCTCTACTGAATGTTTGTATATAACATAACAATAATTACTTATTATGATTTAGCGTGTCCATAACACGCAGGGGAAATTTGTACTAGTGCAGAGTGGAAGCGCATCTAAGAATCTATCCAAAACGCGGAGGTAAGGTAACACTATTTCTCGGATTTTAAAAAAGACGCGAGCATTCTTCACTCTTCAGCATTCGCGGATCTGCACGTGAACAACGCTGATTGGTGTGCGTGCATTTGCTCGTATCCATCGCTCTCTAGCGAAACTACGCGTCCAATCCGATTCAATAGAACGCTCGACTATGCGCTTGTATAAATTGTTCCTTATTTAGTTATTTTTAACTATACTAAATAATTTAAGCTTTGTATCGGAAAAAGCATTCTACATGTTTCACTGGTCGATTTTTTTACGGATATGTAAGGAGATCAGCCTTCTGTCTCCTGCCAGACAGGATGATTTTTTAGACTATTGGGGTCTGGGAATCGAACCCACGACGTAATAATGCTTTACCCGTCCGATTAGGGCCCTTCTGGCCTCCTCCACTCAAGCGACAGCTCAAGCCGAGGTTCGTGGTCCCCGTGGCGGGGGGACGCCCTTGTGCATGTCGCTACCAGGGTGAACCTTCAGTTCACCCCCGCGTCCGCGTTAAAATGTAGTAGCCCTTCTGGCTAACATTGAGAAACACCATACAAAAAAAAAAAAAAATAATAATGCTTTAACTAAAGCGTTAAGGAAGTGTGTTGTTCTTTTCTTTTAAAGTATTTTTTTTTGGGTAGAATTATTCGCTTAAGCAATTTCACATTAGACTATTCTTTACTATGCAAAGAATTGTGTGTAGCTTTCCATATGTTAAAAAAATAATAAGGAATAATAAAACCACCATTTCGCTTCAATGTATTTTATTTTATAAAAGGTAGGTACATTTATACAATTGCATTATAATATATTAACAACAATCCAGAGTTACGGGGACATCAGTCTTACCTGCACACAAATAAATATATTGCATAAAATTGTGGCTACGAGTTTCAAGGAACATTTCAAATATACACCTACATCCAACTAATAAATACAACTTCATTGTCGTTCGCCTAAACTCTGGATTATTCGATTGTCCAAATTAATATGTTACATGTTCCGATACGTTCGGCTGTACAATTAGTCTTTTTTACATATAAAACTAGCAGGTCTTTACTTCGCTGTAAAACCTAAGGCAATGCTTGAACTTTAAGATCTATGACAAGGCCACATATATATTTTGGTTATGGAATAACGTGAATAAAACTAAACTTGTGGAATCCGACGAACACAAATCTACACATATATATGACTTATTGCTTTGGATTCCACAATATCTATTTTGTTCACACTTCTACATTTTACAATCTGCAGTTATTCAATGTTAATAGGAAAGTGCCAAGCTCTGCTCAACACCCCTTATGAATGCAGTTAAAAATTTAAATACTTTAAAATTATAATGCAGTAACATATCCCTGTAATAAATTCTATTTGTGACTTTGACAAAGCCAATTTCACTATTCATAAAATATTTTTATCAATTTAACTACTACTTTTAATACAATGTACATTTTATTGAGAATGTGTATATGAACATAAGATGAATGGATTTTTGTTACATTATACTTATGTGTTAACTGTTATACAAATTATTAAAAATAATTAAATGCAAAATATTGTCACATAATTGACAATTCATGACTCATCTATGAATCCTTACAGTGCCACAAACTGAACTGACCCGGTGGCAAAAACTGGAACTATGTGTCGCTATTTTGAAATGTCACATTTTCACAGACTTTTCATACGAAATATTTTGCATAAATAAAAAGTTACTTATTAATGTTAATTTACACCATTGGCAATGACATTATTTTAACCCTTGCATCCGAGGAATTACTATTTAGCGGCACAAAAATCGACATCAGTGACACCGTCACCGGGTCAGTTAAGTTTGTGGCACTGTAAATATTTAATTACGTTAAAAAGACAGATACACCTTTGGTACTATTAGTATGCCTGAATAAAATCTGGAAAACTACTACCTACAGGATTTTTGAAAAAGTAATTTAATTTAATAAAATTTAACATGCCTTTAAAAAAAACCGAAAACAAATATTTACAAAAAAATAATTACCTAATAGTAAACAAAAAAATATTTACCTGTTTAAAAAAAACAATTTTCAACAATCGTAATATATTTTCACTAGCTTGGTTCTGTAGTTACCAATTGATTCTCAAATCCTAAAGCAAGAATTGTCAATTGTGCAAAGTAATCAAAGATCACAGACTCTGAAACTACATTTTGTGATGTTCTTGTACTGGAATAAGTTAAATTCTGTTTAAAATATATTATGTAGTCGATAATTCTCTAATAGCAGAAGCATTTTCAAATACTGTCTCTTGGCACCATCACCAAAATATAACCAACACAATTGGACCAACAAGGGGCTAATTTAAAATGATTTTATTGAATTTATCTAACACGTCAACATATTATTGCATCACTAACAAGTTGTTCATAACACTAAATACAGGCTACACTATATTTACACCGTTATATACACTTAGATAATAATTATAATAAATCCTTGCAGGTAACAAGCGCAATGCTCGATGCTTTGGTTTATAACTTACTTTTTATGTGCATAAAAGCAATTTTACAAATCATTTAAATGTCTCTGTGTACTTATTTGATTCACTTCAATTTTTACTACTAGTTCAATTTTTTATCAGTGCTATGTCCATTTTTCACTAAATATCACTTCATCCACATTTATCCTCTAAAATTCACTTTTGCAACAAACCAACTCAACAGGCTCCAATACCGTACCATTATTAGGAACATATTATTAAAACATGCCGCATATTCAGATATAAACGCTAAATGAGCATTTTTTTTTTATTTATAGAACATCTATTTATTGCAATATGATAAAGCATCATTCTATACATGATTATTACACATCAGTAATTTACATATAGCTCCTAATATGATTTCTAATTATTGGCAGAATTTGTAGCATCCACATAACAACATCTCAAAAACACCATACACAGTACTCACGCCCAAAATAATTGTTTTATATCTGGCAATATCACTTTATTCCACAGTACTGGCAAAACTATCACTTCAAATCCATTGGACCACTTTTCTGTTCCTCATAGAGGCGCGGCACTTGAACACTACCGGTAATAGCCGTAATAGTAATACTCCAAATACTATTTCACTTGACCAGTCTCTTGCGGGGGGTCGGGTTTGAACTCTTTGAAGTCACTTTTAAAGCTCGAGTCCGATTGGTTGGAGGATTCGTTCTGTTTGAAGTCTTTGTCGTCTGCGTTATAGCCCTTGGGCTTGCCCTGCTCTTGCTCGCGCTGTTGGCGGCGCCGTTGTTTCGACCAGAGCTCGTGGCAATCCTGCCAGGTTGGCAATTCTGGTGCTGGCATTCTGGAAAATTTACATTGACATATTTTAATCGATTGTTATATGTAAATGAAATGAAATGAAATAAATTTATTTGTCCATTTTATGTTTTACAATTAAAGTACGACAGTGGATCCCAAACTAAGTGAAATACTTGTGTCTTGGGACCCTGAGTTGCGCTTCTTGGTTATATACATATGTTATGGACAGTAGAGAGTTAACAAGAAGGTAAATAATCTAATGTAATGGAAGTTAATACAATTAATAAAAAAAAATAAAAGAAAAACACAAAGTACATTATTTTGCGGTTTGCAGCACGCGTGTTCGTGATAATGTGTGTGTGTGTGTGTGTGTTTGCGTGTTTGTGTGAGAGTGTGTGTGTGTGAGTATGTGTCATTGTTTGTGAGTGAAGGCATGTGTGTTAGCTCAGTGGTCCTTTAAGTAATTGTTCGGTTTCTTCAAAAGATAGCGTTTGTAACCATTTCTTTATGACTTTCTTGCATGTGTAGTTCGATAGTAGTGTTATGTTACAATGTTTGTTGACACTATTGTATATCCGAGGAAATAAAAATTTTGGACATCGTTTAGCTAAAAGGGAGGATGCACGAGGACATGGCAGTGAGAATGTGCGCCTTGAGGTAAGTTTTTTAAAGTCCTTTCTTATTTTTAAGGTTCTGTGAGTAGTTAACACAGCCTTGAGAACGAAGAGCTGCCTGACCCTTAGGACTGCGAACTCGCTATACAGGTCAGCTGTTGGGAAGCGGAAGGGTTTTCTCAGCATCACCTTTATGACGGCTCTTTGCGCTCTCTCCACAGTGATGAAGTTAGTTATTCCGGCGCCCCCCCAAACAGATATGCCATATTGCAGAATAGATTGACAGAGCGCGTGAAATACGGAGGTGAGAATTGGAAGAGGAGTACAATCTCGCAGTTTTTTCATTACATAAATGAGTTTTCTTGTTCGCGAAGACAATGTTTCTATGTGGGATTTGAAAGATAAGTTTTCGTCCAGTGTGATTCCGAGATATCTTATTGTTTTTACACGTTCCACTGTAGTACAGTTTTGGTCGCAATTGGTTAATTCAGGATTATTGCACGTATGAAATTTAACTTGGAGATTTTGATTAGGTTTCGATGCCTGTGTTTTGGAAAAAGCAATTAATTTAGTTTTTTTTATATTTAAAGTTAAGAGATTTCTATCAAGAGCTTTAGCTAAAGTTTGGAGTCCAGATTCTGCGAGTTTGTACACCTCATCCCATCCGGTAGAATGGAATATAATGGCTGTGTCGTCTGCATAGGATATTATTTGAGCACTATTTAGGGGTAAGTTTACTATTTCGTTTATGTACAGGGTAAATAAGGTGGGACCGAGTATGCTGCCCTGCGGTACGCCAAATTTAATTGGTAAGACCTCACTCGCTATCCCGTCTATTTTTACGTATTGTTTGCGGTCAGTCAAGTAGCTGGAGAACCAGTCAAGCGCAAGGCCCCTTATTCCGACTGATTCTAACTTTTTTATGAGCAGACTCGGCGAGATGGTATCGAACGCTTACCAAATCATATAAGTAATATTCATATAAGTAATATTTAATAAATCATATAAGTTTAATATTAATTGAAAAAAGGCAGTGCCTGGCGAGTGCCAAAGGCCAGAAAACTGAACTATTTTTGTGAATTAAAAAATCAATTCAATCCTGCGTAATATTTTGAAAATAATGTGTTAATTTGTTACAATTTCAATTGTAATGGATGGAAATTTTAATTGTAATCCATCTTCACAATCGATTTGCCTAATAAATGATCGAACCGCCATTACAGCGATTACGAGTAAACGTGAAGAGGGCCTATAATGCTAAATTATTGTATTGTATAAGATACTAAATATATTTAAATTTTACACGCTATTCAGGCATTCACACTGACAAAAATGCCACAACACCAAACATACTCGCTACATAAAAACAATCAACTCACTGGTCCGGCACCACGCTCTTCAACCACTGGCTCTTCAGCGCCTCCTCAGCCGTGATCCGTCTATCCGGGTCCAGCTCCAGCATCCTGTCCAACAGGTGCAGCGCTGGGGCCGGCATGAACGCAAAGTGTTCCCGCACACAGCGCTTGTGGAAGCGCTTGGGACGCAGAGTGTGCCACAGGGGCAAGTTGACTACGTTCGGCCATACACCTGGGACAGGGGTGCCGCAGACACGGGATATCATCTCCAGCTGCATCATTTCCATGTTCGCCTGGAATTTTGGGAATGTTTTTTATTATTTATTGAAGTGTGTGTATTGCAATGATACAAAAAATACTTAATGTACAATGTATAGAAGAGTTTTAAAATGAATATAAGCGAATACGTTATTGTAAAACAAAGTTATGAAACAGATAGCATAATCTTATTTTTCAAATAAGTGCAAGACCACTTTCAAATAAAATCAAGCTAGACAATACAGAAAATGTTTTAAAATATAAAAATTAAAAAGACGTGTGGCACTCGGGGACTGCCGTGGTAAAGCTATTGCATAGCATGCCTTCAAGCCACACCTCCGTGGCTGTCGGAGTGGGGAGCGTGAGGTTTTTCGTTATGCAATTTCTGGATTCGGTCCCCGTGCTCAAGGCCCGCGATAGAAGCTATGCAATAGCTTAAAACCTATTAATTACAGATTAATTTTATCAATGCACTTGTTTGTAGAAGCATATCTGTCTCTGGCATGTTTGGAAACGGCAATTTTCGCAAATAAAATGTCATTATGTCATTAACCCAACTATCACAAATAAATAATTGTACCTGAAACAGCGGGTGCTTAAGGAACAGCTCCCCCAGTATGCAGCCCATCGACCACACGTCCACCGCGGGCCCGTAGCGCTCCTCACCCAAAAGTAATTCCGGCGGTCGGTACCACAACGTGATTACCTTTAATTATTTATTACTTAATATTAATAACAATGAAGTATGAATGTTGTTTGTTGCTGGCGACATCATCTGCGTGGCGATTTTAATGTAATATTTCTTTTTTTATCAAGAAAAACTACATTCAAATTTTCAGAACTAAACAAATAAAAAAGGAAATCCATCCCAAAAGGAATACATTTGAACTCAGAACCCTTTTATTATTATTTTTTTAAGTTAGTTGATAAATTGTGTCTAAAAACGTTAATGACAAGGTAAATTGCATATAAACATTTTTTGGAATGCCTAGGTGATTCAGTTAATAAAAAAAATCTCGTAATAACTCATGTCCCGGAACCACAGACACAATAGAAAATCTATTGTGTCTGGGACCGATCGGGCCGCTTGGGGCTCAATGGGTTAAAGCAAACTAACAAATAGGTCTTCTTTACAAATTATTTTCTGTTAATCATATTAATGTAACCTTATTATACCTTGTTAGTGTAGGGCCGTTGGCGGTCCTCAGCGGACCACAGCCGCGCGAGACCAAAGTCACCTAATTTCACTTCACCCCTGTAAGCGTATATTTAAACTGAAACCCTTTCGTGTAAATATTATACAAAGGATTTTATTTTATGAAAAAAATATCAAAAAAGCAATGGTTAAATATGATTTAAAAATCGATGAAAAAAAACAGCTCTCAACGTCTCCACTATATGTTGACTCAGGCTTCCTTCGGAAAATAAGACTTGTAAAATTGTAAAATATAAAAAAAAAAATCAACTTCCGACATTTATTTTCTCCAGAACACTTCTAAACACTTTTTTACTGGTTAAATAATCCTACAAACATTCACTCACTTATTATTCATCAATATATTACTGCACTTGATGTCTCGATGAAGAAAGTTCTTGCGGTGACAGTATGCCAGGCCGTCGAGGAGCTGCCTCATGATGGACGCATTGTGCGACTCCGTAAAGTCCACCATTTTGGACTCCAGCAAGCCCATGAGATCGTGGTCCATGTACTCAAAGACTAGGTAGAACGAGCCTTTATCCTGCAATCGAATATTTTATCATAATAAAAAGACAGAAAGACAGGCAAATATTATCATATAATTAATAATGCATTAAAATTTAATGCAAAAAAAAAAAAAATATTGATAAATACAAAATATAAGAAAAGCAATTATCATTTGTTGATCTGTACGCCAATAACAATTTCAAAAAATAGATATCAATTCACTTTGCTCAAATGCTCATAATATAGCTCTACTCAATTCTTGATTAAAAATTAAGGTACTTCGTTTTTACGTCAAGTATAATCCACTCTAATATTATAAATGCGAAAGTAACTCTGTCTGTCTGTCTGTTACTCAATCACGCCTAAACTACTGGACCAATTTTCAAGAAATTTGGTATGGAGTTATTTTGATACACGAGATAGGACCTTGGCTACCTTTTATTTCGAAATATGTACCACGGGCGAAGGTAGTTATAAATATTTGAGCAAAAAAATGTAAAATCATTAAAATACCAGTCACATACAGCACTAAACAAACACTTATAAAATCTCACCTTCCTAAAGTCCATAGCATCCTGCTTATCCGTGACAATCTCTCTCAAATTAACGATATTCTTGTGATTCAGCTGCCGCAGAATCTTGATCTCTCTCACCGCAGTGATCGGGAAGCCCTCCTTCTCGTTTTCCAGTCGAACCTTCTTGAGTGCGACAAGCTGGCCCGTGTTCTTATCGCGAGCTTTGTACACTTGCCCGTACGTGCCTTCACCGATTTGGGTTATCACCTAGAAAAACATGTTCTATAGATTTGGTATGTCATGCATTCAATTTATTGGATATGTTCTAGAGATATTTTTGTGAATACTACTACAAACTGTTGATTTTTTTTAACTTCTGATTATTTATTAGGTTTTGTCGCATTACCCATATAAATAATAATAATTACTTAATAACCAAATTAATGCATTAATTTTATGTTAATATTTTATTCCTAAAAAATAAAAATCATTTTATTTGATACAATTAGATCTAGCCACAGTGTATAACTTAACATACCTCCTATCAAGTACCAATTTAAGTAATTTATTCAAGATTATATCAAAGAGACATAATATACAGGGTGTAATCGTTAAGTGTGCACAGGCGATTATTCCGTAAATATTGCAGATATCAAAAAACTTTAAACTGTTATCGAAAGCCCTTTACCAAATGAGTAAAATGGCAATAATAACTTTTTAAAAATAAAACGGGAAATATCCAAAAAATTTACATCAAACACGCCCATACATTTAGTATGAGATATGACTATCCCCAATATGAAAGGTTTTGTTATTATTTTTTTTTGGTTTTGTGCTGAAATTTTTTCGAAAATTTTATTGAAAATTCATTTAGAAACTGTAAATAGAGCTCGATGTGGAATACAATGGTATTCCAAAACGAGGATGTCACTTCGAACATTTGCTTTGAATACAAAATGTATGATAAATTAAATGTATGGGCGTGTTTGATGTACATTTTTTGGATATTTCCCGTTTCATTTTAGAAAAAGTTATAAATGTCATTTTACTCATTAGGTAAAGGGCTTTCGATAACAGTTTAAAGTTTTTTGATATCTGCAATAGTTACGGAATAATCGTTTGTGCACACTTAACGATTACACCCTGTATAATTTCTTACCTGGAAGCCATCAACACACTTCTCTCCCCAGTCTTTCGCGTGATGCGTAGCGGTGACCACGGGCACCACTTTCGAGCCGCGACGTTTTAATATGCGAGGCCTTTTTAATTTTGCACCACTCTGGTAGAGATATTACTTATTAATAACGAGATTATTTTAAAATAGAGTAAAAGAATGGATAATAGAAGGAATAAATATAACTTTACTAATTTTGTCACCATGGAATTTGGTTTCGAATATAGTAAACTTTGTAAAAACAATGAGTGAAATTTCATTTTTTAATTTGTTAAACCATCTACTTATAGTCTAAAGACAACTAAAGTCTGTTAAGATTATCACACAAAAATGAAATATTTATTAAATTTCCCTATTTTTTAATATTCATAATAACTAATTTGTACTCCAAGCCACTTAATAAGTGGTTAACAGTCAACAAAATATACAAAAACAACTTTATTCTTTAAGAATTAACGACACATATTACAAACTAGCTGCTCCACGCGGTTTCACCCCCTCTCCAGTTGGTCGTAGCGTGATGATATATAGCCTATAACCATCCTTGATAAATGAGCTAACACTGAAAGAATTTTTCAAATCGGACCAGTAGTTCCCGAGATTAGCGCGTTCAAACAAACAAACAAACAAACAAACTCTTCAGCTTTATATTATTAGTATAGATATAAATAAAAAAACATACATTACTGTCCTTTTTCCTGGTGAACACATGCGAGTATCTATCCGAATGGGACACGGGCGGTGGTGTTGAACCCTCCACTTCATCCCCACTTAGTTCCTCTGAACCCGGTATCACTATAAATATAATATTAAATTATTATTAGATCTACTGAAATTTTTATAATTTCAATAGATCTTATAATAATTTGTCGTATTTGGGTTAAATTAATAATTTTAAGGATTACTATAATAATAATAACAACTACGCGCGGTTGCTTCAAGCAGGATACCAAGATATAAGTAAATAGATTAAGCAAGTTTTATTTGGTGTTCATTTATATAAATTGAATGAATGAATGTTTGATAAACCTGCAATGCGCATTAAAATAAATTTCAATCAAGAACTTGTACAAACAAACAATGAATTGAACATTTATTGATCTTGATCTTTCTTATACAATTAATATGAAAAATAAGGCAACACTAAACTTGTACTTATTAAATGAAATGCGCATTATGTAAAGCTGAATTTTGTATCCTGGAAAATTACATAGATTTATTTTCAAGCAAGTTAATAAAAATACATACCAGGTGGCATAGGCAAGTTCATGATGCCAGTTTTCTTGGGCTTTTCTGGTTTTTTCACGGGACTGGGCGATGGAGTGCTCAGTGGACTCTCGTTGGCTAGAGTTTTAATGTCTTCTACCTGTAAAACATACAAATAAATTTGTAATTTTGAACTAGGTTATAAAAGTTAAAAATGGTAAAGTAATAATCCATTTTTTTTTGCACACATTATTGAAGTGAAACTTCTTTATCAGGGTTGGAAAAAAAATTAGTGTAACATTTTTTCGTTACGCGCCATCTTTTTCTTATCCCTACCACGCGTGATTCGACGTATTACTGTAAACTTGCATATAGGTAGTAAATTTTTTTTTTTAAATAAGGTCATAAAGAAGTTTCACTTCTTACGTGTGTACACTAGTACACGCACACATTTTTATTTACTGATGTAATAAATAGCACATCTAATTAATAAAGAGCTATTAAACTTATCTGTATCATTATATCTACAAGAACTTGTAATATTTCGCAAAAATATTTCATTGATTAAGGCCGTGTACGCGGTCCGTGCGCTGTTTGGCTCAAATATGTGATTTTTCAAACCAGATTGTCCATCAACCACTTATCTTACAAACATATGAATTACTAATAATTTTAGGGAATTTTATTGTCTATATAGTTAGTTAAGAGTTTTTTTCAATTAATACAGTATTTGTGAATACCATCAAGATAACTGAGCCGATGATTACTTGATTTCACTTTTAGTGTCAATTTCAAAGCTAAAAATATCTGAAATTGCTGACAGATCTAACACACATTTTTTTTTAACTAACTGCAAAAATCCTTATTAAAATAGTTAGTTAAAAGATTTTTTTAATTTGGACTCCTAACTTACGAAATTAAAATCCGAACAATGTGAATTTTTTTAGAAATTATAGTCGACAAAATGATTATTTTCACCAAGATATTTGACTTAGTTGAATATAATTTATACATATTGCAATAAAAGAACGTATTACTTATAAGATAAAATTTAAAAAATCAACTAAGGTACCTCTATTATTTTTCTACAATTTTTTTTAAAGTACTATAAAACACTGCGCGCGACCCGATTAAAATCAGTCGGCAGCGAGCCTTCCCAGAGAGAGGACATGTTGCTTGGCGCTCTCCTGTGGACCTATGATGTTCATAGTAAAAGGATAGCGCAAGCCGCGATCTATCGTAATAGATCGTGGAGATTTTGACTTGCGTTAAATTGAATAAGCCCTCTTAAGGCATTTTTATAACCGACTATGAATCAACTAATTACGAAATAGTATAATTGAAATAAGTATGAATTATTGTATCAAAACAAGTGTAATTTAAATTAAAAATTAAATCTGTGTTTATTCTGAATTCAATTTCCAAAATATTTATTTGTACATAATAATCGTTTTGTATATGTAATAAAGGTTTATTATTTCATATTTATATCATTACATAGTTTAAAACAAAGTCGCTTTGACTGTACCTATGTCCTTTTGTATGCTTAAATCTTTAAAACTACGCAACGGATTTTGATGCGGTGTTTTTTAATAGATACGAGTGATTCAAGAGGAAGGTTTTAGTATACAATTTATTAGGTTTTAGACAAAGCGGGCGAAGCCGCGGGCGGTAAGCTAGTATTTAATAATCGTTAAATACCTGAGTATTAGGCGGCATAGGCAGTTTTGTGAGGCTCTTGGGCTTAGGGAGCGGTGGTTGCTGACTATTGAGGAGCACACTTTCCACTACGCTACCACCCTTGGCCACTGTGTTGGTGATCGGTGGTGTGGATGTTGGCTGAAATAAAACGTTATTTTTAAACAGAGATGAAAATTCTTTAAAGAGATGAAAGTTCTTTAGTTTCATGATTTAGTCACCATAGTGCGTACTATGCGACCTTAGTGACTACAAACCGATCTCAGTGACTATAGTGACCACTGAGCGACCTTAGTGACTATAGTGACCACAAAGCGACCTTACTGACGACATATAGTGACCATTTAACGACTTTAGTGACCCCTGAGCGACCCAAATGCCTTTAATGACTAATATGCGATCTTAGTGACCACTTGCCATGCTATTCTGTTATTATATACCTCTTCCCCATTAGTCTCCGCATCCCCATTAGCCGTCACAGGCTCGTCTGGTGGCTGCGGAGGTTCTGGTGGTGGTTCCTGTGGTGGTGGTGCTGGAGGTTGGGGTTGGGAGTCTTCAGCGAGCGGCATCGGAATGTCCACCACGTCCTGGCCCTTGGGGTGCGTGTCACCGTTCTCTTTGGACGCCTGGAGGAGTGTAATAGATATTTGGATCACAGTTGTAACGCGTCATTTCGATATTTGTGTTATTAAAACTGTGTGTGTTATAGAAACATTAAAGCTTCATTACAATAAAATAGAAGAACTAGAAGAATCAGAATCTAGGCATCATACAAATTATATAATTTATTATTTTTCTACTGTTATAAATATGATTTTTTTGCAACCTTTAGATACTTCACTTAACCAATACTGTTGCAATGATATTTTTAATACTTCTACATACTTTTTTATATTTTATTTTATAGTCTCCGCATGCAATATCAATTATTTGCACAATGCAACACTAATCTATACTAATATTATAAAGCTGAAGAGTTTGTTTGTTTGTTTGTTTGAACGCGCTAATCTCAGGAACTACTGGTCCGATTTGAAAACTTCTTTCAGTGTTAGATAGCCCATTTATCGAGGAAGGCTATATACTATCACGCTACAGGAGCGGAGCAATGCGAGTGAAACCGCGGGGAACAGCTAGTATTAATTATAAATTTCCACATTACCTGCGTAGAACTATCAGCCGTTGCATTGGATAGTTCGTCTATCGTCAGAATGTCCGCGTTGTTGATGGACGCCGTGCTCGACATCGCACCCTGAGACTCTTCCTCCTTTTGGTTCAGAATCTCTTGCAGTTTCTGGTTAAGAGCAGATTATATTATGTGAAGGCATTCTTTACAAATTATTTTTTTTTCCATAACCATATTCTCTTTACAACAAAATAGAAAATGGGTGAATTGACAAAATTTTTATGATATTTATAGTTTATTAAAAAAAAAACAGCAACTACTACTTACACTATAATACTTTTATAAATTTATACTAGCTTACCACCCGCGGCTTCGCCCGCTTTGTCTAAAACCTAATAAATTATATACTAAAACCTTTCTCTTGAAGCACTCTATCTATTAAAAAAAACCGCATCAAAATCCGTAGCGTAGTTTTAAAGATTTAAGCATACAAAGGGACATAGGGACAGAGAAAGCGACTTTGTTTTATGCTATGTAGTGATTTTGAAAAAACCAGCAATTTGACGTAAGAATAAGTAACACTTTTATCAATTTATTAATATATCAAAATAACCTTAGCTCTCTTATGCTTGTCCTTGACCAGTTCAGCAAACAGACTGGTATCGCTGATCTTCTCCTTGAAGTCTATCCTACGCTGCAGAACGTTAGTCGGCGGGCTCGGCGAGTCGTGCCTGCTTCTGAAAAAAACATGTAGTATTTAGAAGATTAAAAAAAACTTCATTTTGTGAAATATGTTTTGTTTTTTTATGGTTTGTTTGATTTGCAATAACTACTCCAAAGATCAATAAAACAAGTATTTAGGAAAAAAAGTGATTAAAACCCTCTATGTTCACCCCTCACGAAAAAGAAATTGTTTATAACAAGAAATAGTCCAATTTTTCAAAAAGTATGTTTAAAAAATTGCGTCATGTCAACCTCTATTTCCTAGAAAAGTGATGGGCTGATGGCACTTCTATTTAATCACGTACGGCTGTTTAGCAATTTTTCTTGTGCAAACATTTAAAATCATAAAAGGTATTTGGTCGAACCTTTTTTTTATTAGTTTTAATCGCAACTTATATGTCATACAATATCATATCTGGACAATTATTTATATCTAGATATCCATTGAGATATACATATGGAGACGTCACCGCCTACACCACTTATGTTCCGCTCAACATACGCCATATGGCGTAACTGCACGCTCATTTTATATTTGTTTTAAAGTGAAACGCATCAAATATGCCTTCGTGTGTGTTACGATATTGCACAAATAATACAAATAATACGGAAAAGTGCAAAGGAATAACTTTCATCGGTAAGTACCTAACTATTTAGATAATAATTTTTAAAACTTAGTTAGAGCAAAAAAATGGCGCACAGATATTGTTCGTGGTGTCTCCTCCATACGTAGTAATATTATCTCAATGTAGATATCTAGATAATATTACCTGTGCCGATCCCGACTGGGCTCCTTATGCTTGGTTCGGTGTCGCGGCGGAGATGACGAGCGTCGCTTAGTGCGTGACGCTGAACGGCGACGCTTGAGCGAACTGCGGCTGTCCGACCTGGGGAAGAATTTAATTTAATTAATTTCGGTTTAAAGAACTTTATTAATCTCACAAACAAGAACAATACAATATGATCTTTTACAAATATGAGAAATAACAATTTTGCAGTTAGTATAATACAATCAGCTATCGAAATTAGTTAAGCATGTCTTTAATTTATTTTTAAAAATAGTAGTTGATGAGAACCGAAAGAAGAACCGACAAGAAACTCCATAGTTGCTCTTTTAAATCATGTCAGTATAACAAAATTCGTAACTGCATATATTACTTTATTTCATACTAACTTTCCGCCGGCGGCTTCGGCCGCGGTTTCAAAGAAAAACTCGCATATTTCCCGTGGAATTTCCGCGATAAAACCCATCCTATATTACTCGTGGACAATGTAGCTTTCGAATGGTGAAAGAATTTTTAAAATCGGTCCAGTAGTTTATGAGCCTATTCATTACAATCAAACAAACAAACAAAGTTTTCCTCTTTATAATATTAGTGTAGACAATGTAGTGGCTAGTATACAGTTACCGGTGGTGCAGGCGATGGTCCCGGTGTCGCTCCCGCTCGCGGCTGCGGCGGCGGTGCGGGCTGCGCTTGCGGTGCCGCCGCGGGCTGAACTCGCGGCTGCGCGACTCGTGCACCGGCGAGTCTGTGCACGATAATATATATTTAATTATTTAGGGTATTGTTTCAAGGCTATTTCATTGGTCACTTCAAAATTCATTTGTTTTGACGTTTAAGCTATTGCATAGCTTCTATCGCGGGCCTTGAGCGCGGGGACCGAATCTAGAAATTCCGTAACGAAAAAACCTCACGCTCCCCACTTCCGACGGGCTCGGAGGTGTGGCTTGAAGGCATGCTATGCAATAGCTTTACCACGGCAGTCCCCGAGTGCCACACGTCTTTTTTATATTTTTGTCTTCAACTAGATGGACAGTGTCCATTGGACACCCTGACCAGGATGGCTAGAAGCTACTGAATGTAGACAGTCTTTGGTGGAGACTGTTGTCCAGAGGTGTTACGGATGACATTACCATGTCAATTATTATTTTTGTTTTCGTTTTTTTAACCTTTCACATTTGCATACTCTGGTTTCTCTTCAAAACATATAAATTCTTTTACACTTGCATAAACTAAGGGAGTGATTGAACAACCATGATGTTTCCATACTGCAAACCGCAAGTCTTTGAAGTTAAGTTTAAAGAGCAGTTGAGTTTAAAAAGATAAAACCATAATTTTACCTGAAATAACCATAACTTCGTTAGCCAGCCTGTGCTGCTCATGCCAGTATTCCCTACGACGGCTCTCATATTCCTCGTTATCAGAATCTATAGTCACAGTATCATGGTATGGTGGAATGGATGGTGTGTGCGGTGTGGAAGACTTCTGCCGCCTTCTGCTTGTGCTACAAATAGTCGACAATTTGTTAGAATAATTCTAATTTAAAGTAATTAGAACTAATCTACTAATATTATAATACTAGTCAATCGGGCCTCAGGGAAGATTTTTTAGAATTTTTTTAACAGTTATTATACTAATCCAAGCAGACTCAAAACCAAATCTTTCAAACAATCTGAGTTATAATAGTTTATATTCTCCTTCATGCCTTTATGTAAAATAAGTTTCAAAATGCATTTGCTGGAATAACAAAGCCAACTTAAGGGACTGACAAGACCAAATTTAACACAGAGCACAATATCACTTAGGTATATTTTATTTATTTATTTTTTTTTTTTTTTTGATGGGTTAGATTAAATATCTTTTCTTAAAAAACTGCCCAAATAAGCTGCAATTTGGTCATGTCAGCCCCTTAACATAATATAACAGTTTGAATGTAACTAACTACTGTAGTACATTATTTTATGTAATAAAAACATTTTTCTATAAAAGATTTCATATACTATGAAACAAATAACCTTACAATATCTAACTTAATATTAACAATTAACAAATAATTAAAAGGCTTACCATAAGTCAATACTGATTGCATGAAAAGAAATTAAATTTGTTAATGATGAGGCATTATAAAATGATTGTTACATACACAATTTCTTATTCCAAAAAAGCTTTTCTTGAAGTATCCAAAAGCTGGGTAAATAAAGTAGTTTAACTGTTTTAGTTATAAGCACCATAATTTGATCCAAGTTATAAAATATAATTAATTTTAAGTAGATTTATTTGACAAGGTCATATATAATTAGAGATAGAAATACTAACATAGAACTTAAAACTCATGACATAAAAGTAAAACATATTTTTGGTTTTTAATTTAGTTGGTTCAGTGGAGTTATTATATTTTATAGAGCAAAGTCTGAGATATTGGTTGTTTACATGATGATAAGATTATCAGAATATTTAAGTTAGTACAAAACACACTCTATGCATTTTAAATGTTGGTAAATGCTATAAGGGTAATAAATATAGAGATAAATTGGTGATTTACCTGATTAATGGAGATCTCTCACGTAGTGGAGAATATGGTAATAAGTTGTGTGGTTCATGATGATCAATCCTATGCCTCGGTGATATGTCATGTCTGTCCCGCAATATTGGCGGGGTCGTAGGGGAGACAGGAGAACATGAACCATTATGGAGCGGTGAGGACGGTTTCTCCCATTCGCTTATAGGCACTTGTGTGTACCGCTGCGGCGTCGGCGGCCTAGCGGTCTCGGTCAGCAAGCGATCGTCTGGCGACACGCTCTCTAAGCTTGCGGACTTCGATCGATGTTTGGACCTCTTCTTTTTCTTCTTCTTGTCCTTCTTTCTTTTCCCCTTCTTCTTGTAACGATCGAACTCCAGCTCATCGTCGTAGTCCAGGTCGCGCTTCTTCCTCGCTGCTGAAGAAGAATCACGGATGAGAGCGTATTCGTCCGCAGCCCGACGGCTCGTGGTCGTGACCGAGATCTTGTTGTCGAGAAACGTGCGGACCGAGTGGGATTTCCTGGTTCTATCTAGGTCGTCGGCAATGTGCCTTCCGATCGAACTAGCCTCGCTCTCGATCTCGCCGGCCTCCGGGGCCGACAGATCCTCGGAGCTCACATCGGAATACTCCACCAGGGGTTTAACTGAGTTACTAGTAGCATAAGATTGATCGTGTGTACCGCTGGAATGACTCCTGTGCTTCTTGTGCGAATGTTTCTTATGTTTCTCCTTGTGGTGCTTGCTATGTCGCTTGTCGTGGCTCCGCTCCATGCTGGACGACGGCAGCTCCACGGTGTCTGCCAGTTTTATCTACATCAACTGAAAACCAAAAAAATAATTTTTCACTTGGCAGGCATACTTAGGACACATTTTTTTTTTGAAATCGTTTTACAATAAAATATGTAATATTAAAAATATATAGGAATCAAAATTAAAATTTAATTCTATTTTTATTATCAAAGCCAAAATAGTGAACAGTTACGTGTGCTAAAAATAGACCTCTTAAATATCTATAAATCTACTAAATTGCGTCTAATATAAAGACTAGAACAGAAAATTACATGCAACTACACAAAATATAAATAAAAATGACTTACCTCAAAAATAAACGGACGTGGGTCCATGGGAAGCACGATTTTGATTTGCAAAAATACTAGGACTAAATTGGTTTAGGCAGGACTTTAGTTCTTTAAATTATGGCTATTTTATGCAGCCAATATTATTGTATTCTAATTCTTTAAAGCTTTATGAGCTTTATTTTGCTAATCATGATCATAAAAAGCGCATTATTCATGTAATAACATCGGATTATTTTATTACGGATTCAAGAATGTCGATTTCTGGTCAGCCATTTGCTTTTGCATTTCATCATAGTTTTGTGGTGTTGTCATATGACGACAAACAACATCAAACTTCTCGAATGCCGAGAAGTCGATTTTAACCGATTCAACTTGTCAAATCCGATAAAAATCACAAATTAATATTTTTGCTTTATTTAGCATAATTTCTGTAATTTTACGGATTTTATGTACCTACTAAGTTGAACCAAGTTTGCACTAAATAATAATCTGTTCTCCGTTTAATGTAAGTAATTTTTAATCACTTCAATAGCTTTATTTTTTTATTAATTCTCACCGTGAAAGATATTTCATAAAATTATCAATTTAATACATAAATTAACAATTGTCATTGCTTTCTAATAAATTATTTCATAACTTTTAAAAAGAATCAAGAATCGATGTGGAGAAAATCGTTTATAGTTTATTCCATTTTTTTATCAAATGTGCGTAAATTAGAATTTCAACAATTGTGTAGTGTTGTTTATTTTTATATACTTTATTTTTATATGAATTTTAAGCAGTAAGCAAGCCAGTTTACATTTTATTAATGACTTAACAGCTAGAATACCTAACTCAAAAGACCAGAATCATGAGAATTGCAAAAGTCAATATTTTTTATCTGTGACTGCGTGCGATTGCTTTGCGTCCTACTACAGAAGCATTATTTTTTGCAATAATCAAAGTTAAATCTAGATTTTTTGAAGAATATATTTGTTTGAAGTTAATTTACAAACTGCAGTTATTAACGTAATAAAGTCGCAAATAAATTATATTGGTGTAAAGTATATATACCTTATAAATATATTTGTGTGCATGGCTTGAGTTCATTGCGAATTTGTGAAGTCTCCCAATATGGGAAAGAGATTTGAAATATTTTAGTGATATTAATTAAATATATATAATATAAACGCAAGAGGCGCACACCTGGTATATTCGACAGATTTTGTGGTGCATAACTATGGTTATGATTGCGAGTCGAAGCATTGAGAAATATTCGGCATGCTGACACCGTAACAAATTCGAAAATATGTAAATAAACATGAACGATATAGATATTAAAATAGTGGATTCACCGAAAGACCGGTTAGTGGGAGCTGCGGAGTCGCCCTTGCCGGAAAACTCGGGTGAAAATGAAGTTGATCCATTGTGCATTGACGAAGAAATGAGCTCCGCGAAGGAAGCAGAAGACACCGCTGATAATAAGGTGGAAACAAATGAGAATGCGGGTAACTGTGATGATAATGCCAAAGAAGAGAGTTTAAGCGAGAGTGCAAGCAAAGGTGGTGATTTGGGAGAGCAACAGGAAGAAACAAAAGGTAAGATCTTTTTTCTTATTTAGAATTCAGAACTGGGCTTGGTACACTTTTATTTTATCCATAGTGCAGCATTAACAGGGAACAGGGAAGTAAATATTGAATGAATTAAAAAAAAAACTTATTCTTGATCTTGACATGAGCTAATTGATGGAAAAAATTTACTGCAAAATAAATATTTAATATTTTTAGTGATTGAATAAATGGGATAATTCTTAAATAATTAAATGTCCAATTAAATGTTTTCTTGTGTATTATTCTACCCAAGTGTACATAACATACATTTAAGAATTTTTTTTTATAGAAGAATAATTTGTTTACATTATTTTTGTCTCTTATAAATTAAATATAAGAATCTATACTAATATTATAAAGAGGAAATTTTTGTAATTATGTATGTATGTATGTAATGGTTCGCACAGACAATCTTTAGACCCTGAGAAAGAACACAGGCTTCCCTTTATTGCGAAATATGTACCACGAGTGAAGCCAGGGTGGACCTCTAGTGTAATATAAAAGTAGATTAAGTAATAAAATCATGTCTATTATTATCTACTTAAATATCCAACATTGTTCTTCTTTTTTCTTCAATATACAATTGTTTATCAATACCCAAAAGTATTAACTACTAAGTGAACTGTTGAAGTGAAAGTAACTTAGTGGTAGACTTGCTTAGAATTTCTTTATTATATTTGTTGACATTTGAAAATGAACAGACATATTTTGTTATCTTCTGCATATATACTATTTATGTGTTTATTTTTACTAGTAACAGGCACTGAAATTCAACCATAGCTGTAAACCAAACAGAAAATATATTATGATACTGTGTGTAGTGTTTTTATATTGATTTAATTACATTATGCATTATTTCCAAAAGCATAGCATTATGCACTTCTTTTTTATATAAAACTAGCTTTCTGCCCGCGGCTTCGCCCGCGTTTTAAAGAAAACCCCTTCCCGTAGGATTTCCGGGATAAAACCTATCCTATGTCCTTTCTCGGGTATCAAAATATCTCTATACCAAATTTCATGCAAATTGGTTCAGTAGTTAAGGCGTGATTGAGTAACAGGCAGACAGACAGAGTTACTTTCGCATTTATAATTATTAGTTTGGATTATATTGTGCCAAATTTCATACTCTTCAAATTGTTGTAAAAAACGGATACCAACTTTTCGCTTCATGTATTAAGCTCTGTAGACAATCCTTCTTAAATGTATAATATTCAAGTATTTCATTTGTCTCATATATCCATAAATGAATTAATCCTGTGTCTGTCTAAGTAATTTTATGTGAGGATTTAAATTATAAAATTAAATGCAAGCAAAGACGAATCTAACAAATAGAAAAACGTTAAAGTCTGGTCAGTCATTCTTGACATTATGTAAGTGAAACTTATAAAATAGAAAGAGCTGGAAAAATTTGATTGCTAAAAATCATGATCATAAAGCCTTGGGTAGGTAGGCCTAGTTGTTAATCAATTAAAACATGAAAATTATATGGATAGATTATAGCAGCTTCTTCTATTGTTTTAGAAACTACTAAAGAGGACACTAAAGTTTTCATTAAAATTCCACAAGAGGATGCAAAAACTTCAGAAGTTGTTGAAATTAAGAATGAGACAACGGAGCCTGAGGTAGCAATAGTTAGTGAGGAGAAAGAAGAGCCACCGGTAGAAGTGAAAAGCAAAGAGGAGAAGAAACAAGAGAGAGAGAAGAGAGAGAGTGAGACAGATGTTCAAATGTTAGAAGCGCCAACTGAGAAAGTAGATAAGGAACCAAAAAGTACGCAGCCTGTTAATGGGGATATTAAGGTAAAATTTCTTGATTGTTTTCATGTAACTACATATTTAAATTACACAAAGCAATTTCGCACTTAAATTACACAAAGTAGGTCTTTGTCTTTGCCATAACTTTGTCTTTGTTTTTGTTATGAACACCCCCTAAATAATCTAACATTTGTAATATTCCGATTTTTTTCCAGTTATTGTATATCAGCTCAATGTATTATTTTATAACTTTAATTTGTAACATCTAAACCTTTTAAAAACAGGAGGAACCTGTAAAGCGGCGATCTAGCGAAGACGTGGACACGGAATCGCCTCTAAAGAAACTGTGCCAAGAAGTCGAGAAAACGTTTCCACAACACGATATTATGATAAACGATTACATACAAACAGCAACTAAGAACAACGTGGACGAAATACAGAGGCATACGGAACAACTGCTCTCGGAAATACAGACGTTACGCGAGTTAGCTCAAAAGAAGGAACATGAATGGAACAATATATTACATCTTAAGAAGGTCAAAGAGGAAATTCTACTACGGCTCTTAAGGCGAAAACAAGTGCTATCCTTTGAGAAGTCGGCTGATATTAATGGGGCGGAGAGAACTGATCCATTCGACTATCTGAACCAAGCTAAGAACCTCGCTATAGATAAAAGCGATGAAATATCCGGTTTAGCGTTGAAACAACCTGGATCACTCAATCCCATGATGCAACCTGTGATGCCAGTTACGACGCATTTCAATTTAATGTCAGGGTTGCCACCGCCATATGACAAAACTGCGCATATGCAGCAGATGTCCAAACCAATGTTCCCGCAAGGTTTAATGATGCCTGGGCCGTTACCAGGGTTTCCTAGAGATATGAACGGTCAGTTGCCGTCTAGTTACGGTATGCCGATGGGCCGTCAAGGACCGACTAAAGATGTGAAGTCAATAATAGCGGATTATAGGCAGAGGAATCCGGAAATAGCTCCTAGGAGAGGAAGACGAATGAAGTCGATAGTGAACCCTAATATTATGAACCCAAGGCCGATAGCGCCGAAAATGGATAGTGTCAATAATCTAGGAAACCTAAATATGCTGTTCAATAATTTGGATATGGTAAGTGCCTCAAGCTATTTATTAGATAATGTTTTTCTTTTATTTTAAAGAAGTTTAGTATGTTTCTTTCAGTTAAGGTTCAATATTTATGAATTGACGAATCAATATAATATTATGTCTCGATCCCACAAGTATATCTGCTGTTATACCTTCAACCAAAAATGTACCTATTTTATTATCTTTCTTTACACACAAACAATAGTGTACATAACTTTGTCTATTACCAAATAATAAACATACTCATGTAACCAATAATACATGGTTTTCGAATTTACATGCATTTGCATAAAAAAATTAATTATAGTGATTAAATAAACTTTTGCCCTTTAATCTGTGATGTACCTCTGGAATATCCAATGAATACAGATTGTTCTATAATGAAATGATGATTTATAGAATGATAGATTATTTTAATAATTATTGTTATTATGTAATACACATTCGTAGTAATACGTAATTGCGCACATTCTTTTATTTATTCTTACTAATAAATACTTGAATTATCGAGAAAACATTTAATGTACTTCATTTGAAATGATACTAAGTTCCTTGAAGGTGACTAAAGTCATAATTACGATTTTGAATAATCGGTTTCTTTTATTTTATTTTTTACGTATGTACTGACGTTCGCAAATTATAGAAAACTATGTACGTAAAGGTTTACGTAGTTTTTATCAGAATTTTGAAGTCTGATCAGTATTTCTAACTTGTCATATTTAGTTTATACTAGAATTCAACAAATAACAATATTATCTGCTTTATTACTAAACATAGCTCAAGCTAAGTCGCATCTTATAATACAAATACTTAAAGACATGAATCCTATTTATCCTAAATATCACCTTACCTCCATAAAGCATAACCTCATAAACTTACTTCATAACACAAACTTCCACACTCAAATGACACAAACACAATTCCAGAATCAAAAGGCGATGCTCGAACGGCTCCAACAAATGCAAGTGGGCAGTCTACCCAACGGCCTATCCTTCAAAGACGTGCTAGTTCAATTCGCGAACATGCAGCAACCAGGCATGATGCCCAGTAGAATGGATATGCCACGGCCAGAACACATCAGGCCGGAGAGACGAAGGCCAGAAAGGAACGAAGAACACATACAGAAGCAAGCGGAGAGAATGGCGTCTCCGAGTCCAAGATTGCCACCTCCACCGCCGTACCCAGAAATTTCGTTGTTGCCTGTCACCACGAGTCACGATACCGGACAAAGCCAGCAGAATTCGTTGCTGCACGGGATTTTGACTAAGGTATGTATGGTGGAGAGAGAAGTAAGGATCAAAATGGAATGAAACTATTTTGATGGTTGAATCGGGTTGAACATTTTGTGGGTAGGTATAAAAATAGGTGGGAATATAATTAGGTTTCGTTATCTAGCTTTCAGTTATATAATATTATCTGTTATGGGATTAATTAAAGTTCAAAAATTTTCGAATACTTCAAATACTTTTTGATACTTTCTTTCAGAAAATCGGTGAAGGAAAATGATTTGACTGCGTCAAAATAGTTTTAATTCACACATTACTAATGCCACAGCTTATCATTTTCATTTAGCTTGCAATATTATCGTACATATTTAAATGAAACCATTTAATCTATTTAGCTTTTATAGATCCTATATCTAGCATGACCAAGAAGGGGCGTACTCTGAATACGATTTAATAAAAAAGTTTTATAATATCGACAAAGTCGAGCAAACTCGTCCATCCCGCAACGCATTCCAAGTTGAAATGATTGGATTAGCTTGAATGAGTGTTGCCAACCTTCCAGCAGGCGTCTCCTGCGTCTCAGAGTTACTCGCCGACGTTGGCAAAACTGCTTACGTCACCGGACGGAACACAGAGTGCACCACCGTTGCCAACTTTCGGTCAGGCCAAGGTACCATATGACGTAAGGAAATAAGACGCAATTGGTGTACGAATTGGCCTCGATCATTCCAAATTCAAAATTTCTAGTTTTAAGACAAAATTCTATCCAGCCTGTGTTTAGTTTAGATGAGTGAGGTGTTTCGCGCGGTTGCGATGTTTTTTTTTTGGTAAATGGCAATACTCATTGATTAACAAAAGCATTCGAAGCCACATTTTCATATTTGTTGCAGTACAACACTAGTTTTTGATGTCGAATCACTTCACCAAATTTAATGTTAATCATAGCATAATGCACTACAGTATTAAAAATGGGGGTCGATAATGAAATAAACAGTTTGTTAACGAAATGCTTGTGCATGCTTATGTATGCGGCATTGCGACTGATATAACTGAAAATTTGGGAACGATGTTATGATGTTTTTTAGTTGTTGTTATGAAAAGCTGTAAAATTTGTGCAGAATTGTGGCGAAATAACGATAACACCGGTGCAGCCGACACCCCCACCGCCGGAACCGCAGACACAAGATAAAGCGGAAGTTGTGCAGTTGGTAAGTTTCATTGACTATTATTTTTATTTATTATTTTCTCGAATAGCAAAGAGCAGGTAGAGTTTACCTTTGTTTAGGTTTTACGTAATATTTTTCCAAAGATTTTAATCTATCGAAGTGACCGTCAAATTTAAATCGGCCTGTTAAACTTTCAACTATCTACAAACGCTAGGGCAACGCAACGCAAGGGCCATTTACAAACGCTTGCAGTTGTTTCATAAATAAAATAAAAAAGCCTTTATTCTCAATTCACAATGGTTTCTTGTCATGTCCGAAAATTAATTTTCCCTAAACGTCTGTTAGGAACAGCTTTGAGAGTAGAGTTGCTTTTTATATCTACATGGTTTTCTCTCCAATTCCAGGACGACGAAGAGAGCCCTGCCTCAGAGGGTGAAGCGGCCGGCTCCGGCGCGTCCGGTGCGTCCGGCGCGTCCGGAGCGTCCGGCGCGTCCGGCGGCTCGCCGTCCGGCGCCGGCCGGCTCGTGATAGACGAAGCGGCGGACGACACGCCGCTGTGCCAGGGCTGCAGGGCTCGGGACGCGCAGTTCGTGTGCGCCGGCTGCGCCAACCAGTGGTACTGCAGCCGGGAGTGCCAGGTGTGTGGACATTCATACATACATACACATGATACACATACATACACATACGTGCACAAATATGCACACACATACGCATTAACACACGGGTATACACATACGCACAACATACGCATACACATATACGAAGACACTTACGACTAACATACGCAGACACTAACGCATAACATACATACACATATACGCACACATACGCACGCATGTACGCACACATACGCACGCATATACCCACATGTATACTCACACACATACGTAGATACGCATAACATTAGCAGACACTTACGGACTCATAACCACTCCTCCAAACGAAGGGCGGGACAATATGGCGATAATTAATATACCTCGCTCACAAACGTGTTCTAATCACGAAACATAAATGGTCATACCACAAAACAATTTAAACACAGTCTAACTTTAAACCAGGGATCTGTCACTTTAATAGTTAGTTTATCTATGTGAAATACGACAAAACCAGATTTAAGAAAACCCGCGCTTAAAGATAAACCCTGTCTTAAAACTTGTGTGACTGAATGAGTATCGTGGTTGTGTGTCACTAAACAGTAAATGCAAAAAAAAAATGTGTGCGTGTACTAGTGTACACACGTAAGAAGTGAAACTTCTTTATGACCTTATTTTTCAAAAAATAATTTACTATATGCAACTTTACAGAAATACGTCGAATCACGCGTGGTAGGGATAAGAAAAAGATGGCGCGTAACGGAAAAATGTCACGCGTAACGAAAAAATTTTCCAAACCCGATAAAGAAGTTTCACTTTAATATTTTTTTTTCCAACCCCGATACAGAAGTTTCAGTTCAAAAATATATTAATTTCGATTTTTATTCAATTTTAAAATAAAACTTTCAGGTAGCAGCATGGGACGACCATTCAGAAATGTGCTCCGGTTGAACGGCATGTGTTATTTAAGGTAAATAAGTTAGAACAAATAGGATCGCGTACTCGGGCGGTAGATTTTGCCTTATATATTTATATTGTAACGTGTTTTCATTGTATTCGGATGGATAATATAGACAAACAATGTCACAATTTTAATAATTGTGAATGTGGCGGATATAAAAAAAATTCCTTTTCCCAATGTTTCTGTGTTTGTTTAGTGTATAAAAATTCTGGTCAAATAATTTACGTGATGAAAACTTATTTTGAAAGTCTATGAAACAAAAAATTGACATTAGAAAGACAGATACAAAAATTCGGGAGCATTATTTAGTTTTTCTTATGTTTGTGGTAAATCTAACATTCGCCTTATTGTCTTGAAACCAATATTTTTAGTTTTAGCTTCACTTCTACAACGTGTTAATTGCACCAATAATAATATTAACAAAAGATAATACGTCGTTCGTCTGAATGCAATGAAAATACTCGAACTTATATACATAATGGGTGAATCTCTCTAGTATACAATGGTTCCTCGCGTAAAAGGTGCACGATTTTGCGTGATAAACTTTAGTCATTTTATTATTATAGAGAAAATTTAATTTTTAACAGCAAAAATTGTAAAAAATCTCATATATCATATATATTTTGTATATCATCATCTAGTTCAAAACTAAACAAAACTGACTTGTATCATAGAAAATAGACAATTAATGAATATTAATTACCCTTATACATATTGTAAAATAATATTTTTACTTCTTTTTCATATTCTTGATTAAAGTTGATTACGCAAAATATCGACATCTCATACGCACAATAAAATAGTTTCTGTTTACGCCTAAGATAGTATGTTTCTCGATTTTAATGTAAAATTCAACTTTTTATCGATTCGTTTAACGTAAAAGACAATATGGGAAACGTAATATGCACATAACATTAATATATATGAAGAAACAGTAAATATTAATTATAAATAATGGTTAAACATAAATAAATAATATGATAAACATACTTTCAGTATTTCATAACTGTTTACAAACCCTTTCCCAGTATTTTTCATTACAAATAAATGTCTTCTAAATGTGTGAAATTGAAAAAAATGAGTTTACATTCTTTTTATAAAACTTAAATGGCGGGAAATTTTGACGCATTGACATTGAGATTAATATTTCGTATGGAGGAGACACCACGAACAAAATCTGTGCGCCATTTTTTTGCTCTAACTAAGTTTTAAAAATTATTATCTAGTTAGGTACTTACCGATGAAAGTTATTCCTTTGCACTTTTCCGTATTACATATTTGTATTATTTTTGCAATATCGTAACACACACGAAGGCATATTTGATGCGTTTCACTTTAAAACAAATAAAAAATGAGCGTGCAGTTACGCCATATGGCGTATGTTGAGCGGAACATAAGTGATGTAGGCGGTGTCGTCTCCATATGTATATCTCAATGCGCATTGACCTTTTTTTTTTCAACTTCGGGCGTCACTTTTTTGTCTTACATTTTTTAACGATAGAAAATTGAATAAACATTTGTACATACTATGTAACAACGATGCTTATTTTTGTCATAATAATTCGGAGTTAGGCTTATCTTAATTAGGTCATTCCTTGATATGCTAGAGTAATAAATTATTTATGTATCGATTTAATTTATTTTTTACCAACGAAACACTGAGGGAGTCTTATTTTTCGAATATAGAAACACAAAACATTCATAATAGAAATTCATATAAAAAACCATTTCTATTAAATGTAGAAAAAAAGATTACTTAATTTCTACGCATTCGTATTCATATTCATGCGAAATGTACTTTTTCAATACTATACAATCACTAGAGGAAAAAAAAATCTAAATTATACAAAATAATTGAGAATTGCAGTAAAAATTAATTATCGAATCATAATGTCAAAATAATTGAATGTTATAACTGCTTCGAGAATCTTTTATTTACAATATGTATATGAAAAAGGTTACACTAAATACAGATTAAATATTAAAAGACAATTAACTCATTTTGACAGAAAATCATTCTCATTAGACTAATATAAAAACTCAACTGTTCATTAAATGTAGTTTTAGATGTAAGCGAATTGAAAAATTTATTACTGTCATGTAAATAATATACATTGTCTCATTTATTTCACGTGTACATAAAACCAACAACTTTTTTATATATTTAGTTACTGGCCTTATTTACTAAATGGACTTTTAACTGTAGAATGGAGCAAGAATATGTATGTATAGGTAGGTTATAAGTATGTACAATAAAACGTAAGTACATGAAATAAATAAGACAATGTTATTATGAAGATGGGATTTAATTTTCATACGAAACAACTTCACCAAATAGTTTGTGCCTTTTATCAACGTAAGCAATATATATTTTATTTTAAGGCGGTATTCCGGACACTCGCCTGTAATATACCATTGTGATATAACTGTATTTTATGTACTTACTTATTAATATTAAAAAAGCGAATAAAAATTCATGAATGTCTTTGCCGAAAATACGCGCCAAAACATATTACTTTTATAATCTGCATTTTATTAAAAAAAAAAATTGGCTGTTTGTAAAGTAGGTTTACGATCGAGATGTTTACGTGATAACATAATGCAGTGGCAGCGCTCGAGATGAGACGGGAGATCGGTCCGTCTCTCTCTCGTTATACCTGCGATCGCGCTCGTGAGGTTTTGGTGTGACACAAGTTTCTGAACATGTCACCCGACTAAAACGATTTTAAAGACGTTATCACGTCAAAAAAATAAATAAAAATCGATCATTCAGTGTTGATGACATGTAGTTGTATTACAATGGTATACAAGGACATGTATTATAATTTCATGAAAACAACTAATCTAATAGATTAAGAATCAGTTTTAATAAAAAAAAGTATTTCTTTAATCCTCGCTCAACCGCAGCAATATTAGAACTGCTGTAATAAACCACTATTTTTTTATTTATTTTTTTATTTATTTTTTTATCTATTTGACACTAAAATACGTTCCTGTTTACTCTATGCTTTTGGCTGTATGGTAAAACGCCCTAGTCTAAATTTATATAGAGTATTTATAACAGATAAAAATATATGAAACTAATTTGTAATCTGTGGTTTATTAGCGCAGTAAGGATTTAATAATGTAGTCTAACTGTAAAATATATAGCTTGCTTTAATTTCTATATATTGCGTGGTTGAGCTGTAACTTTAAATCTATGTGAAAAAAGAGTGTGTGTACTTATGTACACGCGTTAGAAGTTATACTTCTTTGGCGTATGGAAAAAATACTGAATATACAACTTGAAAATAGTTATCAATTTTCATACCACCTAGAACTAACTTCATGCTGTTAAATTTAGGTGTCGGTGTGCGCGCGCATCGTAAAAATTCACCATCATTTTTCTCCATCGCGCCAAAAGAAGTATAACTTCAATAATAATAATTTATAGACTTTCAACATTTTTGAAATAGTGTTTTAGTAACGATCAAATCTAACTAGAGTGTCACAACTTGGCGTAGTTCGTTCAGTTTTTAATTTATTTATTTTATACATTTTTTTATATATCGTTAGATGGTAGCATTTATTCCTAACGTTATAGGGTGCATATTTGAATGCCATTTGCAATACACTGTTTTTTCTACTTCTACTTTTTGAAATTGGCGCCTTTTCATAGTAGTAAACAAAATAATATCTTTAAAGAAATTAAAAAATAGCTAATTCGACAATTTAAAATGAAGCCAAGATAAATAAATCGTTATAAATTAATCTTTATATGTTTTTGATGATTAATGACGGAATTGTTTTTCAGTACCAATAAATTAAATCGCGCTTAAATATCTTGTAATAATTTTTTTATTTTTATTTATTATTTCGCCATTGTGCCGCTCGAGTTAGTAGCATTATGTTTCCGACCGTGCCAAACACTATACAAGCTATTCTTGTGATTATTATTTATACGCATCCGATATATATTGAAAATGGTTCTATTTTTATATAAATGCTCTAGACGCTTGCTGTTTTGTGTAAGACAACGCTTTTATTGTATAAGATTTGATTGTATTAAGGTGTCGAAGCGAAATTTGGTTTCTGCATGTCAGGGGTTGAAAAATGAAAATGGAATGACCACGCGCCATCTTTGTTTTTTGAGTTGGCGCGAATTGAGTTTTTTATAAATAATTGTACAGTTTTTTTTCGTCTTTCACCTCTGATTTACAGATATTGTCTATGGATATTTCTATTGCATACTACAGATGTTGTAAAACATAATTTACACGATTTAGTTGTATTGATTTTTATGAACCAAATAAGCATGCGTATACAAAAAACTATTTTGCCTTTAATCAATTTTGTTCATATACAAATTATACATTTTTTGTAAAAAATGCAAAGATCAAATATGCTTTGTTCGACAATAAATACGTTTTTTAAATTTCTTGTGACTTGTGCTTAATATCTATATAATTGGACTGGTAAGTGGAGGCCTGTAGCATGCAGTGGGTGTGTTGGCAGACTTGTTTCGTCTTAAAACGCTAGTCAAGTGTTTTGTTACCTACAACTGTTTATGTATTTTGTAACTTATATAATGTTATATAAGAATATTAAATCAGTACTGTCTTTCAATTGGTGTCTTATTTTTCCAAACTACTTTTAGTAATTAATATTTTTACTTGATCTTGATCACAGACACGCTTTCTGGGCTCCGAACCTCAAAAGGAAAAAACTGTACCCCTATAGGATTACTTTACTGTCCGTCCGTTTGTCGGTCTTTCTCAGGAATGCGTGGTCCCTTGAGCTGTGAAAATCTAACTTGTAATCTAATGCAATCTAAAGCAAATTTTCGCAAATTTTGACATTCGCATGGGAATCGAAACCTACCGTGTAAAAAGCATTTTAAGTTACAAAAATAATAAATAGGCTTATTCGGAGCCCTTGGTAAATGAGTCCGGCTCGCCTCTTTGCTACAATGAACGCCTGAATGTAAAACCCAGAGGTATTGGGTTCGATTCCAAATAAGAATAAAATGTCCCGGTGAGGCTCGGCACACAAAGCTACCTACTTGTCCATAAAGAAAATCGCCCAGAAACAGATATAGGTACCTGCCCCCTACTTCACAAACGAAAACGGGTATTCTTTTTTTTAGTTTGTATAGATAAGTAGAAGAAATATAGCTAAGCTGAAAGTTTTTAATGTCTGAACGTGATCTCTGTGTCTATGGTATGAGTGTATGCTGGATATCGACATAGCATTAATTGTACATATAGAAATGGAATAGATGTCAAGCGTTTTGCCATTTGTCTCGGACCCCTTATCTTTGTCGAAACATAGTCATTATGCACGGTGGCGATAGATACATTTGTAGTCAATGATATTAACTAATGGTACGTTCAGACGCATGGCAAGCAGCCCATGCGCTTACGGTACAAACGAACAAACACGGGCACATGCACAAACAACATGTTTACACGCTTGCTCGTTGAATGTCACTTTGAATAACTTTGCGCTAATAACTTTTTACTAATAAAAAAGGAAAAGCTTTAACTAATGCGGAGAGTATTCAAGGCCGCCGAAGTAAAAATTCCTTTATTTATAAATAATGTTGATAAGGCTACCTCGCTTTTAGACATAACAAACTATTAATAAAATATAATCATTGATCATAGTATTTCTTTAAAGGTGCAGTCGTTCTATGGATTTCTACTCAATAT
The DNA here is from genome assembly GCF_905220415.1 of Colias croceus. Classification (NCBI taxonomy): domain Eukaryota; kingdom Metazoa; phylum Arthropoda; class Insecta; order Lepidoptera; family Pieridae; genus Colias; species Colias croceus. The sequence goes on along the minus strand of NC_059548.1, from coordinate 9,564,595 downwards.
TACAGATCTTTATAAAAGTAGGTTCAAAATCAAGGGGCATCATTTATTTAGGTAAAATTAAACAAGAGAAATGAATAAAAACATTTATTTGAGTTACAAACAAGAATAAACATTGTAAATATACTTTACACGTCAATATATTTCCAAATCAATCTAGGACTAACAAGTTAAAGCAATAATCTCTTAAAATATAAACAACAGATTACAAATACATACACTTATACTAAAGTCACTTAAATCTAAAATTTTGCCATTTTTTCTTATTTTTTCAGTACATATTTATAGTAAATACAGCGATCTCATGAAAAGTAAAGGTTTAACATAGTTATAAATATTGAAAAATGAGCTTTAGTAAATAAATATGTATGGCTTTTCTTATGTTACATTTTGTTTTCAAAAATTATTAAAGTAACTATTTGAAAAAAATAATTTCAACATTTTTAACCTCTTAAGGTTTGACTTTCTATATAATATGAAAAAAGTATGTTATTAAATATTGAATGAATTAAATTACATATAAATCGAATACAAGACAAGTGATTAATATATTGAGAATATAAGTTCCTAACATATAAATAACATCTAATAATAATAACAAAATTTATAGACACTATTTTTTACTAATTTTGCAAAAACAAGATATATAGGTATTTTTGTATTATAAACAAACACTAAATGGTATGTTTCTTATTAAATAAATGCGGTTATTAAAAAATGTGCGTTAAAAATGTTTCCTTTTAAGTTTCTAGTTCTATTCTTAATAAAAACATTGTTTTGCATTGATTCGTCGTTCTGACTAGGCGCCATTAAAAATTAAATATAGACTAGGCATAGACAGAAAAGTTAATATCATGTTATTTAGTTTCACTTTTGGTAGTTATATGTATTTACAATGATGACTTAAATCTAAAAAAATGTATTTTTTATTTATTAATGTTATATGGTTATAGAAAAATAATAATAGAAAAAAAATATGAAAAAGTCAGTTTGGCGAATTAAATTATTTTTATTTTTTATAATTCTGGAAAATAGAGTCAGTGATAACAAAACTAAAATTACATATTTATTTAAATGGGACTTTTAATGTACCTATTGAAATAATCAGGTACAGTAATAAAAACTTAAATCTAATATTTCACAACAATTTTTACATACAGAAGACAACTATGAATATTTTAATTTCTATCAAAAAGTACGTACTAAATATATAAAATAAGCGCTAGAATATACAATAATTACACAAAAAAGAGTTTAGAAACCCCATGTAACAAAGAATGCCCCTATAGGTGACTCGGTGGGACTTAGTCTTCGGTAAAAATGTATAAAATTTAGAACATTTCCAGGCTCCTGAAACAGTTCTTACTATCTTAGGAGCCTGGGTCACTTTGAATTGTAAAATTATTACCTATGTGAAAATAAATGATTTATTTTATTTAAGAAATAGCACCTTTATTATGTACACAGTGTATATTTGATAATTATAAAAATATTTTACGACTAATATTGAGCATAGACTTATAATTATAATGGTGCAGAAACACAGTATTGCATGTGTCAAGCCTAAACTAATTCGTTTAGATTAGTTTGTGTTTCCTTGCCATTATTTCCTTATACATATAACATTACACAATACATAATATGCACTTTTAACATTTTTAAATAAACTTTCAAATATTATTTTAAGTTTCTCAGTTAGCGATAAATCTATTTATATTAAACAAATGTAAAAAAATCAATGCATCTAGTACAAATTCATAACACATACAATGGATATCGAAGTCAAAAAATTTCTTTTGTATTAGTTGTAAAAAATTGTATTTTCAATATTCAAAAAAGGTCAATAGAGTCCTAACAATATGTATTAACTAATTAATTTTTTTTAATTTTTATGGTCGTATTTAATAAATTCTAATTGGTTTACGTCACAAGTTCCATTACAAAGTCTTCTTTTATAACCAAAGTCTATATATATAATATTTTTGTCACTATATGTTCTATGTTTTTACAAAAAATTCATATCTAGTATATTTTCCAAGGAAGCTACACACCACACTTTTAATATCTTCTACTATTACTACTCATTCTTGATTACCGCTAACAATTTAATTCCAAAGTCTCATAAATTTTAAACCTAATTATACAATATAAGAAGCACTATTTAACAATGAACACAACGCACTGACTATCCATCTACTGCTCGTTGATCGAGTCACTATAATCCGGCCATTTAAAATCACTATTTAGCAACGAGCCTTTTCCATCTGTTCCTCAAAGGACCAGTCACTATAAAACGCCCATTTCAAAACCACAACGTTATTTCACGTCTCTTGTCGATTTCGTCACATCGTCCAATCATTTAAAAAGGTCTATTTCACAATGAACACCATCTCTCGTCACTACAACACTTTGAAATCGCGTGCTGGTTGGTAGCACACTATTACCTAATCTACTTTCAAGGGACTGTTCAGTATAACCCAATAATGTCACTACTGGACGAGTAATAATAATAATCAGTAAGCGAGTCATTATAATCCTTCCTTCATTATAACCATTCTTTGTTTCTATACGCACTACCCACAATAACCCGATCAGTACACTATTTCACAATGAACACAACATCGCTATCCCATTCCATCTCCTCTTTGAGCGAGTCACTATAACCCGACCAAATTGCGACGCACTACCCACATTCAAACTACTTCACAATGAACACAACATCGCTGTCCCTCTCCAACTGCTCCTCAATGAGCGAGACGGACACACCGCTCGTACAGCACAGCTCGTCGAGACACACGAGCCCGTTGTACGAGCGGCCGCATGCGCTGGGCGCACTGCGGGTCGAGGCTGAGTCGTTGTGGAGTGTCACTGGGTACTGGAAGAGAAATTATACATCTTTTAAAATAGATAATTATTAATATACAACAGTAACATTTTAGAGGCTTGGATTTGATCGGTTTGACAACACGAGTAATGACTGGAATGCCAGTTAGCAAAAAGCGTCACAATTCTAAATATTGTCATCTTAATTTCGATCTTGCCTGATATTAATGCCAACGCGAACGGTCATCATCTTTTATGCCCAGAATGCTAAAACCTCGAACAAATCCAAATTAATTTTCTCTTAACTCACCTTATAAACTCTCCGTATCAGACCCTCTAGCACACCAAAGAGCACAAGTTTCCTCTCATTAATAGCTAGTTCTTGCGGTCGCACCCGGCGGCACAGGTCGCGCACTGTGCTGCCGTACGTCATGCCCGCGTACATGCGGAAAAGGTCACTCACTTTGGGCAACTGACGAGCTGTAATGGGGAGATAGTTTATTTGGTAACTGGGTTGGATTATAGGAAAGGACATGCTTATTTTTGGAAATATTGGCGAGCTGTAAGGGGGTGTTTATTCAGAAGAAACTATAGGTAATCCACAGACTGATAGTAATGAAATTAAAGAAAACCTTACGTGATCTAGCGCAAAACTCGACGCATTGTTTCTGCAGGCCTGGACATCGCGTCAACTGCCTCAACTTGGGCGTCGCACTGTACACCTGTAAGTATTATACCTTTTATAAATACAATATAATAATTTAAACCCGTATGTAACACGTTTATACTTTTCAAGTTTTAATTTCATTCCTCCTCCCGTACCCGTACTGATTACTTAATATCTGTTTAAATTACATCTAGATTATTATTTAATTCGAACTCAAAAATTTAATCATCCACATCATTATAACACAATCAGCAATCACCAACTCTAAGACTGGTTGCAGAGCTTGACCGACCGTCAGTGCGTACGTCAGTCGCGCTTGTCATATGTATGGAAATTCATAAAATCGTTCATAGCTAGACCGACCGTCAGTGCGTACGTCAGTCGCGCTTGTCATATGTATGGAAATTCATAAAATCGTTCATAGCTAGACCGACCATACGCACGCGTATTGTCATGCGTATTAGTGTCATAGTCATACAATTGATGATGCGTATCGTCAGGACCGACGGTACGCACTGACGGTCGGTCAAGCTCTGCAAACAGCCTAAGAGCAGACATCTCATGGAAAATAAACTATACATTTTATTTCCAATAAAAATATGCAAAATTTCTAGAACCAAATAATGCTGGTATTTGTAATATAGAGCTAATAGAGCTTACAGCTTATTTATAAATATGAAGCTTATATTTCTTAATGTAAAGTATAGAGCTTACTCTATATAAACTACTAGCTTTCCGCCCGCGGCTTCGCCCGCGTTTTCAAAGAAAAATCCACATAGTTCCCGTTCCCAAGGGATTTCCGGGATAAAACCTATCCTATCTCTCAAGTTGGATCGAACTGCACATGGTGTGCGAATTTTATTACAATCGGTTAAGTGGTTTAGGAGTCCATTGAGGACAAACATTGTGACACGAGATTTATATATATTAAGATTGCTTACCGCACAATACTGAAAGATGGGCACCAGCGTGACAACACCATAGTAGACCAAATTCTGAACGCACGCTCTGACCAGACTGATTTCCACGTCAGTTAGCGCCGCAATCTTGGAAACGTGGTTGAACCCATCAATGTATGGTAATATCTGTAACAAGGGGATACAATTATTAGTTATTTGGTAATTACGTTTTCTGGTATCAGTTCCATTTCTCATGTATTATTAAGCTATTGCATAGCTTCTATCGCGGGCCTTGAGCGCGGGGCTTGAAATCGAGAAATTCCGTAACAAAAAAACCTCACTCTCCCCACTCCGACGGGCGGAGGTGTTGCTTGAAGGCATAGCATGCAATAGCTTTCCCGCGGCAGTCCCCGAGTGCCACACGTCTTTATTTATTACTAGCTTTCCACCTGCGGCTTCGCCCGAGTTTTCAAAGAAAAACCCGCATAGTTCCCGTTCCCGTGGGATTTCCGGGATAAAACTTAGCCTATGTTACTCGTGGATAAAGTAGCTTTCGAATGGTGAAAGAATTTTTAAAATCGGTCCAGTAGTTTATGAGCCTATTCATTACAATCAAACAAACAAACAAACAAAGTTTTCCTCTTTATAATATTAGTGTAGATTTTAGTTTGAGTACATAAGCAAGAGCACTGCCAAGCATTGGTCAGTGGTTTTCCCATGAAAAAGTAAGCAACATTTTATATGCATTATCCAAACACCCTTAGGTACAAGTGTACAACATTTTTGAATATATAGCATTAGTTTAAAGTAGGATTTTAGCACCATCCAATGATAAAAATAACAAAATTAAAGGTCTCCTTTTCCATTTGTAATAATCTATACTAATATTATAAAGCTGAAGAGTTTGTATGTTTGTTTGAACGCGCTAATCTCAAAAACTACTAGTCCGATTTGAAAAATTATTTCGGTATTAGATAGTCCATTTATCGAGGAAGGTAGCCGCGTATAAATTAAGCGCGGCAAACCAATAGGCTATGTATCATCTCGCTAAGACCAACAGGAGCGGAGCAACGCGGGTGAAACCGCGGGGAACAGCTAGTATCTTATAAATAAATTGACTATCTTACACCCTCAACCGGTACTCTATCGACTTTTTTCTTTATAAGCAAAAAGTTATCAATTGCTTCAGGCGACCCAACTCAAGGGACTTCGGTACCTACTTCTGTCACTTAAGCCTTGGGGAATACGCAAATTGTAAAGGTATATCATAACGTGATAATATATTAATTTATTAAATATGTAAGTAAGTAGAAGGTTGTGTAGTAAATTTCAAAATTTACTACACCTATGCATTTTGAAGGTTCAAAACTGCTTCTTAAGAATGTTTAGTTGAATGAATGAATAATTTGTTTGATTAAAGAATATTATGTTATTATCTCAACAATATGGAATATGGAAAACAATTTTCCAGAATATAACCGAGCCTCAATTGTATACGAGAAAGTATTCATTATAGTTTATTATCTAAAGTGCATCTAACGATAGTTAATTATAACCCAGGGGGTTGTAATGTCCCGTTGTGAAACAATCTTCCCATTAAAAGTGTTATTGCTGGACTGAACGTGCATACAACCGTTTTAAATAGCCGTGTTATAATAACTGGCTAAATAACAAACATTATTGAAATTAGAAATACAGGTTACGATAATACTGAATGTGAGGCAAAATCTATTTTAAAAATAAGAGGGTATTCGTGTAACTTGGCATGGTAACAATCATTCTTCTGGAACGTAAGAGCTAGCGCGCAAGAGCATCTTTTGTCTCCGCAACTATTTTGTCGCTCCCATCAACTCTATGGGGAGTTGCGTCGCTACGTGCGCGCACTTTCTTACTAGCCCATAGAGTTGATGGGAGAGACAAAATAGTTGCGGAGACAAAAGTTGCTCTTGCGCGCTAGCTCTAATTGAAAAAAATACTCTACATTGACAACAGCTCTACATTAGTTTAAACAAGTGAAGTCGTTTAATAAACCAATCTCGAATACCTACAACTAGCCCATCATAACAACTTAATCGTCTATACTATATCATATTTAAAACGCGTCATTAATAACGTTTCAGTTAACGGCCTCATCAATTATGCATTACTATGGAAGATACAAATCACAATATAATCAATAAGAAACAAGACGAAGCGAGGCGTATCGTAGTTTCCTTAAGTACCTCCTACACGGTAGTGTAAGCATGACTTATGATTTACGTAAACTGTCATGCTGTATGAAAGTCTATAAATATCAAATTTTAAACTTCTTTCGGCGCGTTGAGAGGAAAACTTCATGGTCGCGTCATGGCAATATCGTCACGTCGTGGAGCAATGCGACGATTTTGGTATCCTTGAATCTTGACGAAGAAGTTTCAGTTAGTCTTAACTGGCAGGTTTGAAAATAGAAAGCAATCATATTTTGCATGTCGTTCATTTGAATTATTAAATTAAACCAGCTTTGTGCCTGCGGCTTCATGCGCTTTGTTTAAAACCTACTAAATTTAAAATTATATACTTAAGTATATTATATTTTAATATTCGTTTAAACCTTCCTCCTAAATCAACCTATCTGTTAGAGGAACCGCATAAAAATCTGTTGCTTAGTTTTAAAAAATTAAACATACAAGGAATATACGGACAGAAAAAGCGACTTTGTTTTATAGTAGGTACTTATATAGTGACGATCATTCATGCATGACACAGGTACGCATGTCATGCTGCAATACCGTCTAGGGCCAACTTTATACACTGTATATAATAAATTGTGTAGCAACAGCAATTGCTTTTATGTGTTTTTACTTTTAATAACGGATCCAAATGCGAATCAATGATTACTAGTTGCGCTCGTTATTTTTCATTAGAGTTTATCGATAAAATGTAAATTATATGTTGCATGTCGGTTCTTTAGAGTTATCTTTACAAATAAATAAAACTGACGTGTGTTTATAATAAAAATGAAAACATATATTCAATGTTCGAAAGAGTTAGCAGATTTTGTTGAAATTGTAAAAAGCTTTTATATAGAACATTATTTATTATGTAGTGACGATCACTAATCACGCGAAACCGCAGGCTTTAATCTATACTTATATACTAATATTACAAGCTTAATGATGATATCCTTTGTTTAATTGTTTGATCGCGCTAACCTCAGGAACTACTGGTCTGATTTGAAAAATTCTTTCGGTTTTAGATAGCCGATAGAAGGAAGGCTATTGGATATACATCATCATTCATCACGCTTAGGCCAATAGGAACGGAGAAATGCGAAAAAGAAAGGGTCTTTATTAAATAAAGCTTCTAAATAAATAGGTCATCTTTTGTCTGCATTGTTCTTTGTTCCCTTCAATTATGTTCTCTATTTACTATCCCATTATAATAACTATGTTGATATCTGACGAAAGTTTCTTGTACGGAGTAATACCAAGAGATATTGCTTCTTATATTATAGTTTATATTGTATTCTGTTAACGCTCAATCAAGTATCTATTTAAACTAGCCATATCGATATGAAAACACCAACAACTATAATTTGATATGAAAAATAATAATATCTATTTTGTATATTTAGCGTAGGTAAAGAGGAAAAAATAGTACAATAATCTTCGTTTTGTTATGATGTAGGAATGAAGGAATGATCTTTAACTAAAGACCAGTTAGTATAAAAAAATATACATTAGATCAACATACCGGTCCAGTAACCTTTCCCTTTAAAGTTTGAATCATAATATTTTACCAGCCCAGTTGAATATATTATATGGATTGTTATTGTAATCTTTGAATTAAAATCATACTACATAATATACCTGAACACTAAAGTTGGTTCGTTAATCGTGCGAATTTCAGAATCTTCTGGTTCGAATTGAAAGTTGGTTCGTTAATCGAACGAATTTCAGAATCTTCTGGTTCGAATTGAAAGTTGGTTCGTTAATCGAGCGAATTTCAGAATCTTCTGGTTCGAATTGAAAAATTGTTTTTGTGCTGGATATTCTATTATCGAGCAATATAATAATATGATGATACGACTAATAGGAGCAAATAAATAATATTTAAAATTGCGGATTTTAATGATAAAATAAAAAAGAGCAGACGAAGGTGCGTGACTCTAAAAACTTAAAAGCTATTGACTTTGAAGCAAAGTTATTCTCATCAATAAAGTTAAATAAAAAAAATGTGTGGGTGTAATAGTGTACACACGTATAAGAAGTGAAACTTCTTTATGACCTTATTTTTCAAAAAATAATTTACTATATGCAACTACAGAAATACGTCGAATCATGCGTATATGAGAACGTATGCCATAAAAAGATGGCGCGTAACGCAAAAATGTTACACTAAATTTTTTTCCAACCCCGATAAAGAAGTTTCACTTCAATAACCTGTTGCTTTTATAAATGGATATCTGAGAAAAATGCAGTATTTTTAGCACATAACTAGGTACCTGTTGTTAATTGTTTCGTTATCAGTTTGTCTAAATCTCGGAAAATAACCAACACAGCAATTACACTAAGCAGTAAAACCTTATCCAGTTTACGCCAGTATATTCCAGTAATCTTCACTTAAAATCCGCTCATAAATCCAAGCGAAACGTGGGCGAAGTCGCGTGGTACAAGTTGTATATAAAGGTCAACATGAAAACATTATAGTGGGTGTTGAAGTTGGCGTTGTGTTTAATATTTATGTGAGTGCTAATGAGCCGTGAAAGGGAAAGGTTAAAGATAATTTTACACTTGCGCATATGGTTAGGTATATTACACGCTTGATTGGTGAAAACCAATGAAATCACACATTTTTTTTATTTATACTTAATATTATAAAGCTGAAGAGTGTTTGTTTGTTTGAACGCGCTAATCTCGGGAACTACTGGTCCGATTTGAAAAATTCTTTCGGTGTTAGATAGCTCATTTATCGAGGAAGGCTATAATATTATCATCATGCTACGACCAACAGGAGAGGAGCCACGGGGGTGAAACAGCGCGGTTCAGCTAGTATATTATACTAGCTGTGCTCCGCTGTTTTTCTCGCATTGCTTCGCTCCTATAGCCTTCCTTGATGTAGGGGCTATATCTTCAACTCAGACCGGTTCTTTAGATGTGCGCATTCTGCCAAACAAACAAACTCTTCAGCATTATAATATTACTTATGGTACCTAATTTATTTCTTAGTTATTTTACCAGATTAATATTATATTTCGCTTTGATTTTTTTATCTGTGTTAATTTTGTCCCTCTTCTTATGAATATGGTTTCAAAATAACAAAAAAATTGACATTACAAAGAAGAAAAAGTTTCTGAACGCTTCCATGGACCAGTGAGCATATAATCGAGGGCTTCCTTGTATTCCGGAGACGAAAACAATAGCTTTGAACGTATTTTTTCTATTTTTTAAAAATACAAAAAAAAATAATACTTATAAAAGAACGTATAAGGCTCAAAGAACGGTTTGAACCTAGCTAAGATTCTGTTCAAGTCAATTTTTTATGGGCATAAGATTCTGCTAATAAAATAGAAAGCTAATATGTACTTAGACTGTTTACAAACACTCTACAAAGCTACACCTTTTATAGTATGAAGAATAAAGGTCAAACATAAGGTTATTTCTCTCAAAATATTTGCGGATCATTCTCGAGGGCCACTCCTATACCAACAAAGCCTTTCTTTTTGGTAACATGCCCGTTTATGCAAATATATAGTTTTACGACTTACTGTTGCCAGAAGCGTAGTTTATGACTCTTGTTAATATTTATGGAATGCTATTATGGTGAATATAACGTGTATTAACACCGAACGGCCATAGAGCTAGAGCAAAAACATTCTTTCGTAATCTGTAGTGTAAATGAAACTCGTATTCAGTTTTGTCCAATATCAGAACATTGCATAGAATCTTTTCGAACGCAATAAGAACAACGAAAGAATACTCTACGTTTACACTAAGAATTTGACATAGTGATGTTCGTATGAGCATTCGCTCGTTTGATCTAAAATCTAAATGCACCGTTAGGAAATATTTCCTTCTCGACGGCTAAAAGACGGTAATCCCTTTATTTAAATTTATATACTAGCTTACCGCCCGCGGCTTCGCCCGCTTTGTCTAAAACCTAATAAATTATATACTAAAACCTTCCTCTTGAATCACTCTATCTATTAAAAACCGCATCAAAATCCGTTGCGTAGTTTTAAAGATTTAAGCATACAAAGGGACATAGGGACAGAGAAAGCGACTTTGTTTTATACTAGGTATGTACTATACTATGTAGTGATGAACTGCTTCAACAATATCTGTAACATGATATTGAGATTGAAATTTACTTTTATTTGAAAGGGAATAGACTTAAATGATACTTGAAAGTATTAAACTATCCAATAAATAATTTGTCTATTAATCTATTCCTAATTGTTTTGCCAGGCCATAACTTCACTTCCTTCGACCAAATTTAATTTGGAACTATGAAAAGCAACAAACATCTTCAAACCTAGATACACAAACTTTCAGTAGTAGGTACATATTATAAATTATAATGTTCAGGCTCTTAGCTTGTTTGGGCCCGAGGCCTCTTCCCCGGAGGCTGTGGGTATCTAAGCAAGATGTCCCCACTTAGAAAAAAAAAGACGGGTTGCACTCCGGGAGTGCCGGCAGAAGTGAAAACTTGATTATTAACGTTCAGCATGTTTGCTATTTTGGAATGGTATCCGTCTTACGCATGGAATATAAGGGCTAAAAAAAAATCCGTCTTACGCTTTTTCGATCAGGCCACGTGTCCTGACGCGAGTTCAAGATTTTATACCCAACGCCGCTAAAGAAGTTTTCACTTCAAAAAGGTATTTACTAGCTAACAGCGACTTCATTTTATAATATGTTTTATACTATGCAGTGATATTGAAACTTACCATACTGTAAACAATGACCTATTATACTAGTAGACGCGGCATACACCAACATCATTGCACTAAAAAACAGCGTAATTAATACATACCTACTTACTAACGCATTATCACCAATACAGTTGTTCTCTCTTTCACCCTCACGCACGAGACATAATACATGTCTCACTCATGTACTTCGTAATAACAACTGCCGATTAAAATATAAAAAGAACGTCCAGCCACGACGCTGAATGGTGCGTGACTAAGTGAAACTCGGGCACTTACCTGAGTTTTTTCTTGCCAAAATAGAGAGCGGGTAACGTATCTAGCCTTTTAATATATCATAGACTGTAAAAATGTAGATATAAAATGACCGGAATCAAATGTTTTGTTTCTTTCAAATATGTTATCGTATTTGTCCCCAATAACAAATAATCGTAAGCCACATAACTCCAATTTAATGTTTTATAACCACTATTACTATTTCAAGGCTAGAATCAAAAGTATAATAATAATTTCTACAAAAGGTTACGTTTGATAATCGTGATTTCCCTCCGTTTTACATTCTTGTAAACATAAGGTTATTTCATAAAAATTGATATTGTAATCAATATCAAGCTCAGTTTACACATACATCCTGACAAACTTTCGCATTTATAATATTATATATTACTACCTTTTCAAAGTCTATAAATAAATTTCAATGCAGTCGACATTGAATGTAAACTCTAGAATCAATTAAATACCATTCTTATGTCTTGTCTCATATTTTCTACTAGTGGTCCGCCCCGGCTTCACCCGTGGTACCTACATGTTTAAACTATCCTATCTCTCAAGTTAGATCGAACTGCACATGGTGTGCGAATTTTATTATAATCAGTTAAGTGGTTTAGGAGTCCATTGAGGACAAACATTGTGACACGAGATTTATATATATATTTTCTATTAATATGAAACTGTCATGTTCTAGGTAACATGAGAACAATAGTACTTACTTCATAAACAAAACTATTTTATATGAAAATATATTAAATATAATATTATATGTATGTTGATCCACGTGTAGGAAACAATGTTGCGCGCGCGCATGTAATGGAGTCGGCTAATAGAAGTGTACTGTGACTATTCAATTTTAGATTAAGGATATTTAAAAAAGCAAGTAAAGCCGACGCTCATTCGCCTGAGCATGCTCAAGTGGATACAAGGCTTAAAACATAATACGTATATAGTTTCACAACAAGTTAAGATATAGATTTTTAAGAAAAACTATTATAGTAATTATTCGTATATAATATACGATTACGATACAAAGATCGTGATGGTGGAAATTTCAATCGGATAAATGAATGTCATTAATAATTTTCATCAATCAAGGCGCTAATGCCTACAATCTACATTAATTTAGTACATAAAGTAACAAGTACAAAAAGATTATAAATCGCATCATAATCAAAATCCATGGTCACCCTATCACTATATGTATATTTATAAACAAAACGGCGCCTCGTGCAATTATTAACCACGTGGTAACGGGCTAATAAAAATACTCAATGCGCTACTTGAGGATAATAATAAATAATGTTATTATATATTCTATTTTTAATTTATTCAATTATACACCCGTTACGTTTTCCGTATTCACTACTTACCTATATTTTGTTTATTAAGCTATTGCATAGCTTCTATCGCGGGCCTTGAGCACGGGGACCGAATCCAGAAATTGCGAAACGAAAAACCTCACGCTCCCCACTCCGACAGGCACGGACACGGAGGTCTGGCTTGATTTTATTTTTTATTCCATTGTGATAAGCTCAAGCCCGTTTGTCAAAACTTCATCAAACCTAGTCCATTCATTTTTAATTTACACAAAAACATATTATAATCGTTCTTATACTTAAGTATTGGTAGAGAAATACCTATAGGACATAAAACTAGTTTTAAAATACGCATTCACTCCCATGATACACTCAAAAAAAATACCCTTTTAGTAGCGTAAAGTAGCCCATATTATAAACTATATTATAAACAAAATCTCACTCAAATATGTAGAGTTTATCTTGTGAAAGAGCATAACAACTTCCCATACAAACTTCCATATTAAATTATTTCGGTCATAAATAAGTTAATCTTACAATTTATTACTTGCTAGAACTTACTAATTGCTAGAACCACGTTAGCGGACAAAATAATCGTAATTTTGTACACATATTATTACACCACTATTTATCATAATAATGGCCGATAACGTTAGTTTTTTTTAACATCTGTTCTTCTAATATTAAAATGTATAAATAACAGTGTGTGTATGCATAGACTATCTATCATATAAAGCTCTACTAATAGGTATTACAAAGATGATTAGTTTGTTTGTTTGCTAACGCGCTAATCTCAGAAACTACTGGTCCGATTTGACACAGCTACTTTTATTCATAAAGATATATAGGTAATCAAAATAATGATTTCAACTAACTAACTATTTTTAAAGTTCTTATACTAAAACAACTTAAAAACACCTCAAATAGTTTCCGTAAACACGCAGCATACCGAAGTACTTAGCATAATTTTTTTATTACCATTTCAATGCCGTAGTACTATGACCTTGTGTTAAACGCTGACCTTTCCTATTTCGTGTTGTGGCCCTATGTTTTTAAAATTTAAGCTATTGCATAGCTTCCATCGCGGGCCTTGAGCGCGGGGACCGAATCGAGAAATTCCGTAACGAAAAAACCTCACGCTCCCCACTCCGACGGGCGGAGGTGTGGCTTGAAGACATAGCATACAATAGCTTTACCGCGGTAGTCCCCGAGTGCCACACGTCGTTTTTTTATTACCATTTCAATGCCATATGACCTTGTTTTACGCTGACCTTTACTATTTCATGTTGTGGCCCTATGTTTTTGTTTTTATCACGCTTTATTTAGCTTCACCTGTATGTCTGTATGTAACTGACTTCATTAGACCGATTTGACAAACAGATTAAATGCAACTCGTACAATCGAAGATCGGTAATTTCATGAGTTTTTGAAGTGAAACTTCTTTATCGGGGTTGGAATAAAATGTACCTAGTGTTACATTTTTCCGATACGCCTGACATCTTTCCGTTACGCGCCATCTTTTTCTTATCCCTACCACGCGTGATTCGACGTATTTCTGTAATGTTGCATATAGTAAATTATTTTGACGTGACAACGTCTTATAATTCGATAGAGCCGGCTGCACGCCCGAAAAAACATGACTCATGCGGCGTTACCTCGCTCTGAGGCGTTCCAGTGCAAGCGAGAGCGCGGACGAGGGACACAGAAGCACAATCGTTGTCACGTTCAACTATCGTCAGTAAACCGACTTTACAGACAACCAATTTTTTTTTAATACACGCACATATTTTTTATTTTTTTAAGTATATTTCATTACGATACGTTACTCTATTGTTCTTTGTGATATTATTTATGTGTAACTAGGTTTCCACCCGCAGCTTCGCCCGCGCAGTCAAAGAAAAACCCGCATAGTTCCCGTTCCCGTGGGATTTCCGGAATAAAACCTATCCTATGTCCCGGGGTAAAAAGTAGCCTATGTCCTTTCTCAGGTATCAAAATATCTATATATTAAATTTCATGCAAATTGGTTCAGTAGTTAAAGCGTGATTGAGTAACAGACAGACAGACAGAGTTACTTTCGCATTTATAATATTAGTATGGATTTAATTCTATTGTATATATTCATTATTCTTTGATATAGGTACTATATTATATATCAAAGAATAAATACTTAACTATTTTGATACCTGAATTATTTCTCTGTATTTTTGTATTTTTAAATTGGAAGCAATTTTAATTTGTCCATTTTAACGAAGGTACGATGACTTGCACAGCTACAACATCATAAAAAACACACACACAATCGAATCGTTTTCACACTTCAAATTATACCTATTTTCATATACTTAACGTTTAATTATAGATATCTATTTGTATTACATCCACAGATCGCGATATTAACACGATGTGAAGTCGTGCCCACGAATAATCCACAAATAATCGTAATTATATAATATGGATTATATACATAATTAATATCATAAATGCGAAAGTAACTCTGTCTATCTGTTACTCAATCACGCCTTAACTACTGAACCAATTTGCATGAAATTTGGTATAGAGATATTTTGATACCCGAGAAAAGACATAGGCTTCTTTTTACCCCAGGAAATAGGATAGGTTTTATCCCGGAAATCCTACGGGAACGGGACATATACGGGTTTTTCTTTGACTGCGCGGGCGAAGCTGCGGGTGGAAAGCTAGTTCTATACATATAAATACTTAGATATATATATACTATCGAGTTCCCGACACACGTGGATGAATATTATATTTATAGATGCCACTATCTTACGAAATTATCTATCTTGATAATCAGGAACTACTGTGGGAACTACCGGTCAAATTTGAACAATTCTTTCGGTATTAGATAGCCCATTTATAGATGAAGGCTAGGTTCTATATCATCACGCTAAGACCAACAGGATCGGAGCAATGCGGGTGAAACCGCGGAGCACAGCTAGTTTATTATATTATTTAATTGATTCAGTCACTTGAGACATCATTCTTCAGTTAATGAAACTAATCTCTATCAATATCAATAACACTTATATTGAGTGGACCAATTCACTCCGTGGTAGAGAGGTTATATCCATGAACGCTAAAAAGGTTTTGGGTTCGATTTCCTGGGGGTGTTTATTAATTACTGAGAAAAAAATCATAAAAAAGGAAGGAAAATATTTATATAATAAAATAAATGTAAATAAAATTATATTATTGAAAAAATTAAGAAATACATAAGTAATATGGAGAACAGTGCCAGTGCAATTATCACTTTCTGGCTTAAAATATCATCCCAACATTATTTTAGACTAGCTGCTCCGCGGCGTCTTTCCAAACTATACAAGGCCAGTACGTAACGGTGTGAAACTAATCACGTATAGTTTGGAAATATCTTTTTTACAAAGTTCTTCCAATCTATACAACAGCAGTACGCAAATACTCGCGTATACTTTGTAGTGAAGTACCTAAGTAAGAATAACGCTCCAAAATATACAGCGCCAGTAGTCAGTACGCATGCGGACTAATCGTGTATGTTTCGGAGTAAGCGCGGCGTCTTTTCATTGCTCGCGCTTATATTATTGTATTGCTGTTTTGAAATCTATTATTAAAATGCATGTGTATTGTGTATGTAATGTTGCGTACTGATCGTATATTTTTGTACTATTTTTGTGTAGTTAAAAAAAACACGAACCTAACCTAACCCATAGGTAACCCTTATATCTGTTAACTACCTATTTATTTTTCTAAGCTCACCAAATAATATTTTTATTCCAAATTTTACTGAATCAATCAAGAAGAATAAAAGTAGATAGATATAGCTGTACAAGTATTTGATTGCCTACGCCTATTTATTATTTTGCTCAAGCGTAAGCGTACTGATCGTGTATAGTTTGAAACGAAGAAGCAAGCATCCGCGTTACAAAGTATACACGATCAGTACGCAAAATTCGGGTATATTTTGTAATAACAAACTTAAAAACAGCATTACAAAGTATACACGAGCAGTTTCCTATGGTTGCGTTCTGGCTATGTATAGTTTGGAAATACGCTGCTCCGCGCGGTTTCACCCCGTGGCCCCACCCCTGTTGGTCGTAGTGTTATGATATTTATAGCCTATTAACCTTACTCGATAAATGGGCTATCTAACACCGAAATAATTTTTCAAATCGGACCAGTAGTTCCCGAGATTAGCGCGTTCAAACAAACAAACAAACTCTTCAGTTTTATAATATTAGTATAGATTTTAACTGACAGATAAGCTACACAGAACATATCCAAAACTTGTAGAATTCACATATTATCTATACATATTCTATAGAAGTTGTTACCAACCCGAATTCAGCTACGGACGAATGGTCGATCGTAAATATTTATAAAATTTAAAAATAAACACCCACAATGCGACGGACAACAAACTATCTATTTATGTTAATAATATATTACTAGTGTATAGGAATAACACTCGAATCTGTATATAAATAAAGTTTATTGTAGCGTGAGTAAAAGGTTGTTTTGAATGTTTTCATCGAGATCACTTTCAATATATTGGCAACTAACTTTCGATCCTGGCTTCACTCGCTTATTCTTTGTTGTAACGTGGACTTTTTGAATGCTGAAAACACGAAACAAACTTACAAATACATAAATAACTAGCTGTGCCGCGCGATTTCTCCCGGGTGGCTCCGCTCCTGTTGGTCTTAGCGCAATATATAGCCTCCACAGTCCACATCTCGTGGATAATGTAGCTTTCGAATGGTGAGAGAATTTTTAAAATAGGCCCAGTAGTTTATGAGCCTATTCATTACAATCAAACAAACAAACAAAGTTTTCCTCTTTATAATATTAGTGTAGACTAGCGAACCCGGCGAACTCCGTTTCGCCACCTTAAGTTTAAATACCAAAGAAATGTTACATAAAGCGCTATATGTGAAAAATGATAGTCCCGGTTTTCCCGCTTTTCTGTTGAAATGTTTTTTTTTTTTTTTTTTTTTTTTTATTGGTAATAGGGAAGCGCTTGACCACAATCTCGCCTGATGTTAAGCTGAGATGTGGTCTAAGATGGAACGCGCTTCCCTAGAAGGTACCTGTTCACTCTACGCTTGAAGACCCCCATATTGTACTCGTCGGGGAACACAGACTCAGGAAGCATGTTCCAGTCCCTCGCGGTTCGGATAAAGAATGTGGAACCGAACCGCTTAGTCCGGGTACATGGAACGTCCACCATATGGCGATGCCTAGAATCTGTGCGCCTCGACGATCGATGGAAGAACGGGGATGGCGGAACGAGATCGTGCAGTTCCGCAGCGCACTCTCCAAAGTGTATCCGATAGAAGACCGATAAGCTGGCCACTCTGCGGCGGTGACCGAGGCTCTGGAGCTTTTTGCCTACTAGGTTATCGTCGTTTATGAGCCTCTTGGCACGCCTCTCTATCGCCTCAAGCGCCTCCAGCTGGTACTTGGCGGAACCGTCCCAGAGTTGAGAGCAGTATTCCATGCACGATCGGACTTGTGCTTGATAAAGGTTGAGCAACTGTCCCGGGCTGAAATACTGTCTCACCTTCGCCAGAATTCCAAGCTTTTTTGAGGCTACTTGGGCTTTAGATTCAATGAAGGAACCAAAGTTCAGAGTGGGCGTTAAGGTGATACCAAGAAGCTCGAGGTGGTTAGTTATCGGCACGGACACACCTTGGAAATTCGGAGTCAGGTGGAATGGACTCCGTTTAGCGGAGAATAGACACGCCTGGGTCTTAGACGCATTGAACTTGACCAGATTGGCATCGCCCCAGTCGGAGACCGCCTGTAAGGACAAGTTCATGCGATCAACCATCGCCTCCCGTAGAGACTGAATTTGTGCCGTACTGGCTCGCGCGCTGGATACATATCTCTCCACAACAGTGCTATCGTCTGCGTACCCATAGATACCGGGTTTCAGCAGATCGTTGATGTGTAGCAGGAAGAGTGTTGCGGAAAGAACTGATCCCTGAGGGACTCCGGCATTTATAGCCATTTGGTCGGACGAGCAGCCGTCGACGACTACCCGAAGCGACCGGTCTCTCAGAAAATCTGAGATCCAGGCGCAGAGACCAGCAGGCAGACCGTAGGATGGAAGCTTGCCAATAAGACTATCATGCCAGACCCTATCGAAGGCCTTTGAGATATCAAGGGAGACAGCAAGTGCTTCACCATGATTCTCGATGGCCTCGCTCCAGATGTAGGTGGCGTACGCTAGAAGATCCCCAGTAGACCGGTTTCGGCGGAACCCGTATTGTCGGTCACTGAGGAGGTCGTTCGCTTCTAGGTGTGCCAGGAGCCGGCTGTTCAGTACACGTTCCATAGTCTTACAGAGTATGGACGTGACTGAAATTGGCCTGTAGTTGGAAGGATCGGCACGACTGCCTTTTTTGGGCACAGGCTGCACGTTGGCAAGTTTCCATGATTTCGGTACTATTCCAGTCGTCAACGAAAGGCGAAAGAGGCGTGTCAAAACAGGAGCAAGTTCAGGCGCACAGGTTTTAAGAACTATGGCTGGAATTCCATCAGGGCCACTGGCTTTATTCACGTCAAGATTCCGCAGCGTTTTAAGAACCTCCGTCTGACGGATGCGAATTTCCGGCATTTTCGCCTCGCATCCAGGTAGACTGGGAGGTTTTGCGCTTGCAGGATCCAGACGAGAATTTTCCGCAAATAGAGTAGCAAATAGGTTCGCTTTCTCTACGGCGGTGTGAGCCAGCGTCCCGTCAGGTTTCAGCAGTGGAGGAAGTGAGGGGCGGCAGAAATTCGATTCAACCGACTTTGCCAGGGACCAAAACGCTTTACTACCGGAGGGGTAAGAAGCCAGTTTGTTCCCTATACGGCTAACGTGGTCAAATCGAGCTTTCCGTAGAGCCTTCTTGCAGGACTTGGCAGCCCGGTTAAAGGCTTTCTTCTTTTCAGATACATCCCTCGCTTTGCGGTGTCGAGCGTCAACCCAAGCCAGATACGCCTCTTGCTTAAGCGCTTCAGCGCGTCTGCAATCGGCTCTGAACCAGGGCTGAGCTTTGCCGGACATGGCTACGTCGGAGAATGGAATAAAGTACTCCATTCCCTGTCGCAACACATCAGTCACAGCATCCGCGCAGGTCGAAGGGTCTTCAGAAGAAAAGCAGACAGGCCGCCAAGGATATGATGCAAAAAAGGAACGCATCTCATCCCAATCAGCTGACTTGTATTGCCACACGCGCCGAGAGCCCTTAGGACTGGGATCGGGCGGCGAGTAGACAGATACAGATTTCACCAGACAGTGATCGGAGCTGCCAAGCGGCGAGGAAATCGCTACCGAGTAACGGTCTGGATCTGTTGTCAGCAGAAGGTCCAAGCAATTGGCTGTATGGCTCTCAACATCAGGAACCCGCGTCGCTCCTTGAACCAGCTGGGTGAGATTCAATGCTATAGCAAGTTTACGCATCTCTCTCCCAGCGAGGTCAGTGCACTGGTATGGGTATAGCCACTCCTGGTGGTGGGCATTAAAATCCCCCAGTAACACAAGCTGAGCGGAAGGGTATTTGTGCTGAGCAGCGTCCGCCGCCTCACTTAGGTACTCTGTGAGCCTGATCGTCTCCTGGTCTCCGCTGTGCGCTCGGTAGACACATGCATAGAGAAGTTTCTCTGGGCCTGTGTCCACCAGCATCCATAATACGGAAAAATGGGGGTCTTCAAGATACCGGAGACGCCGACAACAGATGTCGTCTCGGACGTACGCGCACACACCTGACCGAGCTTTAAAATTGTGCTCCAGGGTGTAGCCGGGATAGGATAGGTACGCCAAGTCAGACGGACATCTAATCTGCGTCTCCGTGAGGAACAAGATACAAGGATTGCTAGTCTCTAGGTGGAAGTGGACTGCAGCGAGGTTGGAGTGTAGACCTCTGATGTTAGTGAGGTCTACTTTCAGCGAGCGATGTTTCCTGAAATTTCTTTGCTAGAAACCCCACGGAGCCAGAGACCTTTCCAACGAATGCAAATCCGTGGAAATCGGTTCGTGCGTTCTGGAGTTATAACGTCAGGAAGGAAAACCCGACTTATTTTTATATTACGTGTGTGTGTACGTTGATAACGTTATTTTATCGTATCTTTCTTTTCATAATCCTCTATATTTACATGTCGTTACTCGTTACATTGTCGCGATAAGATACTGTGCTACTGAAGAAGTTGCCAAGCAGGCATTTAACATAATATCCATTTTTATTAACATTCTAAAAGAAATAGGTTTGCCTGATCAGTGATCTGATCTGATGATTGAATCGAGCGAAGTAAGAAATAAGAAATTATGTAATTTGTTTCGGATACGGAAGCCATTACGTTACATTGACGTTACATACGTTGATGAAACTGGTCATTTCGAAATTCGTCAGTTTTGAATAGTATTCGTAACATAACCAAATATAAAAAATTGTTTGACACTTTGGGAACAGTCAATGGCCCTTAATCTTAAAATGATAAACAATATAACAATTGCATTTAAAATTTTCCATTAAAATTAAAGTTTGTTTTTTGAAAATGCATAAATCAGTTTCGAACCTGCTGACTTTGACAAAAGAAAACATATAGAAGCTATCTAATAGTACCTATCTGGTAATACTATTAAGGATCAAGTACGGGAAAGTAATGACGAAAAGCTAATTCCATGCTAGTCGTCATCTTTTCCATGTCCCGAGTATATTTTTTTACTAGCTTACCGCCCGCGGCTTCGCCCGCTTTGTCTAAAACCTAATAAATTATATACTACAGTACAGAGTAGATGTGACACAAAATGTGTTGCCAATTTTTCAGGATAAAGGGATAAGAAAAGGATTGCGGGATAATAAATAAACGGATATAATAACAAGGAACGGAATAAACGGATAAACGAATGGACTCAGACGAAATAGGAAATCCTTTTCCTCAGTAGGATTTATTGCTACTAGCTGTGCCCTGTGGTGCCCTCCGCTCCTATAGGTCTTAGCGTGATGATATACAGCATATAACCTTCTTCAATAAATGGGCTATCTATCACTGAAATAATTTTCTAAATCTGACCAGTAGTTTCTGAGATTAGCGCGTTCAAACAAACAAACAAACTCTTCAGCTTTATAATATGTATAAAGTATAGATTAAGGATTAGATACCTATGTTAATGCAAACCACTAAACCGAAGGCATCAAACGTGCTAATAATTTATAATCATTGGAGAACAATTGTAAATGAGATTTATACATACGAATGCAGTGATAATTTCATTAGAGCTATTAAAGCGGTATACATTATGTATGTTTGTTCATTGTTGTGTGGCACGAGTCAAGAGAAGACACGTGATTTTTATTATCATTTTTGTTTCAATATAAGAAAAACAACGAGCAAATTGAATAAGATTTTAAAATACATCGAAAATTTATTTATACATTGCTGGTTAGACAACAAAAAATATTTCAACGTTTTTATTTCTTCAATTCGCGAGCAATGTAGGTATAGAAGATTCTCAAAATCGATTTATCGCTCTTCCGTTGTGTTCGGTCCACACACACTCTCAGCTCATTGCGTGCAAATTTTTACACAAATAAAATTCTAAGTTAGCTTTGTGATTAGCTTGCTCTTGAATAAAGGTCTTCCTACACGATCACAAAATATAACTGGTGTCGAATGTTAGACCAAAGAGACTTGGCCGTGCTAAGTAACGTTGTAACCAAATTTTATGTGTATTCAAACTTTTGTTAGCCTCAATTTTCTATCTTCAATGTACCTACTATTTCAATTTCAATGATTTGTTAAATTTACATATTTATTTCAGTTTTCTCTTGCAATACTCTAAATGTTTCTAAACTATCTTATTGTAACTAATTTAATATTTTTACTTTATTGTAGGTAGTACTTGTTTATTTTCATTACATCACTTGAGAATTGAGATTTGACGTCATCCTTTTTCTATTTCGTTGTACCTTCACTGACATGTTATGACTTTGACAACTGAATGTTAGACGTCAAATGTCAACGCTTTTGTGTTCTTTGTGAAATATTGTGTTTGGATACTTGCTTATTTGGTATAAAATTGTAGCTATCTTTAAAGTATCTCATGTTTTACGAAATCTGGTGGTATTGGCTTGTTTAACTGGTAACGCTTCTATTTTTATTTTAATATATTGTTCTAATTTGTGTTTTTATATAGATATATTTATTTATCTTTATATTTACATATCTCATTTTTAATATTATTATTTTATTTTATTTTATTTTTATTTATCTATTAATATATTTTATTTTATTTAGTATATATACTATTTATTATTTATAAGATGTCTTTAGACTGCAGCACTTCTAGTGACACATTTATATCTGTTTCATCGAACGATGAGCGATCTGGGGAAGACAGCTTTCACAGTACATCATCTCCTTTAAATGTCCCTTCTCTATTCGACAATGGTCTTAAAAACTTTAATGTTGTTCACATCAATGCTCAAAGCATCCCGGCTCACTTTCCCGAACTATTAGCATCTTTCGATTGTAATTCTCTTCACGCCATTTTAATTTCGGAATCCTGGTTAAAACCTTGCTTACCTTCTTTATCTTATAGTCTCCCAGGATTCCAATTGATTCGCAATGACCGCATTGGCAGGACTGGGGGCGGGGTAGCTATTTATTTGCGTTCGCATATTCCTTTCTCCATAATCAGTAGCTCTCCCCAACCTCCACCTGCTGATGCGGCTGAGCACCTTTTACTTGAGGTATCCTTGTCCAACACAAAAATTCTTCTTGGTGTTTTCTACTCTCCCAATTTAACTGTTAACTATTTTTCGTCGTTTGACCACCTTCTTGATATTTACACCCCTGCCTATAAACACATAATACTTATGGGCGATTTCAACACCTGCCTTCTCAAGGGTGATCTGCGTAGCAAAAAGTTATTGTCCATTGTTGATTCCTTTAACCTAAACATCCTTCCTCTTAGCGCTACCCATTCCCTTCCCAACTGCACTCCTTCCCTTCTCGACCTCATCATAGTTTCCTCTCCTGAACTTGTCGCTAAGCATGGTCAGTGCTCAGCTGATTTGTTCTCCTTCCACGATTTAATCTTCCTTTCCTATAAACTGAAGCCTCCCAAAGCTAAGCCTAGAACCCTTATGCGGCGCAATTTTGGTAAAATCGATGTAGATCGTCTTTGTGAAGATGCCGCTGTTACCGACTGGTCAGTCATTTATTCAGCAGGGTCCATTGACGAGAAGGTTGCGTTATTTAACTCTCTACTTCTGAACCTATTTGACGAACATGCTCCTTTGCGTCCAGTCAAGGTGAAGCATTTACCTGCGCCGTGGATGTCGGCTGAGCTTAAATCACTTTTGAAAAAAAAGGCACGTGCGAAAACGAAATTAAGAATGCTCGATTCTGATACTAACCGAGCCAAGTACCAGAGCATACGGAATCGCTGCAATACATTATGTAGGGATGCACAACGACGTCACATTTCTTCCTCGATTGAAAATGGCGACCCATCCAAAATATGGAAATTTCTTAAATCCCTCGGTATTGGCAAGTCTGCGCAAAGTTCCCTTCCAGACACAGTTTCTATTGATGGACTGAATTCCCACTTTGCTAATCCTCTCTTGGATTTTAATACTAATTCTAAAGCGCGGACCCTGAGCTCTCTCCATTCGTTACCATCTCCCGACTATCGCCCGTTCGTTCTAAGTCAATTTTCCGATTGTGGTGTTAAGAAGAGCATATTGTCTATTACTTCTAAGGCTGTCGGTAGTGATTGCATTGGTCGGAGCATGATTATTCCTATCCTTCCCGTCATTAATCCTGTCATCACACACATCCTCAACTTTTCTATTTCCTCGGGTACATTTCCAGTAAATTGGAAAGATGCTCATATCTTGCCTCTTCCTAAAATTCCAAATCCTGTATCTCCCTCAGACTTTCGACCCATCGCTATACTGCCTTTCCTATCGAAAGTTCTAGAAAGACTAGTGCAAGAACAGCTAAGTCGCTTCCTTAATTCCAACAATCTCCTAAATCCTTATCAATCTGGATTCCGCCCAGGTCATAGCACGACCACTGCTCTTATTAAAATCACTGATGACATACGCCTAGGCTTTGACAATAAGCAGTTAACAATCCTTTCGTTGCTTGACTTTAGTAATGCATTTAACACCGTCGATCATGAGGTATTGTTGGCTATGCTGCGCTCTATTAACATATCTCCAACGGTTATTGATTGGTTTCGTAGTTACTTGCAGGGACGTCGGCAGCGTGTTCTAGTGGAGAACCTAACCTCTTCCTGGAGCAACGTTCATGCCGGGGTTCCGCAAGGTGGCGTCTTGTCTCCTCTCTTATTCTCAATCTTTATAAACTCTATCTCCAATCACATTACTTCTCCTTATCATATGTATGCAGACGATTTCCAGCTATATTCGCACGTGTCACTGCCAGAACTTACTGAAGCGATTTTTCGTACTAATACTGATCTCGCAGCCATCGTCAATTGGAGTAAGGATCATGGTTTAAAGGTAAATCCCGTTAAAACTAAAATTATTATACTTGGGAGTAAGCCGCTTTTGAACAAAATTAAATGGGACTGCTTGCCGAGTGTTGTTGTCGACGGTACTCGTATTCCGTTCAGCAAAACTGTTAAAAGTCTTGGTTTGTTTCTTGACCAGCACTTGTCATGGTCGGAGCATATTAAGCAAATGCGAAAGAAAGTTTTTGCTGCGGCATCCTCGATGCGCCGTTTACGTAACTTTCTTCCGCTCTCCGCCAAAATTGCGTTAGCTCAATCCCTTCTCCTCCCCTTCCTTGACTACGCCGACTCCTCATTTCCTGATCTTTTTGAGTACCAGCTAGACATCCTTGAGAGGCTGCAAAATTTCTGCATAAGATTTATTTTCGGCTTGCGTAAATTTGATCATGTCTCGGAATACCGCAAAAAACTCAATTGGCTTCCCATCCGTTTTCGCCGGGATGCCCACATCCTTCAGCTTCTGTACTGTGTTCTGTTCGACCCTAAAACGCCTAGTTATCTAAAAAAGCAGTTTAATTACCTTAGTGCAAATAGCTTAATCTCTCTTCGCTCATCTAACCTTCTACTTCTTTCCACACCAGCTCATCGTACTAAATTCTACAGCTCTTCATTCACTGTTCGCGCTATTCAGCTTTGGAACGCTTTGCCGGAATCGATCAGACGTGCAAAAACTATCAAGAGCTTTAAAGTGCTCGTTAAAAATCATTTCCTATCATTATAATGTGTTGCTTATCATGATATTTATTAATGAGTAGTATATTGTTTACTAGAGATCTCCTTTTAGTACTTTTGTATGTAGTGTATGTAGTATATGTATTCTTATACTTTTGTACGTAGTGTATGTAGTGTATGTAGTTTATGTATATTATGTATATTCTTGTATATAATATGTATATTAAATGTGTATTTTTAAAATATGTATTATCTATACCTACTACCCATTTTATAGCACTAGTATATAATTAAGTACCTATGTATTATTTATTTCTATTATCGTTATTTATTTTGTGCCTTCGCGTTCACGTTCAACATTCCGTGCCAACAGGGTTGCCTGGAAGAGATTGCTTTAAAGCAATAAGGCCGCCTTTTCGTACATATGTGCCTTTGTGTTAGTTTCTTTTGTTTTGAATTATTGTATCTTTTCTCTGTCTGGTATATATGTACAATAAAGTATAAATAAATAAATAAATAAATAAAATATATTATGTTGAATCCACACAGTGTAATATATACCTACAATATAAATTTGGTTGACGAAAATGCATGCATGCATCCGTGCGAAGCCGGGGAGGGTCGCTACTCGCTACAAATAATTTGTACAAACTATTTGCACAAACTTATTATTTATTTATTTATTTAACACTTTATTAGTTGTACAAATATGAAACCTTAGAATTACTTACAACTAAAAACAGAGTACAACTAACTTGGCAGCCTTATCACTAAGTAGTGATCTGACTGATCTCTTCCAGGCAACCACGGTAAAAGGTAACGAGCAAAAAGATCACTATTAATTTAATATTATTTATTAATTTTATTCTTTTACTTATATAACATGTAGACCGAACATAATCAATTAACATGTAGCTAGCTGCTGCCAACAATGGAAAATTATCAGTCAAATTTATTGATTGACGTCACTATATGTTTTTTTATTTCATTAATGTCGAATCTCCATTGTACCTTTATGCATAATTCATTGTATATTTGGAATAATTATTCCACACATGCCGATACCTGTATACCTGTGATATTTATATTATCTATACTAATATTATAAAGCTGAAGAGTTTGTTTGTTTGAACGCGCTAATCTCGGGAACTACTGGTCCGATTTGAAAAATTCTTTCGGTGTTAGATAGCCCATTTATCGAGGAAGGTTACAGGTTATATATCATCACGCTACAACCAACAGAGGTGGAGCCACGGGGGTGAAACCGCGCGGAGCACCTAATCTGTGATATTTAAAGTTGGTAATATCACAGAGTTCAGTATGAAATGGGCAACATATAAAGAGCCCTCCACACAATGGGGAGCGTTGGGTGTGAGAGTCAATCACGATAGTGTAGAAGACCTAAATGTCTGTGATCGGCCGTCATTGTAGATGTTTATTAATAATAAGCGCCGTAATGGCGACAAACCTAGACAAACGATAATTTGTCGGGCCAACGCTGCCCATTATGTGGAAGGTCCATAAAATGACAACAAAAATAAATGACATAATATTAGCACTATCAAAATATTGTGGCAGCACTCGTGAAAATAATGCATAGAGTTGTCATGTTGTAATAATTATCATCATCAAATAGTTCAAGTGGTCAAGGTTTATCTAAAAATAATATGGTAAGATAAATAAATATTACATACATATACAATACTTATATAAGAATCTCGTGTCGCGGTGTTTGCGAAACGGCTTGACCGATTCGCATGAAATTTTGCGTGCATATCGGGTACCTATAGTTCTTAAATTTTTCATCGAACTTCGTAAACAAAATTAACTCATATTGAAATCGATTTCCGTGACGAATTTATCGCGCATTGTTCAGCCGTTACGCATGTATGTACGAATAAAAAACAATCGTTGTGGTGCATTTAATTTAATCGAATTACAATTACTAACATAAACAACAGAAGTTTTTACTATTTAAGTATTTATCATGTACCAACTTGACCGCCTCCTTGGTACAGTGGTTGACGCGTGAGCGTAACACCGAGTGGTCCTGGGTTCGATTTGCGTTGGAGACGAAGAAAAATGTCTCGGTCTGGTAGGACACAGAAGGCTGATCACCTACATGTTCCTAAAGATAATCGATCAGTGAATTAAATAGGTATGTATTCCTATTGACTAATAAGTTAACTGAGTACTTACAAGTTACAAGTTACAACATAGCGTGAACGGTCCTTAATATTTTTTGCGATGCACCCAAATGCTTTTTCAAAATGAAATACGACATAGGTATCGTAAATTTAATTATAGTCTCTTTTAAAAACATTTCTATATTTATAGCAACAGTTATTCAAATAATTGAACTAAATAATTCACATCACATCGAGGTCACACAAATAAAGGGCTCGCCAGAATTAGCCGGCAAGTGGCCGAAATAGCCGAATAGACCCATTATATGCTTAGTAGGTGTCGGCGAGTCGGCCAATTGGGCAATTGAAGTATTTCATTAGCTTATAAATTAGTTTCAATTACACCTCGGTTACAATACGAATAAAAATCATACAGCTTATTTATTTTATTTACTCTTTATTGTACATCACTACATAGTATAAAACAAAGTCGCTTTCTCTGTCCCTATGTCCCTTTGTATGCTTAAATCTTTAAAACCACGCAACGGATTTTGATGCGGTTTTTTTGATAGATAGAGTGATTCAAGAGGAAGGTTTTAGTATATAATTTATTAGGTTTTAGACAAAGCGGGCGAAGCCGCGGGCGGTAAGCTAATAATCTTATAAAAAAAGCTTAGACACGGTAGATCTAGTTAGAGATATAGGAACTATCTGTAACTAGCTAGAAGGTTTTTATCCTAGTTTTAGAGCTCCTGGAATTGTTTTGATTAAGTAGTTTATCCGTTAGATGAAATCATAAATAATGTAGTAAAAGTCAAAATAGGGTATTTATTACTTGATCAGCAATTCATGAAACTGGCGCTTGTACATGCCAAATTGTGTCTTCCTGTTTTAAACTTTACCACGACGCAACGCTGAAGCGCTGAACTTCGTTCGATTAATTTTGTGCGAAAGATTGAAAGTATGGATGTTTATTATTATTTTACATAAAAACTAGTGAACGGATTTGGATGAAACATTACAGGAATATAGGTTATAGATCAAAATAGCACATGTGCTAGAAATACTTGATTTTTCATGCGGGTCTTCCGCAGGTGAAACCGCGCGGCACAGGTACGTAGGTAGGTATTAATCTACTACTTGTTTCAGATTCCCTAACTATTGATCTTTGATCTATCATTGATCATTGATCTATTTAGCAAATATATCAATGATCAATGATATTATAATTTCTAATGCTAGTATGACGTTATTTAATGCTAATGCTACTTATACGCCAGGAATTCTAGACGTATAAACATTTAAATTTTCAATTCATACACCAGAATATCATGCATGAGAATGCGGTGTAGTGCATATTATCGTCACAATGTTTGTCCTCAATGGACTCCTAAACCACTTAACCGATTATAATAAAAGTCGCACACCATGTGCAGTTGGATCCAACTTGAGAGATAGGATAGTTTTTATGAAAAAAAAAACGTAAACATGTAGGTACCACGGGCGAAGCCGGGGCGAACCGCTAGTTTTTTTTTTTATAAATAGAACAAAAAACTTATATGTAAGTGAATAACACTATAATGTATGTTAAACAATTAATATTATACACAATTAAATAATATCCATGTGTAATATGATATAACATAAATAAATACTTAGGTATATCAATGCCACTAACTGTAAATAATATAATATAATGTTATGTGTATAATTGTATATGTATTTTCTGTCTATAAAGAGTCAAAAGTCATAGTTTATTTCATTTCCTTCGTGGGATTGGGAATTAAAGAAAAAGGTAAAAAAAAAATAGTTATAGAAGCATTGAGTTAATATGTATCTACTAGTACATATTAACTCAATGTATATAAAAAGTTTATTTATTTAATCTTATTGTTAACCTGTGATGAAGTCTTATTCCCCTGAGTTACAAGGCAGATACATTTCATATTACTTTAACTGATCGATTTTCTTTACAAGTGAAGTGTCCTCAAACTTTATGGTTCCTGGACATTGACGTAGGTACTACAAACAACTTATAAACTCATACATTTCCAAAACATATCGTCAATGTTCTTGGACAGTTTTTCATGAAAATGTTCGTTTTCGCTTATTGGAATATATTCCAATAACGTAACGTATATGTATAATATTGTGATTTTTTTTAATTAGTACCTTATAAGCATTAATTTGCTTGATGAAATACCTTCCCTTGAAGAAAGATTTAACATTACCAATTTTTTATTTTATTTTATTTTATTTTATTTGCAACACAAACACATATAACAATAATATAGGTACAATACTTATTTAACTTTATAAACCTTAATGACTAATTGTTATTGCAATAACATGTGTTGACTACTAGACTATAAATTACAATCGCTTACACATAAACAAAGAGTAATCAATATACTAATTAACAGATATTAGGTAATTTAAAAAGGGGAATGGTACAATACTACTAGAGACAAATTTCTAATCTATTGAAGGACCTGCGACAGTATAGTAAGGTTATCAAATAGGCATTTCCGAAATCTAATAGGTTTACTCGCGATAATGTCAAGATCTGGAATTATCTCGCACAACTTATTGTAATTTGTGCAGATTCTGTTTAGAGTGCTATGATATGCTCTTTGGGTGCGGTGGATTGGCAACGTGAAAGTTCGATTATTTCGATTACTTCTAAGTGGTATATGAAAGGAGATTTGGGAAAGAGCTGCAGTGGACAGTTGACCACATATAATTTTATTTAGAAATATTAATTCCAATATTTTTCGACGATCTGACAGTTTTACTTGTTTAAAATAAGATAATCTTTCCTCATAAGTATGAAGCGTTTTATTTAGATGAAACCGATATGAAAGTATTCTCAAAAATTTGATTTGGATTTTTTCTATATTTTTTATATGAATCAAATAAAAGGGGGACCAAATCATACTTGCATATTCCAATTTGCTACGAATGAGAGAGTTAAAAAGACAAATATAAGATTTAGGATTCCGGAAACCTTTACATGAACGTAAAATAAACCCTAGCAATCTGTTACATGATTTATAAATATGTGTATAATGGTCCAAAAATGAGAGTTTGCTATCAAGGATAATTCCTAAATCACGTACGTTTGACTTCCATATCAGATTTTTAGCATTTATAGAATAATTATATTTTACTTTTACTGCCGTACTACCAAATTCCATAACATAGCATTTATCTACATTAAGAAACATAGCATTTGTAACACACCAATCTTTTAATTTATTCAAATCATTTTGTAGTTCAATGCAGTCATTTATAGTGAAAATTTTTCTAAATATTTTTAAATCATCAGCATAAAGTAAACAATTTGATGAGAAATTATTGCACAAATCATTTATAAAAATCACAAATAATAAAGGGCCCAGATTTGAGCCCTGAGGAACACCCGATAATACAGGAATAGGACGAGAATAACTTCCAAGTATTCTGACTATCTGAGATCTATTTAATATATATGAAGAGAGCCAACGCAGCAAATTACCGCGGATTCCCTCGCAGAATAGTTTACCAAGTAGTCGCCTATGATTAACCTTATCGAAGGCTTTCCTAAAGTCTGTATATATAGAATGGACTTGTATTTGACTATTTAACGCCCCATGAATAAAATTTGTATATTCTAAAAGATTCGTCGTTGTAGATTTTTGTTTCACAAAGCCGTGTTGTTTCGAGCTAATAGCTGGTTTGATAAAAAAGAATATATGATCATACACTAAAGCCTCAAATATTTTTGAAAAACATGAAAGAATGCTAATTGGTCTATAATTTTCACAGTTAGTTACATCACCATCCTTGTGCACAGGTACTACGTGAGCAGTTTTCCAGATAGTCGGAAATTTACCTTGATTTATTGAGAGGTTATAGATGATGTGAAGAGGTTCAACAAGACATTGCATGCACTCCTTTATAAATAAAGGGGATATACGGTCAGGACCTGGACCCTTATTAATATCGACATTTTTAAGATGTTGTTTTATGCTTAGTTTATCTATTTGAATATTGTGCAATGTAAAATTAAACCTATCGACACTATCAACTTTTGGTATATGATTACCTGATGAGTCTTTTTCCCAGACAGATGAAAAGAACTCTGCGAACATATTACTTATTTCAATATCTGTATGTGCTGAACGATCACCCAGAGTAAGCGTGGGAGGAACGGACGAAGCACGTTTTTTGTTTTTAATGTAAGACCAAAAAAGTTTTGTAGATTGGGGTAAAGATTCTTCTATTGATTTTTTATAGTTACGTTCACACGTTCTGATAAGGCGTTTTGCTCGCTTGCGTAAGAGGGAAAAGGTATCATAGTCCCGGGGATTACCGAATATTCTAAATTTTGTGTGATATTTTTCTTTTTCTCTCAGACATTTCTTAAGGGCGTTACTGAACCAAACAGGAGTTTGTGCGTTTCCGTGAACATTGCATCTTTTATAAGGTGTATTATTTTTAATTACAATGTAAAGTAGCTCATAAAATTTATTAACATATTCGTCTACATCGATAAAGCCTTTAAATTCATTATTCCAATTTATATTATTCAAAAATTTCTTGCATTCTGTATAATTACAATTTCTAAAATTAAAAGAATCAGATATCTTGTAATTAGACTTACGTTTTTTAGGTGTAGAAATATATACCTTAAAAGGAGGATGATGTCTATCTTCGTTTATTAAAGGATCTACATTTTCTGTTTTTAATCCCATAATATTCGTAAGGAAAAGGTCAAGTACTCTATTATTTACGTTAACTATTTTGTTTAATTGATGTAAGCTGCCTATAGACATTATATCAACAAGAGCCTTAGCCTTATGAGATAGAGATCTTTGCATAAAATTTAAATCGTGACTCCAGTCTATTTCTGGAATATTAAAATCACCAATAATTATGACCTGCTTATCATTTTCAGTGAGTACGTGTGTACATGTCTCAAAATAGTGTTCATAGATTTGCTTAGGTACATCAGGTGGGAGATAAACTAAACCAATAATGATTTCAGAAACATTACCTATTCTAAGAGATAGCCAAATATCCTCTGCAGAGCTCTCCCAGGTCTGGTGACGTATAGTGGGTATCTCTTTTTTAACCGCTATTAAAACCCCACCGCCGTCCACCTTTCTACATTGTGACGTATAACGATCTCTACGGAAGACGGTATACCTATTGTCAAACAACTCACTATCGCAAATACCTTCATTTAGATTTGTTTCACAAAAGCATATAACATCATAGTTCTCTATTAAAATTTGAGAGAAAATCTCGTTAGTTTTACTTCTTATTCTATTTACGTTTTGATAGTATATTAAAAGATCCATTACTAATTTAAATAGTTAAAACAATACTTAAATACCGATCAGAGTAACATTAAAAAAAAAAAAAAAATACTTGTATAATTAATTACGCAATTTATCAAGTGATTGTGTATTTTTAACATAAATGACACCTGAGTTATCATTCTTTCGTAAATATATCTTAGAATATTTAACCCAAGCATATTTGTATCCACATTCTTTTTTAAACGCACGAGTTTCTGCATATAACAACTTCTGTTCTGGAGACAAATGCTCGTTTACATAGACTCTTGAGGATTCGCCTACGATGCCAAGTAGTGAAGAACATAATAAGTCTTGGGGATGTGTATTATTATATCTTTTAACAGCAGATATAAGATTGTCTCTATAGCGCGGTGAAGGTAGAGTAACTATGATATTGCGAGGCCTTGTAGACTTACTATCCATTTTTGCAACGCGGCGGCAAGAAACAATGTCAGAATCATTTATAGATACGGATACTGTTTGACACAATTTTGTAAAAATTTTTACTAAATTTTCATTTTTGCGCTCCGGAACTGATTGAATTTCGATATTTTGACTGCGTGTTAGTTTATCAGAATCATTTATTTTCTTTTTGAGAAAAGCTACTTCATTTTGCATTTCGATGACACCCAATTCTAGGGTATGAATAGACTTATTTATGTTCTTTATAGATGTCTTAAGCTCCAATTGTTCATTTTGCAGTAAATCTGTAGTTGCAGTAAAATCTTGTTTCAAACGTTCGATCTCTCCAAATATTTCCTTTCTCAAAACATCCTGTAAGCTTTCGCGTAATTCCCGTATTTTAATATCCAATGTATTATTTAAAATTTCTTGAATGCGGTTGAAAGACATAGATTCAGTATTAATAGGACTTTGGAATTCATCACTTATTTGTTTATTCGGTGGAGAAACAGAGCATGCCGCATCTGACTGTCCAGACATGCAAGGCGAACACAACCATTTCGATCTAGGCTGATCTTGCCCAATTTTTACGCAATCTGCATGATATTGATGACTGCAAGAACTGCATTTTATTCTTTTTTGAGTAACGAGTATGCTTATTTTACATTTAGAGCATAATACCATCTTGGCGTGAATGTTAAAATTCGGGAAGAAAAAAAAAATTAAAATTAAAAAAAAAAAAAAAAAATCTGAATGTTCTACGATGATTTGAACCAGCGCGTTGACGTTATTTAAGTACGGGACTCAATCCATACAGCTACAGGCACTTATACGTCATACGTTGAAATTTATGTTCTAATTGTTCGAATAAGTCTTTGACAAAAACAGATCATAGCAATTAGTAATGATGTAATATTTTCGTTTTACCCTCGAGTTTGTGTTGTTTACCGTTAAGATTATTTTGTTAGAAATATCAATTACGAATGATGTAAAAACACTTATATATTCAAAGTTCAAGATCTTAAATAATAAATGTTCGTTATGATTATAATATAGCACCAAGAACCAAGTTATATTTCACAGAGTGTTTTGTTTGTTGTGACTTTCGTAAGTTTCTTTTTTATTAACAAACACTTATTTCCACTGAATAATTTATCTTTGCACTGGTATAACGTTTGCACTTATTCACAACCACTTATACGAACGTAATTTACTCAACAAAACAGAAAACATTAGGATAATCTATTTTTAATCAAAAAAAATATACGGAGAACTGAAAAAGAGCTGTCAAGCGACCGAGCGAGAGCGAGCGAGCAAGAGAGATTTACCACCATATATATTTTCTAAGAATGCTGACATTTGAAACAACTAAGTACATAAAAAATAAAGAGCCATAATTGAATCCGCTTACCAAAACAACAATATAAAAACACAAATTCTACGCATTTTCCAATACATAGATATCTAACAAGTTCGTTAAAAATAACTTTAATGTTTTCAAACATCAAGGACGGTAACGCATTTGGAATCAGTGTGACTCAATTATAATAAATACTTGAAACACGCAATATGTTACGATCATCTTAAATTGCTGCCAACATAAAAAAAATATGTGAGAGGAAAAACAAACTTAATACAAAACAATTGAGTCTATTCTAAACTTGGATTCTATATGATACATTTAATTACGTTGTTGTTTGGATTTATAGTGTTGTTTTGATGTGGTGATATTAAATTGTAATGTTAGTTACCTACATCTTGATGTTTTTATGGTTTATCTTGCAATAAAGAAATGTGTTTATAGTTAACTAGTAGTCCGCCCCGGCTTCGCCCGTGGTACATATTTCGCAATAAAAGGTTTCAAAATATCTCCATACTCATGCAAATTAGTTCAGTAGTTTAGGTGTGATTGAGTAACAAACAGACAGACAGAGTTACTCTCGCATTTATAATATTAGTATGGATTTCATTCACAATTAGTGTTGTTATTACTTATTATATTGACGCCCTGCAATATTAGCTCATTTGTGTTAAAATTATCCTTATAATTTTACCGTACTTTAAAAACACGATATAAAACATATTTTTTCACATGTTTTTCTATTTATTTATTTATTTATTTATTTATTTCGAGAACATAATGGCTTACAGTCATGCCAAAGCGCCACTATGCTATACAATACAAAATTATTATTAACACAATTCAAGTCAAAACACAAAAGAAAAATACTTATAAAACGTTATGATAATACAAACATACAGATATAATAGACTACAATACAATAGAAATTAATAGAAATAGAAGACAGACAGATTAGACAGATCAGATTATTATTGAATTAGAAATTGCTATCCAGATAATTAATGGCGTACCGAATAAATACAGTCATACTATCAGTGAAAAAGTCAAGATTTTGGTACTGGGAAAGCAAGTCTCCGAGCAACTTTCGTGCTCGCGCGGTGGGCGCGTTCCTAGCGCGGTGCGTTCGTGTGAGCGGCTGTGCCAAGAGGCGGTGCGGCCGCCGCGCGGTAAGCGTGCCGTCCCCACCACCCCTTGGCAGGCTGAGAATCATTTGCTCCAGAACATCGCGGTTGTCAATTTTGTTATGCATTATCAAGTAATAATGCACCACCAACAGAATCTTTCTCCTGAGTGCCAACGTATTCAATCCCACCATACCCAATACGTACATCGATGGATAGAGATGTGGGTAATATCCGTAGCGACGTTCTATACTAACGTCATTTAATTTGTTATTGTAAAGTCTTATGTTTTCAACTCATTTGCATAAAAATAACGTAAAACAAATTGAATTTCCATATAAATAGCAAATAGAGGTTTATTCAAAACGAGCAAGAGGGCGCCATATTGGTCATAAAATAGTTATTTACTTCGTCTTAAAATATTAGGTATATTGAAACCCATACTTTAGAGTTAAGACATACTGTTTATTATTTTTTTTTATTAATAGAAGTTTATATACAGAAGTATTGAATGCTAACATTCTTTAAAAACGTAAAATCAAAGAATACCATATAATCTATAATCAATCAATATCATATAATCAAAAATCAATAAAAAAACACTACACGCTCTGCCATGCATTTGACATACATATTATTACATATTATACCTTTTTTTTATAGTGGGGAAATCTTCCAAAGATACCCACGGCCCCCGGGGAAGGAGCCGTGGGTTATGTCGGATTCTTACCGACTAAAACCCCACTGTGTTCCGAGCCGCTTTAACGATGGGGGCTGGGGCCGCGGGTATTGGTTGGAATTCTTCCGCGACCATAATATTATACCTACTCCTTTGTTTATGGTTATTGACTATGGTCGAATTTCAACCACTGAGCGACCACTATTGTTGTACCGTAGTATATTATTATTAGTCTGTGGTTGTACATACTATGTTTTTACTTATACAAGCTGTATAAGTTTTTACCCGCTTTGCTGTTTTACCCGCTTT
This sequence comes from Colias croceus, assembly GCF_905220415.1. Lineage (NCBI taxonomy): Eukaryota > Metazoa > Arthropoda > Insecta > Lepidoptera > Pieridae > Colias > Colias croceus. Next base: position 9,527,164 of record NC_059548.1, on the reverse strand, counting down.
GATCCGTTCCTATTGTTCTTGGCGTAATGATATAATAATATAGCCTATAGCCTTCTTCGATAGATGGACTATCTGACAGTCAATAATTTTTCATTTCAGACGCGTGGTTCCTGAGATTTGCGCGTTCAAGCACACAAACAAACAAACTTTATAATATAAGTATAGATTATAAGTACTCACAGTTATAAGTACCCACAGTAAATAATTCACTTTACCATAGAACAATGCATTAACTTATCAAGCAAAACCCTTATTGAATTAATTATAACCGGTTCCAAACGCGAACTGTGTCAACTGTACACTTGATAATGTAGGCTGTAGCAAAAACTAGTTTTATACCGCGACACCGTCTGTTAAATGCAAGTACATATTTTCATATATAGCATGTGTAAGTATGGGAAATTTTATCAAAGTTCATTCAGCTGTTTAAACAATATGTAGGTAGGTATATAGAGAGAAATCATATACAAACAATAATGCTATATTCAAAGTATGTAAACATTTTCAAACTCAACATATAGATTGTGTGCTATAAAAACAAAATAATAGACAGGACAAGATGTCCTTCTTACGATTTTAAGATGTACTTTCACATATTATGCAAATAAATAATTAATTATTAGAAAACAAAAACGATCGCGGATCGGATCATCTTAACATTTTCATAGTACAATTTTCTCGTCAATAATTAACCTACTCTACATATTTTGTATAGAAATGACGTAATCAAAACTGCAATGTTCCTGTGGGATTATTAACACGTGTAGCACCCAGGGGCAGAGCTAGTTAACAACTTGTTTCCAAGGCTGAACCATTTATAGTGCCATGTTGGGACTTGGGACCTAAAGACGCCCAATTTATTATTATTAAGGCGACACTGAGAACACTATGTGTTACTATATTAATTAAAGATGATCAACCCATTCATACTAATGTTATAGTACAAGTTAGTTTGTAGGGATTTGACAGCTAAAGGGTGAACCGATTTTAGTAGAATTTAGAATGGAGATAGATGAAGTAACTAACGTTGTGGTTGGTAAAATAAGGCTTCCGTTTTTTTTTCCTTTTGTGGCTCAGAATCTTTAATAAACGATATGTAGGTATTATATGTTGTGAATAAAATATTATTATTTTATTCACGTAACATTTTTGTAATATCTTTTCAATTATTATTTGCCTGTATATGTCACATCCCCAGTCACATCCTTACCAACGTTGTACGCTCTTGGGATAACAATGCAATGTAGGCCCATTTCTATAAAAGCTGAAGAAATTGTTTGTTTGTTTGTTTGAACGCGCTAATCTCAGGATCTACAGGTCCAATTTGAAAAATTATTTCACTGTTAGATAGCCCATTTATCGAGGAAGGCTATAGGCTATATTATATCATAGGAGAGGCCATGACCAATAGTCCAGCGGAATAATGCGGGTAATACAGCGTGGCATAACTAGTATACAGATAATAATATATATAAATATAAGGGAATTTATCAGTTAATGAATATTACGTAGTCATCAGGCCTGACGTCCCTTGGGCATATATTGGGCATATATGACATGTACAGGACTTCCGTTCATAAAAGGACATTAGCTGAATCCATTACTAATTCGCTTTAATTAATTAATTAAATGTTACCTGTAACTAAAAGGGAAAACGTGTTTTTTCTATGATCATGGTATAGGAGAAAACTTGGTCACGCACTTTCCTATTGCGAAGTAGAAAAAAACTGTTTGTGTTAGTAAAAAAATGTAGATATTGCAACATTTCTTATTCAAATATGTAAATTGTATAAATACCGTGTATTGGTGTATTATAATAAATGTCTACGGGTTATATAATGCATAGTTCAATTTTCGTATCTTATAAAGATGTAACATAATTTTCCGCTTGAGAAAATCTTGAAATAAATTGGATAACATGCTAGAAACCAAATACTTCTAAAATCCCGTTTAGTATTAAAAAACCTACTAATATTATAAATGCAAAAGTTTGTGAGGATGGATTTATGTGTATGTGTACTCTTTCACACAAATACTACTGAACCTACACTGAAATTTAGCACACATATACAGGTGTCCCACTGTTGGTATACTAAGCTCAAAGGAGGTTATAGTTTTGCATACGCTGAGTAATTACGTAAAAAATAATTATAAAATTCCAGACGCAGTTTTTTTTTCAAATGTTTGAATTCTTAAAACTCTATGTGTACACCCCTAACAAGGAACCCGCCCAGCTTTGCTACCAGCACGTGACTTATCGTATAAGATTATGTTTTCATAGACAAAAAGCTCACATTAGCGAAGCTGTATATGACGGCTGAGCGAAGCCAGAGAAGAAAACATGGATTTTCAGGAAAAATTTAGCAAAAATTTTTTGATGTAATTTTGTTGTTTAAGTATTTTTTACGTGATCAGTGTATGCAAAACTACAAGTCCCTTTGCGCTTAGTATATCAATAGTGGGACACCCTGTATAGGGTAACTTGGATTAACGCATAGGATAGGTTTTATCTCAGAAATCCCACGGGAATGGGCGGAAAGTTAGTGGAATATCTTAATATAATATATTTTAATATTTAATATTATAAAGGCGAAAGTTTGTAAGTATGGATGTATGGATGTTTGTTACTCTTTCACGTAAAAACTACGATTACAATGAAATTTAGCACACATATAGAGGGTAACTTAGATTAACACATAGGATAGTTTTTATCCCGGAAATCCCACGGGAACGGGAACTATGCGGGTTTTCCTTTTCAAACGCGGGCGAAGCCGCGGGCGGAAATCTAGTACAAAATATACAAACATGTGGATCAATGTGTAATCCGTTAAACCCAAAAACGGATTAACAGAATTTAGGGAACAGATAAGACCATGGGTCTCTAATTCCCTAAGGCGACTTTTTTGTTGTAGAAAAACCGATCTCGGGAGCTTTGAAAAAAGGGAACTTTTATAAATCTCTAAAAAGATGGAGTGATAGAACTTTTAATAGGGTGCAGCAGTGCTATTAAATGAAAAGCTGAAGAGTTTGTTTGCTTGAACGCGCTTATCTCAGGAATAAATGGATCGATTTCAAAAATTATTTCAGTTGGATTTTCACTTGAGATAGAGTGATTCAAGAGGAAGGTTAATAAGTTAGGTATATAGGTATTAGGTACCATACCTATATACACCTAGTTTATTAAGTTTTCTTTCACAAAGTGGGCGAAGCGGTGAAATCTAGTAATTAATAAACAGTCATCTCAAATAAAGCAGCGCAATCTCAATATTATTTTAAACGTACAATAGAACTTCCTTCTAAATGCCGCCAATAAAAACAGCAGTAGATAACGATACGAGTTTATCGACCCGTCTGATACAGCGATCTATTTTGGTTTGGACGCTGCCCGCGCGCACCGTGTTGATAATGTCGCCTCTACACATAGGCCAGCGCATTCGCCAGCGCGCTGGCGGTGCGCTTGCAAACGCGCTTGTGAGTAATCCACACATTGGAAGGTCGTTCAGTATGGTTTGGTTCGAGCCAATGTGCGGACGGATTCAAAATGGATGTAACAAACAAAGAAATAAACACACTTTCACATTTATAATATTAAAATAATATTAAAGTAGGATGCTCTTTGTGAAGTAAAACATTGTGAGGAAAACGGCATGTCCAAGAACCTTATTTATTTGGCACTGTTAATACATACAACATTTTTATTTTTATGGTACTTATTTTTTGGGTTCCACAGGCAGATTTCACTCTGATAGAGCTCAATAAATTTAAATATTTCCTCGTTACTCATATTGTTCGCCATTTTGTCAAGTTAGGTGTTAATTCGCCGCAAGAAAAAAACGTGCACTCCTGATCGCTGCTACAGTCAAACTGATCGCGCGGCCAATGTGTGGATGGTGCGCCAAGCTTGCGACAAGTGTCCTTTGAAGTTTCCGACACCGCACGGCAAGCTCGCAAGCGCGCCGGCCAACGTTCAAATACCTACCGCAAGTGCGCATTTCGCCCGTTCTACACATAGACAAGTGCATGTGCCAGCGCGCTTGCCAGCGCGTTGGCCTATGTGTAGTGCCGGCATAACGCGAACGCGAACGTTACAACTGTTTGCTATTCTTGTTTTTATTGATATAAAAATATAGAGGAACTATTTTAAAACTGTTAAAACTAACAGGTGGTATATGAGTGTGGATTAATGTGTTGTTTTGCTAAAAGTTCGTTCACGTAACGTAGGTGCATTATATTGCTTATCTATACTAATATTGCAAAGCTAAATTGTTTGTTTGAACGCCCTAATCTCAGGAACTTCGGGTCCGATTAGAAAATTTCTTGCAGTGTCAAATAGTCCTTTTATCGAGGTAGGCATATTCACGCTAGGATCAATAGGAGAGGAGTAATGCATGTAAAACAGCGCTAGCAAACTAGTTGTGCTAGTTTTTATTATACAAATATCATTGAAAATCACACAAAAGGTTTACGAATTTGTCGAAAGAATTCAATATTTCGCGTGGGCTTCAAAACTATTGTAGGTATAAATCAGCTATTCAATTGCGTACGAAAAATACGATGCTATAAATATCCAATTATTAAAATGTTTTCATAGCAACTACTACAACTTTGTTTTTAATCTGTTAGTCTAGATTTTGTTACCCATATAACATATTCAAGAAAGCTAATTAAAATTTAGGGAGCCTCCCCTTAAACTCTAAATTATTGTTTTATTATTTATCACCAAACCATGATAAGTGCGCGAAGTTTGAATTAAATCTATCCGTTTAAAGTACAAAACCGTGCCTAATAGATTCGGTTATACAAACATACAAATATACAGGTGAAGCTAATAAAAGCATGTCAATTAAAAAATGGTAACCCTAGTCGTCCAGACAAAACCTATCATAATTGACAGCACATAGATAATAAATAATTAAACAATGCCAGGATCCACAGTACTAGAATAAATAATGTCTGATTATAATTCAAATCGTAATCAGTGGCCAATGTTTGTTTGAGGTTACTAGTTGGTTAATATTGTCGATAAGGAAGCATTGATTTAGTTGCTAGGCCAGTTATTGGTTTTGGATAATCTGTATTAGTAATTTACATGCGAATATATTCGACTATACTTTTCTACATACATCTAAATACTTCTCTATCTGTACAATTACTGACAGTGTGTTTGTTTAAGGTTTTTTATGATAGATATAATGTTAAATAGTTTTCTACACATTATTATCCAAATAAGTATGTATGTTATTTAATAATGTTATTTAATCCGCGGAAAAGTTAGCTTAGCTTTTAATTATTTTACAATATTTGGCCAATTAATATCGAATATTGACAAAGGAATAACTCTTAGTTAATAAATGGATAACTATAACATTCCAATAAGTAAGCAGTAAGCTATTATACTACATGTACTAAATCAATTCACAAAACATTCCCTAGATATCGAAAGCAAACATAAAACAACTTATTTCAATACAATATATCTAATTATGCACTATTCAAACATTAGTTCGAACCGGTATGTGGAACCCGCAGCCATAATTATTTCATTGTTCCACTTCTATAAGCGAATATTTAACTGATCTATAATGTATTCATGACAACATTGGAAACATTGTTATTAATAAATGTTAAGTCATCTGTAAAAACATTAGTTCAAAATTGAAATAAATACAAATTCGAGGAGGCTCCCTTTCTCATTTCTGGCACTGACGCTAATACAGCCGTAATAAAGTTGAATATCGCGTGCGCTCTTTGATCGCGTTCGAGCTCGAAAAGTAAGTCTCAATTCTTATTTCGTTTTTATCTAAAGTAATAATTGATCTAGAGAAAAAAATATCTTGGGATTCGATAGTAAACTCTATTTTCTTACTGTTAACATTTATTTTAGACATAAAGTTGAAGTAAATCTTTAAAAAAATGTAATAATCCTTAAAAAGGCATAATTTTTGAATAAAAAATGAATCGAGCGAAAATGTTACAATTACGTAACTGTCTTGTGCATCGAAAGAAAGAGACCCAATAAATCATATACTAAAGTTCCATTCTGATTGTATGTGTGCCTGTTTCAGAATATGCAAATTCACATAAAAGTTAGAGAAAAAAAAAAAATTAGAGAGCCTCCCCTTAACGGTGGCACTTTACACTATTATCAAATACATATCAATTCTTAAAATAAATTATATCCTATTTTTACTATTATCCCGGATCAAACCGAGGCGAGCTAATAGCATATACAGTATATAATTCACAATATTTTATCGGATCATTAAACACAAGTTCCGATCAAAAAGGTCGTTAGGTTATAGCCTTATAGGTAGGTATTATTTATTAGTATTCTTTACCTATATAATTATATGTATATAATCATATGTATGGAAATACGCGTGCGTATGGTAGGTCTAGCTATGAACGGTTTTATGAATTTCCATACATATTACATATGACAAGCGCGACTGACGTACGCACTGATGGTCGGTGAAGCTCTGCAACCGGCCATAATAGTACTACGTAACTATACATCCAAACATTAACCACCATGCACCAGCCTTACGTTCTAAACTCTATCCACAATGCAGAAACCTTACGTATCTTACTCTCTATCCATTCTCCATTCAAAGCCACTAACCTGGTTAGTAGTGAGATCCCATTGGTCAGCGACAAACGACTGGCGGCTGTACAGGAACACGGGCACCTGGTGGTCCTTCACGGGCGCCGGGTCGCTGTTCACGCGGACCACCGTCAGATGCGTGGTGGTCGTGCCCACTGTGAGATGGAGATTTGGCGTGAAAACTCTTTTATTTAATGAGGAGCAGACTCGTCACTTGATGGTGAGTGTCGCCCAAATATACAAACAACCCCGGCTTTCTTTCACAAACTTATTTATTTAAAGATTTTTTGGAAAGGAAAAATCTTAGGGTTCGCGTCCCGACGTCAAGTTTAAGGATTGACGACGGGAATACAGGCCAGTGAGGAAAAGGATACGTGTCTCAGGTTTTGCTGATAGTGCTACAAGATTTGGTGGATGCTGTGGAGCCGAGGTGACAAGACAAAACTGTATGGGGTATACAATATACATATTTGTCTTTAAATAACCAAAATAAAGTGCTCTACCTAAACCGCGTAAGAAGTGCAAAGTGGAATGAAACTTTGTTCTTTGAGTGCTTGGGTAAGTTAATCAGAGAGGTATAAGAGAAAAGTTTCGAAACCAAATGAGGTTATAGCGTAATTTAATATCCTAAGTGCAAAGTACTCCGGGTACGAAATAATTTTTCAGTAAGACATATTACAAATACAAGTTGGTAAACTACTCTTTTACATCAAGAGTACAAAACTAATTCGGCTGCAATTTGGCATGCAAATAGTTTATGGCCTGGAATAACATATGGGCTCATGTACCTACCTATACCTGATCGATACGGGCTTGTGACTTGTGATATTCTTATTATTGCTTATTCTTATGACTCTTGGTGAGGTTAAGACCATTATGTGGTTATAGGATGTTATTCATTTTAAATTGATATATGTATGTATACCTGACCAATACGGGCTCATGCTGGTTTTATGATCCTTTTAACTCTCAGCGAGGTTAGTCCACTATTTCTGCAGTTTTAAGGTGGTATTTACATATAGTTACAGGGTATCCCACTAGTGGTATACTAAGCGTATACAACAAAATTACATTAAAACAAAGTTGTGAAATTTTTACTGAAAATCCATGTTTTCTTCTCTAGCTTCGCGCAGCCGCGCCGGCATATACCGCTTCGCTAATGTGCTGGGCAAGTTGCTTGTTATGGGTGTACACATAGAGTTTTAAAAATTCATCTATTTGAAAAAAAACTGCTCCTGGAATTTTATGAGTATTTTTAACGTAGTCAGCATATGCAAAACTATAACCTCCTTTGAGCTTAGTATACCAACAGTGGGACACCCTGTATAACAAAAGATAGTGGATTCTCACTGCACTAGATAGTAATTGAACAGATGCATTTTCCACCTGTTTCGCTGACCGATTGTCTTCACGGGTGAGTTGTGGTTAGTCTTCCGTGCATTTTTAGTTAAAGACATTGCCAAGATCGTATTACTATCTTGTTTGAAATATAAATGATCATGGCTACAAACTACTTTCTTGAAGAAGTTCGCAAATTAAAGATTAACAAAATATAAAATTAATAGATAGGTAGATGTTTAATTTAAATATTTCGGGTCTTAATTTTCCTGGTGGTAAAAATAACTGAATGAAATCACAAGTCAGATGAACAAAAAGAGTGTGTGTATTTATGGCTTATGCACACGCGTTAGAAGTTATACTTCTTTGACGTACCTATGGAAAAAATACTAGAATATACAACTTGAACATATTATGTAGTTATCAATTTTCATACCACCTAGAACTAATTTCATGCTGTTAAATTTAGATGTCGGTGTGCGCGCGCATCGTAAAAAATTCACTCTCCATCGTTTTTCTCCATCGCGCCAAAAGAAGTATAACTTCAAAAATGTAATTTCTTCATAGCTATTCGAACACTTGTTTAAAGTCTACGCGTTTTTTGAGTTAAATGACCCCGTCATGGTTGTCACTTTAATGGTTTTATTAATAAGCTTATATAAATTCAACGATTTACTTATCAGAATCTTAGCATACATTAATAAATATTGATATTAATTCTATCAAAGTCTGACGCGAAATTTCGTTTTCTTCATAAATTTCGTTGAACTGCCTAAACTCTAAAACTAATTTATATTATTATTATAAACAGGATAGATTTTCGTTTTATTGTTTGTTACGATTTAACTCAAAACCTATTCAACAAAAAATTTGTGAGTTAGGTATATGTGTTAGGAGGAAGCTTTGCATCACTCAAGATCGAACCCCGAACCTGTCTGTCATAACTACTGATCCAGAGGTAAGTGGACAGTATAAAGAGCTTAATTAAATACATAAATCAACGTCAGTAGAATCTAGATTAGATTAGGTATGCACACATTGGATAACTAATCTACCTTTATAAAGGCTTATCATTTATCGATGCGATTTTTCTAATTTTGTTGCTTTATGATTAAGGATAAACCGCTTTAAAATTATAATTAGATTAATATTGAATATTTGTTAATTGAATATTTATTAATTGAAACAGTGATTACTCTGTTAATTAAAATTATTAGAATCGTCATGTCTGTTTATTGATTTGGTTAAAACATATTATTATAAACAGTAGCAAAAACATTGAGGAATTTATTGTATTAATTAACTAGGTAGGTAATTAACTACAATTAACTAACTACCTAGGTACCTAATTTTAATTAGTAGATAAGTAATTTCATAACATTGAATAGTGTAATTAAGTAGTAATAATAAGTGTATAAATATAATATTTAGGTTATAACAATACAAATAATTATGCGTTGCCATGTTTTGTAAATAGGTTGATAATTCAGTTCGTAAACAAGTTTTAACGCGACGCTGACAATTTCTGTTAAATTCATATAGATAACATTATTAAGTACCTAATGTAAATTAACTTATGATTTATTTTTAGAACATTCTGGAAACATTATATTATCGATAACGATTAATTTTGTTAAGTGACTGTTATTACCTATATCCTAACAGATGTCAATTTTCATTGGGATATTTTGATAACTTATTTTTATGAACAGTTTATTGTAAATGGTAACAATTTTCGTACTATATGGTTTTAGAAGCATCTGAATTATTTAAGAAAAATCATAATTATCTCAAGGACTCGTATTTTGACTTTATTTGCTGACACTACATTGAAAGATACGCTTACCAACACATTTTGCGAATCATTTTTCCAGTAACCATGAAACAATGTAGAGGTAAAGTTCTTAGGAATGTAGAATTGTAGAGTCAGCAAATAAAGTCCAAATTAGAAAAACGTAAATTTTAAAGAAAATCCTTGTCCAAATTAAGGTTCGTAGGTGGATATTTTATAATAAAAATTGGTTATTACTTATTATACATGAGCTTTGGAATTGCTTTTATGTTTCGAGATTATTATTTTATTCTGATGATAAATGAAAATAAAAATATTTTTTCATTGTATTTTCGAACTTATTTACGTAGGCAAGCCCGCATGGAATTATTTTATTTTAACGTTGATTTTCGTAAAAATACCAATGGGCTAGATGGAGCCCGCGGCTAAAAAGAAGCCTATGTGCCAAGCCAGATCTATCTCTGTAAGAAAACTTGTGATCAGCTTTTTTGTGTGTAAGAGAAGTCATACATCTATTAATCCTTCCTCGAAAACTATTTTTAAATATTAACTGTACATAGTAGTAGTGTACCTATAGCATCACTATCACTACATACCTACCTAGTATAAAACAAAGTCGCTTTCTCTGTCCTTACGTCCCTTTGTATGCTTAAATATTTAAAACTACGCAACGGATTTTGATGCAGTTTTTTTAATAGATAGAGTGATTCAAGAGGAAGGTTTTAGTATATAATTTATTAGGTTTTAGACAAAGCGGGCGAAGCCGCGGGTGGTAAACTAGTTTTTTAATAAAAAATAATGAAGTTAGTTTTGATTGTAAGCGTTAAAATTAACGATATATTCAGACTATCCACTATCTATTGAAATAAGCCTTATTAGTTATTATACCAATATTATTATCTGATAAACAAAGTCTGGGTGATAGTATAATTATCTGATAATTCTTTCTATTTGGGGAGTTAAGATTTTTCGTTATTAGTTTCTTTTTAATAATTTTTGCTACTATTTGTATATAGAAAATAATACTTTTTATTTATTTTGCACCACCATGTTATTGACTCATTTATTTTCCTCGTCTTTTCTGGGTTGCCTGGTACAGATCGCTGCCAGCTTTAAGGCATTGTTTACTTTAGTTTAATTATTACTGTACATTGTTATATTATATTGTTGAGTTTGTAAAATGTATTCTATAAGGTGTACAATAAAGTATTTTTCATTATTTTTCTGTGTTTGATTTTACCTGTGTGTTATATACATAAATAAATTGAAGTTTTTAATGGAATTTTAACACTATTTCATCCATCATTCTGTTTTAAATCCGTATATATCTAACACTTTGGACAATACAGCGGTAACAGCTAGATTTAATCTATACTATTTTCTAAAGCTGAAGAGTTTGTTTGTTTGAACACGCTTATCTTAGGAACAACTTATCCCATTTTAAAAATTATTTCGGTGTTAGATAGTCTATTTATCGAGGAAGCTATAGGCTATATATGATCACGCTAAGATCAACATCAGCGAAGATCTGTGGTTAATAACTCAGGCCCCGGAACCACAGACACAATAGAAAATATATTGTGTCTGGGACCGATCGGGCCGCTTGGGGCTCAATGGGTTAAAACCGCGGAGCACAGCTAGTTCCTAATACTTACCAGTAAGTGTACACATTCGTCTGCTATTTATATCTTGCATCACCTGCCTCATGAGTCCGCTGAGTGCTTTCGCGTCTCCAGATAGCGACTGCTTCGAGAGCCATTCTGTTTCCAATTCCATTGATAGCTGGGTGGAAGTGTTGATTATTTTATATTTGTTCATTTGAGTTTTATTCAAACTTTCTTAATTTGATTAAGGTATTACAGACATTTTTAAATCCTTTTGTTTTGTTAGCCTTAGTTAGTAGCATTTTTATATTTCTATACTTTTACATGAATATAAATTGTATAAATTGTAATAAATTGTGATAAGAAATTGAAATAAATAAATTAAGAACCAATAACTTTTAAATATGTTATTTTATAAATCTTTTCTAAATAAATATCTGATACAAAATTAATCATGTGTTTGCACAAATAAACTAACTAGAATGTAGCATGCAAAAATATTTATCTATGTATATTGCATTAACCAGATAATAATATTCATTGATAGTATTTGACTTATTATCTCACATAAATATAAAGAAATATACTTACAAGATATTCAGTAAGTTTCTTGACTAGAGGCTCCAAGTGCACTGTCCTGGCCCAGGCGTCGCACACAAAACAGAGATTAAAGTAGTATGCATTACGAGCATATTTCTTATTGTCTATCCGCACAGGGAATCCTAAAATCTTTGATCCAAGTAGAGTTCTGGAATAAACAAACAGTTACAATCAAATTAGTTTCTTTTTCTTGTATAAATTAGCAGTTAAAACTATGACAACTTTATAAATTAAAATATTCTAGAACGTGAAATATTCAAATTTTTTGTTATTGTTGTATATAATTTGAATAAGTTTATTTTTAATGTTATTGAATACAAAACTCGATTGTTTGTATACATGTACTAAGATTCTAATAAAGAAATATAAATTAAATAGGTAGTTATGTTATCTGTGATATAAAATGTGCACTAGTACTTACACTGTCAAAGTGCATCGCTGCAACTGCACTTTTGGTATGATGTAGTGGCTAACTGTGTCGAATATTTCTTTGGAAATATAATCTTCGGGTACTTGGCATGTTATTCGTGGACCAGCTGTTGGGTGGAATTCACATAAGAATATGCACCGAATCGGGCCTTCTTGTCCGCAGCCCTCGTAAAACTTTGAATTTCCATCCATTTTTGAAAGCAATCACAAGAGTAAATAATCACACGTATTGTTTAATTTACATGACAAACGAGAGAAGTTAAATTACACTTTTATTATGAATTAAATGTTTCGTAAATAGCAGAAGCTAACTCAGAACAACACAATATGCTCTCCTACGTACATTCCACAATAAACTGAAGTTTTTGAGTTTTTGTAACAGTCAACAGTGTTTGACGTAAATACATTGTTTTGACAATTACTGACTTTGACGTAATACGTTATCTATGTCAAAGAAGTTTTTTTTTTTAAATTTCTACAGATTGTATATCTGAGTATGAAATATAATATTTAATATAATATGTAGTGTAATTTATACATACACCGTGTTTTCCAATTACAGCACTAGAGCGCATTATGCGGCATAATGCTTAACGTTGAATGTTCCAACTACAGCAACGCTTCGCACAATCGAGCACTCTTATGACTTTTGAGTTTGAACTTTGAATAGCTCACAACCGTTTAATCGTAATCGCTCGGTACGCGAGCGGCGACTAGACCGTACAACGTGGTCACGCGAGAAAAACTAGCATAGGTCACAAGATGAAGAATTTGTTTTTTTTTTGCTCGTTAGAGAAAATAATAAATAAAGGTATCAAAACTTTCCAACTATAACCTAAGTTGCCATATTATGATGATTTTTGAATTTTGCAGCCTTTTTCCTACAGCTTTTTTCAGTCTCATCTTTCTTTAGCTAGACTTTACCGTTACCTGTCGAAACCTATCGATACGATATCGGCAATGTAACTTATTTATTTCTATTGTCGATAGTACCTACCTAATTAGCTGTGGTATGAGTTATGACAGCTGTCACACGCACAGCTGATTTTTATTTGTTATGACTTTTGAGTTTGAACTTTGAATAAACAACTGTTTATTCGTAAGTGATAAAAAGAAGTCCCCGAAACATTTATTGCCTTGTAGGAGTGTAGATTATTTCAGTAATTATTCAAACATCAATCTACGAGACAAACTCTGTTTATACATTTAATTTTTAAACATATTATTGTCATCTTCTTTTTGCATTTTTCATTTCTGTCAAATGGCTAAAAATACGTTTAATATTATTATTGGAGTAACAGGTAGTGTTGCTGCTATTAAACTACCAGTCTTGGAACAAACTCTATTGGACTTAAATGAAAATTATTCAAATTATAAGTTTCAGGTTAGTATCTAGTTTTGTCATATTTTATTGAAGATAATTTGCTTCTTTAATAACATGACAATAATTTACTTTAGATTTTTCTGATAGACAATTTCATATGAGTAAGTTAAAGAGTAGAAACATAAAACATTAATACGATCGCGATGTTCTTGATAAAGCATTTTCCTCTTTATTTATTCTTTCTAATATAATATGAATTTCCTACTTTACAGCTCCACATTATCTCAACTGAGCATGCCAAACATTTCTTTGATAAGAAACAATTAAAGAGTGATTTTTATGATGATGCGTGTGAATGGTCCACTTGGCAAAAGAGAGGAGATCCCGTGTTACATATAGAGTTGGGAAAACAAGCAGACATGATGGTCATTGCTCCACTGGATGCTAATACCTTGGCTAAGATATCTGTGGTAAATATATTTCTCTATATTTTAAAGTATGTGATATCAATAAACACTATTTTAGATTAAATAATATTAATCTAAAATAGTGTTTAATTATATTCTATGATCAACTGTCTTCTCAATTTAATGATGTCTTTGCATTATATAGTATTAACTATTAAGTAATATTTTATGTAATTTGAATGTTTTTTTATTTGTTCAAGTAAGTTTGATTATTTCAATTAATTGCGAGATTACGAGCTATATGGGAGAGACAAAATAGTTGCAGAGACAAAAGTTGCTCTTGCGCGCTAGCTCTAAGTTTATCATAATTATATTCCATTTCAACAGAAGGAAGATATCATTGTAGTTCAAATTTCAAAGTCTGAAGTAGATAATATATTAGACTAGCGGTCCGCCCCGGCTTCGCCCGTGGTACATATTAACGTTTTCTCTACATAAGAACCATCCTCGTACTTCAAGGAATATAATAAAAAAAGAATTATCGAAATCGGTTCAGCCGTTCTCGAGTTATGGAATTACAACGAAAAGTGGCATTGATTTTTATATATTAGATATCATTGAGTCAGTTTGTATGTAGATTAAGGAATTGTTAACTAATTTATAAAAAAAATATGTTGATTGTTGAAGTAAAAACTTCTTTAGCGGTGTTGGGTATAAAATATTAAACTCGCGTCAGGACACGTGACCTGATCGAAAAAGCGTAAGACGGATGGATATCAAACATGCTCAACGTTAATAATCAAGTTTTCACTTCTGCCCGCACTCCCGGAGTGCAACCCGTCTTTTTTGATTTAAATAATTAATCTAGTCTAATATATATTTTTGAACACTTTTAATTTTCTTATTTTTAGTAAAATAAAAATATGATTTACAGGGTATTTGTGACAATATTTTAACAAGCACAGTCAGAGCATGGGATATGTCAAAACCATTGTTATTTTGTCCAGCCATGAACACGAGAATGTGGGAACACCCCATCACAGCCAAGCAAATAGCAACTCTAAGAGAATGGGGTTATGAAGAAATTCCTCCGATAAGCAAGCTGTTAATGTGCGGAGACACTGGGGTAGGGGCTATGGCTGAGGTCGAAACTATTGTTGAGAAAATTAAGAGCAAGGCTGATCAGTTGTACAAAGTTTTAACTAAAAAGTGATTTTTTATTGTTGTAAATTTTTATTTTTCTATTGCATATTTTTGATATTTATATGATTATTTGTTAAATAAAGAAACTGTTTTAATAAATATTGTTTCTCATTATAGTCAAGGTACCTATATATTTAGTTTAAATTTTTCAAAATCATTTCATAATTTTAGTAAAGCCACACAGGTATAATATAAAAATGAATCGCAAAATGTGTTGGTAAGCGCATAACTCGAGAACGGCTGAACCGATGTCGTTAATTCTTTTTTTATAGTATTCCTTGAAGTACGAGGATGGTTCTTATGGAGAGAAAACGTAAACATGTACCACGGGCGAAGCCGGGGCGGACCGCTAGTATACCATTTGAAATAGGATGATTCACAAATTAAGGTGGTGATTTAGACATTCAAACCTTTATCATTTAACTCAATATTATCTTATACTATAGATTTCCCTTAAATTATAGAATATATTGTAAAATCGACAGGTAAATAAAAAACAATATAATGTAAAATGTTTATTGCATCACTGAATACTGTTCTAACTCTAGCGCACATGCAATGAGCGGAATAGAAAACTCATTTATACATCACATACAAAAGGTACAGGGATAATTCCGAATTGTAATAAAGCAAATCTATCTTCATTGTAGATTTAATATTATGGCAAGTGTTATTTGTATGCAATTTAAGTAAATTAGAATCTTGGTAAATTTTCAAATACAATAAAAAATATGTTTAACAAGAGTCGTCGTTTAAGATCAATTTTGTATGTCTGTTTAACAACAAAACCAAATCTACAATGAAGACAAAATTTATATAGGTAATTATGGATACAATATTCACCAACCAATGAAATCAATTTTAAAGTTTTTTCAAAACTACGTTTGGTGCTATCAGCATTATTGTTTTTCAACCGACCCTGTCATATACAGAACCAACATTTCAAAAACGACCTAAATTTATATAAAATTAATAATAGAACTACTCAATAACGTGCGGAAAGCACCTAATTTAGGACGAGAACACATTATCTCTTGCCTTCTATATAACATTTTTTTATAACTTATTTTTTCTTTTTTTTTTCTTTTTGAAAAAGAAAATTCAAATTGTATTCTGTATTTTTAATAAAGTAAAGAATAAATTCAAATATGTATCGTTAAAAAATACTATAAATGAAATATGACACGTAATATTTAATCACTGGGCGTAAAAAAGCAAGATATAATGTGTTCTTGCACTATTACAACTGTGCAAAACTCGAAACAATATATTATTTTAATTCTCCATTAAATAATATTAACTTATCGTAACAGCATGGCGACACCGACCCAAATTGTATACTAGATACATAAACTAATAGATATCGTGTGTCTAAATCCCAAGTATCTTGAGTGATATATAAAAATACATTATTTACATTCTTCGCGTGATATTTGTGTCGGTGTTGTCATGCGAATATAATTATTTACAAAAAAAATGTCGGAAAAATGAATAACACTAATCAGATCAGTTCCATTCAGCAATCCCAATTTTGTTTAAACATAGATAATAAATTACGTCATTAAAATTTAAAGTCACAGAACAGTAAGAACATAATAGAAGTGCTATAATGTCATAATTAGTATGAAAACCAGTGTCGCCAAACCCACACATTTAAACCGATAGTTATACAGTACACTACAAGCAGTGCCGGATTAAGCCAGCGCGGGGCCTGTAGCAAATTCTGTCAAGAGGCCCTTCGTTTGCTATAGTTTCTCAAGACCGCCCTGCAGTATAAACCGCTGAACCGATTTTGATTTATGAGGTGACATTGCAATCATCTGAATTATTATGGTAGTGGTGTTAGTGACGTTCTACATTTAATTAGCTGTCAGGGTTTAATTTTTATAATATTATAAATGTGAAAGTAACTCTGTCTGTCTGTCTGTTACTCAATCACGCCTAAACTAATGAACCAATTTTCATGAAATTTGGTATGGAGATATTTTGATACCCGAGAAAGGACATAGAATAGGTTTTATCCCGGAAATCCTACGGGAACGGGTTTTTCTTTAAAAACGCGGGCGAAGCCGCGGGCGGAAAGATAGTTTTAATATAAATATTTGTATATGATAATTTTTTATAATATTGTAAAAATTCTTTTGTTACATAAACGATAAATTTTTAATTAAATAAATTACATAAAAAAATGTTTCAAAATTTTAAATTACAATGATTACCTATATTATTTTTTATTTTCAAAATATACGAATGCGGATAGCGGTAGTTTTTAGTCTAGAACACGGGACATTTTACTTTTAGAAAGAAAGAAGGAAGAAACCATTTATTTCAATACACACAAACACACAACAATAGCATTGTAAATTATGAATAATAGGTAATAGAAAACATAAATTTATGTATGGTTGCTTGCGCTAAAAAAGGAAGCCACTCAGGATACCTGAGGCATAATACCTTAACACTGATTTTCAGTGACACCTTACGACATCCACATTGTCAGCTGCTTTACTGGATAATAAATAAATATAATTCCTGAATAATAATAATTTTGTCATATCCATCACGGAGTTCAAATGAATTAAATCGCGGGCGAAAACGACTCTGACGTTATATAAAAGTAACAAAAAAAAAGTATTATGCTTATTAAAATCAGAATTCTAATGTTGAAATTGAAATTTAGAATGTGCTCTGATTATGAAAAAGAATGCGCCGGCCTGTACACAATATGATATATATAAACTCTATGCATGTCTCCCATATCATTTTCAAAATACTGGCAGCATACGTTGAAGTTTTGTATTCCTTCGTATATGTAAAATTATTATTTGTATACAAAATTAAATAAGCCAAATAATCTATAGAGAACCTGTAAAACGATGTTTTATCTTTTTGTTTGTTTTCGGGAACAAATTTTACAGCGTTTTAATATCACAAGATAGCATTTTTTTTACTAAAATAGCAAACCCCTTTTGACGTATTGCATGACACTATAATCGCTATAGCACTGACGGAGGTTCGTATTCGTTTTTGATTTCGTATTTTCTTTGACAAGGGCTATGGATGATTGTCATGCTCCATCTGCCTTTTATTTTGTAATCCAAGTTGTAATCTAAGGTTTGATAGTCGATAGAATCCTATTTTATTTGATTGGGTTGTTACGACTAGCTCGTTCGATGACAATATCAGGGGATTCCCCTGTTAGTTTTGCCGTGCTACCAACTTTTGGTGTAGCCAGCGCTCAATTGTAGAAACGTGGTAAAATTTTAAATTATTGTTGTAGATTTTGATACCAACGTTTCTCGTGGTAGGTACGTGTATTTTTTTTACGATACGTCATACGTGTATTATAAATTGATATTTTTTTACGGTCAGACAGGTATTAGACCGCGGGGCCCCCCCGAGTCGCGGGGCCCGTAGCATTTGCTACTCTTGCTACGTGGCTAATCCGGCACTGACTACAAGTAAACTATGCCTTTGATTGGACAGCTTAATTTGAGTAAAAACTGACTTAGGTTATAAATTCAGCATTTCAATATGTACCCTAACGAACCAAGTTACGGTTTATTTTAGTATAACATCCCTAGGTATATTAGCTGTTTTGTTTCTCTTTGCTCAGAAATTCCAAATTCGAAAACATTCAGCTATTCCACAACAGAGGGCGTTGGTTTTCAACACATATAACTTTGAACCTCAACACATAAAGATAAGGTTGAAATTTGTGTCACTCTAAATTAATGACATTAACTTGACATTAACCTGATGCTATGCTCTAAGGGATGTCAGCCTTGTTATCGATAATTCACAAATAAATATATTTTTGTGCATTTCTTTTTCTTTCTATTATATGAGTATAGGATAATGTGTCACATTTTGGAGTATGTTTATTACTACTAAGTACGTCTTTTCATATTATTATATTTAAATAAAAAACGGAATAGAATAGTATAAATCTATATTTACAAAACAAACAGAAAATATGCATTATTTTAAATCTTGGAACTGCCGTAGGTTTGATGTATCGGTGGCCTTTGTTAGACTGCTTATTGCTGTTCGGCATCCAGTTAACTCGTCACGTTGCATTTATTATCCATTTCTCTTTAAAATTAGGCTCTTTCGAATCTATAAATAAATAGGACAAATGAAAGCTAAGGAAAAATAGAATAAAATTTAATATTTATAATGTTTGTCTTTTCTAAAGTATCGATACTGTCGATATGCGCCACATGCATCACTAATCCGACATTCGTTTGTTTATTGCAATAATATTCCAGAAAGTCTTGTTTGCTGTTCAATCTATATTAGTACTTATTTCTTATTGCTTAAGGTTCATTTTGACTTAATATTTTTATAAATTTTTGACAAATTACGACAAGCGAAGTTGTAACATAAAATATATTTAAAATAAATTAAAATAAGACTTACCGATGGTATGAAATGCCTCGATTGCTGAAATTATTTCGTCTGCTATCATTTTTCCACTCTAATACCGAACAACACGCTCTAAATAATGAATAAATATGGAAATAAGGTTTGACAGCTGACAACCGACTCGAATATTTTTCTGCGCACAACTGAGAGCGAGTTAGGTGATCTTACCTTACTAGTGACACGTGGGCCACGCCCACATCGCACTTCTATTATGTTCTTACTGTTCTGTGTTTAAAGTGCAACAACTAAATGTCATGTGTTTGTCCTTTGCGGTTGACCGCCATATTGAAGTGAGAATAATATACAAAAAGAATAACTGACGTATTATTATTATTAAATTTATTTACGTGAACATTAATTTTAAATTTGTGCGTGAATTAATACGACAAAAAATTCTATAAAAAAGCAATTCTTTTTTTCTTACTGTAGTATTCTGTTCGAATTCATAGTTATTAGTACATATTTAATAATATCTTTCACTTCAATATATCAGTCAACCGTTTTTAAAAAACCATCAAACCCGTCTCAGTGTTACCAGTGTAAAAATGGAAATATTTCTATCACTAATAATATAAGGTACAAAATGCTTAATGTAAATGCACAAAAAATCGTTCGCGCGCATCACAGTATCAACTTTCTCGATTAATTATTATTATTAATAAACCTACATTAATAATATCATATATTAAAAAACCTTTATACATACTGTCCTTTACATCGATACAAACGTGTAAAAATTACATGACGCTACAAAATATTTATTTAAAAACTGTGCGTATAAAAGCCAATAATATCTAGCCAGACTATAAGCTATAGGAGATGGGGAAAATCAGGCCCAGATGCGATTGCTTCGTCATTTTCTTTAATTTGGTCTTGCGAATATTATCTTAAACTACAAATATTGCTGTAAAATTTGGTTTTTACTGTTGTATTATCTTATCACATAAATGCAATTATAATCTACCGAAGGCCATTAATATAGTCAGATCAAATTTGAACTTTAAATACAACATTATAAGGCATATTATCTTTAGAACCTGACCTCCCAAGCGTAGCATGTGAAAACCTTTATTTGATTCGCTCCAGTAAAATGTCGGCTACAAAACCCCGATTATTACAATATATAAAGTCAAAAAGTGTATATTCACATAGCAAAATATTGCTTTAGCGTGGAATGAACTGTGGGCGTAACAAACTCTTCTGTCCTTATTTTAGTGGAGCATTGCGTATTGTTCACGTTCCGAGTCTATAGCGAGTTAATAGGTTCGATGTATATAAATTACAGTCCTTATTCTAAAACCGTTATCATAAATATAAAAATGCACAATATATCAAAATTGCACGTGATCGACGCGCAATACCCCATGAAGGCAAAAGATAAAAAAAAAACTAGGCACTCACACGACGGTTTCATTCTGTTTATCAAACATGGCGCGCGTGTACTTAGAAATGGCGTCGTATGTAGATTTAATGAGTTCACATCGCTCTTCCACCTGATGGTCTACAGGTGCCACTCTGTAGGTCGAGCATTTCGGTTTCCTGCCTGTGAAATCGCAGAAGTCGATATTGTCCTCTATATTGTATATCGCGATCGGTTTCTTGTGCACCATCTCTAGATCCTTGCGTCGTTTCGTCACTCCGCACTTGCGATCTATATTATTGATCGCATCTCTAACCGAGAAATCTTTGCCACGACAATCCGTCTTATTCTGACTCGAGAATGTCGAGTTTCCTTTGTATTCCACGTACGAGTCCAGCGTGTTTCCGCTCGAATGTTCCAGAACGTTCTGGAAGTCCCCGCTGGGGGGAGTTTCGTATCAGAGGTCCAGGTCATCTAGACCTTTGGAGAGGCGATGGCTTGTGATACGACGTCTTTGAGAACGTCGTACTGCGTCCGCACGACGGTAGGGTTCACTTCTGAGCCCGTGTAGTATGTCTTCTAATGCACCGTTGTAGACTTCGTCCTGGTGGAGCAGCTTCTTCTCGCCGACCGTTTGCGACTTCGTTTTCAACTCGTTTATTACAGCCTCCTGGAGATTTAAACATTCATTTATTAGAAGAGGTGTCAGTATAATATTCGATATAACCTATACGAAAAACAGAAGGGCAGTTTTATTCTTTATAAGTAATCCCTTACAGGCAACCAACTAAAAGTGTGTTAATAAACAGAAAGAAAGGAATTTTTTTTTTAATTTGTAAGATGATAAACAATAATCTTCACGAGGAAATTTATTTATATTTTACTGAGAATTGTGTAATAAAAATATTTAGAATAATATTTATAGTCGCCTTGACATTTAATATCATTTATATTGGTACAGGAGAGTATATTAATTTAATAAAAATATTTAAAGCAGCAAAAAGCGTATGAAACGATGACAGAAGCAGTAACTCCATGCAATAACATTTTACATTGGCCATCAAATCATACGCAGTTTTATGCTAATTTATTAGCCTTTGTTCTAAATTACCACACTATTGTATAGTAAAGATATGAGTTTTTTTAAATGATAATATGTGGACATGTACCATGTCAGGTACAGAAATATATTCTTTGGACCAAAATCTATCCACAAATATAGTAGCAATACAGGTTTTCAGATTATAATATAAGACCATGATGTATAAACCTATAGTTACAAAGTGCAAAAACTGGGCTAAAAAAAAGCCTGTAAATATGTAAATGGCAACTCTAAATCTAGCTTACACTATAAACATATTGCATTGCAATATATATCTACTCTAATGCTTTGTGAAAAAACATAATGTACAAGATATACCACACTAGTATTTTACAAAAAAATAGTAAAAAAAACATGCCCTGTGTAATGTATTTCCATGCAAAGTGCAGCCTAGGGGAAAAGATAAAAAAATCTATTAAAACAGAAAACCGACTTAATTAGTCATCTTGAAAATGAATGACTTTATAATACAGACTTATCTTCATCACTCATTCTTCCGAAAATTTCGTCTACATTTGGAAAAGATTTCTCCTTCTCCATGGAAAATAATCTCCATACTAAAATATTCTGTTCTATAATAACTCGAACAGGGGGTTATCCATGATATCTAATGGGCCCTCTTCACAATAAAAAAAAAAAACACGCTGCCCGCGTTGTGTAAGTAGAGGCAATCACCAATGTCTACAGTGCAATGTCTATGATCGGCCGGCATTGTAGATGTTTCTTCATCATCACCGTATTGGCAGCAAACATCGGCGTTTATTTGTTGGGCCAACACTCTCGATTGTGAAGAGGGGCCATTGTAGCTGTATCGTCATCTGCCATTTACCACATTGGAAAAAATACTTTAAGACATCATGGTACGGGAGCTGATCTATTTTAATACCATTTTAATGCTCATCAATCATCGCATAACGTGACATGAAATGAAGTATGGATGACAATAAATTATTCTACCCCATAAGGGTTTGTGTGCATGCTCGAACCGCGTGAAGTTATGATAAAGCCACTAACTCCCATTGATTGTGCTCAGACCATGCTTTGTTTTTAGTCACGTTTTAATTGGTGTTGATTTTTATCCCAGTTTCTATTCTATATTCGTATCCAAATCATAAATATCAATTTACTTTTACTGGATTCGAGGCGTATAACTGACCCAGGAATATATTCTATTTTTAGGACATTATAATGGTTAAAAAAATAGAATTTGGAAAAGCGATCATAGATCATAGATCAAGCGACATAACAGGGTTCGGGATAATCTTTTATCTTTACTGTTTTGATTTAACTATATCATAAAACAGACTATTAGATATGTAAATATGATTCACCGTTTCGTTAATCATTATTTGTGACATACCTACTCATAATATATTACGTAACAAACTAACATCAATAGAAAAAAACTACAAATCATTAAAATCTATAACAAAAAGGGAATTACAAAAAAGACATCTCACTTAAACACCAATTAAAAATCACAATCAAAACCGCCCAAAGTTAGTACACGCACACACAGTGAAAGGGCCCGTAACATCGACTTACGTCAATATCTAGATCTTTATCTAGACCGAAACTAGACTGAGTCTAGGCTGTGCCTCAACTGAGACAAGTGTTGCTGCAAGAGCCCTGCGCTCACCGCCGCGTAGTTAAACCTCTGCGACAATTAACATGGTGTTACCATCACCGCGTGATTGCCGTGTAAATATGGCAACACTATGTGATGTGTCAAATGTGTATAGAATGTTATGAACCCAACTGCAAAGCATAGATAAATGCAAAAAAAAACTTCAGAATTAGTGCAAATTTGTCTATTGCTCACGATAACTCAGAATTTTAGAAATTCTTTAAATAATTTTGATCCCATAATTATAATAAAATGGCATATACATGTATTTTCGACAAGAGAAAATGAGGTTTGCATCTTTTATATTGCTTTAGCTGTGATTTCTTCAAAATTTGTAAGTTCAATATTTGATCTCTTTAAAATTGTGAAAGTACTTCAAATTAATTTGCAGTTAGGTTAAAGTTAATAAATAAACTAAATTAGTGTATTTGTACTAAAATGCTGACATATTTACACATGACCGTCACCATACTAATGCATCAATGAAATCGCTCAAATTCAAGATGACAACAAAAATTGATTTTAAGGAAATCCAATACAAGCTTTCTCTTTCTTACGCGATTTCGTATAAGAAAAGAAACCATTAAGTGAAATGTTATGAACAGAATAAAAAGCCTGAGTACAAGGCAAAATTATTTTAAATCTCTATTTTTTTATCTTCAAAATACAGTATTTGATTTCCTTGTATGATACAAAATATGTGAATCAAACATTAGTAGTCAAAACTTGGCAACACTTACAATACTTATTCTAAGTATTTATTGTAAATATTGCCATATAAAAATATACAGATTAAATAAAACTACAGACGATAAAAATAAAATGCAAAATACCAAAAACGCACGAACTCCATTCACCAGAGAAGCATCACACAGTCTAAATAAGCGAGAATCATTATTTGAAGTAAAATGCTTAAAATAAATAAACTATTTGATACCAGATCTTCTAGATACATATTGAAAAAAAAAAGGATTTTTTTCGCACAAATTCAATAAAATAAAATAATTAGTAATGGATGGATAATTAAACATTAACTTGTCTATGTAAGTAAAAAAAAATTGAGAATTAAAAAAAAAAAAAGAAATGCTCTGTCTAATTTTTCCTTCCCCTTTAAAATAAAATTACACTTAATTCCTATAAAGCAGATTCAAAATCGAACAAAATCACACACTACCACATAGACAAACCAAAAACACATACATACACACACATACACAACATATAGTATAAAACATAAAAATATACATTACCTGTTGTTTCTTCTGCACAATCTTATTCTTATTGGTGTCGGCGCTGTCTGCCAATTGAGCAGCTTGCTCGAGCCTGCGGCGTTGCTCGTTTTCCGCATCTGCTTGCTGAAAAAATAATAAAAAAATCATTAAAACGGTTTATCTTACAATGCACAGATAAAAAAGAGGGTGTGTCAGAAGTGAAATTTCTTCGGCAAGATTAAAAGATACCATATTCGTCGCCTTTCTCCATGACGGTATTGCCATGACGCGACCTTGAAATTTACTGAACGCGCGTAAAGAAATTTCACTTCAAAATAAGATTACACAAAATAAATCATCTAAAGTATACACATTAGTAGAAACAATGAATATAAGTACAACATTAATTGTTTATGGTAAAATTGAATGAAAAATTTTCCTTAAATTTGAAGTTGATTAAGAAGAATGTCGTGGAAATAAAGAATACTACATCCACATGCGTTCAATCTTTCTTTAAGCATGAGGTTTTTTGAGCTTAATATTAATAATTATTTTAATTAAAATATGTATAGTACAGTACATACCTTGAAAGCTCTCGTAAAGCGTACAAGCAGAGAGAAGAACGTATTAGCGTCGCAGCCGCGCGGCGCTTCCCCGAAGTACTCCACGCACGATGCGAACGAGTCCTGGAAACATTATGTGTATCATTAGTATATTATATGATCACATGTCATTTTAATGTATTATTTATGCGCATACAAAGTGCAGTAGTTTTGTTAAACGAGGATAATATAATTTGAATGTTAAAAAAACAGATTTATATCACTCCCGCTTCGATTACGCTAGCGTTTTATTTCTGTCTCCGCTTTGCTTTTGCTTCCGCTACGCCTTCGCTTCTTATTTCTCCCTCCCCGCCGTGTTTTTCCTTCCCTCTTCGCTTTCACTATTACATCTCCTTGGTAATCATTTCGAGAATGTCACGCCACCTCTTTACTTTGTTTCCCGCTTCGCCTTTATTACCACTTCGCATTCACTCTAACTTCGCTACGCTCCCACTTCGCATTTACATCCGCTTTGTCTATATCCCTGCTTCGAAATCACCCTACTTTCACCCCCTCCCCGTCCCCCGCCCACCTTTTTTTTTTTGACGTGACAACGTCTTATAATTCGATAGAGCCGGCTGCACGCCCGAAAAAACATGACTCATGCGGCGTTACCTCGCTCTGAGGCGTTCCAAGCTTGAAGTGCAAGCGAGAGCGCGGAACGAGCGACAAAGAAGCACAATCGGCCTTAAGACGTTGTCACGTTCAACTATCGTCAGTAAACTCTACAGACAACCATTTTTTTTTAATAGTGGGGAAATCAAGTCAGTCTCCCGCCCACCTGCGCGTGCTTGGTCTCGATGCGCAGCCGGCGCAGCTTGTCGTGCGCGTTGGCGATGAAGTCGCGCAGCACGTGCGCGTGCGCAGACCGGTGCGCGTCGCGGGCCTCGCTCTCGCGCCGAGCTGCTTCCATACCGCGCTCTAACTCCGCCACGTCGGCCAATACGTTCTCTAACGACACTGGAAGAAGTATTCGGAAATTAGTCAGAAGAAAATAATAATCAAAATCTGAAAAAAAATTGACGGCAAAAGTTAGCCACAATGTCTCAATGTCAAATCTCTATCTCTCACACACGCGCACACAAATTCAAATTGAAAAATTACACGAATTTTAGTAACAAAACACTCACAAATACATAAAACAGCATTACATGAATTGAAATTCCGAAATGTTGTGAAATGAAAATTTAAAATTTCCATCACAAATCGCCAATTGATTAGCATTAAAATATTAAATCAATTCATTAAAATACTATCACCTAAAACAATTTTAATTCAATACCAATTTCAAGTAAATGTCAATTAGATCATTAATGTAAACTAGAAATAGTAAAGGTCCCATCATACTTCCTTGTGACACACCACATATTATGCAAAATTTTAAACTGCCAAAAAATTAATAAATTTGTTTTTTTTTTTGTGTGGTGTCTTTCAATGTTAGCCAGAAGGGCTTCTACATTTTAACGCGGACTCGGGGGTGAACTGAAGGTTCACCCTGGTAGCGACATGCACAAGGGCGTCCCCCCGCCACGGGGATCTCGAACCTCGGCTTGGGCTGTCGCTTGAGTGGAGGAGGCCTGAAGGGCCCTAATCGGACGGGAATAAATTTGGTTTGCACATTGTTTTCTATTAAATATCGGGTTCCTAATTAATTTATACATATTATATTAATTTACAGGTTTTCCAGTCACGATTTCGCTAGCGTAATTAAAGGAAAAGTCACATCGAATATAACTAACAGATCTACAATTACAATGGGTTTTGAAAGACTCACCTTGCGCAGCTTTGTCGATGTACAGTAACTCCGTATCGAAACTCAACAACTCCGGGAAGTTCTGTCGTATCGTCGCCACGATATAATGCAGTAACGACACTCTCTTATCCGTCGACTTTGTGTCCATTAGAGTATCTAAGGACTGTAGTTTAAACCCATACGCTGGACCACGTTTACTGCTATTCAAGTAGTTTCCAAACGCCAGAATAATTTCTAGAACATTCCGGAGTTTCTGGGACGATTTAACTGAGGAGGAGCCAGATATTATCGCGTGAATTTGCGGCGTGATCAAGTGGATATTATCGAAGAAGTTGCCCATATAGCTCATGATGGACAGCTTTGCGGATATTCTTTCAACCTTCGCCAGTTGCATCAAGAATTTATCTTCTTCAGTCAATTGGTTGATGTTTTTCTTCTCTGCGACATATTCTTTGTAGGCTTTCTGTTCAGCTTCTGTGGGCACCATGCGTTGTAAGATTTCGACGCTTTCGAGCGGCAGTTGTTTTAGGTCGAGATTGTTTATCGCGGCGATTACTTTTTCGACTGGCGTGTCGAGTTTTCTTCTCGAGATAGCTGAAAAGTTAAAATGTGGGTTAATAAGGGAATTGCTTTCTAAATACAATAATTGTATTGTAAATCATTTATTTGTATCTGTTATGCCAAAATATATAGATTTTACAATTATTTAAAATATGGTCAATATAAATAGCTTCTCTATTTGAAAAGTTATATAACTTCTCGTCTTCGTCTTTGTCTAAAAAGGTCTTGAATCATTAAAAAATGCAGACAAAATGGATCTTGATTGTTGTCATCCTCCTGTACAATATTCTCGGTTATTCAGCATTGTGGACCTGGTCCCCCCGCCTGTCTATTGCTGCAGCTCTTACACATCGAAGTGCTTCCGCAACTTGTTCTGTCTGCCCCACTGCCCCCTGCCCCTGCCCCACTGGCCCCTACCTTGTCCCCTGCCCCTGCCCCACACTCACCAATGTTCCTCAAGCGCGTGTGCTCCAACAGCGAGGTAGTATCAGCCCTGCGGAATCGCTTGCTGGGGAAGGACGCGAGCTCGTCCGCAGCGAGCGGCGCGGCACACGCACTGCCGATACGGAACTTCTCCTCGAACTCCGCGAAGTTTATGCGCCTGCGCGGACGCTCTTCGTCCAATTCGTTGAATATCGTGCCGCGGACCTATAGGTGTTAATATGGTTACACATTGGACGTGTAATTGCGTACGGTTAAGGTACAATTTGGTTTTAACGTTGCGGAAATTCAACCTATGAGTGTCCGAAATATATCTTTCAAGCAGAACGCGTCAGTGCTATGTAAACTACACTAGACACGTAACAATTTAAATGAAAAAAAAAAAAAAAACATTTGGTGATATTAAACAATATAAAAGTTTTTACACAAAAAAGGGCGTGTATCGAGCACACGCGTCCGAAGTGAAACTTCTTTGGCAAAATTTAAAATTAAACTCAAACAAAGTAATACTCAAATTAATAGTTCTACATGTGACTAGGAACACAAAACTTCGACAATCATCTGCATGTGTTACCAGTATTTTAAAACGAATTCATCTTTTTAATACGTATCACAAAATAAAAGACTCATTTAACAGTTCATGACCTTGAATATCTCTATTTTTTACCGATCGAAATGTCCTGAATGTAAACACATTGTTCATTGGTGCGAAACGCCCACTCAGCTAAGCATATACACACTATTTTTTTATCACTATGGCACCATAGTGATAAAAAATAGTGTTTAACCACGAGCAAATAAACATTGATTTGATAAAAATTCTTACCTGATTCGGCTTGAGCGCGATCCAATTCAACGTCGGCAGCTTATACTTCGTGTCCACTTTCCTCTTGATCGTCATCGCGTCCGTATGGTGCGGGGGTTGCATGAGGCCGGGCGCGGGCGGGGCGGGCGGCGCTGGGGGAGGGAGCAGCACCGGCGGGGGCGGGGGCGGGGGAGGGAGCGGGGCGGCCGGCGCGGGGGGGGGGGGCGGGGCGTGCGTGTGCACGTCGCCGTTGAGGTGCGCGTGTGTGGCGGGCGGGAGGGGGAGCGTGTGTGCGTGCGCCGGGGGAGGGGGAGGGGGGGACGCGTGCCCGTTTGTGGTGCCGTTGCACAGCGCGTGGGAGGAGATCGCGCCCACTGTAAGTTGATGTTGTATATGGTTATGGATTGTGGTACTTTTTTTGACTAAGTTAGTTTTTTTAACATTCAGTCTCACGCTAAATCGATCACTAGAGCCTCGGAAAAAGAGTTTTCTGTTTCTAATTAATGTCTAGCTTATTAAAATTTATTCTGACAACATAATACATCACTACGAATAATACATCAACAAACAAACTAAAATAAAAAATTCCATATACTTATACAGGATGTAAAATATTTTTCTTTATCATTTTTGATTCATTCAAATTTCAGCTTAAATAACAATAAAATAAAACATTAGTATACTCATATCATAAGTTATATCATAAGTTATCTCAACTTATATCATATCATCACTTATATCATAAGTTATCTCAACCTTGTAACAAACTGTATTTCTGTGTATGTACAATAAAGAGTATTCATTCATTCATTCATACTCACTAGAAGCACCTCTCGGCAAGGATTTGGTGAGCGATTCGAGCTCTTGCACTTTAGACTCCAACATGGATTGTCTGTTACGAGAATCCTGTTGCGCCCGCCGTAACGTGGACACCTAGAAACGATTAAATAAATCATTATAAAGTTTATAATTCCATTAAATTTCTATAAATATTAACATAATCGCCTGTTATAAGGTCTAAGTAGCTTATAATTTATTGAAATTAACATCTTATTTCGTGGCAGTAATGTTCAAAGTCTATTGCATTGCTATGTCTTATATACGGGTAGGCAGAATTTTGCTTCAGACAGTTTATGATCTAGTTATTTATTGTATGTAAATGTAAAATTCTAAATTTATCATCATAAACTCAGTAATAATACATCTATTATTATGGCATTTTGTAAAAGTGTGATGTAGGAACAAATTAAAACGGGCATTTTAGAAATTATTAGTATTTTTTTAATTCCTTGCTTTAGCGTTCTCTCAATCTAACAAAACATATTTTTTTACCTCTTCAACCACCTGTCGTCTGGCCTCAGCTAGTTGATCTCTCTCCTGTCTCACTTGCGCCAGTTCAGATTCTAGTGTAGCCAGTTTCGCTATTGCATCTCGCTCTAACGCGGCCAGCCGCTCGTGCGCCTGAAAGAGATGGCATTATATATGTTTATTCAATTTTATTGACATTACAGGATTATTATATGAGCACTATTACTAGCTGTCGGAACTATTTAAGAAAACTTATGAAGCCATTATAATCATGGTGCGTTTTTTTGACACAATTTTTTAAGTTTATATTACACCCTTTTTTCATTCCTGCTGTTCGCACGCAATGCACGTGATGCTATAACTAAAGGAAATAGGTATTCGATCATTGTTATTACAAACAATTAAATATTTAGTACCAAAAATACTATTAACTTCAGAAATGTGTAATGGTCTGACCATCCTGTTCTTTTCTCCCAACCATTTCGACCTCCTACTATTTCTTATTCTTATTTCTCTACTTCTACATAATAAGTCTCCACTCACATGCCCCAATTCATCCTCTAGCTCGTTAACTTTCTCCAGTGCCGCAGTTTTAGTTTCACTGTCTTCCATTAACGCGGCGACGTCAAACACGTTGTCTAGATATGCCGATATTTGGACCTGCACGAAAAAGGGATTACTTGTCATAAAAAATATATAAAAAAGCATCAATCCTGTGATTTTTTTACCATATTTTTCCTACTTTTAAAGAGGAACTAATTTGTTTCACTGTTTGTTTAAAAGGCAAAGGTATACAAAGACAGTTTGAGGCCTGAGATGGGGATAAGGTAGTTTTTATCCCGGAAATCCCACTGGAACAGGAATTATGCGGGTTTTTACAAATTCAAATTCATTTTTTTATTTGTAGTCAAAGGTTTTTAATTTTTATTTAACTACTCAGCTGAAACTACGGTCGGAAAGCTAAAGTTTATTGTTAAAATATTTTGGCCAGATTCAAGTAAAGTTTTAAGTTAATTTTATAATTTTAACCTGCAAATCCTCACTCTCGCACATGCGCAATCTCTCCAGATAATCATCCAACTTGAGCGCCGTGAACTCGTACTGCAGATGCACTCTAAAGTTCATATCTTCCACAGAGTGTACTATTATGTTTACGAACTGCATGCACGCCACCTGGTGGTGAAAAATTTAGTTTTAAAGGACTTTGTTACAGGTGAAACTCCAATACGCACTAAGTAGAGTATATAAAAAAAGTGTGTGCGTGTACTAGTGTACACACGTAAGAAGTGAAACTTCTTTATGACCTTATTTTTCAAAAAATAATTTACTGTATTCAACTTTACAGAAATACGTCCAATCACGCGTGGTAGGGATAAGAAAAAGATGGCGCGTAACGGAAAGATGTTCGCGTAACGAAAAAATGTTACACAAAATTTTTTTCCAACCCCGATAAAGAAGTTTCACTACAAAACTCAAATGTTAAGTTAGTCAGAACTATCATCATTCTCAATGAAACAGCTGTGATAAAGTACAATGTAAAATTAATTGGTTTGAACTTAGTAACACTTTTTGGCTTAAATTTCCATATATTATTTGACATTGACAGATAGACTAAGCAGAAAAAATAAAACTAACTTATTAGTGTGAAAGAAACATTTTTTTTCTTCACTCTAATTTTGCATAAATATGATTTATAATTTACCATAAATTCAATATGGAAGGTATCGTAGTTCATAAAGTACTCCATCAGAGTGTGAAACCGTCTCGGCTCGCCGACCACCTCCTGAAAACAGATGCAAATAATATTGTTACATAACCCTGGACAGGGAGAAAGACGCGGGTTCAAATCCCGCATGTCGATTTTTTTCAACTGTTTAAAAAATTATCATTTGAGTTCTGTAGTCAACAATTATTATTAATTGAATTGAAAAATAAAGTTGCGAACTGGCACGGTTTTGTATAGGCTGTAATTTGTATTTGCTTAGGCGATGCTCGCGTGTATGGCGCGCTTTTGTTTTATAATCTGAGTTTGTGCGTATGTCTTTTTCTATAAACCACAAAAATAACCTATAAGTTAATTGAAAATTCGCCCAAAACTATAAAAAAAAAACTTGAGCGAGGTCAAGGGACATTCGGATGGAACGAAGTGTTAAGTTAGAGAGAGACAGATAGAGAACCACGCGCACGCCGCACGACTCTAGCAAAAAGTGTCGTGACAACTTTTCGTAAGAATTTTTTCCATCTATATTTATATATTTCACAACGCGCGTTAAGGAACTTCGTTCCAAAAAAACATTAAAACAAAAACTACCCTCATTTTCACAAAAAATCCACTACCCTCACCTTAAAATTATCGAAAGCGGACAGTATAATCTGGTGTCCGCCCTTGACCAGGCAGATGGCCGCGAGCAGCTCGAGCACGAGCGCCTTCGTGCGCAGCGAGTGGTGCACCAGCGACAGCGCGATGCTGTTGATCGCCTCGCGGTGCTGGATCACCATGTTGAACCCGTACTGTGGGCGAGCAGAGAGTTAATAGAGGCAGAATACAATCTGGTGGCTGCAACTACCAAGGCAGAATCTCGTACAGACACCTCATCTGCTTATAGTCTTGCGACTGATTGCAGATCACAATGGCAAAAAAAAAAACTGCCGAGGCAGATGACGGCCAGCAAGTTCGTTGATTGGTTGTGTTATTGGTAGATGTGCCTGTTTAGTATGTTTGTGAGTTTATGATTATAGTACACAAACTATTGTAATTAAACAACATAAAAATATACAGTAATATTCAGTATAAAATTAAATATTATCATCTAAAAAATAAATACACATTCAATTCAAAGTTAACATATAAAAATTCTCTACTGGTATCGCGGCAATCTGCTTCTGAGTCAGCTGACCAAACCGCCGCCATTTTGACATGACACTTAAGATTTTATAGTGCATGTCACATTGCCCTAACAAATACCTCACCTTATTGTTCATAATAGCACGCATGCACATAATGCACACGTGTATATCATCAGTAGAGGCGCCCATATTGAGCCTCGCCGCGTGTCTCGTGCGCCGTCTAGCGACCGCTGGACTCGCGGCGCCGTCCGCTTCGGAGTCAGCTGACCGGGCGCGTCGCCGCCATGTTGATGTTAGTGTTGAACTCGCTTCCGCGCCGCTTATGTCGGATGTTGTTGTGTTTGCTGTGTGTACAATTAGAATATAAATTTAAGAATCTGTTTACAAAAAATAATAAATAGCTTAACCCATTGAGCCCCAAGCGGCCCGATCGGTCCCAGACACAATAGATTTTCTATTGTGTCTGTGGTTCCGGGGCCTGAGTTACTACAAAGCACGATTAAATAAGATCAATTCATAACATTATTGTATTGACACCGATCCTTGATAAGTGTATAAAATTTGAATAAAATCTATCCGTTTGAAATGGATCAAAATCGAGTTTAAAGGAGTCGTTTACACAAATAGAAGCGTGTTAATTACCTCCCTCCCCCTCCCACATGACATCGTGTTCATAACATTTAACATTTAGCGTAGCATTCACCTTTGTAAGTTTAACGCCAAGAATAAAAAATGTTTTGATTATAATAGCAGCAATATCCCAATAGACGATTAATACTTCTAAATCATACGTATTCAATATCCTGCAAGATCTTCCTTCATTATAACACTAGCTTCCGCCCACGACTTTGTACGTGCATCCCCGTTTTTTCCCCGTTCCCGCAAGAACTTCGGGAAATCCTTTCTTAGCGGATGCCTACGTCCTAACATCTACCTGCATGCCAAATTTCAGCCCGATACGTCCAGTGGTTTGGGCTGTGCGTTGATAGATCACTATATCAGTCACCTTTGAGTTTTATATATAATCAAGATAGATAATCATATACAAAATTCTCCATACCCTGATGTATTCCATCGCTGGACTGGCTCCTCGCCAGCGCGATCCGCTGCTCGTGCCGCATCATGCTCAGCCTGAAGCTCAGGTAGTCGATCAGCACGTCGAGCCCCTGGTTCTGCTCGTTCAGGAATTCGCGAACCCATCTGTAAAAATTAATCTTTAATCAATACATATAATAAATCTGTAGAAGGGTCAATTCTGTACATTGAAAATATTGAAAAAATAAATAGCAGGGGGTGTTACTGGATCGATACCAAACCCAAATATGTGATAAAAAAAATTTTTGTCTGTCTGTCTGTCTGTCTGTCTGTCTGTCTGTCTGTCTGTCTGTATGTGAAGGCATCACGTGAAAACTAGCGGTTCGATTTCGATGAGACTTGGTATAATTATACCTTATTATCCCGGGAGTAAAATAGGATACTTTTTATCCTGGAAAAATACGTAGAAAAAAAATAATCTTAATTTTTCAGTTTTATCCATAGACGTTGTTCCGTAGAACCGCGAACACACGTTGCGTATTATTATAGGCCTAGCCGTATTTGGGAATTGGGTCCAATAGATATTTATAAGATGTTATTTTCAGAGGTACTCAAAATGGATAAATAAACCATCCACGCGAAGACCGACATCCGCGCGGACGGAGTCGCGGGCGGAAGCTAGTTAATAATAAATAAATAATGCTACAATATTTTTTAGCTTTATCTTGTACGTACTGTATTTACAATTGTGTATATTCAAACATCTGTATATTCTTAATAATGAACACGAAAACAAATATAGAAACATAAAAAGCTGTTTAATTTCGTTTCCCTTCTTCAGAATTTTGAATCACATATATCGCAACATGTCCACCTTATGTCCAATTCAGTTGCCAAGTTACTTGAAAATGGCTATCTTTGCTAAAAATCTGCCAAGAGGACATTTTAACTGTTCTTTTTTACGTTTATGGGTTTGTAGACCAAATAATTACCTTTATTTACATACAAAAATGGATTATAAGGCAATAAATTAACCTTAATTGGCCACTACATGTTATGTCAATCTAAGTTTCTCTAATTAATAAATAATAAAAAAAACACATCCAACGCTCGATTCTTGTAATATTTAATCTAGTTTATCGCTCTACTTTGAAATAGAAAACATTGATGAGATATAAATGACGGGAGATAATGAATGTAACATATTTTAAAAAGCTGAAATAAGATAAAACAGATTTAACAGGAATTTTATTGAGTAAGATAATATTTAATCTGTAAAAGGATTTCCTTTGTTACTCATAAATTTGTGGTTACCAGAAATTATTAAGGCAATTTAATCAGTTCTTATAGTTAATATAATATGATAATTATTAAATAACCTTATTTAAAATGTTACACTTACTCTATGTGATTGGTTCGTAGTGATATTTCCAAATCCCGTAGCACTTGTGTCGACGTCGAATCGCCTACCATTTTTCGTTTCTGTAATTGAGAAAATAAATGATATTTAGTTAAATTCAAGTAGTCTACCTAGCCTGGTAGGTAATTAACTAAATAGACTGTTATATCCTTATAAAAATGCCATTTTTTATTTGCCTGCATCGGCGATTGATTCAAGTACCTATTCGTTGCAGAAATGAATAGCGACACACTAACCGTTTTACTTGAGGCAACCTTCTCATTAAAATAACCTACTACCTAAATCATCATGTTTAATTATCATTAAACCTTCTGTAATAAAATAACCACACTAAACCTTAACAATTCCGAGCGTATTGCATCCCACCGCATCGTCATTACAAAATCGATTCCATCAAAATTTATGTTACGAGAAATCATTCCGTTATCGCCCATACGATCCTGTCACTCACGACTCAGCAATAACTTGGTATAATAAACCGACCCGGTTTCCACTGAATAGTATGGTCATAACTACGCTAGCTAATTTGGCGCATCGCCTTATAAAGAGCATTCCACTATGTTCCTATATTCCTCGTTAACTTTGTAGTACATACATGAATGATGTGAGGACGTTCATTTCTTTTAATCATGGCATTACAGCATAAATTACGCATTCATGAGAATTTATTAACATCGATTGTAAAGGCCTTGGAGTTGTACAAATATAGTTTACTGGGAAATAAGGTAAACGCCACTTCTATCTATATCTCATTTGCATAGGTATGTTTTTGAATTCGTAATATATTTATTATTACAAAACAGATTTCTACTTTACTGCCTAACAAACTGCAAATTCAAAATGCATAAGTAAACTCCGATGGGATGGGATAGTGATTCTTGACTCTGAAATTGAAATTACGTAGGATCACATTCTTATTGACCATCGTCTGTATTTTAGGTGAACTGAGGAGCTTATCCTTAAGCACAATAACTTACTTAATTTCTCATCCTATATCTTCAACCATCTTCGTTCTTCCATCTCCCTGTCTCATTAAGATTGTAATACTGAACCATTATGCTACATCAGCCTTCAATTCGACGAATATGAATCAACGATTCCCAGATCAAAATTACCGACCTGTTGACCTAACCGTTTGTTTCCCTTCAACTAGCAATTACCATTGACCCGTGGCTCGATTACAATTCAGTCTCCGTCCATCAGATACGATCATGATATTGATTTGCGATCGCATAGATACGGAAATTGCTATTCATTGTATCGCCTGGAGCTCAACTCATACAGTAATGGAGGACAAAAGGGCGCCGTGGCTTTTACTCGGTCGCCGGATGGCGCGACACGATCGCAATTTTAAACGGTGCTGGTGTGCGATTGTGTGCAAAATCTCGCAATGGTAATCGATGATAGGCGTGCTTGTGCGCACGTCAAGGTGATACGGGAGTGTAAATGTATCAAATGCTACTACCACCTACTACTGAGTGGATGATGGAGGTGCTATCTGAACTCGTTCCAACTTAAACTTTACTTATTTGCTTGAAAGACAGACTGCTGAATAAAATAACTCACGGTTAGTACTTGTAGCACGTTTAGTGTTTCCTTAAATAAGTACTGTGAAATGGTATTGAAGACCTATATCTATAAATACGAAAAAAAAATTAGCCTGATCACGTTTTGAGAGGAGCAATCCTTTCAGGCTTCGAGAATCTTTAGAATAAGAGCAAAAAAAGTAATCCAAGTAATAAAAATGAAGTTCAACGTAAATCAACTATGTTCTACGAAATTCCGCCCGTCGAACGAGTTTGAACTACGCAATTTGTGCACAGCTTGCATACAGTTAAGTGCCAAGGTTAATGAGATGACAGCAAAAAGTAAATTGCCTTCAGAACAATAATTAAATCTTTACATAGCGAACCGGTTTTTATAGCAAACGCCATAATAGTCGTTTACTCACGAACAATGCATGACGCAACGTCTTCAATAAGTTTGATTGGTGTGAGTCACGAGGCGAATTCGATATTGGGCTGTTTAGAGTTTAGAATGCCTTGTAGGAGTTAGGTGATATGGCACATCATGAGACCTAATGAAGAATATAGCTACGTGTTTTGAAATTATTACATTTCAATTATCAGGAACGACTGACGCGACAGGAATTTTGAAATACCTAACTAAACAAATACTAGATAAAATATTTTTCTACGCTATGAAGAATGTCAGCAAACAATGTTTTGTTAAGCAGAAAATGCAGTGATGTCGTCGACGAAAATATTAAATCTGCTTAACGTACTAAAAATACGATAATAAATGCATTATGGAGCGCTTTATAAATAGTTATTAATACAATTTTCCGCGAGAGTAAGTAAGATTGTTAAAGCCTGTTTCATATAATATGGTAATATGATTATGATACTGAAAATAAAGATGCCTTAAATAAACAACTAATGCTCCTACTATGTAAACTGTGTCACTATCCATATATCCTTTCACAAGCCATTCATTCGCTTATTAAATGCACAGTCGCTTTGCATCATATATAGAGCAATTGTAAGACCGTATACACATACACAATAACGGCACAATGCACCATACATCAGCCGGGTGTACACTGCCGATGTGCAATTTGCAGAGACAGTAACTAATAGTGTAGCCTGGGGATAATTACATGCGGGCACTTGGCTATGTTTCTAAACTATTTAGGTCCTTGAATTGACGATCGATTTAAGGGTATGAGAGCTAATAGGGGTGTTGTTAACTATGTATATGTCTAGTTTTATTAAGCTGGTGTTTTTATTATTAAGCTTGAGAATTAAAAAAAGAGAATTAAAATTACATTTAATTTTAATTCTCAGCGGGTTTCCAACCTCTGCATTTCGCAAGTTGATTTTCTTGAGATAATTGAATTTTCCGAAATTATGAATGTATTTGTTCAAAATACAGTCTACTTCTGGGATCAGTTAAACAACATTATCATTAGTGCGAAAGCGCAATTACCAGAGATTTCGGACGTGCAAAATTAAATTTGATCTCCGTTTTGCTAATGACGTTAAAAGTGCCGGTAAAAAGTTCGCTTTGACGGTATAAAGTGTTTTAATACGAGAAGAGAAATAAGGGTGCTGTTCAATGATTTTTACTTCTCGTTAAATTAACGTCTCGTGTCCCGCTGTGTACATTTTACGCATTTTTTATTTCCTTTTATTACAAACTAGTAATCTCGCAAATTCAAGTGGGCTATATTATTTTTCATAAAATTCTAGTAACTGGTCATTTACAACGAAATTCGTCTCTTCCGTTGCCTCGGCATCCGTCCTTATAAGTTGTATCTAACTAATATTATAAACTGTATTTGTCAGTCTGTCTTCCATCACGTCGCAACGGAGCGTTATTTTGTCTTTGGATGGCTAGATTGTGACATAGACTACTTATTACTGTAATGAAATATCCCATTCCCATGGAAACTTCCTTTGACCACGTTGGTGTAGCCGCGAGCTGAAAGCTACAGTACTAAATAACATCTTTCGCAACTCACAAGGTGCTACTTAGTACATACCCTGTGACTCCTAGACGCCTTCGGGTCCAGGTACGTGCGCAACTTGTTCAGGTAGTGCGCGGGGGAATCCTTCGCCTGCACCATGTCCTGGTCGCAGATGATCTCCCACTTCTTCTCGAGGTCGTAGTTGCGCAGCAGTTTTGCTTTGTCCGGTGGCAGGTCCATCGATGCCTGGAAAGAAAATACCGATTATATAAGGATATCAAACTACAAGGAAATTAGCGTATATCGAGAACGAAGAAATTAAACGTAAACAGCGTTTAGTTAGTAATTCTAAATACAGTGGATTTCATTAATAACGACCTCGGTTGTAACGACCTTTCGGTTATAGCGACGTCGAACTTACGTCCCTAGAATTTGAAGCATACTTTCGTATAAATCCATTCGGCAATAGCGACTCCGGATATAACGCCTAATTCGGGTATAACGACTTGTTTTTATGAACTATTTGGGACAGATTCCTAGAAATTCATTGCGGATATCGAGACGGAGTCGGCAAAGGCGCAAAGACTCATTCATCAACTTTAACTATTAAGCTTGTATTATGTAGGAATGTAAACAAAGGATAAGAATCTTTTGTTTACATTCGCAGATGGTCAAGTGATTTGTTTCTGTGTAGGATTACTTAGCACGTGCATGAAGTTAAAATTATGAAATATATAATATTATGATAAGTCTAAACTTAAGCAGTGCACTTTAACTCGTTTTTTTAATAAAAGCCTTGTATAATATAAATAAGTGATAAATAAATAACTACGTATGTATATATACATAATGTACGTGATTTTTTATTATTTCGGATATAGAGACCTCCGGATATAGCGACAACATTAAAGTGGTCCCTCCGCCGTCGTTATAACCGAAATCCACTGTAGGTATATTTCGTGTAGCGTAATTTTTAAATTGTAATGTTATGTTCAGTACAATATTATATCCCGGAAGAAATTAGCCAAACGTTTTCGTTTACACATTCACATTCCCCTCAATCGAAATAAACAACATAATAACACTTTTTTCATCGAAAGCAACACGAAATCATAAATCAATCCGAACAATTTGTTCAACGATAAACGACATAATAATTGAGCGATTAAAGAATATGCATCACGAAACCTATAAGCAGATAATCGGCTTATCTTTGCGTGAGGATTCATTCTACACGCGTCTACTTACACGTCGAGGTGTTAAAGAAAAGAAAGCTTTAGTACAACAGTGTAAGGATGGAAATGAATTGATTGTTGTTATTGTAATAATTAAGATGGATCAATTGCACAAACATGACACTGAGGTCTAACATAAAACCGTACGCGGTATTTGTGAATGTGGTAAACTGTAAAGGATAGCTTTACTGTGGTGTCTCGTAGATACACTTGGTGGTCTGAGTAGTTATTGTGCTGTGGTAATAAGAGCTAATGTTGGGTTCGTATTCTTGGCTTTAAAAGTGATTCTTGGTTTACGTGATGTTATTCGAAGACCGTACCTATAGATTATGCTCGTTTTATGGGGTGATACTTGATATTTAGATGTGCTTTATGGTAGTGCGAAATTGAGTTACGTTGTTTTCAGTTAACGGTATTCAGCATTTGCAAGGAAATTGTACATTATAGAAAATGTTTTAGAAATCAATTTATAATGGGGAATGCTTTTCTTTAATATACCACTAAGCAGTATTCCGTGATCTTAAATTAAACTACCTTCTATTCTTATCCTTTAGATGAATTGAATGAATTTTTAAGCTATTGAATAGCTTCTATCGCGGGCCTTGAGCGCGGGGACCGAATCGAGAAATTCCGTAACGAAAAAACCTCACGCTCCCCACTCCGACGGGCTCGGATGTGTGGCTTGAAGGCATAGCATGCAATAGCTTTACCCCGGCAGTCCCCGAGTGCCACACGTCTTTTTTTATATATTTAGCTTCACCGAGGTTTCACCAAATATTTATTCAAAAAAATTAGTATCATCAAAAAAATAGCCACTGACGTCACAGCGGACATCCCGACCATTGTTGTCTACCATCGCTCACCAACCATAGAATAACCTTCACTTTTGTTTTCCAAAAATTTGCTATGGGTTTGTACAAAGAATTCACTTTTTAAGGTGTGAAAGAAAAAGCGAAATAGTAATCCTAAATTTTCCATAATAATATTTTAAGCGAATTCATAATCATTGTTTTACTTTTAACAACAATAAATACCCTAACGTACACTATCATCTAAAATGCAAAATGCAAACGAAACAAGGCTCAAATTCCAATTCAGTTATAACTTTACCAGCAACCAATACTTAATCTATAAGCTACACCCCAAGGGCATACATCGAAACTGCATTATATCACCTCCGTGTGTCGTTTCCATGCGGTCACACGGGTGGTCCCTGCTCTAGCGACCACCCGGGTCAAAGGTGATGTACCTGCATGCCAATATCAATCTTAACAATTCGACAAACGGGTTACAATTGAATTAAGAGTGAAAGTGTCAAGGTGTAATGGAAATTATGAGCGAACTGTTTTTTCTCTTAAAAACTTCATGGAAAAGGCTCCTGAGACAACTTGACCTTATTATTTCATCCTTGTTTCATTACTCTAAAGTCTAAATTCATTTCAAATATATTATAGTTAATGCAATTAATTTGTATAATATTACTTTTAATTCGAAATAGTTGTGTTATATGTTTCGATGTTATGTGATATATTTATTTATTTTATTTATTTATGCTTTATTGCTCAAAATAAATTACAAAAATAGATATATTTAGTCATACTTACAAAAAAAAATTATAAACATTGCTATTGTTCAATAAGATACATGCAAATGAATATTTTCTTATTATGCACACAACGGAATTACTTTCCACTTCCCAGTTTAATTTAAGCTCGCATAGTGATAACACAAAAGTCTACTTCAATTGGAATGAGAACAAATAAGGATATTAAAGTGAGGATACTATAATATTCGTTCAAATATTATTTTAAAAGAGGTTAAGCACATTATATTACCTACTTACTGGTACACTAATAACCATAACTACATTGGATTATTCAACAACAAGCCCATCCCGCCCATTACAAAGTTAACCCCATAAACCCTTAAGATTTCTTCTATTTATATGACAAAAATGGCTTCACTTAATCCCGTTGTCATGTGACGTGAGATTAAAGACGTTTCGTCAATGGGAAGGGATAGCTGAGCTATTTCTGTAATCTGTATCACTGACTCACTAAGGAAATCGTTATATCTCTTCCCACATGCTTGAATATGATGAAAGGGCTTAGGTATATGTCTATAATGTAATAGCTGGTGTCTGCGATTTACGTTTTGTGGCTTTTGTGGATAAACAATACCAATTAATGAGGGTAATCAGAAGTTCAGTGTCAATACGTAAGAGACTAGTTGTACTAGAGTACTTACTACTACTAAAAGAACGACAAATAAAAAGCTATAGGTGTTATAAGAATACATGCAAAATCTTATATGACATGCCAAGTTCCTTAAGAGCTGGCGGTATCGGTCCCATTGATAAGAGAAAATTTGTAAGTTTTACCCACAGGTTTTACCATTAATTCATAATTATTGGCAATCCAGTATTTCACGAGTAAAAAATTCAACAGAATTAAAACTTCTAGCAATACACAGCACGCTCAATTGAATTACTCAATAAGTGAACTCAGACAACTACGAGCACTGGGCGGGAACAGAATCGTAAAGCGGTATCTACACGAGATAGCTGAGCAGTAAACTTTTTACTGCCACCCGCGTGTATCTTCATTAAGTGAAATTTATTGGAAGATAATAGAATTACGCCGGCTACGAATAGTCGGCCTATCTGTGTATCCTTATCTTAACGATTCAAATATGAGGTTATGGGGTTCCAGACGAAATGGTCACGAGAGAGAAAGCAAGAACATGTTTAATTTGGTGACTTTTAATGCACGATAATGCAGGAAGAAATCAAACAGAACTCCAGCTACATAATATCATACATCTAGATTCTAGCCGAAAAACTCACGTCTTGCTAAAAGTTATACTCCGTAAGTAATAAAGACAAATTAACAGATTTATCATCTAGGGGTAAGGCCATCTGGGCGCAGATAAATCCTCACTCTTCTTTCCTTCTTGGCTGACCTTTCCAACAAACTACATACAAAGTGTATTAATCAATATTTGTGTTAGTGTTATTAGGGCCTCCGTTACAATGATGCGTCCCTGCTACACATCGTGAGCGTCATAGGCATAGATTATGACAAGTGATAACTGCGTTAAAAACAACCGACTTCAAACTTGCACTTGCAAAATTTACAAATACCTACAGACAAAAATGCTCATAAAATAAAAACTACTGGGCCTATCCGAATAAAATTTTTATGGGACCAATTCGACACCATCCCGCATCGAACAAAAAAAGAATCACGTAAATCGGTTCAGAAAACTCGGAGTAATCGGTGTACATACATAAAAAAAAAAAAAAAAAATATATACCGGCCGAATTGATAACCTCCTCCTTTTTTTTGAAGTCGGTTAAAAATAGTCATATTCATGCGTACATTTATATTGTGAAACATTGTATGTATTGATGATTATTACGATCGTTCATCAATTACTAATTCACGATAACGGTTTCTAGCATACTGAGTGTTTCGGAGAAACGGGAAATCAATATTTATTTTGATGTTTATTTCAAGTTCTCGCCCCTCAAATGTGTTGACTCAGTCGAAGGCCGCTCTATATCCACACACTATATTATAAACCGTCCGATTAGCTCGTTCTACTTCACTAGTTATGGGCAAATGTCGATATTTGGTTTCGATTAAATTATAGTACGCAAATGTAATTGCGTGATTAAAATATGTCAAAAGTCTACAAATTAACAGCTAAATTGAGAATTTGTCAAAAAGTTAAGCTAACAGAGTAAAGAAGAAATTGGCGACATTCAGTCGCATTATGATTTAGATATTCCTACTTCGAAAGCGTAACGCAAACTATACCTAGACAGTAGACACTCTCGTTCATTGTGCAATACATAAACAAGTTCCTGCACACATCTATTGTATCTAATAAAGTACATGAAGTCTCCATTCGTTGGGGACAAAAGATGAACTTTCTCACAGCGC
The DNA here is from genome assembly GCF_905220415.1 of Colias croceus. Taxonomy (NCBI): domain Eukaryota; kingdom Metazoa; phylum Arthropoda; class Insecta; order Lepidoptera; family Pieridae; genus Colias; species Colias croceus. Next base: position 9,482,712 of record NC_059548.1, on the reverse strand, counting down.
ATATTGAATACGGATAACCCACAGATTATCACTCCTAATGGACTGTCATTAGTGTGATGTCGTGTGAAAGCAAATAAACACTTCCGCTCTTATGCAACTAAATAAATTCTCTAGTAGGAGTGATAAATAATTAACTGGTTACTCTTTCATTGATAAAGTTGTTGTCGATGTGAATACTTAGGTAGTATGTGTTCATTTCACAAGAATTACATTTAAAAAAATGACAACGGAGATGAAATATTTTATGGAAAGGCACACTATGCTATACGGAAATATATTACATTGCCGGATATTATCCATTTTTTGTGACCAGCAATTTGTAGAACATTTAATGTTAGAGGAAATAGAACTTCTGTAAAACAAGAGTTTATTTCGCAATACTACATAACATAACATTAGACAGAAAACTCTCACTTTACCTCATTTATGATAAACACATTACATTCATCTTGCAATTGTTCTCTATTCTACTGTTATTTATAACAATATAAATAATAGCCAATAGGTACATAGAATCATCAAAAAGCAAGGAGTACCAGGATTACATACAGAATTTACTATCAAATACGGGTAATTCCTACATTATGAAAATCTGGTCCTTGGCAATTTAAAGTAGTAAGTAGAACAGTATTGTTTAGTCTATTAAATAGTAATTATAAATACGCTAACTATCAGTTGACTGGCGCCGACGCTGTTATCGCTCGATAAGCTTACTCAACTTCTGTTACTGACTTGAGTTCAACTCTACGACATTCAAATGTGAACGCTACTAATAAGTTCAAGAGATTGAGTTGTTTTGTTTTAATTTGCTAAATATAGAAAAGGAGCAATCTCTTACAGTTTATATACGATTTATAGACATTTTCATATCTTTAGTAATAGTTTTTAAATCTTCTCTACATTCATATCTAAAGACATTATGATAATATGTGTATCGATAGCTCTAAGCAAATTACCTCGAAGATAGGATGCATAAATGATATATAGCTTATCTGAGCTGAGATTTAAACAATCAGAACAAACATTACAAGCAATAATTTAAGCACGACCTCGTACTCAACCCGGAATCAAATCTCACCACCGTATTGCTTAAACGGCAATAAACAGAAGCCCATAAGAGCGCATTTATTCTAATGCTCTATAAAAATCAACATAACGACACTCAGTGCGATGATCTCACTTGAATTCTCTGTACTATTACGCAAAACTCCATAATAACATTGAAATCGGTGATTATCATTCAAATGGCGTGCTCCATTGGTACGTTGTGATTCACCAATCACTTCACTTGTGGGTTTCCTTGGCCTAAAGTATTGAGAAAAACATTTTATACAGCTATAAATAAAATAAAAATTGTGATTCATAATTTTCTTCATCAGGGTTAATTGTTCTGGTTTTTCTGCTATTGATGCTCCAAGTTATCATTATGTCTCATTGTTTGTTATCTTTGCTATTTAAATATGTACTTGGAACTAGCTATTGTTTTAATAGTTAAATATGATCGGTATAAACTGCGCATTATTTATCCGTTTTTCTAATGCGTTTTTTTTTGTGTTTTCAGCTTGAAATTTTGATGTGCTTGATCGCAAGAATATCTTTCTTTTTTGAATAAATTGTTTATGAATACTCTTCAATCTTTTAAGCATATAACATATGTTTCGTTTGAAATATATGTTATATTAAAATAAAGCCTACAAATTAAAACATTAAAATGTTTATAGTCCTACCATCAAACTGACCACTTTAGTGAAATCGATATAGAAACATTTATTGTTTTAATTTATCGACATAAGTGGCACATCACTACGATTAAATAAGAATTCATTCACGACTACCAAAATACCACTTGATCATGACTCAGGCGCATCATTAAGAGATTTATATTTGTTATTCTCAAACTATTTTTAGTTTTATTATCTTATGCTAGTACTTTGCTCCAAATCTTCACAAGGGTTTGGTATTGACTCATTCATTCATAATCTTTTTATTTTCATCCATCGTTTTTATAGGTATAGGGTTAATCATGCACAACTGTTCATAAGTCTATGTGGAACACACTTCTTCAAATTGCTCTCGTTTTTAGATATTCATATCAAACTATTTTTAAAACTTACAGATCATTAAATTCTGCTGGATTCAGTACTAAACTGATTTTTTTTACAAAGCACAAAGCGACATTCATAACGCCTAATATTAATCTTTAGTGACACATACGTATCAACCGCAAAAAACCTGCTCTAAAAACCTTTAAAACCCGAGACATAGCCTCTTATTACTAAACTATGAATCAATAGTATAAAATTGAAACCACGTTCAGCAATTTAAACGAACAACTTCTCAATACCACAACCTCCCTAAAGGTACGTATAAATTTAAACAACAATCCAACCAAATAAATTGATTCCTTAAACATTACATTACAGTAAAACAATTTCGATCGAAATCTAATCCCATTAGAAGACCGTTAGTACAATTGATTCGTATCCACAACAGTACAATCACATCGTAGAGCGCTCGTAAACAAAGACGGGTCGTAAAAAGGACACTTGTATATTATGCTTGAATTGTCGTTTGGTGGATTTTCATTACCCATTGCTTTGGTGATGAAGGCGTTATGGTGATAGGGCGAATAGATGGCGTAATAGATGTACCTATTTGTAAGAATAGTAGACATGAATTGTGTAATATTTGTCATATAGGTAATAGTATTTGTAATGTCTATGCGTAATTAACATCAAAATTTATGTTAATTTAAGAGGCAGAATAAAGCATAAATCATAGTTAACTAATGGTTTAATAGCAGTGATCTTTAACTGCAATTAGATGCAATTAGATAATTTTGTATAGCGTAGAGATAAATAAACCTAGACAATATAATTAGACAGGGACCACGATTTTCTAAAAACTCCATTCATTTAGTTAATGAATTATCTTTCATCTTACATAAATAATAAATACAACAAATAAACGTCTGTATTATAAATAAGACTAATATTTTAAACATTTTCTTAAGCTGTTTGCTGTTTTCGTGTCAAAATGCCTTTTACGTGGAGATGTAACAACTTGATAGTCAATACTCAATACCCATAGCAATGATTGCTGGGTACTTTACATTCGCAATAAACGAAGGAAATGTTATTTTAATGTGCCTGTATGCGAATAAATAAGGAACAGTTTGAAATTTCTATTTAGATTTAGATTTCTCCTGACAATGAGAATAATTCAGGGATTTGTCCAGCCAGTTTTGACATTGAAGCGGGAAAAATCAAAAAATATTTAAGCAGGTAATTTGTAATTGTGTTTGTAAACAAACTGTCAAACTATTTAACAGATACGAAAGTTATTTCTCTAGTAAAACACCATCTTCATAACTTCTGACCCACCCTGAATTCTGTAGGAACCCAACAACAGTTTGATCAAAACAATAAAAGTATTATAAGTACTAATATCAGCATCCCAATATTCTCTTCACCAACACCCAGTTCCTTTGACACACCTCTACTTATAATTTATTTAAACACTAGATTTCCGCCCCACGCTTCGCCCGCGTTTTCGGAGAAAAACCCGCATAATTCCCGTTCCTGTGGGATTTCTGGGATAAAAAGTAGCCTATGTCTTATTCTGGGTCTTCAGCTACCTACATACAAACATTGTAATCGGTTCAGTAGTTTTTACGTGAAAGAATAACAAACATCCATCCTCCAACTTTTACATATTAGTAGGACCTATGTTCAAATAAATCATCCACATTCACATACATCGCTTTCTCGACGTGCATCGTGTCCGCCGAGGCCCTGGCATTAAGCGGTGCGGTCTGTTCTGACCTTACTCCAACCTGCAAGGTCACCGGGACGCGTTAAAGGCCACGGCTGAGTAAACGTGTGCAAGTGTGGGTACTTTAACTGATCTGGGGCCTTAGACAAACGTACGTAACGCCATGGAATAGAAACTGCTAACGCTAATTATTGACATAAGCTCATGACATTTTGGTAATGGTTCGATCACACTACCAACGACGCAGACGACCACGACCAAAGTTCCAATCTTGCCGAAATTTGTTCAAAATCAATATTAAAATCTCCCGTCATTCTGGTACTCAGGAATAAAAAAATTCGAGGTCAATTAATAAAAAGAAATAGGGTTTTTTGCGATTTTTGCCGAGACGGTAAGTTTATCATACAATCACCTGAACCAAAATTGTATATAATCTAATTATCTATAAAAAAGGTTAAATACATTTTTTTCTAGGAGCCACCGTTTCTATGAAAAACCTGTTTGTTTATCCATTGATCTCAAAATTTTTTTTTCCAATCACCAATATGACAGGAAATTCTTAAATTTCATTTTTAATTGTGTTTTGCACAATTTTATTTAATTGCGACTGGATGAAAATTTTGTTCGTGGTCGTCGTTGTCGTTGGTAGGGTGACCGAATCCTTATGCAAAACATCATACGCTTATGTCAATTTCTATCGATAGCGTATTCTATTCCTTGGCGTTTTGCCGTTTGGCTAAGGCCCCTGGGGGCCTAGACAAAAACCAAGCGTTTTCAATGCAAGCGTTTTCCGCTCACGCTAAGGACTTGACATTAGCGTGTTGAAATTGGTAGACAAGTTACACATGGAACGCTGAACGCCCATTCCGCAGCGTTACCCGAAACATTCTATAATTAGTCTATGGAATAGTGTGTAGCAAGTGTCAACTGTCAATTGTCAAAGAGTCAGTAGGTATCTGTTACTGTCAAAGTTCAAACATTGAGCCATTTCCAAATGCGACTAAAAGTAAAAATTGCTATTTTAGTAATTATGAATAATATGGCTAGGTATTTAAAATGTTATGATGATTAATATAACCTATAAGCATACAAAATAGTATGAACTCAGACGAATTCGGGTATATTTGGTATGGTGACGTTTGTTCTTTGTAATGTCATAATTTATCACTGTCGTTTTAATTCTTTGCTAATTTTTTTATAGTTTTGCCTCATAAAGGGGATAAATGATGCATCAAAAATTTGCTTTTAATCGTGAAACAGGAAAATATAACTTTGATTCGCTTCCCGGTAACCGATTGAGCTGAAATTTTGTATATGTATGTAAATTGGATAGCGATGAAACATTATCATGACATAGAGCTGATTTGATGAGTTTGGGCTGATTCGTATTGAAATTTGAAAAATACACTAAAAATTATTAAATAAAAATAACTGCGTTAAAAACAACCGACTTCAAAAACGGAAAAGTAAAATATAAAAAAGATTTGATATTATTAATTACTACATATTATTTAGATGTGCTATTTACTAAAAAGGTTTGAAGTCGGCGCCAAGCACTAAACACTTAGTATTAAGCTGGTGCACCAACATTAATAATAATGTAATTAAGGACATTTTGTATTTGAAGCTTTTTAATTATATTTTGTTATTATTTTTTAAAACTCCTTTTATACTACAAATATTAATTTTATAAGTGCATATATTATTAATAAAACATATTATTTTAAAGAATATTTTTAATTTTTATCTTCAATGGAAATGAAATTTTTACATTGCTTTCACAAATTACTAACACAATATACTGTTATACACTAATAATAATAATAAATGATAATACACAAGTAAGAAATACTTTACTTTTTTTAGTACAAGTACTACACCAAATTAGAATTTAAGTAACATAATTATGTTCTGCCCTTCATTCTCAATGGTCAGATAATTTTTATCTGGGGAATAAATGTTGCGGTTTGACAGCTTTTGTATAGATATCTGGCTATTGAAAAATCAGCCCTTATACTATGTATTCTATGCCTAATGTAATTAAATATGATATTTATTCATATTCACTTGTTGCATTCCTTAATGTATAAAATATGTTACAAAAGAATAAGATTAAAACTACATAAACAAAATTATAACTACTACTTACTAATATAAAATTAATTGAACAATAAAATATGCATAGTGTATATTAATATTAAATATTAATGAAACATATTTGACAGAAAATAGGAACCATGTTATACCTTCAACTTGGAAATGAGGTTTTGTTATATTATTACTTTCACAAATCACTTACACCTAGACCATTACACACTAAGTAATACTTTAACTATTACAACTACTTAAAATTATACTCATGAATTAAAGTCTGGATAAAAGATTATTCAGTACTGCCCTTCCTTGGAGTAGCTCACTTTGACTACTAGCAGCACCAACACTATCAGATGCATTCTCAGGTTGAGCATCATCTTCTTCTACTTCCATAATAGATGGAGGAGGTAAATTGGCCTCTAAAGCCATATTGTGTAACACACAACAGGCAAGTACAATTTTCCCAGCAACCACAGGATAATAATGCAAGGTCCTGTGTCTTAATAAACACCTCCAACGTGACTTGAGCAATCCAAAACAGCGTTCTATACAATTCCTTGCTTGTACATGTCGCTGAGTATATGTATCTTCAACAGAGCCAGGAATAGCATTTAATATAGGAGTCATCAGCCATGGCCGCTGAGGATATCCAGAATCACCTAAAAACACATAAATAAATATTTGTACTATGTAATGATTATTCGCGAATAAAATGTTTTAAACAAGTGTTATCTAAAAATATACTATAATATTATTTATTAACCTACCTAATAACCACACTTGTTCTCCATTTTGGTGCAATTCTCTCATAAATGTTTCCATTCTGCTAGATGCCCATATGAAAGAGTCATGGGTAGCTCTGCCAAACTTTGGATTTACATTAGTAATTTTTAAATTACTGTCGCATACCTGTTGACGGAAAAATATTATTTAACAATTATTATATTATATACCTATGTAATTATCTTATGAATGTTTCTGTAAGAGCTATATTATGAAGCTATTTACATAGTTGGGTCACAGACAAATGTAAACTTACCATTTGTACATTCAATGAATGATACCCTTTCCGATTAAAAAATAGGTGTTCATCATCTGATGGCTTGACTATTGCCACATGGGTACAGTCTATGCATCCAACTATACCCAGGAGTCTAAACAGCCTCTGAAACCTGTAGTTTTGGAAAATATAATACTTTTATTTTAGTTTATAAGAGGACAGATTTTTTTACTAGTATTTTGAACCTAATGTGCATACGAGGCTACATGAGTCATTTTCTGAGTGTACCTATTAGCCTTAAAGAAAGTATATTGTTTAGTGTAATGTACATCAGGAATATGCTACTAATTAAAATTATTCTAGTATATCTTTAAACTTAAATACTTTTGTCCTATCATAACTTACTCAAGTCTTATTTGGGCTCGTTGTTGTTGCGACCTCGGAAACAGAATCCGTTTATTTATAATGGCCGGATGGCTCAATGCTTCAACAACTTGACGAATACACCTACTAGCTGTTCTTTGAACCAAATGCTGCGTTAGTCCAACAATGCGTTGATATGAACCCGTAGCCAAAAAACGAAGAGTACACAAAACCTGAAACATGATTTCATTGAGAAATTACACTAAGTAACTTTATATTTTAAATAAGGTTAGAAGTAGGTATAAAACTTACCTTGATTTCTAAACTAATTTCCTGTGTACCTTTCAATGAGGTTAAACACCGAAGATCATCACAAAGACGCCAAAAACTTTGTTTATCTAACCTAAAACGATGAATAAACTCCAATTCTCCATCTCCACAATTTGCACCATTTTACGTCGATTTATTCTTGTTTGACGTCTTTGCAATGTTGTTTCAATATTAGCAGCCCATAATAATCTTATATTATGCATTTTCACTATTTAATTTTAATTAAAAACACACAAAAATATCCGTTTACTCGTTAATAGCGTTAGCCACAGAGCAAGTAATGCGTTAGCGTCTGGGTCCGATCTCCCGCTAATTTATCGTGTTGCGGAAACGTCAAAATATCATTGGCGTTTGTCAAAAGTGGCTCATGTCTACCATTTTGATGAACATTTTTGTCGTTAGCGTGTCACGCTCACTTCGACGTTCCTTTCCGCAAGAGGAATATTGACTTTGTCTACCATTTAAGCAGCAATCACGTGACTTCTGGTTAGCAAATGTCAACTCCATACAATTAGATATTTCCGTTGGCGTTAACGCTTACAGAAAATGGTTTTTGTCTAGGCCCCCTGAGGAGATGGTGATGTAGAGAAACCACGAACGGCTTTATAATGTTTACCATAAAAAGATCGTTTTTGTTGTTTACGATATGCCTTTTAACTTGCTCAGTTATCAATCCTTTATCTCAAGTATCCTTGAAAGATAACTTCCTTTTTTTTCAGTCATAAAACTGCATTCCTATATGAAATGGTATATTTAATTTACCTCTAAAATTATGATTTTCACGAGCTCGCAGTAGTGAGTACTTTTGAGAATTCAATTTCCTACTCTCGAATTACTACTGACCTATATCTTACAAAAAATCCCATCCCGCATGAATCAAGTCGAAAATATACTCCTTCCACTAAAGGGTCTGATAGAAAAGTTTTCATCTAAATAGCACTTTAGATGCAAGATTGTGTACTATGTGACAATACACCTTCACTAAAACCGCATTTATTACATTACAACCGGCTCGTTTGCATTTTTCGATACGTCAACATAAATTGTACGTTTTTCGAAACGTGTTTACCACAACACGTAGCAATACACACATGAAGCGCACGTTTTATGAATATAATCAAATTTATGTACAGAATTCAAAAATACGGGATTAAGCAATAACAATATTCGTATACGAATGAGAGAATTTCGCCAAGGAATTGAATAAGACATGTAAATAATCTCGGTACTGATAATTTCATTGAATTAGAATGACAGCTACCGAATTCCACATAAACAATTTGGGGTCAACCAAGTGTGATAGCTTCACGTTTTCAGCTTTAAGTCTTGAGTATGTTCAATATTTTTGTTGTTTATAAAGGTACATAAACAGAACAAAATAAACTGTGTTTATAACAAACGTTTATTGGAATCATCCCAAACATTTAGATAGCTCGAAGGTATATTATAATCATGAGTCTCCTAAATCATCATAATTGTATGTATATTGTAAATCAAACTTATTAATCCCTCCACCTATATCATAAAAAAGTTTTTTTGCAGGATCACACAGTACAAATCTAAATGGCCATCACGGGAATACAAGTAGGCGTAGCATGAATAGACGATTGATTGGTCAAACCCAAGAAGCTTATATCCTCTAATACACTATAAGCTTCTTGGTCAAACCCAATATTTGCTAGCGGGTCATTCACCTTACACACGGACTGTTTTTACATCACACATGTCACGTGACGTAAGCAATGAGCTTTCAGTGATGAAGACAAGTGAATTCGGAGCTATCGAAAATGTTTATCGCATTAGATTCCGTAGCTCATAGCTTTCGCTAGCTTTATTTTTAGGGCTCCTTTGATGTTCAACAAAAACATACCTAGTCAAATAATAAGAAAATAAAAGAAAGTAACTACGTTTTCAATAATAAATTATGTTATCATATTAAATTACTTATTACAAGATAAGTATAATATCAAAGTGAAATATGACTAATAATAATTATTAGATAGCTATAATATCTAATGACTCAATTATTTTCTCATCATGTACTTTAGTCCAATATAAAGTAAGAAACGTACACACAAACAAAAAGCACTAATTTATAGGTATGTATTGTATTTACGACGCAATGCCATCATCCAAAAAATAAACTCAATAAAAATTCGTGTCGTGTTTGATGGGTATGTGTTCAAAATCCTCAATTTATTAAAGTAGATAATATGTTCGTACCAAAGAAAATATTAATTCGCAGTCGTTTGTATTGAACTATCAATTTATTATATTTTTTACACATATAATACTAGGAAAATAAAAAGCTCTATCGACCTCTACTTATTCAAACATTAAATATCGAAATTCAAATACAACTAGTTTAAATATGAACACCATATTCGCAAATAGGCAACGGTACTTTATAATAAAACACGTCTCTGAAACAATAGTTAGAACGCAAACAATATGACTTGGCCAATTTCTCCGTACTCGAGATGGTATCAATGTAACGATAACAGCCCAATCGTATTTGGGGTCAAATCTGTGACCTTTTAAATACTCCGATTTAATTCGTGACGGGTCAACGTTCGTAATTACAGATGGACATTAATTTGAATAAAGATTTTTTACTCTGTACGATGAGTGATAACTGTTCTGTTTAATCTGTGGTAACTTGTCAAAATATAGAAAAAAGTTAAATCTTTGAATTGATTAAAAAACCACTCGATAAAGCAAACACGTTTTAGTATCAGATGTAATGTTAAATGTACAAGTATAAATATTAAATTCCTAGTTATAAATTAATTAATAAAATTCCTAAGTAACTATGTAAAAGTTATTCAGACTAAGAGCGCCAAAACTTTCTGAATAATGAGTATAATGAAACAGGGAAACTTAAAGATAAAACCCTCAATATGCGAGGCATTTTGAGGGTTTTATTTAGCACTTAATTAACTCATATACCCTTAATTTACTCACTTTTGTGTACTTTTACATACCTATATGTATGTTAAAGTAGAATCAGAATAACAAGCGCATTTCTGGAGAGCCACTACAATTTCACAAAATATTCAACGATATCAAAATAAATAATAAACAAAATTTTAATAGCATGTGTCAATTAATTCCACACCCGCCCAATCCTTTAGCTCGCACCACAATAATATGCAGCATCACGCAGCATCATAATTGAACGGGCCATCTACAGATCTATGCTAATGCCGACACCACCTCATTTACATTTCATGTACGGCATTATAATTCCTATACAAACATACATAAGAACCAAATTACCAAACTTGGCCGCAAAGCTCGGAGGAACCGTTTTATAGGCAAACAATTTGTGATCAACTAGAGTACTTGTAAACTTGTTTCAGTTAATTGATTCATTTTTTACAAACTAAATGGAGCATTAAATTTTGTTAAACGAGTTTTAGTAGCAACACAGATCTGTCCATATTATTTAGATAAATTATTTCTCTAATCACAGTGCAGCTGGAAGATCGTTTATCATGTCGTCAGTTTTTGTGAGGACTTCCCATTAAATATGTATACTATTTTATGTCTGCATACGTTAACATTAAGATCTAAACTGAATGTTCACATTGATAAAATGAAAAATATTTGTCGCTACAAAATCAAAGAAACCCGCTAAAACTGTACTACATTATAATCAATAGTACTTGAAATAAAACAATACAAGATCCGTTACCCCATACACACGCGATCAATTCCCATGCCTACATTTCAACTGCACCCATACAATACGAGACAGTGAGGCACAGATCAACTGTCAACCGATACCACTGACTTGGCAAAAAGACGAATTCCCTGGGGAATGTAGCGTAAGCTGAGAAACGACAACTTGAAGACTAACATACATTACATGTGCATTTCCTGTTGTCGCCCACACGTGAATTTGTATTCAATGGCCAATAGCATTTCAAGTGAAACGGTAAGATGTACGACGAGTGAAGATTTTGAAATACGTGCTGTTCAGTTCGAGTGATTTGGTTTTGTGTATTTTCTGATTCCAAAAATATCGAATTACATAATGTAATCATGTCCTATGAGCAATAGATTACGTGATTTGTGTTTCGATCAGAAGTACATATTGGATTGAGAGCTCCGTCGCTTTGATCTAAAAATAGAACAGTGTGTGAAGTATTCTGATAAATTCGAATACTTGCTTGTACATAAAAATAAACGATTATCAAAATTACATTGAAAATATCATCACATAATGTTTCTAGGGAACATTCTGCTATCTGAGGCATTCAAGGCAATAATACGATCTCATACAATACGAATGTTATCTCATAGAATTTCACCCACGCGGCAGATGATCGACTAATTTACACCCCAAATACAAATAAGATTACATAATTCTCTCAATCTCAATTAGTTCTCCTCAATCTCAAGGTACTCATACATATTTGCAGGTTGCACCAAACACCCAATAGATGATAAATTAGGTAATTCGATCCACCGCGAAACCAATACAGTAATGAAACGCGGCTAACCCAACCGCAGAGAGGCTGTGCCGTTAGGCGACGACAGCGTGTCGCAAACTGGTTTAACTTCAACACTGAATAATATGCCTATTTAGATTCATTTCAAGGGAAAATGGAGACGTAAAAATAGTCGAAGGTGAAAGACATGGAGCAGTTACAAAGGCCGGTTTCACACTCTGTTTCTTTGAATATTTAAAGGATACAATACTTCTCCTCACAAAGGTCATAAATAATACCGTTATCCGCAACCCTCTACGCATACAAAATAAAATTAATATGAAATTTTCACGGTAACAAAAACATTTCCCGGCCAAAACATTGCGGGCACGGTCGTAACGATCATGACATATCATTAATCAACCAAATCCGCCGAGCCATGACCATTTGTAAAAGACAAAGGAAATTCCGTCGTCACTTTAACAAAATACATGAGGCATTCAGGACAATAAATAATACGAGTACAATCGACATTGCATTGAGAAGCTTTCTCTTGACTTAAGTGTAGTGTAGTATAATCACTATACATTGTTACAAATATTTTAGTTAGGGTAACTAATATGACTCGAAGGACCAATTTCAATACTCAAAATCGCCAAGATTTGGCGAATTATTAAGGATGTTTAGAGAAATTAACTATATCGCAGTAAATAAAATTTATTCACTAACTAAGCTTAGACCGTAAAGCGCAACACATGGATGCCAATCACGATCATAATCCCCTGCATATAAAAACCCCAATAAAACATCACATATTGACGAGAAATTAGCGTACTTTACTGCAAAACAACAATGTATGAATCTCAAGCACTCATAAAGATTTACCTCTAAAGCAGTGTCGAATATTCAGAATCCTTTGGGTTTTACGACACCCATTATTTCGCATACAGACTGCGTCGTTTATATTCCAAACCTCGACGGTATTAGCCAAGCCGCTTCACTTAATCTCAGCGGACACATTACGACCGCTACACTGTATTGAATGTTAATTATTGTGTGATGGTGTGTAAACTGCTATAAGGTGTTAGGCGAAATGAGGACAAAATTCTAACAAACTAGGCTCTCTACACATTCTATGCTAAAATAGTATATTCAACTGAAATCTTTGGATTTACAATGGTCACATTTTTAATAAACACAACACAAACACGCTAAATTAGACCAAACTTTATAGATTAATATAATGGTTGATCGGCTTAATCACATATATCCTCGAAGTTTAATTACTCCATTCAAAATTCTGCGATTCATTACAAACTTTTTTTAGACAAGCACAACCTAAAACAGCAAAACTCCTACTCTTCTATAGACTGGAACATTTATCCGAGTCACTTATCCAACCACCCTTGGTAGCCATGCAGACAAAGCTTTGAGTTCCTTAGACAAGACATTTTCAACTTTAGATCATAGAACATAAGATTTATTTTCCTCTATTAATTCGACCCTTTCGTAGATCGTTGGGTCTAAGAGTGATAGTATAACGCGTAGTCTCAGCGGGGTAAACAATATGTGCCAAAATAAACACGACGCTTTTGTATTCCTGAAATGTAGGCGCGTCTTGGTTTTGTTTCTGAAAATGGCTTTGCGTTAGTACAACGACGTTTACATCTTTTCTTTTGCGACTTGGCAAGCAATAAATACCAGGTGCATTAGTTAGTATGTGGTTAGTATATTGAGTAAAAGCAATAAAGCTCTTATCAGCATATTATGTTGTAAGTTAAGCAGTTATCTAGTTAGTATTTTTTTAACATCACAATAAGTTAAGCTTTTAGTATTGTCTAAATCCAAACTAAATTTACAGTTCTCAGACTTGGCTAAGTGTTTCCTTTTATAGATTGTTTAACTGGCATTTTTATCTTTAAAAAATAACTCTTGACAAAAAATTTGCTGCGTAATCACCTTTCACCAAGACACTATTCTTACAATATATATATGTACCCAGTACCTACTTGCTATTATCCAAAATAAAACGTAATCCATTCGATTTCAGAAAATAAAAGTCATTTCGCACGGCTCGTTGCGCACCGGAATCATGCGCATTTGATTCGGACCGATAGCGATCGGCGTGTGCGCACACAATGAGTGAAAGCAACTTGGTCGAGCTTAATCTTGATAATTTGTAAGGGAAACTCATATAGAGGGCATATGCAATATGGTACTTGGGAACAAATAAACTAGGTTATAAGCGTTTCTTAAGAAATAATTTTCCTTATCTCATACCAATCAAAATAAGGCATAGGCATAAATTATAGTTACAATAACTACTTAGAATGTTTTAGAAGTCGTAGATTCAATAGATTTGCTTAGAAATTTTTAAAGCATTTCTAGAAATAGCCCAACAACTTTTGTCATTATAAGCACATGTGTTGTGGTTAACATGGAAACCTGTCAGTTACCTTTCCCATTAGATTTCCCCTAGAACACATCAATGTGTGTCACCAAGGATTATAGGTTTCTATTGAAAAAATGCTTCATGAATGACGATATGCGGTATGCGTTATGCATTATGACATAGGCACGATGATTCATTTAAGAGGAATACTATTTTTTAAGTCATACGTTTGTAACCATGAACATCCTTCTGGTCATAAGTTTCACACAATCCTTTTATCCTTGATATCTACGTAAATAAAGAACCCACATCGTCTGTTGAATTACCCACCCAACTTAACAATTTGTTAAGTACCTAAAAATATGATGAACTTCCTACGTAACCTAACCATTTAAGAAAACTGAAAATCTAACCCAAAACTGAAAACACATTCAATATCCTCTAAGAAAATATTAAGTCAGACGGCAGAAAGATTTAATAAAAGCATTCTATCAGATCCAATGCAAACAAGAAAACCATCGATCCATGTATTTGCTCCAATAATTGGATTGAATTCGATAAGCTCGTCTGAGAGGATTGCTTGTACGTTAGTTCGTTGACAGAGATAGCCGTGGCGTGTAAGCCACACGGTAATGTCACGTAAGGTATGTATACCAATGGAAGTAATAAGCGTTGGGATAAATGCTTTAAGCTAGCAAAAGGGAAACCTGTCTGTAAACATGTAGGTAGGAAGCGTCTTTTTAATTGTCTATTAGTAAAGAAACCTGAGAGTTCTTCTTCAATACATTGTATTAATATCAATGCTTTCAGGAAGATTGAGTCAAAAATTGTCCTCAGAAATATAGCAATGTAACGGAACTTCTAGCATTCGTGCTCGTCTCGGGAAGTTCTTTAATTTCCCTAAAGCTGCTCTTCATTTCTGTCACAAATACTCTTATAAAATAAGCCTCGCTTCCTAGCGGTGTAACAATAACTTTATCATAGCAATGTCGCTTTAGTTCCGCGTGCGCTAAACGGCTTATCGTGCCAATGCAAGTAATGTGAATAGTATATTATCTGTAATGTTTAGTAAATAATCGGACATGAGAGTGGATTAGAGACAAAGTCGACAATCACTCCGCGTCAACGTCTTACTCAAGCGTGTAACTATTGCACTTTCAATCTCTTTTCGTTGTTGTTTTTTATCGCAAATTGCAGGTAATACATTATTAATGTGTCACGAGCATTAATAAATCTTTAGACTTTAACTTCTACTTCTAGTAAGTAACTAGTTAATAATAATCAACTTGTAATAAATAAAATTGTGATATTGCTATACTAGGTATAATTTAAAATGATCTAATGAACTAATGTAAATAATATATTGTTTAAATAATAAGTAATTTACGTTAATTAGTTTAATTATAAAATTAAATAAGCATAATATAAATATTTGTATGCCAATTTCTTGGCGAATTGTGCGGACATGAAATTTATTGTAAGGACTTTGTAACCACAATTCAAACAAATAAATTTTCATTTCATTTCATTTCATTTCATTTCATTTTCATTTCATTTCATTTCATTTCATTTCATTTCATTTCATTTCATTTCATTTCATAGGAAAATGGTAATTAAATATTATAACTGCAGCGCTGTTGGCGTTATAATTGTTCTATTTATTCTTGTATTAAGTCATTCATTATTCCACGAGTTTTTCATATTATTTCACTTCTTTATGTTATTATAGGTGAACCAGTTATGCACATGACTTCCAAAAACCAACCCTATTATATACCCCTGTAAGTTGTAACAAAAGTACAAATACATCGTTTCCAATTAATTCACTCTTCCGTCACCACATTCCACACAATGGGAGAACCTTCTCGAAACTTCGAGAACAAGTCATGTAGGAACATCATTAATGCTAATCGGTAATGACAGGCGAGTAGTTACCAGTCGTGTGGGCAGCGGGTGCGTCGGCCACATCGGTTTGTCGCGCCGTTACCCGCCCACCTTACAACATATATGTATCACCTAGAGAATTGTATTCTTCTTCGTTATTAATAAATTATTTACAGTAGATTCCAAGGCTGTTTAACCAAGCATCTTTCGGTAAATCTGTCATAAGTCAGTCTGGAACTGCCCTTAATAGAAATAAACAAAGAACTAAGACGAAAAGCATACTACTCATATTAATATCAAAACAATTATAGACTGGATCATTTATATTCAGGCCTTCTCATTCATTAAATCGTATGTTAAGTTAAATTATATAGTGTTTAAGAAAGTAATATCAAAGCCCAAACCTCTAAATCGACTATCATTATACCTAAATCGAAATCTTTGCTTGGGTGTAAAGATTTATGTCATGTGAACTGAGAACATTGTTGATCATTTACGTAAAAACTTCATGGTTGATTTGCTTGAAATATGATATACAGACAAAACATCGGCAACCTAAAGTGATATTTTATTGAACGTGGAATGAATAACCAAGTCTCTAAACACGGATTAAATTGTTAAGACGTAAATGTAAAATTCAACCGAAACTTACCAATTTGTAAAGACGCAAATTAAAAATTTTACCAAAATAAATCAACTCGGGAACTTAGGCATTTAAGCACCTACATTAACATTCAGGCAATGAATACCCCAGTGATTACGAACACTCCAAAGACAAAACATTACTCGACGCCAAACGGTCCATTGCTCCCTTCAGCCAAACAGCCATATCCTTAGAATATTAAGCACACTATAAATGAGCATAATTCACGACTGGTCACGATATGGGTCACCAAGCAGACACCATTCGTCGAGAGCTAACAGACGATGACATAATTCTGCAACTACGCGAAATGGAGCCGGCGTTGTGTTATTATAATTATTATAGCCTAGAATTTACAATGCTGAATGGCCTATTTTATTTTATTCTCCATTTTGCACTATGCATAATTAAAATTAGCAAACTGATGCAAATTTTAAATCCTTACTATTCTAACAGATATAATAAATGCGAAATTGTGTTTGTAGGGACAATAAAAGCGATAGATCATAAAATAGCTCCGTTGGAACCTGAAAGCTCTCTTTCATGACATTTTTTATAACTAACTAGGAGTATCGTCTCAATATTTTTTATCTTTGGCAAATAAATTTTCTATGATTGTGTTTTCTATTCTATAAGAGTGCCTTCTTTAAATGAAAATATAAGAACATAATGCTACAATTGAAGTATGATACAAACATTGTGACGGAAATTGGAGTCAACATCGGCGAACCTAACGAGCTGAATGCGCACGATTATAATAAATGTATGGAATGCATGTGAGAAATATGCGAGACATCAAGATAAGCAGCACATAATTTAACAAACAACTCTTTTATTTTTTTTAAGAATTTTATTGTAGAGATCATGCAAACTTTTGAATTTATATCAAAGTTCTAATCTTAATGGATGTCTCATTTTTCAGAAACTAATGTCTTAATAAATAGTAAATACATTCACAACTATAACAAATGCCAGCCCTGACCAATATCTTATAATATATATAAATCTCGTGTCACAATGTTTGTCCTCAATGGACTCCTAAACCACTTAACCGATTATAATAAAATTCGCACACCATGTGCAGTTCGATCCAACTTGAGAGATAGGATAGTTTATATCTCAAATCGTTTTAGAGAAAGCGGGCGAAGCCGCGGGCGGAAATCTAGTAATACCTAGTATAAATTATAATGGGTAACCCTTTACGCGCCCTTACAACTTCTATCAATTCCATTTCGAATACATAATCATATTTACACTCGATTCCGACTTACTAGGTACTATATTTACGTTACACTATCAAAACAATTACAAACATTATCTCATACACTGGAACATTAAACAAACCATATATAGAGCAAGAACTGAAAATGTTTATACACTAGAACAAAACTAAAGCGATAGATACAGGAGTGAGCGTGACCTATCATTGAAAATAGACAATAGACCTACATGCAATACATTCCGTGTTACATAGCGATGTAATGACTCATGTTTTACATAAAACTGTCATTTGGACCCCTATTCTTCGCTGAAAAATGCAAACGATACATATACAACTAGCTTTCCGCCCGCGGCTTCGCCCGCCATTTAAAAGAAAAACCCGCATAGTTCCCGTTCCCATGGGATTTCCGAGATAAAACCTAACCTATGTGTTTCCAAATTAACCTCTATAGGTATGTGTACTAAATTTCACTGTACTCGGTTCAGTAGTATTTGCGTGAAAGAGTAACAAACATACATACACATACGTCCATCATCACAAACTTTCGCATTTATAATACTAGTAGGAGTAGGATTTGAATAGGTTTTATCCCGGAAATCCCACGGGAACAGGGACTATGCGGGTTTTTCTTTGAAAACGCGGGCGAAGCCACGAGCGGAAAGCTAGTATACCATGAAGGTGTTCAAAATAAGTATCTACAGTTCGTTTGGAAATAAAATTTCTTCCAAGGTTTATCCATTTGTAGTCGAAAAAACTGTTAAAATTCCTATAACTATTAAAGAGGGTAATATTTCTTCCTTTTGAACTATTTCAGTACATTGTATTTGTTAAAAGAATGGAGCCCATTAGTCCATTACGTCTACATTTGGGTTTAAACTTAATTTCTATAAATGTAGATTGTGCTGTCGATTAGGGTTGTCACTAACGTTATTAACTTATTTTAAGCATTAAACTAATTTCAGTACCTGATATTATATACTACAAAACTTCATTCAGTATTTAAACACCACGAGTAATAATAAAATTGATTGTAACGAAAAGGTTTAATTTTAGTGTCACCATATACATACAGTTGGATGTTTAAAAACAAGTTAATCCCCTTAATACCTATACTGATTTTAATGAAACTATCACCAGGTAACTATTTAACGTTTTAAGGATTAACTTAGTCGTAATAAACTATTTCTAAATTTCCACCCATCGCCATCCCTTACGTTTCCCCTTACGCATTGAAACAGCTGTTGAGGCGGGGTCATCGGCCCGTGCAGTGCGCCCGCCTGAAACTGAGCTTTCAGCGACGAGGCCCCGTTGCGCCGCCCCGGTTTACGCTTGTTTTGTTCGACACTAGCTAGTTGTTATGGATGCACTCGGTAATGTACTAACTACAAATGTAGTACACAATACTAATCATATCTCTAAAGTCTAAGGTATGATTTGTCTTTGGTAAATTTTTAAATTGTGTATTTTGACGATTCAAAAGTGCTTCTAAACGATGTCAGTAGAGTTTGGTTCGGGATCGAAATTGCTTAGTGGATTTGTTAAGAGTTCTTGAAGTTACCTCTCAAAAACTTATAAAGTTAAGCTCTTGTTAAATGGATATAGACATTATTATCATTTCGTTAGTTTAAAGTTCAAACTACCGCCAAATTATAAAAAAAATTAAATTATTAATCTCTGTTTCCACTTAAATATAATAATATAAACACAACAACCAACGCAGCTTACACAATATAATCATAAGCATACCCTTGGTCCGCTTGCGGTCACTTGATACGGCATAACCTTAATATTTGCCCCACTTTGAATGGCAACGCATAATTAAATTCGCCGATAAAGCTCCAATCGGCACTGTCGAGGCTTATTAACATTGCACTTATATAGGAGACTATAATATCCCTTTGAATGCGTGTGCGCATTGCGACAATTAACCTGACCTTAATAAATGTAGTCATAACACATACTTGTAATAAATAATATATTTTATTTATCTTGTACAATATTTATATTAAACCATGTATACATATTTACTATTTAATATATTATAATATTCCGATCCGTTAAATTTTGTAAAGCATAATATACAGCATAGTACTGATAATAATCATTGTTTTGTTTGTAGTATGAATTGTTTCGCATTCATGTAATAACTACTTTACCGATTTAGATGCGATTACCGAAATAAACAGCGCTCAATCCAACTGCAACATAACATTTTCATCATCGTTTTACGAATTCCATCCATCAATTCGTAAACAAAATGATGTCAACGTGAATTCTTCACGCGACAGCTACTTACACAATATACATAAAGGTAAAGAACCTATAGTTAAGCCTGAAGTCCACGTCCTTTGATCGTATCACGACCGCGATGGTCCTTCGATAGCACCCGACGTGTTCGAGTGGCACCTCAAGGTTTTAAGTAAAGATAGGTCCTTAAG
Source organism: Colias croceus (assembly GCF_905220415.1). Classification (NCBI taxonomy): domain Eukaryota; kingdom Metazoa; phylum Arthropoda; class Insecta; order Lepidoptera; family Pieridae; genus Colias; species Colias croceus. The sequence continues at coordinate 9,462,136 of NC_059548.1, read as the reverse complement.
CTTATCATATTGCAGATGGCTGTATAATTTCGCACGCTTATAACAGTTTTGTTTTTTTAGGAGCCTATTTTTTTAGCTTGATAACCTCTGTCAACACTGATAAGTGATAACATTTTGAACTATAAGCACTACAATCAAAAGGTTCAAGCTCCAATTCCTGGTTGAACTTTAATTCCCATTAAAAAATAAAACGGTTAAACATAATTAAAATAAAAGTCTCAAAATCAATTTTCCTATCCTAAACCTGCATCAGAGTCAACTTTCACTTTTATTGAATACAACATTGCAAAACGTAAAAACAACAAAAATAAACGTTAAATTTTAAATATAAAACACCAAACATATTTTGGAGCTTCATAAATCTATGAAATATCCTGTTGAAATAAAACGATCGAAAGCAAAATTCAATTAGCACTGATCGAAACTTCGCGAAACGACTCCAATAAAAACTCAATCAAAATACTGTAACGAACATTACTTGAAATCGAATAGGTACTTAAAAATCCCTTGGCATAAATAATAATTATAATTTAAATTTCAAAACTCTTATAAAAACCAAGGCAATAAAGTAACCAAGGTAAAAAAGGGTATTGCAGATACTGTCTAATAAGCAAATTAGATTCGCGGAAACAATTACATGCTTCGTTTCCCGCATTTTGCCTCCAAGGCTGAAAATATTAACGAACGCTATGATAAACGACTGCAATAGCGTAACTCTTTAATTGTTACGGGAACCAAGTCGATATTGACCTTAGAGTTAAACTACAAATGTAACTGTACAGTAGGTAATTCTTTGGAATTTGGAATGAGTGACTTTTAAACAGATTTAAAAGGAAGTAGTAGAAGTAGTTACGAAGAGTTTTTAAAATAAGCTGAAACAGACTGATAACAATAATACATTTTATCAACTCAAAGAAGAATCAACTTAACCATGAAAATACAATACTCCTATAACTATCCATGGCACCTATCACGCAAACCCCTATTACTATATTACCCAATCAACCAAAACTAAAACAAAACTACACAAACCATATACAGGCGTACAGATTACAATAGTACAGAAGCATGCGTCAACCGCGTCTATTCCGAACGCCCGTGACCCAACCCCGCCGTGGCCAGCACCGAAATAGCAATACCAAACATCCTGTATGCACGCGCCACGTGTTAATGCCTTACAATGGCAACTTTTAACATTGTTATCGATTCCCAATCTGAACGACGCACTTAAAAAAGTTTTAATCTAGTCTCTGATTTTTACAAAAATACACGATTTCTAGTAAATTCGATAATATTTTTGGGGAAATATTGCAATAAACAAGTAGCCAAAAAATAGTTGGATTTCCATTATCAAACGTAACCTATTCAACCGTATTCCACAGTGTGTCATTTTACACGTTCAAAAAACTAGCCTACCATTCTGAATGGATGCCCATCTACACGACCCTATTAGAGACCAACTATAAGTGAAACCAATTAGCATTATTCTACCAAATAACCAATTAATATACAAGTTACACATGACACGAATGCATTACGCAGTCGACACATGCCCGTCTCTTCCTTCCTGCGTTCAAAGACCACACCGCCGCGTTTCAATTATCGGAATAGCCTTTTTGACGATTCACGGAAATATACTTGGAAATAACAGAACTGAGAGTATGGTAAAAGCACTTTTATCACCACTTGGAAGATTTCAAAGCTTCACCTCAATTGGATTCTGAGAGGTTTACCTTTTATGTATGTTTCTAAACCAGCTTAAGAGATGGAATTTTTTTGATGTTAAGATTAGATTATCTAGATAGGTTTCATGCAGAAGACAAGATCATTATCATGTCGAGAACTGATACACACGTTGGACCGGTTTTGATGATATGCGTTAGAGAAATGTTGGTAACAAATGAGCGCATCGGAATAAAATTATTGTCCATTTATGCAGTTAAAAATGAAACCTACATGATACACAGGTACTTAGACAGGTGTAATTTTTACCAAGGCATTTCTCTCTTCAAACCTATCCCTAAAATATTCTAATGGGAAGTAATTTGATAACCCAGAATACCAAAAAAAGCTGGATTGTTATTAAATCACACGTTAAAGCCCCCAGAGTACACCGTAACAATAACCCAACAAACAACAGCAAAAACAATTCACACAACTTTCCGACTATCGATAATTCACAAACAGCATTTATCAGTCTCCACGACGGTCTACCCTTACACAATGCCCGTCAATATGCTATTGAAAGTGATGTAAACAAAGTGGCCGATACGATCGGACGGACAATAAGTCGGTTGCGCTGGCGCGGGCGGTGACTCACCGGTAAGCCGACGTGATATGATAATATTTGGAAACAATGCACACGGCAGTCAAAGCTACCGTTGTACTGGGAAACGAACGCAGAATTCAACGTTCATGTCCGATTCTCGATATGAGATAAAACAATATGTATTGAGTCAATTGTTTATATAAACCAATACTAATCCTAACACAAATAAGAAGGTATTTATGTAAAAATAATTGGCTATATCCTCTTATTTACAAAACATTAAACTAAACAAAACCACAGTAATCTTATCAAAGTAATTGTATCGCTACCGAAGCTATTGATATCCAAAGTAACACAAATAAGAGGGTATTTATGTAAAAATAATTGGCTATATCTTCTTATTTACAAAACATTAAACAAAACAAAACCACAGTAATCTTATCAAAGTAATTGTATCGCTACCGAAGCTATTGATATCCTAAAGGCTAAAGATATTAGCTTTTTTGTTTGTTAAACAAAGAAGACAACAAAACCCATTGACTATAAAATGAAACAAAACGTTCTGTCCAATCTTCTAAATTCTTCTTGGAACTTTGTAATGGTTAACGCAGCTATATACAAATTTCTGCCAAGAAGATTCCTACTAGATTTCCAACCCACCCATCACCCAAACCGCACAGGAAACACACAAAAGCGACTCGTGTCATCAAAATGCAGGCCACTAAAAATAGAACAATGATATCGATTCAAACGCGTCCATCCGTCATTCACAGTGCCTTGCCCCCGCAACATTGTGTCGAAATTAGAAATACTCATTGTTGGATCGTGAAACAGTAAAGCACCGTATTCATGGTAACATTTTGAGCAACAGCTGATCAACAATGTTGCTGGAATATCCTGCTCCTCAATCGAAAACACATTAACATGCGTCATGAACTTTACACCACGCACGTGTTGCCAGAAACTCTTCAAACATTTTACCATGAATACGGGACTTTATTGTTGGTCCCCCGCGAGACTGGCAATTGCTTATAAAGTATGGCTAATAGCGGCCATTTAGCTTTATCAGATTGTAGACTAGGACTGTATAAACATGGAATATAATAAAGGTCAGTATAGATTGAAATCAATGAGCTGACTCAAAACAATGGCTCCGTTTTTTTTTTTTTTTTTTTTTTTTTTTTATATTAGAGTGGGCAAACGGGCTTGTGGAGCGCCTGATCGTAAGCGAGTCCACCGCCCATATTCATCTACAGGGGATTCTGCAGGTGCGTTGCCGACTTTTTGAGATGGAGGTACACTCTCTTCTTGAAGACACTCAAGTTGTAGACATTAGGAAATGTCGCTGCGGGGAGGCTATTCCATAATTTGGTAGTTCGTGGTAAAAAGTTACGAGAAAAACGCACTGTGCTCGTGCGCCAAAGATCTAAGTGGTGAGCATGAAACTTTGCCTTGTGTCGGGCAGAACGATGATGGAAGTCTGCGGCAGGTATCAGTTCAAACAACTCGTCAGAACACTCTCCATTGTACAGACGATAGAATACGCATAAAGATGCGACGTCTCGTCGTAAAGCTAGTGAATCCAGCCGATCAGTAAGTGCCCGGTTGCCGATAACTCTGACGGCTCTTCGTTGCACGCTATCGAGTGGAAGGAGTTGATATTGAGGGGCACCGGCCCAGAGGTGGGAGCAGTATTCCATATGAGGCCGTATTTGCGCTTTATAAAGTAACAAGAGATGGCCTGGCCTGAAATACTGCTTCGCTCTATTAAGGATGCCCATTTTTTTAGAAGCTATAGTAGCTTTGCCTTCCAAATGATAGCGGAACTGAACGTCGTCAGATATATCGACACCGAGAATTCCGATACTAGGCTTTATTGTTAGGGGAGTGTTCTCAAATAAGGGAGCTGTGAGAAATGGGGTTTTCTTGGCTGTGAATGAACATACTTGCGTCTTGCCAGGGTTAAATTGGACAAGATTTTGTCGACCCCACTCAGAGACTTCACCAAGGAGAGCCTCAATATTGGACACAAGTATGTTTCGGTTTGCATTGACGTGTTCTCGAGAAATATTTGGGCGGCCGGAATATATAGCATCTCCAGTACTGTCATCTGCATAGCAATGAATGTTACTGATTTGTAACATGTCATTGATATGCAGTAAGAACAGTGTGGGTGAAAGGACGCAGCCTTGAGGGACGCCAGCGTTGACAGGCAGTAGTGCAGAGCTCGAACCGTCAACCAAGACCCGGATACTACGAGATGTAATAAAGCTGGCAATCCACTTACATAATTTCTCTGGGAGTCCATAGGCTGGAAGTTTCGAGAGAAGAGCCCGATGCCACACCCGATCGAAGGCTTTTGCAACGTCCAGACTAACCGTTAAGGCCTCCCCTTTACTCTCGATTGCCGTAGCCCAACGATGGGTTAAGTAAACTAGGAGATCACCAGCTGACCGTCCATGGCGAAAGCCATACTGTCGGTCACTAATCAACTGGTTTTCTTCCAAATAACCCAGAAGTTGGCCGTTAATGATGCTTTCCATCACTTTTGAGAGTAAAGAGGTAATCGCGATAGGTCTGTAGTTGCATGGATCAGAACGATCGCCTTTTTTAGGGATCGGGTGTACTGAGGCAGTCTTCCACGAAGCAGGGACTGCGCCAATGTTATAGGAGTACCGAAACAGCTCTGTGAAAACCGGTGCCAGTTCCGGAGCACATGTTTTGAGAACAATGGCGGGGATACCATCAGGCCCACTCGCTTTGTGTGTTTCGAGACAGAGAAGAGCCTTTCGCACAGCATTCTGTCTGAAATGCACATTAGGCATAGAACTCTTGCACCGCGAGATAGCAGGCGGTACTTTCTCTCCGTCATCCATGGTTGAATTAGATGCAAAGAGAGCACCCAGAAGATCGGCTTTCTCTTTGGAGGAGTGGGCTAAAGTATCATCTCCCCGGCGCAAAGGTGGTAATGATGGCTTGCAGAAGTTGCCTTGGACAGCTTTGGCGAGTGACCAGAAAGCACGGCTCCCAGAAGGGTAGCGTATAAGCTTCTCACCAATGCTGCCAATAAATTCGGACTTCGATTTGGCTATTTCCCTCTTATAGACCCTGGAAGCAGAATTATACTGTTTTTTAAGAGCACCAGCATTTGGATCCTTTTTAGACACAGCATTTGCCCAGGCATGGAAACTCTCTTGCTTCTGGCGGGATGCCATTTTGCAAGAGCGACCATACCAGGGCTGGGACTTGCCGCCGATGGGGACTAAAGAGTTTGGTACAAACAGTTCCATTCCCTGTAACACCACATCAGCAACTGAGTCAGCGTAGTCGCTAGGATCAGGTGCAAAACAAACTTGCTTCCAGGGGTACGATGCGAAGAATTCACGCATCCCATCCCAATCCGCTGACCTATAGTGCCAAACGCGACGGCTCCCGAGTGACCGGGGACGAGTTAGACGCAAGATTGGCACTATGCTCCGAATCAGGCAGTGGTCTGAAGTCCCAAGAGGGGCATCGACGTTAACCTGATAATTAGTCGGGTGAGAGGTCAGCAGAAGGTCTAGTATGGAGGGTGTATGGTCAGCTATGTCGGGCAACCTCGTGATTGAGGTGACAAGTTGCGTAAGACCATAAGCCATCGCAAAATCGTGAACCGCTCTCCCCGCGTGATCAGTTATGCGTGAGCTTAACCATTGGATATGGTGGGCATTAAAGTCGCCCAAAACAATGATTTCTGATGAAGGGATTTGCTCAAGTACTGCATCAGCCGTTGTTTGGAGGTGCTCGATAAGACGGTCGGTTTCAGCATCACCACTGTGCGATCGATATAAGCACGCGTAGATGCGAGGATGGTCACCGCAATCCACACGGAGCCAGATGACAGACAGGTTAGTGCCCTCAAAACCGCTAAGGCGACGATAACAAATATCTTCCCTCACAAACACACACACACCAGCTCGAGGGATGAAAGTGTGCTCCAGTTTATAACCTGGGTAACAGAGATATGATGTGTCGGAGGGAGGACCAATTTGTGTCTCCGTTAGGAACAACAAGGCAGGCTTTGCCGTCTCCAGGTGGTGATGGACGGGATTAAGATTAGAATGTAGGCCCCTCACATTACAAAAGTCTACAGATAGTAAAGGCGTATTCGTAGAATTATGAGCCCGTTTGCGTTTGTTGGTATTCTTGAGCGGGATTTTGCCCTCCCCAGAGTACGCAGGGCAGCCTGAGCGCGAACGCTCAGGGAGGGATTCTCCAACAATACGAAGGTTGGTACCCTCCTGGGGTACAATACTATTTAATTCCGCTGCCATTATGTCAGTTATGAGAGAGATAAGGAAAGGATTAGCGATGGGAGTAAGGAAGGGATAGGGATGGGTAGGGAATAGGATGGGCCTCCGGACCTCCCACTCACCGAACGAAACACAGCAACACTTGCATGCTGCTATTTCACGCCGGTTTTCTGTGGGAGTGTGGTAACTTCCCCGGTGCGAGCTGGCCCAATTCGTGCCGAAGCATGCTCGACTCCCACTTACAAATGTTTGGAACCGTTTGGAACATAACAATGTATTTAATGTGACTACATTTGAATTTTATGTTTGTTTTGTAATAATGTATCAAAAACAAAGATAAAGAATGGATATTGGATGATTTGATGACTATTTTAATACAATATTCTGAAGTTAAGTCGAAGAAATGGTGTGTTAAAAATATATCCTGCCCTTTCTTCTCTTTAATTTCCACAATCCATAAATTGCACTTTAAACTCCTCACCCATAAATGACCTGGTGCTGATAACATTTCCTGACTCTTGACGTTTTCCCATTACAAAAGTTACATAAGCCGCTATGAATAAAAGAAAATACCCCAAGACATTGCGGATATCGATTTCATAGCAGTCACTTTCTCCTTCGTTCATAATTACTTATGCCGGTAAAGTCTAGGTATGGACCTATAAGGATAAGGAACGTGTATCACGTCCAAGTATATCTGTGTATGAAATATTGAATGTCATTCAAGGTCAAAGCTTATTATAAACAGTACGCATATATAATGTAACAAACAAATAAGTAACTACCAAATTGGAAACCGTCGCGTCGTTATTATGCACGTATCTTTAAAAGTCACCTAGGAAAACTTAAACATCGATTTTTCAATGTTCATAATTCATTGTATGATTTGGTCTGATACCCACAAATAAGTCCCTGCTTATAATAAGGACTGCTAACATTTTCTACCTACCAGGTATTCCTAGTAGATAGTAAATGTTAGCAGTCCTAGGATTTAAAGTGACATCATTTTAAATCCTTAAAATCTATTCCTATTTTCACCCTTTAAGTAAAATCTTATAAATCAGTAACAAAACTACTTCACCACACAGGAACCAAACGGCCAATTATCGTACGTCAAGTTACGTCGATTCCTACCGTTTAGCACCACCGGTTCCGCAAAGCAGAGCACTAACTTAGGAAAATAGGCAGTTAGCGCACCGTATATCATCTTGTATACGTTCAACCAGTCGACTGGATATATTTATAGAGCGTAATCGCGGATTACCGATTCGCTTATAAACGAGCGTCAATTTATTAGTAGTAATGATTGTTATAAAGGGACATAGCGTGCAACGTCCTCTGCAGTACGGAGTACCACGGATAAAATGCTTTATAAATTTGTTTATTTTTAAAAGCCCTTGTGTACAAGATAAAAAGTAAAACAATTAGTTTTATAAAACAATACCCTTGTCTCAAATTGTCTATCAGGATAGGTAGTACAAAAAGTATTTTGGTCAACGATAAAATTATCATTGTTGGAACAACTTCTATATTTGGTTTTATCGTGTTGGTTTTGTAATGCGACAAGCAAGGACATTTAGCTGGTTACATAGCGTTTACATTTTATAGCAGAAAACATCAATACATAATGTCATAGTTATAATCCATAAAAATGTTCTTGTACTTTTGATGGTTATCCGAATTAAGTTTTTGAATCTTTTATTACAGTGTTACATAAAAAATAAAAATAAAAAATAAATAAATCTTTATTTGCTCAAATGTGGTTCACAAGTTATTACTTTATGGAAAGTACAGCACATTCGCCAGTTATACTGGCATGCAAACATAATTTCACAGCTCCGCATAATCAGAAAAAAAAAAATTATTACATAAACATTATTATAGTTAAGTTCAAATACTTATTTATTATTATACATGTCAATATTTATGTTTATAATCCAAAAGGTCCCTTACATTATAAAAATTTTTGCTTAATAGCCACATCCCACATATATAAAGTAAAATAATTCAGTAGCCTCTATAATAAAGTTACGAGATTCATATTTTCTCGTATTTTCCATGCAAGCAATCGCATACAAATGTAACAAAGATAACATTATAACTTTCCAATTACAACAATACCATTGTTGACAGTGCAACCAGCGTGACGGTACATAGCACAAACATACATAATTATAATGACAGTTACACAGATTTCGCAAAAGCCACTCTGTCACGCCATCATTAATCTAGGACAGTAATTATACAAAATAATCATAATTCCAACTAAAATATTACTTGGGTGTGTCTCTAATTATCATTCCTACGAGTAAAGGGCACGCGACATTAGAATACATAGGAGGTATCTACATTATAATTAAAACATCGAGGTACCGGATTGCTTGTATGCGGTAAGGCAATGCGGCGAAATATTTTTAACTTATATTGTAAATGCTTTAACGAATGGAAAATGGAGATATACAACTTATTAATGGGAACGGAGAAGAAGTATGAATCTAAGATGCTGTGCTGGGAATAACAAGTGTATATTATGATGTTAATACAAAACTAAAACCCCTTACATTGCAATTTTAGGAATGTTTGTACCATTATATACCTTTCCTGAGCCAAGAATGCTCAATTCGACATCACACAAAACTAAAAAGGTTAAAAAATAGTTGCATCAAACAATCCCACTATAAGTTCACTACACCTCGACAATGACTTGCCAAATTAACCGGTAGTGGCGATAAAACAATAGATCCTAAAAAAGTCCTTTCTATATCTGACCCTGGACTGCATGGCGGCGTCAATCAAAAACCCATCCATCTCAATGCAGACCACATCCATATGAGATCCAAAAAAGAGGACTGCGAAACGGCAATCCGATAGTCGCGTCTGGGCCGGATAGGGTTGCCACACAGGCGGAAATCCCTTTGATACTGCCGCAATATTATGTGATTAATAAAATCATAAAAATCACTCATTATCGTAGATAGCTCTATTATTCGATAGGAATAGCTTCTAACCATCGCATGTGAGAATAGTGTATGTTAAAAATACATACTGTTCACTTCACTATTTAATAAAATATAAGTTGATGCAAAAGTAAAATACAAAACGAACAAAATCTCAAACAAAAAGTGATTAAGCACAATTTAATCCTGTTATTCCACTTTACTGACAACCCTAGCGGCGACGGCCGGTTCCAATTACGTTGAGTGTTTCGAATAAAACCTAGATTATGCATGTATCTTCCACTCAAAGATGCCCGCGCCGATGGAAACATTTTTTGCCATTTGTAACTGTATCCAATAAACATAATATAAATGCAAAACTGCTTATAAACCGTGAAATAGCACGGTCCCTATATAGATTGGATTAGGGGTGTTTCACGGTAGTCCGACTTATCGATATTTTTTACAACTTTTCTTTATTATGTAGTTAGATACCAAAAAGTCACCTTATATATGTAAACTAGCTTTCCGCCCGCGGCTTCGCCCGCGTTTTCAGAGAAAACCCCACATAGTTCCCTTTCCCGTGGGATTTCCGGGATAAAACCTATCCTATCTCTCAAGTTGGATCGAACTACACATGGTGTGCGAATTTTATTATAATCGGTTAAGTGGTTTAGGAGTCCATTGAGGACAAACATTGTGACACGAGATTTATATATATTAAGAAGATGAAATAATTTTCACCACCATTGAGTTAAACACAAAATTATATGAAAAAGAATGCGCATGCATCACTACACGCCTACTACGCCTACACTCGCACTTCATTCAAATGCAGTACGAAATATATTTAATTACAGTAATTACGCATTTAACGGGCTGCATATGGTTCCGGGTATCCTTATAGGAACACAATAGTTTCCATTTAACATTATTAATGGCATGCCTTAAAGAGCCCATGGATTTAACGACGTACGCGCGACTTGATTAATCACAGATGATCGATTAAAAATAATATTGTAGGTATAAAAAGTAAAAATCACGCTTTATTTTAAGAATTAAGATAAACTCGTGAAATTATAGTATTGCCGCTATGATAAGTGTACATAGTTAAATCAGTCATATGTGAGTGAAAATGGTTAAAGTTAAAGGGTTAGTTACATACAAACATACAGATGAAGCTAATATAAGCGTATTAATTAAACTATTTATTAAAGAACAACCAGTTACTGATGGTAAGGAAGTTAATTAGTCTGTGACAATTAAACGTGCCAAGAAAAACTGTTTTATATTGTGCATTGTTTTCAGACAAGTTTTTCTTAGTTGCTCGTGATAAAGATGTATCATGCATCGATATTAATGTCTCAATTAAGATATGTAACTGTGTATAATGTTGCTATTTCACGCAAACGCCACAAAAAACTTTTAATTGAAATATGGTAAGTTTTACTTTTAATAACTACACACGAAAAAAATGATGATATGAGGAGGTAGTTTTAAAAATTCTAATTACAATAAATTGAATTTGTTTTTGTTCAAAAACGCTTTCATCTACCTATTGGTAAGTAAGTGTGATAAAGGAAGACATAGCCTAGCCCTGTATTACATCACTACATAGTATAAAACAAAGTCGCTTTCTCTATCCCTATGTCCCTATGTATGCTGAAATCTTTAAAACTAAGCAAAGGATTTCGATGCGATTTTTTTAATGGATAGAGTGATTCATGAGGCAGGTTTTAGTATATAATTTATTAGGTTTTAGATAAAGCGGGCGAAGCCGCGGGCGGAAAGCTAGTAAAGCATAGAATAAAAGTAGGATATTAGGAGTGAACATTAAGTTTCAAATAACATGCCCCATCTAGCATCAAGAAAGCAGCTGCTCAACAAAAGAACTACAAGGAAAAACTTCATTTATTCGAATAATGTCATACATAAATTGAAGTGCATAACCAAAACGTACCACCAGATGTTCCACACAAGTGAAGGCCACTCAATCTCACTGACCAAACATGGAAACCGGTGTGAGTGCGCAACTCCCGTAATTGAGACACCTTAAAATCGTTTTGAGAATTCGAAACATTCTGATAATACATCTTGAGGGCCACGTTTCAATTCATATTATAAATACCAATCTCTCTCTGCAAGCTGTCTTTGACCATGTTCTTTGTCGTGTAAAAATGGAGGGTAGGGATTTGTGCATGGGATTTTCTTGTATGTTCTTTATATGTAATAAAAAATCTTTCCATGCCCAAAAACCGAATACATACGTACATAGCATGTAACAGTTTACAAACAGAATTGATATTTTGTAGGTACAACGGTACAATCTTTAAAATATTACTAGCCTCTCCGCGCGGTTTCACCCCCGTGGCTCCAATCCTGTTCGTCGTAGCGTGATGATATATAGCCTATAACCTTCCTCGATAAATGAGCTATCTAACACCGAAAGAATTTTTCAAATCAGACCAGTAGTTCCCGCGGTTAGCGCGTTCTAACAAACAAACAAACAAACTCTTCAGCTTTATAATATTAGTATAGATTAAATGAAAGTTTGTTTAAAAGATGCTTTCTTTTTACACCTGATAAAAGCTACATTTATTTATTTCATACAGAACTATTCCAACAGACACAACAAGCCACTTACAAATAATAACTATACCAGCTATCCAACTACCCACATAAAACTACCAACCAGCCCTACTAAAACGATCAAAAGCATGCAACAAAGTGCAGTGAGAACGTCAAAGCGTATGCACTTCATGTGGTTCCCAAAGGATGCACAAGGCTGGGCGGCACATGTGCTGTGACGTCATCGACAGTCAGCTGTGAGAGGATTGTAGTGTTTTATGCGTGTTAGTAAGTAGCTCGTGTGATAAGACTTTATGTATGTCTAATGTTCTGTGTAATGTATTTCGCTTAGGTACATATGGGATTTAATGCTTATGATTTTCATTTCGTAGGTTGGTAATGTAAAGCAGATTCAGAGCAGATCTTATTGCGTAGTGTTTTATGTAGCGTTTCTGTTAAGTTGGTAAATCCCGTAACTAATTTAATAAAATACATTTTAACAATGAAGTAATTAATATATTGACAACCTGTTATTTCTACCAAACTACGCCCTATTGCAAATATTCTAGATACCTTAGCAGTTACATTACGCATACTTTTATGATTATGTACATTGTACACAGTTATAAATACATTGATCAATCAAGAAACCACATAACTACATAGCAGAATTAATACTTCCATTACATAGAGTTATAAGCGACACATTAACTAGACGCGCCCACACCGATATCTTTGCGAAATAACTAATAAACGATTATGAAAGTGTGTCAATCTGTCCTTTAATCTGTGCAACGATAAAAATGTCAATTACACCGTTGTCGAACCAAAGACATTCCGCTTTGCGGTGGTATATTGACATTTTACGGGAATCGACACACTTGTGCATTGAGCATAAAAAGTCAAGTGGAGCCGGATAGGCGTAATGTATGTGATATAAATGATATTATATACAGACTGTACGTATGCTTATATTATGTATACGATGGTAAGGAAATTGATTCTCGCCGTTTTTATTTGCACTGGGTGCGTAACATCAAACAAAGTTTGGGCAAACTGCGATAAAAGCACGCATGTCTATGTGTACTTAGAATATACATATCGGATGATAGTTATAATGTAGCGATTTATCAAGCAATTCGAAAAATAAAAAAAATTGGAATTTCATGTACCTACACAAAAAATCGCATGTAATTTCATATAGGTACGTGTTAAACACAATATGCAATACATACTTTCCCCACCACTAACTAAGGTCATTTCAACATTTTTTACATCTACCTCAAAAAACCGAACACCAAAGTTTTCCTCAAAATTTCTCCCATTACACAAACACCTTATCCATTAAGTAAATGAGACTAATTCATATAATTCATCAGTTCACGGCTCGTTAGTTGCGACTGTATTAATTTCGGATCGTGTTAAAAGCCGATGATCGTCACGGCATGAAATTTGAGGCGTGGGAATACAATTTATATTGGATAAGTATTTGTTTTTGTTTGGTTGTGTGATTGCTGAAGTATAGCGTATTTAATTTCGTTTAATTTGTTGGATTTTTGTTTTAATTATATTTTGAACGTTTCATACATAATGAATTACATTCCTACACTAAGTCCTTATATTTTTGAAGCTATAACATACCACCGGTACCTAAAGAGATAGAGCCTAGAATATATAACAAAGGCTATATATCATATTATACTGACGCAAGTAAAACACAACGCACGATACAAAAACTACATGCAAAAAAAAAATCACTGAATCACCATACGAAGTGGCACAACGATCGTTTAACCAAAACATTGAAGCCCAAGTTCAACGACCTCCAAATCCCGATAATTAAACCGAATCTTAACTTGACGGGGCATAAAAAGTTATCGATGCGCCCGCGCCGATCATGTTCTATTGTAATTTGTTACAACTGTAATAACATTACGTATAATTAATTGTACGATTTAGTTTATTCACATTACGGTTTGGTGGAAGATTTTGTTTTCAATGTGTTTCATAATATAAATATTACGGAAAACTGTGCTTAGACTATGTCTCAGTGTTTAGTTATAGATTAACATAGAAATTCTAGTAATACGTTTGAATCCACAAGACTGTAGATTTGGCTTATAAACTTATTATCAAGAATGAGTCCTATGACCGGTCGATACCTATGAATGTATGTAACGCGCTAAGACCTAAGCGATAAGGCCTCCAAAAGGTTCCTATTAGGTTCATATAGGAAAAAAGATTTTAACCTTATTATCCCTGTTTATAATCTACAGACTACAGTACATAATATGGGTTAGTAAGACGACCTTGTGCGTCGCGCGTCACGGTGTACGCACGGACGTTGTTACACGCCGCCTTCACACCAAGTCACTTTATATCTGTGAGAACAATGTTTGGGAAAATGGAATGTAAATAAATTCCGATTTTTTCCCTATTTGTCAACGCTCGAAGTCGGACGGTGGACATGGAGTACCATTTATTTAGAAAATATTACACGTCATCTATACTCAAACTCAACTCAAAAAAAAAAAACGACGTGTGGCACTCGGGGACTGCCGCGGTAAAGCTTTTGCATGCTATGCCTTCAAGCCACACCTCCGCCCGGAGTGGGGAGCGTGAGGTTTTTTCGTTACGGAATTTCTTGATTCGGTCCCCGCGCTCAAGGCCCGCGATAGAAGCTATTCAATAGCTTAAAAATGTATAGCTGTTTATCGACTATCAATGTCTAGTTTCATTATTGAAGAGGTCAACAAACCATATAATTTAATCCCTCCAACCGTTTGCCCCGGCTTCACCCTGATTAACGCCGGATCTTGATTTGATTTTCAGAGAACAGCATAAACTTTATTTAAAAATCTAAAAGGTTTTTAAAATCTATCGATTCGTTTTTAAATTTAGTAGATGTAGATCTTATGAAACAATAAAAAAATCATCTTAGTTTAGAAGTACCCTTATAAATTGCAATATCCAGCAGTAATATGATAATAGTTGAATATCTGCACTATTCATATTGGATGGTTCGCAACTAGTATGGTATTATATTATCTCTGGTTCGTAATATCCGGTAATATCCAATGGATCTGCTTCCATTAATCTTACGACTGGCACTGTCGAGTGACCACGCTTTTAGTTCATAGCGGTTTTTTTTATTTATGAATTTTTTGCATTTTCAATTCATAGATTTATGTTAATTGGTTTTTAATGCATCAATTAATGCTGCTCTACTTGAATTAATGGTAGATAAAATATTCCTAATTTGGTAAATTTGCAATTCCTTGAATCTCAAATCTGTATTCTGTATATCTATACATATAATAAATCTGTAGAAGGGTCAATTCTGTACATTGAAAATATTGAAAAAATAACTAGCAGGGGGTGTTACTGGATCGATACCAAACCCAAATATGTGATTAAAAAATTTTTTGTCTGTCTGTCTGTCTGTCTGTCTGTATGTGAAGACATCACGTGAAAACTACCGGTTTGATTTCGATGAAACTTGGTATAATTATACCTTATTATACTGGGCGTAAAATAGGATACTTTTTATCCTGGAAAAATACGTAGAAAAAAAATTAATCTCAATTTTTCAGTTATCCATAGACGTTGTTCTGTAGTAGGTACCGCGAACACACACATTATAGACCTAGCCGTATTTGGGTCCAATAGATATTTATAAGATGTCATTGTCCGAGTTACTCAAAATGGAGAAATAAACCATCCACGCAAAGACCGACATCCGCGCGGACGGAGTCGCGGGCGGAAGCTAGTACATAATAAAATAAGTACCCCCTATCGTATAATTATGGACAAATTACAGTAATTTCTATTAGTTACTTAAGATTCATTTTTAAATTCGAAAAACGTGGTAAATTATGTACTTACTTACTTACTTAATATCCTAAGGCCCCTAGGTGGGGCAAAGGGCGTCGACAGTACATCGCCCTGTATCCCGATTTTTGGCAGCATGTTTTATTTCGCTCCAGCATTTTCCTATAGACTTGGCCTCTGCGATGACAGTCCGACGTGTAACCATCTGCTGTGTTTTTTGGCGGGACACTTACTCCAAGCAGAGCCTCATCCAGTCCGAGTCATCGACGTCCCCGTCGTCCACCCTGTGACCTGCTACGACCACGCCGCCGCGTGACCCGCCTTAATTGTCGTAACTAGTTGCTAACAAGATGCAGGGCGAAAGGCGAATTCTGCGCCTATAAATCAGAATCACTCACCAGGGAGGAAACCCGAAACTAAACCGAGTTCGTCTACAGACTCTGATGTGGCAGCCCCATCAGCAGACTAGGGTATAGTGGGCTAATCACCTGCTTATCCGAAACCTATATGATTTTCGAAACTGAAACGGTAAATTATTTAACACAGACATATTAATTATGTCAGCACAATGTATTTTCTATTTGCTTGTTTAATACAAGTATATACGTCTATCTAATAAATAAAGAAGAGTCACCCTATATACCCTTCAAAGTACCAATATTCATAATATAAGATCTTCATACATATTATACAAAAACTGCACATCAACAAAACCGCGTATACACACTAGCGGCTGCATTCCACAACACCTATGCCGCGGCTACTGCGCATAAATATTTTATAATTACATTCCCGGATGAATCGACGCGATTGTCCGATAGACTGTTTTGAGAATAACGCTAGAGTAATATTACATAGTGTGGTGGTTGTTTAATTACGTTGTAATATTTAAGGAACAAACAAAAACAACTTTGTAACAACTATAGAATAGATTTAATACAATATTCCGCAACTTGTATTGTTTTTACTATTTCACTCTTAATTTTTATTGACAAAGGTACATTTAATCGCAAATACAAAATTTAAGTTCTATAGTTATAACGAAGTTCAAACTCATACAGAAAAAAGGAACAATATTCCCGCAACGTTTCACAAACAACATGATTAAAAAAATAAGAAAAAACTCTGTACGACTCTTTTCCCTACATCTCCATGCACTTAGCAGCTAAAAGATGATAAACAGCCCAAAGCCACGAGTTCATTACGCAATGCGTCAAAACACCATTGCTCGCATACACAGCGCCGATAGCGGTTATACCCACCTACATCTACCGGCCACTATAGTCTATATCTAACGCGTCTGCAAGTTCCATGGTGCATTGCGGTGCAGATTCCCGATTCGATATAACTACAACATATCCAATCGATTCAACTGGACGTTTCGTTGAGATCGTATAAAACAATAATCGATTAACATTGTTCTGTTTATCTTCGTCATTAAACTGTAAGTATTATAATGGTATCAAGTTTTATTTGAAAGTAATTGCATTTGAAATACGTATATTAACTCCTTTTAATATGCAATTTCCTCATCATTTTGAGTGGAATGTTAAGAATGGGTAGATAATATGATAATATAGCGATAACTACGAAATACCAATACCATTACATTCTTATACATTAAGTGTAATTATATACCATAAACTAATGCCATACAACAGACAAAAACAATGAGAAAACGGTTCATTTCACTTTACTGCACTGATTGAATTGTGTCCCATCCGATTCAGCTATGTACATTATACATGTAATCACTAATGTATTTACATGCATTATGCATACAGCTCCATACATTGTACATCTACTTCGATAATAAACAATATCTTCTCTCATATTGTAACTATATGACAATCTTAAAAACAAGCTCGTAACCAAGTAAATATTGCCACATGCCCTCTACCTAAAATATAATTTGTTACAACACAAAATAAATACACATTACGAAAGATGCAATAAACCTTCAACTTTTAAACATGCCATAACTATTTGCGTCGCAACCTCGGCTCATCCACCATAAATATATTTCGAGTCGTAGTCGAAATGCCCATAACATTGAATTAACCAAGAGGTGATATATCAAAAGCAATCATCGACCGTCAAGCGCTTGCATAATAAAACGCAATTAAACACGCGATCCGACGTCTACACTCTACAGACTACAGACAGACTATAGCAAATACAGACTGTAAATAGCGTATAGTTAGTTAATATTTTGAATGATAAAAATCTATGGTCCTTCGAGGACTTAACTTTCTTGTATTACAAAAACAAAAGTTTGTATAGGTGGTTTTGTATTTATGCACCTACGTGTTTTATAATACGTACAGTGTAAACTCTATATAACGACACTCCATTTAACGTCAAACTCCGTATAACGTCAAGATTTCTCGACTTTGGTTGGTTTATATTGTTGTCTATACAATAATACACTTCATATAGCATCACGCTCACTCTAATTAACGACCACAATAAGACATTACCAATTACTAGGAAGTACTAACTAAGTTGCCGAAATCAATGAAAATGTAGTTGTGTACATTCTTTTTTACTGACATACCGAAGATTCTAAGAAAGTCGTTTGTTTGTTGTGTGAATGAACTTACACATGTTCACCTCAACTACTTGGCTTTCGTTAGTTACACGTTAAATAAAAAATTCTGCATGCCGAAAAAGATGGACGATCTGCCAAAAAATTGAAGAAACCTCAATATGAAGACCTTGATCAAGTGTTGATAACATGGTTTCATAGGCAATGTCAAAATAATATTCTCGGGACCAATCATGCAATTTTCCCTTTCTTTCCATTTAACGACCACTCTCTATAACGTCGAAAAATGAACGGTCCCTTAAGTGACGTTATATAGAGTTTACACTGTATTTTATTTTTATTAATAGACTTAAGTATAAGCAATAACGCTATGCATATGCATGCTAGGGCTGAATAAGTTAGTCGGTTAAAGAAATTACAATCGCATAAGCGTAGTTTATTTCAAGGCTATTCTGAAAACTTAAAATTGTTGCTTCATTCTCATACTTTTCCTACAACATCTTGCTCTTTAAGTTAATTATACACTTAGGAAACATATTGACTTTCGTCTCAAAACAGCACAAATCAATGGCAAATCAGTATAGCATTCTAAACAAAAATTATGCATGCAACTCAACTTAACTTAACTCTGGGTGTTAATTATCTATATAAGTATGTATTTAAAATTATATATGTATGTTTATCAGCCATCTGGTTTCCATAACACAAGCGAAAGCTTAGTATGGGATCAGATCGTGCCGTGTGTGAAAATTGTCCCGAAATATTTATTTATTTATTATATTTATAAGTAGATATTTACCGTTGCAGCTCTATGTAAAAATCTCGTAAACTCTACTCTAATCTCGTAAACTCGATTGCAGCTAACATTGATTGAATATAATATGTAAACCTTTTATGTACCTACTAGAGGAACTTTTAATCTAATGCATTTTAAATGCAGGAAGCACATTGTGATCAAGGTATGAATCAAATTATTTATTAGCAGACGATTTACCGTGTTATACCTAAATTGAAGAAAAATGTTGTACTTATTATATTCTGAGTAGGTACGTAAGTATATATTATATTGAACATAATATAACCTTAATAACTATTAATTTCTATTGACGTTGAAAACAACTTAATACAAGCGTAATTTCAATAACAAAATACATTACAAAATAAAATTGTTTTATTTTTGTTATGTTTCATTTAAATTTTTCTGCATTACAATTTACAGTAATCTAACAGTAATCTCAATCAACAATAGTTATTCCACTTAATTAAACTAATCTACACCTTTTTGTAGTTTTTGCTGTTTATTATTCTATTGATTCAATCTATAATAATATGTAAGACGATTTTGAGTAAAAACATAATGCCTTATGCAGTTAACAGCGTAATGAAGAAACCTTTACCTTGTAGTGCTCAACTCGTAATAAATTACCTCGAAGTTTTTTTAGGATATGACGTTGTTAATTAAAATACTTTCCGTAATGTTTGTTATTAAGATAACAATGTTGTAATTTTTTATTTATGCACACAATATTTCGATTTCATTTGCATGAATACTTTTTTCTATAAAATGATGCACTTATTCTTAAAATTCTTGACTTGATACAGAGTCCATTAAGAATTAATATTTTGAAGTGAAACTTCTTTAACGAGGTTGGAAAAAAATTTAGTGTAACATTTTTTCGTTACGCGTGACATTTTTCCGTTACGCGCCATCTTTTTCTTATCCCTACCACGCGTGATTCGACGCATTTCTGTAAAGTTGCATATAGTAAATTATTTTTTGAAAAATAAGGTCATAAAGAAGTTTCACTTCTTACGTGTGTACACTAGTACACGCACACGTTTTTTTTTATATATTCATTTGATTCAGTGCATTCGTATGTAGCAAGACCTAGGTAAGCATCAGGAGAAATTACTTCTATAATTAATAATGTACGCATGGTACAACCACCACATAATTTTCACCATGATAATACCACCATGAACGGTCTATTGGTTAGTACAATAGTGGCGTGCAGCCAACCTGGTCAACAAAGCATGTCAATTATTAATTTATTATGTGGAAACGTATACACATCGTCGCTTGTAATTTTGGCATAAATCATGAGCTTGTTACAAGCTTTTATTTGCATTTTAGGACAATATTTCTGCTGTTGCTGTCTGCTTTCAGATTAAAGAATAAATAAAGGATGAGGAAGGCCAATACTCTGTTCAGTAAAGCTGAAAGTAAATAAGTATCATCGCATACCCTTATCTCATGATGTGATCTGAAGTTCGAAACTGCGCTACACAAGAAATCTACCTTCCTCATATTTCAGTACGTTATTTTGCCCCTTACAAGCACCTCCTATACATAAGAATGGCACAAACATGAACAGTTCGTCCCTAAAGCACACGACACATTATCTCCATTATTCAAACCAACCAACTGCTTGCAAAATACGAATTAACTTGTTCTCGTTACCTACAACAGTTCCCTTCCTGATTGCATTACGGAGGTGTGCGCGCACCTTTATCTAGGATCAGCGCCCAACGGTAAATCGTAACAGTGGCATGATCATGCCTTGGATTAGTCTGTCACTAGTAACTAATTGGCATCTTACTCGAACGCGAAACCAAAGAGATCTGGAGTGAAACCTGTTTTTTGTTCGCTACTGTATATGTACTTGTAAGGTTACACTGTACACTTTAATCGGACGAATTTATCTTTTTATTTCGACTTTCTATAGAAATGTTTTTCTTTGAAACGTGCAGTGGGTTACGAAATCGCTTTCACGTGATAATTTTGACGCTATTATAGAATATTATTATTTTCCGTTACTAAATAATTCAAAATGCAGAATTCATTATTTTTAACTAGCAAAGAATCTACTGAAATCAAACTAACTTTGATGATACAACAGTTCTTATTCAGCATAATTTATAAAAGTATACCTTGACAACAAATAATAATATCAAAAGATACATGTTACATAAAACCTAACTAACCTAGCGCATTATGTTGACATGCTTACATCGTTTCAGTCTACAAGCCTTCATGCAATATTAATTTCTGAATCGTGGTTGAAGCCTTGTTTACCTTCTTCCTCTTATTCCTTACCAGGCTTTCGGCTCATTCGTAATGACCGAATTGGTAGAAGTGGTGGTGGGGTAGCGATATATCTCCGATCACATATACCCTTTAAAATTATTAGTACATCACCCCAGCCCCCACCTACAGATGCAGCCGAGCACCTCATTATTGAAGTCGTCCTTTCCTTTACCAAAATTCTCCTAGCAGTCTTTTACAGCCCCTCTCTTCTAATAGATTATTTTCCTTCGTTTGACTCAATATGTGATAATTTAATACCAATCTATGACCACTGTATTTTAATGGGAGACTTTAATACATGTCTCTTAAAAAAAGACAGCCGGTCGCAAAAATTGGTTTCCATCGTTGAGTCACATAACTTACATCTTCTTCCTCTCAACGCCACGCATTGTGCCCCTAATTGCATCCCATCTCTCCTAGACCTAATTATAGTTTCTTCTCCCAATTTAGTTTCGAAATACGGCCAGTATCCAGCTGATGCCTTTTCACACCATGACCTCTTGCTTCTGTCATATAGAATACGGCCACCTAAACATAAACCTAGAGTATTATTAAGACGTAATTTCAACGGTATGGATGATTCAAAACTAAAGGAAGATGCTCGTTGTATTGATTGGTCTCCGATATTTCTGTCTCTTAGCATCGATGAAAAAGTTGAGTTCTTTAACTCCGCGTTAATAAAGCTTTATGACTTGCATGCACCGCTTAGATCAGTTAAAATAAAACAATTACCTGCGCCATGGTTGACTGAAGATCTCAAAATTTTGTTGAATAAAAAAGCTCGCGCCAAGGCGAGGCATAGAGCACTTAAATGTGATGCAAGTCGAGAAAAATACAATGCGATAAGAAATAGATGCAATACATGTTGTAGAGATGCACAGCGACGGTATATTCATTCTTCTGTTGAGAACAGTGACCCCACTGTCATTTGGAAATTCCTTAAAACGTTAGGTATTGGCAAACAACGAAATAATTCAATTCCATCTAATATAAACATAGAACAACTTAACTTACATTTTTCTAATTCTTCGCCTTCTTTTGATACTCAATTAAAACATAACACATTAGATTACATTTCCAAATTACCACGTCCCAATATTCCTCCTTTTAGCTTCAAACAATTTACCGAGTGTGATGTCAAAAGGAACATATTGTCCATCTCGTCGAGTGCTGTTGGTGGCGACTGCATTGGACGTACTATGATCTTACCTATCCTAGACATTGTCACACCTGTTATTACCCATATTCTGAATTATTCCATATCCAATAGCTCATTTCCACAGGTGTGGAAAGATTCCCACCTCATACCGATCCCCAAAAGAAATAACCCTTCCTCTTTTTCCGACTTTAGACCCATCTCCATCCTTCCATTCCTTTCTAAAGTTCTGGAAAAGTTGATACATCATCAATTGCAACTGTTTTTAAACTCACATAATCTCCTTAATCCTTACCAATCCGGCTTCCGTCCAGGTCATAGTACGGCCACTGCATTAGCTAAAATAACCGATGATATTCGAATGGGGATGGACAATAAAAGGCTTACAGTACTGACCTTGTTAGACTTCAGTAATGCTTTCAACACTGTAGACCACGACATTCTCCTCACCTTACTGTGTTCACTAAATATATCCGCACCGGTAATTGGTTGGTTTCAGAGCTACCTGGATGGACGACGGCAGCGAATACACATCGATGACGTTTTGTCTTCTTGGTGTGATGTCTCTGCCGGGGTTCCTCAAGGTGGTGTTCTGTCTCCGTTACTGTTCTCAATCTTTATTAATACCATATCAGATACCTTGCTGTCTCTCTACCACATGTATGCTGATGACCTTCAAATATACACACAATTTACACTTGACGAAATACACCAGGCTATTCAAGATACTAATACAGATTTGAATACTATAGTCCAATGGAGCTACCGCTATGGCTTGCAGGTTAATCCACTTAAGACCCAAGTTATTATTATTGGTAGTCCTTCGTTAATCGCAAGGGTTAACTGGGTTAATCTGCCACCCATTGTAGTTGATGGTGCGATAATTCCTTATAGTGAGTCTGTAAGAAATCTGGGTTTGATTTTTGATCAAACCTTATCGTGGAGACCTCATATCAAGGAAGTGAGCAAAAAAATGTACGCAGCAGCTGGATCCCTGAGACGATTAAGAAACTTTCTTCCTTTGCCTACTAAAATCCTTTTAGCTCAGTCCCTCCTTCTCCCTATATTAGACTATGCCGATGTAAGCTATGTAAATTTAACGATGGAACAGTTGAATGTGCTCGAACGCCTACAGAACTTCTGCATACGGTTTATATTTGGGCTCCGTAAATATGATCATGTTTCGGAGTTCCGAAAAAAGCTCAACTGGTTGCCGATTCGCTTGCGGCGGGATGCGCATGCTCTCCAACTACTGTATCGAATTTTATTTGACCCTAAAACGCCAAAATACCTTAAGGAAAGGTTTGAGTTTAGAGGTCATTGTAGTGAGGTTCGTTCATCCGAAATGTTGAGGATAATTATGCCTCAACATCGCACACATTTTTATGATGGATCTTTTACTGTACATGCCACTAAACTTTGGAATGCTCTGCCAGACTCTATCAAAAATGCTCAATCACCAAATAGTTTTAAATGTATGGTTAAATCTCACTTTCTCAGTGTTAGCCGTACATAAAATTTATTTATATTATATATGTATTATTAATTACTATGTATTATTTTAGTATGGTATCTTTCTTCGAATCTCTATTCCCTTTTACTTATTTAGTTTATGTCACAATATAAATAATATGTATGTGTATCCTAATATCATAGTTATTATTGCACTACCCATTTATGTATTTTGGTATTTATTCCTCTATTGTACCAAAGGTTGTCTGGAAGAAATCGCTCTAAGCGATAAGACCGCCAATTGTACTTAGTGTAAGTTATATTTAAGTGTTTGTATTTCTTGTTTTGTTATCTTTAAGTGCAATAAAGTATTTATAAATAAATAAATAAATAACCTAATTCACTATATATGCAATGTAAAAACTAACATTCCTATAATAAACTTGAGATTTTGCATTCATAATCACCCTTTTTATGAGTGTCGAGATAGGGGCATATTAATAGAACCACCACAAGGTCAGTCTGACTAACCGTGAGTCACTAACAGGAAACATACAAATAAATAACAATGGCTAAAACTGTTTAAATATTCACAATATGGTGTAAAATTATTACTGAATTTAATTAATATTTATCATATTATTATGTTTAATTTTAAATGGATTTTGTTTTTAATAATTGGTAACATTTTTAATTTTGAAGGTTTTTATTTTCATTTTTTCCTCAGTAGGATAACTTTCTTTGGTTGCAATTTTATTAGTTTTTTTAATAAATTCACATACATATTTTCAAATGAGTAATAACCATATGCTTCCTAATTGGAACTACGACTTTACCAATAATCAGGTATCTCTCAGTCAACTATATTCCAAAGTAGTATAAAGTTTTAAACCGCACCTAATTTTACGAATTTAACTAAAACTAATTGAAGTCAAGGTCGTAGTTTAACCCTATTTCTCCGCAGGTCAGATGACGAATACTGGACCAAATTACACCAATTTGCCTATTACAATTGGTTAAATATCCAGCATCTCTGTGTTTCCTGTTTATAATGCCACTGTATGATTACGAACCCTGTTATTTTCTATTAAGTCACACTTTAATATATAATTTGTATTATGTATGGGAAATTTTGCATGTTGATTTGCAAGTGTTAATTTTAGTTAATTGTATCCTTATTTGCCATAATCTATACCTAATATTATAAAGCTGTAGAGTTTGTTTGTTTGTTTGAACGTGCTAATCTCGGGAACTACTGGTCCGATTTGAAAATTTCTTTCGGTGTTAGATAGCTCATTTATCGAGGAAGGCTATAGGCCTTATCATCGTAGCGTATCATCACGCTACGACCAACAGGAGTGGAGCCACGGGGGTGAAACCGCGCGGAGCAGCTAGTGGGTTATATTTTGTTAATGTTAAAATTATTTCAATTTCTTATATGATCGTTTATAACATTGAACAATGTCTGTAACATTAAATATATTTTTATTTTATTGATTTTAATACATATTATATCGTAAGATTTATTAATTTAAGCAATAACATTTGTTACGTGACATCATAAAAACTGATTATTTAGCTATAGTTTGAACAAAACTATTGGACACAATATGTTAACTCCCTTGTGTGCTACTGTAAGTAACTGACCTCTAGATTGTATATGTTATTTCAAATTAAAACGTACTAAGCGTTATTTGACAGTGTTATCAAATAACATGCGTAACACATGTTTATTAGTTACATAAAGAGCCGTTATGTATGCAAATTAATCCTATTTAAATGAATGTATGAAACATGTTGTAATAATGACCTTTTATTTTATGTTAATACTTTTAACCAATGTTGTTCATAGTGCTAATATTTTTTAAATTCTTTAAAAAAAAAAATTTTTTCCAATAAGATCACATTTTCTTTCTATATGTAGTTTCATAAATATTTATTACTAGTCTTCCGCCCCGGCTTCGCCCGTGGTACATATTTCGCAATAAAAGATAGCCTATGTCCTTTCTCGGGTATCAAAATATATCCATACCAAATTTCATGCAAATTGGTTCAGTAGTTTAGGCGTGATTGAGTAAAAGACAGACAGACAGAGTTACTTTCGCATTTATGATATTAGTATGGATGATGTTAAATTAATATGTGATTTAATTTCACTGTAGCATTTACAATAATTTACATCAACAATAATTTAAAATACAAAATAGAATTGTATAGAAGCACCTTTTAAAGGATATTCAATCATAAGAACATTTATCAATGATTGAACAGTATAAAACTAAGTTCAAATATTTCATACAATCAATATACACACTATTTCTAAGTATACAAGCACAGAGATAAAGACAGGAAGTTGTATTCAAGCCCAACTGCTCTCATTCACCACTATTGATAAGATATTATGCAGGAAGACATTTTGTGATCGGAAACTGTGATCTAGAAAGAGCAAATGGACGGGAAGATAGTTCATAGAATAGTATGTTTTAGGGTATGTAGTTAACTTATTTAAAGGAAGTAAGCTTTTTAAGTGTATATAGTAGTTACAAGAAATATGTATTAAAAGTTAAGATATATTTTACTGATCCAACTACATATTCTAAAACATATAATAATATTATGTTTTCGAGTATGTAGTTGGACTTTAGAGTTGATAAGCTTTTTAATATTTTTAAAATATGTATTAAAATTTATAAGTAGATAATAATATCTACAAAAAACAGAGAAAGGACGTATAAATAATGTTGATTATAATGTTTACCTACATGGTGTACACCATAAGAAACACATAAAATAATAACACACATATAAAATAATACAAAATAACACATTGTAATTACCTACTTATTTATTTAAATAATATGATTTCAATAGAGCCTCAGTTATATATATTATTATTTACTTTATTTACTCAGTTGATAAGATTTGCGTAAAATTCTTTTGTAGATCAGAATTATTTTTGTTTAAATAAATGAAGAATAACATTGTAAATTTGCACCACAATTTAAACGCTTACTTAATCAAGGGCATTAATGAAAAATTGACATTAATAAACTCATACACTTCCAATTGAACTAATTTCATTGACCTTCCATGTTTGTTAGCGCAGTGTGCGCAACGGTATAATTTCATCATTTCTCAATTAAAATAATTGTTTTATAAAAGACAACATAAATTTTTTGAATAATATACTATTTTGAATAGCACTTCGTTACATGTACATGAATTTGGACCAATATTCGAACAATAAACATCCGATACCGTCCAAATGTTAACATTCGTGTTTGTAAACAAAAATGCCGGTTACTGTAATAAATCAAAAACTCACCAAAACTTTGATAAATCTGTTCTCCAGTTCATCTCTATCGGGCATCGGAGGTTTGGTCCGATTTCTTGTGGACGGCTGCCGTACATGGTGGCTTTTTGTTGTTCCCACCGGTCCGTCCAACATCGTTTGTTCCCTGGACGTAATTAAACCCATTGTACACTACACTGGCTAATCAAACACTCATCACGATTTGATTAGGTCATTTTTATCACAGATTGCAACACAACTTCATAGAAATCTAGTCACATTACACATTCAAAACAATCACGATTTATTGTACCGCACTGGACAAAGCAAAGGCGAGGCACATCCGCACGCGCACAAACGTTTTTCGAAAGAATAACACTGGCGACTGTCAAAGTCAAACTATGAAACAACAAAAACACCACACTTAACTTTTTTTAACATAGTGGTAGGCTAGATACAAGCATATTTGAAATGTATCACACATTATCTGTGTTGATTTATGTCGAAATACTGTATTCCTAGATTAATTTTATTCCAATGTAATTTGTTCTAATGGATAGACGCGGCTCTGTTGTTGCCTTAAGTAATGTTCGTATAGTTTTATCTTATTCAAATGCCAATTAATATATTATAATGAAAATACCGCTTCATTGTTTGCGTTGAGTATGGGTGAAATAATTGTGGGTGTAATTATTTATTGATAGCGTGCAAGATTATCGAATAAAAATACAGGGAAGAAGATCAGGTACCTACACTTTTAATCTATTAAGGTTTTCTACTTGGTTATTTAGCACACATAGTCTAGTAGTAGTGGTGTGAGAAGTGTGAGTTGTATACACACGTGTGTGATTGCATTTGCATTGAAATAATATATACAATGAATTTTCATTGTGTATATTATTTCATGCAATACTTCGTTTTATAGCGCCCATGATTATTCTATAGGTTTGAAATCATAGTTGTAAAGGGAGAACTCATGTCCATATATCTAAAAAAATATGGCCGATCTGACAAATATAATATTAAAGAATAAAAATATTCTAAAATATTATTTGTTATGTTTGCCGTGGGACTTTTTTGGTGGCGATTTAGGAATACAGATACCAATAAAAATTCATTGATAAACTGGCAGCACCAAAGTTTTCCACCAGCATAGCTGTCGAATGTCAAAGTTTTAAATTATTTAAATCGAACCGCGAACCGAACGGTACAAAACAGTATATACATACCGTGTATAATTATTCGCGAAAGTGTTGTTAAGGTTGATTTTGTTTTTAGTGTCGTTTTTTCCTGTTTGTGTTGTGTTGAGTTGAACCTTCTCCTCCGCTTTTGCGTTGATTCAAGTTATATCAAATTGCTCACGATGCAATGCAAATCAAATTTAAAAATTAAAATTTGGGAACCACTGAAAATCAGTGCTGTAGGCAGTAGCTCTTAGAGCCTCCGATTTCCTGAGTGGACAGTGGTATCCCTATTCAACACATATTATTCCTACTTTATTGCAGAATTGTACCTACTTGGTTTTATTTATTATTGTGTATCTGTGTTTTATTGTGTGTTGAATTGTCTTTCTTTCTTCTTTCTAATAATATGAAGGCCAAGGGTCTGTATGTTCTGCCCGAATTATTTTAAATAACAAAGGGCCGGAGGTCTTGGGAGAAATACATAAATCGAATTGTACTTGGTATGACTTATGAGAGCTAGCAACGTTTGAAAAAAAAGAATTTAAGAACAGCTGGTTTTTTGATGTACTGTTTCTCTTGCTCTTTCGGTTAGAGTCCGGACTATCGGCAGTAGTTTCGTTTATAAGTATGGCACATAATTAACAATAATAAAAAGTGTCTGGCAATAAAAAAATTGTTGTCTGATGGATCTATCTAAAGGCAAAAAATTAAAAATTTCTACTTTAACGCCGTTAGTACACCGACGCATTCGCGTGCGGCAGCGAAACAACGAAAAATCTGTCAGTAGTATGGCAGGTTTTCGCATATGATATGTCTCACTCTAGCACATAGATAGATGAAATAGTTGCGTCCTTGTCAGTATTGTTTCACAAGGAACTGCGAAATGGCCATTACACAGACGCATTGCGAAAAAGTTGCGAAAACATTGCTGTTTACTAACGTTCCGCAGATATTTCGCTACGCAGTAGTTTCGCAGAGATTCGGTGTCGCACGCGAATGCGTCGGTGTACTAACGCCGTAAAAGTTAAGGATTTTTACCTATGCAGATAAGGTGCGCTCTAATAAACGGAACCACTGCCGCCAGCCAGATAGCCCGGACTAATCGAAAGAGCAAGAGAAACAGTATATAAAAAAGAATGTGTGCGTGTACTAGTGTGCATACGTAAGAAGAGAAACTTCTTTATGACCTTATTTTTAAAAAATAATTTAGGTTAGTGGTAGGGATAAGAAAAAGATGGCGCGTAACGGAAAAATGTCACGCGTAACGAAAAAATGTTACACTAAATTTTTTTCCAACCCCGATATAGAAGTTTCTCTTCAAAAACTAGGTAGCTGTTCTAAAATTATCTCTCGAAAACGTTGCTACCTCCCACTACCTCCTATACCTATACTATTGTGATAAGCAACAATCAGTATTATTTTTATTTTTAGAGTTAATACAAGCGAGGTCCACATTGGATTGTTGTTGCAATTAATAGTTATAATCTAAGAGCCTACGACGGCCAGACTTTCCTTTCTTTAGGAAAGTTGAAAGTATCTCTGTATATGTTTCCGATACAGATAAGAACAACTAGCGATTATCAAGTCTGGGTTGTGGTTACTTTGGCAGGAAACAGGTAGTAAAGGTGTATAAAATTGTACATAACTTTCATTATACTTTAAAAGCTAAATTTTATATACCTATGTTACTTGGAGACGTATAAAAAGATGTTACCTCAAGAGCCGGACAGTTTTCATGGTTCTTACATCATGCCAGACACATTTAAAAAATAACTAACATATCATCAAATTAACGAGATACGTGAAATTCCAACAACATAAGTCTCCGTAAAAGATAAGTAATAACTTATTATACTATTATTTTTTAATCATTAATTATAGTAAACTAATGTTTTAGTGGGTTATTTCATATTTGATACACTTTTAGGTAGTAACGTTAATTTGATAATATGGGTTATTTTTTAAATGTGTCTGGCAAGATGTATGGCAAGATGATGATGCTCTTGAGGTAACATCTTTTTATACAAATAACATATAAAATTTAGCTTTTAAAGTATAATGAAAGTTAGGTACAATTTTATACACTTTTACTACCTGTTTCCTGCCAAAGTATCCACAACCCAGACTTGATAATCGCTAGTTGTTCTTATCTGTATCGGAGACATATTAGTCCATTGAAATGTTACAATTTTTTGGCCTAACCTTGCGTTTTTTAGAGGACGCAATTTTATTTTTTGGATGTGTAGGGGGGTTCAATGTGAGGCTAAAACCAAGTTTGTGGGGTCGCCCCCCTTGTCCCACGGCCGCCATCTTGAAAATAGCGGAAGATATGGTTTATACGATATATCTCTTCAACTGTTTATCTGATAAAAAAAAATTGTTAACATTATTTGTTGCAAATTAAATTCTCTACAACTTTGGTCCAGTAACTTTTTGTCGTAGAACTATAAATAAAAAATTTATAAGCGAAAATGTTCAGAAATTAGAGCTATTTAAATGTTTCGATATAATTGTTTTTTATCATTTTACGAAGAAATGATATCAGACCATTTTTGTACATTGTTTTTCGAGGAACAACTTTTACATACAACATTTTTTCATTACGTCAACAGCTAAGGTTTTACAGCGCTCTGAAGCGAGTACTATTTTTCAGTACTCTTAACTATACATATATTGGCTATTGGCACTTTTCCCATGCAGCACTGCAAGAACAGAACATTTCAGCCCTGCTTTTCGACGTAAAAAAAACTGCTTGCTTGCTGCTTCCAGACTCTACCTCCTGGGTGGTGGGGAAAAGACTCAATAATTAATTATTAATAATATTGCAAAATTAATTATTAAAAATATTATAATAACAAAAAAAAAACAATTACTGATGACAAATAATTATTAGTACACACATAATATATGTATAACGTATAGCTAAGAGTACTGAAAAATAGTACCTACTAACTTCGGAGCGCTTTAAAACCTTAGCTTAGCTATTGACTTTATGAAAAAATGTTGTATGTAAAAGTTATTCCTCGAAAAAAATCTACAAAAATGGTCTGATATCATTTCTTCGTAAAATGATAAAAAAAAGTTTTATTGAAAAATATTAATGTCTCTATTATCTGAACATTTTCGCTTATAACTTTTTTATTTATAGTTCTACGACAAAAAGTTACTGGACCAAAATTGTAGAAAATTTAATTTTCAACAAATAATGTTAACAATTTTTTTTTATCAGATAATCAGTTTAAGAGACATATCGTATAAACCATATCTTCCGCTATTTTCAAGATGGCGGCCGTGGGACAAGGGTGGCGACCCCACAAACTTAGTGATAGCTTCACACTAACCCCCTCTACACATCAAAAAAATAAAATTGCGTCCTCTAAGAACAGCAACCCCAAATGTAACTTTTCAATGGACTATATACAGAGAAACTTTCAACTTTCTTAAAGAAAGGAAAGTCTGGCCGTCGTGGGCTCTTGATCTATTATTTCTAAACTATTTAAAAACATTGAACCTTTTAAATAAATTCGTATCATGTATTTGTATGTATTCATATTTGAATCAGCAAAGCATTGCCTCAATTTTTACAGTCTAGCTCAAGTGGCGCCGCTAGTTATTAATACATATGTGATATGGGTAGGTAAAAAATAAAACAAAAGATTTGCTATATAATTTTATGCTTTATTTTGTGTAAATATAGAAATACAATTGTAACGAGAATTAATGTTATTGCCCGTATCCGATAAATTAACTAAAATATAATACACCAATAGTCTTGTTAGCACCTTTTTTTATTATTTTTTCTTTTTTATAAAAACGTATTGCAACTTTACAAATTGCTATTATGCAGTAAGACGTTCTATATGTTAATTCTTAAAAATAACTTCACATATTGATGTAATTTGATCACACATTATTTTAAAAACTAAACATTACGATTATTTTCAGGCTTACAATATACGTTTTATTTGGGAATACAGGGTAATGTCGTATTTAATTGAGGAAATCTGTTGATATACGTACGTACGTGATGGAAATTATATTTTAAAACTCTTGTTATTTCCCTCAAGTATATACGACATTAGATAACACAAGACAATTTGGTCCAGCTTCAACAACAAGTACTTATTTTACAACAGTTTGTTAATAAAATTCAATTGAAAACCACGTGGATACAGTCTTTGGTTAGGACAGAAAGATTCAGATACGCCTTAAATTTATAATATCACAAGCATAAACATTCTCATAGTGTAACTCAGTCAAAACAATTTTTTTTATAGATTTTTATTATTTAAAAGCACATAAATATTTTGCATGTATATATCGCATTGTAATTATCGCATTATTATAATTTCAAGTGCAAATAATATCTTATAACGTAACAACTACCAAGGGAAGCGAAGGTTGGTAGGAAGCAAAGTTATCAAATCCTACGTAAACTAAAAACTTTATAAACGACAAAAGGATACAATGCACGAAGTACTATGCGAATATCGTACAGTAATGTACATCGTTAATTTGTCAATAACTACTTATTTTACACGTACTTTGTAATACTTTTAGGCATATATCGCTCATATATTAAATTTCACCTTAAAACTAGGTATTATTAAACCTACGATCAACTTCCACACTTTCAATATTTTTCTCTTGAAGTTTTGTTAAAACGCACATTCAGCGGATGAATGAGAAACTTCACTTACAATTTTGAAAGTAATGAAAATGCACAACCTACATTAAAAGGCACTATATCATGAGCTTATGGCAACAATTGCCTACAATTATACGTTATAAGTTGTATTGACCTGAATTAAACTAACGAAATACTACGAAGATCACAATAGTAAACCAAATCAAACCGTACGCTAACAGAAATGCTTGTAACCTTTGTATTTAGGCATTTATGTAACCTATAGTAGAATCCACCCCTCCTCAAACAATATCATCAATAATTACGATGTGAAATTATCAAACCAAAACGATACATTAATAGTCAATCAATAGACACGATACAATCATATTATCAAATGTATGTACAATCAGCGAATATAAAACAGACCTTTATGTCAACAAATATCCATCATGTCACAATTTGAGCTTGATAAAAAATGCATAGAAACGCACTTACACCACACTACAACATCGACACTTACTAAAAATAATTTACAAACATCACTGATTCGTATATAGACGACATGATAGTGTTGGATGGTTGGTTGGATTGCCTTTGTCTTTATTACAAATATTTCAACTTTGTTAAAACCGATCACTACCTTTCGTTATTGAAAAATGAAAGTGACTGATTAATTGAAACAAAGCTGAAATAAAATCCATCACACCTTTAATCAATGGTAAAAGATGCTTTTAGCTCAATTTCATTCATTAAGAAGTCAGCTGAGTTTCTTAAAGGGGGGTGGTTTAAACAGAAGCTTTTATATCCTACACCGGCAATCTCACCTAGTATACCTCGCAATACTTCCTAAAACTATTAAGAGGAGGGGCAGATGTACAATACTGCCAGCGTGTAACATGCAGCTGCCAGCACGACATCCCTAGATATCAACTATTTAAAGAAGAGGGAGTAGTACACCATCGCGATTCCCGTTAGCTACCAACGCGATGCGCGCAATACCATCATCAACATCATCAGTTTATTGTTATACAGGCCGCTAGAGAACGTCGACGATAGCTTGCTATGTGCCATCAACTATGGGCTATTTATTCGACGGATAGTCTACTATCCGTCTGTTCTAACAGTACCGCGCAGCCCGGCAGCTACCAGCGAGGCAAGCAGCTCA
This sequence comes from Colias croceus, assembly GCF_905220415.1. Taxonomy (NCBI): domain Eukaryota; kingdom Metazoa; phylum Arthropoda; class Insecta; order Lepidoptera; family Pieridae; genus Colias; species Colias croceus. The sequence goes on along the minus strand of NC_059548.1, from coordinate 9,427,725 downwards.
ACTACTGCCGCTTTAAAACGTGACTATTAAGACGACGGATAGCAATACAGTACCGCGCAGCGTATCACCTTCCAACGCGACACATGCAGCTCAACTACTTTAGGGGCTGCTTTAATACATTGGTTATTTAGACGACGGATAGTAGTACAGTACCGCACAGCCGGGCAGCTGCCAGCGAGACGCGTGCAGCTCGATCAGCTGCAGCAGCGTGCGGCGGATAGACGGTGCAGCTGCTGTGTTTATAAACGCATCTCGTACAGCAGTTAGCAGCCGCTCCAGGTCACCTGGTAACTGGGTTTCCAGGTCCCGACCAATGTAGGTCAGCACGAAGAAGAGGTTCTCCGTCTGTAATGTATAATACAAATATAAGAGTGTGTATTGTATTTTCAATACTATGTAAACTCATGAACTCAATGTAAATTGAATAAATTATACAGAAATATGTTGTGTTTCATTTACATCAAACCTCACCAATTTTTTAGTAAACGGTCAATAAGCGGTGTTATTGTTAAAAACACACAAGACATTTTTATGATTTTTCTGTCCCACACACCGTGAAGTTTATTCTTAACAAATACCCTACAAGTACAAGTACCTACATTTTTTTTGAGATTTCATATAGTTATAGACTACTGCTCTAAAAATCAAGTTACATAATTTTTATAATATAATATATGAAAATATAATAAACATACATCACTGGGCGACGGCACAGGTTGTCGGATGCAGTCCTCGCAGCACTTGCAAATTAGCGTGAGCAGAACCTGAAATATTTTAACATAACACTAGTAAATAGTTATAAAAGATCACGACTCACCATAATCTTGTTAGAATAGATTTGACATGTAGGCAATTGTTTAATGCAATGCATGGAAATATTTTTCAGGACAGGATTACACATATGTATGTATAAGTAATATGAAGATTTGAAGATGTCAGAATCACATGACGCGACCTTGAAATTTTACTCTCAACGTGCCTAAATAAGTTTTACTTCAAACGCTCTTTATTAATAAAGTTGTTTTAAGAGTAATTCACCTGTCCCGGCTGAGCGCTGGCCCCGCGGCGCTGTATCGCACGACGGCGCAGTTGGCAGTACATCTCTAACAGGAACGACAGGAACGCCATCAGACGAGGCCGCCCGCCTCCCACCATCGCGCCCAACAACTGTAAAATATAATTTAATTGGTATTGTAAAGCTAACTGAAAGTAAAAAAAAATAATAAAGTTTGCATAGTGTCGTATCATAAAAAATGGTAATACAAAATGTCAACCAAAATGTCGAATTGAGTGAGATGTTGCACATACCGCACATTAGTTTTATGCACATTAGTTCGCGTCTGTTAGTATGTTTTAGGCGCGCCGCACACCAGCGCCACATGCTACATGCATCGAACATTTACGTCGACACAAACAATGCGCTACAATTTAGCTTGCTACAAATGTATTGTATATGCGCACATCGGAAGCACAGTTGTAGCGTGGCACCGCTTTGAGAATGTCGACATCATCGTCTGATGACGACGATTTCTTGGTGTGGCGCCACAAATAACGAACGTGTTCCATCTTTAATTCGTGTAGCGCGGACAACGTCTCGCCACAAAGTGCGCCCGCTACAAATGTTTCCTCGGTGTGCGTGCTCGCGTACAAATATATGGGGGCGATAAATGTGTCGCGTTTCAAATGTGGCGCCACAATTATCGAGATACAAATGTATGCCTGGTGTGCGGCACGCCTTACCATCATCTCGCGTCTGTCAAAATGTATCTCCGTCATCTCGTGTCTGTCAATATGTATGACCGTCATCTCGCGTCTGTCAGATTAAATCACTGTCATCTCGCGACTGTCAGTATTTATTACCGTCATCTCGCGTCTGTCAATATGTATTACCGTCATTTTGTGTCTGTCAGTTTAGATCACTGTCATCTTGCGCCTGTCAGTATGTTTCACCGTCATCTCGCGCCTGTCAGTATGTATCACCGTCATCTCATGTCTGTCAATATGTATGACCGTCATCTCGCGTCTGTCAGATTAAATCACCGTCATCTCGCGTCTGTCAATATGTATCACCGTCATCTCGCGTCTGTCAATATGTATCACCGTCATCTCGCGTCTGTCATTAAGTATAACCATCATCTCGCGTCTTTCATTAAGTATGACCGTCATTTTGCGTCTGACAATATTTTTTTTTTTTTTTTTTTTTTTTTTTTTTTTATGCTATAGGATAGCAACCGAGCAGACGCGTCGCCTGGTGTTAAGCGATACACGCCGCCCATAAGCATCCACTCCACTGGGAAGTGGATGTGTTGCTATCCTCAAAGGGATTTGGAAAGGGAGAAGGGGCGAGGATAGGAGGGAATGAGGATAGGAAAGGAGAGGATGGGTAGGGGATGGGAAGGGATGTGGGCCTCCTTATTAGCGTCATCTCGCGTATTTCAGAATAAATCACTGTCATCTCGCGCCTGTCAATATGTATGACCATCATCTCGCGTCTGTCAGTATGTATTTCCATCATCTCGCGTCTGTCAGTTGACACCGTCATCTCGCGTCTGTCAGATTAAATCACTGTCATCTCGCGTCTGTCAATATGTATTACCGCCATCTCGCGTCTGTCAGATTAAATCACTGTCATCTCGCGCCTGTCAATATGTATGACCGTCATCTCGCGTCTGTCAGTATGTATTTCCGTCATCTCGCGTCTGTCAGTTGACACCGTCATCTCTTGTCTGTCAATATGTATCACCGTCTACTCGCGTCTGTCAATATGAATGACCGTCATCTCGCGTCTGTCAATATGTATTACCGTCACCTTGCGTCAGTCAGTTTAGATCGTTGTCACCTCGCGTCCGTCAATATGTATGGACTATGGCCGTCATCTCGCGTCTGTCAGATTAAATCACCGTCATCTCGCGTCTGTCAATATGTATGACCGTCAGCTTGCTTATGTCAATATGTATATCCGTCATCTCGCGTCTGTCAATATGTATCACCGTCATCTCGCGTCTGTCATTAAGTATAACCATCATCTAGCGTCTTTCATTAAGTATGACCGTCATTTTGCGTCTGACAATATTTATTAGCGTCATCTCGCGTATGTCAGAATAAATCACTGTCTTCTCGCGCCTGTCAATATGTATGACCGTCATCTCGCGTCTGTCAGTTGACACCGTCATCTCGCGTCTGTCAGATTAAATCACTGTCATCTCGCGTCTGTCAATATGTTTTACCGCCATCTCGCGTCTGTCAGATTAAATCACTGTCATCTCGTGCCTGTCAATATGTATGACCGTCATCTCGCGTCTGTCAGTATGTATTTCCGTCATCTCGCGTCTGTCAGTTGACACCGTCATCTCTTGTCTGTCAGTATTTATTACCGTCATCTCGCGTCTGTCAATATGTATTACCGTCATTTTGTGTCTGTCAGTTTAGATCACTGTCATCTCGCGCCTGTCAGTATGTTTCACCGTCATCTCGCGCCTGTCAGTATGTATCACCGTCATCTCATGTCTGTCAATATGACCGTCATCTCGCGTCTGTCAGATTAAATCACCGTCTACTCGCGTCCGTCAATATGAATGGCCGTCATCTCGCGTCTGTCAATATGTATTACCGTCACCTTGCGTCTGTCAGATTAAATCACTGTCATCTCGCGTCTGTCAATATGTATTACCGCCATCTCGCGTCTGTCAGATTAAAACACTGTCATCTCGCGCCTGTCAATATGTATGACCGTCATCTCGCGGCTGTCAATATGTATAACCATAATCTCGCGTCTTTCATTAAGTATGACCGTCATTTTGCGTCTGACAATATTTATTAGCGTCATCTCGCGTATGTCAGAATAAATCACTGTCATCTCGCGTCTGTCAATATGTATTTCCGTCATCTCGCATCTGTCAGTATGTATCACCGTCATCTCGCGTCTGTCAGTATTTATGTCCGTCATCTCGCGTCTGTCAATATTTATTACCGTCATCTCGCGTCTGTCAGTATGTATCACCGTCATCACGTTTCTGTCAATATGTATTACCGTCATCTTATGTCTGTCAGACTATATCACCGTCATCTCGTTTTTGTCAATATATATTACCGTCATCTTGCGACTGTCAGATTATATCACCGTCATCTTGCGTCTGTCAGTATGTATCACCGTCATCTCGCGTCCGTCAGTATGTATCACCGTCATCTCGAGTCCGTCAGTATGTATCACTGTCATCTCACGTCTGCCACATTGAAAGTTTGCTTGTGTCACGTAGTGTCGCGCGGTGTAGTGTAGACTGTAGGCCACAAACCTTGTCCCGGTCGTGGTACCACTGCTGGCACGTGTTGAGCAGCGACTCGAGGAACGTCTCGCCGTGCTCGCGCTCCACGACGGCGATGCAGCGGCGCGCGGCCGGCAGCGCGTACCGCGGCGACTCCACCGCGCGCCCCACCAGGTGCCCCACCGCGTCCATCAGCGTGCGCGCGCACACCGCGTTCGGGTCTACGCACCACGTGATATAACAATTATAGAAAGAAAGAAAGAAAAAAGCTTTATGGCCAACAAAAACTTACGACTATCTTAACTTAAAAAGTAAACACATATTAGGCAATCGGAACAGACTCAGCCATGCTGTGGGCTAACACCCGAACAGCGCTGATTTTCATTTTTATACGTTCATCATCATCATTATCATCATCATCAGCCTATACACGTTGCCACTGCTGGGATACGGGCCGTCTACGAGGGTGCAAGCCATAATCCACCACGCTGGCCAATTATACGTTATGTACATTTATTTGACTTGCTTATACAGCATGTTACGCGCAAAGACCGTTAATGCTCATTAAAAGTGGGTATAAAGCAAAATTACCAATCTTCTATAAGATGATACGTGTAATATTCAAGACCAAATCAAAAAAATTAAATATATATCAAACTAAATACTTAGATGATATTTTCGAGGATTCTGTTTGATCATATTAAAATTGACTCGATAAAAAAATCACAAAGTTACCTCTAATTTTCAGACTTTTACGTTTATATATTTTATTTTTTAGATTTGGTCTGGAATATTTGGTTTTGGAAATTTTGCTTTATACCCACTCTTAAGAGAAAGAATTGATCACAACGTGTTGTGGTTAAATTTTAGATTGTCACAACGCTATGTGAGCGTTTCCATTAGAGCCAATATTAGGTCCAAATTTTCGCTCAATAAGCTATTGCGGTCGTTGAGCGTAAAATGCACTACAATAGTCAATATGTTATTATATACAAATCAGTCGAGAGCCTATTAAAGGTAAGAAATTTCAAAAATCAAATGTCTATTTACAATAGATTTTCTATTGTGTCTGTGATTCCGGGGGCTGAGTTATTTTAATTCCGAATCAGAGTTTAAAAATCCTTTCAAATTGTTCAAACAATTATTGTAGTCAAGACTGTATGTTTGAAGGATTTTTGAGTTTCTATTTGTATAGGCATTAAATGTTGTTCAAAAAACAAATCACATAATATTTACATCTTAAACCTAATGCAAAAACAATTTATAATTATGTGCTTTTGATACAGATTTGCATCTATCTATCAAATTTAAATACGAATTTACTTTAGTAGCAAAGTCTGAAGAATTTGATTTAAAAGTAGAGTGCACTACATATTTTTACAATTTTCACCACGAGAATCCACAAAACAGAAACAGGCATTTAACATTTTCATTATAAATGCTTGCTTCTTATTTAGCTGCGTTCACACATTCATTATCTATATTAGATTCCCGTGGTGACAAAAATCAAGATAAACTTTCGAAGAAAAACTTGAAACAAAAGCGCGTTTCGCCAACTCCGACAAATTGCTGAGTACCACCTCGATAGAAGCCAACTTAACCTACAAAAGTATAAAATAACCATCTTCAGCTTTCGATCATTAATAACACCTAGATACACAAAATTCGCGACAAAAAATGTCCTCACCAAAAGTCCACCCAGGGTATAGTTTTTGTCATTTGTAAATACGACTTTAGCTCCTGAGAATAAGGTTGAATTTACCGCTAACTTATGCATTACTTTTGGTACGTTCTGTGCATATGTACCTTAAGAAATAGCAATAAGGTTGATTTTTTTTTAACGCTCATTTTCTTCAATACAAACACATTAAGGAAAAATTCTATTTTTGAAGTGAAACTTCTTTACGCGCGTTGAGAGTATAATTTCTAGGTCGCGTCACGAAAATACCATCATGTCAAGGAATAAAGCGACAATTTTGCTATCTTTGAATCTTGCCAAAGAAGTTTCACTTCTGACACGTGTGCTCGGCACAGACGGTCTTTTCGATTTTGCTATCTTTGAATCTTACCAAAGTAGTTTCACTTCTGACACGTATGCTTTTTTTCATAATAATTACATTTCTTTATAATTTGTGTATCTATTTATCAACGATCGAAAGCTCCACACACCACTTATCCAAATACCACCTATAAACCGTGAACCTCCCCTCCCGTGAGCTCCCTCGCCCGTGCGCGAACAACTAAAGGGTCGTACACACCGTCTCGCTCACCTTCCAGCGCCTTGTCGATACACTCCTGTATCTCTGGCGGGAAGGCGCCGAGGTCGCCCGCGTCGGCCGCCAGCCCGAGCGCCGCCATGCCGCTCGCGAGCGCGTCCGCTGACGTCAGCGACTTGGAGCGCTTGAGCCCCGGCGTGAACGACTGCGGGCGCACGCTCTTGCCGTTCCCGTTCGAGAGGCTAGAGGGGGGCGATTTCTTCTTCTCGGATATAAGCTGCTGCGGTTGGAGCTTGAAGTGGACGCGCGGGCCGCCCTGGAATCGTAAGGGTAAACATAAACAACTGATGCAGGATATTTTACTCAAAATTTGTTAAATTTCAATAACGTTTAGGATGGAACAGAATCTTAATTTTAGAATCTCATTCATTCATTCAATAAATAACAACATTGTTAACTTGTTGCTGAAAATCACACATGAATAATTTATAGTACTATGTGTTGCTAAAAGATTAGAATAACGATCACATTATGACAATATGAGGCGATATAGGTACCAACTAATTAGGTAGGTATAGCAGGGGCTGTATTATGACTTCTTGTTTCCAAACAGATTACGCCGTGAATTGAACTGACTGGCAAATTCACATTATGATTGAAATAATCATGGCTGGTTGTAGCGATCATAATATAAATTTGCCAGGTAAACTTATAACTTCACCCAGACCTTCAGACCCAATCTCCACGCAACCTCATAAAGTATGGAAGATTCAGTAATGCAACTCTACTACACTAGCATACCGTAGCGTGAGGCACGTTCCCGCTCGAGGCGCTGGCGAGCAGCGCGTGCGGCGGCATCACGGGCCGGTAGTGCGGCGGCACCTGCGCGTGCAGCACCGCCGAGCGCGAGTGCTGCAGCCCCACGCTCGCGAACCCCAGGCCTACTGCCGACCTGCAATTGACATAGTAAATATATAGAAACAGTACATAAACACAAATAACATAATAAAATTTAAGACACAGCAGCATAAGAATGACAGGAATTTAATATGATGATCTTTGTTTGGTTAACAGGCTAAGTCTAAGATAGAAATCAATCTGAAATGCTAGTACGAAAACTATCGACAAAGTATTCACATCGTAATTGAGAAACTATCGACAAAGTATTCACATCGTAATTGAGAGCATTTAATGTATGGCAATTTTAAAAACGCCCCTGCCGTGCGTAAAAGTCAACCACTTTCGATGACGATACGAATACCTTGACGACAATTTTAGTACTCGCGTTTCTGAACTTTAATTTCTTAGTGTGAATATGCTCTGTTATATCATATCTTATTAACCTACATATTTCGTTGATAACAACAATTAAACACATGCAAAGCAGTGCCTAAAATCCTCTGAACAATTGAAGAGCACCCACAGATTACAATGAGACGAGATCTTATCTCAGTATAAATAAATGTTGATAACGTTCACATCTAACTAAGCTGCAATAATTCATACCATTGTAGAGCCAATGTACTTGTTGCTAATTATAATTCATTCGTCAACATTGTTATATATTTATGGCGAACAATAGTTGCCAGGAGCGATGATATCGACGGAAGTCTTATTCAAAAATTAATTTCGTAATATATGCTAAGAATTTTAACACGGTGGCTGTTCATGACAGATCATAGATTGTAAATTGTATAAAGTTAAATTAGTTCGTTACGTTGATCAATAGGTGGCGGTAATTAGTTTTAAGCTTTCTTAAATCTCGCTTCGTTGTTTTTTTGTGAGACCATATATAATTTTGTTCAACATTGTTTTAGCAGTGGTAATAAAGATCAATCAGAGTACAAGGCTGGTTTCATTTAGACGAACCCCTACAGTACCATTTTAAGACCGCGAATCGGGAGTGCAGTGAAGGTGTCCCACAGGGGTGCCTTCTCGTTCATTGGTCCAATTCGAACCGGATCATACGGTCATCGTACTAGTAAGGGGCAGTGGATCGCTGTCGAAAGTACGCGCGAGTGCAAAAGAAGACAGCAAGAACACCAGTCAAGGGCAGCCGGGGCGGCCAGTGGAGCGAGCGAGAGGGAGAACAACCGTGACGTCAGCGGCAGTGGAGCGAGCGAGAGGGAGAACAACCGTGACGTCAGCGGCAGTGGAGCGAGCGAGAGGGAGAACATCCGTGACGTCAGCGGCAGTGGAGCGAGCGAGAGGGAGAACATCCGTGACGTCAGCGGCCAGTGGAGCGAGCGAGAGGGAGAACATCCGGGACGTCAGCGGCCAGTGGAGCGAGCGAGAGGGAGAACATCCGTGACGTCAGCGGCCAGTGGAGCGAGCGAGAGGGAGAACAACCGTGACGTCAGCGGCAGTGGAGCGAGCGAGAGGGAGAACATCCGTGACGTCAGCGGCAGTGGAGCGAGCGAGAGGGAGAACAACCGTGACGGCAGTGGAGCGAGCGAGAGGGAGACAACCGAATCCGGAGCACAGGTGTGAGGGAGAAGAACTAACAAGTAGTGAGTGAAGTGAAACAGTGAGTACTTTGAAGTTTAATTAATCAAAATTGGACCTTAAGTCCAAGAAAATAAGGTGAAGTGACGGGGAATCCATGCCCAAATTGAATTTAAAACACTAAGAAAAATTTGCATTGTTTACATGGACTTAGAATATTACGGTCATGGAAGGCTCTTTCAATTCTTTAAAAAATTTGCAAAATGTTATCGGGAAAAGTTTAGTCAATTTTAAAAAAAGTCCTAAAGAAAGAATAACACGAGAATACGTCGAAGCGAGATTGGAACTCTTGGAAAAGGATTGGGGGAAGTTTTCCGACATTAACACTAAGTTATTTGAAAATTTTGATTTTGACACCATCGAAAAAAAAATAAGAGATATTTACGATAACACCGAAGACGTTTATATTACATATAAAACTTTATTGAGGGCAGCATTGGGTGGCTTTAGGGAAAACTATCAGGATAATCATAGACCGAACTCCTCCGATCCACTAGTCAAGTTGCCCAAAATTAGTATACCAGTCTTCTCGGGTAAGTATTCGGAGTGGACAACCTTTTCAGACTTATTCCAATCTTTAGTTCACAAAAATAAATCATTAGACAATGTCCAAAAACTTCACTACTTAAAGGGTCACTTGACTGGTGAAGCGGAGCAGTTGATTAGGCAAACGCCCATCACCGATGCAAATTATGAGCCATGTTGGCAACTGTTGCTGCAAAGATACAGTAATAGGAAGTATCTCTGTAATTGCATCCTGCAAAGATTGTTTGGTCAAAAACGTATGAATGTGGAATCGGCTGCATTATTAAAAGAATTACTAGACACAACTTGTGATTGTTTAAATGCACTCAAAAATTTAGACATAGATGTAAGCACCTGGGATGTTATTATTATACATATTGTTACATTTAAATTAGATACAGAAACGCGAAAGCAATGGGAATTAAATATATCTAGTAATAATTCTAAAAATGAATTGCCATCTTTTGAACAATTTAAGTCGTTTATTGAGAACCGTTTTCGTGCGTTAGAGTGTGTAGAACCAAAAAGGTCACCTGGGTATCAGTCGAATAGTACAGCGGCGCACAAACCACGAGCGCTGATCGCGTCGACTCCAAATTTAAGTTGTGAGTTTTGCAAAGAACCGCATAAGCTCTGTTTTTGTAAAAAGTTTGCTAAACAAACTTTGGAAAACAGACGCGACTTTGTAGCTAAAAATAAAATCTGTTTTAATTGTCTGGGTAGTAATCACATAGTCTATGAATGTAGGAAGCCTACTTCATGTAGACTCTGTCAAAAGCGGCATCATTCTTTGCTTCATCCTTCAGGAGAGGCTGAGCATAAAGGTCAACCCACCTTGAAGAAGCATGATCATGGAAGTACTAATGCGCCTATTAGTACTGATCCAATAGTTTCATGTTTTTCTTCAGGCGAGGTTTCTAAACCAAGACAGGTTTTATTAGCCACAGCGCTAATAAAAGCCGAGTCCAAAATGGGTCACTACCTTACGGTACGTGCGTTACTTGACCAAGGGTCACAGGCTTGTTTCATTACAGAGGCCACAGTTCAACTTTTGAGACTGAAGAAGATCCCAATTAAGGGCTCTGTTTCAGGTCTAGGTCATAGTTCAACCATGATAAAATACATGGTACATTTAACGATTCAATCCCGGTTAAATTCTGAATTTAGCCTAAGATTGAATGCATATGTATTAAAAAATATTACTGCCTACTTACCAGAGAAGGATCTTAGTACAAGTTCCTTCGACTGGTTAAGTTTAAGAGATAGTAAACTGGCAGATCCTGAGTTCAACACTCCCAATAAAATAGATGTTCTATTGGGTGCTGACGTATACGGTAGTATCATCCTGGAAGGTATACGGAAAAATCCTTCGGGGGGTCTAGTGGCCCAGAACACTACCTTCGGCTGGGTACTATCGGGAGCTATCGAATCTGAAAATAATAGATCAAACAATATTAGAGCAATGCATTTACATATTCAAAATGAAGATGATGAAATTTTGAAAAAGTTTTGGGAAATAGAAGAACAAAATAGTACAAAGAAGTTATACTCACCGGAAGAAACGAAGTGTGAAGAGTTCTATACAAAAACCACTACAAGAGATGCTAGTGGTAGATATATAGTTAAGTTACCGTTTCGTGACGAGGATCCTCCTTGTACAGCTGGCAACTCACGTGCAATAGCTGAAAAAAGATTTAAAGCATTAGAAAGAAGATTAGAAAAGGACAAAGATTTGAAAGAAAAATACACAGAAGTTATTAATGAATACTTACGGTTAGGACACATGAGGCAGGTTAAGGACAACGATAATAAAAAGAATGAAGCAGTATACTTACCTCACCACGCGGTCGTAAGAAACGACAAAAGTACAACCAAGGTACGTGTGGTTTTCAACGCATCTGAAAAAAATAGCAATGGAATATCTTTGAATGATACGTTAATGATTGGACCCACGTTACAAGCGGACCTCAGACACACAATTTTAAGATGGAGATTACATCCTATTGGATTAGTCGCGGACATTATTAAGATGTACCGTCAAGTCCTTATATCAGAAGATGATGCGATGTTTCAGCGGATCCTTTGGCGCGAGAGTCCTGATAAGAATATTGAAGATTATGAACTTATAACGGTTACCTTTGGAACAGCATCTGCACCATATCAAGCAGTTAGAACACTACATCAAGTTGCTTATGACGAGGGAGTGAACTACCCCCTCGCCTCAGATAAAATTTTAAATTGTTTTTATATGGACGATTTAATGACAGGGTCAGAAAGTGTTGAAGAAGGAATTAGAATTTACGAGGAAATGATAGAATTATTAGGAAAGGGTGGATTCGTGTTACAAAAATGGAATAGTAATAATAAGGAAATATTGGAAAGGATCAGGTCAATTGAAGGGAATGAAAATATAGAACAAACACTACATACGGGAATCATAAGTAATGAAGAAAAGGAAAATTTTAATATTAAGCTCGATAGTACAATAAAAATCTTAGGACTTACCTGGAACCGCAGCGAAGATAACTTCCAGTACTCGGTGAATATCTCGATGTCGACGACTGCACCTGAAACTAAAAGGTCAATTATTTCGGAAATAGCTCGTTTGTTCGATCCACTAGGCTGGTTAGCTCCTAGTGTGGTCATTGCCAAGGTTTTTATACAAAAGTTGTGGGTAGCAGGAGTAGGATGGGACGATAAGGTGAATACAGAAATGATGGAAGAATGGAATGCTTACCGTAGTCAGTTATCCCAACTTACCAGAATTCGGATTCCTCGATGGCTGGGAACAAGGTTGAACGATCGACTGGAGCTTCATGGTTTCAGCGATGCATCTAAAAGTGCTTATGCGGCGGTAATCTACCTTCGCATAATCGATGGCGAAGGTGGAGTAACGGTTTCGTTGCTGGTTGCCAGAACACGAGTAGCACCCGTCAAACAGATTAGCATTCCTCGTTTGGAATTGTGCGGTGCGCTTCTGGTATCTAGGTTGCTTGCAGAAGCAGCGGATGTACTTAACATTTCTAAGAACAATATAACGGCTTGGACTGATTCCACAGTTGTATTGGCATGGTTGAATAGCCATCCAAGCAGATGGAAACCGTTCATAGCAAATAGAACATCAGAGATTTTAACCATCATGAAATCCACTCAATGGTATCATGTTTTATCTAAGGACAATCCAGCAGATTGTGCCTCAAGAGGCGTATTGCCAAATTTGCTTATGGATAATCAGATATGGTTTTCAGGACCGTCGTTTCTCAAGCAGAAATGTATTGAGTACAATAGGCCAAAAGAAATGAGCACAGATTTAGAACAAAGTGTCAAGACATTTACTGTTGCCATAAAAGAAGAGAGGGAGATTACAATTTTAGAACGATTTTCATCTTTACAAAGATTAATACGGGTTATTGCCTATTGTCGAAGATTCTTAAGGGGATATCGCAGAAGAACAAATAAAGAGAAATATTTACAAAGTTTTGAATTGGAGGAGGCATTAGAATGTTGCATAAAGATTACTCAAAGGGATATATTTAAAGAAGAATATTTACAGTTAAGGAACAAGGGTGATATACTAAATAAGAATGCATTAAAAGCACTATGTCCTTACCTTGACGATAAGGGTATAATCAGAATACGTGGCAGAATTGAAATGTCACAACTAAGAAATGAAACCAAACATCCAATTATTTTGCCTAAAAGTAGTCATTTAACTCACCTAATTATAGCAAACGCTCACATAAAGACGTTGCACGGAGGGCCTCAATTGATGATTAATTATTTGAGAACAGCCTATTGGATTATAGGGGTTAGAACTTTAGTTAAACAACACGTTAGGAGTTGCGTTAAGTGTATTCGATTAAGAGCTAGCACTCAGTCTCCATTAATGGGTTCACTTCCAACAGTTCGTTGTACACCAGCTAGACCATTTTTGCACAGCGGTGTGGATTATGCTGGTCCGATAAACATAAGGACAACCAAAGGCCGAGGACACCACTCATACAAGGGCTACATATGTTTATTCGTGTGTATGGCAACTCGTGCCATTCACTTAGAGGTCGTAAGTGACATGAGCACACCAGCATTTCTGGCTGCTTTTCGACGTTTCGTTTCCAGACGAGGTCACTGTGCCAAGCTTTGGAGCGACAACGGGACTACTTTTGTAGGAGCATCGCGTGAGCTCCAGTCAGCTCTTTCATCGGTGGGTGAACAGTTGGAAGCGAATGGTACTGAGTGGCATTTCATTCCTCCGCACAGCCCTAACTTCGGCGGACTTTGGGAAGCGGGAGTGAAATCCACGAAGTTTCACCTCAAGCGAGTGATAGGAGAAACCACTCTCACTTACGAAGAGATGAGTACTCTTCTTGCTCAGGTAGAAGCTTGCTTAAATTCTAGGCCAATCACAGTCGATACATCAGACCCTAATGAGCCTGCACCTCTAACGCCGGGTCATTTTTTAATCGGTGGTCCTTTGTTAGGTATACCCGATGTATATAATTACTTAGATTCTAACGTGAGTTCATTGAGTAGATGGCAACTTATTCAAAGAATGTTTCAGTCCTTTTGGGATCGCTGGTCAAAGGAATATCTGTCGAATGTAATGATAAGGTATAAATGGAAGTCCAAAACCAGCGAGCCTAATATAGGAGATATTGTCCTCATAAAGGAAGATGATCTTCCGCCGATGCGGTGGATCATGGGAAAGGTCATAGATAAACATCCAGGTCACGACAAAGTTACTAGAGTTGTCAGTATCTTAGTTAAAAAAAGTATTATCAAAAGACCTGTCAACAAATTGTGTATTTTATTAAGGAAGGAATAATTAATTGTTATATTGTATTTTTGAAGATGTTTAAGCTGTATTTGTATAAGTCAAGTTATGTTATAGAAAGTTGTTGTTACTTAGCTAAAATGTTTGCGAGTAAAATGTAAGAAGATTAATTTAAGTTCATATATAGTTAGTTTCAGTTTCTACAATTATATTTAAAGATGTCCCCTCAAGGTGGGCGGATTTTGTTTGTAAGGACATTTCCTTAATAAATGTCCTTGGTGGGCGGTATGTTCATGACAGATCATAGATTGTAAATTGTATAAAGTTAAATTAGTTCGTTACGTTGATCAATAGGTGGCGGTAATTAGTTTTAAGCTTTCTTAAATCTCGCTATCGTTGTTTTTTTGTGAGACCATATATAATTTTGTTCAACATTGTTTTAGCAGTGGTAATAAAGATCAATCAGAGTACAAGGCTGGTGTCATTTAGACGAACCCCTACAGTACCATTTTAAGACCGCGAATCGGGAGTGCAGTGAAGGTGTCCCACAGGGGTGCCTTCTCGTTCAGTGGCTTAATAGTTTGTTTGCGGAATGGGTACATACTTTACAAGGGCTTAAATTGCTTCGTTATTATCATCAACTATTTTAGATGACTTTGTGTACCTGGGGATCATTAATAACAGACCAGAACGAAATATCTGCAGAAATATGCAAACGAATCATGGCTGCAAACAAGAGCTACTTCGGCCTTCTGAGATATTTTTGATCGAAACTGCTATCCCGAAACATAAAGGTACTGCTATACAAGACCCTACTAAGACCGGTACTAACATATGGGTCCGAAAGCTGGGTCTTGAGCAAAAAAGATAAGGATTGCCTGCTGGTCTTCGAACGAAAAATCCTCAGACGAATATTCGGTGCTGTGCTGGAAAATGGACGTTGGAGAACACGGTATAATCATGAGCTTTAGGGAATGTACGAGGAGCCGAATGTCATAAAGACCATAAAACTCGGCCGTTTACGCTGGGCCGGACACGTTGCACGTATGGACGACAACAGGGCTTCTTTGGTTGGATGGTGTGGAACAGGACTTAAAGACGATAGATGTGAAAAATTGGAGAACCCGGGCAAAGGATCGAGATGTCTGAAAGAAAATACTAGACCAGGCCAAGGTCCACTCGCGGCTGTAGAGCCTCAGATGATGATGATGATTTTAGGTAACCATACGAAAAACCTGATAATTAACGTTTGTTTTCTTTAATTTATGATTTGTTTTTCTTTGTCTAGACTCTAGATATAAAATTCAGAATCTAGTTTTCTAGGTCAACTAAATAGAAAGCTTTAATGAAATAAATATCTGAACAATTTTCTATAGGGACCCAAGTTGTCCTTTCCTCATATTTTTGGACAATGGATAATTATTTATTATCCAACATATAAATTCCCGTCACACTCAACCTTTCCCAATTATGGCAACGAATCCATAGCGCACACTCTACATGCAAATAGACTTCGAAATTAATCCGGAAGTAGGTAGGTATGCAACATATTGATGAAATAATTCGTGCTTCAAAGTTTTGACTGGTTCTTATTATGCTTATGTTAAATTCATTTATGTTGTTAAATTCAGGGAAGGGTAAAGCAGACAGCAAGAAGGGTAAAACAGCAAGCAAACAGGGATAAAGGTAAAGCATATGAAATAAATTAATATCCTTAAATTGATTTATAAAGACGACAGATGTTGGCAGATAAAATCAAGAATGATCAAACGTATTAATTTGACCTTTTCAGGGAAACCGCATAGAGAAGAATATTATGAATCCAAAATTTAAATGAATAACAGAGTATTTAGGACTCATGAAGACACCTGATACATTTCTTCTGTTAAGAAAGGAAAACCAGGAAGACACAACAAAGAGAGGGTTATTTACACAATGTATGTAAGAACGTGTTATTTACAGCAAGTATGAGACATACCATAAAGTAAGCTAACATTCCAGATAGTGTGACGACCCAAAGTGAGCAAACACAAAGAAGCAAGCGACAGACAGTATGCAGACTAGTGGAATTGAACAAGTGGCGTATCCTGTCTGTGACGGCCAGTTAGCGTCTGCGTACCTACTGACTTTCATCATATTGAAGCAAAATATCATGAAAGGACTAGATATGTAAATTACTTAAGCTAATATTGTCTGTAAAGAATTATCATAAATGTCGCGGATCCTCTGATATATCATTTATTTGCAAAGAGCATATGAATTTTCTCCTGACTGACTTCGAATGAATCAAAATTAAGCAAAATATCATGGAAACATTAGAAGCTTATAATCGTAATTCGTAACAAGAGAAACTAGTAATTGCCTTTTAAGGATATATGAATATTGATCACAAATATGTCGGTTGCTACCAAAATAAGTTTAGCAATTTAATCTATACTAATATTATAAAGCTGAAGAGTCTGTTTGTTTGAACGCGCTAATCTCGAGAACTACTGTTCAGATTTGAAAAATTCTTTCGGTGTTGGATAGCCCATTTATCGAGGAAGGCTATAGGCTACATATCATCGCGCTAAGACTAACAGAAGGGGAGCCACGCGGGTGAAACCGCGGAGCGCGGCTAGTATAATATATTTCCCAAGACTATAAAGCAATTTATGTTAACATCGCAGTAGTTATAATACTAATGTAATAAACCTAAATACATCATCTCGAAACTGGGCTTCAATCAAGTGGAAATAATTTTGATTGCAGTTACTTCGATTCAGGAAAATCGTTATTACATTTGGGTTTAGCTGCCAAATTATTATGCGTCGAATTTGAGCATCAACCCAATAAGTGTAGTGATTACATCAGGTTGCGTGTTAAAACAACTAGATTGGAATAGACGAGGCTTATACTAATATAGAATATAAATTTTCTTGTGCTTGCATGCTAAATTGTCTTTCATAATGAAGGTTTGAGTACCAATTATGATGGTATATTTTAACTTCAGATTTGCAGGATAGGTCGCCGATACCGTCAAGACTAGCAAAAGTAGCTCTATACGATAAGTACCTATACGATAGCTTGAAAGATTTCATGACTAAGATTTACTCAGCCCTAACTTATAAATTTTTGCTCCAGTTTTGTTATTAGAATCGTGAACCTCGCAACATCGTTCAAGGCAACGCTGAGAGAAACTAAAAACCTATTGCACTGCACACGTAATGCATCGACAGGAAGCACACACGTGCATTAAACACGCAATAAATGTATGAGCGAACCGAACTAAAGGGTATATGCTTATAATATGGATCATAAACAATACAAGATATAAATCCTATCCTTCTTGTTAGCTGGGTTGTGTAACAGCAGAAATTAGGAATTGATGTTACTAGCAAAATTGAAATAGTCCTACTGAACTTAGGTAATCCCATAGGTTTGTAAGAAAATATATTGCTAATAATTGCTATTTCTCACTTATACCAGGTAAACATTTACAAATATGTACATTAATGTTGGGTCGAAACCTTACTTAGCTAAGTGTCAAATCAAAATCAGAATCCAATTACTAAACACGCATAAGTGTTTAAGGATATAATGACATAATACGGAATTTAGAAAGTAGATAGACAAAATATAGCGAACTAGAATCTAATAGAACTATTATGAACATCAATCTATGCAAACTGAAATGTTTGTTTGTTTGCTTGCTTGGACGCTCTAATCTCAGGAACTACTGGTTTATATATTTCAATGTAAGATAGCCTATTTATTGAGGATTATAGGTTCAAAAAAAGCGGTGCAATTCACGTAAATCTGCGGGGCACAGCTTGTAATAAATATTTCTACTATGGACGCAATGCATTGTGAGGATACCTTCATCGCGGTCTATTACGACGGCGGGCCGGCTTCTATTACGGCAATTTGTATGATTCATATTTAATGCCCGAGTTCTGTTGCATACAATATGTTGCAAACTATATTTTTTAACACAGATGTTCCATGGAGAAGGTTCGATTGAATGCTCAACTGATAATATATTAGCTACAGCTATTGATAAAATTTATCTAAGCAGGAAATAGAAGTTACAAATTATGTAGTAGGAAAAGGTATGCAGCGCGTCTGTATTTAGCTTCCGAAGCTATCCCCCAATACTTATAGATGGCATCGTTTGTAATCATATCATAACATTTAACGAATTCCATACAAGATGGGACAAAACTGCAGTACCTCGAACAAAAAGGGGCAGTGTGTCGACAACTTTATAAAGTTACACTATAGTGCCATTGTCATTGATGGATCCATTAGTGACACCTACTTAAGATTCCTACCACCTATCCAAGCGTCAACGCTCTTAAAACGGCTAAAGTAATTAATATCCAATTATTCCGCTACATACCTACAACAATTATATAAAGAACTGCAATTGCTTCAACAACTGTGTTATGTTTTGGTACGCAAGGTGTGAAAGTCAGGACGCAAGATCCCAGCAGTTGCATATAACTCTGGTACCTTATGCAGCATATAAAGTGTTAAATGAAACTGACACCAGGAGTGTTAACAATTTCCTCGTTGTGGTGTGAGGGTAATTTTCCTAAATTCATTGTTGAGAGTTCGTCGCCGTGTGAATCATGCATGTGGGTAGAAATGTACGGGTCATATTGGTCTGAACGATCAAAAAACGAGTCATGTTCATAGAGCCATAACTTCTGTGTAATAAATTAGCAACAAACACATTAGTTTGAGATTTCAATAAAATAGTAATAGTAAAATAATAATGATAGTTGACTGTCGTATTAACACGTTAGCTGCGAAACAGGGCTTGAAACACCCTGTCCGTGTCTCGTCGTTATAGCGGTAGGAAAAAACTTAAACTTCTCTGTCGTGCGGGAGGCATAACTTCCATCTGGTTCAGTGTAGGAAAGTGATATCTATATATCTGAGATGTGCTATTGATTCCTAGTTCAATGGTATACCAACCTTAATACCGGGTTTCTTAGACCTCGTGCCGCACTGAAAAAATAAAAATTCTAACACAGTGCGGAACGAGGTTGCGAACACCTCGTACCACCACGCACCTCGTACCGCACCCTAAGCTAGCTTCACGCGGTTAGTGTTGTGTAACGCATTCGAGACTATTTGTGGAACAACTTATTGAAGCTTTTACAAAGAAGGACTTGAATGTGGATATAGGTAATTTTCAAACATCCTAATTACTCGTTATAATAAATATCGTTAATAGAATCGTGAATGTGACATGTTGAGTAACTTTCTTCAAATAGGTTGATAATCATGATTACTATTAGTGTGTTTGTTCATTGAATCAACTATTATTGTTTGGCCTGTTTTAATGAAAAACATCCATAAGTTTGATAAATAAATACAATTAAATAAAATCGATATTTCTTTTCCCATCACTAAATTATATGAAAAACTGCTATTGTTCAGTGCGGTATGGGGTACATCAGACCCCACATTTTATTTTACCTCTAGAATCTAAACTAACTAATCTAACCACGGGCGACGCTAGATTTAGGTTAAGGAACTCATTGTTAATAATAATCACGACAAAAGCCGCACACTTTGTCTTATTTGGCGCCAAAAAAACGATTTTGGTCTCCTACGGGCGGTGGGGTTTAATATGCCTCGTGCCGCCACAATATCTGGTATAGGACAAGGTTTAAAACGACCCGTAACGCAGTAATGGAAAGTACAGATATTTCTGTGCCGCAGTGAACGTGTTAAAAGACGTTGTTCATCTTAAATAATATGGTATTCCTTTAGTTAGGATAGGTATATACCTTGGATCTTCGCTCAAAAAATGAGACTAAAATTAATTTCAATATGATAACACAGACACAAAAAACTGAAAATTCGGGGAAATAAAACAAAAAAATCTTTGCCCTATCAAGTCAAACCAATGATGACAAAACCCGCAGTTCATGCTGGACATTTATCAGGATTAACCTCGCTTGACTTGCTCTAAGTGCTTCATTCTCATTCAATATAAAAGTTACATAAATTCCACACAGTGGTCACCTATTTGTTTCGACTTACTATTGTAAGGTTTCATGTCTTTCGCTAAATGTCGCGTCGTGGATAGCACGATAAGGTCATCGGGGTACAATTAAAGGCATTCTCTATGTAGAGTATTACGATTATTTTTATAAATATGAGCTTTTCTAAATACAAAGCTATATTGGGCTAAATAATAATAAATGTAAAATACATTTCGTATTACAAATTATGAAAGATCTAATAGCTAAACATCAAAACAGGACAGTGTGAAAGTCGGAAGAAGAGCCTTATTTACATCGAGTTCATAGTGACTTCTGAAACATTGAATGAAAACTATCCTTCGGTCGCCTGACTCACATTTATAAATGGCAAACGCTATTCATCTAGCTATGGCCTTGATTTGTTTTAACGAGTTTGTGGACAATACCATGGCTGTAGCTCGCTATAAACAATGTGTGACGCAACAGTTCAATGAGTTTTGTCTGCTTAGATGAGAACAATTATTAACAGGTATTATTTCTCGGGATTTTGAACCTTGATAGCTTATGTGTATAAAAGTATTTATAATGTGGTGTGATCAGTCCCGTCTTCGAACCCATTATCAACGTGTACCTACGGATAACTTTTTAACCGACTTTAAAAAAAGGAGGAGGTTATCAATTCGGCCGGTATGTTTTTTTTTTATGTATGTACACCGATTACTCCGAGGTTTCTGAACCGATTTACGTGATTATTTTTTTGTTCGATGCGGGATGGTGTCGAATTGGTCCCATAAAAATTTTATTCGGATAGGCCCAGTAGTTTTTATTTTATGAGCATTTTTGTCTGTATTTGTAAATGTTGCAAGTGCAAGTTTGAGGTCGGTTGTTTTTAACGCATTTATCACTTGTGACTTTTAGATTAGTTTAAATATAATTAGGTTCGGCAAAAGTCTATACTATAGCCAAAGATATTATTGAAAATACTTATTGTGAAACTGGTATTAAATTGGTAGGTATAAAAACAAAACATTAGACACAGTGAAGTAGCAAAGAATAGATACCTATTCAATGCAAAATATTTCACCCTATCAAAGTTCAACATAACCATTACACCAAAATAAACCAGTCAATGACAGGAACAGGAAAAACAAACCACCAGTGTTGCCCACAACACAACAAAGCGAAACAACTACAACATCTCACGTATTTTATACTTTAAAGTGAAAACAAAACAATTTATCATAAAATTAATTATTTATACATAACTCGACGTAGTTTCTAATTTAATATATACTCACATATCTGAAGTGGAATATCTTCCACGAACCATTGTAACAAACGTGCAAATAAATAGAGTCACACACTATTTAATTCACCACATTAATATAATAAAGATAACACTCGTGTTTTCGCACAAAATATCGCACTCACTCATAAAATCCCTATGCAAACTTGGCAGTCTACGGTACAACTACGATTCGACACAAAATTAAAAATAGAAATCCAGCTGGCCAAACAGAATGCGCGGCTAGAAAAATTGTTCCGACAAGGATTTCGTTGACTAAGCGTGAATGAAAAAATCGCGAGGATAGAAATCGGTTCGTTCGTTGCGTTCGTTTTGTTTGGCTGCGTTCGTTGGGATGTCGTATCCCCGAGCGCGTGCGCAGTCCGTGCGCTCCGGCGTCACGCTGCTGGTACCAAATTGGCGCGGGCGTGCTCACGTCATCGCAGCCGCGAACAAAGTGATAACAAAAAGTTTCAATTGATACTACGCAACTACGCGGCCGGCACCGGCCGCGGCGGAAACATCGCTATCTGCAGATCCTCCCGCTGCTTGGAAGGCTGCCAACGACGCCGGCCCTAACTACCGCCTTTGACGCGACGCGCAACAAGGTCGCTGCGAAAGCTCGCTGTGCGAAACGTAAACATTCTCAGCATTCGCTGATTGCTGAAAAATTTACATTCGAGACTAATTCATAGTGTCAAGGATACTATGCATGTATTTATATCATTTGAATACCTTAATTTTAAACGACCCTTTCACGATTCGAATCACGGGTACAAGACAGATACAAAGATATATATATATATAAAAGAAAATAATAATTTTGAGCATAAACAAGATAGACTGTAGGTACTAAGTATACCCACTATACAATAGTTGAAACCGTGATGATATAGATTGCAAAACTATTACATTTAAAAGCTATATTAGCTTGAATTGAATTGCCTGTTTACATCATGTGTTATGAATATCATCCAATATTATAAATCATTACATCATAATCGGTACGTAACACTTTCGCGGTGTAAATATAACAGATCATACCGGCCACTGGCCAGAACCTTCTGCACGTGGCTACGAATGATATCGTATTGTTACTTACACGGTACACCCACTGTTTGTAATCAAATAAAAGTTTTTGTGTCGAAGTCAGGTGTATTCCAGTACAGCTCCGTTTATTGCGAGGTCAGCTAATGAGTGTTATATCTGACCTGATATACTTATTGCTCGGTATACAACAGATCTTTTTGAAAGATTTTCGGGACGACAAAAAATAAATAGAACAGAAAAAAGTATCAGAGCTTTTCCCTTTTTTAGAGTCCTTCAAACGCTAAATAAAGCGATATGATTGTTTCTTTACAGACACATCCCTCGCTACGCATCCTCGCACATCTCTGGTGGAAAAGCAGCCTTAAACTGCATACTATCGTTGTTATGAAAGTTCTTTTGTTTCAGCAGTCGCATATCTCAACAAACAGCAAAACCAACTCACCTATTTTGCAGATCAGACGGTTTGGCCATGGTGAACTCCTTGGCGTGCACGTTCAGCTTGTTGGAGGGCGTCGTCGGCGTGGTGGCCGTCGAGCCCGTGGTGGAGCCGCTGGTCACCGCCACGGCGTCTGTGCGTACACCTGGCGGTCAACGGCGGTCGTCAAGAGAAGAGGCGATAGGACAGGCGAAATGTGCCGGAAATCGTGGTCTGATATGTAATGAGTGGAAAGTGTCGGTCTGTGATTATAGATTGTGCTCTATAGAAAGTGCGGCGTACCTTTGTCCCAGTTTAGGTTCAGTTAGTTATGTGGCTTGATGGTGTTCGAGTTTATTGTTAGTAGTAATGGTGAACACATTATTATTTCAATTGAAATGCAGTCATGTGATGAACAATGTCAAGTTTAATAATGAATAGAAAGAAGAAAAAGACAGCAAGATATGTACTACTACCATTACGACAAGTATTTCATGCAAGGACATGCAATTTTTATAACGTTCTTGAAGAACATTAACCGATTATTTAAATACATTTTAAAACATATAAATAAATTTCAATATACTTTTAATTTAATACCTATTATCACCTTGTTTTAATTCCTTCACCTTTATTACTGTCAGTACTTATTACGCTCCGGTCTAGACTATCATGTCCAATTAATACTACTTTCACTAAATTTATTACTTATTACCTACTTTTCAAGCTCATATTCGCACGGTATGGAAATGCTGGCTTAGAAACGACATTAGTTATAACGAATCATACAATAAGCTTTTTATATCATTCATTAAATAATATCATTCATAATCATTCAATCTTCATTTAATAATATCATTTTTTAACAATGGAAATCCGATGGACATTTGTACGCAATCATATAAACAACTCTATATGGCTCTATCATAGAAATCTAAATAACAGTGTCTTGTTATTTAGATTTCTATGGGCTCTATACTATTAAATAGAGCTATATCTTTACTACCTATATATTATATCAACGAAACTCTATTTATTTTAAAGCTATACTAGAAGTTAGATAATCATCTCATATATGTATTTAATTAAAAAATAATAAACCAGATAAATAACTCAAAGTTTCTTTAATTAGGCTTCACTCTCTAGCACTTAGAAGACATCGAATGGACAGCACTTAAACTATGTAGAAACCGCATATATAAATGACTTATTTAGAAAATATGCACAACTCTAATTTACTGCAATCTAGAATATTCTCAAATAAGATTCGGATTAACTAGCTCTTAGCCGTGCGTGTGCAGGCGTCTCGGTCAAATGCACAACTTTCTTATAGATTTACAGCTAACTATTGCTAGAGAATGATAACCAAAATCTATTTTCTTAGCCCGTGATGAAAACGGGTCTGTTTATTTTTTTAATTAAAAAATGTTATACCTTTTTAAAATGTAGAGCGCTAGAGCGATTTCTCGCTTGAAGATTTCTTATAGTATGGAATGAAAATTTGGTTATGTTTTCTGACTTATATGTCAGAATTTAGATCATTGAGGTTATCTTTAAGATTCTTCAACAAATTGACAAGAACGTTTTTCATTTACATTTCGTAATAGAATTAAATTTGTGAAACTAGTTTTTTAGATTACGAATGAGAAATATCTATAGGTAGTTTCCATACACTAAAATGTGGGCTACAAGTTATTGTTTCCATTATTTATCGTCCTTTTCTAATTTTTATTTCCATATTTCTACACCGCCTAGATGCTCGAGGAACATCCAGCTAAGATCTGGCAAATCATATGTTTACAAACCGGTCGCATCTGCAGTTTCTGTAATGGGGGGAACTTCCGGCTGGGGGGAAACCGACGTGACAGTCACGGGGGACACTTGGCTCACCGGGCTAGGCACAGGCACCGCTTGTTTCACAATAACCCTCGACATTATCCACAATTCACATTGAAACTATCGGGCGTCACAAATGTCGCCCGCCGCAACAAACATCAGACTGTCGACTCGTTCCAAATATGAAGTTTTGTTTATTTTTAATTTTGGCGCCAATTGCTCGTGGTGACGCTCATCAGCCAGCATTTCCTATACCGTTTATCGATACATGGGATCGCGAATATCGATTTGTTGTGAATACTTCAATATTATATAGGTAGCTAATTTTAACAGTAATTTTCTAGTTATACCTACTAAATAGCATACAAAACATCAGTGGGAGAATATAGAATAAGATTTTTGTAGTGGAACTTCTTTAGGCGCGTTGAGAGTGTCATGGCAATACCGTCACGTCATGAAATAAGGCGACGATTTTGAATCTTGCCAAAGTAGTTTCACTTCTGATACGTGAGCTCGGCTTATGTGACACGTTCTTTTTTTAGTTACCTGGTGGTCTATAGATTTCCAGAGTAGGTTTTCCTTTTGCGTTTGTTAAGATCATGCTCCGCCGTTTCCCATTATTCGGAAACTGTGGAAAGAAAATTGTTTTTATTGAATATCGATTTCTGAATATAATTTAAAAGAAAAAAAATACCGCCCAACGATTCGTCTTGTGTATTACTTACTATAAGTATTAATTACATTAAGAATATAAGAGCAACCTGAGTAGCAATTTTGTATGTGTCACAATTATAAAAAAAAAATACTTATTTTCTTAACTAGGTATAACATGGAAATAACAATTACTATATTAATGAATTCAATAAAAGATAATACAAAACATTAGATCGCTATAATTGGGCCATCTGTAAAAGTGAATTAAATTTCCCGCCAACATTAAATCTTGATGAACTGTCACGATTTATTTCTAAGCTATGCACAAGACTACGCATATCTAACATCATCGACGAATATAAAACAGAAATGAGTAAGTTCAACCAAAATATTTACTCTGTAATTCGTGTGTATTTCGTATAAAAATTAGTAACATCAGCAGATGCAAGTGACTCAAAACTTTATGATAGAGTGTAGAGTCATCTCTACATCATACATGCTTATCTAAACCTATAAAATAACTACTTATTACTCCAACAATATTTACTTTCTATTAGTTTTACATTAATTATAACATTCATTTAAACAATCATTGAAAGCTCCTCTATTATGTTTATGCCAAGTATGATGCTAAGTATTATCTATCTTCTATCTACTTATCGAGGTACCTAATATGCATACTGATACTTAATATTATAATATGTATATGTGAAAAACATTTTAATCCTGACAAATTTATTCGCAAAGCAACAAGACAATTAAATACGAAGGCCCTGTTATCCCAATACATATTGACCTACAGATTTATCTTATTAATTTGGTCAAATATTTCATAACGACAGAGGCCATCGAGTCTTGTAAATGGGACGTAGGCGTAGAATTGTGCAGTATCATATCACCCACGTCTAGATTACAATGCCAATAGACATTTGAATATTCTATGACCTAACTTTTACTTTTCGTGATTTCGTCTTGTTTAATTAGGTATTAATTAACTTGATTTTTAGAAGTTCTATTCGTTAGGAGTTTTGCGTTGAATTCCGATTCACGGATGGAAAATAACCACAAAATAACCGATTTCGGAAAATCGAGCATAAAGTGCATTTATTCCGGTTATAATCTATAGAAATCGAATTATGTCAATCTGTGTCAATCAATAAATTATAAACGAAAAATAATTTATTAGTAATATCATCTAAGGTAATATCATTATAATTCGTAATTGAAAATAATTTTAAATTGATATTTACCTGGTTATGATGCATATTGTGATGCGATTGTGGCCGTACGAAACTCCGCTCTCGCATGATAACTCCCGGGGAGGCGAAATCCTGCACCCGGTAGCTCCTCTGCAGCTCTCCGCCAACACCCATTTGTGTCTGCATTTTTAATCCTGGCAGAATGCCGCTAATCCTTTGCCTCAATTCTTGGCGCGTATTTTCAAATTTACGCGCGAAATGGACGGTTTACACTCTTTGGTAGTTACAGATAAGATATTTTTTTAATAAGAACCACGCATTTTTTTATTATTTTTTTGTTTTAAATAGATTAATTTAAATAAATACACTAGATGAATGACTAGTATTATAGTTACAATGTCGTAATTTTAAGGTTAATAATTTATGCAATACTTATTTACACTCTGTAAACACTTACTAGTATGTAATATACAGATTAAAAATGCGGATTAGTTTAACCTTTTTTAAAGATTATAGAAAAAAATATTTAAGAGACGTGACGTCACGTTAGAGATCTTTTCTCCTTAAAAATAAAACCCCTCCTGTGGCCACAAAGGGGGGTTTGTTCGAGAAATTTCGTTTTAACGATTTTTAAGAGCGGTGCAGGATAACTTGGTGCCTGACAGTCACAGAGCGATATATTTCGAGGGGCAAAGTCCAAGAGGTACAACGCCTGTCTCGAATCGTTTCGTTATAAGGGATCTTCGATACCCCTGATCTGAAACAAACAAAAGAACTTTAAAAATGTACTATGACCCCTTAAATTGCCGACGAATCATTATTTTGGCATATAAATTACGTATTTTATGTATTTTCACAGCCGAGCAACTTGGTAATGACAGTGGCTCGTAATGATACCTCTCGACTCTCGTGGTCGAACTTACATAACAACAAAAGCACGAAAAAAGCGGCCATCTAATAGTTGTTTTTGTCCCACACCGTAGAGCCAGTCGCGAGTTACTGTTATGTAGTGATGAGTCAGAATATTACTGGCATTTTTATATTCCTTCAGGAATAAATTTCTATAAAGTCCGCACAATTCTATACTAAGACCAATAATTATTATTAGTGGAACATTAAGTTGTAACAAGTCAGTCATACATTTTAGAGGTATGGAATAAAGAGAAAATCTAAATTAAATATACAAGTACTAATATAATTAGGCTATGTCTGCAGTTTTGTTTAAAAGTAAGCGTATGAACTATTCCAGCCCATAATAATATAAATCTCTGTGCCAAATTCCATCCAGATTCATTTAAGCGTACATACTGACCTAATTGAATTACCTACATCCTTCCATTCATTTAGACTTTCTGATTAGGTATCTATTTTTAAAGGTATGTACTTACTTCTAATATAGAACTCAGTTCTGGAGGATCAAGTGATATTTCTGATCAAATAATTGGAATCCTTTCTCTATTTTATAAAAGAGCAATCGAATTTATCCTTTTTACGTGTCTAAAGGGACACCCGACGAAAAAGTCAATAGATCTGTTACTTAATGTCTATGACTCTATTGATTTTTTCTTTAAAAATTATTTTAGCCACCTCCAGTAATAAATAAAATATAGTTTACCGCTCTCTCGTTGTGCGGGTCTGTCGCTCACTGCACTCGAGACTCGTTCACTTTACTCGTATTGGTTCACTGGAACGAAAGATTTCTTTAGTATAGAGCACAAATTACAGTTGTAATTAATTATATTACAATATTCACGGAAGCCAATGCTTCTAGTTTTTCTATTAATTTTTTGTTTGTGGGACTCTACTTCGAATGTTGACTTTTCATATTATTTGTATTCAGCAAGATTTTTGTCGATTATTTATAACTCTAAATAAACTCTAAATTATGCATCATCGAAAAAAAACTCTATATTCAAACGGTAGTGTAAATATATAACATATGAACATGTATAAAATGCACTTATTCCGCCTTATTGTTATGAGATGAAAATCATTGGAATAAAAAGAAAACAAATTTTTAATTTGTCATTAACTTTTAACATTAACTTAATAAAATTGATCAATGACCCTAAAGCAAGGATAATCCTGTATTATTTAAGTCGAATACAAAACTAAAAAAATACAAATTACTTAAACAATATATGTAATCTGTTTGAATTCGTGTCACTTTGAGTTGCATTAATTATAGTCGAGCCAATTTAATAGGCAACATTTGACGTCTATCAATTTTATCTTCGAAGAGAGGTAACCTGCTTAAAAACATCGATTATAGTGTATTAATCGATACGGATTTGAAACATTTGTCAATCGAATTTATTAATTTATGATGATTTTTATTCACAAGTAATCAATGCATTCGATTCTAGATGTCAGATTTCGATTTTTAAAGTAACGTCTCTAGTATTTAAAAAGAAAAAAGGTTTATTGACACAAAATTGTAGCGACGTCAGTTCTTCAATTCAGAAATTGTTTATTATGTTTAGGATGGTTTATCAGTAAAATGAAATCTTAAAACAAGTGATAACTGCGTTAAAAACAACCGACTTCAAACTTGCACTTGCAAAATTTACAAATACCTACAGACAAAAATGCTCATAAAATAAAAACTACTGGGCCTATCCGAATAAAATTTTTATGGGACCAATTCGACACCATCCCGCATCGAACAAAAAAAGAAACACGTAAATCAGTTCAGAAACCTCGGAGTAATCGGTGTACATACATAAAAAAAAAAAAAAAAAATATACCGGCCGAATTGATAACCTCCTCCTTTTTTTTGAAGTCGGTTAATTACTTATATCGGTCATTATTATTATAAATATGTAATCGTAATTAAAAAAAGTTAAGCAAATGTGCAGTTCTAACAAAACGAAATATCATGTTATTGTATGTCGTCGTTACTAGGTTACGTTGTTGAATTTTGTTGAACTGTCAAATGTTGCCTATTAAAATGGCTCTACTATAATTATACGTATGCATGGAATCTTGCATGGAATATTTTAAATATGGCACAAATGAGTGCAAAGTAAAAGTGCATAACTGATTTTAGGCAAATTTACGTCAATGTCAATGAATTAGATGCAATCATAGGGTGTATTCAGAAAGAAAGCTTGAAACTTATAAGCGCTTATCGGTGCTTGTCAAGAAGCTTATAGTGCTTGTCAATGCTGGTTTTGACAAGCTTGTCAATGCTGGTTTTGACAAGCTGGTTTGAGCATTGACAAGCGCCGATAAGCGCTTATAAGTTTCAAGCTTTCTTTCTGAATACGCCCTTATCTTATATATGATAAAAATTATAAATTACTAATTGCTTTAAATATGTCAGATCTCTTCATTATTTTAAATGTCGTTTTTTCATGTGAGAATTTAATTTAACGTGTAACTTCAAAAAATTGTAAACTTGTTGTAAAAGAAACAATAATAAAACAATGTATCAGTAATAGTGGTGTGTTCGACATGCTCTCAAAATCAAAACAATTATTTTCAAATCTATAATATAAAAATGAATCCCATAATGTGTTGGTAAGCGCATAACTTGAGAACGGCTGAACCGATTTCGTTATGTAGAGAAAACGTAAATATGTACCACGGGCGGAGCCGGGGCGGACTGCTAGTTGGAAATAAAAATTAAACATAATAAAATCATTTTCTTGAAAAAATACTTGAGATTTATATTTTTTGATGGACCATTGTAACGATTGTAAATATTTCTCAGCTTAGATTACAAAATAAAAGGCAGATGGAGCATAACAATTTTCCATCGTCCATGTCGCAAATACAAAATCAAATTTCACAGTATGAAGGTAGAGCATAGAGCATTTACGATAAACTGACAGTCGACTTTCGAAATTTAAAATTACAATTTTTTTTCTTAAAGTTCTCCAAATATCAGTCATTCTCAATCACAGTTCTCAATGGACCGAAGAGACTTCGACTAGAAAATGCAGTAGGCGTTGCCGTATGACATCACCATGTTTACCGTGCACGTCTGACACAAGTACACGTAACATGCGACTTTTTGCACACAAAAATAACCTTTACGGCTAACGATAGTAGTCACAAAGTCATGTAAAAATATATTAATGTACCGTGAACATGTTCGCAGTATTATATGCCGTATGTCTCAAGGATAAAGGCTAGTTTACAACGATACTAGGAGGAATGAAAACCATCTGTGTACATACAAATACCGAGGTTCTAGGTCAGTGGGCACGCTTTGTTTTTCATCATCAATTAAAAATTAAAAATAGAGGAGAATTTAACTATCATCCCATCGTCCTGATTTCTATAGAAGTACCCTTCAAGTAGGTACCTATTACATATCGTGTACAAAAAAAAATGAAAACAGATGAAGAAAAAAATTATGATGTCACAGAGAGCGATATATCTTACACGTTCCATTGATTGGTGTTCCATTGATTGGTTCCACAGGTTACCAAAAAATAAAATTACATTACTTTTTGGTTCGTATAAATTTCGATTTTTATCTATATCATTAATTTACAAAGCATGTAAGTATATTCTTATCAAAAACACTCATCACATATTCAGAATCTCTATCAAATCGTCTGTTTGCTTTACTGACCCAAAATTCATTTTTGTTTTCATTTTTATCTTATCAATCATTCCAATTCACGTATGAATTTTTATGAGCTGAGATTATACACTGGTAGAGGTAATTATGTCAGTGAAATAAATTTTAAATTAGCTATATTATGTGTCAGTAATTCATAAAATAAAAAGCAATTTGAGACGATAACGATAACTGCTACATTCTACATAAATGTTACACTTTTCAGTGATGTTAACTCTCACTAATGTGCTTCTTTCCTTGTCCAATAGCTTGAGAGTGAGAAGGATAGACTAATTAATGCTAATGACTTTTATTTTACAAGCATTTTTTAGCACGAAAACTATCGCTATGACAATTTGAAAAGCGCCCGCCCTTGCCGTGCGTAAAAAAAATCATTCGTTTTCAGTAGAAAATTCCTTTGAAACCTGTAGGTATATTATCTGTTTGAATGTATAAATTTAGTTTTGATAGTCAAATTTTTAAGTATTGTAATGAGGTCTACCTACTCATAGTTTGTAACTTATAGTACCTGATACCTATTCGTTTTAATATGATCGGAAAATTTCAAGGCTACTTGTGTTATCTAAGTGAGGTTTAATTTATTTTATTACAATTTACAGATACAGTGCTAGTTGCTTTTGAATAAATTATTCAACTTGTAGCGGTTTTGCTATTTTCTGAATGACCTAGGTAACAATACACATTAAAGATGTGAAATGTGAATATAATTTTATAGTTTGAATGCAAGTTTAATTAAGGTACCTACCTACTTAATCGAATCGTTTTGAAATAAAGTAAAAAAACCAAATAAATAAAAAATACAATGTAGATTGTAGTTGCATTATTATAATATTTATCCATTTTAATTAATATTTGGTCTGCTGAAATTTCGTTATAAATATATATAGGTAGGTACATATTAAATAATATAAAGAATTATAAAACAACTAAGTATTAAATCACATCTGCCAAAATTTAAACCAAAATAAATAAAGAGGTGCAAACTTAAATCTCAGGCAAGGATTACCAAACACGGTGAGTCAGAAACTCGTTTTGCAAAAAAAACTTAAGGATATCGAAAGTGTAATAAATTACGTGAATAAGATTTGGTTTTGGAGTCAAGTTAATTGAGTAGTTATTTAACAAAAGGTAGTAAGTAGTTATTTGACCATTTTATATGTTTTGATCATAATTTGGAGACAAAAAGTCATCTCAAAAATAGATAGGTAAGTTCAGAAAAGTTACAATTTAGGTCAATATAAAATAAATAAATAAATTAATTAATATATCGCGGTAGAGTAGAGCATGGTAGAGCCAAAGAGAATTATACTTTTTAAATATATTATAGGTATGTACTTATCTTTTTTTTTCAAGAGGCAAAGGTTTTTGGTGAATGAAGGTATCATGGCGCTATACATGATTGATATTTATTTATATGTTAAAATTTAAAATTTTCAAATAATTTAACTATTTACGGAGGAAATTGTTTAACTATAGGATATTTTTTGGTATTCTTATTTAATTTTATTATAATAGCACAGTATTACAATTGATAATAGTTTTTAACGTAACAGCATAAAAATGTGATGTTAATATAGAGTAGTATAGAGTCCTGAATATTATAGAGGCCCGAATATCATAACTATAGACTCTTATTGCTATAACTTGCCTAAAACTGATTGTAAAATAAGAATGACCTTGACTACCAACCAATATAACGCGAAAATGAAATGCATTTGAGCAACTTATTTGTTTATTGTCTGGATCCTTGTGAGGCATATATTAGCACATTATGAAATAGTTATGACAGGTGCAACGCGCGTCATGGCCGCGCATGCTTCGCGCCCAATGACTAAGGAATCCTATGGACAGGGCATATTGTTCTATACAAACAACTGATTATACAAATATCATGCATTTCGATACCGAAATAATAAAACTAATACTGTCTCTTTCTAACTAATGAATATTCTGATATGTGAAAAAATATGGCTATACGTCAGTCAGTGCTAATTCTATACCGCTTGACATTTGAAGTTAGCTCAAATACCTACTGTGGCCGGTCGCCATTTTATGTTCTCGTTATTACGATGTACATGTTCTGTCATTGCTCCGTAGTAAACATTGAAAAATATTGAATATTTTTGTGATTGTGACAAACATTTGTGTCTAAAACATATAGAGTGGTCAAGAACAAATAGTGGCATAATGCCAAAGCGCAGTATTGTGGGATGTGGCTCCGAAAAGAATGAAAACCAGAAAAGTTTGTCTTTGCACCGGTATGTATACGTTTTGACTGAAATATTAGTTATTTCTTTGCTGATTTAGTTATTTTCATGTATATTGAATTGAGGAGTATTCACAGACTATGTTCAGTGCAAAATTGTTACCAAATATAGCTTTATTTTGTATATTTTCGTTCTAGTAAAATAATGAATTTGGGTACTAGTGATGGCTTATAATATCGACATTAGCAAAATGTTCGATGAAGACGTGCGTCTCCCAAGGCTGTGTCATTAATCTTAAGAATAGTTGCTTTGGTGAATACACTTCCAAATTAACAAATTAATTTTGCCAAGAGCAAGGAGCAAGGAAAAATAAAACACTTAAATTTACCTAATATGAATTTTAACTTAAGTAAGATTAGTCGCTTTTATAGTACTTTAAAAATGTATTTATAAATAAGTCAGGTCAGGACTAAAATTATAATAACCTAAAAATTCATTTTTTATAGGTTACCAAGAAGTGAAAATAGAAAAGGAAAATGGTTAGAAGCAATTGAAACTGAAAATATCAAGCCAAATGTAAAGGATATATCATAGTATGTTCCCTACATTTCCCCGAAAGTGCTTTCAATAGAACAATGGATGTGATTAGTCTGCACGATGATGCTATACCAGTATGTTTGCCGCTGCATTCACACAGGGTGAGGTTTTTATCTGTAGACACGTGATGTCTTCCAATTTACTTTTGGTCTTTTTATTTAGATTTAGGGCTGTCATTTATATTCTAACGTTTCTCCTATTTTGAAGAGGGCCTGTGAACAAACTGAGATGGTTTTATATGATTTTTTGAGTACAAACTTGGGTGATATTTGGTTGTTGAAATGTTATTGACTGAGGGAAAGTGAAATTTACTTTAAATACATGGGGTGTTTTAATTTATTTTTCTATTCTTTATAAATTTATATTTATAAAGCATTTGAATGCCATAAAATAAAACCAAAAATATAAATTTAAATTCCGCTATTGCAAGCCCTAATGTTAATATTAATTTCAAACCGTCGCGTCAGCATTGCCCTTTTAATTAAAATGTATTGCATGTTAGTTAAAATGTAAAGTGAACAATGTTAGTTAATGTAAACTGTGACATTTCATTTCCAGGTACCGGTTGAGCCTCAAATCCCGAACTCAAAAATGAACAGAGTGAATCCGAGTGCATCACAGGCTGCACGAAATAGTTTAGTTCTTTATTTTTCTCTGTTATTAAGTAATTATTGTTTTTTTTTCTATTACCTACTGTATATTGTGTTGTTCATCGTAATAAAAAACTATTATATACCTATATTAGTATTTATTTTGTATCATTATATTACATTCCTCAAAACTGAAATTAGTTCAGCTAAAAGGTAACAAACAGCACATTCAATGACTGGGTGGTACGAAGTTCACCGGGACCGCTAGTAATTTAAGTTTTATTAAATTACTATTATTAATCGAATACTAAATTATTCTGTTTTTCCGGAGCATGCGCCATCCCGCATGGCTGTAATACCATAGCAGCAAAATGCATACAACAGATTTTATACCGCATTCCTGTACCACATTTGCTCTTTACTGGCATGCTTCCGTTAATACTACATTCCAATAATATCTGATTTCAAAAACACCAGTCAAACAAAACAAAATATCCAATAAACCAGTTGGTCAATTTAGCAGATAACTTAAATGCCAAATTGTAAGTCTACCGTAATCCTTATATCCAAGTCAAAATTGAACTGGATTTATTAAATTATACAGGGTTAGCTATCTTGTCCTGCGAGGTTGCTGGTGTTTTACAAGTAACCCTGTTTAGGTGTTACCGTCACGAGCACTCATCGTCATACTTCATTCTCATTATTTTTCTCCATCGCGCCAAAAGAAGTATAACTTCAAAAAATATGTATATATAAATACTAGCGGTCCGCCCCGGCTTCGCCCGTGGTACATTTTTACGTTTTCTCTCCATAAGAACCATCCTCGTACTTCAAGAAATGTAATAAAAAAAGAATTAACGAAATCGGTTCAGTTGTTCTCGAGTTATGCGCTTACCAACACAATTTGCGATTCATTTTTATATTATAGATTATTTTTATATCGATAAACATATTAATGTTTATCGATATATTCTCGGCACTAAACACCGCCATGTTTTGTTCCATTCAATATGGCGCCGGCCACACTTTTTTTGTAGGTATGTCACTTCCATGTGATTCCTTATTCATTGTTCGCGCCTTTTTCGATTCCCGCGCCAGCCTACGCAACGCCGCCATTTTTAATTTATTGAATTATTGGCTATAATTGTAATTATTAGTGCATACAATTAGTAATCGGAAATAAATTCATGTTACATACTTGTTGTTTATGAAGTCAATATCAATAATATTTGAAATATGATAGGTATACATACCTATTATAATAGGTGGTATAATTTTTCAAACGTTGTGGTTCCTACCTTGTTCCAGTAGTCATTTTTAAAGGAAATAAAACTGTGTAACTACTAAACATCTTGATATGATGAATGATGAAATAGTTACTACTTATTTTACTCTTTCTAAAAAGTTAGAAACAGTCGTTCACATTTCTCTTCAAATAATGGTTTTTCAGCAATTTATCTATTTTATTTACCAAACGGCAAACTTTTACAGCAATATATTTACCTATCTAACAGTTTCAAAAGGCCATTATCGCAGTTACCTAGAACTCTCGTAAATTCCACCCAATCTTTAGCTAGTTAATCTAACTTTATATAATATAACCTTATAAATCGCAAATTTAACTAAATAGTACCTACGTCGTATAAATACAATGTAAAATGCAATCGTGAAAGCAATGAGAACGGATGATCATAGTAATTTAGCCGGTTCGGGGGTGAGTGACCTCACTCAATGGAGTGTTGCGAACCGCTCACCGTCCAACATTGTTCAACAGCTAGTTCTCTGAGGAACGTGGTTTAACAGTGTTTTAATGTTATCTAGATTTATTTATGCCTATTTTTATATACATGTATATTAGGTGAATTCATAATATTTTTTGGCGGGTGGAATGATATAAAATTACATAGGTGCATATGGTAGAGCAAAAAAATAAGAATATTATTATTTTATTTCTACTTATACTGAAAATAAAATATGTTTTCACATTTGCACTGCCAAAATTTGTGTTAAATTACGAACATTGTATTATAATGTAAAACGGTGTTTTCAACTCTCTACTAACTCTATGTTTCTGCTTTTAGTGAATTTGTTATGTCTATAAATAATTAAAGCCTGTGACAAGTTCATTACAACCAACTATTTAATCATATACGCTATGATACTAATAAAAACAAATTATTACTTTTAAATTGCAAACATATAATATGTAGTTAAGTAGGTAGGTATAGAGTTCCCCCCAACGGTCCAGGCCTTGTCGCGGCGGAGGGGCTCAGTAGCTCAGAGTTATGGCCCTCTGAGTGAAGCGAAATTGGACCAGCGAGGGGCTGAACGGCTGGTCTAGAGTCGGGGAGATTCGACCGGCCCGACGGCCAGGGCTAGATGTGGCCCAGCGGCCGCTGTGTGCGGCGTGGAATGGCGACCAGAGGTCGTGGCTTGGCGGACCCCGTGTCCCCTAGGCAAAGGTGGCGCTGAACGGCAGTCGGGGTTGCGAGGCCTCGACTGACCCGACGGCAGAGGTCCTGTTTGTGGACCAGAGAGGAGCCGGCTTTTATGCGGCGGT
The DNA here is from genome assembly GCF_905220415.1 of Colias croceus. Classification (NCBI taxonomy): domain Eukaryota; kingdom Metazoa; phylum Arthropoda; class Insecta; order Lepidoptera; family Pieridae; genus Colias; species Colias croceus. Next base: position 9,390,478 of record NC_059548.1, on the reverse strand, counting down.
GGATGGCGGCCAGAGGTCGCGGCGCGGTGGGCTCGCTGGTTTAGCAAGCCACGCCGTGCAGCGGAGGGCGGGATCCCGACGCGTCATTGTGATGACGCGCGGAGACTCCTGCAGAGAGGAGTGGGGCGGCGGCCGCTGTAAAACGGCCGTCTGCCAACTCGTAATCCGGTCCGTGGGGCCGGACCGAGGGCCGCCACCTCTGGTGAGGTGGGGGCTGCGAGGTATTCTCTATAAAAGTGCGCCGGAGGGTCGCCCGACGTGTATTTGACACATCGGAGGACCTTCCGGCGTGCACCCTCCGGCCGGACGGTGTTGGGGTCGGGAGTTTGGGGGAACGCGGATGATGGAGCGGGGAAAGATCCATTGTCTGCGCGCTGGTGGCGTAAGCCTTCGTTCCAGCAGCCGCCAGCGAGGGGGGTTCTAGTGGTGGGCCTGGAAACGGGCATCTGCTGGGCGGGACACGCGGTAGAGTCGTAACCGTTCCCGCAGTTCCGTCCAAAGCAGCGCGATGGAACAGAGTGGGGTTTTAGTCGGTAAAAATCCGACATAACCACGGCTCCATCCCCGGGAGCCGGGGGTATCTAAGAAGATTTCCCCACTATAAAAAAAAAAAAAAAAAAAAAAGGTAGGTATAGAGTTATTACTTAAATCTGAAATTGTTATTTTTTATTAATAACATAAAAAGCAAGTACATTTGTCTTTTTAAGTTTACGAGTCTCTATATTTACTTGGTAACAAAATTAAAAGAGAAAGTAACGCTGAGAATATGAAGATAAAATAAAATATGCATTAAAATGAATGAATATATTATCAAAATGAGACAGGTAGAACTGAAAAGTGCAGTGTATTAATAATAAATATATTTTTATTGATGGCATATGTGATTTAGTTTTCAGTGTTCTTCTCAACATGAAACACAAAGGGGGTTTATAAACTGTTTCATAACATAAATGTTTCGCTTCTATTTCTGCACTAATATACGCAAGGAAAAACTAATATGCATTTACATACTCAAAACTTTTTTTTATTTTTATTTAATTATTTAAAGGATAAATTATTTAATATCCTCATACGTAAAGTAAAAACCTAAAAAAATGAATCCATTGACTCTTCCTAGTCAGAAGGACATAATTTGATACTTGCTCGCTTTTCATATGAAGTTTATAAACATAACTTTGATGAGGTTCTTATAAAGTTAAGTAGGAGTAGGTACATAGTTAATACACATAAAATATTAAGTATGTAAAAATTACATTGTATCATTCATCATATTATGTCGTTTATCGAATGTAATTTTATATGCTAGATAAGACGTTTTAAAATAATCCTACAACAATGTACATACCGTAAAACGGGGTGAATAGAATTCACGGGGTGAATAGAAATATTCTTGGGAAAAAGTCTAAAAGCCTGTTATTTGAAAACTACTTCAAAAATCGTAATAGTGTTTTTAGTTTTTACAATGGCAACATTTTTTTGTTGGAATGACAACATTTGAATAGTATGAAGTTAGCAATTTATGTCAAAAAAGTGAGTTCAAAGTGCAACGGTTGTATGTATGTCTTTTGTGCTCTTATTAACTTCTCTCTAATTATTATTTAAATTGTGTTTTTGATTGTGAAATAACTTTATTCAACGGTGAAGTCTATCTAGAATAAATTGAAAAGGTAAGTTTTACTGATTAGTTTGATTTTTATTGGTAAATTAGTAAAATAATTGCACCTATAAATATTTCTCGATTAAGAGGTGAATAGAGACGACTGAGAGGTGAATAGAAACGCCATATGAGGTGAATAGAAACGGGAAAGGGGTAAATAGGAACGAGAAAGAGTTTAATAGAAACGCGAAAGGGGTTTTTAGAAACGCTTTTGATAGGGTTGGCACTTTATGCAGGTTGTTGAGTTATAACTTTATTACCTACCTACATTTTTAAAAAGTTGAATATTTAATAATTAATTTTGTGTACGCAGGTATAGTTGCGAGCAATATGCCACGCAACTACAAACCAGACCCTTGGGGTAAGAAATATGTATATAAAATATGACTTCAACTTAATACAACAGGCTGGTGATGAATATTCTGCGAGTAATTGTTCTCTTGATACTATCTCAAAGAAATATAATATACACAGATCTGTTTTATACAGACACTGCACAAGAAATATGAAAAGTCAAGGAGGTCAAACCGTTTTATCCAAAGAAACTGAAGAAGAATTTATTAAATAGGTATAAGTATAAATATATGTGCTGACTGGGGCTATCCTTTGGAGGATTATTATATAATACTATATTTTAATATTAATAAAAAGGTTTTCTAATATATTATGTACACTCTTTTATTTCATTATCTCTGTGACGTCACTACCACAATATAAAATATTTTGACAACCCTATCATTTTTCTCTATTAACCCCATATGTCGTATCTATTGACCCCATATTCCGGGAAAATAGAAATTGACCAGGTTTTTGTCTTTTTCTCCTAAGTAGATAATAATTTGGCATTAAAATTGTAATTATCTTGTAAAATAGCAAAGGACTCCCACAATGAAAGCAGCTTTATTACCCGAAACTTATAATTTATATTTTTAAAGTCGGTTTGAAAGTCTAGATTGTTTCTATTAACCCCGTTTTACGGTACTATACTACTACAAGCAATCTACAAGATTCAAACGAGTGATCCGTTTGAAATAAATTAGATTAGTAAATTGGTATGTACATAGTATAAAGTTTTAAAGAAACTTTTATTCTAAATTCAAAATAAATGAAATTATTGTCTATGCACAAATAACTGGCTGATAGAGCTATAGACCTCTTTGCTTTGTAGAGATTGAAAACAAACTTTTTTTTCCAAAAACTACGTCCGAAAACAATAATAAAAAATGAAACTATTTGCATCATCTCCAAAATTATAAATCAATTAAGTACCACATTGTTCAAGTAACTTAGACACAGATCTAGAAGTTGAATACATGTCAACACAACCATTATTTATCGCAGAATGAATCTTGCGTTTTAGTAATAAAAACACCATTTTAAAACGTACCTACATTATTGAAATCTGAACCTAGACAGTTTATAGCACTGACTCACTGCAAAAATATAACTAAAGTATATATTACAATAGTGTGACCGGCCATTCATATGTAGAGCCTTGAGCAATGCGTAATAGGATTGGAATAATGAGTTGTTATAGGTGTTTATTTAATATTACAAGTATTCTTGGATGGTATTTCTACAAGTGTAAGATTCATGTTGAATATTCTTTTTTTTTTCATAGTTCTTTTTACTGTCCACAGACAATAATTTAAATTTTTTTAAAGTAGTCATATTTAGAGAAAGACCTTTTTAGAAGATTGTGCCACGATGAATGCTTGTTTTTAAAAAATGACAAAAGTTACACGAGTAATAAACACTTAGGTCGGTACATACAATTATCTGAATAGGTATAGAGTTTTCGTTAGGTAGAGCAACAAATTAAACCTGTTTACGATTTATAAAGTCTAAAAGAAACAACCAATGGTAATATTTTAAGTATTGAAGAAGATTGAATAAAAATAAAACTAAATTATATAAAGGTTCCTTAAACTAAAACGAGATTATGTCGACAAATGCATTGATGCGTGCGACGCGACAAAGCGGTCTGTTTTCGTTAATTTGTTTCAACCTTAATCTTTTTTACTTTATTTATTTTATACAATTGCGCTACAATTTCAAACGAAACATTATAACTATAAGTAAACTTGGCGCAAATTATTGTAACACCCGGAAGTGACCACCATTTATAGCGGCAATATCGAATAGCGCGAAATTCGAATTTCTTATCTTTAAAATTCAACCTTGAAAACTTTACATAAGAAATAGGTATTACAATAATGATGTCACATTGATAGCATAATAGTGATGACAAAAACTACCTACGACGACGCACACCACAATCTACCATTAAAATATTTTGTACGCATTTAAAAGGAAGGAATTAAATATAAACAATCTCGCAGAACTCTATTTTTAAAAATCAGGTTAATATCTATGACTCTATGTTTCCGTAGAGAGTTCATTCATAAACGAATTAGGTATCATTATTTATTTGGTTAACCGAGAAAGTTATTTTCAATAGCATAATGTATTTTATGCAACGTAAGTAATATACAGTTGTTACTCCAAGAAGAATAGGGGATTTTCAAGCGCGTTGGTAAAAGCCGGGTAACTACCATGCGGGTCAAAATTATATCAACACTGAATTGTAAATTGCAATAAGATTCTATACAACCCATTAATTGGATAACATCATTAACTAGTAATGCGAAGCGCGCTAAAAGAATCGGTATTTAGGCCGACCGTCTGACGGAAGCTAAAGAAAATCTATTTTGTCTAAAGCAATTAGTAGAAACTTGTAGGCGCGGCGCTGCAAGCTGCACTCGCTTTCAACCTGCGGTGAAACTATTGCCCATACCGATTTGAATGAAAACTGTAACTAGGTAGACTGAAAGCGTAAACGCATAACCTCTTGCAGCGGCCGAAAATAACACTAATTAAAAATAGATTTAGACAATATTTGCGTGTTCGCAATAAATATATACTTACCAGAATCGTGCGCGCGCGTGTTAACAATAGTGTTGTGTTCGCGTTATATTTCACTGAAATTTTTATTTAATCGCGAATGTGTCGCTCGCGCAGATTCCGGTCGTATGGCGCCCGCCCGGGCGGATTGCCGACTGGAGCGTCGCGCGCGCACCCCGGTGTTGCTACATCGACCATTCTCATTTCCCTAGCGCTGTAAATACTTACGGATTATCTTACAGCGCTTTTGCTAATTTATTTAATTGTTAGTTAAGATAAAGGGATAATATTCATTCTGCATTGAACAAGATAACATATTAAATAAATATATTATTATCTATTTCGTTGTATGCAGTGCGTCATTAATTATGAGATATAAGATGTAGAGCCACAGAATAATAAGTGGTAGAGCGTAATTAATTAAATAAAAATCATGAATATAATCATATTAGAGTAACGTTATAGTGTACCCTATTTGAATACAGTAAATTGCTTATAGATTTTTCCTCAATCATTATAATATTTATGTAAATGATAAAATATTTTTGTAGCTGAATAATTGTCTCTCCTCTCATCTCTCGTATCCTCAATCTTCTTCGTGCAGTTTTTCTTAATGAACCACCACTTTGAAGAAGAAACATTGCCTTAATTTTACTCTCATATTACGATTAAAAAATTTTCGAATATTTGTAACGGTGAAAGAATTAATAAAATCGATTATGTTGTTTTAGAACATTAAAAAACTTTCCTATTTATAATATAAGTAAAAGTAAAAATACACCATTCGATTAAATGCAACAAAATCCAAAATTTTCCTGACATTCGTGGAAATGTTCTAACCAGGCCACACCAAGCCAAACTCTACTTTGTATTTACTCCGTGGTCCGATCAGTCTACACCGGGCGGTATTCATCCGCATCTACCTACCCTAAGAGCAATTAACCTATAGAGTACTTGTATCGAGCGTATACAATTTACATATATTTGTTTCTCTCTATCTAAAGAAAACGTCGTATGAAAGAATGAGACAGCTATAGACAACAAGCTACGTTTCACCATAGTCATGGCACCATTTTTACTATAGGTACGTATTTAGATAGATAGAAGGTGATAGTGATGGGATGTGCTTCAATCGATAAAATCGTGAATGTATTTTGCATTTACGGTTTCGTGAAATAATAAATAATAAAAAAACAAAACTTATAATTAATTTCAGTTGAATACATTATTTGTTTAATCCTACGTATATAATAAATGCGAAATTATGTGAGAAGGGATGTTACTCTTTCACTGCGGAACCGATTACAATGAAATTTTGTACATACACACATAGGTTAGGTTTTATCCCGGAAATCCCACGTGAACGGGAACAGTGTGCCTAGTGCGAGTTTTCATCGAGTACGAAACGTTACTATCGCGTTTGCGTCACAGCCGAATTAGTATGGGAAATCGAACAGCGCCCCTAGCGGACGTATGGGGAAGCTTTGATTCCCCATACAAATTTCGCTGTGACGCAGACGCGATAGTAACGTTTCGTACTCGATGAAAACTCGCACTAGGCACACTGTGCAGGATTTTCTTTAAAAACGCGGGCGGAAAGTTAGTACATTATAAAAGAAATTTTAAAACTTGAAATGTAATTTAAAATAAAGAAGGAAATGATGATAAAGTTAAAGGAGTGAGGAGAAAGGCACAGTCAGCATGAAGGAATCATGCAGCATTTTAACAAGTTAATAAAAGGACAGTCTTAATGAAAACATTTTCCTAACATCCTACTAATAAATCGAAAGTTTGTGAGGATGGATGTTTGTTACTCTTTCACGCGAATACTACTAAACCGATTACAATGAAATTTGGAAAAATTACTTTTGATCCCGTAAATCCAACAGGAATGGGAACTATGCGGGTTTTTCTTTGAAAACGCATGTATATTAAGTATGTATTTCAATAGTAGTTTCTCATCTATGAGAACTGTCATTTAATCAACCGTTTAATTTTCACATAGTTACACATTTAAAGTAGGTAACTTATGTGTAAAAAATTTCAAAATAAAAATTCACTCTCTTTAATCAAATGTATTTATTATCTACAGGAACAAAAAAAAAACGTAAGCGTAAGATTGCACAATTCTTCTAGAGTATCCATCTTGATAACACGTAGGCTCGAAATGCAGTGAACACAATATTGCAAATTGTGGCGGCGTCCAATCAACTCATGTCTCACGTTTTATACCCATTTTTTATTTAGCTCTGGAAATCTAAAACAAAATGAATTTATTAATAATCTGAAAGAGAAATTAATAAACAACAAACGAAAACTAAAACACATAGTGCAAATAAAACAACCACGTGGTATGTTTTATTTTCCTGCGGTAAAAAATTTACATCTATTATTTGCAACAACAACTACATATAAATCTGATTTATGAAACAAAATAAATAAATCAACGTTAATATGAAATAGATTTTTTGTCATAAATCGATAATATACGCTAGATGTGTTACAACACTACGGTGGTAAACAAAATGCCAAACGTGATATTATTGTGACGTTTTTTAAAAATTATTTCATTATTTTATATTCCACAACCCCATAAAGTGGGTAAATGTTACAGTTACAACATAAAATTACAAAAAAGTGCTTGATAAAACCTTCAAATAGGTTTAAAACATAAATATTTATCAATTTGCTGAAAATCACTTACCGATGGAAAGATATTTACCCGACTGCCAAAGAAGGAGGGTAATGTTTTTCGAGTGTATGTAAGTATGTATGTATGTCTTTTCCTTTGTGACCACCTGTAGCCTAAACGGCTTGATGGATTTTGATGTATGAGGTATCGTTAGATTTGTCTTGATTACGGGAGTGTCATAGGATACATTTTATCCTAAAAGTCCCACGGGATAAAGACATAATAATATTTTTTCTAAATTTCCCTTTAAAAAAATATGTATGCGGTATCATTAGATTCATTTCAATCACGGGAGTAATTAATATAGGATACGTTTTTTCTCAAAATTCCCACGGGAACATGTTAATTCTGCGTCAACGCAAATCAACTCATGCGTTAGCAAGCAAAAAGATAGGGCGTGGCCTGGCATGCGGCGCGCGGCGCGGTGCGGTTGTTGCGGAGTAACATCACTCGTAATCTAAAGCCAAATGTCGTCGAAATAATTTAAAATGGTACTTACATATACATAGTCTTCTACATCTACAACATTTTCGTTAAATAAAAACAGCTAAAAAGTTATAAATAAAAAAATTATTATTAAAAAAACAAAATACCCGACTGCACACTAAAAAAAGAGTAAAACAAGCCCCACAATAATATTGATCAATCAAATGCTAAAAACTAATTATGTAATACCGTTTAAACAATACCTATATTAAAATACACTACAATATGTGTTCGTAATCGATAGTTAAATAAACAGAAACTTATTTTGAATACAAATTTACTGAACATAATTTATAAATGTTGATGGAAAGCATCGCAGGCGGGGACCACCTTGACCGCCACCAACGAAAATTCTGCTAAATGGTGCACAACCGAAATGACTATAAATAAGCCTCTGTTGGTCCCCGCCTGCGATGCTTTCCATCAACATTTATAAATTATATTCAGTAAATTTGTATTCAAAATAAGTTTCTGTTTATTTAACTATCGATTACGAACACATATTGTAGTGTATTTTAATATAGGTATTGTTTAAACGGTATTACATAATTAGTTTTTAGCATTTGATTGATCAATATTATTGTGGGGCTTGTTTTACTCTTTTTTTAGTGTGCAGTCGGGTATTTTGTTTTTTTAATAATAATTTTTTTATTTTACATTGTTTTTATCCAAAACTCCCATTCGACTAGTGATAGCCGGTTGCTAAACATACAATAGTTATTTTAGCACACTGACAAATAAAAAGAAACACTGTACACTTTATATTTTCTAAATATTTCGTTAAAAACACTTGACGCACTGAGCCCACCAGCTGGTTGGAAAACAAACTGACTGCCGCGGCCGGCGCGCTACGTTTGAAGACAGTGCAGATACTCTATCGCTATCTCAATCTGGCTTATGCTGTTATTGACTAAGAGTAAGTAGATTAGAAAATATGTATTTTGTTCTGTCTTAATATAAGAACTCTAATAGGTTAATTGCTCTTAGTACCTACCTATCTACAAAAACTCTGTAGGTTATAGGTAGATATTAGCATTCGTTCGGAAACAGGGACTACTCAAGCAGTGAGTCAATGTTTGCTCTATAAAGTCTAACATGCAATAATATTGCACTTGTCTTGGGGTTCACAACGAAATTGGCATTTGGTTAACCTGTTACCACCTTTTTTGCGTTAAGAAATAAAAAAGGTGTGATTTTAACAATCGTTTCGCAGTTGCATTGAGATTTGAGATTACTGTTTTATTTATGAGTGAATGCAGTTCAGTTAAAGCGGTACTTTTAAAGATTTAATTTTCAGTCGCCATCATGAATCTTAAATTCAATGGCGACTGAAAATTATATCTTGGAGCGCTCCACAAAATGTAGGTACCAAGTATTTTTAAACGATTTCAGAAAAAGGAGGTTTACGATTCGTTATGTTACTCCATTTCCTTTACTTGAAGACGCTGGATCACATCGATTTGAAAAATAGCTAGACAATTAAAATTAATAAATTTCTCTATATTCATACAAAAACGTGTTTATTCAAAACGAGTAGAGGTAGTAGCGTTAGCTACTATTAAGTATTCTGTGGTAGAGCCTAGACCTAGAGCATAGAATATACAGGGTTACTGGTAATTAGACCGGATCCTTTTAAGAGGTGGTAGGGGAGGTTATTTGCAACAATTAGACTGTATATTGTTATATCCGGAAATGGCTCATTTTTGAGATATAATTTTTTTTATATTTTTTTAAGAAAATCCAGTTTCACTACTTTAAAATTAAATTAAAAAAAAAATTATGAATCGATTTTAATTTTCTTTACAGTTTTAGAGAAACCTTGTTATAGCTCTTAATAATAAATAATAACAGTGAACTAATGTGGATCCATCTAGAAACTAGAGGCGGTTTAATTTTTTTTTTTTAATAATTTTCGGAACTTGGTTTACAAAAACATTTATTTTCTCCAAAAAAACGCTGACAAATTTAGTCTGCGTTTCACTTAAAAAACATCTACAATTCTTCAGCTATCCAACGACGTAAAAAAATTGGCACTTTGTTGCACAGTTGCAGAAATAATGCGATAACAAAAGATTCAGGTAGAGACATTCCGAGAAAGGGTTATCTTTGTTGAATGCGCCGTTTCACTCTTGCTCTTGTTTGTTGAACGAGCAATGAGAACCCAGTTTGCTCAGGCGCATCGTACTGTTCAGACGCTCTTTTCAACCCTCTATTACGATAAAACTTCAACCTTGATAACGTTATTGGACTTGTGTGATTTCTTTTTTCTGTGACTTGTCTTGTGAACTGGACTTTGTGATTGACTGCTTACCCGAAGACTTGGCTTGTACTTCCTGATCATGGCTGCGGAGCCCCACGACCATCTACCTCGTCTTCGAGAATTCACAAACGAAGAGTATGCAGACATACTATTTTGCTATGGTTTTGCCAATGGCGTCGCTACTCATGCTCGAACGGCATATCAGTCTCGATTCCCACAGCGCCGTTTACCCTATAAGAGTGTGTTTGAGGGAGTGTACCGGCGACTACGAGAATCTGGTCAAGACGGCAAAGCGATGCTGGAAGACCTTGTGTTTACCAGTCGGAGGGAGAGGAACAGATAATTCACATGTTTGAGCTAGATCCGGAGACCTCTGGCATGTTTGTTGAGGTTATCAAGGTCGAAGTTTTATCGTAATAGAGGGTTGAAAAGAGCGTCTGAACAGTATGATGCGCCTGAGCAAACTGGGTTCTCATTGCTCGTTCAATAAACAAAAGCGAGAGCGAAACGGCGCATTCAACAAAGATAACCCTTTCTCGGAATGTCTCTACCTGAATCTTTTGTTATCGCATTATTTCTGCAACTGTGCAACAAAGTGCCAATTTTTTTACGTAATTGGATAGCTGAAGAATTGAAGATGTTTTTTAAGTAAAACGCAGACTAAATTTGTAAGCGTTTTTTTGGAGAAAATAAATGTTTTTGTAAACCAAGTTCCGAAAATTATTAAAAAAAAGAAATGAAACTGCCTCTAGTTTCTAGATGGATCCACATTAGTACGCTATTATTATTTATTATTAAGAGCTATAACAAGGTTTCTCTAAAACTGTAAAGAAAATTAAAATCGATTCATAATTTTTTTTTAAATTTAATTTTAAAGTAGTGAAACTGGATTTTCTTAAAAAAATATAAAAAAAATTATATCTCAAAAATGAGCCATTTCCGGATATAACAATATACAGTCTAATTGTTGCAAATAACCTCCCCTACCACCTCTTAAAAGGATCCGGTCTAATTACCAGTAACCCTGTATAATAGTTACCTACTATACTTACCTAGAGGTCAAATTAATAATTCGCTCATCGTTTCTAAGAAATGTAAACTTTAAACTGTAACCAGTCAAAATATTATCATAAAAGATCTTTTAACTTTTTTTTTTGTTTCCAGATTGTTTTTTTTTTTTATAAATAGGTCATGACCAAGGTCATGACATTCAGAAGCAGTACCGGCCGTCATAGAGCGAAAGTATGGCTCTCTCCTGAGTATATATTATGTTCTGTGGTACGGCCGTAGCTCGCATTGAGGGTAGAGCGTCGGTGGTAGAGCTCTATAGTACATATTCTATAGTAGAGCCAAAATTTCTCATGACGCGCTTTGATAGAGGGGTAATATTTTCATAAAAAATTTAAAAATTAATATTAATTGACGTATATTAGTATTAGTGATTTCAATGTCATGAATTTTCTGCTGCTTTCGTTGAAAAAACTGTGTCCTGTTTTGCTTATTGCATTTTGGCGCGTCTTACGAACTGGTGCCTAGAATCACAGCTCTTATCACTGTACACCAGAACACTGCTATTTGCAATACTTGCAAGGGTTCTGATTTCCCTATTGACGATAGCAACGTCATCTTGCGTCAAACTTGGTAGAAAATATTGCATGGCAATCACAGAATGGCAATCGATGATGCGAGAAGGGTAGATAAGAGCTCATTACCCGGAGTCCGGAGTTGCATATCGAAATGATCCACATAAGTATATTATTCTAACTAAAAAAGATTTAATAAATTTCACACAAACATCATATACATATACTCTTAGATCATATACTATACTAATCTTGTAAAGTTTGTTTGTTTGTTTGAACGCGCTAATCTCAGGAACTACTGGTCCGATTTGAAAAATTATTTCGGTGTTAGATAGCCCATTAAACGAGGAAGACTATTAGGCAATATATCATTACGCTAAGACCAACAGAAGCGGGGCCACGCGGGCGAAACCGCGAAGCACAGCTAGAATAAAATAGGTAACATGGAATAATGGAACATTATTATTTACCTACGACTCACATAGTTACTTAATTTTAAACCATGTTTTTAAAAACTATTTTTGTTCAATTCTGTTTCATTAATTTGACTGTTCATTTGTAGAATTCTGCATAATATGAATAATTAAAATATTTCCCAGGAAAAAAATACGAACAATTATTAAGTAAAAAATGCACAAAAAATTCACCTAATAAAACATCTAACAAGCTTGTGTTGTGACTTGTGACTGTGTATGTATTATGTTGGTGGGAATTCTATTTTTATTGTACTCAAAAATACTTTACTTAATGTAGGTAATTATGCATGTACATATATTTTCTTCGAGTTTTTGCTTTATTTCAGGTACCAGGTTCAAAATAAAACTTCAACATTTGCTCAAGTATTTTTCATTTCCATAACAAAATATACTTATACATATAAGAGTGTTACGTTTTCTTAATAATTGCTTAGAATTTAAAGAGACACGACAAACTCGCATTGGGACCCTGTAAGTACTATTGCAATTTGTATAAATGAATTAGAAATTTGAAAAAAATGAATGTCTATGGAATTAAACTATAATAGACCAGCTCTTGTAGTAATAGTTATTTTATCAAATTCTCAAACAATAAGTTGAAGATTAAAGCCTTGTTCGGGCCGCGCGTGCTCAGGCGTCTCCACTTGAGCGGCTCGGCCAAATGAGCCGCTCATTCGCCTGAGCATGTTCAAGTGGATACAAGGTTTTCGGATATCTAAGGAACTTCTATTCATTCCACCTCTCTCTGGATTTCTTCACTTACCGCTTTCCGATCAATGATATTATAAATAATATGGTGTAGATAGGTTATTGGCGCTCCAGGCGCACATAAAAAAGGCTGATTAATCACATTTTACTTCAGTTGTCTCTTTTTCGCTCACAATAGTTGAATCATGCCATCTCACTCTATCGGCTTATCGCGTGTACGACGTACGTGCAAATGTTAGTGTACCTTTTTTGAAGATCTTAGTTGTTTTGGTAACCTATCATCACCATATTACTTATAACATCACTACTTTTTTTATCATTTTTCTTCCATCTTCTACTTCAACTCAATGTTCTTCCATTAATTAAATATTGTTTCAGAATTTGATTCATTTGTAGAGAGGGCAAGAACATAATAGCTGGTGTCATCATTAAAATACACTAAGCAATTAGTAATTTGCTTGCGCAAGTTGCATGACAAGCTTTCATCACAATTTCGAACAATTCCTGTACATAGAAATGCTATACAATCTTAATATTATACAGTATACAGTCAGTTGCAATTTTTCATTTAACAGTATATAATATATTAATTATCTTATAAATTCGTAAGATAATGAGATTATGAATTTTTATACAAGAAAAATTCTAATGTTATTTTTGACAGTTTTTTCTTTGCTTTTGTTTATGAGCGATTTATAAGCAAAATATTACAGAAAGAAAAAGTGCTTTTATATTAAAAAAAAAAGTTCATAAGACAAACATTTTATCAAATTGATCAGTAGGTACTAGGTCCAAATTTGGAACAGATAGAATAAGATTTTATTGACCTGTTTGGGTTCTTTTTTAATAAGAAGTTTACACCTTGCACATTTCAATCAAATACTAATATACTTATAACACGATAATTAGAATTGTAAATCAAAGGTAAAGCTTTTGTGCATTAATAAAAGAAAAGAAACTATAATTACATTCGAAAAACACATAAGCATTTAGGAAAAAATATTTCATTACACATATTTTTATAAACATGTGTGTTAAATGAAATGAAAAAGAATTTATAGCTAGTAATTATAATTTATTTTATAAGTCATATGTTGTTTCAAAACAGTATCATTTCCCAAATAACAAAGATGTCAAAAAATAAGAAACTAATACAAGAATTGTTAAAGAAAAAGAAAATTTAAATAATAAATCAAAATCATATCTTCTAAAAATAAAAAAAAAAACTAAGTCTATATTGCTAAAAAAGCTTAAATAAATTGTACTAAATCTAGTAAATTAAGGAATGCAAACTATTACATAAAGATTGATCTACTTAAGTAACTAAATATATTAGTGAACTTTCGCAATAATGTAACAGGTGAGATTTTTTTAAGGCCTGGTACTTTTTAATAAAAAAGCATTAATTTCTGACAAAATTGTAATAAGAATGAGGCAAAAGAAATCATTTTTTAAAGGAACAGAAATACGAAAAACTAAGTGTCACTTTGGTGGTCAAAATACATATATAAAAAAATATTCTGTTTTAAGAAACAAAATACTATTTAGAGAAATTACCCTTTTAATTTGGATTGCCATTTCTAAACATTTAAATTTAATTATAGAATTAAATGGAAATCAGTTTTTTATAATAATTCCATGGATTAACTAATTAACTGAATTTATTCCATGAGTTGTATTTTATATTTAGAAATTAACAAGAACTTATTAATCTTTATTTGTCTATGGAAATAATGTTCACACAATTTTTTTTATATCTATTATTAATTTCATAGCACATAATAACTGGCTTAACCAAGCCTGAACAGAGACGACAGTAGTTCAAATTAGCAAACACTTTTAATCAATATACTATATCTACCGTAGAAAAACAAGATGAATAATTCCAGTATTTTATTACCTTATTTACCTCACTTTACACTACACTTGAACTGTCACATTTGGTGGGAGCATCACAATTTTTCACTTATTATGTCAAATGCACAAGAGTTATTTATTTAAAATCCACTAAACACTTGGACACTTGGTCTAGTCAATGACGACGACACCACTTTTGGTTGAACATCATTTGTTTGGTGACGTCAAACCCAGCGCGGCTGACAGGAGTCGCACTACGTTCTTCTGTTCTGTTGGCTCGTTTTCTGTAATGATAAGAATGGTTTTAGAAATAAACTCGATTAATCTCTCTTTTCTCCTTATATAATCGAGATATAAGGAGAAAAAAACTCGATGCGGGATTCGAACCCGCGAATTCCGACTCGCCGTGGCCACGCCTGATTTCGCGACCACCCGAGATCCAGCCAGGGCAAATGAATTATATAATAAAAAAAATTGTTAGAGTGTACATTAGAATTACTGCAACAATTCAAAAACAAAAACTAAAAGAGTTAACGTCTTGAAAATGGGCTAATGTAAAGTCACATTATTAAAATTCAAAAGAGATTGAAATAGGCATTCAATATTGCATTAGTGCACAAAAATATATTTTAAATTAATATTAGAAAAAATTCGATCACGAGGCGGGACTCGAACCCGGATCATTTCACGCCAATCCGGGCCGGATGAATAAATTCAATCGCTCTGGCGGGTCACGAGTGGCCGGGGCGGATTCTAGACCGACTGTCTAGAATCCGCCCCGGATTGGCGTGAAAGGATGCGGGTTCGAGTCCCGCCTCGTGATAGAATTTTTTATATTCTTTATAAATTTATTTAATTCTTTCTTATAAGCATTTTTATACAATTTTCGTACTATGATTACGACCACAATAAATATATACGATCATAATTATATACGATATTAATAGATACAACCAAAAAATCCATACTAATATTATAAATGCGAAAGTAACTCTGTCTGTCTGTTACTCAATCACGCATAAACTACCAATTTTCATGAAATTTGGTGTGGAGATATTTTGATACCCGAGAAAGGACAAAGGTTACTTTTTATCCCGGAAATCCCACGGGAACTATGGGGGTTTTTCTTTGACTGCGCGGGCGAAGCCGCGGGCGGAAACTTAGTAAATAAATAAACAACTCTTACCATCAACCCCAGTGACATGTTTCTCCAAGGTGAGCTTCTCTTGAGCCACCTGGTAGATCCCCTCCTCGATGGTGCCCGCACTCAGGAGGCGGTAGATTGTCACAGGACGGGTCTGACCCATGCGGTGGCATCTGTATGTGTGTAATATAATATTATTTATTTAGCATAAATAATATAATAATAATATGTAGTTTGGATTGAAATAATTTAAGTTTGATTTGTTGAGATTGGAAAGTGACTTTGGTTGCAATTTTTTTTTGTTGAATCTTATGAATACAAATAAAGAGATAAATAATTATTTATTGGAATTGCCCACTAGACATTCAGTAATAATATATTTCTGGACTATTTTTTGTAACTGCATTCTTACAAATACATATAATTTGAATAAAAAAGAGATAAGGGCTTTGGATCAACGCAGATTATCAATATCTTATAAATCTCACTACTTATGTCAAATATTTTACAGCATATTCAGTAAAAACTTTTTTACAAATACAAAAAATGTTGACAAAAAAATTCAAAAAACTTTCGCTAAATAAACCCTTTTTTTAAATATTTTTAAATAAACCCAGCCATACCTGTCCTCAGCCTGTTTATCGTTATAAGGGTTGAAGTCTATATCATGTATAATGACTGTGTCTGCCGCAGTCAGGTTAATGCCAAGTCCACCTGCTTTTGTGGATAGCAAGAACACAAATATATCCTCTGTGTTGTATTGGTCTATGAGATCTTGTCTGAAATAGATAACAAAGTTTTGTTACATTCTATTTGTTTTTTTTATTTTATTGAAAAAATTATGGAAAAATTACTTTTCACAAGATACAACTGTGAAACACTTATTAATTAGTATATTTCTATATTTTACATTCAAGAATTCATAATAATTTTCACTTTTTAAAATGTCGAAACCGCGGAAAATAAGTGACTGAAAAGTATACAGTCAATTTATTATAAGAAAGTATGAAATATTCATTTAAAATTTTAGAGAGTGAAACAAGGGAAGATACGGAAATTTTCAAAATACCCTCAACATCCTGCTTAAACTACCCACCTTTCATTAACAGCAGTACTCCCATCGAGCCTCAGGTATCGATAGTTCCTCAGCTGCATGTAGGGCTCCAGGATGTCCAGCATCATGGTGAACTGGCTGAAGATCAGCACTCGGTGTCCCTCCGCTTGCAGCTTTGGCAGCATCTCGTCTAGTTTAAGGAACTTTCCGGAGTCTTCTATGAGGTGGGATGGTACGGCAAAGGATTTTATACACTGAAATGTATGAAAGAGTTTTAGTTTTGGTGATAAAGTATAGGTAAAAGTATTGTATTTATTAAGAAGTTCCATAAAGGTAATAACAAAGTGATTATGAAATTTATTTACATCATGAAATGTTCAGTATTTATTGATATACAAATATAAGCCTTGTTATAGTGTACTAGGTAATATTCTATGGTAATATTTAGGTAATATTTAACTAAACTAATATTATAAAGCTGAAGAGTTTGTTTGTTTGTTTGAATGCGCAAATCTCAGGAACTACTGGTCCGATTTGAAAAATTCTTTCGATGTTAGATAGCCCATTTATCGAGGAAGGCTATAGGCTATATATCATCACGCTAAGACCAACAGTAGGGGAGCCACGCGGGTGAAACCGCGCGGCTCCCGGCGGCTAGAATATTATAATCTAGATTGATAGACTAACAAGCATGAGAACTACATTTTTTAGTTGTATTATTAAGAAACTTACTTTTTAACTTCTTCATATTTAAATAAAAAAAAAATACCTTGATTAGTTGTTTTCAAATGCAAATCCATACAAAATTAACAAAAATACCTTTATCATTATTTTTATTACTTATATCTTTATCCTTTACTAGCAGTCCGCCCCGGCTTCGCTCGTGGTACATATTTACGTTTTCTACATAAGAACCATCCTCGTACTTCAAGGAATATCATAAAAAAAGAATTAACGAAATCGGTTCAGCCGTTCTCAAGTTATGCGCTTACCAACACATTTTGGGATTCATTTTTATATTATAGATTATAATATTTCACTCACCGCATACTGCCTAGTCAGCTGGTGTATCTGAAAGTCAGACATGCACAGCAGATCTTCAAACAAATACTGCTCGTTCCTCTCCTTATAGTCCGGGTCTCTAGCGAGCCTGGTGGCAATCTTCCTTAGCTCCGGTTCCCGATAATGGTATCGGAGAAGCAGGGGATGGTTGGCAAGCTTGCGCATGTCCATCATCATGGACATGCCGCTTTGTTCTGTTGTTGCGTGCACCTGGAAGTTTATTTATTTTATTTAAATTCTGTATTTAACACACACAAAAAAGAATAAACACAAAGAATAAAAAGAAAATCATAACATGTTAAATAGGCGGCCTTATCGCTATAAGCGATCTCTGCCAGGCAACCTTTGAATAGGATTTATCACACGAATTAAAATTAGATAGAAGTTATTTATTGAAGTGAAACTTCTCTAGTAAAATTTAAAGGTCGCGTCATGGCAATACCATGACGTCATAGAGTATAGCGACGATTTTGGTATCTTTGAATCTTGCCAAAGAAGTTTCACTTCTGACACGTGTGCTCGGCATACAGCTTTTTTTTTTCATTACTATTAGTCTATATACTTGTATATGAATTTAAGATACCTAATGTTGCAAATGTATAAAAAAATTGCAGTAGTCTCATAAATGCATGAAATTGCACGTAGATTTTTTGTTATAATGGTTTTACAAATAACCTAAATCCATCACAATATGAGTATGAAAATATATTGAATATATTGCATTTCGAACGAAATCACGCAATCAAAATATATAAAATGGATAATACGATTTTCCTGACGAAGTATGGTTCGGAATAGCGAGTTTATACCGTAAAAGCAATAAAAAACAACCAAAAAACCATCAAACACAATAATCATAATCATTACCATGCCGTCCGTAGCCGAGAACGCAGCGATGAGATTCTTATACAACGATTGCTGTCTCTCCGACATTGGACACAATTCCTTGTGATTAGTTTTCTTCGGTAGATCTTGTAGCACGTCCTGCTTAAGCCTTCGTAACACAAACGGCTTCATGATACGTTTCGCTTGCGTGATCTGACTCTGTTCGAACGCTGGCACGTCTTCTTCTGTGTTACCGCTTGCCTTTTTTGTTGTTTTCGCTTTCTGAAATAATGGAACAATAATTTATTGTATCTATGTAGATGTTAGTCTGGTTTTATTGTGTTAATTGTTTTTTGAAGTAATGAAGATAGGATCAAGTGTTTATTTTTAACTATAGATACAAACAATGCACAATTTAAAAACTACAAAATAAATTATACAAAATAATAGGTTAATCAATTAACAAAACCTGACTACTGTTCATGTTGACTTCGCCTTGGCTTCGCCCGTGGAACATATTTCGCAATAAAAGGTAGCCTATGTCCTTTCTCAGGTATCAAAATATCTCCATACAACATTTCATGCAAATTGGTTCAGTAGTTTAGGCGTGATTGAGTAACAGACAGACAGACAGAGTTACTTTCGCATTTATAATATAAGTATGGATAACTCACAGCGTTCTTCTGGAATAAATTCTTCAAATCATCAGTCTTTCCGGAGAACATGTGCGGCATCACGAAGCATAGTAGTGACATTAATTCGATGAGATTGTTCTGCAGCGGAGTCCCAGTTAGCAATAGCCTATGTTTTGACTGAAATTAAAAAAGTATTGTGTGAGTCTTGAAACATGGACAGTAACAAATAAATGTGATTCTATATATAATATTATTATGTACTTAATTTGTTTCATAAAAACTATTTCTATGCATGTGGAATAAGTACTTGTTCTTTTTTTCGAAAATAATAATGTTAGTTTTGCCTACATATTTTTAAGCTATTGCATAGCTTCTATCGCGGGCCTTGAGCGCGGGGACAGAATCGAGAAATTCCGTAACGAAAAAACCTCACGCTCCCCACTCCGACGGGCGGAGGTGTGGCTTGAAGGCATAGCATGCAATAGCTTTACCGCGGCAGTCCCCGAGTGACACACGTCGTTATTTCATTTTTTATGTTGAAAAGGAACTTCACTCACCTTAATTTTTAATAGATTATCATATCGTTGCGTAGACATATTTTTGAGCATATGCGCCTCGTCATAAACAACATAATGCATCGGTGTGATGCGGAACATTTTGCGTTCTTCCGGACAACTGCTCACCATTGTGTATCTGGAAATTTTGAATATATTTTGAGAAACATTTTTATATGAGATATTTGATATTATTTCCAAATATCCAATATTTACGTAATAATCACTACATAGTATAAAATAAAGTCGCTTTCTCTGTCCCTATTTCCCTATGTCCCTTTGTATGTTTAAATCTTTAAAACTACGCAACGGATTTTGATGCGGTTTTTTTTTAATAGATAAGAGTGATTCGAGAGGATGGTTTTAGTATATAATTTATTAGGTTTTAGACAAAGCGGGCGAAGCCGCGGGCGGAAAGCTAGTAATAGATAAAAGTAATGGTATTAAAAATAATCAAAACCAATTCAAAAAGCATAGTTATTTTTAATACATTTTAAATCCAATTTCTAACAACAAACAGACAAACAAACTTACGTGGTAAGTACAATATCATAATTATGTAAGTGCTTTGCATATTCAATACGCAGTAAGCGTCTCTCTTCTGGATGGCCGTAGTATTTGCTAACTGTGAGGGATGGACACCAGCGGGCTAATTCACTACTCCAATTATCTGTAGAAAAGAATTAATTATTACTATTAATTGTATATAATCACATTTTAAGCAACTATAAGTTTTTGCATGAAGTTTGTATGGTCGTAGGTTCATATAGTGAAAAACATGTTAAAAATTAAAATAAATTTGGTTAGGCCGTATGGTAATTTAGCAAACTGTGTTAAGGTGATTGCTACGATCTGTTCCCAGCCAATGTCCCGCTAGATGGCGCTGAATTCTACATTTCTAGTTTATTTGAGTTTTTGCGTAATTGGAAAAGATTAAGGTCGTAGGAATAGTCATGGCGATTACTGAATATTATATTTTATTTAAATATGTCATATCATTGCCTTAAAATCCACCCAATTCGGTAAAACCATGCGTTTTAACATCTGTCATTGCATACAGGGTCGTTTACACACACAGACGTATACAAAAATGATAAAGATTGAACTCTAGATGGCGTGAATATAAAACAAGTTTGGCGTGTATGTATTTGAGTAGTTAGTAGCATATTATATTCTGAATTTCTGATCCATGCCTATTCACTCAAAACTACCTAATAACACTAATGATTTGTAACAGTAAATTATTTCAATAGGTAGGTATTTGAACATTTCCCAACAAGACGTAAGAATAATTATTCGTAGGTATACAAGATACAATAACAAATCTAATACACTATTTATTATTTTATTATTTACTAGCGGTCCGCCCCGGCTTCGCCCGTGGTACATGTTTACGTTTTCTCTCCATAAGAAGTAAGAACCATCCTCGTACTTCAAGGAATATAATAAAAAAAGAATTATCGAAATCGGTTCAGCCGTTCTCGAGTTATGCGCTTACCAACACATTTTGCGATTCATTTTTATATTAGACTAGCGGTCCGCCCCGGCTTCGCCCGTGGTACATGTTTACGTTTTCTCTACATAAGAACCATCCTCGTACTTCAAGGAATATAATAAAAAAAGAATTATCGAAATCGGTTCAGCCGTTCTCGAGTTATGGAATTACAACGAAAAGTGGCATTGATTTTTATATATTAGATAAGATTATGTGAAAATCATGGGTGAAAATAACCAGGAAGGTGAAAAACATATTTACGAAAACATAGTAACATATGGCTGTCGCTACAATAATTATATTTCAATTTTATCTTTTTATACCTAGTAGAACTGGCCGACGAATAAAAAAAATCGTATTAGAATACAATATATTACGGAACAAAAAAAGGATTGTAACTGAATTAGGTAGGTATGTTTGTTTCTGGGCGCACCGTTTTCGACGACGCGACGCGACGCGCGACGTAAGCGTATAGGTATAGGTACCTACTTTGCTAAAACAAACTAATAAAATTGTGTGTCTGTCTGAAAATTCGGAAAAGCATATTTTGCAAGTTTGTGATTACTTTGATAGTTTACCGATTTATAATAATTGTAATTGTAATTGTATAATATATAATTTGCAATGTGGTGAAATTTCATAAAAATCACGGGCCAATTTTTTGTTTTGAATCCCACCGAAAATATAATTGCGTTATTAGAATAATTAATTACTATACCTACCCACGATCAATTATTACAATATAGTCTCAAATGCATACTAGAGAAATATTGCAATTTGATTCAATTAAAATGCATAGCATACAAAAATAAATTCACAACACAAGAAATTCCGCGCGCAAATCATAGCGCGTGTCAATGAAATCAAGAATGTTTTATATCAAGCCGACGCGGACGAGCGACGACGCGACGCCGAACAAAAGTACCTACGACGGACGACCACGCTTCGAGTTGCCAAACACACAGCCAAACAACAATAATGAGTAATAAATTGTTTACAAAAAAAACAAGTTTTCCATTTTTCTGTATGAGTAGACAGAACTTCAAAACGCCACCTGCTACGGTTTATATTATGAACGATGGTTATAAAAATAAAAGTTATATTTGTTGGTGTAAACTATTTTATTGATCAATAATTTTGGAATTTAAAACTGTCAACATTGATTACAATAAAACGCAGTTTTATTTTATTACACTATTGTTTTTTTATCAAAACATGTATTTGAAGTACCATATAATATTATGCTGATCCAAGCATTTTCACTCAAAACTAATATCACTAATGATTTGTAAAAGTAAATTATTTCAATATACATTTCATAACCAACAAGTAAGAATAATTATTATTATTCCTACCTACAACAACAAACCTAAAACACTATTTACTATGGGAAAATAACCAGGAAGGTGAAAAACATTATATTATTATTTACGATTTCGACGCACTCGACTTTTAGTAAAATATAGTAGGTAAACATAATATTATGGTTTTGATTTTTGCTACTAGTATAAGAAAACTGCGTGTTCAAACTACTTGTTTGTCTGTCTGAAAATTCGGAAGTACTTTGGTAGTTTACCGATTTATAATAATATTGTATATATCGTTGTTTAAAAAATATTCAAACACAATAAAATATGATATACTGATTTATCACTGGTTTCAGTGATGAACTGATGAGTCAATGTTAGCCACTATACTTTCGTCATACGTGTGTATGATTGATGTGATTTGCAACGTGGTGATATTTCAGAAAAATCACGGGTCAAATTGTCCCACCGAAAATATAACTGCGTTATAAGAATAACTATACCTACGATAAATTATACATAATACAATATAGTCTCAAATGCATACTAGTGAAATATTTTATTTAAATCAATAAAATAAAAAAATAATAATAAAAAATAATAATAATACAAAAATAAATTCACAACACAAGAAAATCCGCGCGCAAATCATAGCGCGTGACAATGAAATCAAGAACTTTCGAGCCGACGCGACGCGGACGACGAAGGAGCCTAACAAAAGTACCTACAATCATAGGCGGCTCGTGACAAAATTGTATGGCCGTGTTCACTTGAAATAAAACAACGAAAATAGGTACCTACAATAGCGTTAGCAGTACAAAAAAAATGAGCACCACATTATAAATGTCTATTTAATATTTATACACTAAAAATTATAGAGTATTTCAAAACGAATTCAATTATTATTTAGCAATAATTAGAAAATCCCCGAATTTGCATTCGTGATCGTATTCATAGTGTTTGTCTACACTAATATTACAAAGAGGAAAACTTTGTTTGTTTGTTTGATTGTAATGAATAGGCTCATAAACTACTGGACATTTTACCAATGTTTGCAAGTTTGTGATTACTTTGATAGTTTACCGATTTATAATAATTGTATACTTATATCATTGTTTAAAAATATTCAAACACAATATGATATAGGTACTGATTTATCGCTGGTTTCAGTGATGAACTGATGAGTCAATGTTAGCCACAATACTAATCACTTTCGTCATACATGTGTATGAACTATGATTGATGTGATTTGCAATGTGGTGAAATTTCATAAAAATCACGGGCCAATTTTTTGTTTTGAATCCCACCGAAAATACATATATTACTAATTGCGTTATTAGAATAATTAATTACTATACCCACGATCAATTATTACAATTTACAATATAGTCTCAAATGCATACTAGAGAAACATTGCAATTTGAATCAATTAAAATGCTTAACATACAAAAATAAATTCACAACACAAGAAATTCCGCGCGCAAATCATAGCGCGTGTCAATGAAATCAAGAATGTAATTTATATCAAGCCGACGACGACGCCGAACTAAAGTACCTACAGTACCATTTACCTTCAGTGTACAATACAGTTTACAGACCTATGACGGACGAACAATAATGAGTAATAAATTGTTTACAAAAAAAAACATAGTTTCTAAGGTCATTAGTTTTATTTTATTTTATTGTTATTTTCTTTGAACGATTGGAAATGAAATTACTCAATTTTTACACAGAACTTTGATTTATTAGAATTATTATGCTCATTATGTATAAGATAACGAACGCGAATGAACGACATCTAGCGCGTCTTATGTCTAAACATCGCCTTTCGTTTAGACATTGACGCGCTAGATCTGTAATAAGTATATAGTCTATGCGCTAGATGTCGTGCTTTATGTCGTGTTTCGCTTGGCAAAAGTCACGCACACTACTGTAGAAGTGTCAAATTTTTCCGGTATTTTACTGTTGTTTTTCTAAGTAAATATTGTAAATTATTGATTAAAAAGGTCGAACGCGCACACATTTCATTATAGAGAAGTGATAAAATGATTAGTTTTAAAGAAATAGTGTCTGTGTTAAGTGTTTAGAGGTAATCAAAAATGTATGGAGGGACGGTCGGAACATCCACCTTAACAGTATTCCTTTATATGCTCAGGTCTCAAGCTATCTCTATACCAAATTTCATCCAGATCGGTTTGGGGCCGTTCATAAAATACGTTCGCATACAAGGGGGGGAGGGGTTTTCGCGTGTGTGACAAGATGTGACAAGAGGGGACAGGGGGTCTACGGCAACGTGACGTTCGCCGTCCATTAAAAAATTTTACTGAGTATTCGTTCTCTCGACTTTTTTTTCAATTTTGTATTAGTAAATATACAGATATTTAAACATAATGTATATATGTATGTATATATTTATTACAATAAATTGTAACTTGATATATTTTTTTTCAACATGAGCGCTAATATTTAAATTTTATTATAAAAATAAAAAAAAAGATTTTCTGATATCAAAATTGGTGTATTATCTATCAAAATTTATCATGTTTAGGAGGGAGGTGTCTTAGTTTTTGTGACGAAATATTTCCAGGGGGGTCACAGAAAGTGTGACACAGCGTGACAACCGGGGGGGCCCCTTTAGTAGTTTTCAGTAAAAACGTAACAAACAAAATTACATTCTCATTTATAGTATTAGTAGATATTACTTACCTAAAGTAGAAGCAGGCACGACAATCAAATGCGTGCCCTTAGCCTGTCCAGTCTCCTTCAAGTGAGCGAGGAAGGCTATCACTTGCACCGTCTTCCCTAAGCCCATCTCGTCTGCTAATATACCGGAGACTCCTTGCTTGTGCAACACGGCTAGCCAGTTTAAGCCCACAAGTTGGTAGGGAGCTAGTTTTAAACTGAAAATAAATAAAATTGAATAAAGTATACATTATGTATAACATAAAATACAGTTAACTTTAAACTCTGTATCTGGCACGAATTTAAATTTAATTGAGTAACAATATTCAGTTTTAGATTTTGCTATTTTATTGATGATTTCATCAAAATGGATGAAAAATGTTTGTATCACATGAATAGAATCTTCACGTGATAGAAACAAAAAGCGTGTAAATCTTTTACGCGCTTAGTGCTTGTTTAAATAAAATCTCATTTGTGCTTAAACAAAACCCTTCGAAAAAATTCAATTGAGTTGAATTACATCTATACATATAATAAATCTGTAGAAGGGTCAATTCTGTACATTGAAAATATTGAAAAAATAAATAGCAGGGGGTGTTACTGGATCGATACCAAACCCAAATATGTGATTAAAAAAATTTTTGTCTGTCTGTCTGTCTGTCTGTATGTGAAGGCATCACGTGAAAACTAGCGGTTCGATTTCGATGAAACTTGGTATAATTATACCTTATTATCCTGGGCGTAAAATAGGATACTTTTTATCCTGGAAAAATACGTAGAAAAAAATTAATCTTAATTTTTCAGTTTTATCCATAGACGTTGTTCCGTAGAACCGCGAACACACGTTGCGTATTATTATAGGCCTAGCCGTATTTGGGAATTGGGTCCAATAGATATTTATAAGATTTTATTGTCAGAGGTACCTACTCAAAATGGAGAAATAAACCATCCACGCGAAGACCGACATCCGCTCGGACGGAGTCGCGGGCGGAAGCTAGTATAAAATAAAATATTGTATATATATGATAGATACAACATTAATTAAAATTTAGTATAGATATGGCATTAAAACTTACCTAGAATCCAATATACCAGGTTGTTTTAGCCGACCAGCCCCCGCAGCCACCGCAGACTCGAGCTGCTGCGCCAAACCCACACACTTCTTCATTAAACGCTGTATATTGTTCCTGGTGCAGAGCAGTTCTTGCGTTGAATTTAACAGCTCCGTACTTAACATTTTGTTGTTGTTGAATTTTTCTACCTGGAATATGAATAAAATATTTAATTAACGCATATAGTTACATACAAATCATTAGACATTTACATTTGATCCCAATATTAACGTAATTTGGTTCAAATTGAATTTAAACATTTATTTAATATGATTGTGCTATCCATAAGCTAAACAGCATTGACAGCATTTACAGAAACTTTGAGTCAAAGTCTTAAAAAGTTATTAAAACATAACTAATGAAAATAAACAATTTGATTCATATTTCATTCAATCCTACTTATATTATAAATGCGAAAGTTTGTGAGGATATGTGTGTGTTTGTTACTCTTTCACGCAAATACCACTGAACCAATTACAATGACATTAAGCACACACATAAAGGGTAACTTGGATTAGCATATAGGATAGGTTTTATCCCGGTAAGCCCAAGGGTACGGAAAATATGCGAGTTTTTCTTTGAAAACGCGGGCGAAGCCGCGGGCGGAAATCTAGTATTTCATAATTTCAAACTCAAGCTAGAGTGACTATGTATGTAATATGATATTAGTAAGTAAATAACTGACCCTGGTTTGAAGAAATATTAAATTCAACCAAAAGCTTACCATATCTAACCATCCCTTAAACGGTCTCTGCGCTACAATAGCTTCGGCTTTCTTCTGTGAGCACCCACTGAGCAACAACAGCTCACTGGGACTGCTCGTGTTGAGGAACTCGAACACTTTGCGCTTATCGCCCACAAGGTCGTCTGTCACCTCATTGTCTGAATCATCACTGAAAAATTGGTATTTGAGTATGAATTAACAATGTCTGATATTTGATATTTTTCGTTTTATGGTATTCAAATGCTTTTTATAAGTATACGGACGGATTGGCGTGAAAGGATGCGAGTTCGAGTCCCACCTCATGATCGAAACTTTTCTATTCTTTATAAATATTAAATTTTAAATTTATATTTAATGTTTGATATGATTTAGTATTTTATCATAATGTTTATCATTGATGGGAAGTAAATGTTTACAAATAAAAAGAAATAATTCTTTTCTATTAGCATATCTGTCGCAGACACATTACATAATTTCGGCCATAAGGCTGGTTGCAGAGCTTGACCGACCGTCAGTGCGTACCATCAGTCCTGACGATACACATCAACAATTGTATGACTATGACACTAATGCGCATAACAATACGCGTGCGTATGGACGGTCTAGCTACGCGTCGCGTATTGTCATGGTCGGTCAAGCTCTGCAACCAGCCTTAACAAAGGGCGATGTTGACAAGCACTTGGCATTTTGAAATAAGTTTAGAATTTACTTTATACATCCACGAGGAGCTAGTCACGGGCCGATAAAGTCGCTTTGCGGGACTCCTATTCCTATATAGTTAAAAATACAACAATCTACCCCCTGATTCAAACCAAAAACTTCCTATTCTCTCCTACCATGTCTGATATTTAAACCACAAATTCAAACTAATCCTACCTCTTATTCATATTATTTAACAAAAACACTTCTCCTATCACATACCTATCATAAACTTTGTCGTCCTTCCCTTTCCTAACACCATAGTCGTCGTCCTCGCTACCACTACTGCCCCGTCTCGCCCTGCCACCCTTCGCCGCTAAAGGTTTCCGAACAATCCCCGTCGGTCCACTAGTAACACGAATAATCGTTGTTCCGTTAACTCGCGCCAAGCCCGTGAAACCCGGCCGAGAGCCAAAAAACTGAGATGTTGCTGGCTTTTCATTGGTTTCTGGATCGTGTTTTAAGAGTTCATCTCGAGATCTCTCTTCATTCCAACCGTGTTTAACTAGGGTGTTTTTTACAAACTGAAATAGGAAAATTTCAATGAGTTACTGTATGCAATGGCTGATGCAATCTTCAACAGTATTTAACCTCAATAAGAATTCAGCTTCACTTAGGAAGCCCAGTGAGCTAGGAACTTTATACTTAGTTTAATAAATCTTCACTACATACTACATAGTATAAAACAAAGTCGCTTTCTCTGTCCCTATGTCCCTTTGTATGCTTAAATCTTTAAAACTATGCAACAGATTTTGATGCGGTTTTTTTTAATTGATAGAGTGATTCAAGATGAAGGTTTTAGTATATAATTTATTAGGTTTTAGAGACAGCGGGCGAAGCCGCGGGCGGTAAGCTAGTTAAGTATATATCTTTTATTGGTAGACATATCAACTGTGGCACTGTTAAAGTTTTTAGAAAATAATATGAATGCAATAACAGAATAGTTTTGTGATCAATACATTTCTAAACTAACCATTACAAATCACATTCTCTATTTCCTTTTTAAATAACATATTACAACTAATTAGTGATATAATCTATTTTGACTGACCGGTTGGCTTGGTTGTTAGTGGCCCTGCCATCCAAGCCAGAGGTCGTGGGTACGATTCCCACCCGGGGCAAATATTTGTGTGATGAACATAGATGTTTGCTCTGTGTCTGGGTGTTACATAATATCTATATAAGTATTTATTTAAAATTATATATGTATGTTTATCAGCCATCGTTTTCATAACACAAGCGAAAGCTTAGTATGGCATCAGATTGTGCCGTGTGTGAAAATTGTCCTGAAATATTTATTTATTTATCTATCCAAAAATCTTACCAAAGGTGAAATATCAGGGAACATTTCCAGCATATTTCTAAACCGTCTCTCCTTAACGGCAGTTGTGAGTTCTACAGTGGCAGGTTTCTTAGCTGGTGTGCCTGCATCATCGGAATCTGAGTCCAACACTCTGATGCGTTTGTAGACCACTTGTCCTGTTGTATTTGACGAATTTGGTGCTGGCATTCTTATCTGATTTTCTGTAAAGTTATATTAATTTAAGGTTAATCATTTATACTTGAATGAATTGAGATTAAATTGAATGTATACCTAATTTAAATTAAAATACACTGGGCTTTAGTAAATACAATCCTTCTAACATTATAAATGCAAAATTTTATAACGATGGATGTTTGTGAGGGTGGATGATAAAACTAATAGACAGATTTGGATGAAATTTTACAGTAACGTTTTAAAAATTCGAGTAACACATGAAATATATAAATACTTCATCTTATCAACTGCTTATTTACAAATTACAAGATGCTGTAACTAGGCTTAGATATGCCATATCATGGGACCTTAGTTAATACATTTATTTAAAGAATATAATAATATATAATTTCTTAAGTAAATATTATTAATAGTAGTGCAATTTCCTCTATATTTTAATGCAACACTGCAAGATCAAATCTACAATTTTTAAGCATAGTTTATGAAGCTAGCTAAACAATTCTGACAAAGCATTATGCAACAAACAGAGGTGTTAAAGATGTGACAATTGATTTTTATTTGCACGTTAAATTACAGACATTTTATATAAATTTAAAAAGATAGATTGTTGTATCATTTTGAAGTACACTGGTGCTTGCCATGTGGTATAGGTGTTATTGAAACTAATCGTGCCTTCCGATACAAAAAATACACATAAAATCTAATGATTTTTGATCGAGAAATTTTCTCATAAATTTAATTGTAATAAGATCGAAGGGTGAAATCGAAAGCCTCGAGTCCTAACGTGGTCCGACATAAAAATAATTTTACGAATATATTTTTATTTTTTATTTCCTGAGTTTGTCGAGTAACATGTTGCTCGGTTTTTATTCACCTTGACGTTAAATTTTTTACTCACGAGAACTTGATGGTGTTACGACTGTGACCGTTCCACTGGAGCCAGGTGTAGGTTTTCTCTGAAACCTGTACTGCCTTAAATAACTTAAAACGCTAGGGCTAGTACTATCAGACATCGTGTTTATCTACACGTTTCAAATATTGAAAGATTTTATGTGATAAAAAATAAACTTTTTTACAGAACTTTTTATAAAAAACGGGAAAGAAGATTCACACCATACCGAATGACCACGGAAACAACACTGCGGCCATTTTTATCCGCGAGATTGTCTCGAATATAAAATTAACCAATAATAATGAACTGAAATTGACATATGATCATTTCAGCCAATAAAAAGTTTTCTTTATAAATTTTTATTATCTATGTCAAATAAGAAACCAATAAAATGTATTGATTTATTTTAAGTTTTTGGTACATAAGACGTCATAAAATTATTTTTACAAGTTGAAAATTATTTTATTTTAATTATTTAAATTCAAATTCGTATTATTCAAATAGCTACTGAATTCTTTAAAAAATGTTTCATTTTATTACTCTTAATATTTCCATCTTAATTTAGATATTAAATTATGATCAACCACTACAGTTTTCATGTTTATTGTTATTAGTCACACGTAAACTGCTAAGCATATTTTGATACAGTTTTAGGTTTCTTGGTGTCTATATTTCAGTATTTTATGTACATATTATGTATAATATATTTTTTTACAGCACACGATTAACGGAAACACAAATTCAGGAAGCATGTTCCAGTCCCCAGATCGTCATTCTTTATTCGAACCGCTACCTATATTAGGCTCGGTTAAAGGTGCGGTTCGAATAAAGAATGACGATCCGAACCGCTTTGTCCGGGTACATGGAACGTCAACCATGTGGCGATGCCTAGAATCTGTGCGCCTCAACTAACGATGGAAAAAGGGGAATGCCGGAATTAGGTCGTGCAATTCCGCAGCGCACTCTCCAAAGTGTATCCGGTAGAAAACCGATAAAATTGCCACTCTGCGGCGATGAGCGAGGCTCTGGAGTTTTTTGCCTACTAGCACATCGTCGTTTATGAGCGTCTTGGCACGCCTCTCTATCGCTTCGCTGGTAGGTACTTGGCAGATCCATCCCAGAGGTGAGAGCAGTATTCCATGCTCGGACTTGTGCTTGATAAAGGTTGAGCAACTGTTCCGGACTGAAATACTGCCTCACCTTCGCCAGTATACCGAGCTTTTTTGAGGCCACTTGGGCTTTTGATTCAATGTATGAACCAAAATTATGAGTAGGCGTCAAGGTGGTCAGTTATCGGTACGGATACACTTTGGAAGGACGGAGTCAGGTTGAATGGACTTCGTTTAGCGGTGAATAGACACGTCTGGGTCTTGGTCGCATTGAACTTGACCATTGGTTTCGCCCACAGAGTTTCGCCCCGCTCGGAGACTGCCTGTAAGGACAAGTTCATGCGTTCGACCATCACCTCCCGTAGAGACTGGATTTATGCCGTACTGACTCGCGCGCTGGATGCGTATCTCTCCACAACGGTGCATTATTGTAACGGTGCATGTTGAAAAAGCATGTACTAAGCAGGTAGATATCTACCTGCTTAGTACATGCTTTTTCGGCACTTCACACAGAAATATAAAATTATTTCGATGTCTGTGCTTTTTCATTATCTGAATGGAATTGCAAATTATTTGAATAATCTGTTTCTAATCAAGATACGTCAAAGTCATTAATGCCACACAGATTTTCTATCTGTCACATTAATAGGCGCGGCCATGTTGGTCTGTAGTGAATAAAATTCATTTAATTATTGCTTTTAGGAAAATAAAATTGACACAATATGCCCAAATGCGACCTCAAAACGAGATACATCCCCGCGACATTCGCCTGGACATTACTGTTGGGCACGACGTCCCTGTTTTTTTATTATCCGTAAGTATACATTATGTTCGCAAGGTATGAATCTCTTAGATTTGACAACTTTCACATAAAGATTGTAGATTTGCTGCTATTAATATCCTCGGGCTACCTTTGCCCTATTTGACTTTACATAAACACAGTTTTTGTGCTATTGTACCAGTTATTTTAATTGCGTGAAACTTAATTTAATTGCTTGTCAGCTAATTATTTACACTTTGTGAGACCACTTTAAAATTCGTATCAGATTGTTTTTATCCTTTTGTGTTTGATCAAACCCTTTAGGTACACATATATCTTTAAATGGTGTAAACAAAACCTTGTTGGTGATATGATTAAGCTTTTGTGGTTACCATTTGATGCAAATTATCTTGTCAAATGAAGTTATATACTGATTTACATACATGTACTGAGGTTTTGTTTGTGGTTAAACAATATCAGTGTTTATATTCTATTCCTATAAGTATATAGGTTTAGTTATTTTTTAATTTATATTTCAGTTGCCAGTATTATCTCTACAAACACCCATGGGTGCCAGCATATCAAGGTGTCATAACATTTTTTGTTTTGGCCAATTTTACACTGGCCACTTTCATGGACCCGGGGGTGATACCAAAAGGTATGTTCATTGTTCTTATACATTTCAAGTTAAATGTAAATATTCATACATAGGTATTATAAAAAATAAAAAAAATAATTGAGACCTTAAAAATGATTGAGACCTTAGTTCATACATTGTTTGTATGGCCTTGGTCAATATGTACCTTAATTATTAAATTGTTTGCGTGGACACTGGTATTGATAATTAAAAAAACAAAGCATGGAAATCACTGGTATTGATAATTTTAAAAACAAATAGAATATAAAAAAGTATGTATGTATTTAATTTACACAATGTAAATACATTTTCATTCAAAAAATTAATCCAAATAAATTAGTGAGAAAACTTTATCTTATGGCCGACTGGATAAGAATGTTACATTCTTTTAAGTATTTCATTATATTATAAATACTTTTTAATGCTAATTATTTGATACAATGGTCTTGTGAACTCTTGCAGGGCATTTTACTAATATAAGTAATTTTAGTACTAGTAGGGTTCTAATATAACTATAATAATTATTGACAGTTGTTCCTAAAAACTCTGATATTAATCGCTCTATTCTTTTAGCTAATAATATGCATGATCTGAAGATCTTTTGTTTGATAGATAATTTTGACATTGAACAAAAGTTGATTGCTCAGCAAACTATATCTATACTAATATTATAATGGTGAAGAGTTTTTTTTGTTTTAATGCGCTTATCTCAGGAACTACTGGTCCGATTTGAAAAACTCTTTCGGTTTTAGTTAGCCCATTTATCGAGGAAGGCTATACGCTAAGACCAACAGGACCAGAGAAATGCGGGTAAAACCGCGAAGCGCAGCTAGTTTATGATAATTTTCACATAGGAAAAAATAGCCTCGCTAATCCGAGACTATTATTAATTTATTAGATGAAAATTTATGGTAATAAAATAATCAATATTGTGAATCATATAATAAAGTGTTAATTAATTATCCATACAATTATATTGTTTCTATTAGCTTTAATTGCTTTTCAACATATTATCATGCAATATTGGATATTTGGTAATATTCGAAAATTTAAGTTCAACTTTTATCGATAAGTAGCTGTTCCCCGCGGTTTCACCCACGTAGCTCCGCTCCTGTTGGTCTGAGCTAGACAATAACTATATTATAGACTATAGCCTTCCTCGATAAATGGGCTATCTAACACCGAAAGAATTTTTCAAATCGCACCAGTAGTTCCCGAGATTAGCGCGTTCAAACAAACAAACAAACTCTTCAGCTTTATAATATTAGTATGTATAGATTTAATGATCTTAAGAATTATTATTAGGATTGCCAATTGGTTATAAATGCGAAAAAAATATTACGAGAAGTAACAGCCAGGATAAAAAAGTAACACATTATCCACACAGCATAATATAAGCTTTGAAACTATTAATCCAAAAACTAAATTTAACCTGCGGAAACTGCACAAATGTAAACTAAAGAGACCTGTGTCTATTTACATCCATATAGCATATAGCAGTTGAGCAGTCAACGGTGTAAAGTTTAAATTGACTTTGCTACTCTAGTGTTAATTTTGTTTTGTTGACGTACACAGACCTCATGCTATTCCCGATTGAAATAGATTTTTTTTACGTAAATGTTCGACATCTTGCTTTTCTTCATTATGCATTTAATTCTTGAGTATGATTTTAATTTTTGAGAGTAATTTTAAAATTACCTCAATTATTATACTTTCTTTTTACGTAAAGGGAAAGTTTTTATCACCTTTCTTAATGTGATAAAAACTTCTTCATTAATTATTTTTAAAAATCATTTTTGAAGCTTAATTTTTGGAAGGAAATATAGAAAGTAGAAAACCATTATATGATATTTTACAATTCGATTCGATCACGTGGTTTTTAATTGGTAACGACATTAACTCACAAGCATAATAACTACCGTAAAGAGCTTCTTAATTAGGTACCTATATTTATAAAAAACAACGATTTAATAGTACATAATTAAAAAAAATGTTATAAACTCAAAAGTACAGGGCAAATATATTTTGTTTATTTTCCCAAATCTTACTTTAACCTTGTCGTCGATCTATATAGAAAATAAAATACTTATTGCGAATATTTTCAACTTTTTTAACTCTAAAAATACGTCATAGTTTTATCCACTCAAGTAAACTTGTTGCAGAAGTACTTTTAAATGGCTAAGTAATATAAAAACTGATACGGTTTCAAAAAATAGTTTGCGAAAAATCTAAGTGAAATAAGTTGGAGGCCTAAATTATTTTATCTGGAAAAAGTGAGAAGCGTTACGAGGTCGAGGTTATAATTTGTCCTCATAAAACTAATCCAATTGTTCACTGCTGATCATTTCAGTTTAAGCCTAAGCCGAATTTATTGCATAATTCATTCACTATTAAGTACCTTAAGAACCAAATAGCATGACATAAAAACGTAAGGAATGTGAGTGTTATCACATTCTTTCAAAATATATTCTCGATACCATTACCCCAAAACTTCAACTCAGGAAAATCAATAAGTCACATTTTTTTGTTAGGTATTTCCTTCCAAAGTATCAAAAAGTGCCTAAATCTGATTAAAGAAAAGCTCTTTTGTGACCCTTAAGAAAAATAAATTTATTCATTCGACAGGACGAATTAGCAAGCATTTATCACGTAATAAAAAAAAATGCTATGACAAAACGACAAAACGTAACATAACTTCAAACCCTGCAATTTAGATCCTTTGAAATTTCGACATAATTCGATCCTACAGCGGAGGTCGATTTTCCTAACAAGTACCCTCAGAATTTGGTCACCTTCAATTAGCTAATTACACGGTCCCATTAATTAGATGGAATTTGTATAAGAATCGCATTTTATCAGTGTATTGACGTAATACGGATTTAAGGCGGGGTATATTGCGATATAAATATTGTGAGTCATATTGATATATTTGTTTTGTGTATTTGTAACTGTTTGGCGTAGAGTTTGTCCACTTTACGTGACTATTATTTAGTAGAGAGCTAAAGATCAGAATATTACCAATCTAATCATTGCGTTCGATTTCAATATTCGGCATGATATTGTCCAAATTATGTGTTTAGTCAAAGTATAATTTACCAGTCTGAAAGTATATAGTTACATACGGATTTGAACAATTCGAATTTATATACTTGATTATGAATAAAAACTTGGATTTGTTTAGTCAGTGGAAAAACTTAAACTAGGGCCGCACCACTAAACGATCCATTCATTACATGGTGCCTAAAATCTTAGTTCAGGATACATCGCCCATTTTTGCAAGTGACTACTATCAAGCTAATTTTCCGTTTGTAGCTTTATTTTGATGAGACGCCCAATAATTTCGTGTACGAAAGTCTCGATTGTGGTAGCTTACAGAGATAACAAGGATAAAAAATTTTGATTTGATGGTTCTCAAATATTTATTACTAACTGATTTTTTTTTTGTTCAATCTCAAGATAATTACCTAAATTATTCGAAAAAATATTTGTCCTACAAAATCTATGGTTGGTTCAAAGAGTCCCCCTTTCCAAAGTGTATCGATAACGAGGTCATCATAAATGATTACTAACAAGCTGATTTTTTTGTTTTCACTTAGTTAATGTTTATATAATTCAACAGACATATTGTCCTACAAATTGCGTAATAAATATTTGATAACCATCAAATCAAAAATTTTTATCCTTGTTATCTCTGTTAGCTACCACAATCGAGAGTTTCTCACACGAAATTATTCGGTGTCTCATCAAAATAAAGCTACAAACGGAAAATCAGCTTGATAGTAGTCACTTGCAAAAATGGGCGATGTATCCTGAACTATCTGCATCTTTGAGTCCAACGTAATATACAGGCACGTTATTATACTTTTTTTTGTTAGAACTTTATCATAAAAACAAAAAATTCTGTCACCATCCATACCTACATTTTATGGTATTTATCTGTTGATGGAACTTTACCATTAACAAAAAATACTATCAGCCTACTCTATAGCCGTATTGACATGTAACGGCTTTAATTATTGTACCATAGACAAAAGAAATAATACCCGTTTCCAGGCTAGTTCCGTACATATATCCCTTATTTTTCTCAATTGAATCATGGCATAGACAACAAATGATTCCAGCCCCACCTGACGAAGACCGCGAGGACGACTTCCGCGCGCCGCTCTACCGCAGCGTGGAGATAAACGGGATAACCGTGCGCATGAAGTGGTGCGTCACGTGCAAGTTCTACCGCCCGCCGCGGTGCTCGCACTGCTCTGTGTGCAATCATTGTATAGAGGTTTGTCTATGGTCTAATTACTGTATAGAGGTTCGTGTACTGTAAAGGCGCGGTCGCGGCCTGAAATTTTGAGGGTAGTCACAAATATGTTGAGTCCGTAGATTAGACTTTAATACCAGAATACACAATTTTATTACTTTAGAAGTATTCTACTTTGACGAAAATAATGTTTTTTTTAACACCTTTTATATTAATTGAAAAGTTTTATTAGACTAACGCCCACGCGACTGGGCCGCCGGTACCAGCGTTCTGACCATCATTTTTCTTTTTGTCTTTGCGTACTTAGACCCCTGTAGAATCGCCATACTTTTACAAATGACCCAAAATTTTGTGTCGGTATCTCCTGGCCTAAATATTATTTCTTTATTTTTATTCCAAGCGATTATAATTTATAATAGTATATAATTATATTATACTGACATTTGAACTGAATTGCTTTTTCTGTTGTTAGATCTATTTCTAAATCTATTTCTAAAATAATGTATCTAATCTCATAATATATTCTTTATTTCCTCTCTTTCCAGACATTCGACCACCACTGCCCATGGGTGAACAACTGTATAGGTCGACGGAACTATAGGTTCTTCTTCTTCTTTCTAATATCGCTCTCAATACACATGCTGAGCATATTTGGCCTCAGTTTATACTACATTATGAACAACAACAAAACATTGACGCAGGTCGAGCCTATAGTGTCGTATCCTTTTTACAAACGATCTTGTTATATACAAATGTTATCTTTTTTGTGCTTAAAATACGCTACAGATTAAAGGTTGAGAACAAAATAAAATAGGATAATTTTTATATATAGACAATATTTATCTCTGTAAATTTTCCTTTTTTTTGTAAATTACTAATCGTTACCATAAGTACATAATATATTTAGTTCTATCCAAAAAGTGATTTATGAAAGCCTTATATTCTCGCCAATACAACATAGTAAAGTTATTTTAAAAATTAGC
Organism: Colias croceus; assembly: GCF_905220415.1. Taxonomy (NCBI): domain Eukaryota; kingdom Metazoa; phylum Arthropoda; class Insecta; order Lepidoptera; family Pieridae; genus Colias; species Colias croceus. The sequence goes on along the minus strand of NC_059548.1, from coordinate 9,352,425 downwards.
CAGGCATAGACTTTAATGCCTCATTAAGACTAAGATTTAGTCATTCAAACGAAGCCATAATAACTTTATGATATGGGATTATCTCCATTCATAATGTATTAGACTTGTTACAATTTAGCTCTAATCCCGAATGAATAAGCGAATTAAAAGTAGACTAGAATGTATCGAGTAAGAACTGGAACTGTACTTAAATACTTTTTAGAATTGAATAAATTAAAAATCAGGAGAAAATAATTCAAAGTGAATTTAAACATTTTCCAAAATATTGTTTATGTAATGTGGGATAATCGTGTAACATAATATTTTGATACATAAAACTTCGCATCTAGAACTATACGGTACTCTTACATGCTTATTTCCAAAGAGGAACCTTACAATTTGACTTCTGTGTAATAATTAGTAGTTCTACTACATAAATTAGCAAAACTACCCCAATAACCTTAACCGAAAACATCAGAATGGTGATTATGGGCATAATAGCGTTATTAGCTATACCCATATTCGGTCTGACCGGCTTCCACATGGTGCTGGTGTCCCGGGGGCGCACCACGAACGAGCAGGTCACGGGCAAGTTCACGGGCGGGTACAACCCCTTCTCGAAGGGTTGCTGGTCCAACTGCTGTTACACGCAGTTTGGCCCGCAGTATCCTAGGTAAGTTGGAAGTTTAGGACCTTTTCCAGATAAGATAGATGTAGTATTGTAAAGTATTATGATGGTATTTATGGTGAATGGGGTCACGGGCGGGTACAACCCCTTTTCGAAGGGTTGCTGGTCCAATTGCTGTTACACGCAGTTTGGCCCGCAGTATCCTAGGTGAGTTGAGGTTTTGATAGGTTCGGGACCTTTTCTGGGTAAATATAAATGGGTAAGAATAATTTTCGAACTTAAAAAGTTTTCAATGAGCTTTAGCATGGTATTGGAAGTCACAATCAATTATTAATTTTTCGAGTCTTTGCTACTTTTTTTATCGTAACGTTCAATGTAACATTAATGCTTTTTTATTAGGTTGTTTAAACGAAGTAATAATTATGACGCTCACTGAAGTGGAAGGAAAGAAAGCTCGAAAAGTTAGTAATTCTATTTTTTTTTTATATTATTATTATTGGTATGAACAATAGTAACTTCTAGCCGTGGTATAAATCTTGCTTTTGAAGAGCTTACTCATTTATAATATTGATGTATAAACATTTTTTGTCACAGTACCATCTATCAGAAAGTTGTAATTACTGTTCATTAATGTAACAAGTAACTGTATTTATTTGTCAAAGAAACCCACTTTCCAGCCTAGTCCTTCCATCTATTATAAAAATAGTGCTTAATAGATATTATGAAACGATTAACATTCAACCTTGTCCAACCATCAAAGAACATATAGCAATGATATACAACAGTTAAAACACATTTCTCACCAATTATTCAACATTTCAGCCTAGTCCGCCCATCAAAGTACATGTACAAGGGTGGGAAGAAGCGTCGCGACGGTACATCAAGTATGGGCGTGGCCACTATAGCGGCCGGCGCCGCGCAGGTAAAGACGTACACCGCGGACAACGGCGCCGCGCACCGACCGCTGGGTGCACACGCGCATTACAATAAGGTGAGGGCCAGACTCGCTTGATGCTTGGGACGGGGGGGTTTGATATTTGGAGGGGAGGGGGTATATGGGATGGTCTTTAAAAGTGTATATGGGATGGGAAAGAGCCACACCCCCTTTTTCCCGTCACATATATACATGGGATGCCAAAGAGGGGAGGTGCGGTGGTAAATTTTTTTAAATGTTTAAGTATTTGGGGGTAGATGTGAAATTGGATAATCTTGGATTTATTATTGGGGTTTGCTGTTTAAAGATGAATTAACAGATATAATGTAATATTATATCTAATGAATATGAAAATGAAAAAAAAAAATAATAAAAAAGAATTGATATGGGATATCATTTTAATGTTTATGGTTTCGATGTTATTGTGGTGATAAATGAAACAATGTTGTTTCATTTTTTTTACTATGTATTATCAATTAGTTAACTCATCTATCAGCGATAAGATCATAGTATATTATAATGATAAAAATATATTATAATAATGACCTCCAAATATCAAAGATTCCAAACAGATATAGCTAATGTCCACTGATACATTTTTTGTAAATAATGACTCTTATTCTATTGGTGGCTATTAGCGTATAAGGTTTTTGTTAGTATAGTGGTCACAAAATAAAATTATCTTAACTAAATGTGTTAAAGCGACCACATTACTAATAAAGATCTCTAACTTTCCATTAGCTATATTTTCACAGCTAGTTTCTCGTATATCGGTATATCCAATGGAAGAATAAAGAAATTGGACACCCAGGACAATCCATAGAAAACTATTTAAAACTTATCCTAAATTATGTCATAGACAAACTTTATAATACCTGTGTTAACATAACAAACCAGAATAAATTTCAAACCATAGATGTTAGTCACAAGCTAAGTAGTATTTTTTTATTTGCTCAATATAGTACAACTCCATCTAGTGTCCAATAGATTTCATGCTTGTAGAGCGATTACATACCTTCAATTCACTGCCATAAAGTTTATTTTTCTTTGCACAATTTCTTGTAATATATGGTGAATTGAAGACATGCCGTATGTCTGGCTCTCCAGTGTTCAAAAGATGTATGTTTGTTTAAAGAGAATATTATGAAACTTGGATTTAATAACGTTATTTTTATTAAATAAAAATTGTCTATTAAAATGTTTCCTCATTGAATACAAGTATACAAAATAAGCTGCAATTAATTTCTAAAATAAGTTAAAATTATTTTCATTATGGATGGCTTATTTCGTCAAATGGATTATTAATTAGATTTAATAGTCCTGATTTTATCGATGTTTCTTTCTAGAGCGACGTGCGCAGCCGGTATATAACCACTCTAATCTCTGTACTGTTATGTAATGTCCCATAAATACGAGGCCCGTTTGCAGCTATCCCCCGGGCGGGAAGAGCACGAGGGCGAGATGGAGGGCCCCGGGGCTTCGCAGTCGGCGGACTGTGAGCCCACGCCTCCGCCCCTGCAGCGGCGGGGCTCCTCCACGAACCTGTTCCCGGAGCCCCACCACCACCTGCCGCCAAGGCCTCACCACTATCCGCGGCTCAGTCCGCTCTCGAGGAATACTAGGTGAGCGTTTTGGTGGTTCTTTTTTCTGGTTTATGGTTTGGTATAAAAAATGTCAAATGCGCTATAGCGCGTCAGATGGGAGACGTCATTGTTCTCGATGGAGTTTCTCATTTTCTGTTTATGTTATTGGCTTTTTCACGTTCTTTAAACAGAGTTAAGGCGAAATGTTAAATTTAAGACGGACAGTTTGGAAAAATTAATTAAGGAAATATTTTTATGAATCAATTTTAATTACCAAACATATTTTATAACAAACAAATAATTTTTCATGAACGGCGAATATCACTTTAACGTGAAGTCGTGAACCATACCTAATGCTAACTTTTTTATGAATGTCCTCTATGACATTGTATTTCGTTGTAACCTGTAACGTATTTACGAAATCGCCAAATTTAAACGCAACATTTATTTATTCATCTATTTAGTCAAATAAGAGATATAACAATACATTTGGTTCGCCAGTCACGGCGGCACAACGACGTCCGGCTACCGCGTGGTGATGGAGCCGCTGCGGTACGACGCGGGCGCCAACGGCGGCGCTCGGCCTTCGCCCACCATGCAGCAGCGGATCAAAGCGCTCGGCGTGCCCACGCCGCTCGCGCTCAGCAGCCCCGTGCGCAGGTACGTGTGTGTGACGTCATCATGACGTGAAGAGGAGCGTGACGTCATCGTGACGTCATCATGACGTGAAGGGGAGCGTGACGTCATCATGACGTGGGCGTGTGTGGCGGGACCGTGATTATGGACGTACGTACGTGTGTGCGCAGTGACGTCACCGTGCCAGTGTACGCATGCAGCCGAGGTGCGTATGAAATGTGAGCGTAACGCTAAAGAAGTTAGGTACTTGTGGTCAGTGTGACGTCATCGGACAAGGGGCGCGTGCAGTGTAAGCGTGAGGCTGGGCGATGGTACCTATGGACAGTGTGACGTCATCAGAACAGGGTGCGTATGAAAAGTGAGCGTACGTTGGGCAAGAGTGCAGTGATGTGTAGTGCGACGTTGCCGGACCGTGCAAGGTGCGTGTGAAACATGACGCTGGGCATACGTTATCACGTGACGCTATCAGTTAAAGGTTCGTGTGCTTATATTTAGAGCAGCTGGATGCAGGGTAATATGCGCAGTGGGGACAACAGCGACACGTCACGAACGCAGTTAAATGCATGCAGAAGCAACTGCGCAATATAAATAATTTTTTACAGTATAATTTATTATATAGGTTTGTATAGATCGATAAACGAAAATACATCTTTGACAAAATTGTGATTTTAAGTGCGTATTCGTTGTTAATGAATCCATTACATACGTATTAAAATCACAAATTTGTCTTTAACCGTATTATATTCTTAAGGAAAGTGTTATTTATAATCTGTGTCAACACTATGCTTAAGCTCAGAATTGTTATACAATTAATTGGCCCAATATATATTTTATAAGTATTCCCCATTTCATGGCCTTTTCCTATAGCATACAACTGTCTTACGAAGTTATATTCTTCTTGGCTATGGTGTCAAAATTCGATATTATAAATAGTTACCGTTGTATTTAAAATGTAAAAATACTAAAAAAAAGAGCGTGTGTGCCGAGAACACGTGTCAGTGTCAGAAGTGAAACTCCTTTGGCAAAATTCAAAGTTACCAAAATCATCGCTCCATGACGTGACGGTATTGCCATGTGAAATTTTATTCTCAACGCGCTTAAAGAAGTTTCACTTCAAAAAACTATAAACTTCATGAGACGGTTATTCCTAAAATGTTGTCAACACTAACTCCCGTCTGCATCGCTTACTTTTGTTCAGTGTTAGATAGATTTATTATTTGCATGTAAAATTGTTTGCATCATGGGTAGTTTTGGTTATTAACTGTATTACATTTTTTCGCTTGGGACGGGGACATTGGATCTTGTATAGAGTATCTTTATGGTACTAGAAATATTTCTTTAGAACCCTTGCATTTCATTTAGTAGCATTTTAACCAACACTTGTATAATATATTTCAGTTATCTTCTCATGTTTAAACGTCCTTAGTTTTCATTTAGTTTATTTTCTGTGTTCAATCTCTCTAAAGTTCCAAAATGATTACAGTAACGAAAAAAAGTTTTTAATAACTCAGGCCCCGGAACCACAGACACAATAGAAAATCTTTTGTGTCTGGGACTGATCGGGCCGCTTGGGGCTCAATGGGTTAAAGGGTACCAAATGAATTGCTATTGGGCATAAATGCTGGATTGAATATGGAATCGATTCTTTTATACCTTCATATTTCATCCCTTAAACAAGTCGCTAGCATTACAACAGCTATTATTGAAGGGAAGAGAAAATGCATCTTCTTATAATCGTATAGTTTTAGTTTCTCATATGTTATTTAAAATATTGTTGATGGAAACTGTAAACGAAAAGTTAAATGAGATAGGTAACTATTTTAAGGCGAACAATAGTTCGGCTTTAGTGAATAAAGGGGATCTTATAACAAAAATATTTTGTCCATTCAGTAGTACAATATAACATCGGACAAGTAATACAAGGTATTGATTATTTACTAAACGTCTTTTCAGTCCACCGTAATATGGGTGTATGTAAGTTTAGATTGCATAGGCTAATAAACTCCATTTAAATATGTCCCATGAAATGCAAGGTGATATTATAGGGGTACCGTTTTGGGCACTTTTATTACCGTGCTCATAACGTCGAAAATCGTAGACGCTATATCACAATGGGGCATGCTTGATTTTCCTTTTGCAGTGTTTATATTGTTTACAAACTTAACAATTATTATTTGGTTCATTAACGCTTTTAATATTCATTATTTATGATGATATATTTATGTAATGTCTTATAATATATTTGGTGATACAGTGCTTTTATGGTTGAATTATAATGTTCGTAACCTTTTTATGTTTTTAATTTGACCGTAAAAGCAATGTACTCAGAGGACAGGCATAAATTTTACCACATTTGCGATTCTATGAAGAAATAAAGACGATTTTAAAATGGATACTTTTTGTCACGCAATTTTGAACTTTATATAGTTTGAATAAGGTTTATGTCTGTCCGAAGTTTATAGGTTTGTGGAATATGTATAAAGTGTAAGTTTACCGCTTACCGCGGCAGGTGGACGTAGCGCATAGAGCCGACGTGTGGACGGTAAATGTTTTGTTTGTTTGTGTGTCGTATGCGGGATGGAATGTGCTAGAGTTTTATTACGTCATCATCATTATTCATGACATCAAAGCAAAAGTCGCAGAAAAGAGCTATTTATGCTCTTTTTGCAATTTATTTATGAATTAATTAAGTATGTATATTATTAAAATATTTTATTTCATGGGCTGTTTGAATCGGCTCACATTATTATTTGAAAATTAATCTAAAGTTGACTGTAAATCTTGAAATGTCGTATCTGTTGTATTGCTAAATGTGAACAGTCAATTACTAATGGAAGTGCGAAGATATTTTGTTTTTATTACAGTCAGAACACATCAATTTTCTTTCATCTCTTTTGGTAGTTTTTATTATTAGTATAATTAAATATTTTTAATTGCACAACATAGATGTGAATTTTAGTCAAAATAAGACACATTGCACTTATATAATTACATTCGATTTACAGCATGTAATGGATTTAGTTTTTTAAATAATGCATATTAAATTTTTTTTATTTTTTATAAGGTACAAGAGCCCTTTGTATTGCAATTTATACTTTATTGCTATGTACATAGAGCTCAGTTTTACTGCAAGCATGTACGGTAGCAGGTGCAATATACAATGGCAGTTTTTCTTTGGTTTATTTATTTTTGCTTACGGTTTATTTTTATAATGATCAAATGCAAAGGTACTTTCACACTGGTTTTACTTACTGCGATAATTTTATATGCCAGTACATAATCTGTGTGGAAGTAACTTTAGGATAACATACTTTCTCACTCTTATCATAGCAGTTAGAGTGAGATAGCATGATTATTTTCAATTTAATGCGTAGATTTAGGTTCTAATTTATGGGTTATTGATATTGTTATATTAGAATTTTGCTCAACTACCCTCAAATCCCAGCCATTGTAGGCGCATCGGCTACGGTACACATCTTAAGGAGCATTTAAATTTATCTACAGAAATCATAGAAAAGTTAACAGAATAAGTGAAAATTTAAACATAGATATTTATAAATGCTCCTCTGTGCAATATTGGTTCACTGGAGTATTTCTGCATGGATTATTATTTAGTGTTAGTGTATAGAGTGAAGAGCACTTTGATTTATGTGGCCAAATTGCGAGGTATTTCTTTGTATTCTGATGATTTGTTTTAAAATTTTCCTTGCTTTTTCTTGTTTTATTTTCAACTGACACGTTCAATTTATAGATATTTTCGTCAGGATACAAAGGTTAAGATGTAGCTTGTAAATTCGTAGTTAGTGTATAGTTGGCATGGCGTTGGCATGCTCTCCGTAACCGCCGTTTCGACTCGGGCACGTTCAGAACAAGCTAGCTATTGGCCATACAGGTGCTGGTTTAATAATGTTTCCATTCCATAGTTTAGTCGAGGTATACGAGGTTGTTTCCGCTTGTAATTACCGCCATCCAGTAGTCGTGTAGTCCCCACGAGGCGCGGTGTTCGAGGCGGTTCGCTTTGCGCTGGACTCGTCCGCGTCGACGATCCGCAGTCAACGATACATTGCTTTCTCTTTTCCCTCTAGATTCGGCGAGCGCACGACGTCGACGTTTTCGGCGCAAAGCGAACTAGCCAAAAGCGTCCCCCCTCGAGGCCCCCGGGGATCGGACATTGTAGACCGGTGAACCGCGCGCCGTATAGTCTGTCAGCTCGTCGAAACGCGAAAGCGTAATCGGTTCTGAACGCGAGTCGAGGGGCGTCGGACGCTTCTCCCCGCAGCTCCCGTCTCCTTCTGTCCGTAGGCCGTACGATAATAGCGAGCGCTCGGACGAGCTCGCGCGATTAAACCCCTGACGTGAGCGCGGCGCACAGGTCCAACCCCGGCACGCCCACGCAGCCGCGCCGGCCCGACTTCATCGGCGTGCGCGCCTCGCCGCAGCGCCGCTTCCTGTCCGAGGGCGAGCTGCTGCGCGACGCGCCCGACGACATCCGCGAGCTGGCCTCCTCGCCCCAGCGCGGCGGCTACCTGTGGGCCGAGCGGCCGCACGTGCCGCACGCGCCGCACGTGCCGCACCCGCACCACCCCGCGCCGTCCCCGCTGGCCCGCCGCCGCGCGCCGCACGTGCCGCACGCGCCGCACGTGCGGCCCGCGCGCCCGCTCTCGTTCGTGCGCGCGCTCGAGGTGCAGGAGCAGCTGGAGCGCGCGCCGCAGAGCGAGCCGCCCGACCGCGCCTCCGTGTACGACTGCAACTACGAGATCTCCGTGTGAAGCCCGCCCCCGGCCCCGCCCCCGCCCGGTGTTATTCCAAAGACTTACGCACAATGAAACTCGACGCGGCCGCCGCGTCGGCGTTTCGCGAGATCGTGCCATACGACTCCGAGTTCCGAGCGATTCTGATGCGAATGTCGAACTACGTGTATGTATATTTGTGAGCGATCCGTGAGGGTGGATTCAGTTGTACATAGCCCCCCTCCCCCCGCGTTGTGACTCAAAGATGACATAATAATTTTTACAGTAGATCCGTTTAGAATAGACTGTGTGTATATTGTATTTATATTTATTAAGTTCGTTTCGCTTCGACCGGTTGAAATTATGCGACGGCATCGACTGATTGTTTAGTTTGATGCTATAGAGTTTTGACTGACCTCGAGACGTCGTGCTTCGCGACGTTCTCTTCGTGGGTCATATTGGAGACAAAATTGTCAATGTACCCGCATTATACAAAGAGTCGATTGTGACTATGTGAAAGGTCTATCTGACAAAGTTTGTAGAGGTCACTCGTCCACCAATGAGGGATCCTTTAAGATATGTGCCAAATATTCCGTAGCGAAGGTAGATCAAAATAAACGTTACTAGTTTATTTTGATACATTTAAAATTAATCGATGGAAATTTTGAGATAGATGGCAATTTTTTTATTAAATTTTATTATTTTCCTTACGAGTGCATTTAACGAAATCCAATGAATACAAATTAACAAATAGAATTAATTGTAATAATGATTGAATTTTTATCTGACTTTTTGAGATATATTTCAAACGGAATCTTAAAATTTTCTTATTTTACTGAGTTGCTAGACGAAATATTTTATTTTATATAGCATGAATGTTGTGCAATAGATATAAGATCTCAAAAGTACCGAATTCTGTTAACGGCCCACGGTAAGTACTTAGGATGTGTGACTTGAATGTAGATATGAATAATGTCGAAAAAGAGATATATGATTATTGTAAAATTAATGGTTTTAAAAAAATAATACTGTAATGTCAATATTTTTCAGTTAAATATATAAGAATAGTATTATTTGCATATTATTTTTCTACTATATAAAAAAGAATGAGTGAGTTTTATTACTTTTCAATACCATTATGACATTTTTTACCATAGTGACGTAGACCGGTGTGGTTAATATTACAATAGGTTGTAAATAAGTATATTTATAAAGATTATATAATTGTAACAAGTGATTTATGCTATTGTAACTCGCTAGTGTACTATTTGTTACTTTGAAGTGAAACGTAGACAAAGTTTTCTATTGATTGTTCATAGCATAGACTGTATATACATTTATTTATAATAGAGTACGAAAACGTACAAGGGAGGACGAAATTAGATAGGGATCAGAAGTATTACATATATTATCACTATATTTATATGCCTTGGTAATGTAAAGCAAAATCACCGTGTTAAAAGTGTCTAACGTTAAGTTTGTACATATTTAGTTTTAAGGCGAAACTTGTAAATGTGTTTTCGTTATGAATGTTACTATATGTAAAAATTGATGACGTTTGTTTATGGTGCGAGTAGACTTCCTTGTTTGACATATCAGTAGCGCGGTGTCAGTTAGCGTCGGTTCTAGTGTTGCCATTCCATAGCGAGTTTGTTTGAATTAAGTAAAGTGCATTGCAATTAAGTTTTTAAACCAAAATCGCCGGTTCGATTTTTTTTATGGTTGTATGATGTAACATAATGACACTGAGCTATGACTTGAAATTATTTCTCTATGCCCACATTCCGTCTATTCTTTTGTCTATGCCACGCGAGTCACCGGGGTAATGTAACATAAAAGTTGCCACGCTTTACACCTCTTGAGTTTATTCCGCTACACGCGATTGTAACAACTCTTAACTTTGATTAATTAATTCCAAAGATTGTTAATATTATTATCACGTCTTAATTGTACATTTTTGTCTTCCGCAGTGTTTTGACCTCGCCTTGTGATTAAAGTAATATTGGTGTAGACTTCGGCGTACTTAACTCTACGCATTTGTTATGTGTTAGCGAAATTTACGGAATGTCATGTAAATGGCGCTTAAATATAACTGACTCAAGCTAGTCTTGTGGGACAGACCGTCGAGTTACCAAGAAATTAAATGTTGGTTGTGTAGCACGGACGGTGTATAAATCAAACACTTGAACGAAAAATATGTCACTTATAATATTTTTCATTATTGCACTTTAAACAATAACCTATAAACCTTATATATAAATTTTCATCAAAATCATTGTTTATATTTGGTTGACTAACAATAGAAGGCAAAAGAAAGTTGTATAATTTTTTTTTTTATATATATGGATGACTAGATACTGTCGCAAAACGTGCTATGTAACACAAAAAGATTGTCAGCGACGCGTCTGGACCCCAATCAAAGGGCATGTTGTAAATCATTAAATGTTGATTTAATTATAAATGTTTCGTATAGTAAGTTGTCCATTTAAGTTACAGATTAGGTTTAGTACCACGTTATTTAATAGCTCAAAGTGTGTTTGAATGAACGATTGGTTATTGCTCTGTACCACACAGATAAGACTAATGTGTATTATAGTACCTCCTCATAAATCGTTATTACCTATGTGTACGTGACAGTGTTTTATTTTTGTATTTTGATAAAATTTGTGTAAATAATTTTCTTATTTTATTGATATTAAACTCAATTAATCAAGATCTGTTTGCATTTGTTTTTGTTCAACCCAATTATTGTATGTCTGTGTATATTTTATAGGTGCATGCTTAGATTACAAAATAAAGTACAGATGGAGCATGACAACCGCCCGTCGCCCTTGTCAAAGAAAATACGAAATCAAAAACAAATACGTCGCTGCACCAGTGCTATAGCGCATATAGTGTCATGCAATACGTCAAAAAGGGTTTGCAATTTTAGTAAAAAAATGCCGTCTTGTGATAATAAAACGCTGTAAAATTTGTTCCCGAAAACAAAAAAAAAGATAAAACATCGTTTCACAGGTTTTCTGTAGATTATTTGGCTGATTTATTTCTTTAATACGAATAATAATCTTACAGATATGAAGGAATACAAAACTTCAACGTATGTTGCCAGTATTTTGAAAATGAATTTGCCATTTTTATTGGTAAAACGGTAAAATGGTTAAAGGATCTTCAGGGTAATGCTGTTGGATTTTTCGATCGTGAATGTGATTATTTGTATAGTGCACTAAAGGTTCATGATAATTATTAGATTATTTTAATAAGCATAATACATTATTTTGTTACTTTTATAAAGCTTAAAAACGTCATAGTCGTTTTCGCTAGCGATTTAATTTATGTGAACTCCATGATGGATATGATGAAAATAAAGTGTCCCGTATTCTCGACTAAAAACTACCGCTATTCGTATTCATATATTATGAAAAATAGTTAATATTGAAACTTTTTTTATGTAATTTATTTAATAAAAAATTGAATACAATTTTTTTGTCCATATATAACTTTAGTAGGCAGGTACTTTATGTAATAAAAGAATTTAAATAAAAATTAAAACTTGACTTCTCATTTATGTATATAGCCTACGTCACTACCGCCACTAACATAATAATTCAGATCATTGCAATGAAACCTCACAACTCAAAATCGGTCCAACGGTTTATACTGCAAGGCGTGTCAAAGAAATATTATACATACATCCATAAACTCGAAAAACATAACCCTCTTTTTTGCGTAGTCGGGGAAAAATTTGGGAAATTTTTCAATATCTGGCAACATTACACGCACACAGAATCACCGTGTACGTACAGTGCAGCGGCGAAATGACAGCACACATAGCTTTATTGAAAATGACGATAAATTATTCGGTTTAGTTCGGCAACGCTCCATCTGTCTTTTATTTTGTAATCTAAGGGTGCATGTAGGAAAAATTTGTTGAAATAGGTATATCTCCTATTTGCATGGTGGTTTATTAATTTTAGCTTGTATTTATTAAAACAATTAATTCAACAAAGAATACCTTATTGGATGCACTACAAGAAGATGTATGAGAGGTATGAGAGGAAAAGGCATGATCAGTTCATTAAAATTGAACACAATATGGTAAATGTTAATCAAAAAATACTAGAGGGTCTACACTCTACAGCCAAAAGCACAAAGCTTAGGCATTATTAATAAAAAAATCCATGAAGCGATCATTGAGGTATTATTACTACGTAGCGATTAACGTTTATTTCAAACAACACAGATTTTCAGCAGTAAAAGAGAAGGAACACCTTCCTAGACTTGACGCACTAACTGAAAGTCAACACGTAACTTTTCTACAGACAAACAGTAAACATAATATGCAGGTTACTACAAAAAAAAACAATAATTATCCAATGTAAACGTTGATGTTGTAAACAATTTTTAAATCAATGAACCATAGAGCATTGGTGATAGAGATTAGAGTTTAGACCATGGAACTATAGTCATAGACATTACTTGCGTCTTGCACTGTGATTAGATACCTACTATCACAGTACTATATTACTTGCAAGATTACTTGCCATTAGTTGCTCTGTGTGATTAACTGATTAGAGATTTGAAAATTGAAATTTGAATTTGAAAATTGAAAGCTGAAGTGAGACTGTAAATGTCAAATCCCAGAATGATATTGACATTGACATTTGACAGTGAATTATTACGGTACCGTGCCCTTTGGTATCTTATTTTGGTTCCGACCCATAAAATCCACATAAAATCATTATTTACCACTCATGCAGCAATTCATAAGTTACATATGACTTTTAAATATAATTTTATTCAATGATTATTCAATTGAAGAGTAATTGTTTAAAAAAAAAGTTCTGAACAAATGCATAAATAATAATTATTAGTCTAACAGCGATAGGTACTGTGGATATTTATGTAAAAATATAGAAAATCCATTAATTATTATGCTTCGTAGTCGTACAAACTGAGGGGAATCCCTTAAAAATTAAAATACTCAAGTCTCAGTTCGAACGATATTTAATCCTAATTATTGCTTGGTTTTGGTTTTATTATATATTTTTTTTAAATTGCAACATATTTGTATGTCAATGTCAATGTCGTTGGTCTAGTATGTCTTTTAAATCTATGGTCTTTTCTTGTTGACGGGTAAAGAGAATGTGAGTTTCGGAAATTGATGAAAATAAATCCAAGAAAATCTATATAATATAAGTCAATAAAGTTTATGCGATTTTATCCTACTTTTAAGTAATAATTAAAGTTTTGGTACGGTGAATATATTTTATGGCACGACCCCGCAATTAATGTAAAAAACTTGTAAATTTGGAAGTGTTTAGGGGTGTTTGTGTCAGTAACCAAATATTGGCAATAATTATGAATTTGTAAATGAAATGCCTTTATTGGAAAAGTCCCAGTGCAATAATAGTGGAAAAACAAGTGATTCAATATTGTTTTTATGGTAAAACAAGTGTTATATTGAGGTTATGTTTTTTCACAGATCCATCCAAGATGGGTAAGATTATGAAACCTGGGAAGGTAGTGCTGGTCCTCAGTGGCCGGTACGCGGGCCGTAAAGCTATCGTCGTGAAGAACTATGACGAGGGCACATCAGAGAAACCCTACGGTCATGCCTTTGTTGCCGGTATCGACAGGTACCCCAGGAAAGTGCACAAGAGGATGGGAAAAAACAAAATCCACAAACGCTCCAAAGTCAAGCCTTTCGTTAAGGTAAATGAGAACTTTTTATTCATATAAATTAAGATTTTAAGGTTATGTTTATATTGACAATATTTTATGTTTTTGTATTTTCATTAAATAGATTAAATAAATGCCTTTCAAATAAACTCAAAATCGTACCTACACTACAAAATTAAAAAGCACCCTTATTATTATGAATCTTACGAAATATTACATTTCTGTGTATTTTGTATGACACCAACATGTGTCAATCTAGAAATAAAACCATATTTTTGTAGATCTTATAGAAAATATAATATTTATGTATAGTATTATATTGTGGAATTAATGTATGCTAAGAAGTATTTCATAATTGATATAGGTACTTTTAAATTTGCATTTTCATATTGTGTTGTTATTACAATTCAATCCAAAATAAGTGCAGATAACAGTGCCATAGTTTCATTTTACATTTTCTTATTTAGATTAAATTTTATTTTTACAAACTCATAACGCTAGATTTATGAAGCAATAATTATAAACTAAGTCTTAACTGACTGACTGACTGACTTGATGACCAAATTGATTAGCTAAAGCAAAGGAAATTGACTTTATTTTGTAAATAATACTGAATACATGCACATATTATACTATTCATTTAAATATATATATTATTCAGTAATATGCCAATAGTAAGACAATTTCATCAATTTATTTTATTCCTGAATTTATGTTGGTTCTAGTACAGTCTGTTTCTTTATATTATGTACAATTCATTTTTATTCAAGCTTGTGATTAGCCTTCTCTGCTAGATAGACCAATCATGTTTTTGTTACTTTCACCAAGAATCATAAAAAAAATGGTTCTTCAGTCAAAAGTTCTGACGTATCAAATACAAAAAAAATACAGAAAATTGTGTTCCTGTTTCTTTTTTTGAAGTTGGTTTAATATAAGGAAATCCACTACATTATACAGTATACTAGTTAAGATAAACTCGGATCTAGTTAATAAAATGTATGTTATTCTATTTCAGGTTGTAAACTACAATCACCTGATGCCCACAAGGTACTCGGTAGACTTCAGCTTTGAAAAGTTCAGTGCCAAGGACTTGAAGGACCCCGCAAAACGCAAGAAGCTGCGCTTCAACACCAGAGTGCGTTTTGAAGAGAGATACAAGAGTGGAAAGAACAAGTGGTTCTTCCAGAAGCTTAGGTTCTAAGGTGTACTTTAAATAAAAATTTCAAAAAAAAATTGTTGTTTTATTGTTGAAGGAGCGAGATTTGTGGCACTTTACTAGTATTGTGTATATTTCTTATTAGTATAGATTTACATTTAGATGTTAACAATTGAAAGCAGTACAGACAAAACGGTTACCAGTAACATAAAAGAAGGATACAGATTTTTCAGTCATTTTGGTCATAATTATTATGTAGTTACTATGTACTTCAAAATATCATAGTCTAAAATATTTATCGATATCTCCACATTAGGTTCACACTACATACATTATTTTCAGCAAATCATTAAACCCTGATAAAGTAAAAACAAAAAATATATAGCCTATTGCGCAGATTTAGATTTTTTATTGTTATAGGAATATTATCTATCCACCAAAAAATCAATCACTAGTTATTTATTGAAGTGAAACTTCTTTATCGGGGTTGGAAAAATTTTTTGTGTAAATTTTGTGGAAAAAAAAATCTTTTTCTTTCCCTACCACCTACTACGACGTATTTCTGTAAAGTTGTATATAGTAAATTATTTTTTGAATAATAAGGTCATGAAGAATTTTCACTTCTTACGTGTGTTACTAGTACACGCACACATTTTTTCATAATCGAAGAATTAAACACCACAGCGCATTTGGTAACTCATTGCTCTGAGTAACACGAAAAAAAAACAAATCTCAGAATTCAGAAACATTTTGAAGCCGGTTAAACACCACAAATCTGTATAAAATCAGTAATCACCACCATCTATAAAAAATATTAAAATACGAGCGCCCTCTAGTATACGATAAATATAAACTTTTGAACAATCTTGAAGTTACCCTATATTCTTTAATAAAAAATTGCTGCCGATAACTATGAGTATATTATATAGTTAAGGAGCAATATTTTCAAGAAGGCAATGAAAATCTAACCAAAACATTGACTGTTGGAACTTTTGAATGATTAGTTACCTACCTACATGAATATCCGTTTTTAAAACTACATCGATTCGATTTCGCTCGCACAACGCCGCTCTTGTTCCGAAGAAGCGACTTAGATGCGAAACGTTTCGTGCGATTGAAATTCGCAGGCTAGTACTAGGCATCAATACATCACGTCCAAAAACATCGCGCGAATTTAAAACAAAAAATTCGCCAGATCCTCGACTCGCTCGTCCAACGCGCGTTATTTCAATGAGAACAATATGGATATAGATAATAGTTTGACAATGAAAAATGTGCCGCGTTGCACTTCACCATATCTGCGCCGGCTCTAAGGCCGGCCACATACATCAGTTTTCCTGATACGGTTTCCTGATCCGTTTTCCGAATCAGGGTCTCCGAACGCAGTAAATTCATACAAAAGTCATGAATGTCACACACATTCGACAACTTTCCGTACGGTTTTTTCTCCGTCCGTTCTTTCCGAATGCAAGCCCTTGCATCAGGAATTCCTGACGGAAAAAACGAAACGGATGCAAAGCCTACATACATTTTGTATGGCCCGCCACACACATTCGAAAATTCCGAACGGAACACTCATTCTGTGACTCATTCAGCGCAGCGCGATCGAGTTGAGCGGACACGTATTGTGGTCATTGCTGGGGCACCCACGAATACGATTATTGACAATGAGTGATATTGAACATTTAATCATTAGTGTAGAAGGGTTCCCATGCCTGTGGCATCTAAATAACGAAGATTATAATTATTTATTTCATAACTATTGTTATTACATAATTATAGTCCATTGAAATGTTACATTTTTTAGGTTTCCATTATTTGTTGCAAATTAAATTCTCTACAACTTTGGTCCAGTAAGTTTTTGTTGTAGAACTATAAATAAAAAAGTTATAAGCGAAAATGTTCATTAGTTAGAGTAATTTATATTTTTCAATAAAACTTTTTTTTATCATTTTACGAAGAAATGATATTATAAAGATCATTTTTCGGCCGGCCTAAAGCGAAGTAGCGATAGGTACCTACTCCCTACAAAATGTTCGAAACGGCTCACTAACACAAATATACGCATCGACGTCCGACGAACGTTTAAGGGTTAATTCAAGCGGATGCCCGCTTAGGTTTCTCGTTGATACAATTTAACTTTATTAGGATTTGCTTACGATGCAAACAAGATACTTTCCGAATGAAAATTGATTGCTTTGCGATACTGATTTCGAGTAATATGTAGTGTAGTGTTTAGAACTGTGTACTATAAAGAACTGGTTTTATTCATGTTTTATACTAAAATTTATTGAAGTCATTGTGTTTCAATTTAGATCACTGTAGGGATGAAAAATAAAACAACTGAATAGGTATAATAATTTCTTTGTATTAAATAAATTATTTTAACCGATAAGCAGTCTAAACTTATACCTAGTGATTTTATACAATAAAAAAGGTTCTATCGTATGGAAACATTTAGCATTAATATAGAGATTAACACAAGCAGATAAAGTAATATTGTTACATTGGAATGATTTATATTACTCAAAATTTTCAATTATAACAGTATTTCTGTGTGAAATTTAACATCTACAAGTAGAATTTTCTAATTGATAAATAGTGATATTAGTTTAGCTATGATCAAATTAATGATTTGACTATAATAATAAAAGCGTTTTCACAACAATAATCAAAGTGTTGAGCATTCAAATCATAGAATTAAAGTTATAATTAAAATCAATAAAATCATTTTCTGCTAGCAAGTATCATAGCAGCCACAGTACATAAAATGCAAATAAGAGCTAGCGCGCAAGAGCAACTTTTGTCTCCGCAACTATTTTGTCTCTCCCATCACCTCTATGGGCTAGTAAGAAAGTGCACGCACGTAGCGACGCAACTTCCTATAGAGTTGAAGGGAGAGACAAAATAGTTGCGGAGACAAAAGTTGCTCTTGCGCGCTAGCTCTAAGTCATTCATAATATTCATTGCCCTTTAAATCATGGTCCATTTTCAATTACTTTAGACGACAAGGGTTATATTAATTTTTATCTAATGGTAATACAATTAAGCCGCCATTTTAAAGTGACATTGACAACCGAGATACAGATAATAAATAAACTGGGTTAGATATTTTTAATCTGTTCTATCACGCGATGCTGAGTTTCCCGATTCTTTCGTCTAACTTTTTTATTTCTTTCTGTAAGCTGTCGATGTTGTGAGCGAACACTTCTTGCACACCTTGAAGTAATTGTTTGTTATTTTGAACGCCATTAGCGATTGTGCTTTGCAATGTTTCTAGTTCCGTGAGCGACTTGCCGAAGTTGCTGGCTGTAATAGAAATGTGTATGTGTGAAATGCAAATAATTATTTATTTAGATAATTTAAGCGACTGCTGTACCTATATTTATCTTACTAATTACAGAGAATCCATACTAATATTATAAATGCGAAAGTAACTCTGTGTGTCTGTCTGTTACGCTTTCCCGCTTAAACCTCTCAACCGATTTTGATGAAATTTGGCACAGACAATCTTTAGACCCTGAGAAAGAACATAGGCTACCTTTTATTGTGAAATATGTACCACGGGCGAAGCCGGGGCGGACCGCTAGTGCTGTATAAATGTTTATTCTTTCATCTTAATTTAGAAATTGTAGAGTTGTTATGCGGGTTTTAATTGATCCAAGAAACGAATAACCAAGAGATGATAGAAGAAGCGATTTCAAAACAATTGTAATTGGATGAAAATACATACGTTATTTTCTTTTTTATTGAAAAATAATTAAAAATACACAAACATGAAATTTACCTTGATTGTGAAGAGCTTCCAGCGCCTCCATCCGTTCGAGTATTTCGGAATGAGAAATGCCGTCAATTTGTTTCAACAGATTGTGCAATTCAGTCACCTGAAACATAAATCATAAAATATGTACTACGCCTTAAAAGGGAATGAATCAGACAATTGAATCTATTTAAGATAGTCGTGTTATATACAACATACAACGAGGATTTAGATGATTTTTTGGTTTCATAAAATTTGTAGTTGACAAAACTAACCGATGCTCATCGTTCTTTATCAGGCGGCATCTCATAGTTATTTCATTTGCTTGCGGGAAATCTTTATGATTGCTTAGTCTAAATTCTCCCCATTTTCCCCCCTTATAAACTAACCTTAGCCTCGAGCTCAGCGGGTCGAGCAGCCTTCAAAGCATCGACACTATTCAACAACGCAGCTACACGTGTCTCAGCGGCCGCTACATCAGCCGGCCGTAACAACGCCGCTTGGCTCGCTAGAGCTGCGGCCGCACCGCAGAGCGACGCCTGTAGAATAAAGTTGAAAATGGAATGTCTTTTTAAGCTATTGCATAGCTTCTATCGCGGGCCTTGAGCGCGGAGACCGAATCGAGAAATTCCGTAACGAAAAAACCTCACGCTCCCCACTCCGACGGGCGGAGGTGTGGCTTGAAGGCATAGAATGCTTTACCGCGGCAGTCCCCGAATACCACACGCTTTTTTTCTTGCAAGGCATACATAGATAAAGCAAAGACGGTGTTTGTCGTTGGAAAATGAAATGTTCTTTTTTTTTTGTAAGGCATAGATAAAGAAAAATTGTGAGGTTGGCTATGGCTACACCTGGCCGCATGGTGAAAAAAAAAAAAGAAATTCTGGAGGACCATAGATAAATAATAACATTGCGATTTTTTATGAGAAAGCATAGATAAAAAAGTGTGAACGTGGCAATAATATTCCATAAAAAAAAAACAAATGGAATGTCAAAATAGTTTTAAAAATGGAACAATTCATCTTGATAATGGGAGAGAAAAGAAAATGTATGACTTTTGCAGCGGAAACTTGAAATTTTTAATAGAAATGAATATGGCACAATATTAATTATGAATAGACTATTGAAATTAATAATTTATATATAACCTCTCCAGTGGCTGTCTGCAATCTTCTGAATGCTTCTTCGTCTCTCACGCCAGCCGCTTGTTCCAATTTATGTAACCTGGAATTATCAACAAATAATGTAAATTTTATAAAATAATAATAATTTATTGTCGCTCCCAACAATAATTTCATAACATAAATCTTTATTACTAGCTGTGCCCCGCGGTTTCACCTGCATTGCTCAGCTCTTGTTGGTCTTAGCGTGATGATATATAGCCTATAGCCTTCCTCGATAAATGGGCTATCTAACACTGAAAGAATTTTTCAAATCGAGCAGTAGTTTCTGAGATTAGCGTGTTCAAACGAACAAACTCTTCAGCTGTATAATATTAAGTATAGATTAAAACTACAAACTGACCTGTGTTCCAACTGAGCGATCCTCGCAGTCTGAGCCAAGTTGACCTCAGGCTTCAGCTTCAGATGCGCTGTCACCAGCTCACCTTGCTTCTTCTTACCATTCACTGATAAATACTCCCTGTATAAATAATTCAATTCTTAAAGATTTTATTCTGAAAGAATATTCAATACTTGTAACTACCTGGTGATTAAATTCTGTTGAGAAATTATATTATGTTTGTAATATTAAATAGTTTATTTTTTTTAATTTTATCATATTATGTCTTAAATCATAACTATTTTGTGAGTTATTCTATTCATGAAATCTGTGTAGAAATATTGAAGTAATAACTCAGCCCCCGGAATCACAGACACAATAGATTTTCTATTGTGTCTGTGATTCTACACAATAGAAAATCTATTGTGTCATGGTCAGATCGGGCCGCTCGGGGCTCAATGGGTTAACAAAAAAAGAAAAAATGTTGACTAATTGTTATTTATACATATTCAATACTGATTTACTTTGCCTACAGTAAAGACATAACAGTGATAATAAATAGATGCTTACAAACATTACCAATACTATACTGACTAATAAAATACATGCCTCATAATATATTTTATTTGTAATTATATTTTGTTACTAACTTTAATTTCTCAGCCTTAGGATCAACTTGATCTCCCTCTTCCAATTTAAGCTCCTCCAAGAGTTTCTTTGTAGTAATTATTTGTGCAGCTAATTTAGAATGCTCGTCCTAAAATACATAATTATTTATGTATGATTAATACATTAAAAGAACTCTTAATAAATAGAAAAACTCTTAATAAAAAGAAACTCTTAATATTTTAGATAGAAAATTTTGCACATAGGAAACATTCCATTATTTTTGAAAATAATGAAAACTGATGTGGCAAGCAAATTTTTAAATCTATAAGAAAAGTGTACTTTTACCCATGCGGAATTACTGAATTCCAACCTGTATATTATGTAGTCATAACTTGACTTGATTATACTTTCTATTGTAATATATGTATATATTATAATTTGAATCAATATTAATATTACCTTCTCACTCTCAGTAGCCCTGTTCTGTTGTTCCGTTACTTGCTCGAGCAGCTCCGAGAACTCACATCTCAAGCGGTTGTACCTCTCTAGAGGAGTCTCTGGTTCGCCCTCCGCAGCCAACTCCCATTCACCAGATCTATGACATTTAGATATTTATATTCCTAAAGATCACTAATTGATAAGCATTATGTAAAACTTTTTAAGTTGAACTTATTTACAATATGCTATTACATAATAATGAAGTATTTTCCTACATAAATATTCATGCATAACTATGTATAATTAATTATCATATTAAAAATAAATTGGAAACATAAAAATTATAAAAATAAAACAGGTTAGGATAATAATACCTATGTTGTATAGACTACCTATTAACCAATGTTCAATGATTTTAGAACTTACCTATAACCAATTCTTGATTTTCTACTCAAACGATCAGAGAAATCAACATTCCCTGTCAGAAATTTTCCTCTGAACTTGTTGAAAGAATCTTTAACAGAAAGGTGCAGTTGTTCGATGCATTCGTTTTCTTCGTCTTCGTATGGCTCAGGCTGGTCAGCTTCCGGCAAGTCACCAGTTTCATAAACATCAGGTTGATCGTAGGCCTGAAAATATTTGCCCAACGTAATGTAGGTTATAAAAATCAATAATTTCTCGATATTCGTTCATTATACTCACAATTCCCGGAAGATTTTCGTATTTTGGATCAGCCATTGTTACCTACTTTTATTATTTTTTAGAGAAAGTTCTTTTATTGTATTGATTTAACAATTTTTAATTTGTTTTACTCATTCATTTATAATTTTATAACAAAGATGACGTCAGTGTCGTCAGAATTTGCAAGCCGTCAAGTTTGATTGAGACAAAATAAAGACATTGACGTTGACAAACTTCAAAGCTCTCTATTCTATCCATTCCCCTTATTTTCCATTCCCCCTTAATTTATTCTGTATAAATGAAAATAATGTTACTTTCGTGACATATCACACTAGCGGATTGCGAGCGGTTTCAAAGCGGAGCGGGTGCGCAGCGAATACGTTGCGGGCGCGCAACGAACACGCCGCGGATGCGCAGCGAATTCGTTGCGGACGCCTGGCAGATGCGCAACGTTTACGTCGCGGTCATGTACACTCATTAACAAAATGGAATCCGTGCTGGTTGTTTCTTATAACTTGTTATAGTATAATAATTATGAGATCATTATTTTTTACGAGTTTCATAACATGTTAATGTTTAGGGTATTGTTTTATCTATTAAATCTTGGTCGAAATGCAATCAGATAACTTAATTGCTCATTATGAAAGTTCACTAGCGAAATAAATTTTAAAGCTCCTTAACTTAAACAGGACTATCTTATTATTAGATAAATAGCAGTGAATAGAAAATTTTATCAAGCAACCAGCAACTCACTATCACTTTGCTCATAATTAGTTTCACAAAATCTCTTTATAAAATACGTTGCTGTGGGAGAGATTATACTGGTCAAGTGGTCAGTCGTTACATACTTTTGGAATGTATGTTACATTCTTAAGTCCTAGTAATTCAATTTTATAGCACCTTTTACAACAACTTCAGTTGTTATTACATATTTAGTTAAGTAAGTGCATTTCCACAGTACGGTTAAAAAATGGAGTGCTACAGAAACGATGGAAATATTGAATGGAAGTTAGGCAAGGGCTGGCTTTTGTGCGAGAGTATACAAAATGACGTTGACGCTTCTATTCGCAGCGAAACCGTTGCGCGTCCGCGGCGTGTTCGCTGCGCATCCGCGGCGTGTTCGCTGCGCATCCGCGGCGTGTTCGTTGCGCACCCGCTCCGCTTTGAAACCGCTCGCAATCCGCTAGTGTGATATGGCACTTACGAATGAGTAGGTACCTAACTATTGCTAATGCGATGCGATGGTTATCACTCCGATCCTTGTGTAAGTATTTAATATTAAAGAAAAGCATTTTAAAACCTTTCCTTTTTGAAAGTAGGTTGCAAGAATTTGATCATGTTTATTGCAATTTGCAAAGGTATTGCGTGACTACAAATTGCCGCAAAATGAAACTTTTAATTCTTTGTAATCAGTTCAGAAGTATTTGCGTAAAAGAGTACAAACATCCATCCACAGCATCCATACATCCATTGTCACCTTATTGTCACAAACCTTCACGGTTTGTGACAATAAGCAATATAATAATATTATTTTAGCATTTAAAATATTAGATAATCCAGCCTTTCAACATCGGTTGATGTTTTCTTTGCTTTCTACGAATAGGTAACATTTCTTCAAGCCTATCGATGTTATTACCTATATTTGTTATTTCAACCATTGAGATAATATTACTACGTATGGAGGAGACACCACGAACAAAATCTGTGCGCCATTTTTTTGCTCTAACTAAGTTTTAAAAATTATTATCTGTTTAGGTACTTACCGATGAAAGTTATTCCTTTGCACTTTTCCGTATTATTTGTATTATTTGTGCAATATCGTAACACACACGAAGGCATATTTGATGCGTTTCACTTTAAAACAAATAAAAATTGAGCGTGCAGTTACGCCATATGGCGTATGTTGAGCGGAGCATAAGTGATGTAGGCGGTGTCGTCTCCATATGTATATCTCAATGATTTCAACACATATTTCAATGTTTACAGTATTCTATTCATCTCTTTTATTCTAAATAATTATTATGATTATCTATGGTTTTAAAAGTCTTTAGTTTGACATGTTTTTTTACCTTGATTTCAATTTTCAGGTAGGTACACGTCATGTCAAATAAAATTGACTTTGCACTTTGAGAGAATATGAGTCATTGATATTTTCAATTGCATACGATTTCGTGGTCTCTTTAGTATAAAACTAGTGTGAACTCAATTATATCGTAAGTAGAACCTATATAGACGCAAGATGAGTTTGCAGTGGACGATAATCGCTACTTTTTTGTACGCTGAAATAGCGATCGTACTTCTTTTGACTTTGCCAATAGCGAGTCCTTCAAGATGGCAAAAGTTCTTCAAATCAAAGTTTTTAGCGTATGTAAGTGGCCAGGCATCCATATACTTCTTGGTATTGATCGGAGTTTTGATCCTATGCCTCCTAGATGCTATCCGTGAGATGCAAAAATACTCTAACATGGAAACGACCGACCATCAGCACCTCGACGCGGAAATGCAAGGTAACATGCGGCTTTTCCGTGCGCAAAGAAACTTCTACATTTCTGGATTTGCATTGTTCCTTCTTGTTGTAATTCGTCGTCTAGTGCAAATGATCTCTGAATTGGCTACTCTATATGCGCAAGCTGAGGCTAACTTCAGACAAGCGCAAAGCGCGTCGGCGGCCGCCAAGAGCCTCCTTGCGCAACAAGGCTCTGGTGATGAAAAGAGCAAGAAGGATCTGGAAGAACTTGAGACCAAGATTTTGAATTTGGAAAAAGAACTGTCCAGGGAAAAGAAGGACAAGGAAGCTGTCAAATCTCAGGCTGAAAGCTTAAACAAGGAGTACGACAGGTTGTCAGAAGAGTACAGCAAATTGCAAAAGAAGATCACAGTTGCAGGTGGTGATAAGAAAGATGAATAAGCATTTAATATCATGGGTATTAAGTCCAACTTTTAAATTTATATTTAAGATCTCTATTTTTGAGCAAAATCAAATAAACTTCAAAATGTCAGTTGTACTAAACGGCAACTGTGGCTTATCTGTAAATTATTGTTATTGCATCAATCATCAATGCTTTATTAATGTTATCATATCAGTCATATAAATAAATCAAGAACGATTATAACTATTTTTAATAATGAATCAGCTCTGTGATTCATTCTAGCCTTGAACAAATGCCTTGTGAAAGAGAATATTTTCCAATAATTATTTAAAGATGTTTGTCTTCTGTTTCTGTTTGCTTAGTATTAGCTGAAAAAGTCTGATTTAGTTGTTTTGGGGCATTTTTATTAGATAAGTGTGTAATGTTGAGAATTGTTAAGCTATTGCATAGCTTCTATCGCTGGCCTTGAGCGCGGGGACCGAATCGAGAAATTCCGTAACGAAAAAACCTCACCCTACTCCGGCGGGCGGAGGTGTGGCTTGAAGGCATAGCATGCAATAGCTTTACTGTGGCAGTCCCCGAGTGCCACACATCGCTTTTTTAAATATTTGAGTTGCTTTTACTTGGTTGTTTCTATACACAAGTTTTTGATTCTTACTACCTATATTTTATTATGAATATTGTGCTTTGGTTTATTTAGTTCTTTGTATGCTACATGTTTGATTTTCTTTGAAATAGAATTATTGTGTGCCAGCTGATCATGTTCTTTTCATCATATTATTGGAATCATCGAATGTATAGAAACAAAATTTTGTCATAAGAACATTTGTTGTTCTCTAAATTTAATAATTCTCTCTTTAATAATTTATAATATTATATAGATGTATTTTTGCATTTTAACCTTTAACAAAAGTAAAAGGATTATATGGGTTAGGTTAACTTATTACAACTTTGTTTATTGTGGTGTTGTAATGTGAAAATAAATATTTTTTATTAATTTGCTGTTTTAATTTCAAGAATAAGTCCATAAATAAAATTATTATTGTATATCAACATTATAGATAGGTACTAAGGTTAAAGAAATAATAAGTATGATTTTAATGGGCAGTAAATAAAGTAAACAATTTTTAATAACATTTAATTATTATAAACAATAGGTAAGTATATAACTCCATAGGTACAAGATATTTCATATAAGAAATACTACAAAAGTTACAACTCATCCTTTATGTTAGGATTATAATTTTCATTTTCAATAAACCCAAGGCTGTCCCAAAATGATCTGTGGCCGAAGTCAGGACAGGCTTCCATCTCGATTTTATCTGGTCCGTTAATTTGTAAGTAGTTCAATTCTGGTGAATTTGGTTTGATAGCGAGCCATTGCGGACTGTTTGGTAGACTGGGTTTCCTGTAAAAATACATAAAATTACAACAACAACAAAAATACTTTATTGTGCACTACAGAGAAAAGTGCAAGTAAGGACACAATACATTAGTTAATAAAAGAGCACAACAGGCGGTCTTATCGCTCAAACAGCGATCTCTTCCAGACAACCTGATGGACAACGAGACGCAGTGCAATTACGTATGTTTATGGACAAAGTTATAGAAAAAACATATTAATTAAAAATATCTGGTAATGTGTTTGTTGTTAAAAGATCTTTATGTATCAGAGATAAAAATTATGTTAGGAACTTATAGATGGACAAAATCGTCATTGGTGATGGAACATTGAATAGATTTTTTCCACTAATTTAAATTTATTCATGTATGCAAAATATTTGGTTTTCGCTTACAATTGTTTACGTACCTATTGTATTTTATCAGAATTCATTGCATAGGTTTTGGCAATATGAGCGGTATTGCTGTGGGTATTGCTATTTTATTTCAATATTTATAAACTAAAATAGACGGGGCTCAGTAAATATTATGCAAAAATGCTATTTTGATGCTGTCGCGGTAGGGATGACGTGGCTTTGGCTTCGTCTCCCGGTAGATAACATCTTTGAGTTCAAGGTTAATAAATATTAATCATTCTAAATAATAATTACTTACTTTTCTATTATTAAACTAGCTTTTCGCCCCGGCTTCGCCCGTGGTACCTACATGTTTTGATGTTTACGTTTTTTTTCATAAAAACTATCCTATCTCTCAAGTTGGATCGAACTGCACGTGGTGTGCGAATTTTATTATAATCGGTTAAGTGGTTTAGGAGTCCATTGAGGACAAACATTGTGACACGAGATTTATATATATATTAAGATATACATATTGTTCCGTACACTTTATAATTTAAAATACATAGTTTACAAATAATAGTTACGACAGATATGTACCTATAAACCTATTTCTTAAAAATACCCGCAACAAACGGGCGCGAAAACTATGAATGAAATGACGTCATTTTGTAAAAAATATGCTTACAGTATAAGTTCATAAAATTAATTTTCTCTTCAAAAATCAGTATTTACATGTAGGTATTGTTTACGTTAAATGTGTTGTACATTCAAAAAATATTCTAGTTATCCTAGTTACTTCCTACTAATATTATAAATGCGAAAGTTTGTGAGGATGTGTGTGTTTGTTACTCTTTCACGCAAATACTAATGAACCGATTACAATGAAATTTAGCATAAATGTAGAGGGTACCTTGGATTAACACATGGGATAGGATTTATCCCGAAAATTCCACGGGAACGGGAACTATGCGGGTTTTTCGTTAAAAACGCGGGCGAAGCCGCGGTCGGAAAGCTAGTTGTTGCTACAAATAATAATTGAACTCACCCAGTACTAGCAAAACTGTAAACCATATCAAGTAGCGCTTCTCTTATCTTGCCATCAGGTACATTGGAGGAAGCCGGTGTTGATTCGAAGTTAAATATTAGAAGCACGTCGTCCGCGTGACTAACGCCTGAATAAAAGGTTTTTTAATAATATTAATATAATTTTTTCTAATTTAAAATACATCGTGTATAACACACATTGTCATGCAAAATATCATAAAATAAGTTTTCCTACATTATTTTAGTTGTCTTTAAAATAGATGCACTGGGTGGATCCAAAAGAATAGATTTTATTGTTATAAAATCTTTAAAATCTATGTACTCGTATATGGAGGTATACTTAGTTTTTTTACTTATTTGTATAAATATTAGCAATAGCTGTATTCGTAAGTTATATTGTAATCATTATGAAAAGAGGAATTTATATTGAGGAAAAGTCCCTATCTAAAAAACAATTTTAAAATAGCGACTTCCTCAACGTAAATTCCTGTTATTTTTGGACAATTTCTTGATAAATATTTCTAGTTAAAATGGGATTATTAAATTAGAATGATATTATTATAGTTTATGTTTTATCGACCTTATCATAGATATGATACAAATATCCGTTCAGGAAAATGTAAATAATACCTACTTAGTTTAGGCGTGTAACTATGGAAATATACAAAATTTACGATATTCCTACCTACCTACATGTAAAACTCTCTGTTAAGAATCTTATATAAACCTGCCCGGGGCTACTCGGTTATACATAATATAAAGTTTCTTAGAATAATGGCCCAGGGCAAAGCCTAAATCCACATTTGAGCATATTGATATTACAAATGAATTTCACCCGTTTTAATTTAGGCATAGGCTTTTTGTTTTCAGAGAATACGTTTTATAATAAGAAGCAAATATGACTTGAAGTTAATTTTCGGCTTTTACCCGACTTTTGAAGTAAAGTATTGTGTAGTAATAGTACGGGAGCTAGCAACGTTTAAAAAAAAGTCATTTTAGTATAGTTGGGTTTTTGATATGCTGTTCCTCTTGCTATTTCGGTTAGAGTCCGGGCTGTCTGGCTGGCCGCAGTGGTTGCGTTTATTAGTGCGCATCTTATCTGCACAGGAAAATATCCTTAATTTAAAGTCATTTTTTAACGCGTAATTTTTAATCGTTTGCCTTTAGATAGATCCATTAGACATAATTTTTTTATTGCAAGTCGTTTTTTTCGTTGTAAAATAGGTGCCATACGCAATTTTTATTTCAAAATAACTAAAATGTCATCGAAATAAGTGAAATTACATCAACATGAGTCCGCTTAAAAGGTAAGTAATAACTTTATTATTTATATTATATTATCCTTTTTTAATACTTATATTGAATTATTAGTAAACTAATATTTTTAATAGATTGTTTCATATTTATTACACTTTTGGGTATAAATATGAATTTGATGATATTTGTATATTCTAGTGTTTGATTTTACGCGAGTATTATACATTTTGAAATTAAAGACTTGAGAAAATAATACAATGAATAAATCGCGTTTAAAATCCGTTAAAAAGTCTTTAATTTCTTGATGATATTTGGTTTTTATCAAGTTTACATTAACGTCCTATTTGAGGTTCGTTGGGAAAAAGGAGGCGATATGGTAGATTGTTGCAAAAAAACTGTAAATAGTAAAATGAATATTATATATAGTATAAGTAACACAGTGATTACTTATCCTTCACTGGGACTCATGTTGATGGAATTTCACTTATTTCGATGATATTTTAATTATTTTGAAATAAAAATTGCGTCTGGCACCTATTTAACAACGAAAAAAACGTCTTGCAATAAAAAATGTATGTCTAATGGATCTATCTAAAGGCAAACGATTAAAAATTACGCGTTAAAAAATGACTTTAAATTAAGGATATTTTCCTGTGCAGATAAGATGCGCACTAATAAACGCAACCACTGCGGCCAGCCAGACAGCCCGGACTGTAACCGAAATAGCAAGAGGAACAGCATATCAAAGAACCAACTATACTAAAATGCTCACTTGTCAACGTTGCTACCTCCTAGAATATAAAATTTGAATTGCTTTTAACGGAATATTTTGTTAGTTAGGTACGTAACTTTAAACTGATATTGTAAAGATAAGCTAATTCGAAAGATAAAAGTATGAAGAATGCTGTAGTACCTATGAATAGAATGTACCTACATATACCTTTGATGTTTTAGGAAATGAGTGTTTTTATTATTTTTATAACACTTTAGTCTAGCATAATACATAGATATTAATAAAAAATACACTCACCGGCACGGAATCTTGGCCACTGCAAAATTTTGCGTAAAATAACACTATTTCTTTTCTACTACAAAAATCAATAAAAATTTAATCAAAACTAGTTACTTTAATGTTTTAACTAACTTTTAGTAATAATTGGAAGTTTATAAGAAGTACTATCGCGTAGATATGAATTAAACAAGAATATACGCTTTTCCTGTGAAATTTAAATGATTTCTTAAAAAATGCACAAAAATTAGAAAGAACGTTTCCATAAAAAAAAATTGAATCTTTTAATATAGGGTGTTTCCTTCTCTTGCCTTAAACACTGTTTGCATCCAGTCTGGCATACTCTAGAAGACATTTTTGATGTCCACTTGAGCTATAGTGTACCAAACGGCCCCAGCTGTACTTCTAAGCTCATCTAACATTGGTGCTGGGTTGGAATCGAACTTTATGTTTCTTTTTAGCATGTCTCAGATGTGTTCTATTGGATTAAGATCCGGGCTACGAGCTGGCCACTCCAATTTTTCAATAATAACCTATTGAAGGTACTCTTATACGCATCGTACGACACGCGGACGTGCGTTATAGTGTATTAGTAGCAAATTTTATTCTCTGATAAACCTGTAATAGGGCTGAACATGTTTCTGGAGAATTTCTTCGATGTACCTGATCAAATTTAAGCCATTATCTACGATAACTAACTCCGTGCGAGCATCGAAACTTATACCTCCCCATACCATTATTGACCCTCCATGAAAAATCGCAGTTTGAGTGTGGTGATGGGTGAAAACCTCTCTTCTCGTCTCCTCTATAATGACTCTTGGCTATCAGAAGCTCGTAAAGTGCCTTAGCAGTCATCTGTGAACACCTCACGAGCGCACTGGCTGTGGGTCCAGTTTTCATGTTCTCGTGCAAAACGAAGACGTGCTTCTCTGTGATGTCTGAGGAGTTCTGGACGGCGTGCTGGTCTGCAAACCTTCAAATTAACTTCCTTCATTAGTCTTCTCACCGATTGCTCACTCACATTTATTATCCTGGTGTTTTAGAGTCGGTGGCGTATCTCAAAAACTGTCAGAAAGCCATTTCTGAGTATCTCTTGAACAATAAACGGGTCTTCTAAAGCTGATGTGCACCTCACGCCTTCATTTCCTGGTCTGCACGTGTAGCTGCCAGTCTCCTAGTATCTTCTCTATGCATAGTGCATCGCCGAACGTGGTACGTACTGTACATTAGGTACTTTATGTTGCGGCAGTCATTGGTCTAACATTGTGATGGCCTGAGCAGGTTGTTCAGATGTTAACGGCATTTTTTATTGTTTGTTATGATCATTGACTACAGTACAACAATAACAATATCTTAAAACGGCATAAACGATATCGAAAAAAGTTTAAAACGAACAATTCGTAACTTCGGCTTAACCGCACAAATCACAAATTTCGAGTAACTCTTAAAAAGTGGTAAAAGATTATTCTCAAACTTAATGATTTCTTACCATAAAATTAAACAAATAATATGTTAACATATCTGCATACAAAAAAATCGTGAAAAACACTTCAAACTTTTTTTATCGGCAAATTTGCAAGTGGCCAAGATTCCGTGCCGGTGAGTGTATTATTTTTCTTTGGTTATAGAGGTTGTGTCTAGTTGTTATTTTAATAGATCAAATATTTAAAGCCAACAAAGATCACAGCAAATGAAGAAAATAAACAGGAATACACAAATTATTAAAACAACATAATATTTCGAAAAACAGAGACAAACGTGCACTGTATTCTTAGAGAGTCTTGTCTTAGCATAAAATATGTACCTAGGTATGTTGAGACTCACGCTTGTATTCAGTATTGTATAGATAATTAACACCCAGATACAGAGCAAATATCTATGTTCATCAAACAAATATTTGCCCTGGGTGGGAATCGAACCACCCACTTCTGGCTTGGAAGCTGCCTTCCGACTATGCGGTCACTACCAAGCCAACCGGTCAGTCAAAGAGGAAGCAATGCACAAACATACAAAAACAAACTCACCATAATCCTTATCACTACCAGTCATCAATTTGGACAAACTGAACTCAGCTCGATGCGAATATCTATACAAGTAGGTCGGTTGTCCCGTTGTAGAGGCGTGCATTTGGACCATCTTGCCGACGTCTACTGCGAATAAACGGTCCCCGAGAGCCTGGGAAATTTGTTTAATGGAGGGTAGAAATGAAAACAAAAAAACTGGAGAGCTGTCAAGGGATGGAACGAAGTTACTAGAATAATTACTGGATTGCTTTCTCTGAGTGAGAGAGACAGAAAGAGAATTATAAGGAACTTCGTTCCAAAAATACAAACAATTGCAAACTGCATAATATAATAGTGGGTAGAATGAAAAAAAAAAATAGTTTGTAAAAACACGTAGTTACAATCGTAAAGTGTTCATATATAAATCTTATGATAAATGTGAAAGTTTCTGAGAAGAATGGAAGTTTGATACATTTTGAGGTAAAAAAAGGCGATATGATATGTAAGAGAAAACTTTATAAAACTAATGTTTGAGATTTGCAATCAAAATATTCAGGGCATTTTGAAATTTTTATGTCATTTTCACAATGGGGCTTAATCTAACGACACCGTAGGTAGGTACTAAGCTAAATATGTTATGATTGCAAAAACTACCATGTACTTAATTTTCACGAAAGTGCATAATGTCCATACCAATGTTATTCTCACTCGTAGTCTGTTAAAATCTAGACGATATTCTAAAAATACCACTCTACAGACTGTTTGGCGTCCAACAGTTAGATAACTACTATAAATATCAGCTGTTAGTTTAACTTATGTGCACGCTCCGGGACTTTCAATAAATTTCACTGAAGCGACACTACTTGAGTAATTATGTGATTTAACGTGCGAAAGAATAGAAGGTTTGGTATTTGATTTCGCGGGGTATTTTCTTCTGGTCTTTTCTATACATAGACTGATGCAATTTTGGAATATTTCTGTTTACCTTTTGGTCGGTAAAAATAAAAAATCTTACAAAAAAAAATTATAACTGTATGTAGTGAAACTGGCTCTTATAATATAATATATTATAAGAGGAGGGGAATATATTATTACAACTCTATGGGGAGTTGATGGGAGAGATAAAATAGTTGCGGAGACAAAAGTTGCTCTTGCGCGCTAGATCTTACTATGATTTTTTCTGTTTTTATGTGTAGAGGGATCAATTCGATAAATCGAACATCGAAGAATAACGCAGGATACTTCTGTCACGAAAAAAGAACTTAAAAAAAACAAGCGTTTCACCAATTAAAAAAAATGAATTCCTCACCTGTACTAGTTCTCCAAAGGTTTCTTCACTAACAGGCTTGCCTTTCAAGTAAAACTGTTTGATCTTATTCGCTACAGCAGTTCGGAGGCTGAGGGGTAAAGTGTCGTTATACTCGAAGATGTTGCTAGCGAGATGATCCCATCGGGCCTCTAATTCAGGTAGGATGCTAGGGTCTGTGAGGTATGCTGGAAAATACAGAGATAAATAAATAAAATGTATTTGTAATAGACAAAATATTTTTTTTAATGAACATGGTAAAGTCGTGCTTTTTACCTTCCATCTCCTAGGAAGGTAAAAAGCACGACAAACAAGCTATTTTTTAAATGAAGATAGTAAATTGAAGATTAAAGAGGGAAAGCAGTGCTTATTTGCTGTTTCAGCAATATATTGTATCGACAAGTCCCGCTATCTCCTGAGAAGAACTTGCTAAGAAGGCTATATCCTCCAGGTATGGTTGGTAAATATTTATCAGACTTTTTGGCAAAAAAGGAAACATACGATAAGATCTCAGGGTAAGACTATGTTCATATGATTAGTATGTGATATTCGTAATAACACGCTCGAAAAAAGCTCATTATGATAATATAATTGATACCTAATTATCTCATACAAAAGAATTTCCATTTTGTTAAACAAAATATATTAAAAGCGCGATTTATAATAAATTTGATAGCAAGAGAGTTCCGAAGAAGAAAATATAAAGCAAACAAAAATTTTCTAATAGTGTCTGAGATTTATAGACCATTATTTTTCTTACGTTTCAAATAACATGGCGGAGATAAAAACGTGGTTTTATAGTGTTTTGGTATTAGGTAGATCAAGATGCTTGTTTTATAGATCCTTTTTTTTGTTATAAAAATAATAGTTAATAACAAATGATTTTGTTTTGTTTATTAAAAGGTAAATGATTAGTCTAAAATGCCTATCATACAAAATAATTTAAAATGTTTAAAATAAATAAAAGGAATTCAAACCCCATCGGGTCCTGAAAACTTATTAAAAATACATACTTAAAATATATACTAAACAAAACATTACCTGCAGCAGGATACAAGCCCTCTTCTGAAGTAACAGACCCTATAAGGGGCACGCTATTAACGGAGCCAGATTTGGCCGCATGGTACGGGTACTGGGTCAAAAATGGGTACTTAGAGCCCACCTCAGCTGTGGGAGTGAATGGTGTGAACATGTGGACCTTCCAATCCTAGAATAAATGACAGAAAATATTTAATATTTAAAGAATAGAAAAGATTCGATCGCGAAGCGGGATTCGAACCCGCATCTTACGCCTTGCAGGGGCAACGCTTGACCTTTCGGCCACTAGTGGCCACGGCCAGGTCATCTTATGTTAAAATATTTAGTTTAATAGCATTCAAATGCATTGTAAATAGAAAGATCGATCACGAGGCGATTTAATCATTAAGTACTAGACGCTTGCTCCGACTTCGTTCGTGTATAAAAAATATTTTTTTTTTCGTTAAAGACGTAGCATTCAAATGGTAAAAAAATGGATCGAGTTTTTTAGTTTAATCAACAATAACAACAACACATAAAAAACTCAATTTTTTCAGTTAAGTTTTTTTAAGTTGACGGGATTGAATTTAAAAAGGTTAAGTTAAAGTTTAAGATCATGTTACACAGTTGATGGATTAATAGGTAGTTGGTTAAACTAATAAACACAAAAAAAAAAAAATGTTGCGTGTTTTTTGTTGTTGTTTTTGTACTTATTACATGGAAAATTATATTATAATGACTAATCCTAATAACGAATAATTCGAATGTTTGCACGTTTATTTTTTATGTTAATTAGCTAAACATTTAGTTTTTATACTGAACCCGTGTGAAACGGATTATTTATAGAATATTTTGAAGATCCGCATGAAAACAAAAAAATGGAAATTTACCAGCCAATTATTTTTTGGTAATAAACGAAATACACAAAGCGACACAATAGATTTACATAACAGTGATGCAGATAAGATTTACCTAGCCTCAGTAATTTAGGTAAATTTGGCTCTAAATTATCATCAAATCTCATTATCAAAATTTGTGCTGATCAATCATCCGCATTTACGTGACGTCATTTAATATTTTTTTCATACTTCTCAATTTTTTATATGATTTTTTTCGGAAATTAGGAACAAACCATTATCTAATTAGGTAATTACATAATTAAGTCACGTTTATTTAGTACGATAAGAAATACAACTACAAAAAAGCGTGTGTGCCGAGCACACGTGTCAGAAGTGAAACTTATTTGGCAAGATTCAAAGATACCAAAATCGTCGCCTTAATCCATGTGACGGTATTGCCATGACGTGACCTTGAAATTTTACCCTCAACGTGCCTAAAGAAGTCTCACTTCAAAAAAATGTAGCACTATTGTAATTTAGTTGTTACAACACAATTTAACAGTTGACGTAAATGAAGAAATATACTGCATCATTTGTCACGCGAAACTATAATCAAATACTTTGTAATTATCTATAGGAATTATATTTGCAATTTTAATTATCGGTTGAGATCTTTCAATATGGATATTTCCTGTTTTTTTATCTAGTTTTGTATAATTTGTATAATCTATACTTCCACGTGTTTGTACCGAGTTGAATTATAGAAATATGCGCTCTTATTAATTCCGCCCTTCTTTGCTAGAAGGACGCGATGTTTTTTGAAATATTAGCTATCATCCCTATATATTTTAAGTTTAAGTTTTGTTTGAAATTGATCTTATAAAAGATTTAATTTAATAAAACTAATTTATAAGGCAGAAATTACTACAAACAACTATTTATTTTATAATATGGCGTAATACTTGATATCTACTTCTTGAAAATGATTCATCTTTTGAGCTACCTACAGGGTGGAAAACGCGCAGTGACAAAAAAAAATCGCCAATTAAGCGAAATCCATAACCTATAATAACGATAACCATTGACGTACGATATACATACATACTATGTTGTTTATAGTCTACTTATAAGTTATAGCGCTTTGTGGTCCATTACGTAACATCAATACCTTATTTTAATAATATACTAGTAAGCGGTAACATATACCTACTAGGTATGTACTTAAAAATTACTCAAGATACTCACATACATCTCGATCTGTGCCTTCACAATGACCTCAGCTGGCCTGTACTTCATACAATCCACCATTTCCTTGTTATTATTTGTAGGACAGCCAACTACAGCAGCCAGGGCCTTTGCCTTCTCAGCTGGCTTGATGGAATGTGTCCAGGACGCGAAGGAGGACCCGCTGAAGGCTATGCCGCGGTGAAATTTGTCTGAAAATAGACGTTATACAATGGGTGGAAGGTCGTTTTTTGGTTGGTGTTTTGGAGAGTTTTCTCTGGGTTTAGCGATGATAGACAAATGGTAATTGGTTTTATAATGCAGTTTTGTTGAATGTTTCCAACGTGAAATGGAACGCAGCAGAGCCATAAGCATACCTAAATACCAATATATCTTTCAACTAATGATAATCTACCTGTGATGTTATCACCATTAAATATAAAATGACATAAAAAATATTTGAATTAACAACTAATTTCGAATTACACCAAGTACATGTTAAGAAACACTGACAAGTTTTGGATCAAAAAGATCAAAAAAGCTAATAGCTTGGGAATTTTTTTAGTTGAAATCGAAAAAAAAAAATGGAATCACGAGAGACTCATGTTGTTAGTAAAATACCGAAGTTTCTTAAATATAATTTTCCTGGAGCATTGTTTCGAATACTCGAACAAACCAAGAACATTTTTTTTAGTTTTGTCATGTTTTTATGGTTTTATTAAGAACTAGCTGCTCCGCGCGGTTCAACCCCCGTGGCTCCACTCCTGTTGGTCGTACCGTGATGGTCTATAGCCATATAGTTAGAAGGTCTATACTCTTCCTCGATGAATGATCTATCTAACACCGAAAGAATTTTTCAAATCGGACTAGTAGTTCCCGAGATTAGTGCGTTCAAACAAACAAACAAACTCTTCAGCTTTATAATATTAGTATCTCATTACACTATGTAGTGACTATGTATGTTATGAATAGGTCGTGTTTTTAGAAAAAAATTGTTATGTTTTCTTGTTACCTTGAACATGTTTAGTAAATTATCATTACCGAAGTATATAATACATACGTATAAGTTCTAGATTAGATTAAATGATCCAGGATATTTTCTACCACTTAAGACTGATTTGATTATATTTTTTTCCTGGATATTTTCCCTTAATGCCTTATATTGTATAATATGGGAAAATATTCAAATTGGTTGTGTTATGTAGCACGGTATACATTATTAAAATAATACTTCACGTTTA
The DNA here is from genome assembly GCF_905220415.1 of Colias croceus. NCBI lineage: Eukaryota > Metazoa > Arthropoda > Insecta > Lepidoptera > Pieridae > Colias > Colias croceus. The sequence goes on along the minus strand of NC_059548.1, from coordinate 9,314,563 downwards.
CATAATACGAAGACGAAGGAAACATTTATATGGTATTATTGTAAGAAAAGATAAGGAAGAAATATATAGTAGTACATTTTGCGTTTCTTTGCCTTTCTCCCCGTGGTAGCCTGGCAGAGATCACTGCATAGTGACAAGGCCGCCCTTTGTGCTTTTTAATCTTATTTTTTGTAACCTTTATGTATATTTTGTTTCTTGCACAATAAAGTGTTAAATAAATAAATAGTACCTAGGTACATACTAACTGTGCCCCGGGGTTGAACTCGCGTATTAAATTGGTCGAAACTTTCATCCCCCATTTCACCCCTTTATGATTGACTAGCTTCCGCCCGCGACTCCGTCCGCGCGGATGTCGGTCTTTGCGTGGATGGTTTATTTCTCCATTTTGAGTAACTCGGACAATGACATCTTATAAATATCTATTGGACCCAAATACGGCTAGGTCTATAATAATACGCAACGTGTGTTCGCGGTACCTACTACAGAACAACGTCTATGGATAACTGAAAAATTGAGATTAATTTTTTTTCTACGTATTTTTCCAGGATAAAAAGTATCCTATTTTACGCCCAGGATAATAAGGTATAATTATACCAAGTTTCATCGAAATCGAACCGGTAGTTTTCACGTGATGTCTTCACATACAGACAGACAGACAGACAGACAGACAGACAGACAGACAGACAGACAGACAAAAACTTTTTTAAACACATATTTGGGTTTGGTATCGATCCAGTAACACCCCCTGCTAGTTATTTTTTCAATATTTTCAATGTACAGAATTGACCCTTCTACAGATTTATTATATGTATAGATTCTTTAAAAAAAAAGTTTTAGTCTTACCGTGTTTCTTCGACTAAGTATTTTCATTCAAAATTTATCCCAAATCAATGCTGTGTTTTAGCCGTAAATACGTAAACGTATAGTAACAGAGGGACAGACAGAAAAATTTTCAGATTTTCAGATTTAGTTAGAATTTTTAACATTGTACGAAATAATGGTAATGAACTTTGTTTAGCAATGTCAATAGTCGTACGTAGTTCAGACATGATTCAATTAACCTCGGATGCAACCAGTTATAGTTGCAATTGTTAAATGGATGCAGTTAAATTTCCTACAGATTGAAACCAATATTTTCTATGTTATTTTTTACGTGATTTAATTTTTTCGATACCACAGCCGAATTTTTTAACTAGTGGTCGAAATAGGACAGTAACCATAAACAAAACAGTATGTATGTATTATATAAGATATAATCTGCGAAATCTATATTTAAATATCTGACTTACTCTTCATCATTTAGGGGTATGAAAAGATGTTACCCGATTCTCAGACCTACCCGATATGCACACAAAATTTCATGAAAATCGGTCCAGCCGTTTTGTAGGAGTATGGTAACTAACATTGTCACAGGGGAATTTTATATAAGAAGATATACCGCTGGGCAGACAAATATATAATATGTATAGTTGTCTGCCCAGCAGACCCATTTCACTCTCCAAAATTCCAAATCACGTGGCTATTGTGAAACTTAGCCGGTAAACATGCAAATACCCGCGGGCGTTTATTTACTCTGAGATGGGTTTGTTTGACTCTGTTAAATGCATTTACATAATTAAACTTGGAAAATTTTAACTGGTAGGTGGTCTGGTTTTGGGATTCAATTGTGTTGGTATATGTTACATGTTGTTTCGTACCTAGATGTTATGTGTGTTGTATTAGCGAAATAAATGTTTTGTCTAAGTATACAATCGTATAACGCACTTCATTAAAGAAACGAAATGGCGGCCAAAGCTGACACTGACATAATATGGTAGGGTCAGCAAAAACGAAAATAAAAATAACGTAAATGGATAATTATTTTATTAATTACTTATTTCAATTTATCGTTATAAAAATCTTTTGGGAGTGTGGAAATTAGAAGAGCAGGATTCGTTATATGTAGTTAATTGATTTAGTTTCGTGTTGCATAAATGCATAGTTTATGTAATTAAAAATTGTAAATGAGGAATTGACGTGTAGAGTGCAAGCAGATTCTTATAATTCTGTGCCTCCAGTGAATAAGGGAATAACTCAAAAACAGCACTTTTCAGGAGAGAAAAAACTATTTATCAACACTAAATCTTTATAACTTCAAATTTTTAAGCTTGTATGGGTAAGATATGATGTTAGACTTTAGTTTTACATATGAACAGATATTGTAACAACCCCATAAATATACTTTTTTCGTGTTTTTTTGTAGTTGTGCCCTTATGAACGAGTACTTCATGGAATAACTCAATGTATTCACATAATGTTTTTTTTGCTCTTTGCAATATAACGACTTATGCCCTAATGCACTATGTTCATAGTCGCATAACACGACTTAAATTATTGCCAGTTTTGGTTTTATAGAAATGATGCGACTTATTATGCTTGAAATTTGTGTATTTTATGACTCAATTGAGGCCTTTTAGTGGAACAACCATGCACGTAGTTTGAAAAACGAATAAAATCAACGGATTTTTTATCGTTATTAGATATAATAAAAACAATACAACATGTAGGTGCAATAAAAACAAAACAACATGCATTTAACCCTAGAAGTCCAATCTACGTAAATTTAATGTACACCGCGGCGAAATAACTTTGTCTTTTCTATATTTACCATCGAATCGCTTCGAAATCCAGAAACAACTCATTAGCCGTCGAGACCTAGCAGTACATAGTTGGCTCATCCCGGTAAATTCCGCCATTTTGTAGTAAAGAGGATGTTGTACGTCATTTTGACGTATAATTGGGCTTTTCGTAACTTTTACGATTGTTTAAAAAAAATATTTTGTGTTGATTTATTTGAATATTTTTTTTCCAAGTCACGTTTAACATGATATAGTATTATATACTATATATTGAGTATAAAATAGGATCCAGAAAACTTTAACACTAGGACGAAAAACCTTCAATTTTAGTAAATGACGATTATTGTCCTCCGCTGGATTTGGACTCCAAGCAAGAGGATTGGGTGGCTGAAGATGTTGTCTGGAGAAAAACCGAATATGTCATGGTGGTTATACATTGAGGATACAAGCACTATTAAGAGATAAGAGAAGCTCGAAAACCATATTCCTGTAGGTATGTTCAGTTACCTTACAGGGAAAGTTATAGGTGGTCAGTGGCAATATTTTACGGCATGATATGGAATTTTAACAATTTCTATATCTTATAATATCAAAATAATATAGATAAATAAAGAAAAAACAATGAGCCGCAAAGATTTTATGAAAAAATTAAGCACAGATTTGAAGGTGCCTTGGATGCAAATACGACTTGAAGAGACTCTACGTGACAATATCCAAATTTTTTCAAAATATATGGTACCAGAGTATCCATAATATGTTTACGATAATGCAGGACCAAAATAGTTTCGATATTGCGGATTTTTTCCTATAAAAAGGCAAATTACAGTGGCTAAAACGCTATATGAGAGAGAACACAATATTCATAATTGTCAAGACTGGTTATAATTTTTTTTTTCTATGCGTCTATAATTATAGTATTATTGTAGTTAGATTAAATAAATAAAAAAAGATTAAAAACTAGTTATTTTTTATAAAACTTACCCAAATATAAGAAGAAAATATTATAAGTTTAACATTTTTGTTGGCTTTTTTTAGATGATTCAATTATCGTTCTGTATTTATATAAACAAGGAGTATAATAAATTAAAACTGTATTTTTAATATCTATTGCAAAAAATAGTTAATTTCCATAGAAATATTATTAGTATCCCAAGTTAACTGATAAATAAAAAAACATTGAAAAATATTATTAAGCAAAAAGGAATAGTGTCCGTTGTTTCCGTGCAGTATTCAAATAGACCAATAGTAACACGGCATTAATGCAAAACTGTCTCATGTCGTCACTTGAACCAATGACACTAAGAGTTGTTCCTTTATGCTCATGTTAGAAAAATGACACAACTGCGTTTATACTAAAATAGTGTTAGCACGGATGGAACAAAATGAATTAAGTCTTTATTCAAAAAGTATAACTACACATATGTCTTTGTGTTCGTGGGTTATTTTGACTCGAAACGAATAGTTCCTTTGCGATTGCCTAAAATGATGGATAAGGTAACTTATACCGTTTATCACACCCTACTTATACCGTTTGGGTCATTCAAAAAACTGGGTTAGGATGCAGCTAGAGATATGACCTTTTGATATGTTGTGTATTTTGACGAGCTGAATCCAATGGTGCAATAAAAACCAAAGGGAATAACTCGTCTTACTCCCTTATTCACTGGAGGCACAGAATTTTCTACCGATTAGATATCTTTAGAAACTGAAGTACTGAAATGGATAGAGTATATATAGTTGGTATTTGGCTACTTTTTATAGCTACTATGTATTCATATAAATACTTAGTTTGGGATTAAGCAGCAAAAAGCCCGTTATACTAGAACTGCTTTTCAAAAAAAAAATGTAACTTGTTGAAATTTATCTACATCCGTTCACAAGTTCCGGCTGAAACGATGAAACATACGAACATAGAACCACTCTTTTTTGGAAGTTAGTTAAATAGAGTATCTATCACGGATATCTACATAATAATGGACAATGTTGCATTCGTTTTTTAATTATTATTGCATGTATTATGCATTCTCAGGCAACACCGGGTCGTGAACAAGTATTAAACAGCACATCTTACGTACGATTCTTTAGGTCGTAAACAAGTAGGTATTAAACAGCACATCTTAAGTACGATTCTTGTAAGTTTATCTAAGTATGTTCAAACATGACTCCCTAGATAAATGCTTTAAGGTACATATTTATAAATCTAAACCAATATTTAGTTAGTTTGTTATCGTTGCATTGTGAACGATTATATCTAAGAATAGAAAACTTGTTCTCAATAATAGTTTTGTTTACAATGTATGTTACAAATGGATGAGAATTTTTTGAAGTAAATACGCCATTGTAAAAAAATATATGAGTGACTGCTGACTTATAGCCTCGAGATTATTATGGTAAACAATTTTTTTGATTGGTTTTGTGTTAAACCATGTTTATCTATCGACGTTAAACTTAAGTTATAATTATTCGGGTATATTTTTTGTTAATGTTTTAATAGTATATTTTATGGAAAAAAATTCTAATCCTCTTCCTATTCGTGAAACTCAATTCTCATACCTAATCCTCGTCAAAGGTTGCCTGGAAGAGATCGTTATTTAAGCGACACGGTCGCCTTTTTGTGCGTAAATAAGCATAAAGTATTTGTATCCTTTTATATTGGTGCATTGAAAGTGGTATCATTATTTCATTTATTCATTAAATTGACAATATAAAAATATTATCTTGTTATCATTATTGTTTATTTACTACCAAAACAATACAAGACGGTGATAATTTTTCAAATCAAACTTCCTTATAAAATTCTTATAATAATATATACACAAGCTATAAGAAACATGAAGGTATTTAACAATTTAAAACGTCGCGTTCACATCAAGTGCACGCGCGGCAGTTGAGTGACATTTCATTTCCGACCGCTGAACGGGAAACACGCTCAATAAGATATTGAATTAATAATCATACCTACTTCTTGGACGTTTTTCAATTTTATGATATCAATATAGTGGTTTGAAAAGTTGGTATAAATAGATACATGTTGCATTATTGATAACTGAATAATATGGTATTATTATGTTTATTACCTGGTGTCAAAATATTCGATAGGATTATTATTGTGTTATTTCTTAAACAGTAAACTCAACACATGCAGAATTTGTAAAACCGGCCACTTTATCACTTACCTCTCGACATAGGAGACAGATAGTGATAGTGCACACTAGCGCCGCCAGCGGAGCACCCAGTTATTGTGACACTGTCCGGGTTGCCTCCAAACATCATGATGTTTTCCTTAATCCATTGCAGGGCGAAGGACTGGTCCTTTAGGCCTATGTTTCCTGGGGCTGCTTCATCGCCCGTGCTGAGGAAACCTGTAGGAAAATACAGATTTATTTTACTAGTGTATAGGGAATGTTCGAAGTGAAATTATTTTGATGTAACTAGTGGTGTTATAAGTAGAAAGGTAGGCTATAAGCGCTGCGGGAATACGTTGAAATGTGGCTAATTAGCCAGAATTTAGTCCAGTTGTCTCTTTTTCGCTTACGATAATTGAATTATGCCATCTTATAGATGTCTAATCGTGTGTGCGTTAGTGTGCCGTTTCGAGATCGTAAGTTAAGTTGGTAACCTATCTACACTACATCTTTTTACTTATAATATCATTAGATGTTAATGCAAATAGCGTATATCTATACATAAAGACAACAAAATATTAAATGAAGGTAGAAACAAAATTAGTATGCAGACCTTTAATAGATTTTTAATCCTAGGCGAGGGTCGTTATGATTAATGAAAGCGGTTTAACACCACCAAGTGATATTAGCTCTAATAAATCATCTGTGTAAATTGGGATGAGTTTATTTTGAGCACAGATTAATAATTTATAATAATACCTACTCCTACACCTGGGTACATTATCTATGACAACCAATAGTTTAGGCAATAATGACTAATCTTAATCTTAAATATAAATCTGTGGGGTGCGTGATAATGAAGGTTAATTACACTAGGTACAGTACCTTTGGGTGATGCACAAATAACCACACACTCACAGTTTTAACGTTTATTACTCCACATAGAAGGAGAGAGACAATTATCAGATACAAGCAACACTTTGGACATGAAAATACAAGAACAAAAAAGACACTGACTAGATGCGCATTCGGTAACTAAGATCGAACTGTTAGTTTTAAATTGTTAAGAAACTTGAATGCCAAGTATTACGATCTACCCGCTGGGATCGTGATAATTTAGTCGCGGCACGCATACTACGCAAATACCGCGACTATGTCATGAAATAATAAATATTATAATTATTTTGTATAAGTGTAATGCATGTCTGTATTTCTTGTGTTTTTGTGTAATGAATGTTTGTGTTATAATTAAATACGAATATAAATATGAAATAAAATATTTAAATACTTGTTGTGTGTAATAAATACGTATGATAAAATACATACACTAAAATATCGTGTGTTAGCCACATCACTCCCCTCCAGAGACCGGGTTAAGGGCGATAAAAGTCTGGAAAGTGAACTCTCCTCCCAGAGCGAGTGGTATATGCCACGGGGGCACTGGGAAGAGGTAGGGGAGGACTGGGAGGTGGAAGAGCGGGAGAAGGAAGGATTTCGGGGAAAGACGATAGTAAGTAGGCTGGCTTAAGGCGGTCTATGCTTACCGTCGTTGACTTCCCTTTTAATTTAATTTTGAAGAATTTGTGATCTCTTGAAATGACCTCGTATGGTCCTGAATATGCGGGTTGTAAGGAGCCACGCAGTGCGTCTTCCCTAAGGAATACGTGACTACATGTGGCTAAATCTTTGTAGATAAATATTTTTTTCTTGCCATGATGCTGAGTTGGTACAGGACGAATATTCCGGGCAAAATTCGTCAACCGAGCTGATAAGTCGGTGATATCGGTAGTGTAAGACAAAGTGTCGTGACCAAAAAATTCACCTGGTAGGCGAAGTGGTTCACCGAAAACCAGCTCAGCTGAGGAAGAGTGTAGATCCTCTTTTACAGCACTTCTTATGCCGAGGAGCACAAGAGGTAGTGTTTCTACCCAGTTTGCGTCAGCGTGACAGGTAATTGCAGCTTTCAATTGTCTGTGGAAGCGCTCCACTAAGCCGTTGCACTGCGGGTGATATGCCGTTGTCTTACGGTGATCGAAGCCGATAGACTTAGCGAGCTGCTGGAATAGGGCCGATTGAAATTGTGCACCGCGGTCAGTAACGACGTCGGTGGGACAACCATAACGGGCTACCCAGCAGGACACAAAAGCTTTCGCGACTGTTTCTGCGGTGATGTCGGTAAGTGGTACAGCTTCCGGCCATCGCGTGAAGCGATCGACGGCTGTTAGGCAATACCGATAATCACCGCAAGGTGGTAAAGGGCCGATTAGGTCTATATGGACATTTTTGAATCGCGCTGAAGGTAAAGCGAGCGTACCAATAGGTGACGCGACATGCCTGTTTACCTTCGAGCGCTGACAGGTCAAACATGCCTTAGACCATTCGCGGCAGTCCTTCCGCATTAAAGGCCAGACAAACCTCTGTGCAACAAGCTTGGCTGAAGAATTTGCGCCTGGGTGGCTTAATGAGTGCAGACAATTGAAAACCTGCTGACGCAGTTGTGTAGGGACGAAAGGTCTGGGAGTCGGTGTACTGACGTCGCAGTACAGTGGAGTACGACTTCCAGGTACATTCATCCGTTTTAGACGAAGAGATGATTCGCCTTTGAGATGCGCAGTGAGCTCATGATCTGAAGCTTGCAACCTTGCCATCTCTTCTAGATCGACCGGCCTCTGCAGTTCACATACGCGCGATAAAGTATCAGCGACGACATTATTTGCACCTGATATGTGCTGTATGTCGGTTGTGAACTGCGAGATGTAGTCGAGGTGTCTATACTGACGCGGCGTGCAGTTACTTTTCCTTTCGTGGAAAGCGTAACATAACGGCTTGTGGTCAGTATAGATCGTAAAATGATTAGCCTCCAGCATGTGTCGGAAGTACCGTATGCTCTCGTAGATGGCAAGGAGCTCTCGATCGTATGGTGAGTATTTCACCTGTGATGGGCTCAACTTGCGCGAGAAGAATGCGAGCGGCTGCCAATCATCATCCTTAAGCTGTTGTAGGACTCCACCTATCGCTGTATCTGAAGCGTCAGTGACGAGTCCTAATTTAGCTTCACTGGCAGGATGAGCAAGCAGGGCTGCTTCGCAAAGGCTTTTCTTACAGTCCTGGAATGACTGCAGCGAATTTCCTTCTATGACCACGGGATGAGAACCTTTAACAGAACCTACAAGCAAGGCGTTTAATGGTGCTTGAATTTGGGCAGCATTGGGCAAGAAACGTCGGTAGAAATTGACCATGCCCAAGAATCTTCGAAGCTCTCGAACAGTTCTTGGGACAGGAAAATCGGCGATGGCTTGCACCTTGCTGTCCAAAGGTTTGGTTCCCTTTTCAGAGATTTCGTAGCCTAGAAATGTTACCTTAGGAGCGCCGAAGACACACTTGGCTGTGTTTATAAGAACACCATAATCTCTCATACGGGTAAAGAGTTGGCGCAGGTGGTCTTCGTGCTCTTGTGCTGATCTGCTGAATATCAGGAAGTCGTCGAGATACGGATAACAGAAATCTAGGCCTCGCGTCAATTCATCGACAAATCTCTGAAAGGTTTGACCTGCGTTGCGAAGTCCGAAGGTCATGAAAGGAAATTCGTACAAACCGAAGGGTGTGGTGATTGCTGTTTTCGGGATATCGCTTTCAGAAACAGGAATCTGATTGTACGCCTTAACTAAATCGATGACAGAAAATATAGTACAACCAGACAGACAGTGTGAAAAGTCCTGTATGTGCCTGATTGGATACTTATCTGGTATCGTTCTTGCATTGAGAAGTCTGTAGTCACCGCATGGACGCCATCCATTGTCCTTCTTCGATGCGAGGTGAAGCGGAGACGACCACGGGCTGTCAGATGGACGGGCTGTTCCGTTGGCTATCATAGCCTCAAATTCCATCTTTGCAATTTTAAGTTTGTCAGGAGCCAGGCGCCTAGGGGAACAGGAAACGGGAGGGCCAGGAGTTGTGCGAATGCGGTGTGTAGTGTTGTGTTTGACAATACCTGGAGTACCAGCGGGGCGTGTTAGTTCTGGGTATTGCGCTAAAATTTTATGATAGTTAGTATCACCACCAGTTACAACCTTAACACTAGAAATGTTACAATTAATCATATTACAATTTATTGCTGAGCTGCTGACATTGGTTAAGCCATCGATCAATTGTTTCTTACTTACGTCAACAATAATTCGGTAGTGTGAGAGAAAATCTACACCAATAATTGCTTTAGTGACGTCAGCTACAACAAAACGCCATGGAAATACGCGACGTAGGCCTAAGTTGAGATTTAACTGAATGTAACCGTAAGTATCGATGACGGAACCATTGGCAGCACACAGTTGGTAATTAGTTTTACATCGTTTTTCAGACACAGCAGTTATAGGGAAAACACAAATATCACTACCGGTATCTATTAGATATTCAACATTTAGAGTGGGGTCCGTAATGAAAAGACGACTTGGGGAATTGGGGCAGTCGCTGGTCACCATCACTGACTGCCGTGTGCATTTCCCGATGCCTTGAAGTCGCATGGCTTAATGCATCTGTTAGCCTTTGTGCCATGTTTATTATGATACCAGCAGATGGGGTAACGCCGGTAATTAGAGTGGGATCGTCGAGAAGAAGACCGTGGGCGATGGTGTGGAGAGGGACCTCTGCGCTCGCGAGGGCGGGACCGGGAACTGCTTACTTGAGCGGACAGCGCGCTCACCTGGCGCGTCAGCTCCGCCACCTGGCGTGCCAGCTCGTCCATAGGTGATGTAGATGAAGATGCCGCCGCAACATGAGCGGTAGGGGCCGCGATGTCATTCACGCGATCAGCTAACTCAGCCAGAGCGTCCAGGGACAGCGTAGGTTGTGACGCCACGATCGGCTGCAATCCAGCAGGTAACCGGCTGGTCCAGATTGTTTTCAAAAAATCTTCTGGGATTTCGGGACTAGCCAGGTGCTGCAAATGCCGTAGAAATTGGGATGGCTTGCGTAGTCCCAGCTGCTCGTGCATCAACAGCTGTTTCACTTTATTTTCTCTGGATACGGACAATCTTTTAATTAATTCTGATTTTAATTTATTATAATCAGCGGGGCCGGTAAGGATGTCTTCGACCTCGGCCGCATACTGCCGGTCCAATGTGGCCAATATGTGATAAAATTTTGTAGTATTGTCAGTTATGTTCATTATAGCGAATTGTCCTTCAACTTGTGCAAACCATATTGCGGGTTTTTCTGGCCAGAAAGGTGGGATCCGTAAATTAACGGACGGTTGCTGGGCGGGCGACACGTGCGACGGTCGTTCCGCCATTTTGGCGCACCTTCGCGCTTGAGTATTTACTCGATCAGCGTTGTCGGAATCGCTTGCACTAGACATAGTTCGTATATATATATATATAGTGTTCAGAGGGGTCACCAATTTGTGGGGTGCGTGATAATGAAGGTTAATTACACTAGGTACAGTACCTTTGGGTGATGCACAAATAACCACACACTCACAGTTTTAACGTTTATTACTCCACATAGAAGGAGAGAGACAATTATCAGATACAAGCAACACTTTGGACATGAAAATACAAGAACAAAAAAGACACTGACTAGATGCGCATTCGGTAACTAAGATCGAACTGTTAGTTTTAAATTGTTAAGAAACTTGAATGCCAAGTATTACGATCTACCCGCTGGGATCGTGATAATTTAGTCGCGGCACGCATACTACGCAAATACCGCGACTATGTCATGAAATAATAAATATTATAATTATTTTGTATAAGTGTAATGCATGTCTGTATTTCTTGTGTTTTTGTGTAATGAATGTTTGTGTTATAATTAAATACGAATATAAATATGAAATAAAATATTTAAATACTTGTTGTGTGTAATAAATACGTATGATAAAATACATACACTAAAATATCGTGTGTTAGCCACAAATCTCGTGTCACAATGTTTGTCCTCAATGGACTCCTAAACCATTTAACCGATTATAATAAAATTCGCACACCATGTGCAGTTCGATCCAACTTGAGAGATAGGATAGTTTTTATGAAAAAAAAAACGTAAACATGTAGGTACCACGGGCGAAGCCGGGGCGAACCGCTAGTATTAAATAAATCCCTATACTATGTAGTAGATTGTCAAAGAATAACAAAGGCACCTGGCCTGACTAGCTATTAGCTCAATAATTAATTGCATGCTGTTTTAAATCACATAGCAGACATATTTTTTTCAGAAACAACCATGAGATATCGAATTTTCGGTATAATGAAATATCTCTGCTTACCTGCCTCCGTGTTCGTGGAAAACGAAACAAGCATTACTGGTTGTATTGTTTTAATAATAATTCTATATTTCGGATTTTCAATATTGTTTACAATAGAGAACAAACAAACAATAATTTAATTTTCCAAGAATCTAATACATAGCAAGCTACTTCGATTTACATAACGAACATAATTTCAGTAAGGGCCGATTTTTCAATCCTTGGTTAAAATTTATCCGTCCAATAAAATATTACACGAACATTTTAAAATGTCTCCTGTAAATTGTCATATACGGACATTTAGAATACATTTTTGAAATGGTAGTTTAATACGTTATTCGATGAATAAGTTTTAACCAAGGATTGAAAAATCAGCCCTAATACGGGTAACTGTATTACAATATTGGAACACAACAGTTTATTATTTGAAACAAATGCTGGTTTATAACAAACAGCTGTGCCGCGCGGTTTCACCCGCGAGCAAGAGAAAGTATTTCTACGTACGTAGGTACGCTACATCACTGCCAAATATGATTAAAATCATGATATGATCAGGATGAACAAACGAACATCCTTTATACTAAGTTACACGTTATAATAAATAGTAAGATAAGATATTTTTTTATGTCAACGTCCGCAAAAGAGCTGTTGGGGCGCCTGATGGTAAGCGGTATCACCCCTCATGAACATTTGCAAAGGCGCAGGATCGTTAACAGACAAGTTTACGCCTCTAGAAATGGATTGATGTTCGACATTAAAGAAATGAATACAGTGGACTAGGAAGTAAGAAACAGGCCTTGGGCTATGAAATCTTACCAAGTGGTCCCAGCCTGTAGTTAATCGTCACCAGCACGATGTCTCTGTCCATCAAGTTGTCAGCACCATACACGGCACCACTGCCATACATGAAGGCACCTCCATGGATGAATACCACCACAGGAAGGTGGGTCCCCACTGCTATGTTTGGCGAGTATACGTTCAGGAACAGGCAGTTTTCGTCACCTGTGGAAATATTTTAGAAATGAGGTTGTAATACATGTTTCTTATTTTAGGTTCCTACTTAAATGAGAAGAAATGTTCAGCTTAGTATAGTTCTATTAAGCTTTGTATAGTATATGTAATATTTATTTACTTATAAGACGACTGAAAATCAGCGCTGTCTAGAATTTAAATTATGGACAGCAATCGCTGAGACGAAGCCTTTTGCTCCTTTTATGTTGTAAGAAAATGATTAATGTATGACGAGCAATAAATTATTTTATTGTAAAGCTGCAATAATTATATAATGGGAAGGGTATAAATCTTTATGTCAATTGTTATATTGCTATTACATTGCTACAATTAAAGTTACGATATTTTGAGTAGCTGTTAATCGAAGGTAGGAAACGCAAATAAAATAAATAGTAAGGAAGTAAAATAAATGGCATTTACACCTAGCTATATCTATTTCTAAACAAAGCAAAGATTTTAGTTTTATAGGATTCAATGCTTTCATTAATATAAAGTAAAGAATATAAAAGAATATAAAAAATCTTTCACGAGGCGGAATCGAACCCACCGGGGCGACGCTTCGCGTCTTCTGCCTTACCGGGGCGACGCCTGACCATTCGCCCTCTATGTTCTCGCAGAATTTATTCTATTCAGTATTCACATTATACGAAAATAAATGATTCTTAATTGGTTTTTAATAATTAATACAAGCAATAAATCCTTTCAGGCATAGCGAGAATTTGCAAAGAATTATGACGAGTAAAGCCGCAGGAGGAAAGCTAATACACATCTTTATACAGGGTGTCCCACTATTGGTATACTAAGCTCAAAGGAGTTTATAGTTTTGCATACGCTGAGTACGTAAAAAATACTTATAAGATTCCAGACGCATATTTTTTTCAAATAGATGAATTCATAAAACTCTGTGTGCACCCCTAACAAGCAACCCGCCCAACTTTGCCACCAGCACGTGAGCTATCGTTTAAGATTATGTTTTCATAGACAAAATGCTCACATTAGAGAAGCGGTATGTGCCAGCTGCGCGAAGCTAGAGAAGAAAACATGGATTTTCAGGAAAAATTTAGCAAACAATTTTTTACGTAATTTCGTTGTTTAAGTATTTTTCACGTGATCAGTGTATGCAAAACTACAAGTACGCTTAGTATACCAATAGTGGGACACCCTGTATATCTCTACTAGCTGACTCGACACCCTTATCATTGAGAGGTATAAAATAGTTTACGACCGCTCAAAACTACAGAATATACATAAAAACAATGAGAAAACTCGGTCAAACTGTTTCAGAGGAATTTGTTAACAAAAACTGTGATTCGAGAATTTTGTAATTTACTAGCTGTGCCGCGCGGTTTCACCTGCCGACAAACCTGCGTGCAAAATCAAGTATTTCTATACCTCATGTTTTATTCTGATGTTTAACCCATCTTCTTGTAAAGTTTCATCCAAATCCGTCTAGTCGTTTTCACGTGAAGGTAACAAACATCCATACATCTATACATCCATCTACACTCACAAACTTTTGCGTTTATAATATTAGTATGACAAAAGGTTAGGTACAGGTTAATGCTTTTGTATGTAGTGATGATTTATAACATAACGGATTAAATGAGATGATGATTTAAGAATGACCTGTCCATTTAGGGCCGATTTCTCAATCCTTGGTTAAAATTTATCCGTCCAATAAAGTATATTACACGAACATTTTAAAATGTCACCTGTAAACTGTCAAATACGGACAATTAGAATACATTTTTGAAATGGTAGTTTAACACGTTATTCGATGAATAAGTTTTAACCAAGGATTGAAAAATCAGCCCTTAGATAAACATTAAGTCATCGACTGTATTAATAGGTAAGGAAATATCTGGGATTCTTAACCCTGGAACCCTACCCGGGGTGCTCGAGCACCCCACAGCATTTTGTTTAGTTTATGATTTTTGTTATTTCTAATTCACAGATTTGGCCTTCGGTGTATTTTCTCTTAAGTTAATTAGCCTCTGATTGGTCAGTCTTGCGGCGACCGCTGTGCATCGTAGTCGTGTGTAGGTGGTTGTTGGGGTGCTCCTACACCCCAGTGAAGGAAAATTGTAATACCGAAATCGAAGCAAAAGATAGTAGTTATCATGTTATCTACTCTTCACGACACCCCAGACAAGACAGATGATGTACAGCTCCCTGAAATAATACAATATTATAACAAAACTTAAGGGGGTGTGGACGTGTTTGACTCGATAGCTAAAAAATATTCCGTCCAGAGAAAAACAAGACGATGGCCACTTTGCCTCTTTTATGGGATGCTTAATGCAACTGGTATTAATTCTTGGGTCTTACACAAGTGTTCAACTGCAAACAATAAGCCAGAAATAAAATATCGTCGCACTTTTTTAAAGCAACTGGCCTTGAGTCTAATCACAAAACATTTGGAGGACCGTTTACAAAAGCCAACTTTGAGGCGGGATATAAAAGAATCCATATCAGGTATTCTAAAAAAACCTCTATCAAACCAAAGCGCAGTTCAGGTGCATCATACACAAGGACGCTGTGGATTCTGTCCTAGAATAAGGGACTGAAAAAGCAAGACAAGGTGCAACAAGTGCCAAATTCCAATTTGTTTGGAGCATCAAATTAAAGTATGTGAAAAGTGCTCAAATTAATTATCTAGTTTAAGTTTAAAGGCTGATTTGTAATCGCATGTTCCTATCTTACATTAATAATAAAAAACTTAAAACAAGTTCTGTTTTATTTATTTTTCCAATATTTTTTTACTTTGGGGTACGACAGCACCCCATGTAGGAAAATCGGATAGGCAAATACAGTGTAGGGTTCTAGGGTTAACATAGTTTTGCAAATTATTTCCAAATGTTTTAACAACTCATGAAAGGGCATTTATTAGAAAATCAATATAAATATTGTTTGCGTGATTGGTGGACCCCAATTCTATGAATTTTTCGATATTACGATATTTTATATTTTAATTGAATTTAAGAGAAGGGCAAAGCAATTACAATCACAAGGAACAAATATCAAAAGGCAATTTATTTTACCTACACAATTTTTGGAAATAATAAAAATGTTTATTGAGTTAATTTTTTATTCGGACCATTTTTTGTATCAATCGTTAACAGGAAACTGGGAGATAAATGCAAAATATTATTGTAATTTTAATATTTTCATTCGCGAATGTTTTTGATGATTAAAGTTATCTATACTAATATTATAAAGAGGAAAGGTTTGTAATTATGTATGTATATATGTATGTATATATGTATGTAACTTTCCGCCCGCGGCTTCGCCCGCGTTTTCAACGAAAAACCCACATAGTTCCCGTTCCCGTGAGATTTCCGGGATAAAACCTATCCTATGTGTTAATCCAAGTTACCCTCTATATGTGTGCTTAATTTCACTGTAATCCGTTAAGTAGTATTTGCGTGAAAGAGAAACAAACACACACATACACATCCTCACAAACTTTCGCATTTATAATATTATTAAGTAGGAAGAAGGTTATAGTTAATTTACTTAAAAGCTCATTTAAAACTACCCACCATAGACTTTATTGTAGATAGGATCGTATTGCAGGCAGTCTGAGAGTGTGCGCGTCGCGTCCCACGTGCCCAGCCATGGTTTCATTGATTGCGGTTCCTGTGGGGTAATATTATAACATTAAAAGAAAGATTAAAACGATTTGAACATTTGATAAATAACTTCTCTGAAGCTATTCATATGTAGGTGCAAACACTTATAAAAAAGAGCGTGTGTACCGAGCACACGTATCAAAAGTGAAACTTCTTTCGAAGATAGCAAAATCGTCGCCATCGACGTGACGATATTGCCATGACGCGAACTTGAAATTTTACTCTCAACGCGCCTCAAGAAGTTACACTTCAAAAATTTAAAAATAATAAAAAATTGGTATAACATATTAACGTAGGCGTATTTTCGTATCGCTTACATAACTCTGAAATATAATAATTACTGTAAATTCAATATCCTGTATATGTAAACTTGTCTAACATGGTAAAACTATACCACAGACCACACTATACATATCTGTTTACCGTGTCTATACATAGGTCTCAATAATAAATTTTTTCATTAGAAGTTAGAAAATGCTGAAATTTTGATGTCGTTTCATCAAACTTTTTATCTCAATCAAGTCAATTATTTGTTTTGTAACTGTTATAACTTTAATCTTATATCAGCTTTTCTTATCTGGAAAGCTTTGGTACTCGAGGATTATCTTGACCAAACAATTATAGTTAATCTACATCAATCTTTGTTACAAAACCTCTACGTATAAACGAGCACAGTATTAATTTATTTATTGTACAATCTAAGACAAAATACAGGTCATTAAAAATACTTGGTGATAGTAAATACTTATCTACATTGTACCTACGCTACAATATCGTTTTCCACATTTGTTTATAAATGTATAATTTTGATTCAGGCTCACGTATGTCCCCAATTACGTGTAAAATACAAGTAAATAGGTACATAATTAATTGGTTGATTCAACAGAAGTAACGATTGTCCGTTACCACAATATCAGTGATATTTGTTGCCTAATTGGTGTGAAATTGTCATAACTCTGCTCGAACTGAACATTTTCAGCTCATTACGTATTCGAAATACCAACAAGGCAAGGGCAAAGAGCCGCCATGTTGTTTTTCTGTGTTCTCAATTTGAAACTCTAGAATGTTCTAGAATGTCATCGAATAAAAGAAATATCATCAAGGCAAGAGTAAAGATCCGCCATGTTTGTTCTGTGTGGAGTTCTTATTTTGAAAATTTAGAACATTCTAGAATGTCATCGAACAGTGGAACATCCAGTTTCGAAGTTGTAGATGTTGTTTGCCCTTATCTTGCCGAACTGACCAAGGCGTAAAATAAAAGAGATTAAAAGAGTTTTCTTCAAGTTTCATAGTTTCTACGGGATTATTTGTCTATTCTAAAGAAACTAGAAAAAATAAAAGAAAGTCATTATCAAGTTACGACGTGACTAATGTAAATACAAAATACCGACATCAACAATTATAAATTGATGACAATCGATATTATTTTCCATATTGTTCCCCGGCTCTTAGACTAGAATTCTATGCGTCACTGGATTGGTTACCATTTCATTGGAGTAATTGTAAAAGCGAGATACACCTACATGAAATATACAACGAAATTTAGGCATGGCAATATTTGGAAATGTATCTAAAGATTTAAAATTTTGGAGCATAAAATACTACCTACATCTGTGGTCATGTCAATATACTCATTATATTTTCTTCACATTTAAATTCATTTGCTTTCTGTTTATTTTTTGTAATGTCGTAAGGTCTTTAACTAAATACAGCAAACACATACAGATTAAAAAGGCAAGGCATTATAATAGACCGGGAGATACTGACACAAAATTTCGAGTCATTTGTAACAGGATGGCGGTTCTACAGGGGTCTTAGTACGCAATGACAAAAAGAAAAACGATGGTGTGAACGCTGGTACCGGCGGCTTAGTCGCGTGGGCGTTAGTCGAACTCGTCGGAAAAATAGCGAAGTCAAACGATTTGTAACACAAAAATTTTAGAATTTACCGATAGCCCATAAAAAAGAAGTAGGCGGTAGTGTCATGCCATACTTTTCCGGTGTGACTTACAGCCCGCCATACCGACGCGAATGTGTTGATTTAAAAAAAACAATTCAACCATTTGTACCAGGCTAACTTTTGCACAGGTAACCATCGTCGTGCAGCCATTTACGAAAATCGCCATGCCATACTTTTCGGACGATTCCAAATAGTCGCCATACCGCCGAAAATCTGCAAATTTTTTTTTTCGCCGAACTTTTTGTACCAGTATTGCATTTGGATTTTTCGGTCTATAACGTAAGCTGTCTGCTAGTGAAATTTAATTGAAAAATAGTTTTGTTTCTTATATAAAACTAGCATTCCGCCCGCAGCTTCGCCCGCTTTGTCTAAAACCCAATAAATTATATACTAAAACCTTCCTTGAGATCCACTTTATCTATAAAAAAAACTGCGTCAAAATCCGTTGCGTAGTTTTAAAGATTTAAGTATACAAAGGGACATAGGGACAGAGAAAGCGACTTTGTTTTATTCTATGTAGTGAAGCCAGACCGATTTAACACACATAATTTTTGTTCTGGTTTACGTAATATAACCCCTTATCTTTATTAGCAATGTTATTTTAATATATTACACAAACACACAATTCAATAAAACTGTATATTAGTATACCGTTTTCCCTTGAAACGTTATGTCAACGATACGGGAAAATGAAAACACCACGATATTTCATTTCGATGAAATTTTGGATCCCTTGTGGCTTAAGAAAAATGTCGTATAATTTTGTAATACATTATTTTCATATAGCTTATATTGGTTTTTGTTGCGCACGTAAAACATTTTTCGATATTTGCAAATATTGTTGTCATATATCAGCCAATTTATATAAAACCTTCATGAATTATACACCACAACCTTCCGGAATGATTCTACCAATTGATGTAGGTATAGGTCTACCAGAATCTGATGGCATATTTATATTTAAGAAATAAAAGATTTTCATATGGCAATTTTATTTGACAACTATCAAAATGGTTGTCAAATTATTTGTCTTCTTTGCAATTCTTGAATAATTTTTAGGATTTTGTCTAAAAAATCTTCGAAGATGTCGAAAAAGCCGCTGCGATCACAAGCAAGAGGTGTTGTTTATAATGTGTATAGAAAAACATTCGATGAAGAAGGGTCAAACACATCACAATTTTCAATTTTGAATATTTTATTGGTAAATTGGACTTACCCGTTTTGATACTTAAAATTAAAAATATTATAAGTAGGTAGGTAACTAACTATAATATTGTTTTTTGATTACAATATAATTTTATGAAAACTTATTACAGGAGTTTCCAATACGGCTATACGTCAAGTCCAAGCTGTCCAAGTCAATTTTATAATTATTTGTGTATCTGTTAATACTTACGAAAATAAACATAGTTTTATTTTATTTTATTGTTATTTCTATTTTATAAAAAAAAATATTAGCATTATCTAGTTTTGATCTGCATTATCATTACATCCATATTTTTACATGGCTTAATGATAATGAATATACAAATACAGGTATGTGTAGGTAAATAATAATATGTATTACATAGATAAAAGTAATATGTATATTATACATGTAAGTAGTACCTACAAAATATTAAGTGGATATCTCATTATTTGGTACAGTATTATTCACTTATGTAATGTGACTAATGATGTTGAGGACAAAATAAAAAATAAGCAGTATCAAGATCGGTCAGTCCATTTTTCCTAGGGTTGCACACTCAAAATTTTGATTTCCCCAATTGCCATCAGATTCTGGTTTACCTATACCGACTTATTTGTACTATACATAATATAAACTATACTAATATTATAAAGCTAAAGAGTTTGTTTGTTTGTTTGAACGCACTAATCTCGGGAACTACTGGTCCGATTTGAAAAATTCTTTCGGTATTAGATAGCCCATTTATCGAGGAAGGTTATAGGCTATATTTCATCACGCTACAGGCAACAGCTGGAGTGGAGCCACGGGGGTGAAACCGCGCGGAGCAGCTAGTAGTTTAGTACTTAATATTATGACACAAATTATATTAAGCTAAGACATTCATTAAACAATACATTTTTTTATACGGTTAAAAAAGTTTTCACATGTATAGGTAAACCAGAATCTGATGGCAATTAGGGAAATCAAAATTTTGAGTGTGCAACCCTAGGGAAAATGGACTGAACGATGTTGATACTGCTTATTTTTTATTTTGTCCTCAATATAATTAGTCACATTACATAAGTGGACAATACTGTACTTAATAATGAGATATCCACTTAATATTATGTAAGTACATACTTACATGTATAATATACATTATACATATATTACTTTTATACAGGTACCTAATACATATTGTTATTTATACATACCTATATTTGTATATTAGTTATCAGTATGCCATGTGAAAATATCGATATAATTATAATGTAGATCAAAACTAGACTGCTTATAATTTTTATAAAATAAAATAAAAATAAAATAAAACTATGTTTATTTTCGTAAGTATTAACAGATACACACATTATTAAATTGACTTGGCCAGCTTTGACTTGACGAATAGCCGTATTGGAAACTCCTGTAATATGTTTTCATAAAATTACATCAACAAACAATATTATATTTACCTACATAATATAATATTTTTTAATTTAAAGTATCAAAACGGGTAAGTCCGGTTTACCAATAAAATCTTCAAAATTGAAAATTGTGATGTGTTTGACCCTTCTTCATCGAATGTTTTTCTATACACATTATAAACAACACCTCTTGCTTGTGATCGCAGCGGCTTTTTCGACATTTTCGAAGATTTTTTAGACAAAATCCTTAACAAAATCCTAAAAATTAATCATCAACTGCAAAAAAGACAAATAATTTGACAATCGATTTGATAGTTGTCAAATAAGTTGCCACATGAAAATCTTTTATTTCTTAAATATAAATATGCCATCAGATTCTGGTAGACCTATAGGTAAACGAAATATATTGAATTAAAAATAAATAATTATACGAATTAATAAGTTGTTTTTACCATTAGATTTGTTTGTTATTGTAATACGGGAAAAACTTATGCGAACCTTGAATTTTTTTTTGGAGATGCGATATCCTATTCACACTACGTTTTTTATGGTGTTATGAACGTTCGTAATGATTAAATTTCACGAAAACCGTGGGAGCCGTTTCCGAGGTTGCTAGTAGAGCAAAAAAATAAATTTATAATATCTAAGAGCCGATTTTTCAATCCTTGGTTAAAATTTATGCGTCCAATAAAGTATTACACGAACATATTAAAAAGTCACTTGTAAACTGTCAAATACGGACAATTACAATACATTTTTGAAATGGTAGTTTAATACGTTATTCGATGAATAAGTTTTAACCAAGGATTGAAAAATCAGCCCTAAATCGGGTAATTCGTGTTGTGGCTCTAATGAAAATAACGTGTTGTGGTAGTAAAGAAAAGCCATGACGCATTCGCATCCCTAGGAATTCGTTTACATATAATTTTTAGATTATAATGCAATTTATAATGCACTTATAATTCAATTTAGCACACACATAGACGGGATTTGGATTAAGGGGGGTTAGGCGGTCAGCGAAAATTCAGCTATTCGGGCCTGAGGTAAGCGGTGAGGGGGTCCGCATTTAGTATGGAATCAACGTGCTCCAAACTAAAAATCGTAAGCGCCATTCACATTTTTATCAAAAAGTGAATGAAAATATTTAGTATTTTCAAAATCTAAAACAGTCAGGAAATCGACAAGGTAAATACCTATGTATTTGTGATTTTATACGAATTATTATCGTAAAATACGGTTGTAATGAGCATTTATATGATATTTTAGAGGTAACTTCAGGATTTTTTTTTATCGAGCAAAATTTTTCCAATCGTGTTTTGGAAACAGTCATCCCATCACACATACGTTCTGTAATACATATTAGAAATTCCAGTGCGAAAAAACTTCAATGTTTTCAATTATAGCTCATAGAAAACAGTCCATTTTGCCGTGTTCACCTACTAAGGCCCCTTAACACAAAATACTACCTACTGAACTGATTACAATTCAATTTAACACACATATAGAGGGTGACTTGGATTAACAGTTAACACATAGGATAGGTTTTATCCCGTAAATCCCAAGGGAACGGGAACTATGCGGGTCTTTCTTTGAAAACGCGGGCGAAGCCGCGAGCGGAAAGCTAGTGTTTATAGAAACGTAGAAAAACTACGGAAGTCATTTGAATGAAAATTACTATTCATAAAGATTATCTAGTATCTTCTATATTTTTTATAAAAAAAAAAAAAAAAAACTATCATCTTAATTATAACGATAAAACATCTTTCCATTGTTATGTTATAAGTATGTAATTTAAAAATATGTGGTTTTTCCTTATAACTATTGGAAAGTGCGGTATTTTTCACGGGTATTAGCTGTTTTATTAATCTATACTTAAGCTGAAGAGTTTGTTTGTTTGAACGCGTTTATCTCAGGAACTACTGGTCTGATTTGAAAAATTATTCCGGTGTTACATATTCCATTTAACGTGGATGGCAATAGGCCGCGGGTGAAACCGCGGGGCGCAGCTAGTTTAATATATGAGATTAGTAGAATGGTAATATCTAGACGTAAGAACTTTGTTTATAAAATAATTTTAGTTAGGAATGTTTGGAATTGAATTATTAATTTATTTATTAACAATAAACATTATTTAATGGTATTTACAATAACATAAAGCTACACATTCGTTAAATATTATATTATATAGTCTCAATTGTCTTTTAAGTTATTGCTTTTCAATTTTCAAGTTGTTTACCAACAACGTTATTGTTAACGTCAATACAAATTACGCAAAGCTATAACATATAGCGTTAATATAATATGTTCTAAACTAATTAATATAAATAAAATAAAATAGTAATGTATTTTAGTTTAAAATATAATAAACGGGAGCGAAGTCGCGGGTGGATCCATAACAATATTATAATTATTGCGAAAGTAGGTACCTACTGTCTGTCTGTTTCTAGAAAACAAATAAAATAAAATAATTATAATCATTATAATACTGTAATTAAAACCGTAAATGAAGGATAATTTGCGGTAAACCGAAAAGTATTCAAGTTACAAATAAAAATGTTAAAATTAATTATTTCTCGTAACTACGCAAGTCATAATGAAAAGAGCAATATTTTTGGTTATTTCACATCATTTTTTCCTAATTGATGAACATGTTATAATTTTATGGGAAGTTGACCGTGTTTTTTAGTGTATTTCAGGCTTCGTTGATAGTTTCGTACTAGGCTGAACAATTAGAAAGCCTATAATAATTAAAAAGAAAACGAAACTCGGTTTTAATGGTTTTTCTGTAAAGCTGGCGATAAAAAATCGGCGAAATTACGATAGACGGTAGATTTGACACACTCTTGACACACTCGTACATAAGTCATAGATAACAACATTTATTTTATAGCAACATTAATTTATTTCTAAGAAAAAGATAGACTGAATAGACTGAGAGGCACAGCTGAATATACTGATGTTTTAAAATAAATAAATCAACCCTTCTTTCATAATTTAGGGGTATTGCCATCCTATCTTTAATGTTACATTATTCTTGAAATGAATTCTGTAAAAATGGTCTTCATACATTATTTTTTATTTTTATACACATTTTTGGATCGACGACTAGGTACCTACGTGATGTTATAATAATGAACCTCTTTGTTTTTTTTTATAAGTTGTAGACATGTATTTTGTAATAGTTTCATGGAGTAGTGGGATCCGAGCTCAATTAAAAAAAAATGTAAACAATCAATGTAAATTATAATAATTTATAATAATTATTATGTATTTATTAAAGAGTAAAAAAATGATAGTACCTACCTACGCGATTAATTTGTTATGTTCCGGTGTTGACCAGCTCATTATCTTGTGAGTATAATAACTCAAATTGGTTAATTACTTGGACCAAAACATTACATTTTTTATGCAATGATGTTTGAAAATTTTTGTCTTGGCGTTCGACAAAATTAAAAAAAAATTAGAAGGTATTCGAAATTCAAACTTACCCTGAACCTATATTTTCCAACCGGCGGTCTCGCATACGGGATCCCTTGAAAACTGGCAAACATTCTTCCATTGGTAGACTCCTTCCAGGTGCCTTGTAAAATGCCATGGTGCACCCGTACAATGGGATTTGCCCGTTGACCCGCCGCAAACGCTACGAGAAGCGATGTTAAAAATAAACACAAATTTGACATTTTGAATCTGCGTGTAACGTGCGCGCGCATCAATCTCCCGCGCTTTACTAATAGTTATTAGAGCAGATTAGTTAGAACGATTTGACAGCTGTCATTAGCTAATAGTTTTTTTTCTATTGTGTTAGTGGTTAAGGTAAATTGATGGAATCATTAGCGGCATAATAAAATGTTCATGTTGATATTTTATGATGGATAAGGACGTATAATTGCTGATTTTCATCTATAATGCTAATTATAATTTAATTAATTAATTAATTGGTACAAATTATTGAAATTTGAATTATAATATTTCCTCGACTTCGGTATTTTTTATAAAGATATTTTTCATCAAACATGTATATTTTTTTTCGTCACCAAAAATTTTATACATGATACAATTATTACTCAATATTAAAATTTAATTGTTGTAGCAATTAAAAGGCTAGCCCTTTTAAATTTTATAGAATTCATAAAGTGGTAAGTCAAGATTTAAACTTACGTTGTTTTCATGTAATCTGTGGTGCTAAGTAAGGCCACTTAAATTATATTTAAGCCATTCACCAAACAACCCTTGACGTGATCTTTGTCGGAAGTTCAATGGTCAGGGCGTGGGTGCAGTTCGATCCAGAGGTTAAATAATATATGATACTAAACTGACGTTTAGATAACAGACATGTAAGGTATAGTTAGGAGTTTATAGTGAATAATTAAAATACCTATCAACTGTTTAAGTTCTACCTGTCTTAACTCATTAATAATTTAAAAATGATAATTTTATCTAGTACCTACTCGTACTGCTCTTGATATTTTATCACAATTTTAAGAATATTCGTAATGAGTTATGATGAATTGACAATTTGTTATTTGACCAATTATTTAGTCGTTAACCTATAATTTGGTGATAATTTTTTATCTACTTTTAATTAGAACTTTTAAGTGACTTTAAAAGGTTATCAATACGATGCGTCTGTGTGTAATATTTTTGAATATAGGTGTATGGTGTTAGTTATTATGGGGTGTTTCACCTAATTATTGCCCGCTTTGTCTAAAACCTAATAAAGTATATAGGTACTAAAACCTTCCCCTTGAAATCCTCTATCTATTAAAAAAGCCGCATCAAAATCCGTTGCGTAGTTATAGGGACAGAGAAAGCGATTATGTTTTATACTACTTATGTAGTGATGTAGATGTAACCCATATATACTTACTTACATTCACAGAAAGTCGGTTGTTACACAATTTTTTCACAATAACTGCAAAGCGATTTTATAAAGAAAAGTAACAAAAGATAATATTTATTTTATCAGTTTTAAAATTGAATAAAGTTATAGATAACACTAAAGAAAGCTCACTATGACATTCTAAATTGTACTTGACTAGTTTTTATTCAGTTTCAAGTTGAAATCCTTTTGAACCTTTGTTGTCTGAAATCTCGAAGACATACAATAACTCATAACAAATAATATTAATTTGTAAAACAAGAATTTTGAAACAAATTGAATTTGTATATCTCCGATATTCATTGAATAATTAGGTACAATAAAACGACGATTATGTCCCAAACAGATTTATAATAATTGTAAGAACGTTTTGTTTTCAAATTTATAAACATAAAACACGTATATGAGATGAGAATAAAATAGATTTCAATTGAATAAATTCTGATCGAATTAATTTGTGTTGTTGACATTCCCGATGTTCACTTAAATGGATTGGTAGCTTTGCCAAAATTACTTTGCCGCGAAAATTATTTGAACTGTCATTCGCAAAGCTGTTATTATTTATGGTACAAAATTTTAGTGGAGGCTGCGAAAAGAATTAATGGAAAATAGAGTTGGGTAGTTAATGTACAGTTATGGGCAATGACAAAATATTTTCAAGTTTAAAATCGTGAAATGTAGCTGAATCAGGATTTTTGGCAGGCATCTACATTCTACACTAATTTACAAGTTCAAGAAACTTATGTGGTAGGTATGTGACAAAATAAAAAATTTAGTGGTTTGAACGCGTATAAGTATATGTAATCAATCATTACGAGTAATATATGTTTTTACATCAATACAAACAGCATTATATTATTAACTTTTTTGGGATATAAACATAATGACGTCATAGTTTAGAAAGCTTCTGTAATACTGGTACATCAGAAGGAGATTACGTCATAGAACTGATTTTGCTCATCATCTCTTTGAATAGGCTGATACCCTGGTACAAATACCAACAATGAAAGAAATTCTTTCATTTTTTTCTTTCATATTGTATTGTTGGTATTTGTACCAGGGTATCAGCCTATTCAAAGAGATGATGAGCAAAATCAGTTCTATGACGTCATAGATATCTTCTGGAGGAATCTTCATACTGTACATTAAAATGACGCAATTGACTTCTTTGCAAATATTTTACGGTCCCGTTGTCTGTACTAGGATAGCACCGGATTTTACACCTTCTAGCATTTTCTCTACAAAAGAGCTGTGTAACAGTTTATATGTGGAGTTGATTTATATAAAACCGGTATAAAGTAAACAGGTAAAATAATATTATGTATTAAAAATGTAATAAATCATCATCATTCCACAAGACAGTAAGTAAATATGCTTTTTATTATTTTATACAAGTACATAAAGGTTAAAATATAAGGTATCTAAAGATTTACGCAAATTGACAAAACTTTGTAAAATTTTAGGTACCTATGTTGGCGAAAATTTATTGACGTCATTTTGAAAACCGGAAATAGGTATAATTCCAAAACAATTCGCAAATTAAGTTTATGACCTCTTTCTTCTATAATTAAAAATATTTTCATTGCCCTGTATAATACATTTAATGATCGGGTATACAATAAAATGGTCGCTAAATCCATAAAACTGAGGTAACAGTCGTTCTAAAAGTATACAATTTATTGTTATGTATTGTTTCCTATCAAATATATGTTAGTATCAAATTTAACTCGTAGAACAGTTATTTATAGCCTTTTACTTCATTCATACTGAATACAATAAAGTAACTCAATCGGAAATAAATATGTTCGATTTTTCGAAACGAATTGGGATATATTTGGAAATAAAGCGAAATGTACAATAATTGTTCACGCTCAAGTAACTTATTTATAGATAATATTGAATATTTTTTGCGTTTCTTCAAATTTGGAACGTGGAAGATTCTGGAAAAAGAATCTTATGAAATGCGAAGTATAACCATAGAATCTATCTTAACCAATTCTTATATATTATCTGATAATATATAAGAATTGGTGACGTTGGATGTAATAATACTTAGTGTACATAATATTGGGTAACTTACTTAAATTATTTTAAAATTTGATGTATAATTGTGTGTAGTTTTATCGTTAATTATTTATTAATTTGTCTTTGGGAAACAAACAATACAGTGTTTCTTAAATACTAGTCACATACAGTACACATTAATTTACATTTAAATTATTTTAATAAACTTAATTAATATAAAATAATTAATTAAAACTTACTACTCAATTTTATGCATAAATTTTGTGTAACTATTAATGTAATAAGTTTAATTAATGAATATTGTAATTTCCTTTCATTCATGAATCTATTAATAACGCTTCAATTTACAAATGTACTTCGGAAAATTGTACGAACTTCATAAAATTAATATTGTAGCTTTTATTAACAAATTTGGTATTTCGCATGTATTTCGTTTCATTCACTCGTATAATTAATATATATTTTATGAATGCTTTTGACTATTTAAGTATTACATAATACTAATTAACTAACGAATATTTATTACATAATAGTTGTGCCCCGCGGTTTTACCCGCTTTGCTCTGCTCCCTACCTCGATAAATGGAATTACAGTGAAATAATTTTTCAAATCGGACTCGAGGTTCCTGAGATTTACGCGTTCAAGCAAACAAACTGCTTTTTAATATTAGTGTGATATCAGTATAGATTTAACGAATTTGAAAAACACAAATTAATATACTTTTTTGAATAAAATTTTGTTCTCTACCATGTGTTTTAATAATTTTATAATGACTGTCGCTAATAAGTGCTAAGTTAATGGGGCTAATATTTACACTAGAATTATGATTATTTAACATTCTTATCGTCCAGTTTATATAGTGGACATTGACCTGATGGTAAATAATGATAAGGTAAGTACTAAGCACAACTATCCTTGGATAGAGGTAAAATAATTTGTTAAACTTGTTTAGTTTCATGAATTTGTCGATTATCCTCACACTATTGATTTTTTTATTTAAATACAAATGTATGCAATAAAGTTATATAATGCTCAGTCATTATGTATTAGCCAATGTGACAATTATTTTTATTAAAAGTAAGTATGCCGCCTCCAAATCGTCAGAAATTGACCAAAAAATAATACAGACAAGAATCGTCAAAATCTGTGAATGTTCTAACGTTACAAGGCCTAAAAAGTCAAATTGAGAACTTTCTTTTATATTTTAGGTTACGTTTTAAATAGAGAGATAAATCTCCGACTCCGAGGAAATTAGCAAAAGAAACACTTTTTCGATACAAAACACGTTGTTGTGAAACGTTAGTCGTTTTTTATATCGTGATTCGTTCAGTATTTATTGATAGACGTCTGCTTTTATTGATCAATTCGATTACATTCATCCACGCTAGTTCCACGTCACATAAATACAATACACTAGTATTTATTGGAATACTTTACTATACTTTGTGTTATAGGTATCTAACGCCAATCAAAACATGACAAAGGCGTGATAGGTTTAGGTTAGGAAATTGGTTTAGGATTATCAAAAAAAGTGATAGAAATTTTGAAACACCGACGTAACTGTGTTTTCACGATCGGGTCCAGTATGAATTAGCCTTAAATTTCATACATATCGTTAACATGACAAAATATAACATATTTTCAAGTTTATAAAATAGAAGACATTATACCTATGTAGGTATTCCTAAATTCAAATTTTTATATTATCTTTATCAAAATTTGTCATAAAACGTTCCGTTTCATTTAACTCGAAGAGAAAAAGAGTAATGAATTTCGAATATCACCCTAAACAAAAGCAAAGGAATATCAAAGGTGTGAAATTACTTTGACATTTTCATTATTTTAATCAACGAAAGATATTCGTACAGGATAAGACGAAATCTCATCTCTTTTGAAAGTGCTAATAACGCTTGAGGTGGAACGAAGTTTTCTTTGAAATAATATTTGAATACTGTCCTTGTTATAAGGGTACATTTATGAATATTTATTATCTACGTATAACAGTTCACAGTTCACTTAACGAGTTTATAAGCATTATTATGTCATACGTTTTGTTAAAATAAAATAAAAAATACTAACAGGACATTAAGTATTTATTTTGAGAGCGTCATTGGTTTCTACAAGAAAGTTTGAGGGGTTAGGCGGTCAGCGAAAATTCAGCTATTCGCGCCCTTAACAATTTTTTATGAAAATGATGTATTAATAATTTTACCCGCATTGCTCCGCTCTTATTGGTCTTATCGTGATAATAAATAATATATTGCCCATAGCTATACATATAAATAAATTGGCTAACTAACACTTAATGTTTTTTATTATTTTTTAATATTAGTATAGATAAATGTTTTAATTGTTTTTTTTAATATTAGTATCACAGAACATAGAAATAAGTACTTATAGATAAATGTTTTAATTATTTTTTTAATATTAGTATCACAGAAGATATAAATTAGTATACCTAGATAAATGTTTTAATTATTTTTTTTAATATTAGTATCACAGAACATATAAATTAGTATAGATAAATGTTTTAATTATTTTTTTAATATCAGTATCACAGAACATATAAATTAGTATAGATAAATGTTTTAATTATTTTTTAATATTAGTATAGATAAATGTTTTAATTATTTTTTCATGTTGGTATAGATAAATGTTTTAATTATTTTTTTAATGTTGGTATAGATCAATGTTTTAATTATTATTTACCTATGTTCGTTAGTGTAGAGGTATAAACCGTAGATAGAATATTGACCGTGGTTGAATTTACATTTACTTACCTTTAAAATAATGTCTATTCTCTTAACCAGATTAGATATATAATGTCTAGACACATCAGATTGTTATGCAAACATGTTAATTTGCATTGAGTTATATTTAATTTATATGTATGAGTGTATAGGTATGCATTGTAATGTTCATGTAGGGGTATGAATACTTATAATGCATCCCTTAGGTACTATTTGCAGCTAGTTTCAGTAATACAAGCTTTGATACATTTTATTTTTCAGGGCAAAGCTTGTAGGTACTGAAATTTTCTTTTTCAGAGCAATTTTATTCTATTTAGTTCCAAAGACTAAAATCTTCTTAAAATACAGAAGTTTCTAGAATTTTAAGGTGATCTGGTAAATGTTTAGATGTTGAAGGAATTAAGCGATATTTAATCTGCGTCTTTGCTTCTTAATTCTGGGAAGAAGATATGAAAGTGGGTAGTAAAATCTATTAAAATTTTGAATTCTTTGTTTTTGAAGTGAAACTTCTTTATCGGGGTTGGAAAAAAATTTAGTGTAACATTTTTTCGTTACGCGTGATATTTTTCCGTTACGCGCCATCTTTTTACTATCCCTACCACGCGTGATCCGCGTACGCTAGTACACGCACACAGTTTTTTTTTATTTTATTGAGATTTCACGATCTCAATAAAATAATTGAGTTGAATAGTTGTGAATTAATGTTGAATAGAACAAAGGATTCTGCATCTCTGCATGAGATGTAAAGTTCTTTGTGTTTTTAAACTAGACTTTAGAATATAGATAACAAAAGTAAATCCACGTTATATTTTATATACATTACTATATTATAAAATTCTTAATCTTCTACATTTTTATTTAACGCTGTACAGTTAACGATACGAAATAATGTAGGAACCAAATTATAAAAATTACCCCACTTGTATACTTCGCTTAGATAAACGTAAACTTTTCAGCTAACATTTAGAAGGAGAGTCGATCTCACCCTTCAAACGCCCTCATCACTACATATAAATAGACTTGAACTTGGTAAACGTCCAGTCGTAACCCATTATTATCAACCCAGCACAAGCGTGTTTGCGCAAAAAAGAAAGTAGAGACGTAACCTCTTCCCGCCAATAGCGTGACATAAAAAAAAGAAGTTAATAAAACCACCGCACACAACCATCCAATGATGGACCACTGACCGAATATAAATCAGTTTCGTGCGTATGTGTGGAAATGCACACAAGCAAAAAGTTAAAAGCATTTATCGTAGCTATTAACCACACAATAAAAACAGCATTACTATCAAGTTTTGTCTGTACTTTTTTCTTGTTTTATATATCTTTTTATATAGTTTTAACACGTGCATTTACCGAATAATAAAGCAAAATGGTCGCACGTATGTTCTAATATTTGTCACGACGATAGCGCCTGGATGGACTCCAGTATCCAGCGTCCAGTAGGTATACCAAGTAATACCATGGAACTGTACGACGCAATAAATCGTGGCTAAGCTAAATTTATCGCTATACATTAGTAACGTGCTACGTACAGGCAATGATGCTCTAATTGAAATAGACTACAAAATATATAACTTGTAGCTCTAAATTCGACTCGTTGGGCTCGTGGTTAGCAAATTACGGGTTGTACTAGATTGATTCCGATTTTCTATTGAACTTAGCTTCAACTAGACGTCAAAGAGATCTTGGTATTGAAAGTGGAGTAGCAAATAGCAGTTAATTGCACGTCTTCAGAATACTCAACAAACTAAAAGAAATGGTTTTGTATATTTGCATAATAATCATTTTTCATTTCTAAAATATCATAGTTACTAAGTACTACGTAATAATTTTAAATAGGTTAAATGTAGTGTATATTACGAATATAATATTGATTGATATCAATATAATATACAAAATTATAATATATTGCTCAATTTACTTATGAAAATCCGATAACTTGTTGATACGTTTGTTTATCTTTTGACTCAAGAACTACTGAAACAATTAACGACATTTGCATATTATTGATTATGATACGCAATAACACACAGGGTTACATTTCTGAGAAATACAGAATCGTGGCCGCGGGTTGCTATGAATAATTAATTTTCCCATAAATATGGGAATCGTTATCTCCCAGTGGTGTACTTTCTTGAGCTTCGAAAACATCAACTAATTAACTTTTCTATAAGTATTCTTTTATCATGATAATTTCTTTAATTTATACTAAGACTAGTTCTGGAAAACGTTATTCTGCCTTACTCTTATCACTTAGGGGTATGGAAAAATGTTATTCGATAGTCAGACTTACCCGATATGCACACAAAATTTCATTAGAAACGGTCCAGCCGTATCGGGGAAGTTTAACTTCAAATACCGCGACACGAGAATTTTAATTTTTATACCATAGATATATGTGTAAGATATTTCTACCTTATTTTATCTCCTATTACTTCTTCAAGAATGACTGACCGCCTCCTTGGTACAGTGGTTGACGTGAGCGTAGCTCCGAGGGGTCCTGGGTTCGATTTCCGGTGGAGACGAAGAAAAAATAAAATGTCTCGGTCTGGTAGGACACAGAAGGCTGATCACCTACTTGTCCCTAAGGAAAATCGATCAGTGAAACAGATGTATAATGCGTCTGCCGCTTACCCCACTATAGGGGACTTGGGACTTTACACTTTTTCAAGAATATAGTTTTAAGTCTAGATTACTAGCTAGATTGAAACAGTAAAGCTAAGGTTGAATTTCTTTTGACAAGCTTATTCTATCCCCTTTTATCCGAGCTGACTTGTGTTATCTAAGAAAATAAGTTCACGATTTACTCACTTCAAGGGAATTGATTAAAATTGTGTATTATTTTGTCATGTTCTTTGCGTTTTAATCACCAATTTCAAATTATAATTATAAGTTTTAATATGGTTTTAATTATACTGTAAGAGTCAAGAGATCTGAAAACCAGCGTTGTTTGATATTCTCAAGTTTTGACAGCAATTATTAAGAGGCAGCCTTTTTACCTACCAAAAATAGGTACATAAGAAAGTAATGTATTTTTGAGTGGTTAATGGTTATTATACGAAAATATATGAATTTTTGATTTTCGTAACCTTTTACAAATGCCTTTGATATTTTAAAATTACCATCGATTGTGAATGCCAGTTTTTATAGACACAAAATACAAAAATAAAATTATTTATTATTTTGTATGTCAGTGAAGTATAAAGGCATTTTAAAAGGTAGATCTATTTCTTATTTGTTCTATATATGTTTATTTTATCTATGGTTAGGGCTTGGTTGTATTGAAAATTGAGGAAATAAAGCAAACATTTAATATCACTTCAAAATAAACAAAGATCTTCGATTCTGTTTTCTGATACACATTTATTTAATTGAAATGTTCATATTTCACTATTTATATTGTTATCTTTCAACGACCGCCTCCTTGGTACAGTGGTTGACTCGTGAGCGTAGAACCGAGGGGTCCCGGGTTCGATTCCCTGAGGAGAAAAAAAAAATGTCTCGCTCTGGCAGTACACAGAAACAGCTGATCACCTATAACTAGTACATAAAGAAAAATCACAGTGAAACAGATGTATGCATAATGCATCTGCCCTTTACCCCACTAGGGGACACGAGACTTTATCTTTCACCATGATCCTTCCTCCAGAGACGAAATAGTCCAAAAACCTCAACTACAATTAAAACATAAATAATGTTTACAACTATTTAATAACAGCGTAATTACAAATTAAACGATGAATTAAACTGTATGAATTTCTATGGTTGACATGAGTCCCTGAGGCCTAATTTGTTTAACTAAGTTGTAATGACCACTGAGATGCTTTTTAACGTGTTGAGTTGTACATTGTAAACATAAAATAATAAACGATTAGGTACTTTTGGATGGTTTTTATTGTACTGTATTTTTCGTTGCATTTGTTGATATTCATGTATTTAGTGTTATTCAACAAAAATTAGAAGAGTAAGCACAGATTATATAATACTATATACAAGCTATCCACCCGCGGCTTCGCCCGCTTTGTCTAAAACCTATTAAATTATATACTAAAACCTTCCTCTTGAATCACTCTATCTTTAAAAAAAAACCGCATCAAAATCCTTTGCGTAGTTTTAAAGATTTAAGCATACATGGGGACATAGGGACAGAAAAGACGACTTTGTTTCATACTAGGTATGTAGTGATGTAATAGCATAGATGCAGCAGATCTTAATATTTTATGGTTCTGATTTCAGTTTCATTTTCATGAATATAAATAGTTATAATTTTAATTCGTTTCCCTTTTTTCAAGAGCTGCATTCAATTGCTGGGAAAAAAGTCTTTATGCATCGAATCGGTATGTTTTTTTTAATTTTTACAAACTTTTCATTCTATTTTCTGTTCCGTATGTTGTAACAGCTGTGACCATTATAATAAAACAAGGCCATGTTTAGCGCGCTTTTAAAGTCAGCATTTTTCTATACTTTCGTTAGTATTTTTATATTCAATTGGTGAAGTTAGGTATATTAAACTATACAAAATTATGTTAAGTATAAATTAATTGGGTGAAAAAATTAGGATGAGAATTAACTTAGTTATATGGAGCCATAAATACGCTGTTAATAATATCAGGACTTTCAGATACCTTTTTGAATTGAAATTCTTTGCGTGTTGAGAGTAAAATTTCAAGGTCTCGTCATGGCAATACCGTCACGTCATACGTAAGGCAACGATTTTGGTATCTTTGAATCTTGCTAAAGAAGTTTCACTTCTGACGCGCGTAGGTGACTTAACATAATAGACATTCACCATGGCGAATGAAGAGAAGCTATTCCTTGTTTTTATTATAAACTGTATAGGTCCTTTATATGTATTTCGAAAAAATATGACGCAGGTAAGACTTAACAAATGTACAGTTTCAATTTAAGGATATAAATAATTACATGTTCCAAATAGCCGTATTTCATAACTTTTAACCTGTAATTACACTAAGAGGTACATTTATTACAACCCTAAAGTTTCACCCTTTATGATATACTACATTTATTGTGCCATTCGGTTTTATTATTAAAGGGTGAACATTACAACGATTGAACTTTTATAGTTTTCTAATGGATTATGTCAATTTTTATTGTTAGCTATTACACAATAGAGTATTATAATCATTGGTGATAAAACTTTGATAAAATGATAACATGAAATTCGTCATTATTTCTTTATGGTAGGTAGGTACCTATGAATAAAACGAACGCTTAAAAGCAATGTAACACAACAATATTAAAAAAAATATGGTAACGTGTAATATAGATGAACATTTTTATTTAATTTAAATAAGGGGGAAAATCTTTCAATAATTAAACAATAAGGGTGCTTTTCCATCAGAGATGTGCTATGCAGCTACGCCACGAAAATGAATTAGGTATGCTGTGAAACTACGTGACCATTGCAACTGATACTGTAGCTTCGCGACTAAATTCATAAGAAACAAAAGGAGACTTAGAACTAGCCAGATAAATTATGATAAAACACTCTACCTTTTATTATCTACATAAAACTTAAAAGCATAAAATATGAAGGCAATATACAGTCATTCGTCACATTCACAATTGGTCGGGTTATACCTTTGTTTACTATTTGCTATCAACTCAAAGCTATTCGGTCTCACGTCCGTCGATTGAATTTTTCCTCATTCCTTTGTTTAGAAAAGTTTAACTTTTAAATTTCCTAAAGGTTTCGTCTATTTACTTTTCATCTTGACTCCCATTTCATTATAATTTATGCCTTAGGGCATTCAGTTTGAATAAATTCGTTTAAGAACCGGATAGAATATGATTAAGTTTTGTTATAATATGTAGAGTAATACCTACAATGGGACTTTTTTCACCATTAACATTAATAAACATTTAAGAGACATGATTTTTATTACATATTGTTTAATCGATTTGTACATTTAGGGCGCTTTTCCACTTATAATATGCGAAGATTGGGAGCGATATGATTGTTTATTTTTAAACACATTCCTCGCTACACATCGTCGCACATTACCTATTGGTGGAAAAGCAACCTAAAAAACCTCTAATAAAACACACCTACGCAGCACTTGACTGGCCGGTTGGCGTGGTTGGTAGTGGCCCTGCCTTCGAAGCCACTGGTCGTGGGTTCGATTCCCACCCGGGGCAAATATTTGTGTGATGGACATAAATATTTGCTCTGTGTCTGGGTGTTAATTATATAAGTATTTATTTAAAATTATATATGTATGTTTATCAGCCATCTGGTTTCCATAACACAAGCGAAAGCTTAGTATGGGATCAGATCGTGCCGTGTGCGAAAATTGTCCTGAATATTTATTATTAATATTACTTAAACAAATTATTAGGTCCCTAATATACATAGTACATACATTTCCGTAAATCCCAAACATCGTACATCGTCGCGGTTTAACAATACGACGATATCGTTGCATGTATGTTGCATAGTTTAGGAACAGGGAACAGTCAACTGTTCAAATATTGTCAAAGTTTAGGAATCCTTGTACTTTCGCTACAATATCGTTGTTCACCTGCTTTCCTATTTGAATGTCTGCAGTTTGTGAATGTTTTAAAGCAATTGAGATTTATTCTATCTCGTTTTGTAGTTGAATGTGATGTATTTATTTGAGAAACTCTATATCATATATTAAATAAAATAACTATGTTATAGTACTAGTATATTATTATATTATCTGTGGTTTTAGTATCGTTAAATTATGCGTTTTCTGGTAATGAAATATATACATATATATAAACTCATATATCATAATTGTCTTTGTATAGTTATCATGATTAATAATCTATAATGCCACGCAGAGAGCCTATGAGGAGGAGATATCATGGAGTAAGTTATTTTTGAATCTTGCGAAGGCGTTTCACTTCTGACACGTATACTCGGCACACACGCTCTTTATATACTCCGAAAATTTTAAAATGTAGTAAAGTTACATTCAAAATGTATACAAAAAACTTCTCTCTTTTTGTAAAGCCACCAACGCGCTTGATTTTATTTTAACACAGTTACAAAACGGCCTAAAACCTTCGCTAACTTTTTAAACGTTCAAACAAAAAAAAAGTATTAACTATTTACACTATTGGCAACCCCAAATTGCTTATTGTATCTTTATTTTAGTACAGAACACTTTTTATCCGACTGCGAAAGATGGAGGGTTGTGTTTTTCGAGTGTATGTATGTTCTTTGGCACGCCCTACCTCCGAAACTGTTGGACGGATTTTGTTTTATAAGCCAAGGTGTCGTTGCAACCATCAGAATTGTGATAATTATATAGGCTACATAAACTAGCAGTCAGGTTTTTTTGTTTGAATAATTATAAAGTTCTTGTCCAATTTTAGTTTTAAGTTCTTTTTGCTCTATTTTTTCATTTGTTTAGTTTTAAGTCCTTGCTTTTCTATTATATATATGTAATATGTTTATCAGCCGTCTGGTTTCTATAACACAAGCGAAAGTATGTGATCAGTTCGTGCCGTGTGTGAAAATTGTCCTGAAATATTTATTTATTTATTTGATTTCTTGTAGAATAAGCTTTTTTTTCTTTCAATTAAAATGTATTCCATCTTGTATAAGTCACAAAGACAGTTAAAAATTCATCCGGCTCTTTGCATTAAAACAAACCAAGATACGCCTATTTTCGTCAAAAGCGTTTCTCTGGTGTCAAGGTTGGGTATATTGATGTCAAATAAAACTAAGCTGCCTCTCCACTGCTGAAAGGTTAGAATTCAATATCTGATACAGTGTTTGGAAATAGCCTTATTTGTAGGTTAAATATTGCCTGAGTTTATAAATTTCGAAGGGATATTATAGTGTAAGGGAAATTGAGTTTCTTTGAAGAGTGATATCTTGTAGGATCATACTATTTTAATTTAAGGTAGAGTCGTGTTTTGCTCTAGTTATGTGCTCGTACGAGAACCATATTTGTGAGGATCGTAGATACCATAGATATCACAGATAAAAAATATCAATATTTTAAGTAAAAAAAAATTATGACTGAAATTAAAAAGAGAAAATTTATAAAACATTACATGCTATAGCATTTTGCCAGTTGATTTCTGGCTTATATTATACTATGGCACTAATGTTCGGGATAATTAAGTCGAAAACCAGCAGAAGCTAAAAGTAATATGAAGTAAATGTACTTTCTAATTGATAGCCATGAAAGTCTTGATATATAGGGCTGCTGTCTTTATTTGACGCTCCCGGGCTCATCCTCGCCATTATGTTGATTCGTATTATATTTCACATATGGCGATTTGTGTTAGGTGATGTATAACTTCTGTTTAATTAAATTAGAAGTCATTATTTTTATTACGTTGTTGTACCTAATGGTATCCTCATAGGAGGCCCGTGTCCCAGCAGTGGGAACGTATAATATGGGCTGATGATGATGATGATGATGATGACCTAATGGTATGTGCCAATAAGGTACAATAGGGCATTCAAAAATTTTACGTTAATGTGTTGCAAATTGATTATCAAATATAGAATAAATATATTAATTTACATTTCTATGATATATCTTCTTAATATATATAAATCTCGTGTCACAATGTTTGTCCTCAATGGTCTCCTAAACCACAATAAAATTCGCACATCATGTGCAGTTCGATCCAACTTGAGAGATAGGATAGTTTAAATCTCAAATCGTTTTAGAGAAAGCGGGCGAAGCCGCGGGCGGTAAGCTAGTAAATTAATATAGATTTCGATTAATAATTATTCAGCTTACATTTAAATTTATTGGTAACAGCCCTAGCCTACATGTGAAAAAAAGGAAAAACTCGAAGTTTACAAGTTTTTTGGATAGTCTGTGATAAAGTGTGATTTAATTTGTCAGAACCATATGTCGGTTTTAGTGAAGTAGATTGCGGAAAAGCGAACTCGGTCCAATCATAATTTATAACCTAGTAGCAGCCCTACGTTCCAGCGAACATATACGCCAATAACTTTAAAATTATAGACTTGACAGCTGCGTGTAATATCTTAAACCCTATCATAAGTTATAACTCCCAATGCGTATAACATTGTTTAAAATTATAGCTTAAATTAAAAACCGGCACTATAATTCTGGTCAAATTTCATCACAGGGTTGGTCCGGCGTTGTCCTTGCTCCATAATATATTGATACTAGCTGTGCCGCGCGGTTTCACTTGTGGATGAACCCACTTGAAAATTTATTTATTTCGAGCTCATGTGTTATTCTGATGTATCTATACTAATATTATAAAGCTGAAGAGTTCGAGCTCAGGAAATACTGGTACGATTTCAAAAATTCTTTCGGTGTTAGATAGCCCATTTATCGAAGAAGGCTAGGCTATCATTACGCTACGCGGGTGAAACCGCGAAGCGCAGCTATAGTAACCTATATTACTGTAAAGTGTAAAGTTTCATTCAAATCCGTCGAATAGTTTTTTCGTGAAAGAGTACCAACACACATCCATTCTCACAAACTTTATCATTTATAATATTAGAAGGATAGTAGGATATGATCACGATTGAAATATTCTGACACGCTCTGGCGTGCTATTGATCGTTTTTGACCCGGGAATTTGGACTCGGCGTCGAGGGTCGTGCCGTTTCTGAGTTTCAACTTTATAGTGACAAAACTCCTATGTTAAGTTTAATTAATGTTTTGATCCATTGGGATGTGATTGCGGGTAGTTTGTTTTAGTCTGTTTGAGCGATTAGAGTTATCAGTGAAAATTTTCCCCTTCCTTAAGTTGTAAGTTGATATAGATATGTATGTATACTTATTTATATTCTGGGGTTGCACTTCTAACACATATATATAAAGCATGGGAAAACTCAAAAAATGCTCTGGGGATATTTTGTGACCTCTCCAAGGCATTTGACTGCGTTGAACATTGTACTTTGTTACGTAAACTTAATCACTATGGAATTAAAGGAAAAGCACAGAACCTCATAGCGTCATACCTGCATGATAGGATACAGACTGTAGTTGTTAATGGAGAACGTTCTAGCGGTGCGTCAATTAACATTGGTGTTCCACAGGGGTCAATTTTAGGTCCCTTCTTGTTCTTGGTATATATCAATGATCTTCCCTATTATTTGCAGGATAGGTGTGAAATAGTTCTGTTTGCAGATGATACCTCATTAATTTTTAATGTGGATAGGCATGACCCAAATGTTGACGAAGTGAACAGTGCTCTTTTACACATATCTGAATGGTTTAATGCCAATAATTTATTATTAAATGCCAAAAAAACCACTTGTGTTGAATTTTTACTTCCTAACGTAAAAAAGTTGAACAGAGATATTACCTTGAACGGGGAGGTATTGCATCCTACTGAGTCTACTGTATTTCTAGGGTTAACATTGGACGAGAAACTACAGTGGGGAGCCCATGTCAACACCGCTGCAGGTAAGCTCAGTTCAGCTGCATATGCAGTCCGAAAAATAAGGCAACTCACCGATGAAGATACGGCTAGACTGGTTTATTTCAGCTACTTTCATAGCATTATGTCCTATGGAATTCTACTGTGGGGCAGGGCTGCAGATATAGAAACTATATTTATCTTACAGAAAAGAGCCATTCGCTCTATATATAATTTACGTGCTCGGGATTCACTAAGAGATCATTTTAAGAATACTGGTATCCTTACTGTACCATCACAGTATATATTTAATAATATTTTGCATGTACACAAAAGCTCCGACTTACACACAAGAGTAGGAGATAGACACGATTATGGCACAAGGAACAGGAATAGAATTGAAATGCCATTTTTCCGATTAGCTAAAGTTAAAAATTCATTTATGGGTCAAGGTATACGCTTTTACAATAGAATTCCTCACAATATTAAAGAGTTTAGTAGTTCTAAATTTAAAACTTATATAAAAAATGTATTAGTTCAGAGAGCGTACTACAATATTCAGGAATATATGGACGATAAAAACCCATGGAGGGTTGTCGCGTAAAAACCACAAGACAGTTCATTGGCATATTATGATATATTATGTAGTTAGATATAAGTTTCATATATTGTAATATTTACATGATTTTAAAAGAGCAACTATGGAGTTTCTTGCCGATTCTTCTCCATAGATCACTGCTTTCCGAATCGGTGGTAAATGTTAAAATAATTATGTAATGACGATTCGAAAGTGCTACTAAATAGTAGTCTAATTGAATAAATGAATGTTTGAGTTTGAGTTTGAGTTTGAGTATATATGGATCTATATTTAATCGGTGTGCGATTAAATAGCATTAATTATGACGTTAATTTTTCTCTTCCTTTAATTGATATAAAATAACAATTTTTAACTTAACTCGAACTAAAAAGTACTCTACGTAAAGTGTTACTTATAAAGTACTATATAATGTACTTTAAAAGTACGATATATACCGTAAGTGCATATTCAATATCGTCTAGTCAATCGTAGTAGTCAATTATATCTGTGAACACCACGCAGGCTTCTAAGTTTATTATACGATACAGTCATTAAGCATAATGTGTGTAGTTAAGGTATTTGTTTGTCACTTAGGAATGTATTCGGTGAAAGAGGTTGTTTTCGGTAATTATAAAGTTAACGATATAAGGAAGAATATTAATGGTAAAGACGATAAGATAAGATCTAAAGGGTCGGTAGAGTTTTGAGAACATGCTTTGATTAATCAGCTTTTCAACTTATTATGAGCTACAAGCACAGTATAACAATATTAAAATAT
Source organism: Colias croceus (assembly GCF_905220415.1). Taxonomy (NCBI): domain Eukaryota; kingdom Metazoa; phylum Arthropoda; class Insecta; order Lepidoptera; family Pieridae; genus Colias; species Colias croceus. Next base: position 9,272,020 of record NC_059548.1, on the reverse strand, counting down.
ATTGTAATAGATACTGTGCTACAAGTATGACTTTGCACTTAATATTATTTATGACACACCATGTTATTTAACACCATGTTAAGAATATGCATTTATTTAATTGTCTACTTTTACATTATAATTTTGTTAGTTTATGTAAATGTTTTTGGATTATATTCTGTAACTGTGCCTTCTATCTATACTAATATTATACAGAGGAAAGGTTTGTAATTATGTATGTATGTATGGTTTTCACGCATAAACTACTGAACCGATTTCAATGAAATTTAGCACACATGTAGAGGGTTTCTTTGAAAACGCGGGCGAAGCCGTGGGCGGCTAGTCTTATACAATAAAAATGAATCGCAAAATGTGTTGGTAAGCGCATAACTCGAGAACGGCTGAACCGATTTCGTTAATTCTTTTTTTATAATATTCCTTGAAGTACGAGGATGGTTCTTATGGAGAGAAAACGTAAACATGTACCACGGGCGAAGCCGGGGCGGACCACTAGTAATTAAATAAATATATCTTAGATTAAATATTGTTTTATAACCATTCGATATAATGTAGAAAAGACTTACTAATGTAATAAACCTTTTTTTAATCAAAATCAAAAGGTGGGTTTATGTTAGATTTACAGAGGCAAAGAGAATCGATTTATGTGATTCTTTTCGGATAAAGATTCTTATTTGACGTAGGGATTGTCCCAGAAAATTTACGATTCCTTTGACACGGATTTGGGCCTAATTCTATTGACAAAAACTCCTATAATTCCATTAAATTACCAAAGACAGAAGCCTCAGAGAAGATCTAATTATTTATTAATTGCTCACATCAAAGACAAAATAATGCTCAGAATTCCCAACTAGCTTTGAAGAGAGGGTTTCAGACAAGGCCGTATATAGCTGTATAATAGTTTGTTTATTATAAATTATATTATAGAGATGAATTTATTCATAGAAATTTAATATAAAATCTTGCTTGGAAGCTATTGCTTTTACGCAATAACACCGCTTTTTCGTATGTATGTACTTTCGTATTATTTTCTATATTAAATGATATTTTTTCCACTTTTAGTATATTTCTTCAATTTTACAACTAATAATAAATAAATCTTGTTTAGGATAGGACTGTATTAGGTTAAACTGTGATGAAAAGTACACTGCTTACAGCGTTTTATGTGAACCTTAAAATTAATAAAGTTCCTGAAACAGCAAACGTGTACATGGTCACGTTTGCGCAATTACTTTAGGCAACGTTATCTACGTACCGTATTTTGATTATAACATTTTTAGTATTATTATGAATTACATTTTAAATTATTTTATATTTTACTAAAACATCGTAATTTAACTATCTATGTTTTAAGTAACTTGAAAATACCTATCTATGTTTTTATTAATCACATAAAAAACTACTCGATTGAATAATTGTATATTGTACTAGGTTTCCGCCCGCGGCTTCGCCCGCGCAGTCACAGAAAAACCCGCATAGTACCCGTTCCCGTGGGATTTCCGGGATTGCGTTATTTTCCCGGGATAAAAAGTAGCCTATGTCCTTTCTCGGGTATCAAAATATCTTCATACCAAATTTCATGAAATTTGGTTCAGTAGTTTAGGCGTGATTGAGTAACAGACAGACAGACAGTTACATTCGCATTTATAATATTAGTATGGATTATTGTATAGTGTTTGTTTTGTACATATAAATACTTTCAAGTAGTTTAGGAAATTGAATGTTTTTAACCTTATATTTTTCTAACCCCGGATCAGAAGTAGAGATTAGCTACTTGAACACAATTCTTTAAGCACCGATGAAAAAGATTAATAGTGATATATCGTAGGTATCCATGAGTAGCAACTTTTAAACGATTGAACTTAGCAGTTTTCAATAAGACTGTTAAAAGCATTTTTTTGAGGAAATAGGAAAAACTTCTTGGATATTACGCTCTCATTGAAACTTGTGTTTATAATCTAGCTAAGTATTAAAAAATTTGGGTTTAAATTTAGTCATAGTACCTTTTTACTGATTCTTTTTCCTATATCCCAAGGTTGCCTGGAAGAAATAGCTTTTAAGCGATAAGGCCGCCAAATTGTACATTTATTTTAAGTTACATATCGCTTCTGTAAATTTTGTTCTTGTGTGCATTGTACAATAAAGTGTTTTCTATTCTATTTTCTATTCTAGTAGCAATTTTATACTATTAACTTCCATTTTAAATTAATATTCATTAATAACATTTTCATATTATCAAATCCTATATTCTGGTAGGTTACGTCGTACGGTCAACTATAAAAAGTTTATCGATACTAAAAATGCCGTTATATTTCTCTCATAAGTTACTCACGGCGAAAGATTTTTACGTTCCTACGGGAGTGTTATTTTGTATGAAAGAAATTGCGGAAATAGGACGTTGGCTATTATAAATAAATTATTTTTTAGGGTCCGAAGTCGGAGGCGTGGAATGAAAGATGAATCCCAAAGGATAATTTTACTGCAGGTACGTTTAGGAATCTTGTTTTGAGGAATTGGAAATGTAAACAATGTTTTAACAGTGAACTTACATTGTGCATGCTTTATAGAATAATATATGTATTGAACGATCTTGATTTATGTACATACTATTTCAATACTGCTTTTAATCCATTATTCCACAACGCCGTACAAAAATCATGGAGACAAAGGGAAAATCTCTACCTGTACTTTCGAATTCTCATCTGCACTCAGTTGGACAGCTTACAAGTGACGGCATAGTGCTGAATCTTATTATTTATTAACCGACTTCAAAAAAAAGGAGGAGGTTATCAATTCGGCCGGTATTTTTTTTTTTTTTATGTTTGTACACCGATTACACCGAGGTTTCTGAACCGATTTACGTGATTCTTTTTTTGTTCGATGCGGGATGGTGTCGAATTGGTCCCATAAAAATTTTATTCGAATAGGCCCAGTAGTTTTTATTTTATGAGCATTTTTGTCTGTAGGTATTTGTAAATTTTGCAAGTGCAAGTTTGAAGTCGGTTGTTTTTAACGCAGTTATCACTTGTGCTCTTATATCGTTCTAGATAGGTCACCTGGTGTTCCAAATGACCCATAACTTTTTCAACATGGGCCTGTAGTATATTTAACTCTACGCGTCTCCTGCTAAACTTGAATTTGTTGCACTATTAACATTATCGATTTTTATGCCATACATCGAAATTTAATTTTCAAATTAAATCCTTATCCTTTCAGATGTTTTAATCTGTTCTTCAATAAAAAACTGGATATCACAGAGACTCCACGAACTCGGCCAAGTACTTATTCTTCTTTAGAGAAACCTGAGAAGTAGCTGTGAAAAAATATTTCATTTATTATTGTTTGCAGTGTAATCAAAACACGAAAGAATCTGAGCAATTCAATATGTGTTTACACAATTCTTGAGTTCAGTGTCTTCGTATAATTGCCAAAGGCATTATACTAAAAATTAACTGCGTTAAAAACAACCGACTTCAAAAACGGAAAAGTAAAAAATAAAAAAGATTTGATATTATTAATTACTACATATTATTTAGATGTGCTATTTATTAAATAGGTTTGATGTCGGTGCACGGGCTTAATACTAAGTGCTTAGTGTTTGGCACCGACTTCAAACCTATTTAATAAATAGCACATCTAAATAATATGTAGTAATTAATAATATCAAATCTTTTTTATTTTTTACTTTTCCGTTTTTGAAGTCGGTTGTTTTTAACGCAGTTAATTTTATTTAATACTTTTTAGTGTAATTTTCAACACAAATCAAACGAGCCCAAACTCGATAAAGTTGAGTCAATATATTACTGAGTTCCTATGGCCACCTTCCGATTCCATCATCAAATCAGCTCTATGTCATGATAATGTTTCATCGCTATCCAATTTACACACTTATTCAAAATTTCAGCTCAATCGGTTACCGGGAAGTGAATCAAAGTTACTTGCTACATTCCAATTAAGTCATCGAGTACAGACAAAAATGCTCATAAAATAAAAACTACTGGGCCTAGCCGAATAAAATTTTTATGGGACCAATTCGACACCATCCTGCATCGAACAAAAAAAGAATCACGTAAATCGGTTCAGAAACCTCGGAGTAATCGGTGTACATACATAAAAAAAAAAAAAAAAAAAAAAAAATATACCGGCCGAATTGATAACCTCCTCCTTTTTTTTGAAGTCGGTTAAAAAGAAATGATGGTTGAGATTCTGCGACACGCTTACACTTAATTAAAGAAATAATTTCTTTTTAGCACTCCGACTTTGCGGAGTTACGAAAGTTTTGCGGGGAACTCGTATAAATTTTGTTGATGAAAGCGTGTTGTGAAGGAAAATATTGGACAAATAAAGGGTACCTTTGCTTTTGTGTGTATGAATTGGGAAATATGATGGAATGGTGAAACTTCCTCTGTTATGTACTGGCCGCTTTGAGATTAGGGTTAAGTATCTGCTGTATAATAAACCAGTTTTATACATGGTTTTAGTTTGATAAGTCTTGTGTTGTATTTACTTATATTATAGTGTAAAAAAATATGCTGTCTTAATATCCTACTCTTCCATAAATGTATCTAATATTTTGGAAGAATTATATATTCATATTGTCAGATTTATCTTTTGCGAAAAATCTTGATACAGAAAACTAGTAACGCTTACGGTTTAAAACTTTTTATAGAATAAAACTAGGTTTATGTAGAGTGGTCGCGGAAGAATTCCAACCAATACCCGCGGCCCCATCATTAAAGTGGCTCGACGGAACACTATGGGGTTTTAATCAGTAAGAATCCGACATAACCCACGGCTCCTTCCCCGGGGGCCGTGAACATCTTTGGAAGATTTCCCCACTAAAAAAAAAATACAGGTTTATGTAGAGTCCTAATCTATAGCTTTTTTGTTCAAATTGAATTCATTAACTCCTATAGTTACGTAAATTATTATTCTGCATAACATCAAAAGTTAGCAGACAAAAAGTTTGGCAATTTGATGAACTCAGTGTCTATGGATTCTACGTTTATCGGATGGTGTTGATTAACGTTTTTGTATATGTTTCTATTGACTAATCAACATTGATTTTAAATAAAAAGTAAGATTATTATTTTCATTATTGGAATTAAGAATAAGGTTATTTTTATTAACTAATAATAATCAACATTGATTTTAAATAAAAGTAAGATTATTATTTTTATGATTTGAATTAAGAATAAGGTTATTTTAAAAGTTAAGTTTAAGGTAGTAAGTAATTGGTGTGTTCAAGGATAAGATTACCTAAGGTAGCATCAGTTGTTTTCGATGTGAAAATTAAATATCAATGTTGTGAAATTAAGTATATTGAGTACATTATATGCTAATTTGATAAGCATTAAAATATCTCACTGTGTCATAAATCATCTCCTATACAAGCTTAAGTATAGGAGTCTAAAATGTCACGATAAAGCAGTTACGTTAACGCATAAATTTTATATTGAGATCTTTAAAGTAATAAAGAGTGCTGTGGTAAATTATACTAATATTTTATAGGTATTATCAAGGATATTATTTAAGTAAGATGGTTTAGATAGGTTAAATGTTCTCCAGCGGCACATCAAACTGTGGCTAATTAGTTTTCTCTTTTTAGCTTACGATAATTTAATCATGCCATCTTACTTAGTGCCGTGTTACTCTGTATCGCAAATACTACTTAACCGATTACAATGAAATTTAGCACAAATGTAGAGGGTAACTTGGTGTAACACATAGGATAGGTTTTATCCCGGAAATCCTACGGGAACGGGAACTTTGCGAGTTTTTCTTTGAAAACGCGGGTGAAGCCGTGGGCGGAAAGCTAGTAGATCTAAAATACTTCAGCGAATGACGTAGGCTTCGTTTTGACGTGAAAACAAAACTTGAAGATTGTGAAATGGGTTATGGAAATTTGTATGGGAACGGTTGAGCAAGCGAAACCTTGTAATAAATATTATTAAAATATGAGAGGGTTCCGTCGTATTTTACAAGATTAACTCCATTTTTACTTTTACTGAGCTGTATAATGTATATTATTCGAATTGAGAATTTTTGATCTTCACAAAGGAAGTCATTTTAAATATTTATCTTAACGATGCATTTGACGAGATTTTCTTAACTTTACTGTTTATTAATTTTATTACCAAATGCAAACAAAAATCATCATTATAACGAGTAAAAAGTTTTTTAAGTGTTTTTCAGGTTTCAGTTCGATGTTTGTTTCGAGTTAGAAGGCACGTGTCGTTAAAAATGGACAATAATTTTGTACGAATAAAAGTTGAACCGAAAACATTTCATACTTGACCAGTCTCCGCTGTGACAAAGCTTTGTGTCGGGTTTTACTTTTATTCTACAAAATATCTTTCTGTTACAGTTTTGTATCACTTTTTTGACGTTGTATTCAATAAAACAAGTTTGTGTATTGGCCAAAGAAAACTATTTGATAAATTTTTGTTTCTGAGAAATTTGGATTAATGTTTTCGACGTTTTCTAGAAGATGAATTGTCGTTGATATAAATTCATTATTTTAGATTTTAATTTTGATATCTAGAGTTTATAACTCTTAGAAATAACTTGACTACAATGGGTAAAGTTTAAAATTTTAAAATTGTTATATGTCTTAGAATTAAAAGAGAGAAAATATGTTTGTATGTTCTTTTAAAATACGATTTGTTTCAATAATGAATATTCTTCTGCATAAAGATTTTAAGTTTTTCTCACGTCTACTTTTGATTGCTTCTACAATTTACCAATTGTAACATACGTATCACACCCAGCAAAAATGGAACGTATTTCAGTTTATAAAATACTAGCTTACCGCCCGTGGCTATGCCCGCTTTGTCTTAAACCTAATAAATTATAGAGCTTCCACTTGAATCACTCTATCTATTAAAAAAACCGCATCAAAATCCGTTGCGTAGTTTTAAAGATTTAAGCATACAAAGGGACATAGGGACAGAGAAAGCGACTTTGTTTTATACTATGTAGTGATTTATTAAACTCATGTGAATAATTTTATTTAGTTTAGAACATAAGAATATAAGTATGTATGCGGAGAAAAGCAGGCGGTTGAAAATCTAATCTTAGAAAACATTTTTGATATGGGTATGAAATGTTATTTTCCATTTTGTATACAAAATAAAAGGATAATATAAATTTGTTTCCTTCAAAACACTTTTACAAACCTTCAATGTTTGCCGTTTTCGGATAATGTTATTTCCCATTGAAATAATGCTAAATGTAGCGAAGTGTTCTTCAAAAGGTTATTAGCTAAAACAGTATACCTACAACAAAAAGGTTATTAAAAATTTATGTGTTAAAATTATGTGTTTAGGAGAGCACAATTTTAATTAAAAAGAGTCATATTACGCTGTTTTTAATTACTGGTAAAACGCAAAAATTCTACCCAAAGCATTATTTGTTCATGTTATACAAATAATGTATCCTAACATAGCGTACATTTGGCATATTTCCATACACCAAATGTGTATTTAATAATAACAAATGGCTACTTAAGACTTAAGCGTGCTCTGTTATAGGGCGGAAATTCGTTACGCTAATAAAAAATTCACTTTCAACAAGTAAGCCATTGCGTATATCTCTATACTATACGCATAATGTTTGCTCGACCAAGTTCCTCGCCCGGAGGCTGACTCCATTCATTCTACGTCAGTTTTGCTCAGACTCCCACGGCAGGCGCACGTGTTTGCGGCGTTCGCAAAATTTAATGAAATGCTGTTGTTTTACCATAAAGTATTAATTAAAATAGCTCTCAAAACACGCGGCGTACCATTAAATTAATGAATATTCGGTCTAAAATGTGGAATATACATTATTCGAACGCTTTATGGGCGTAAAGTTTTGAAAATAGTGTCCTTGGTTCAAATCGTTTTGCTGTTTACAAATGTGAACATCTGAGTAAGTATTTTTGTGGTACGTTAGTAGGTAGTCCTTAGTAATTTATGGCCAATCGAATTAATGATTTCATTTACCTTTGCCATTGATTGGGCTTATTTGATTTGGTGTAGTAGTTTGGTGTTCTATTTATAAGATGTAGGTTATTTTCGTTTGTAACAGTTTGAGAAAGCGGGTTTTTGAACGGCGTTTAAGCGTCTGCAATTTTTAGCTGAATGTGAATCCGTTTAATATTTAAAAAGCTTTGTGAGGGGAAAAAAGATCGGTGTGTCGTCGCTTTGCGTTTTTTTTGTATGGAAATTGTTGTAATGTTGAATGAAAATATATTTATGCTATTATTGTAAGTGAAAAAACAAGAAGTGGTTATACTACAATTTCAAAAATGTTTGAGCTGAAGAGTTTCATAATTATTTTATAATTTAAGAATGATTAGTTTAGTATAATTAGTTTGTTAAAATTAAGCTTTTATTGTTTGATAATAAATCACGTTTGATAAATTGTATGTTGAAATTGTATCTAATTTTATAAACTTTGGAAGTTAATTATCGGTTTCCCGAGAGACAGGGAGAACTGTGAGGCGTGGCTTGTATGTGCTATGAATTGTTATTGCAATTTGATGACGTGAACATTTGCTATTGCTAGCGACCGGAACGTTAACTCGAAATAGGTACCCAATGTATAATATTTCATGTTTATTTTGACACAAAATTCGAGTAATGTGTTTACCTTTTTATGTTATAGCCTTTTTACGCTATTTAAAAATGCTCTCAGAGCGATCTTATACCGTAAGTATATCAAAATAAGCGTTCTAATTGATTCACATAGACAGCCAATTAAAGCGATTGGTTTTATAAACAAACGTGTGTTGTACAATTAATAACAATTTTTAATTAATGGAAGATGAAAAATAAAAATAATAGCAATAATTATTTCTTAGAAATTCATATTATTAACCCCTTAATGTTATACAAGAATACCTTTTCATTGATAAGAAATATAACAATCATGTCTGCGAGCTACACACGAGTTTGCACGGAAGTCGGAGATATTACCGCTAAGTCATCTTTTAGAAACAACCACAAGAGAAATTGATTAGAAACTATAATACAAACATTTACAGCTACGGAGCTACGCGGCTACGAGCTACGAGCTACGCGATCGCCTACAATGATCTACCGGCTCTATCAACTTATTAATCCCTGAGATATCCTTAAATTAAAGTGATAAAGTCTGCTGAAATTTTGTAATACTTTGTTCTTATAAAAGTCTCTTCAAACATCATTTTTTTTCGCAACCATGTTTCGAAATCAGATAAAGGGAAAAGAAAATTTCTTTGCCGTTTCGTAATTGGTTGTTAGAACGGAATTTTAAGGCTTCTTTCGCAACCTTTTTTGCAATCCGTCCATTATTTAGTCTTTGTGAGAAAATGGAACCTCAAATGATAAGAACCCTTATCGGTACGTTTCGCCCGCCAGTCTGTCATGACCATTTATTTCAAGGCTTGCTAGATGGCATTATATTTCATAATTTAGGGATAAGATAATTCCAACCTTAAGATAGTGTGTTGTTCTTAACATGTCTTGACAAATAGCAAATGACTTACCATATATTAAACGACACGACCATAACAAGAACATTCACAACCTTATTTTCGTGTTCAAAAGGCAATAGGCATTATTTAGAAAACAGAGTGAAACAGGAAGGTTGGGATATGGGTCGGGATCCTTTATACAGTGTTTGAAACGTGACGACACATGTACCAAATTGCTGGTTGCTATTATAACGTCAATCAAGAGTAAGGTAGCCTCCTTGGTGTTCACGTGACTCAAATCGTGACGAAGCATCATATCAGAGGATTTGGGAGGTAAAAGGAAGAGCATTTCTGACGTTGATTGGAATGCGCAATTTGTTTTACAGAAAATAATATTTGATGTTCGTTTGGGGTTGTGTTTAGCGAGCATAAGCTTTATTAAAAATGTGGAATGATTTTTGTTCATTGACACATAACTAACAAATTGAATTTGTTGAAATTTTAAAATATAATGTGTAGAATTGAGTTAAGACTACTTTTTGAGATACAATGCCAACATGGTAACTTCATCACTAAGATCATCACTACATAGTATAAAACAAAGTCGCTTTCTCTGTCCCTATGTTCCTTTGTATGCTTAAATCTTTAAAACTTGGCAACGGATTTTGATGCGGTTTTTTTAATAGATAGAGTGATTCAAGAGGAAGGTTTTAGTATATAATTTATAGGGTTTTAGCCGCGGGCGGTAAGCTAGTATTATACATGTTATCTAGATCAACGTTTATTTAATTATTATACTTTCCAGAGTCAATCTTAACTTGAAAATCGATTTTTTCGCTATCAAAATTAATAGTAAAACATCAAATACTATTTATACAATAATATGATTCATCGCCAGCCCTAGAAATGTAACTGTAAGTTCAATTCAAGCATAAATTTTATACAAGGCATTCTGCCAGTTCAGCTTTGATAAAGCTCTCTAGTTTGAAGCAGAAATTTAATCTTAATTAAGTTAAAGTTATTTCAATGACTGCCCCATTATATAGGGGCAAGTATTTAATAACTTAGTTCTAAAGAGCTAATCACTATAGGGAATTGCTTATATCTATTTATAGACATTGTTTACTTGCATGATTTTATTGTCTTACAAACAGAAGCAATATCTCTATTTAAAGTAAATATCGTTAATCTATATATTATTTTCTGGTATCGCTTAAAAATACTCATTTAAAAAAGTTTAAATCCGATTTATTCATTATATTATTTTCCCGTCGTTTCGCACACTTTGCAGCGAGCGTGGTCACGGGAAGACCGTTTCCCCAAACATACAAATTAATAAAATGAATAAATCGCGTTATAAATCCGTTAAAAATCTTTAATTTCTCAATGTATCGCGTAAAATCAAATACTAGAAAATACTAAGTTTGCAATAAAGATTTTCTTTGTAACGTATAATGATATCACATGTTAGAGACAAAAATACAAATATATAAAAATCCTCATTTATGCGGGTGCGTAAAAATCATATCCTTACTCTCATTATAAATACAAAAGTAACACTGTCCGTCTGTTATGATTTCACGTTAAAACCTCTGAAGGGATTTATGTAAATTTTCATAAATTGATAAAACATTCATTTGTGATATAAGATACTTTTTGTGGCAAAAAATATCAAATGAAGGAAAAGAGAAATAGCAAACAATGCCGGAGGGGTAATAAGTTAATCCATACTAATATAATAAATGCGAAAGTAACTCTGTCTGTCTGTCTGTTACTCAATCACGCCTAAACTACTAATTTGCATGAAATTTGGTATGGAGATATTTTGATACCCGAGAAAGGACATAGGCTACCTTTTATTGCGAAATATGTACCACGGGCGAAGCCGGGGCGGACCTCTAGTAATAATATAACATTGATTGTTTTCTTTACAATATGACATGTCGTAAATCACAGATAAAAAGAGTATCTAAATATATTGGTTAAAAAGTTCGTAATTGATTTTGAATGGCTTTCCCTTCATGCATTTGCATCATAGAGTATTTTCATGCAAATAAACCTATATTTAGACAATTACTATTCTGCAATTTAGGTGGAAATTGGACTATCGATCGATCGATCGAGTTCATTGCGTTTTTGGTATAGTTCTGAATTTTTAAAAACGGCCGACTTTTTTATAGGAAGTATTCCTTTTTCCAATATTTTTTGTCAAATAAAAAATGCTTTCTATGTTTTATGTAAGACTATATGCGTTGTATATATTTTTTATGCGTCCAGTTGATACCACCCGCTGTTTACTGTGACGAAGTTTGCACATTAATAACAAAAAAGTGAATCCTTTCTAATTTAAGTCTATCTATTTGTAAAATACCATTCAAAACCAACCAGCCGTTTAAGTATAATTAGGTCAAACATTATCGTAATAAATATAGCAGTATCGTAAATAAAACGAACTAATCTTATTCTGAAATTTACTCCAACATGTTACGAAGTTAAAAATTGCGTGTCACAGCATCTCGTAGCACATGTAGTAAATAACTCTACGATACGTCTACGATTTACGTTCGTAACGCCTACGTGCCGTAGCCGATCATGAGTTCCTGATCACGTCCGCTTTTATATTAGAACCTTTGACATCTTTCAATACCTATTAGTGTGAATATGCAAGAGATTAGAAGCCTTCTCATTGCTGAAGGTGGTAATTGTTCTTAGGAAATGTTAAAAGTGTGACTTTTCAGATTTGAAGTATTAATTATTTAGGCTTGAGGCTCTTTATTTTATTCCGTGGAGGCATCGAATGCTTCTTTCAGGTGATAGTTAAATCTACTTCAAGAGTATTTTTACAACAATTGGTGCTAATTTTCATAGTTGATCATTTTCTCTGTGTTCTAGAAAAAATACTTTACAATAGTTACATGTGCTGTTATATGATAGCATATGTATTGCAAAGTATTTCTTCACATGGTCAATATAATGATCGAGTTTCAAATAGGCTTTCATTCTATTCCTCTAGTCAATAGACTAATAGGGTCTTCAAAATAAATACGCGTCTCCTCAAATTCCCAATAAATCAAGTTAAATTCATGACACTTTAACGAGCGCCGTGACGTCACGTTTTATAATCAAATAGCCGGGATTCAGTGATAATTTGAATGAATTTTGCTAATCTGGTTTTCGTGAATGCTGACGGGAAGTTCGAATAAGGTCAACTTTTGGGTTCAAACGTGAAGGATCGGTCACTCGCTGGATACTTTTGTCGTGTGTTAATTGTTTTTTGCTTTATATAGGGTAATTATTTAAAAACAGGTACAAATGGGATTAACTCGATATTTGTCTTTTAAAATAGAGACTTTTGAAGATAAATACCTATATCAATATTTGGTCAAACATATTAAGTATGTAGCTAATGGTAAAATAAAAAACCAGCACAGAAACATTTTATACATGAATGCAAGAATTTCAATGTCGTATCCTAGATATTATTATATGTTCTATTATTTTTTTACATTTAATATTACAAGACAAAGTTATTTAAGGATTCATATTTTTTTTTTATTAAATAAGGTTGCTAATTAAAATAGCACCTTATACAAATTACAATCTAGCCTACAAGACTAATAAGTAATTTTATGTTAACCTAAACTTCTAAATAACTTATTCAGAGAGTGTCCATTGTCACTTGCTTAGTGTCTGTTAAGGGGAAGTAAGTCACTTTGCACGTGTGATTTGGTATACAGATAATTATTGTGTCACTGTTCACTTTTCACTTATCACTACACTAACTCAAAAGGATTAGTCCTTTTTAGTCTTTGCACTAGGTCCGTATAAAACTAAAAATATAAATGTAAAACATAAAGCGAACGTTGAAAACAAAAGGCCTTAAAATATATTTTATTTATGTCAAAATATTAATTGAAATAATTTTGACCTACTTAAAAGTATTCTTTAAATAGTGACACAGATTTACCCAAACTCGATTATATTAATATTGATGAATTCAGTACCAAATGTCCATAATAATTCCTAAATTCCACAAGCCTTATGCTAATGCCGTCGTGACTCTCAATTGAATATACATAATTGCTATTTGTATTGATTTGCGAATCAAAATAGATCTCCAAGTCGATGACATAATTTAAGATCGTGCTACAGTGATTGGTAGGTACTATAATATGTTATATTATATCTAATATTAGTAGAAATAGGATACATGTAAACGAACAAACTCAAAACCTACGGAAACGATATCAAAAATATGTCTTTATTGGGCGATGAAATAAGTAAAATTAAAAGGGTGTCAAACATGCGGTTAGTAACACAAAAAGAATCAATGATATATCAAAATCGACTGTCTAAAAGGGTTGAAAACGTTCTAGCTGTGTTCATGAGTTTTCTTATTCTACTGTGACATTAAAATCTCCGAAATAATGCCTGTATGGCCATCGCTAGAGGCCTGTTACATGTATAGATAATGTGATTCGTCACTTACCTTACTAGGCGTTTCCACATAGAGCGAGCAAACTCGATAAGTGTGAACGTCGCCTGGCTGACGAAAGCGCATTTCTCATCCCCTATTTTACCCCTTTATGGGATGAATTTTCTAAAATCCTTTCTTAGGGGACGCCTACGTTATGACATCTACCTGCATGCCAAATTTCAGCCCGATACGTCCAGTGGTTTGGGCTGTGCGTTGATAGATCACTATATGAGTCACCTTTGAGTTTTATATAATATATAGATAGATAATCTAAAATGTATTATTAAAGATACTGACATCAATCATCCAGCTATTCAGTAAACCACGATGCATTAGTATTCATTGGTGGTACATGGCAAATACTATGTGTATCAGGTGCCTTAATTGAAAACATTAGTTAGGATAGGTAGGTAAGTTTAGTGTCCTTTGTTTAAGAATAATTGTTAGGCTTATTTATGTTAATTCAAGCTTAAGAAGAATACAATTAAGACATTAAAGTACGCTCTATTTAATGTTATATAAGTATAACAAAACGAAGTCTATCAAAGAAAGTACAAATTTGGACAGCCCATAACATTCTCAGAAATATTTTGCTCTGTAAATCATGTCTATAAATAAACTCAAAGTCAAACAATTATTTATTCAACTAGACTTCATTTAAAAGAGCTTTTGAATCGTTACAATACAGAAAAATAAAAATGTGTGCATGTACACACCTAAGAAGTGAAACTTCTTTATGACCTTATTTATCAAAATATATGCAACTTTACAGACATACGTCGAATCACGCGTGGTCTGTGGTAGGGATAAGAAAAATGGCGCGTAACGGAAAAATGCCACGCGTAACGAAAAAATGTTACAATAATTTTTTTTCCAACCCCAATAAAGAAGTTTCACTTCAATAATAACTTACCACCGGTTTGGAAAGCAGTTTCTACAGAGAGGAGCGTGCAAGAAACTCTATTGAAATCTCAATGTAACAAGATTTATATGATTAAATAATAATCATCCTTGGGTACAGTCATGTGGTGCATTAGCGTCAACATGAATTTCCATCACTACATAGTATAAAACAAAGTCGCTTTCTCTGTCCCTATTTCCCTTAGTTTATTTAAGTCTTTAAAACTACACAACGGATTTTGATGCAGTTTTTTTTTAATAGATAGAGTGATTCTGTAGGAAGGTTTTAGTATGTAATTTATTATGTTTTAGATAAAGCGGGCGAAGCCGCGGGCGGAACGCTAGTTTTCTATAAATCCATTAGTACTAAATACTTGAACGAGTAAGTAAATAAACATAAATCTCATCAATGTTTCTTATAACCACGACCATATCACCCTCTTAGGAATACATGCTCCCCTGCGATCGATTCACCAAATTAATTAGAAAACTTTCTATACATTTTGTTACAAAGAGATAACGATTTTAAAGGTCCTTTGTATGTGTGCATGTACTATTATAATCTATTTATACACACACATGCATCTAATGCTTCTTGAGCACAGCTAAAGCACTAATTACATTCCCTTGTGGATATGGCGTCTTGAAATTTGAATTAAGGTTTCAAAGGAAGCTCAGATCAATATTGTTACAAAGTTTTTTAATCTTCAATAAAAGGATTGTTACATTTTTATTTCTTGTTGTGTGTTCGTTTGCTTTGGCAGAAATAGATGGAAATATTTGTAGAAAACATTTATTCAAAACTATTCTTAGTAAATATGTAGTGTAGAGCGCAGAAATCAATACTAAAAGAGAAGCAATCAAAAATCATACACATTCTATTTACACGCTTTATGTTTAAATACATAAATATTTACTGCCTCTCTTATGTTTATTGGGAAATAAAACGATCGTTCAATGTATAAAGGGTACTTAAAGATAATAATTTTACAGATATAGCTGCGCTTCACGGATCAACCCGCGTGGCTCCGCTCCTGTTGGTCGTAGCGTAATAATAATAGCCTTTCTCGATAAATAGGCTATCTAACGCCGAAATAATTTTTCAAATCGGACCAGTAGTTCCTGAGATTAGCGCGTTTAAACAAACAAACAAACGTTTCAGCTTTATAATATTATATAGTATAGATTTTTTACTATATTTGCTAAATAACTACTTACTATGATAGAGAAATCTCGTCCCCTCGTGGGGCATGGGGCGGATGCATTGTACATTTACTTCAGCATAATGATTGATATACCTAACGGGAAAGTAATCAGCTTTCTTTGCTTTTTCGTTGATTTCTGCGGAAGTCGACCTTTTACACAAAAAAAACTTTTTGCACTTTGAGATGAAATTACTGTGTTAAGATGCTAAGGGTTAATCCTTACGGTTGTAAATCAAAATTAGATACCTACCTACTGTATATTAAAGCAAGTAAAACAGAATTAACATTACTTTTGTTAAAATAGTTAATGTTTATGTGATTTCTTAGACTGATTTGGAAGAACTATACTTACATAATATGCATAATTTTTGGATAAAAGAGAATTGAGAATATTTTAAAGAATTTATGAAGGTAATAAACCTCTACTTTTGTAAACTATATGTACATTAAAAAGACAAACGACGGAGGTAATGTATATCTTGCGAGAATATTGTAAACTACTTTTCTTGTTTCTTTCTAAAATTGTCTCTTCGATCAATCACAATTTGACGTGATTGAGGCATTTTATAGACAAACAAAACCTTATACAGATAAATGCGAAGTTCAGACATTATTCGCGAAAGTTCAGGTATTTTTCCTACTCTGTAACTATAGATATATTTTATAACTAGCGGTCCGCCCCGGCTTCGCCCGTGGTACATATTCACGTTTTCTCTACATAAGAACCATCCTAGTACTTCAAGGTATATAATAAAAAAAGAATTACAGAAATCGGTTCAGCTGTTCTAAAGTTATGCGCTTACCAACACATTTTGGGATTCATTTTTATATTATAGATAGATGATAGCTGTGCCCCGCGGTTTTACCCGCATTGCTCCGCTGCTATGTCTTAGCGTGTTGATATAGCCTTCCTCGATAAATGGGCTAAAGAATTTTACAAATCAGACCAGTAGTTTCTCAAATTAGCGCGTTCAAACAAACAAACTCTTCAGCTTTAAAATAATATACTAGTGGTCTATAATACTAGTGGTCCGCCCTGGCCTCGCCCGTAGTACATATTTCGCAATAAAAGGTAGCCTATGTCCTTTCTCGGGTACCAAAATATCTCCATATCAAATTTCATGCAAATTGGTTCAGTAGTTTAGGCGTGATTGAGTAACAGACAGACAGACAGAGTTACTTTCGCATTTATAATATTACTTAGTAAGGATAATATAGTATAGATTGGACTTCATTTGTAAGAGAAATCGAGACTAGAGAATATTCATTACATTAGTTTTAAATTGAATTCATAACAGAATTATTAACTTATTTTCACGAAAGGTCACATTAACTTTTGTTCTGAATATTTTCTTTTTTATATTCGTGAAATTTGAGTAGTTTTTATTCTTCAGTGGTACAATTTCCATAAAAAATAAATTAAAGTTCTTCAGAATATACATACACAATAGAGAACAATAATAATTAATATTTGTGTATTGGATATGGAAAAAATAAGTAAGTTTCATACTTATATTATAGCTATTTAAGTCAATAATGGCCTTATAAATAGATTTATATTGTATTAAATACTAGCTGCGCTTAGCGGTTTTACCCGCATGGATCCGCTCCTGTTGTTCTTAGCGTAATGATATATAGCCTATAGCCTTCCTCGATAAATGGGCTATCTAACACCGAAAGAATTTTTCAAATCGGGCCAGTAGTTCCTGAGATTAGCGTGTTCAAACAAACAAACTAACAAACTCTTCAGCTTTATAATATTAGATTAGATTAAATATTAAAGAATTTATATTACACTTCTAAATTAACTGCAAATCTCGACAAACACATGAGTGGACAATAGTCGAGTAACTAATTGCACATGTGTGGGTGACATGATTTGTGATAGTTTATAACTTCTTGCAAGTATCTATAGTATTTATGCTTGTGTGGGTGGAGTTTTATAGGTTTGAATAAAATAGTTTCTTTATGAGGCTGGATTTTTTAATTTCACTCAAAAATTATAAACGTTATTACAATTTTGCAAAAAAATATTATAAATAGATGTTAGTATAATTTTATTATCTGTGTTAATCTCAAAATAGAACATCAATTTATCCTATACGAATACTTATGAAATACAATATATCAGTTTCCGAACGATTTTGTCAAGAATTTTGTCTCGAAAAATATTCACAACGTTGTTAATATTTTATAAGATTCCAAACGAGCGGTATGTTACTACCAAAAGGAAAGATAATAATCCAATAGTTATCTTCGAAAAATGTTATTATAAAATATAATTTGACATTAATATTAAAAATAATTGTTTGAGTCGGGATTTCATACCCATATTAATGACTAGGGACATCTTATCGTATTATCATTTTATCCTGTTGTTTAGAAAGTATTAAAGTCAGTGTTTTGTTTTAATTGGAACAACTTTGTAGATGGGTTAAGGATTCTAAAACATTTTATTAATTAACTATACCATAAAAAAAACATTGGAATTTTGTCTCCCGGGTATAGTGTTTATCCTATGATATATAAAAGAGCTAGATACGTTACCCGCTCTCTATTTTGGCAAGAAAAAACTCAGGTAAGTGCCCGAGTTTCACTTAGTCACGCACCATTCAGCGTCGTGGCTGGACGTTCTTTTTGTATTTAAATCGGCAGTTGTTATTACGAAGTACATGAGTGAGACATGTATTATGTCTCGTGCGTGAGAGTGAAAGAGAGAACAACTGTATTGGTGATAATGCGTTAGTAAGTAGGTATGTATTAATTACGCTGTTTTTTAGTGCAATGATGTTGGCGTATGCCGCGTCTACTAGTATAATAGGTCATTGGTGTTTATCGCATTAATATTTCAACAGGGTCTGATGATCGATACTTGAGATCTGAACAAACAAACCTTAGGCATTTTATTCATAAAGAAAAAGAATAAGAGATATAGATAAAACGCAAATAGCGCAAATTAAAAGTTTTTAACCTAGATCTGTAATGACAATAATTATTTAAAATCACGTAGGTACATCATGTATTGAACTTATTCGTATGAATTTAATTTATATCACCATTATTGGTTCTAAAGAAATAATGTAGTTTAAAAATTATTCTTAAACTAGCGGTCCGCCACGGCTTCGCCCGTGCTACATATTTCGCAATAAAAGGTAGCCTATGTTCTTTCTCAGGGTCTAAAGATTGTCTGTGCCAAATTTAATCAAAATCGGTTGAGAGATTTATGCGTGAAAACCATACATACATACATAATTACAAACCTTTCCTCTTTATAATATTAGTATAGATTACACATTATCGAACAGTTCGAAGCGGGAAATGAAGAATATATTAAAGTAAATGTCAATTTTGTTTGAGTTACATTTCCATTTTCCAGAGGTAAATTTAAACTTTGTAAATTCAAAAACTTTGAAAGCGCTATCAGACTTAAATAGAGGCGCGAATACTTTTCACGTTATATTTCTAAGAAAAACAATTAAAATATGTTTCATATTCTTGTGTTTTGATTTTAAATGAGTTTCATACATTTACAAATTTATAACGTACTTACTTTATATATCGTATATATAAATTCGTATGAAATGAATTATAAAACTAGTTGAACACAAAATTAATTACATTAAAGCAATCAAATATACATTTTAACTAAAGATAATTACATTGAATTTCATAATGAAATAAATATAAATCCATCTCATGGTTATTACGTTTTGATAAAATTCGATCAAAAATCAATGTCATAATGAGGAGAAAGCCTTTCTCAATATAAATGACGATCCCATTCTCTCTACTTAAACGATTTATGAGTTAAGGTCAATGTATGATAGAAGTGAGTATGTACATAGTATAAAGAGAACGTATGTAGACGCTAAAAGTCTCTAAAAATAAACATTTTAAATGTGCTGTGTATTGAGTTACAGTGTGACGCAGATGTAGTTACCATAGTAAGAAGGTAGTTTATTGTGCACAGATACAAAATGAGCTAACATCCATACTAATATTATAAATGCGAAAGTAACTCTGTCTGTCTGTCTGTTACTGAATCACGCCTAAACTACTGAACCAATTTTCATGAAATTTGGTATGGAGATATTTTGATACCCGAGAACGGACATAGGCTACTTTTTATCCCGCGAAAATGACTCAATCCCGGAAATCCCATGGGAACGGGAACTATGCGGGTTTTTCTTTGACTGCGCGGGCGAAGCCGCGGGCGGAAACCTAGTACCTAATATATAAATTAATAGAATAAAACCACGGGTATCAAAACTTCCATTAATTTGATATCAAAAATTATGGATTTTAGAGGAAATGCAATCTTTTAAAATAATGGGTTACTTTTCAAGGTTTTCATCACCTAAGTACAAATTAATTGGTAAACTTAAGCGAATATTTGATTTATTCAAATGTCTACAGTAATTTTATTATAATCAATCTGTTGTTGTCATATTGAATTTTGTTACAAGTCGAATAAATGTCGTCTTCAGTGACGAGAATAAGTTTGAATACGCTTTAGGTGTCTAGCAAAACACACATAAACATACTGTAATGTATCTGCTGGTTAAAGTTAAAGTTAAAATTCGATCATTCATCATACGCAGGTTTCGCATTATCTTGGAGGGATGCAATTTTAAAATTAATGTTATAAGTATGACATATTTAGCGTGATACTAAGACATGCCTCTTAATATGCGTCACGAGCGGGCAAATACAAGTTTACTCTATATTTACATTAGGCAAAAAAATACACATATTTCGCTATTTTACGAATGCATTACAAAGTTATAAGTCCCACGTTTTAATTTTATAGAATTCAAATGCTTTACGAATGAGAATAAAAAAAAATAGAACAAATTCAATCACGAGGTGGGATTAGAACCAGCCTCACGGTTTTTTTCATTCTTAAAAAAAATTCTCAAGTCCTACCTTGTTACCTGGTTAATAAAAACATATTGCAAGGGTTGCTACTAAATAAATCGTATAGATTACGCAATGATAAGCTTCCAGGTCACTCACTAGATATATAGATAGGGAGGCGAAGAGGGGAATTTTCTGCAATACTCGAGCGTGGCAGTTTAAGATATGAGAGATACCTTAGACCTAATAGAACAACCTTGTTAACTATTTAGCTCTTTAAGTAGTGACGCGCGCCCAGGATAGACGATCAGATTAGTAAAAAAAAATCGATAGTCTGAAATACTCGAGCGCGTCAGATTAAGATATTGGGGGTTGATTTTAGTGTTTTAAGACTAAATTTAACTAATCTGACGATAAGTCCTTGACGCCGCCAAGTTATAGGGTCGCGAACTTGTAAAAAAAAAACGTTAATCCGGCATTCTCAAGCGCGATTTTTTTTATTTTTATTTTGAAGAATATAATCTAAAACTTACTAAAAATACAAAATCTGCCGGTTTCCGCGTGACCGGAAGTCTGGAGGAGCCATTTCGTCTTCCGAAAAACGCGTTGCAGTATATAAGTCGCGAACGATACATTTTACAAAAAAAAAAAGTTTGAATAAACAAAAAAGGTAATTTTATTTTACACAAAAAAGGTCTCTTTACATTTTTGTCCAAAGTTAAAACTTTTTGACTTGAAGCATCATAAAAACTCAAACTCCCGGTTTTTTGAGTATATCTCGAAAACTGAGGGTGTTAAGAAAAATTGATATGAAATAACGATGATTAAAAAAAAGAAACTCTCAAACCTTTTTCGGTCAGATTAAGAGAACCCACCAACATTTTTGTCAGATTAAGAAAATATGCTTTCAGGAGACCGAGATAAACCTCCCCTATGAAAATCTGACGCGCTCGAGTATTTCAAAAGGACTTTTTTTTTCTGCATTTTCAAAAATTCATCGTAACTTATCGTCACGCCGAAATGGTCAGTTTTTTTAAGGGGAGCTTCCTTGGGGCCTACTTAACACCCCTTCCGAAAATCTGACGCGCTCGAGTAAATTTTTTTTTTGTGCATTTTTGACGAATTAATATGCCTAGCCCCACCACGCAAACCGGCAGATTAGTATACCGTTGTTATCAGAGGCACTTGGGGCATACGTAGTATGAATATCTGACGCGCTCGAGAATGCCCAAGTAACTATTTTTTTTTACATTTTTGAAAATCCGTACACGCCAAACCCACCGCTAAAATGGTTTTTACCATAGAAGCTTTTCTTTTCGAAATTATTTTATCTATCGATTTTGATAAGTCTCGACGGCGCCGTTTAATTACGCCATTTAGCTACCTCGCCTCCCTATCTAATATTTTTATCGCGAACCTGGCGACGGATTGACGGCATCTGTCTGCGATCTTGTCTAATCTTGTTCCTTATTAAATAACTATTTAGTATACCTTTTTTCTTATGAAATTGTTTATTTTGCAATAAAAGATGTGTTTACGGATTTTTCTTAGTATTTTTACAATGAAAGATAACAGATTCTTTCTATAACCTTTTATTTTATCAATGTTTGTGAATTGAATAACAAATGTCGAAATATAACTTTCATATTTATATATTAATCTTGTTGGTATTACTATGAGACGTGGAAAAGTTTGAGTATAAATGAATAAGGCATACATATAAAAGTTTGTGCAAGATAAGTTCTTACTTCCCGTCCTCAGTTCCCGTGGAATAAAATGCCACTCCGCCGTGACATTTTGCGAAGAATGTCGTGAAAAAAGGGTGAATATTAATCGATTATTTATTGAGTACGAGTCGTTCACTTCCTCTTATCGCATTATAGACGTGCCTTTACCTCGTATTACGTTTTAACTTACATTCCTTGTCGTGTGTTTTGATATTTAAATTTTAAATTTATCCAAAACAGTACATTCCATCAGACTGTAAACGTAAAGGTAGAGACTATATACCTTTACATTTTCATGAATATACGGTAAATGTAAAGTCGTATACGATACCTGCTATAATAGAGAAAAAATATTATATAAATTAAAATCAATACAATTGGTACTTGATACTGCTTTAAAAATAAGCTCGTATAGGTACATTCATTTTTCGGTTAGAAAAAAACATTCATATACAAGAAACATAATACGAACGATACCTATAATGAACAATATCAAAATACATGTTTGCACTTTTTATCTGCTAATCTCTGAAACGGTTTTATCGACTCGACTGAACTTTCAGAGGCAGTTAGCTGATGTTATAAAAACAGAGTTACACTTTTACGAAAACAAACATGCGTTGTCAACAACACAACACACATAACACAAACAAAGTCGCATCATAAACTATAACTAAATATCACATACTCGGTGTTTAAAAAAGATATCCTTTGGGAAAATCGAGTTTTATTTGCAAAGTGTGTTACGAAATGCATTATAAATGTTCAAGACTGGCTTACGTGGTAAAATATTTACGTGTGAATTTTACATTTATAGAAACATATGTTACTTGTTAAATTATTTACAACTATATTACAATGATGTTACAATCATGAAGCGACTTGGCTCGGTTTCGTAGGAAGTTGGATACATTTTATGTCATTATGCGCTTAGAATATTGATGTTTCGAGTGTTTTTTTAGTGATAATTATCTATAAGTATCATACTAAAACAGGTATACTGTCAAATTAAGCTATGAAAAAAAAGGTCAAAGATTTTTTAAATTCCAATTTAAATTTAATAAGAATTTATACAAAGAAAGCAGGTTCTTGTTACACACGCTGAAACAAAATTCTGTAAATACGTATATATACATAATAATTATATGTTACATAAAAATGAATTCATAGTAAAATCAGATTCAGGGAAATAATAGTAGCACTGGGTCGGTGAACTATTACCAATTTACTACCAGTAAAACCAACCACAATTTAGTAATATGGGGAAAATATAAATCAGAGCAAAAATATTTTGATGGCGTTCTGGCAAATATCATTAACATTCTACTGATAGAAACTCAAGCATAATATACAACATCGCACTTTTATCTTAAATCTGTGAATATTTCTTTTTGATAAAAACGGGTCAAGTTCATCGCACCCTTCATTTTTCACAAAGTAAACGAACTCAGAGCGTTTTCTTTCCTTTACGCTTGCAGTTTTACAATACAAGGGCAGTTATACCGCTAATTGTATAATTCTATTAATTGTATTGTTGTATAATTGTATACTAAGCAATTCCCGCTGTAGCTCCATAGTCCATTCATTTCATTGCAATTTTGTTGTTTCGCATTTGGACCATTTGTACACGCAAAATACAAGCTAATGGGTTATTAGTATATATTGATTAAAGTTCTGTTAAATGGAAATTTAGTAACACATTTTAACTTATGTTTATGTTGTAAACGGTTTGAATTAAAGCTTTAATTATAAAGTAGTAAGGCATTAATGATATGTATTTACTTAGTAAAGATAGCTAGTTGATATATTTAGATTTAACTATTTATGCGTTAGATAATAATTCAAATTAATACAGAAATAACATCATCAGCATTAAGAAAATTATAATACGCCTTTGAGCATTGTAGCTAATTCGTATATATTTTGTTATATAAAGTGTATTGTAAGTAAGGCCGTATTCATAAAAAAAGCTGGAAACTTATAAGCGCTTACCGGCGCTTTTCAGCGCTGGTTCGTTCTACACAAAGGATGCAGGTTGAAGCAGACCAAGACAAATTTTACATGGCAGCGCCCAGCGCTTACCAGCGCGCTTGTCGGCGCAGCTTTCTTTCTGAATACGCCCTAAGTAAGTAAGTGTATTGTTGCATGTAATATGTACATGCAACAAAATTATTTTTTGCTACTTACCATGAATTCGGAGCGAAAACGACTAGCCAGGAGTAAGAGCCTTATAAACTTGTACGAAAACATAAAACCGAGCGGGTTGTAGGATGAGTATGTAAATTGTTATTGTTATTTGTAATTTAACAGAACAAAACAGTATAAACGCGAGACTCAAGACTAATAAACATTAAGTTTGTGAGTAACTGGCAGTTTTCCATTGAAAAGAGCAGATGTAACGTAGTATGAAGGAAATTAGAATAGTTAATTGTGTGATTGTTGTTCTTGCTTTCTTTGGGGCTTTATTTAGTTGGATCTTCTTTGTTTTTAGGCATATTAGGCTGCCATCAGACAGACTGCAACACAACAACCGCACGAAGTCGCATTAGTAACCGCACGCATTTGCTATACTCAACTGCACGCAGTTGTCTGCAGTCGGGTCCGACTTCACGCAGTCGAAACCAAGCATGTAGGCCAAGAGTTAGTGTAAGGTTTGACGTCGAAATGGAAGCACACACGTTACGTCTCTTAAGGCGACTACACCACCGAAACTAGCGCCCCCCCAACATTTTATTTTTTTACTCCTAAACCAGATCAAATTTAGTATATTACTTGTAGTATTTTTGGTATTACTTTTCATTATTTTGCATTCGGTAAATAAGGAGAACTTTTGATTACCGCCAAAAGTGGCCACATTTGGCGGTAATCAAAAGTTCTCTAGAATAATGAACAGTTAGAATAGTGAAAAGTAATACCAAAAATACTACAAGTAATATACTAGCAAAGTACCGAGCTAGATTTTTTAAATTTGATCTGGTTAAGGAGTAAAAAAATAAAATGTTCGGTGGCGCTAGTTTCGGTGGTGTAGGCCTCTTAATATTATTACGGCGCCGCCGCCGCCGGCGATATAACCGAATTAAAAAACTGCAAAATACACCACGAATGTGGATTGATCCTTTGCTATTATTTTACCATACGGAATATTATTTTGCTATTATTTTGCGTTCGGTTCTTTGACTGACTGCACACTAACTGTATGCAGTAGCGGTGGACAGCATGCGGCGACGCTACCCGACTTCAGCCGACCGCGCGAAGTTGAACGCGCGACTGTATGCAGTTGATATTGACTTCACTCGACTGCAGCCGACTGCGTGCAGTTGATATCATGACAGCATGAAGTCGAACACACAACTGCTTGCAGTTATATATATCGACCGCGCGCAGTTGCTGCGATGCAGTCTGTCTGATGGCACCCTTAGGTTCCGGATTGACCTGGGACTTGAAGAAGTTCATAAAATATAGTTTTTATTACAGCGTTTCAAGGGTCTCGTACTAAACTGTGTTGGAAGGATGAACGATGATTTTTTTTTATTATTTATTCCTGTAAATAATTTTTAATTTAAGAGTAACGTATTTCGTTTAATTTTACCGGCATAAATGTTTTTATTAATGACCTCTTTAACGGATAGTATAGATTGTACTGACTAGCTGTGCACGCCGCATTTCTAAACTTCTGTTAGTCTTAGCATAATGATAAATAGCCTATAGCCTTTCTCAATAGATGGACTATCTATCACTGTAAGAATTTTTCATATCGGACCAGTAGTTCCAGAGATAAGCGCATTTAACCAACCAAACAATCAAATAGACAAACTCTTCAGCTTTATAATATTAGTATAGACACGTATATATATAGAAAAGCTCCTCTAGTTCGTAACTTTACGTCGTACCTGATATTCGATAAGGAGTACTATTTTAAATTCAATGCTAAAGTGATATTATATAGGTACCAAAGAATATCGGTAACTTTCAAACTGTATCAGTATAATAGTAGAAACACGTTTTCGTGAGAGGGATATCGAAACTCTCGTATAATATTCGTAAATAGGTACATATTATATGTGTTAATATAATGTTGTTGAAAATGTAGATATTTATTGAAAACATTAACTGTTTAAAATTGTCAGAACTGGGACCAACCAGAAGACACTAGGTTTCAAATAAGAAAAGAATCATCAAAATCAGTTCACCCAGTCCAAAGTACTAAGGTAACAATCCCAAATAAATACAGTCGGTTTGAGTATCTTCTCCTTTTTTGGAAATCGCTTGAAAATTAACCTTAGACTGAAGCTGAGTTAATTTATATTATAACAAAACAACCCTCACTCGTACTAATTTATCGCTTCGCTTATTTAACACCCTTCAGCTTATTTCCCCATTTCAAAAACCCATTGTCCTTTAAAATTCATTAAAATAGGTGCAGCCGTTCTAGCGTGAACACAATGAAGGACAAACTTAAAAGTTTGTTTTCGGACTCATAATGATTTCCATATTACTCAACCCCGATATAAAAACTAGCTTCGCCACCCGGTTTTACCCGCATTTCTGCGCTTCTATTGGTCTTAGTGATGATATATAGCTTTCCTCGCTATATTTACTTTTATTTTATTTCCAAGACTAACACTGAAATAAATTTAGAAATCGGACGAGTATTTCCCGACATTAGCGCGTTCAACCAAACAAACCCTTTAGCTTTAGGTATATTTTAGCAAGTATAGATAAGTAATACCGAAAAAATATGAAATGAAAAATAAATGAATTGAATTTAACTATTTAACATGTAATTCGAAGCAGAATATTATTCAAAGAATAACTGGCGCTTGAATAAGTCCCGCCATTAAAGAAGATACCTACCTAACTTAAATGGCTTCTATTTCTTGCTGTAGGTACGGTTAGCAAAACAGTTATTATAAATTATTATTTTAAGAAAAAAATGTTTTTATTACGATTATGATTCTTTAAGGGGGATTTTTAATATTATTATTTAATTTGTATGATTTCAATTTGGAAGTATGTATATTGTATATATTCGCTATATTATGTTCAAAGTATTTTTTTTTACTATCTATACCTATATTAAAGCTGGAGAGTTCGTTTGTTTGACCGCACAAATCTCAGGAACTAATTAGGTACGACGGATAGGAGAAGAGCATCAATGAAAGTTGTAAGCATTGAAAAAATAAACCTTTTGAGAGCAGAAGTTGCGTTAATCTATTTCTTATATTATAAGCTACTAGCGGTCCGCCCCGGCTTCGTCCGTGGTACACATTTACGTTTTCTCTACATAATAAACAAGGAATATAATAAAAAAGAATTATCGAAATCGGTCCACCCGTTCACGCGTGATGCCGTGAACAAGGAAAATAATTACAATTTATTATAATTATTACATTATAAACAGAAAATACATTAAGAATTGATGTCATCACACAAATATAATAAGATATTGATTAACGATTTATTCAAGTTCAAGGCAAAAAGCATTACAAGACAGAAGTCTGAAGCCATATAATCATATTGTTTCCAAATAATATACCGAAAGATTCTCAATACTCATAATAGTATGAAAATTATATTTAGACTTACAAAAGGGCCTCTTATAGGAAAGGAATAAGAAATAAAACTTCACAATATTCTATAAGTTTCTATCGAACAAATTTGTCTATTTATATTTGGCTCTAAATATTCCACATAGAAAGGGATATGAAACACCTTTAATAATTTTATTTATATATCAATCCTTTAAAGAATAAAAAAGAAATACAAATACTTAAATGTAGCTTAAACTAAGTACATGGCGGTCTTATCGCTTTAGAGCAATTTCTTCCAGACTACCTTTGGTACAGTAGAGGAATAAATATAAAATAAATGGGAGGTGCAATAATAAATAATAATAGTAGGGAAAACATACACATACATATTTATATTGTTATCCATACTAGTTTAATATTAAAAATGCGAAAGTAACTCTGTCTGTCTGTCTGTTACTCAATCACGCCTAAACTACTGAATCAATTTTCATGAATTTTGGTATGGAGATATTTTGATACCCGAGGAAGGACATAGGCTACTTTTTATCCCGGGAAAATGACGCAATACCAGAAATCCCACGGGAACGGGAACTATGCGGGTTTTTCTTTGACTGCGCGGGCGAAGCCGCGGTCGGAAATCTAGATAATAAATAGAGAAAGGGGAAGAGAAATATAAATAGTCAAATAATTAACAATCACACTGATTCCAAGCAGCCATGTTATCAAAACCTTAACCACGTTCCCTTGTGAATTCATCTTTGGTACGAATCGTACTAAATTCCAATCTACTGTTGACAAACGCAGGCTTGGCTTCGACTGTGGAATTGATTTCTCCAAGCCTATGATTTTCAATTCAGAAATAATTTCACCAACTTGATGTTTTAATGAAGGAAATGTACTTTTATTTAAAAATCAGGTTATACCACTACAAGGTATCGCTAAACGCTATCTGTCCCTATATGTATGTTTAGATCTTTAAAACTACGCAACGGTTTAATAGATAGAGTAGTTCTTGAAATAGGTTTTTTTTTACATAATTTAGACAAAGCGGGCGAAGCCGCGTGCGATAGACAATATGTCAAAACTAGCTGCGCTCCGCGGTTTCACAAGCATTGCTCCGTTCCTGTTGGTCTTAGGGTCAACTCACACCAAAAGAGCGGCGAAGCGCAGCGCAGCGCGGCGAAGCGCGGAGTAGCGGAGACCCGCGACTTCTCGAGCATTCCAGCGACTTCTCGAGCAGTCGCGGGAATCCGCGCGCCTTCCCGCGATGAATTCACGGGTCGCTCTTTGCGCAGTTCGAATGCTCGCGCGCACAGACGCGTGCGGGGAGCGGGCGCGAGGGGCGGGATATTGCCAGCGGCCGCTCGCGAATGCTCGAGCATTCTCTGGAATTCCCGCGACTTCTCGCGCAGTCGCACGGCTCCGTTAATGGAATTCCACGGAATTCCAGCGGCGCCGCGGGCATCCGCGCGACTCGTTCGAGCTTCTCATGCGATAATAAGTATTATAGTAATGAAAATAAAGTTAAAATTCATATGACACGGAAACTGCGCTCCGCTTCGCCGCGCTTCGACGCTCTTTTGGTGTGAGTTGACCCTTAGCCTATAACCTTCCTCGATAAATGGGCTATCTAACACCGAAATAATTTTTCAAATCGGACCAGTAGTTCCTGAGATTAGCGCGTTAAAACAAACAAACAAACAAACTCTTCAGCTTTATAATATTATAGTATAGATTAAGCAGTAATTGAGTAACTTCAATACGCGATGTAATATAAAAGCTATTGGAGGTAAACCATTCGACGTTCTAGAAATATAATATGGAAGTTTCTCGCTTCTACAATCTTAGCATTGATATAAATTTTGTGCAATGTAAAGTTAGTTTGACATCTTATCGGTTGTCGGAAACGAATGTTCATTGTTAAATGTTTAGCAATTTTCGTAGATATTTATTTTAGGATACGTTCTATAAATATGAGCAATTCCTTTTGTTAACGGTAGGTTGGGTTTTAATATTGCCTCGTAGAAGGTAATTAGGGTTTATAAATCTTTACAATATAAAACACAGGGCAGTATCACGTAGGAACCTAATATGCTGTCATGAGATCGATATTTTTAAGAAAAAGTGTGTTAAATCTTTAGTCGATGCATTTGTTTTCAGCCAAAAATCTAAACTAACTCATAAAATCATTTTAATTTAAACGTAAAAAAAATCTGACATTTTGAAAAGTATTTTTAGAATTTTAAACTCCCTTTTAATCCTGTTATAATGATGGTCGTTTTACATATCCCATGGATTTATTCCTGTGACTTTTTCTGGCAACGTTTTCCAAATTACTTTTAGATTAGACAGCCACAAATACTTCTCTCTCATTTATATCAACTTTGATTGAAGTTTTCTATCCCTATTTCCGCCATATTAAATCTGGAAGTTTGTCAATTTGTCCCCTGTAAAGGAGAGTGACGTGGTTTATCGTGGTTCTAGTTTATTTTGTGAGATTCCGTGTATTCTGATTGATGTCCATGTTTATATTGCTGTTTATTTTGTCACTTGCTTCTTGTTTCGGAGTCGTTCGAATAGACGTGTTTTGACGGCTTTTAAAAAGAAGAGGCATACCTGTTAGAAAAGATACTACGGGTGTAGGTACTAACTAATCTGACTTGGTTGACATGTGATTTTGTGGTCAAGTGAATGAATGGAAAGGAAAATGTTTTTTAATAGGTAATAAATTATAATTATTTATTTGTTGTTGATTTAAACTGTGATTTAAACTATGTTAGCGATGTCCTAACATAGTCGTCCCTTACAGCAGCAGTTTTGAAGTATTCTATTTTGATATATTGTAAAAACATTGGTCTCCTTTTAGGTATGTATTAAAAAGAATGTCTAAAATGTTAATGTTTACGAGTTATTCTAAAAATTAATAAAGAATTAATTATAGAATCGTAAACAACGTTTGATGATGTGATGATCTTCAGCAATTGAGTCCATGAATTTCCTTAGTTAGTACGACAAATCTTCAACAGCATACAGGCGAAGCCAGGATGCACAGCTAGTCACCTAAAACAAAGATGGTTTAGCATTTGAGATCTTGCCCTTAAAACGTGTAAAACTCTACTAATTGTCCATTAGAAGTCCTCTAAATAGGCTTGCAAATATAACCAAGCATATTATTAAATACTTTCATATGAGAACTGATAACTTCGTACATAGAGACGTCTATAATTTTTGATAAAATCGTGACTACAGTGTGAGAAATATAATTGAATTCTTATATTCCGTCTAGACCAATTTATATGATACAAAATCTATTTATATCTTCCCACTCTAGTACTCTGAAACTATAAATGAATTTAAAAGCATCTTAAACCGACAAGTACAATAAAATTTACTTGAAATAATTGTCATTTCTTAATGTTGGAGAAGAAACTTTATTATGTACTTTTTATTGAGTAATAATTTTCATTCGAAACTTTGAAGAAGTGAAAGAGATTGTAAGCCTTTTACGGTATCTGTGGTATCTATACATATAATAAATCTGTAGAAGGGTCAATTCTGTACATTGAAAATATTGAAAAAATAAATAGCAGGGGGTGTTACTGGATCGATACCAAACCCAAATATGTGATTAAAAAAATTTTTGTCTGTCTGTCTGTCTGTATGTTCAGGCATCACGCGAAAACTAACGGTTCGATTTCGATGAAACTTGGTATAATTATACCTTATTATCCTGGGCATAAAAAGGATACTTTTTATCCCGGAAAAATACGTAGAAAAAAATAAATCTTAATTTTTCCGCGCGGACGGAGTCGCGGGCGGAAGCTAGTAGATAATAAGATAGTTTTAGTTATTGTTAGAATGTACCTACGTATAAATGTTTTTAGCTTTAAAAATAATAAATTTCAATACATAGAGTTAATAATATAATCTCGAGTTGAATCTTGAACTTGCTGATTTAGTGTTTTATCTACTGAATATCATCTAAAGCTATTTTTACGCATACTTTGCAACAGGTACCTAAAATATGTTATTTTAGCTTTAAAATATTGTTATAGATAGACTTAATAACACGATCACGGGTTGAGAAATTTTAGGAACTTCCTGATTAAATATTTTCTCTACTGTATATTTTCATAGCTTTCGCGATTAATTTTTAACAGATTCTTTGTACGGATAATATTAATCTAACAATATCGAAGTAAGCCAAAACTCGTATAAAAACGTATATTTTTCTTACAATGTGTATTGAAAGCCAAAGCAATTATTGGTTGAGGTAGAAATATAGGGTATTCGTAAAGGGAAGCAATTTTAAAGAAAGCTGTATACTTATCCTCTTTAGATCTTTAACAATGGGCCTTTTAAAAGTATATAAAGGTAATCTTAATATGGGAGTGTTGTATTTATTACAGAACCTATTTTTTGTGGTACCTAACAAAGAATGCTATAGTTTTTTTTTATATTATCTGTGGCATAAGAACACATATTATCATCATCACTAATATTATAAATGCGAAAGTTTGTGAGGATGTGTATGTGTGTGTTTGTTACTCTATCACGCAAATACTACTGAAGCGATTACAATGAAATTTAGCACACATAGAGGGTAACTTGGATTAACACATAGGATAGTTTTTATCCCGGAAATCCCACGGGAACGGGAACTATGCGGGTTTTTCGTTGAAAACGCGGGCGAAGCCCCATGCGGAAAGCTAGAACAATATATATTATTTGAATTATCTACTATAAAGTATTTTACTTCTACATGATATCGTGAATCTCGTTATTCGCTGATTATGAAGATTACGAATTAAAAATAATGTTTAAAATTCTTCCAGATAATAAAATAAAGTTTTAGTTTAATAATGGCAATAACACTTTATAGTTCTTTCTCTTTTATGGCCGAAGTATTGTATGTGGGTTTAAGGTGAAAATTAAAGTTGGAGGAATTAATCCCTACATTTTATATTAGGTATTTATACAAGTAAAAAGAAAATTATTTTTTCTTTATATAATAAAACTAGATTTCCGCCCGCGGTTTTCCCGCGTTTTCAAGAGAAAACCCGCATAGTTTCCGTTCCCGTGGGATTTCCGGGTTAAAACCTATCCTATGTGCTAATCCAAGTTACCCTCTATATGTGTGCTAAAATTCATTGTAATCGGTTCAGTAGTATTTGCGTGAAATAGTAACAAACACACACACATCCTCACAAACTTTCGCATTTATAATATTAGTAGGAAGGATTGTATAAAGATATTTTATTTTTAAAATATATGTCCTATCAACAAATAATATAAAGACAAAAGAAAGAGTCGACATCTTGAATAACATTGAGAATGGTCGTCTTATTTTGCATCAAAAGGAAATATAATTTACTGCTGTTGTTGCAAAATGCAAAAATGAGTTGTAATTCTTTTTATTTCTTTACTTTTTATGGGTTAATTTGTACGAAATGTATTTTTGTTTTAGTCTCAATT
Source organism: Colias croceus (assembly GCF_905220415.1). Lineage (NCBI taxonomy): Eukaryota > Metazoa > Arthropoda > Insecta > Lepidoptera > Pieridae > Colias > Colias croceus. Next base: position 9,238,412 of record NC_059548.1, on the reverse strand, counting down.
AAAAAACTGCGTAGGTGTCTGAATATTTTGGTTAACAATTCTCTACCAAAGTGTTGTTTGTAATATTTCCCATGTCAAAGTTTTTAGTTCCCCAGCATACCGATTCACGAGGTTTTTTTTTACAGATAGCAGCGGTGGTAAAATCAACTTTTTAATATTTTTCTTGTATGAACAGCCAGGATATGCGAAAAATTTTAAAATGTCAAAATTTCACGTGATAGAGGGGATGGTTTCCAAATGAGCTAATTACGTTAGTTTAGTGAAGATCTTTGTATCCCAGCCATACCATTGATCATCAGTTAATCATCTACTAAATAGCAATAATTTGGCTTCTTTCTGGCGTATAAACGAAGTTATCAATTTATTTCACACTAGGTTTGCGCCCGCGGCTTCGCCCGCGCAGTCAAAGAAAAACCCGCATAGTTCCCGCTCCCGTGGGATTTCCGAGATTGCGTCATTTTCCCGGGATAAAAAGTAGCCTATGTCCTTTCTCGGGTATCAAAATATCTCTATACCAAATTTCATGACAATTGGAACAGTAGTTTAGGCGTGATTGAGTAACAGACAGACAGACAGACAGAGTTACTTTCGCATTTATAATATTAGTATAGATTCCGAAAAATTGTTACTCGTAAAACATAATGAAAAATTTGCTCTTTTTGGCAGGTTCAATAGATTGCAGCAAGATTCTGTCATATTCGAAAAATTCTGTTGGAAAAAAAATAGATAAAAGATTGTTTGAAAATAATCGGCACTGTCACAGGGAGTGACACAAACTGATAATAAGTTCCAGACAGAGGTCTTAAATGATGAATAATTCAAATGCGATAAGGATCTTTATAATTTGATTGGAAAACTTGTGAGGATTCCGAGTGAAATTTTACTTATTCATGTGGACTTTATTTATTTCCAACTTTTGCTGTTTTGCTGTGTAATAAAAAAATGTGTGCGCGTACTAGTGTACACACGTAAGAAGTGAAACTTCTTTGTGACCTTATTTTTCAAAAAATAATTTACTAAGTATATGCAACTTTACAGAAATACGTCGAATCACATACACATTTACATAAAGAAGTTTCACTCGAATAATGTAAATAAATTATAATATAATTGTACCTAATACTTGTTGTTGTTAAATCGTGTCAAAACTATGTTTGTTATTAAGGAATTTCAATTCAACAAAAAGTGTCACCTTAATTTGTCTCTTAACATTATTTTTTTAGGTATGTTTTTTCTAATAATTGATACATATTTGGCATGTTAAAACAAAAAAAAAAACTTGACTAAAACATACTTTTAGCAGTTTTTTCTACACATTTTTAAACTCGATTTATTATTTATCTTTAAACTCATTTTATGTTACCAATGTGTTTAATGAAACGATCCTAAATCCTAAGTAAAATGGTTAATATTTTGTAGCTAGATGCCTTGAATATCATCGGTATTTGAATTGGCTCGATGCCAAACAACGGTTAAGCCAGAAAAGCGATATGTAACCAATGCATTAATCTAGAGTTTAAAATGAATTAGTGTTTACTAAGTTTGCACGGATTAAGATTGTACGCGCTGAAATAAAACGATTTTCTATTTTAACATGATAATTAATTCCTTTTAACTTTATTTTCTACTTTGTATTGCCTAGGTACTCGTTTTAAAAGAAACACTTAATTCACAAGTTCCGCTTTTATTTACTTTTGTTTAGATTTTTAGTAGTTTTTATAATAATATAAAGAATTGCGTGTTTCTTTAAATTTAAACTACCTATAAGTACTACTAAAATAAAATGATATTTGAAAACTGAAACTGTAGTTTTAGGTAGAGGTCTCTTACGTGTTTAATATATTTAGTTATAAATAATTATTTAATTTAATGTGTTAAAAACTAATAAAATTTTACACAAAAAATTATACAGCTAAATTTTTTTTTTATAATATTTTGACTTGGGTACTTACGAGTAAATGGAAGTTCGACTTTCGTTGCATACGTTACTTAGCAGTTTTGACATATAACAAAAAGTTAAATATTAGCTGTTTGTTTGCAGTTGCTTCTAGCAAATGCATTGAATGCAGTTTTTATCTATTAAAATTTATATTTTAAATTGGAGCGCCTATTTTCTGATAACAATGTCTGCAATATGAAGCCTGATATTAAACACGGTATAAATCACATCGTATCGTAGAAAATAGGCCATAACGTTCGCATAGATTTATTTTATTTGTATTGTGACTTGTTATATTATTGAGTAATTTAATGGTCGTTATTTTAAGGTGTTTGTTTCGTGGTTTTCATTGGTTCGTGTGATATTCGTAGGCAATTATCATGTAGTCCAATCGTTATATTTTGTACACCTTAAATATATAAAACCACAGACTAATAATAATATACTACGACATAAAACTCAAAGGTGACTGACATAGTGAACTATCAACGCACAGCCCAAACCAGTGTACGGATCGGGCTGAAATTTGGCAAGCATGTAGATGTTAGGACGTAGGGATCCGCTAAGGATTTTAATTAATTCTACTCCCAAGGAGATACAAAAGGGGATGAAAGTTTGTACCATGAACATTTTCTTCTTCATCTTTTCCACGCAAGCAAAGCTGCGGGCAACAGCAAGTTACTCCATTGTCATTTTAACTGTGAAATAAGCTAATCAGAATTATTATATCTACTGTAAAGTTAAACAACCGCTTTTCTTGAAATATGCGGTACATAAATGTTTACGATTATTTCGCTTTCAATGATAGGTATTGTATGTATATATAAATGTTATATATTCTCTAAAGGGCGGTTTCAGTAACAGATATTATTACAAAATCTATAGATTAGATAATTTGGTGTACATAGCTTCCTCATTTGAACGTGTAACAACGAGAAAGCGATCAAAAGTAACAATGCATACGAAATTATATCTTTAATCCAGATCACGGGTTACAGTTCGATATTGAAGCCACAGATAATATAAAAATTTACTTGAAACACAGCGTATAAATACTATACACTGCAAATACTTGTTAATAAGGCCAATTTAAATCATAGTTTTTTAGCGAGATTCAACGTAAATATAAAAGTTTAAGTAGCAAAATCTTTTGCCATTAAAACAATAAGCATGTACATATTTTATTCTGAAAGTAAATTTACAATTGTGAAGAAACAGAATTGTAAATTACATTTTCTTGTAAGAGCTAGGAGCACTTCGTTATAAGTGAATTTTGATGCTAGTTAAAATGCGATGTATTTAACTTTAATTTTATCTTGTGTGCCAAAAATTCTTCCAAGAATAGAAAATAAAAACAAATATCTACAGAAAAAAGAAATAAAAGCGTAAGAAATGTGAAATCATTAATTGTGTGTGCTCGTGCGAATTCCTGGTGTGTAGTGCATTTTCTTAAATCGTTTTGGCTCAGCGTATTAGAGTACTGCAGTGCTATAGAAACCCTTACAGTTTCAGTTGCTAGAACTAGAAGAGAAAGAGTACATTTATTTGCGGGAATATACCTAGTAGGTAGTAGAGCGTGTGTACCGAGCATACGTGTCAGAAGTGAAACTTCTTCGCAACATTCAAAGATACCTAAATCGTTGCCTAATTCCATGACGTGACGGTATTGTTATGACGCGACCTTGAAATTTTACTCTCAACGCACCTAAAGAAATTTCACTTCAAAAAATTTTGAAAAAACGCAATTCTTAGAAAATATAGACACATAATACAACAAACTTTCTATACCTTAGAAACACTTATGCCTATGTTTTTTTTCAGGGTCTAAAGATTGTCTATGCCAAATTTTATCAAAATCGGTTGAGAGGTGCGGGAAAGCGTAACAGACAGACAGACAGGCAGAGTTACTTTCGCATTTATAATATTAGTAAGTATAAGTAAAACAATTTCTTCATTTCATTAATTAAATGAAATGTAAATTTCTACGTGTGTATTAATTATTATTATGTTCGAACTTATTCTCTTTGTCATAACTAAAATCAGTTCAACATAAAATATTTTTCGTTTTATTAATAAAGGATAATTAAACGTTCTGCACATTTCCGAATTCGGATCACGAATATGTAATATTTTCACTAATTGTTTTACCAATTTACGCCGAATATAAATTCATACCTTTTGGGAAATTTCGAATATTCGAGAATGCGAACACCGATTTCAATGAAATTACGTTTGGCGCGCCACGTGTGAAAAAATCTATTTGTGTGTTTAATCTTTGAATGGATTTGGCAGGAATTCCGGCGGTTTGTGAATGGCTTCTCTATATTATTTAAATTGCTTGCACTTGTGTGCACTAGCTTGCATTTACAATATGGATAAATATTGTTACAACTGGATATAGGGTTATTGGCCATTGGGTATTGTCATTAGCTGATGCCCGCGCTTTCGTGAAGATGTTTGTTTGAGAGACTATCCTACTAATCCTACTAATATTATAAATGCGAAAGTTTGTGAGGATGTGTGTTTGTGTGTGTTTATTACTCTTTCACGCAAATACCTACTACTGAACCGATTGTAATCGGTTCAGTAGATTTTCATTGTTATTAAATTAAGCACACGTCATATAGAGGGTAACTTGGATTATCACATAGGATAGGTTTCATCCGGTAAATCCCACGGGAACGGGAACTATGCGGGTTTTTCTTTCAAAACGCGGACGAAGCCGCGGGCGGAAAGCTAGTATTTTATATTTTCAAATCTATAACGAGTGTAGTAAACTGCCGCCTGCTTAGTAGAGTGCTTAGCCTCTCGGTTAGAACCTTGAAGCTCGGGTTCAAGTAGTTCTACTAAAAAGTAATAAAATGTCCCTAGGTATAGCAGCCCCCCTAGCCAAGTGGCTTTCTGTTAGCGTAGCGTTCAATAGAATAGACTACGAATGTATGAGAATGACGTAAGCTGTAGATACGAAGCCACTTGGCTAGGGGGGCAGAAGGCGCTAAAGGTAGCGTTCACGAAAATTGCTCAGTGAAATGGAAGCGAAACACATTTGTATTCTGCTCCAACAATGGCAACGATACTTATAAATGCCCATATAACCATTAACTCAGTCTTTAGCTATATCTCTCGTTCTTAAGATTTAACACTCCAGTATTGATCGGATTTACCTTCTCTAGGTCAACCATTGAACTTGCTGAAAATCGTAACGATTTGTGTTAGTCCAATCGTAGTTTGTTGGTTGCTATAAACTATAAAGTGATTAATAATTTAGGTTTTTATGTTATTCTAAACAGGATTTGCTATACGAAACACTAGTTTTTGAAGTGAAACTTCTTTATCGGGGCTGGAAAAAATTTAGTGTAACATTTTGTCGTTAGAGCGTTTTCACATTATCCGATCCGATATCGGATATCGGACGCCGATAGCCGATATCCGATATCGGAGGGAAGTAAAATGTATGAAATATGTATCTACCTGTCTTTCACATTGTCCGGTCCGATATCGGATATTGGAGCCGACACCGATATGCCAGCGGCTATCGGACGATAATGTTCAGTGTTGCCAACTCAATTTTCGAAAAGGCAGTATACCAACAGCAAAAAAGCACTAGTTTGTGTATTCTCAGTCTTATAGGGCGCTAAATCTTAAAAAAAAATTCTTTGCTTTAACCTAAAACCCTTTCTATATTATTTTAGGATGTCTTCAGTGTAATAAGAAAATGTGAACAAAGATTGTATCACTTAATAAATTTATCATAGGTACTACATGAACTTTTATAAATGTGTATAGTGAAAAAATGACTAATTAATGACTAGGTACGTCTTGCTAAAAATACATTTAATAGATTTTGAAATATGTATTACTAAAACTATTAACTAATACTAGGTTGTAGTAGGTATTGATATAAATTTATTTAATTTATAATGTGTTAACGTAATATATATACTATACAAATGACCGATATCAAAACTACATATTTAGTAAATAGCACATCTAAATAATATGCAGTAATTAATGATATCAAATCTTTTTTACATTTTACTTTTCTTTTTTTGAAGTTGTTTTTAGTTATTTTTAATGTATGTACAACTATGATCGATCATTTGATTTTTTTTAATTATACCTTTTTTATCAACTAGCAATTTAATTTAGTTTTCTCTAAAAAAATCTGGCAACACTCATGATGATATCGGAACGATTTTATCGGACAATGTGAAAGGGCAAATTGTATCCGATATCGGATATCGGCTATCGGCGTTCGATATCCGATATCGGATCGGATAATGTGAAAACGCTCTTACGCGTGACATTTTTCCGTTACGCGCCATCTTTTTCTTATCCCTACCACGCGTGATTCGACGTATTTCTGTAAAGTTGCATATAGTAAATTATTTCTTGAAAAATAAGGTCATAAAGAAGTTTCACTTCTTACGTGTGTACACTAGTACCTACACGCACACATTTTTTGTTATTTTAACTCCAGTTGGTTTTTAGTGATTCTATATGAATGGTATAAATTAAATATCAATCGGATACGTTTTTGTTTCCATTAATTCGTTTTATTTACTTTTCTGTATTTAGTGCTCGTTGAGTTTCAGTTAGCGCTTTGTTTTGTTAGAGAATCTTTAGCTTTAGAATGTTTTGATAGCTTTTTAGTTGTTTTAAGATTTTTACTGATACTCAAATAAAGTATGGGATAACAATTTAGTAGAAAGAAAGAAAGATATGTTCTTTTCTATCTTTCTGTCAATTTATTATTATAGTAAGCACTTTTTTAGCTTTCGATATTTTATGTTTCAGATTATTTATTTTATTTATATTTCAACTAATATGGAAAAACAGTAAGTAGGTGTTATTTTCTTTTGAGAATATAAACTTCAAGTCTCAGGAAGTTTCAGGGCTAAATTGATTTACCTTAGCATGTTTGTAACAAAGTAGAAAACATTTCTAGATTCCGTATCACTTCAAAGTCTGTGAAAGTTACGTACGACAGGCATTCGCCATAAATTTCCAACCTTAAGTAAAAGGAAGCCTATGTTTTTCTTCAACGACTAATATATCTTCAATATAAGTATGCTTATGTATATGTAAAGTATTAGGTTTATAATACAATAAGGGAAGAATAGGTATATTTTCATGAAAGCTTGGCATGAAGATTTTTAAAGCACGGTTACCCTTTTTCGTAACGTACGATATTCCTTCATAATATCTTGAAGAAAAAGATAATAAATGTTCCGTATTTTCAAATGAAATGTATTGTATTATTTTACTTATCGGAAAACAGCTATACAATTTTGGCGTTATTCTATATTCGTATAACACCTACACGTGTTTTTATTTGGTGATTTCTACAAGTTTAATACCCCTTGTCATATAAATGTGTCTCATACAGATTTACATATATAATCCATTATATAATACTGTAAGTACACAGCCTCCGCTACATAATATCACTAACCTTAGGCTGCGTTTCCACCAGAGACAGAGAAAGAACGAATAGTATCGTTTCATTTGCCTAACCTCGGTCAGCACAGCTCTGGTGAAAACGTGCGAATACAAAACAAGCGAGAGATGTGTACGAGGAAAGTGAGCGATGATGTTTATTAGTTGTATAATTTTGAGCAATAAAATACCTTTACATGTCACAGCTTTGCAACGCATCCTCGCACAGCTTTGAGGGAAGGGGAGGCCTCGCGCGACAGATTTCGATAGCACAACTCTGGTGGAAAAGCGCCCTAAACATATGCCGTCTGCTCGTTCGGTTAATTGAATTCTGAGTGTAATGACCATACTGACAGATGTTAACCATTATCAAGTTATTAGCAATAAGCAAGCAATATTCCACCGTGCGAATGGTCTACATCGCAGAGGAATGCACAAAGAATTTTTAATTAAAACTCAAATGTTACGAAGCCGTCTTTCATTAGTGATTTCCCGTAACTTTGATATTTGCGGGATTCTTGACTGTCTTGAGATATTCGACATCAAATCGAAACGGCTGTGATTAGTCGTACTTTGCAAGCTTGAATATTGAGGAATCAATATATTTCGTTTGAATGTCTTGAAATAACTTTATGATGATACTCGTATCTGTTGCTTTCTCAAAAATATATTTATTTATTTATAGAGATACTAGCTTACCGCCCGCGGCTTCGCCCGCTTTCTCTAAAACGATTTGAAATTTAAACTATCCTATCTCTCAAGTTGGATCGAACTGCACATGGTGTGCGAATTTTATTATAATCGGTTAAGAGGTTTAGGAGTTCATTGTAGACAAACATTGTGACACGAGATTTATATATATTAAGATATACACTATACAGGATGTCCCACTGTTGGTATACTAAGCTCAAAGGAGGTTATAGTTTTGCATACGCTGAGTACGTAAAAAATACTTAATAAATTAAAGACACATTTTTTTTCAAATAGATGAATTCTTAAAACTCTGTTGTACCCCATAACAAGCAACCCGCCCAACTTTGCCACCAGCACGTGAGCTATCGTTTAAGATTATGTTTTCATAGACAAAATGCTCACATTATAGAAGCAGTATATGCCGTAAAACATGGATTTTCAGGAAAAATTTAGCAAAAAATTTTATTGTTTAAGTATTTTTTACGTGATCAGTGTATGCAATACTACAAGGCACTTCGCACTTAGTATACCAATAGTGGGACACCCTGTATAATATTTTCTTTACTGCTTGAAAGTTCTCTTATGTTATATATTTCATAATTTTTGTTAATGTAGCTTATATGATATTTAACTTATAGATAATATTATTCTCTTAGGTCTATCTTTATTGCTCTAAAAATAACTTTTCGCATATTATTAGGAATATAATAAAAACCTTGTTACATTAAATAAATGAGAAATCTTTGGTCTACATTATAAAATGTCTTAGTAACTTGGAAGTTGTAAAAATAGCGCTCATTAACTGTCCAAGTTTATTCTAGGCATCTTCCACTTGAGTTCAAGATGTATTGTTTTAGAGAAATGATGTTTTTACTGTGCTTTTTTATTTTTAGTCTGTGATTGTTGTTATTAATTGGAAAAAAAAAAGATAATTAATTTACCGATTCTTCCAAAGATACTGTATTTTTGTTCTTTTTCTTAATTTCGTTATTTGATAAAAATAATATTTGTTGAGTTAGGGCTGATTTTTCAATCCTTAGATGTTTTGTAATTGTCCGTATTATCAGTTTCCAGGTGACATTTTAATATGTTCGTGTAATACTTTTATTGGACGGATAAATTTTAACCAAATATTGAAAAATCGGCTCTTACTGAGTTTTATTTCAGTCAATATATAGTACGAAATACATAGTAGTATATAATTGGATTTCGCAAATAATAGAATGTGTTGAATACCTGTTCTTGAACAGGTTTCACAATTATTTTACGGTTTTCCCTCACAATGTAAGGTGAGACTTTCACAATAGTTTAACCCTTTGCCAACCGACCGTGCAAACCCTTACGATCGTCGTTAAAAATAACGGGCAAATGTATGAGAATTTATATGTAACTAGTGGACCGCCCCGGCTTCGCCCGCGATACATGATTACGTTTCTCTCCATAAGAACTATCCTCGAAGTTCAACGAATACTATAAAAAAAGAATTAACGAAATCGGTTCAGTCATTCTCGAGTTTTGCGCTTACCAACACATTAAGCGATTCATTATTCTCTATACTAATAATAATTATAAAGAGATATATAAGATATATAGATATATTATACTAAGATAATTATAATTATAATATAAATTATAAAGAGGAAAAGTTTGTATGTATGTATGTATGGTTTTCACGCATAAACTACTGAACCGATTTTAATAAAATTTAGCACACATATAGAGGGTAACTTGGATTAACACACAGGATAGGTTTTATCCCGGAAATCCCACGGGAACGGGAACTATGCGGGTTTTCCTTCGAAAACGCGGGCGAAGACGCGGGCGAAAAGCTACTTATATTATATAGAAAAAGATAAAACAAATAGGTAATAATCTTTGTGTACATGAAAAACATCTCATAAAACGCTTCAACTTTCATGTTATTTTATTGCCAAGTTATTTTTGGAAAACGCTTTCGTATAAAAAATAAGAGGGACTGTTGAAACAAAAAGATTTTAACATCCTTAAGGAACAGAGGGTATAAAGAGTACTCAAGTGACCCAGCTTAAAATTGGCCTAATTTGAAAATCTCTTTGCTTTATAAATATAAAACAGGACTCTTGGCTTTCTCTCTATAATAATTATTGTATACTGCGATATAAATTATATCTATATATATAAAAATGAAACCCGTTTCGCGTTGTCACGCCATCACGTGTGAACGGCTGAATCGATTTCGATAATTCTTTTTTTATTATATTCCTTGAAGTACGAGGATGGTTCTTATGTAGAGAAAACGTAAATATGTACCACGGGCGAAGCCGGGGCGGACCGCTAGTTATTTAATATATTCCGTAATGGTTTATAGTTTCGTATGTTTGAATATATATTTTTTTTTTGAACTTAAGTTTGATTTAAAACTGTCCCTTTAAAGTAGGTCAAAATCAAAGGAAACGGTTTCGATGGCGGCCGAGGTGGAGAGATTCTCGAATTCAACATTCAAAAATTCAACTTATGAGACGATGACTTTCTTGTATTGACTTGACGACGGTGACATCCATACTAATATTATAAATGCGAAAGTAACTCTGTCTGTCTGTCTATTACTCAATTACGCCTAAGCTACTGAACCAATTTTCATGAAATTTGGTACGGAGATATTTTGATACCCGAGAAAGGACATGATATTTTTATCCCGGGATAAAAAGTATCCCGGGATAAAAATATCATGACGTAACCCGGAAATCCCACGGGAACGGGAACTATGCGGGTTTTTCTATGACTGCGCGGGCAAAGCCGCGGGCGGGAACCTAGTTAGTCCATATACCGCCCATATCTATTATGTTATACTAGCTGTGCCCCGCGGTTTTACCCGCATTGCTTCGCTACGTCTTAGCGTGATATATTATAGGCTATCTAACACTGAAAGAATATTTCAAATCGAACTCTTCGTTCCTGAGATTAGAGCGTTCAAGCAAACAAACAAACTACAGCTTTATAATATGAGTATAGATATGGATGTTGGTGGATGATGAATGTTTGTATTGCAACGTATGGGGGAAAGTTTCCCCGTGAGATGAAACATAATGTATTTGTTTTGTATATTTTGGGTATGAGTCGAAAGGGATATCATTTATGTCAGATCAGTACAAGGGTTGGATGTCACTATGGTATGTATTTATTGTTTTTATTATAGGCTGAATTATCATTAGGTACATTATAAATAATAGTCTGGGATACATCGCCCATTTTTGCGAGTGATTACTATCAAGCTAATTTTCCGTGAGTAGCTTTATTTTGATGAGACGCCCAATAATTTCCTGAACGGAACTCTCGATTGTGGTAGCTAACAGAGGTAACAAGGATAAAATATGTCGATTCTATGGTTCTCAAATATTTATTACTAACTGATTTTTTTTTTGTTCAATCTCAAGATAATTATCTAAATTACCTCTGTTAGCTACCACAATCGAGAGTTCCGTACAGGATATTATTGGGCGTCTCATCAAAATAAAGCTACTCACGGAAAATTAGCTTGATAGTAATCACTCTCAAAAATGGGCGATGTATCCCAGACTATAAGTTCACTTTCTTTACGTGCCTAAAAATAACTTTTCAAATAAAAGTTAAAACTTAGTCATTTTATTAAGGGTAAAACACATTATACAAAATGCGTAGGCTGAAGTTGCAATTATAAAATTTGACTAATTATTTTGTCCATATATTGGATTAAAAGCTATGTTCTAGATCGTATTAATGCCTTTGTCATTGTTAAATTTGAATTATATTATGAGGTTAGAGTGGAATTTAGTTTATTGGTATTTGCGGTTTTATTATATTGAGAGAATAATTAAATGTTACTTGTATTTGTTTTTGTGGGTGTAATTTTACATACAAAAATCGTGTTACTATTTAATAATACTTATTTATGTAATTTATTATTAAAATTCTAAGTCGAAGTTATAGCACAATTTTGTTTTATTTTAGATTCTTAAACAAGTTCAATCCTATTTTGAAAAAGAATAATAATCCAAAACAATGATAAATATTAATTCATAATACTAAAGGCAGATATATTTAGTGTTCATTTAAAATTCTTTAAAAATTATGTTTTCCCCTGTCTTTGAAAATATATTGCGTTAATGCTTTTTGCCATAATTCAGTTTATTATAAAGGTGTCCTTTTAAAAAGTATCTTCGGTTATTTTAAATAATTTAAAATATTCGTTCTTGTTACTTTTATAGCTGCAAAATCGAGAAATACGTACGTGCCACTAGCTAACGTAAAGTACTTAGTTTATTGGTTGATATTTGATGTCGAAGCGATTGCGAATCGAGTCGTAGTGGTAACTTAATGTTATATATCGCTGTCTATATTGGTACAAGTCATTCGAATTTTGTTATTTTCTTGATACATCCATACAATACCTACAAAATTCTTTATTTAACACACACATACAGAAGAAAAGAAAAAGAAAAGAGAAAAAGATATAAGATACGTGATAAATAGGCGGCCTTATCGCTTTCAAGCGATAACTGTCAGGTAACCTTCGGATAGGATTAGTTTTATGAAATAGAATCCATACTCATATTATAAAAAAAATATAATGCGAAAGTCTGTATGTTTTCATAGCCAAAACCGCAGCATTGATTTGATGAAATTTGGAACGAAAATAGGTCAACACCCAGGGTTAAACATAGGCTACTTTTTAATAAAAAATTGGAGGTTGTTTTGTTCGTGGTTTTATCCGCGGTTGGAACCACGCGGCAAATTTATACTTAATATATTATAAACTTTGAACGCGCTAATCTCGGGAACTACTGGTCCGATTTGAAAAATTCTTTCGTTGTTAGATAGCCCATTTATCGAGGAAGGCTATAGGCTATAACATCATCACGATTAGACCAACGGGAGCGGAGCACTGCGAGTAAAACCGCAGGGCACAGCTAGTATAGTATAAAATAAAGTGGATAAATTTTACGCAATGCTCGGCTATTTCCTGGTCCGTTTGGTCCATTCGTTTTTATTGCTCTGTAATTATGATTCAATTAAAAATGTTTCGGTTGTGAAAATTATTTCCAATTCAATAAGCTGTTTAATTAACGATGTTATTCTTTAATTTGCAATTCTTTTAAAATTGTAATGGAATTGAAGGATAAATACGATTTAATAAAACGTTCAAATTGGAAATTGATTGCATAGAGCAGTGTAAAGGATAATTTTATTATTTATGTAAACCATACCGTTTTTTCCATAGAGAGAAATACGATATTAAAAACGATAGTATTTGTTGTTGAAATATCGAAAATATCTTCTCTATATACCTAGAAGTTTAGAATTCTACTCGCGGCTTAACCGTATATTTCTCGTTCCTGTGGAGTTTTAGCCTATGACTTATTCTGGGTGTTAAGCTACCTACATACCAAATTTCATTGCAATCGGTTCAGTAGTAGGTATTTGCGTGCGAGTAACAACCATCCATCTATCCATCCTTAAAAACTTTCGCATTTATAATATTAATAGATCTATCTATCTAGTTATTAACTGCTGATACAGATGCTTAACTGCTGTAAAAAAACAATTTTTATTTCCATATCAGCACTATAGAATAAATGATAACATTTTTCATAATAAATAACTACAGAGTGGTTTAAATAAAAAAAATTTATAACACTAGATATCTTCTTCCAGTAGCTTGCTTGCAGTCGTAAATCTTAATTAGCCATTGTGATCGGTCATTATTTTATGACCGTGTTATGGGCCGTTAATTTTGCATTGAATATTATTATTTGCTTCGCTAATACAATTAAAATCTAACTATTTGAATAATTACCTGTAATAATTAATATGTTAATTTAATAGTTTATGGTTTGGCTTACAATTATGTGCACTGGTTTCATTTATGTTTGTTGCACTTTTAGGTAATTTCGCAGTTGGTATCGAAAGCAGAAAATAAATCATTATATCAAATAGATACTACGATATTATGTTTTTATAGACAGCTAGCTTTCCGCCCGCGGCTTTGCTCGCGTAGTCAAAAAACTTCCGCATGTTACCGTTACGTGGGATTTTCGGGATGAAACTTATGTCATTTCTGATCTCAAGCTATCTCTTGACCAAATTACAATCAAATCGGGTAATATAAAATTAGGAGCCAATAATAATAAATTAATTAAAATTATTTAATTTAGCAATTATATAATAAAGTTATAAAATAAATTTCATACATACGTCGCAGTATAGATACCACGAGCAAAATATTTTAAATAGTTACTTCAGTATAATTATGAAGCTCATTTCATGCTACATAATTTTCAAGTACTATGTTGACTAGGTCTATCTCTGGAATAAGCCTGCACGGAACGATGCACTAAGCCTGGTTGGCAATCTAGATATTTTTTATTGAATTATACTCTATTAAATCATATTTTTTTATCAATTTGTAAAGTGGAAAATTTTGTAGGGAACATATTATAAATGTATGAAATCAAAGTTTACTTTATGTACTGATTTCAATATTGCAAATGGCGATTCGAATCCTTAAATCTGTGTTAGTTTCGTGATCAATGTATAAAGCATTACAAATTCATATTGTACTAAAATCGCCTCGCCAGGTGGTAGAAATTGTATTCCTATTCAAATTTGGAACGTTAATATCCTACTATTATAAATGCGAAAGTTTGTGGGGATAGATGGATGTCTTTCACGCAAATACCACTGAACCGAACCACTGAAATTTGGTATGTAGGTACAGGTAGCTCCAGACCCAGAAAAAGATTTATGCCACTTTTTATTATAGAAATCCCATAGGAACGAGAACTATGCAGGTTTTTTTAACAAAAAAAGCGGGCGGAGCCGCGGGCGGAAATCTAGTTATATGATAATAGTAAATTACAATGCTTTGTCCAATAATAAAACTTTAATTATTGGATTTCAAAAATTATTCTCAGTGGTCGTATCATGAGCGATATGATTTACCAATAGGTATGTTCATGTCACTCTAGTTGGACGTTGAGTGACGCGTGTTAAATCAACGTTCGGCCTAGTCATTCAATTAAATTTCGTCATTTAATGAAGGCGCCAGTCATTCAATCAAATAGTAAATTCAACCAGAAGATTGTGATATTCATAATATGAAGGAATAAATTGACAAACTTCGAGTGTATCTATGGTGTCATATTATGGTAAAAAAAAAACGACGTGTGGCACTTGGGAACTGCCGCGGTAAAGCTATTGCATGCTTTGCCTTCAAGCCACACCTCCGCCTGTCGGAGTGGGGAGCGTGAGGTTTTTTCGTTACGGAATTTCTCGATTCGGTCCCCGCGCTCAAGGCCCGCGATAGAAGCTATGTTATAGCTTAAAAAACCAGTAATTGCAATTATTGACTTAAATTTCAAATGCGTTGCTAACAGCTGCTAAACGAACGGTGTAATTTTGAAATGGCGTTGAATTTATGAAATGTTTTATTGTTCGCTCTTTTAAACAATTATCTTTATAATTTACGACTCGTTTTGTATAGGGGTGATTTGACAAGTGGGTGTTGAAATTGAGAATTGTTTTCCTTATTTATTTTACGATAAAAAGTGTTGAGGTTTCTTCATGTTCCAGATATTGTAGAGAATGCAAATAGTAGGTATCAATGTTGATACCGTTGTACGTAATTACAATATATGTCAATTATGTTGTTTTTAAATTCAAATTTAGTTTTAAAACTTCTCTTTTTACCTATAAAAAGATTGGCGTTGCAAAAATGCTGTGCATGTACATTTTTTAACGTCAGTTATTAAAAAATAACATTGCATGCGTTGAATTCTGCATGCTAAGCTCAAAAATGTAACATTTCAATGTATTCTATTTGTCACGGGCATCCTCGGCATCTGGATTTTACGAACGTATAAAAAAAGGATTTTTCAAAGCTTTTCGTTTATATTTTTTTACTAATTTGTGTGCATATTATTTTATAAAGGCGTTTTTTATGTTTGATTTGGTTTGAATATTGTTGATTAAGAATTCCTTCTGAGTGTTCTAAAACGTAGACAATAAATGTATTATTATAATTAAATATTTTGGCTCTGTAGATTTTATTTTAATACACATAGATTCATTCTATGCGTAACTAGTACAACAAACATATGTTACACTTTCACTCTATAAAGTATATTAAGAAGAGCTGGAACGTCAACACATTTACACATTGCACATGTTAGGCCGGGAGATACTGACACAAAATTTCGGGTCATTTGTAACAGGATGGCGGTCTAGAGGGGTCTTACTTATCCGACGAGTGTGACTTACGCCCACGCGACTAGTCCGCCGGTACCAGCGTTCTGACCATCATTTTTCTTTTTGTCATTGCGTAATAAGACCTCTGTAGAACGGCCATTCTGTTACAAATGACCCGAAATTTTGTGTCAGTATCTCCCGGCCTATGTATGTGTCATATTTTGCAATTGTTTATAAATACAGGGTGATGTAATTGGTGTAGTACGAATATCTAAAAATCTATGAAGAATTTTGTGATACAGTAAATGGAAGAATTATATACTATTTTACAGTATTTAATAAAATCATTTAATTTTTTGTTAATTTTCATTAGAAATGTCAATTTTTCTCACCAAGGTCGAATTTGGATGATAAGGATCTTGTTAGAAAAATATAAATTTTGACTAAAATCGGCATTTTTTTTTTCAAAAATCAAATTACTAATTAATAATCAGAGTTATCACCATTTACATTAATTTACAAACGATATCGGTTGTTCTTACTTAAAATTGAATACCAATGTCTTATTGCGGTATGTGTTCTTTAAATAAATAAATAAAATAAAAAAATAAAATTGATTTATTTCAGGAGTATTTCCCATACAAGAACATTCAGTTTCAAATAAAAAAATCAATAAGTCAAAATAAAATAAAGTAATAAATAAAAATCAAATAAAAATAAAAATTAAATTGCAAAATTTCTACATACAAAACATTAAAATCGATAAAATAAAATAAATTAAATTAATTGGACCAATATTAAAATAATAAAATTTGATACAATTTGAAATTGAAAATTTTAAAATAAAATAATTGTAATTAGCTACTTCAATCAAAAATAATTTTACTAATTTAGGTATTTACCACCCTCTGGGGCCCCAGGCACACGCACTTGTGCTTGAACCCAGTGCCTCAGAAGGGGACTGTCCAACTTGTGACTGAGCACGTTCAGGATGGTGTTGGGACTCCCACGAGTACGGAACATCAGCGAAGCGATGCGGCGCCGTATCACTGTGTGAAAGCCGTCTGTGTGCGCATGCGCAAACATCGCAGATGCACTACAGTAGCGCGGAAGCCCCACCAGCACCCTGAACGCGTTATTATATTGTACTCGGAGAGCGTTGATGGCCCGCTGCGTGTAGTTGACCCACAGATTGCAGGTGTAGAGCGTTTGGCAGAATGATTTAAACAGGGTGATCTTAACCTCTAAACTACACCTCGCAAATCTGCGTGCCAACATGTTACAGCGGACCGCCATCGCCCTCCTTTCTCTTTCAATATCCTTATCGTCTTTTAAATCCTCGGTGACCACATGGCCGAGGTATTTAAACTCAGTCACTCTTCGAAGAGCGACACCGTTAAGCAGGACAGGTGCCACCTCCCCCGTTTTACGACCCCTGGCTTTAAATACCAGGAGCTCACTTTTCTGAGCATTGTATTTGAGACCGTGTACCCTCGCATACTCCTCACACACGCCTATCAGCTTTCTGAGCGCGGCTCTTGATGGGCTGAGCAACACCATGTCATCTGCATAGCTAATACTGTTGATGCAGTGACCATCAATCGAGCATCCTACTCCGATGCTGCTCAGCTCAACAATCAGCCCGTTCACGTACAAGTTGAAGAGAGAAGGGGATGTTAATCCCCCTTGTCTCACCCCACACTCCAAGCCGTACTCGTCAGAAAATTCACCAAGCCATTTGACCCGGTTAGTTTGCGGTCATACCAGTATTTAAAGATATTGACTAACTCACCTGGCACACCTGTATCCTTCAATTTACGCCAGAGAATATCGTACCTAACCAGGTCAAAAGCCTTGGAGAGATCGAGAAAGGCTGCATACACGGGCGTGCTCCTATCTGTGTAATACCTGACAGTCTGCTTGAGAGACATCACCGCACATTCTGTCGAAAGTCTAGGTCTAAAACCGAACTGAGCGTCATTTAAATTTAGGTGTTCTTTAAGCTGTCTCTCAAGCAGTCCATCAAGTACCTTAGCTGTGGCTGTAGCTAATGATATCGGGCGGTAGTTGCACTTGTCGGAATTATCTCCAGTCTTGTTTTTAATTATAGGCACTACCACCGTCTTCATCAGCTCATTTGGCAGATAGGAATGTCTTATACAGAGCGTAAATAAAAGTCCTAAAAGTCTCGGGAGGTGTGGCCCCGCATGCTGAAAATGTTCGATGCTGAGGCCATCGTGTCCGGGCGACTTCCCTCTAGTCATGCCTTTTATTATTAGAGCAACTTGTTTTGCTGTGACCCGCTCAGGCACCACGGACACGACGACCCCCGCATCCCTGGTCTGTTCACCTTTTAGCGGAGACTCCACTTGAAAGTGACGTCTAAACAAATTTGCAATATCTTTTGTATTGCTGATGCCGTTGATACTCACAGGGACGCTAGGTCTTGGGTTTAACTGTTTTGTCTGTTGCCAAAATCCTTTAAAATCTTTATTTTTATGTTTAGTAGCTAAAATATTCATTTTTATAAGTTCCTGGTTATTCTGACAATAACGTAATTTGGTTTTGAATTTTTTTCTAGCTTCATACATTTCATTATAAATGTTACCAGATCTAGGTCGTCCATGAGATACCCAGTTTAAAAACTTCTGCCGAGCCACCCTGTGAGCGTCACGGACATGCTTATTCCAGCCGACAATATGACGAGCGCGGTGCCGTCCACCACTACCCCCGCGCCCCACATAGCTGTCAACAGCCGCCTCCTGTAACGCTGTTACAATGTCACCATAAAGTGCGTCTATCGCTGCCAAGTGATCCTTGCTACTATCGTTACAGATGCTATCACAACATTGTTGGAATTCATGAGGGAAGCCTAATTCTCTTAGTTTATTGTTACAACATGTAGTATACTTATCTGTTTGACTCAAATCTCTATCTCCCCATAGAACTTTATTTGTTTTCGTGAACGGTGGCTTAATTATTCTACAAACAGATTTTAAGTTACACTGAATCTCAATTGGATAGTGATCAGACCAGAAAATGTCGTAGCATACCCTTACTGAAGAAACTGTCCTTAAAGCAGCATCAGTAACCACACAGTGGTCCAACCACCTGCGGCTGCCGTGCGCTTCACTCACAAAAGTATGGGTATTTGAAATTGATCCCAACATCTTTAGGTCTACACACATCCAATTTTGTTCATTACAAAAATTTTGAAGTTCATTACCAAACAATTCCCCCGGATGAGCGTTAAAGTCCCCCATGATAAATACATTTTCAATATTACTAGTCTCAACTATTGACGTAATTTCGCTTAAACATTGAACAAATTCCAAAAGATTGTCAGAAGAGTCGGTAGGCATATAGATGGAAAAAACGAGTATTAACCGTTCCGACACACTCACCTTAATTGCACTTATTCGGTCACTTTCACACGGAATTACAGACACATCATTACACTTACTGTTTCTCCATAAAAGTGCTACGCCGCCATATGGCCGCCCGCGCAGTATACCGCTTGATAGGTCAACCGCAGATTTGCCGTAAAAACCAAAGTCTTTGTTTATATTACCGAGTTCAGGTATCTCGTGTGGCAAGAGCCAAGTTTCTTGAAGCGCAATAATATCAGCGGTGAGGCATAGCTGTCTAACACACTCTGAGGATCTTTTAAAAGACTTACAATTGAAACTGATAAAACTTAAACTTTCCTTGTTGGTTGTACTACCCATTTAGATTTATTTTGGCACTAATATCAGATTTCTTACGTCTGTCTAGATCCCGTCTGCTAAAATGCACGAAACGACGAAAAGTTATACCGTCAGGCCATAAACTGCAGTCCAAAAACAAACTCAGTTTCTCCCTAGGAACATACATTTTATATGAGTTGTATTGTTTCTCTCGCTTGGGTTCGATCTTCTGTAGTGTTATATCAATGTTTGTTTTGCTTTTTATGTACGCAACTATGTGATTCTCGCAAGTTTCCTTATGAACGTTATTTATAAATAAAGGGACAGTGATATTTGCGGCCTTAAAACTTTCACTTCTTTCGGTGCACGTTCCTTTTTTACCTATAAATCGATTCCGGTACCTTTTTCTTTGTACAACTTGCCATTCGTCGTCTTTATTCTGCGTAGATAAGGCGTTCTGCGTCTGGGGCGCTCGAATCAGCTGATTGTTTGTTGCACCTATACATTCAGAGGTATTAGTCACCGCGCTAGTCGAAGTGTCCTGCGTTTGTTCCTCGGTGAGTACCGCCGCACGCGCAATACTTGGGCTGTGTGCGACAGAGAGATCGTCACCAGACAGCGGTGCGCGCGAGCGAGACAGGGACAGTGAGCGCCGCGCTTGATTGTGTTGATTTACCTCCTTATCAATAACGGTGGAATGATTATTAACGATCACCGGCTCCTGTGTTATATGAATAATTCCTGAGGGACCACTTTCGCAATTGAGTTCTGAGCTGTCTAACATACGATTCGTGGTACCTCGTTTTCTGTTGACAAAGTTGTCCCGTTCAAAATAATTAACCATGGATGCTTGCTGAAGATTAATGACTTCATTTTGTAATCTCGAAAACTGGTCAACATGTGTATATGTTTCCTTAATAGTCTCAATCTCGTGTTTGAGTAAAATAAGGTCCTTCAATATCCGTGTTGCGTCCAGGTGATCAAAAGTGACCGGGGGTAATTTTTGTAGGTCACGGGCGACAAAAATCGGCAATTCTTCAGGATCTTTCTGTTTTATTAGTGAAATTATGTCTTCTATTTCTCTTTGAGTTTTTCCCTCCCTTTTACGGTTGATGTTTCTTCCCGTTGTCTTGACAGAGGTAAACAAAAGATTTTTTGCTGCACTAATTTCTTCCGGTTTAAACGCCGTGATACACAGTCTGATCATTGAATCTTCGTCCATCACATCACACTTGTTCTGAATAAAGGCCAGAACCTCGTTTATAACTACATTACAGTTCGCGCACTTTAACATGTTGGAGGTCGTTGACCCGTTCACGTCAGCCATTGCTAACGTTCGCACACAATGACGTGCCGCGCGAGACTTTCTTTGGAAGTGTTCGTAAAGTTGTTGATCCGTAATTAAATTTTGCGGAAAATCTTTTAGAGCGCTTAGTTGTGACATATCCTTTTTTTTTTTTTTTTTTTTTTTTTTTTTTAATAGTGGGGAAATCTTCCAAAGATACCCACGGCCCCCGGGGAAGGAGCCGTGGGTTATGTCGGATTCTTACCGACTAAAACCCCACTGTGTTCCGTCGAGCCGCTTTAATGAGGGGGCCGCGGGTATTTGTTAGAATTCTTCCGCAACCCCCTCGGCGGCAGCCCATCTCCAGGCCAGGCGCAAGCCAAGAACAGGAAAGGTGGATTGCCTGCTCTTCCCTCCCGTTGGCGGCATGAGCGGAACACGTCTCAAGTCGCCTCACCGCACCGGACGATGGATTACATTCCCCGTTCCACCGCCCGGCGCCCTTCATCAAGGAGGCACGTTGCGACCGTGTAAAGCGGCCGCAACACGGCGACGACGCCCAATAAGACGTCTGCGCCGGATCGGGTCCACGTGAGGATCCCTCTCGCGCACCCGCTCTGCCTCCTAGTTGTGACATATCCTAAGCATATTCAATAGAATTAAAATACGAGCGAATATGCAAGCCAGTCTAAAACTTGAATATTTTCTAAAATGAAACTAGAGTCGCATTTATTTTTGAACATACTGTAAGTGAAATTGCATAAGTGTGAGTACTGTGAACATGCCAGCTTTGCTTAATTGACCGATATATTAAGCAATAATATAAATAATTATATAGAGAGAATAAGCATTATTTACTACTTATATGTTGAACACAACCAAAGTCACGAGTTGTATGTAAAAAAAATACAAGACCAAGTTTTCTCAGAATAAAAATATTTTTAAACTAATGCGGTTTCATAAAGCAAAGGCTTAACAGATTAAAAATATAAAACCTAATTAAATTGTTGCTTTGTAATTAACATGCTTAATTATAAAGAGAAAAGACTTGCTCATCATAGCGTTTCTAGGACACTCAAGGGCATTTATAATTTTTATTATATCATAAAAATATTCTTTGTTTAAATATTAAAATTTTCATAAACAATTGTTACATTGCCAGAGCTAGTCTCTACACGAAATGTTGTATATGCGAAATGGTTACTTCTAAATATGTACCTATACCTATGAAATAACTAAATATTTACTACCATTATTCATATAATATGGAGAGTCAAATAAAATTTCAATCTTGTAGGGCTCATAAAGTTTATTAGTTCCTATTTCATGTATCTTAGTAGTATTGACTATGTGCGAAGTGGGTGGTGGGGAACGGCAAATCGATCGCAACGCACGACGTGGCAGAAATGTGAATTAATTCTGGGCTGTCATGTGTCAAATTGCTTTATTTTCATAACTTCCTTTATAATTTTAAGTAAAAACGTAAAAATTTGCGATATGGGTCATAGTACATGCTGTGTCGTAAATTGTAAAAACAATGGGAAAAACAGTTCATGCAAGTTTTATTCGTTTCCAACATCAAAGTGGACGTTACAGCAAAGACAAAAATGGATAGCTGCTGTGAAGAGAAAAAAGTAAGAAATTTAACCTAGTACACTATAATAATAATAATAAGCGTTACAAAATTACAGTCCTATTTTATTTGTTTTACACTATTTTTTTCAAATTCGTTGAAAAACTAGTCGAAAATCAATATCACAAAAATATCTTATCATCTAGTTGACATGATTTGACAGATGACAAGTCCTGAATAGTTGCGGCCACTAGGGGCGCTGTCATCGCGCACACAACGAATAGATATATTGCTCTGAGGATATAACAATTAAACTTAAACCTTATTATTTCAACGCACTTCTTAAAATCGAACTCACCAGTATTAACTTTTTTCTCAACTAGCTGTACCCCGCGGTTTTACCCACATTACTCCGCTCCTGTTGGTCTTAGCGTGATGATATATAATCAATCATATTGCATATTAGCCTTCCTCGATAAATGGGCATATCTAACACAGAAATAATTTTTCAAATCTGGTCGGTTGTTCCAGAGATTAGCGCGTTCCAACAAACAAACAGACTCTTCAGCTTTATAATATTAGTATAGTACATAGTCGGTATTTTTTCAGCGTTCGCCCATTAAACAAAAATGTACTTTACTCTATTAGTTTTAAAACTCTAATTTGCTAAAGGGTCTCATGAACTGTAAGATGAAAATAAAATTCTTCAGTAAGATTTTTAAGTAACCGAGCGAACTGAGTTCATAAATCTCCATTATCCCATGTCGAGATTGCTCATTACGAAAATACATTATGTAACATTTATTTTATACTGCAGAGATAAACTGCTATTGGTTTTTCTCTTATCAGTTTGGGAAGTTTTTTAGGTTGTGAAAATCGTTTTTTTAATTGCTATCCAAAATATTTTGTTATTATTTTATGTTTTACTAGCTTACCGCCCGCTATGTCTAAAACCTAATAAATTATATACTAAAACTTTCCTCTTGAATCACTCTATCTAATAAAAAAAACGCATCAAAATCCGTTGCGTAGTTTTAAAGATTTAAGCATACAAAGGGACAGAGAAAGCGACTTTGTTTTATACTATGTACCTAATGATAGTGATTTTTTGTGGTTTGCTAAATGTAGCATGATTTTGTAATTCGTTATTTTTCGTGTTTGATTTTACGCGAGTATTATAGATAGCTATACACTTATTTAAATTTAGTTTAACCGTGGATTTTAATGCAATGAATAAATCGCGCTTAATATCCGTTTTATGTATTTTATTTCTACGTGTTTTGTAATATAGGTATTGATTATTGTTATTTTTTTAAGTAAACCAAAGTAAATGATTACTACATTAACCTATGAGTGCGTTAATAGTAGAATTTGCAAATAAAATTAGATGCAAATCACGTCTGCGTGATTAAACGACAAATGACACCATTAAAATGTTCTCAAAAGAACCCAGTTAATGACGCATTTTTGGTTAAAAATTTCCTGGTAGAGCAAAGGGACATGAATTTACGCTTATTCTTATTAGTCGGTTACTCCCTGTCTCATGAGTTTCTTAAAATTTCCATATAAACGACGTTTAGTACTAGCAATTATTACGTAGATAAGGTGCTCTACATAACAAATGTAGGTACATACCTTTGTAGTAACGTGACAATCTAAATACATACGTCTTTTTTCAACTACAGTTCAGTTCACTCACAGTGCGCCCGCGGCTTTGTCTAAAACCTAATAAATTTCATGTTAAAGCCTTCCTCCAGAATCATTTTTATAACTACGCATGATTTTAAATGCGGTTTCTTTTAAAGATTAAAAAAAAAACCGCATTAAAATCATGCGTAGTTATAAAAATTTAAGCATACAGACGGAGGAAAGCGACTTTGTTTTTTTATACTATGTAGCAATTTAATGTATCACACATTGAATAATTAGATATTATAATTGGGTTTAGAGATAATTTGATTATGTATGTTTAGATATCTATACAAAAAGAATTGCGGGTTATCTTTTACATCTGTTTAAAAATACTTAAAAAAATATTATTGCTGTTGTAATGCTGTCGAATATTAATTAACATAATATGCTGTGTATTAACGCGTAATTCGTACCTACAGTACATTTGAGCGTTGTTGTATTCATAAGAATATGTTTTCAACAGCGACATCATTAAAGTGAAACTTTTATTACATCGTCTCAAACTTTTTGGTCTGTGTAGCGCATGTCGCGTGGAGCACGATACGTACGATAATTATCGTACAAATACGATAATTTTTAGTTAAATGTCTATAGTGTGAAAAAAAGTTTCACTTTTACCGTGGCTTCATAAAACTTATTGCTTATTTGCTTATATCATACTATATTGTTATAATTGTATAATTTTGTTCCAGCACAATGATATCAAACACGCTTCGGATAGATAATTCGTCGCACTGTACCACGCCCTCAGATCGAAACGGTCCCCAACTGGTGCCCGTCAAAGTTGGTTGTATGCACATTAACTTAGCTACCGAGTGAGTATTACAATCATATATAAAAACTAGCTGTTGTCCGCAGCTTCGCGTGCAAAAGATAGATTTTCATGGTACAAACTTTCATCCCATTTTTATCCCCTTGGGGGTAGAATTTATCAAAATCCTTTCTTAGCGGATGCCTTCGACCATGTGTGTTGATAGATAGTGATTTATGTCAGTCAGTCAATCACCTTTGAGTTTTATATATTTAGATGGAAGATTAATTCAATAGTATAATTTATTATTATTTAAATATAACTAGCCACTGTCGTAGCTTCATGGTAGACGCTCAGGAAATATAAATGTATAGATAGCTCTCTGCTGGCGAAAGACCCAAAAATCTTAGCACTGGCTTATTAGGTATTGGCAAGAAGAAGGAATGTTTCCGCCTTTTAATAATTGTAGTATAGTTGAAGATTAGCTAACTTGTTGAATGGAAAATCGAACGAGAAAGTACTTTTTGAGGTTAACAAGTTTGGTTAAGAATTAATAGATAGTTATTAATTTACGGTAAGCGAAAATAATACGAAATGCGCTGTTTTTGCTCCGATACCGGACGTAATATTTGAAGGAAAAAAAACATAATACATGCAATTTATGAAATATATCTGAGTGTTCTACTGTTCTATTGTTTTTATATTTTCCCGGTAAAATAGCACAGACAGCAAATGTTCAACGTTTTGACGTTTATCTAAAAAAAAAAAAAATCTCAAATTTTAGAAAATACGTACTATAAAGTGAATTTAAATTATTCCAAATGCAAATCCTACCTGAAATCCAGAAGAGTGAATATTGAATTATCTATTTGTACCTACTCGTACGTATCCAGAGAACTGACGGAATGTAAATGTACCTTGGAGATTTGAGCGAGTTTAATCTTATTGAAACAGCAAGCATTAAAGCATTTACACTTTGTACTTGTTATGTTAATTTTAATATTTCAAGGAAAGGGAAATTTGCCACTTGAGTGAGAGAATATAATAATTATAGTAACTACTTGTGTATACTTGTATTTGTCTAAATTGTTTCTAAGACAGTGATATTAAATTAAATAGACTATAAAGTTGTAAGTCTTAATTATATTATGTTAAAAATTTAATTTGAACTTATATTAAAAAAAAAACGTAGGTAAATTTATCAAATTTGTAATAAATGATTATACTTACCATACATAAAAAAGTACATAACATGTATTAAGCTGTTGACCATAGCTTATAGAATATCATAAAAAATACAAATATTTAAAATAGGAACGTGTGTGGAATACAAAGAGGTTTTCAACCTCTTTTATTTATTTGGTCGCAGAGGATAAGGCTGAGTGGACATTATCTCAGGCGGGCAATGTGCCATTATACGAAATAATGTGCACGCAATCGGTTATTTATTTATCAGAAAATGGGCCTGTGGGCTATTTTTATCGTTGCAGTGCAGGGAACTGATGTTTTTATATTTTGTGTAAACAATATTTTTTAAAATCGTGGATCGGAATATGTTTTCAGAAAAAAAAATATAATGAAAAAAAAATATATAATAAAGAGTTATATTAGTAGTTTAACCGCAAATAACTAAATAGTTAGTTAAACGTTGAGGTACTTTTCATACTAATTGTAAATAAATAAAAATCAACATGTAAGAAAAATAGAAGCTGGACTAAACATTGAACAAAGAATATCCTTTAGCCATTTTTATTTTAAAGCAAACATATAATTATCAGTTTTCTCTCCGTTTTCAGTGAATTCAATTTGGTTTTAAAACCTTTTATTGTTCACTAAGAGGAAATCAAAACTCGTTTGATATTTGTGCTTGAGTATTGTTGTCGTGTTTAGGGCTTTATTCTGTAGGATAAGAATGTTCCTTTTACTTAGAATTCTACTTTTTCACCATGGCTTATATTTTTATATTAAGTGTTTAAGAATAACACTTTTAATTTAATCAAAAATGATCAATTAACTTGACAATCCATTGATAGCTGATTTTATGTTCATATCACAAAAATATTAAATTCATGTTCATTTAAATATAGAATATAAAAATTATTTATAATTTACTATTTTGTTTTCACTTTTATGAAAACATCGGATAATAATTAATTAAAAAGTTAAAAAAAAACAACAAAATCAAACAACAAGCTCCTGGCTGAAAAGACATTCGAAATTCCAATTTCAAATTGACATTGCTGTCAAATTGTTTTTTTTTCACGTTCTTTTTTTCATTTTTGTAACTTTAAAAACTTATAATAATTGTGTTTACAATACATAATATTTTCATTTATAAACTGACAAATATATTTTCAGTTCATTTATTTTATATTTTCTTAACCAGGCGCGGTCGAAAGATATTTCTCCTGCAAATGCTGGTCCTTTGTTTCGTGCCACACGCGGCGCTCGTTCTACAGAATTGTACAATTATGGCCCATCTTTCGCACACGGTGGACGCTTCACTTTTCTTGGATCATAAGGTAAGTTTTCATAAGAATATAATTGTATATACATGTCACTTGGTGTGGAAAATACTACTGATTTACCTAATCTACTTATTTATGTAAATGAAAGGTCTTCCGCTGACTTTTTTCATGGGAAAGGGCTAAATATGTTAAATTTCATTTTTTTTAATTTTATGTAACAACATTTTGTTCTTATAATTTTAACTTGTTTTCGCTGTGCGACATAGTATAAAACAAAGTCGCTTTCTCTGTCCCTATGTCCCTTTGTATGCTTAAATCTTTAAAACTACGCAACGGAATTTGATGATTTTTTTAATAGATAGAGTGATTCAAGAAGGATGTTTTAGTATATAATTTATTAGGTTTTAGACAAAGCGGGCGAAGCCGTGGACTGTAAGCTAGTTCTCTCTAAATAATGAAATTATCGAGAGGAGATAAATTATTTATTAATTTAAGCTTGGCTCTATTATTTATTGTTGCAAATTGAATCAATTTGAAAAACAGAATTTCACGATAAGTGTTGACTTGGGTTCAAAAATACTTTATTTTCTTCGCCAGATCCAAGAATGATATTATAACTAGATGCTATTGAATTCGACTATAAAACCGCAGTAAAGCGGATTCATTTTGGATCGATATACATATTCCACAAGTATAATAAAGGGGCACAGTTCTTGGTCCATACAAATTTTTATTTTCTGTAGCACTTTTCATGTAACTTACTGGAGATAATAATCCAAACTTGTTATGTGTAACGTTATTTTCACGGATACACGGCTCTTGCAAAAACGTAAAAAACTTACGGGATCTCCGTAAAATGGGAATACTTTTCCTAAAGCTTTTTGCAGGTGGCTGCGATTCTGTCGAGTTGTGAAGCCGTGTTATCAATACAGGATGAACGTATTGCAGTATACAAATACGTCATGAAGGTAGCGAGCGAAGCGAACGCGGAGCGGTGAGTGGATAGCGTGAATAAAATAGATAAGGGTTAGTTTTAGAGGGAACGAAGTTTTAGTAAAAAATATACCTATTAGACCATTGAAATGATCATTTTAAGGGACCTAGCATGCGTTTCTCACAGGACGCAATTTTTTAAAATTGACTTCAATTTTTTTAAGGTGACAGCGCTTGTCCCGTCATTTTGAAAAAGAGATCATGCTGAGGGTCAATTTCGCACGAATAAATAAATAAAAAACAATTCGAAAAAATGAATTTGCGAATCTTTTTTAAAATTAAGCTATTTATTTTCAATTAGATTAAGAAAAGTTTTATACTTTATTCGGGTTCAACTGTTTTTTTAATTGTTAGAAAATTGCATTTGAAATTCTGTAAACTTTAACATGGCTGAACATGGCTTCAAAGCTAATTATTTGAATTATTTTCAAAGGTAACAAATGGTATTACAGGGTACCGTTCGAGCGGGTTTTCTCAATATCAGACTCAAGATTACAAGAGTTACAGTTTAGTATACCGGAGCGATTGAAGTTGATTCTATAGTAAGTATTTATTTTTTTATTTAAATATTAATGAAAGACGAAGAGTGACTCTGTTATCAGGTTTTTTCCTTTAATGATAATTAATTAGTGAGATTTTTTTGTACACGCGATTTTGACTCTACTATTATGGATTTTCTTTTTGAAGTGAAACTTCTTTGATAGTAATATTTCTAGGTCGCGTCATGGAGGGCGACGATTTTGATATCTTTAAATCTTGCCAATTAGAAGTTTCACTTCTGACACGTGTGCTCGATACACACGCTCTTTTTAAAAAAAAATAGTGTTTGTTTTTATATTAACCACCTGGCAGGTGGTATAAATCTCACTAAACAGTTTGAAAAACGTTTTTACTGACTCGAGTAGCCTCATACAAAATGGTTTCCGGAGCGGAAAGCTTTCCTGTGCTTATAATATTTTAAATTGTAATAACTGTATGTTGTTTCATTCAACCCTCAAAAGATAGCAACTAGTGTCCTACTTAATATATTTACAGTAATAGATTTAGGGCTGATTTTTCAATCGTTGGTTAAAACTTATTCATCGAATAACGTATTAAACTACCATTTCAAAAATGTATTATATTTGTCCGTAGTTATTTGACAGTTTACAAGTGACATTTTAAAATGTTCGTGTTACTTTATTGGACGGATAAATTTTAACCAAGAATTGAAAAATCGGCCCATAGTAGGTAGGTATTAACGTAACTAGACCACAGACTATACAATACAGGAATAGAAATTTGTTTGTGTTTTTTGTGTGAAAATTTTCTATTCTCTAGAACTTTCGAGTTTCTAGAGGGTTTATATAGAGAGTGTATTTTTTCTAAGGTGTGCTCTGAAATTGGAGTAATGCCATACGTAAATGGTAAGATAATAATCGTTATTATTTATGCTATTTTGCGCCATGTTCGTCATCTTGTATATTATCATAAGCGAGATGTTTATCACATTAATACAAGCAATTCATACAATATTCATATAATTACTTCGAAAAATAAGCAATTGAATTTCATTTGATGACGTTTTTCGGATTGGTACTATAAGATTATGCAGTGTTTGTTAAGTGAAATAAGGAAATTAGGTAGACACAAACTTTTATGAATATGTTAACTTTGTTTATTCTTTAAGTAAAATATGTAAGGAACCAAATAAATATTTCTGTAATTTCATACTAGTGTACGAAGAATAATTATAATATATTCACTTTCACACACAAATTTGTAATTACCTATATGTAGATACATACAGAAGTTCAATTTGCAATAAGATATTTTTCGACTACACAGTTACTAAAATTATAGGTACACAAAACTAGCGGTCCGCCCCGGCTTCGCCCGTGGTACCTACATGTTTACGTTTATCTTCATAAAAACCATCCTCGTACTTCAAGGAATAGATTCCACAGCGCATGCGATGACAGAATTTTTATTAAGGATTTTTTTACACCTTGGGTTACATGATTGCATTTTTGGTAAGGATCTCTACTTTTTTTGAAAATGCAATATAGCCTATGTTGCTCAGTGAAGATGCAGCTTTCTAATGGTGAAAGAATTTTTGAAATCGGTCCAGTAGTTTATGCGTGTAAACCATACATACATTTACATACATAATTACAAAATTTCCTCTTTATAATATTAGTATAGATAACATAGAAATTTATTGGTTCCAAAGATATTATTCAGTACTTTAATATTCGGTAACTTCCCAGTAGTGATGATGAAACTTGTTATATGGTAATAGTGTTTCTTGTGTTATGAATAGAATCTCTGATCGAAGGTGACATATGAATGTAGAATACAATGGGAGAGACAATCGACGAACGAATACGAATATAGGACAATGGCGGATTATTGTACGAAGTAAATAAATGTGCGCAAAAGTAGCTTTTGTTGTTTATTCGTTCTGTAGGATTGTGTTATTAATTTATTATTATTATTTGTTAGGAATCAACAAGATTTGGACATGGATGGATACATTGGATTGATAGCGTTACTTATAGTCGAGCCAATTTAATAGGCAACATTTGACGTCTATCAATTTTATCTTCGAAGAGAGGTAACTTGCTTAAAAACATCGATTAAAGTGAATTAATCGATACGGATTTGAAACATTTGTCAATCGAATTTATTAATTTATGATGATTTTTATTCACAAGTAATCAATGCATTCGATACTAGATGTCAGATTTCGATTTTTAGAGTAACGTCTCTGGTATTTAAAAAGAAAAAAGTTTATTGACACAAAATTGTAGCGACGTCAGTTCTTCAATTCAGAAATTGTTTACTAAGTTTAGTATGGTTTATCAGTAAAATGAAATCTTAAAATTACTTGTATCAGTCATTATTATTATAAATATGTAATCATAATTGAAAAAAGTTAACCAAATGTGCAGTTCTAACAAAACGAAATATCATGTTATTCTATGTCGTCGTTACTAGGTTACGTTGTTGAATTTTGTTGAACTGTCAAATGTTGCCTATTAAAATGGCTCTACTATAGTACTCTAAAAGATATTATGATGATAAAAGTAAATACTTTGATTAATTATCTACATAGTACAAAACAAAGTCGCTTTCTCTGTCCCTATGTCCTTTTGTATGCTTAAATCTTTAAAACTACGCAACGGATTTTGATGCGGTTTTTTTAATAGATGGAGTGTTTCAAGAGGAAGGTTTTAGTATATAATTTATTAGGCTTTAGACAAAGCGGGCGAAGCCGCGGAATGTAAGCTAGTAAGTTTGTCATATTTATGACCAGCAGTGCTTTTATCCTCGACTTCGTTTATTTTTTAACTCAAATAAACACTAAAATTAAAGACATTATTACATTATGTTCTCAAGAGCACCGATTCGGTACCCTCTCAAATTATCTACGAGTCTAGGATACACTTTCTTGTATTGTATACTTACCTTTTTCCTTTCTATTTGCCATAATCAAGAGAGTTTTTTCTTACAAAGGACTTCGACTTTTTAAATATCCCAAAACGTTCAGGTATTGAACAATAAAACAGATAACGAAATATTTTTACGTAAATAATACAACAATGGAAAAAGCTACTAGTAACAATATAAGTATAAATCTCAAAGAACAAATGGCACAATAACATAGTCATAGAATTCCGTTTCAATAGATTTATATTTCAACTAGCTTTCCGGCTGCGGCTTTGCTCTATCCTATATCCTTCCTCAGATCTAGGTATATCTATGTACCAAATTTGAAGTAAATCCATTAAGTACTTTTTTAGATTAGCCCGGACATACATACAGACAAACAGAAAAAAATCTACAAACAATATTTTCCACACAAATTCAAAACTATTTTTGTTAGTTTGTAGTTTGCCACAACTATTATTTAAAAAAAATATTCAATGTAGGTACAGTTGACTTTCCTACGATTTTATTATATGTATAGATACTACAGGTAAATCATAAATAGGCCAATTTTAGTAAATTGTAATTGAGAGTCGTATAAATCTGTATTAATAGTTAATGCGAACGGGGTTTCAATACAATACATTACCAAGCTCTACTAATTTTCTGTTAGAAATTATTGATTAATATTATTAATATGTTAGAGTGGATTGGTTCCCGTTGTATTTAACACACATTTGTATCAAATGTGTCAACACATTTGATACAAATTTTTAACATTTGGATCAAGGGTGGCCGAGTGTTCAATGGCGAAAGACGCGGGTTCGAATCCCGACTCGAGATCGATTGTTTTTTATTCTTTAAACATTTATATTTGAATAATATTTAACACAAATATTACCTACATAATACATATCAAATATTTTATTGTTCAATATCTCGCAGCCCCGTCGGGCACAGGTGCAATTAACCCTCAAGCAACATATGTTTTTTGGGACTTGCCTCGAAATTATTTTGTTATAATATGATAGCTTAAATAATCGGATAAACGGCCGGAACGATACAGAAGGCGAAGTTTCTTTAATTTTTTACTTATTCATAATAATTTATGTATTCGGCTACTGTAGATAGATAGATAATTCTTTATTGCACACACACAAGATTTACATAAAACACAGAAAAAGACAAACAGATGCAAGTATGTACAAATGGCGGCCTTAGCGCTAGGCAGCGGTCTCTTCCAGACTACTGTATTGTTTTTAAACAAAAATAACTACAACAACATTTTTA
Organism: Colias croceus; assembly: GCF_905220415.1. Lineage (NCBI taxonomy): Eukaryota > Metazoa > Arthropoda > Insecta > Lepidoptera > Pieridae > Colias > Colias croceus. The sequence continues at coordinate 9,204,990 of NC_059548.1, read as the reverse complement.
ATTGAAATTAAGAATGTCATTATTACTGTCAATGTCATTAACATACCTATTTTAAATAACACACATTTTATACTTTATAATACCAAGAATAGAAAACGTAGCTGTTATAAAACCAGAAAACTTATTTCATTACTCCGCTACAAAAGTGTTGTCATGCGAATATATTTTTCACTATAAAGAAATGAGAACGGAGTTGTTAGGCGAATGAGTTTCAAATGCCTTTCAGATAAGTAGAAATGTGAGGGCAGACTTATTGAGGAAATATGTGGACTTTGTTATATTCGAAACTATTTGAGATGGGTCTACGTTGTGTATTGTTTTGTTGACGGCTATGAGTTTAGTTTTCGCATACTTTAGGTGCCGAGCGTAGTAATTTAGTGGATTGCGGTTTATTTTTAGTAGATATTAATGAAAAAGCTCCATAGATACGTATGATATTAGATACTTAATCTATACTCCTATACTAATATTATAAAGAGGAAAGGTTTGTAATTATGTATGTATGTATGATTTTCACGCATAAACTACTGGACCGATTACAAAAATTCTTTCACCATTCGAAAGCTGCATTTTTACTGAGCAACATAGGCAAGGTTTTATCCCGGAAATCCCACGGGAACGGGAACTATGCGGTTTTTTCTTTTAAAACGCGGGCGAGGCCGCAGGTGGAAAGCTAGTTTAAAATAATTAGGAAGTTAAATGGAGGACTTTATTCCCTCGAGGATGTTCAGTTAAAAAAATAATTAATTAGTTGTTTTCTTTCTTTGAAATGAAATGAAAGAAAGTTTTGATCGGTGTGAATAAAAAATATAAGATTAAGTCTAATTTATTTTTAATTCAGTATGTAAATCTCACTTGCCTAAATAAATTTCGCATGACAAAGTGTGTTTATTAAATTACCTGGCGTAAGGTTCAAGGGTGTGAGAATAATTAAGAATGTAAAATAATCAAATTAAGTACTTTTTGTAGAATGTTTATATACTAAGATTTTAGACACAAAAAAAAATATATACCGGCCGAATTGATAACCTCCTCCTTTTTTTTGAAGTCAGTTAAAAAGGTAACTTCACAGATTAGTAAAAATAGTTCTTTTACATCACCAACTTTTTGATTTTGGGCTTATTCTTGCATTTCACACCCTTTTTTAATTTATTATTTCCTAGTTAATTTTTGAATTACAGGCATATTTTTAGACTTATTTTTCCGGAAAGGAACGAACGATGTAAAAACAAATCGTAAAAAAAAAGCTTTTTAGAAATGTAACTAAATATGGATATTGCATATTGTATTGTTTTATTTCATATCATTGTTTCATATAAACGATCACGGAAATAAATGTTTTATTAAAATTCGTTGAATACAGTAGTTTGTAATCGTTGTTTTTATAGAAATATTTTTATATTACATGCAGTAACTTTCGACGAGATGTTTTGGATATGGTGTAAGTATGAAATTCGTTAGTTGATATTAAAAATCTCCTATGGGCCATCTTCACAATGGGCAACGTTGGGAGAGTAGAGGCAATGACGATAGTGTAGAGCGCCTAAATGTCTATGATTGGCCGTCATTGTAGATGTTTATTCATAATCATGATGGCGGCTAACATCGACGATCATTTCTGTGCCTCCAGTGAATAAGGGAATAACTCAAAAACAGCACTTTTCAGGAGAGACAAAAAACTATATATCAACACTAAATCTTTATAACTTCAAATTTTTAAGCTTGTATGGGTAAGATATGATGTTAGACTTTAGTTTTACATATGAACAGATATTGTAACAACCCCATAAATATACTTTTTTCGTGTTTTTTTGTAGTTGTGGCCTTATGAACGAGTACTTCATGGAATAACTCAATGTATTCACATAATTTTTTTTTTGTTCTTTGCAATATAACGACTTATGCCCTAATGCACTATGTTCATAGTCGCATAACATGACTTATATTATTGCCAGTTTTGGTTTTATAGAAATGATGCGACTTATTATGCTTGAAATTTGTGTACTTTATGACTCAATTGAGGCCTTTTAGTGGAACAACCACGCACGTAGTTTGAAAAACGAATAAAATCAACGGATTTTTTATCGTTATTAGATATAATAAAAACAAAACAACATTTAGGTGTTTATGCATTTAGCCCTAGAAGTCCAATCTACGTAAATTTAATGTACACCGCGGCGAAATAACTTTGTCTTTTCTATATTTACCATCGAATCGCTTCGAAATCCAGAAACAACTCATTAGCCGTCGAGACCTAGCAGTACATAGTTGGCTCATCCAAGTAAATTCCGCCATTTTGTAGTAAAGAGGATGTTGTACGTCATTTTGACGTATAATTGGGCTTTTCGTAACTTTTACGATTTTTTAAAAAAATTATTTTGTGTTGATTTATTTGAATATTTTTTTTCCAAGTCACGTTTTACATGATATAGTATTATATACTATATATTGAGTATAAAATAGGATCCAGAAAACTTTAACACTAGGACGAAAAACCTTCAATTTTAGTAAATGACGATTATTGTCCTCCGCTGGATTTGGACTCCAAGCAAGAGGATTGGGTGGCTGAAAATGTTGTCTGGAGAAAAACCGAATATGTCATGGTGGTTATACAATGAGGATACAAGCACTATTAAGAGATAAGAGAAGCTCGAAAACCATATTCTTGTAGGTATGTTCAGTTACCTTACAGGGAAAGTTATAGGTGGTCAGTGGCAATATTTTACGGCATGATATGGAATTTTAACAATTTCTATATCTTATAATATCAAAATAATATAGATAAATAAAGAAAAAACAATGAGCCGCAGAGATTTTATGAAAAAATTAAGCACAGATTTGAAGGTGCCTTGGATGCAAATACGACTTGAAGAGACTCTACGTGACAATATCCAAATTTTTTCAAAATATATGGTATCAGAGTATCCATAATATGTTTACGATAATGCAGGACCAAAATAGTTTCGATATTGCGGATTTTTTTCCTATAAAAAGGCAAATTACAGTGGCTAGAGAGAGAACACAATATTCATAATTGTCAAGACTGGTTATAATTTTTTTTTTCTATGCGTCTATAATTATAGTATTATTGTAGTTAGATTAAAAAAAAAGATTAAAAACTAGTTATTTTTTATAAAACTTACCCAAATATAAGAAGAAAATATAAGTTTAACATTTTTGTTGGCTTTTTTTAGATGACTCAATTATCGTTCTGTGTACTTATATATAAACAAGGAGTATAATATTAGCACTTAATGTGTTAATTAAAACTGTATTTTTAATATCTATTGCAAAAAATAGTTAATTTCCATAGAAATATTATTAGTATCCCAAGTTAACTGATAAATAAAAAAAGATTGAAAAATATTATTAAGCAAAAAGGAATAGTGTCCGTTGTTTCCGTGCAGTATTCAAATGGACCAATAGTAACACGGCATTAATGCAAAACTGTCTCATGTCGTCACTTGAACCAATGACACTAAGAGTTGTTCCTTTATGCTCATGTTAGAAAAATGACACAAATGCGTTTATACTAAAATAGTGTTGGCACGGATGGAACAAAATGAATTAAGTCTTTATTCAAAAAGTATAACTACACATATGTCTTTGTGTTCGTGGGTTATTTTGACTCGAGACGAATAGTTCCTTTGCGATTGCCTAAAATGATGGATAAGGTAACTTATACCGTTTATCACACCCTACTTATACCGTTTGGGTCATTCGAAAAACTGGGTTAGGATGCAGCTAGAGATATGACCTTTTGATATGTTGTGTATTTTGACGAGCTGAATCCAATGGTGCAATAAAAACCAAAGGGAATAACTCGTCTTACTCCCTTATTCACTGGAGGCACAGATTTGTTGGGCCAACGCTGGCCATTGTGAAGAGGACTTATAGACAATCTCCGACCACTAAATAAATACGTCTATATAGTATGTTTTACATAGCCAATTACAGTTCTAAAACTAGAGCTAGCAATAACTCTACGGTTTCTGATTAAATTAACATAAATTCAATAAAAAGTGTATCGTTACTTTGATAATATTTTGAAGTATAGTATAGTATAGTTTAATAAATATACGAAACAAAATACGTTTTACTAGTACAAGCTGTCTCGACAAACGTTGTTCTTTTCCTCTTATCACTTAGGGGTATGAAAAATAGATGTCCGATTCTCAGACATTTCATTTGAATCGGTCAAGCCGTTTCGGAGGAACTACAAACACCGCGACTCGAGAAATTTATAGTAGATAATGTTTTATATTATCTATAGGTACTTATGTTATGTTTCAGGAAGTCGGAAAAGCCGGAGCAACTAAGCCAAGCGTCAGTGTACGATCAAATCAATTCAGTTCTTCTGCTGCATATAATGGGGAGTGTTAAAGCTACTTCTTCTAATATATGGAGGTGAGAGAGTTTTTATTATTGAAGTGAAACTTCTTTATCGGGGTTGGAAAAAAATTAAGTGTAACATTTTTTCGTTACGCGTGACATTTTTCCGCTACGCGCCATCTTTTTCTTATCCCTACCACGCGTGATTCGACATATTTCTGTAAAGTTGCATCACAAGTTGCATATAGTAAATTATTTTTTTGAAAAATAAGGTCATAAAGAAGTTTCACTTCCAAATATAGATATATAATTTTAATGTAAAATAAATAAAACAAAAAATAAATTTTTGTATTAACCATTATAATTGTAATCTTCAAGTTATTTTCAAAATATGTTTGCTCTATGAAGTTTGCTTCTTATCAAAAGATTTAAATGTTTGTGATAAATGACTGCTATATTAATTTATTATATACTAGAGGTTCGCCCCGGCTTCGCCCGTGGTACATATTTCGCAATAAAATGTAGCCTATGTCCTTTCTCGGGTATCAAAATATCTCCGTACCAAATTTCATGCAAATTGGTTCAGTAGTTTAGGCGTGATTGAGTAACAGACAGACTGACAGACAGAGTTACTTTCGCATTTATAATATTAGTATGGATTTGTTGAATATAATAATATAATGGCGATAATGACCACCGAAAAGTGAATAATTTTATAGTAACAATTATCAATCTTTAAACATAATTTAATTACGAGCTTTTCATTAACGGCCTGTAACTACACAACAACACATTTAATATCGACATCAAAAACAACAAAATTTAATATAACATAACGAAACAAGTAATTAACGTAGAAATTCGTGTTGGATATGACATTGCGGCTAAAATATTGTTGAACGCATAACTTGGAGGTGGAGTTTAATTAAATGCATTTTTTTTAATATTCTAGTGTGCAATGTAAATTGTATTTCATGTTTCTAGCGAAAATGCGCAATATGATATTTAAATGTATGTTGGTATATATGTATTATCTTCAGTCAATCCCCTTTAACTTTCTCTTTGCGAAAATAACACATACACACGTTAAATTTAAAATATAGCTCTCATTCACGGCGCCTAAATATAAATAATATAACACAATTGAGAATTGAATCCTTTAAACCTTATTCCTGTTAAAGATGGGTTTACATCAAAGTCATCACCACCAAAATGAAAAATAAAAATAGGAGAACAGGATTTAATTTTTAATTCAGATTTACGACCGTTCAGAATAATCGCAAAAGAAACATCTAACAATATTGCTGTTATTTAAGGAACATTGCTTTTGCGGCCTCGTGAGATTTTATAAGATAATGACCATGTCAGAGAGAACGCATTTTTAAGTGTACGTGAGAGCTCTAAACTTGTGCTGCTCTATGCGAAGTGACATAATACTATAGAAGGCATTGCCATATAGAACGTGTAAGTAGCACGCTAACCTGACTCCACGCCTTCATGTACAATTGTGAGATCCAAGGCTCTGATGCTCGCTAAGTACGCTATTTATCTGGCAAAACCAATGGAGTGTGGTACATACCGGCGTCATAGCGCGGCTTCAGGTTAGCGCTCTAACTCGCGCTAAGTAAACGTCCTATGTGACCAAACATTTAGCATTGTCAGAAAGACCGTAAACTCAGCACGGCTCAAAGCGATATGCCTCTGTTTGACGGTATCTGTACAACACAATTTGACGTCATAGCGTGGCGATAGTTAGCGCTCTGATGCGCGCTAACAACGCGTCTCTCACATTACTAAAGGACGCGGACGCTGTGAAACATAAGAAGTTATTTTTTCAACAAATTGCCTCGCGTTTAAAACTTAATGCCCTCTAATTGGTTTCTACTTTCTCGTCAATAATGGCTTTGAAACTAGACTTATTGATGGTGTTTATTTTCGTTCAATGTGTTGTTATATTTATAAAAATAAGGAATTGTACATTCAATTTAAAGACTAGCTTTCACTCAAACGATAAAAAACTTTTCTATAGAATCCCGCTACTCATTTGTGAAAACAGAATGAAAATCGGTGCAGTAAATTTTTAGTTTATAACGAACAGACTGACAGTCAGTCAGTTTGTTTACCTATAATATATGTATAAAACAAATATATGAAACGGATGTAACATTTTATCGCATGATACACGAGTGACGTGGTTCATGAATGAGCCCTTTTATGTATACGTCCATTCACCAAAAAGCTATTTATAGTAAGTAATCTAAAGATATTTACGGTAAAGTCAATTGTTTATGAAATTCAGGCATTAATTTGTTATGTTGTGGTTATAACTACTACTAGTTGTAAGTTGTCTTTGTTTACACCTTGTTTACACATATTATTATATCTATACTAATATAATAAAGCTGAAGAGTTTGTTTGATTGTTTGTTTGTTTGAACGCGCTAATCTCAAGAACTACTGGTCCGATTTGAAAAATTATTTCGATGTTAGATAGCCCATTTATCGAGGAAGGCGATAGGCTATATATCATCACGCTAAGACCAACAGGAGCAGAGCAATGCTGGTGAAACCGCGGGGAATAGCTAGTTATTACATATTTTTCGTCTTTAAAAAATAAAGTTTCAATAGGTAAATCACGATCAAGTAAATTTTACTAGTGTTGTTTTCCTGAAGTATTTTGTTTTGTTTTTAAAATGTAACAAGGTTTAAGATGCCAATAGCAACTAAATTAACGCGTAAATAGTAAAATCAGCACAAAACAGACTCTATTTCAGAAGCCATTATTTTAATTGTTCAAAATAGCAAGCAAACTTTAAACTGAATTGCACATTTCGTCGCTTCCAAAATTTATACGGTTGTGTACATTCAGGGGATTCTTGCCTTTGTTCCGGCTACCGAATATTTTATGAGATATTTTCTGTTTTCTCAAATTTATGTGTTTACACTTGACTTCACTTTTGAGGTAGCCATGTTGTACACATTTTGACTACGTGTTTTCATTCCAAAGTTTGACGTCAAAGGATGTTTATGATAGTGGTTTTAACAGGAAAAGTGTACACTTAAAATGTATGTACGTAAGTTTTTAAAACTGTAAAGGACGTAAAGTTTAACCAAATTTGAAAAACAATAGTGATGTTGTTTGTTTGTCTTTCTTTTGCATCGAAACGGAGCTATCTGTAATCGTGATTTTTGTGACTGGAGAGTGTAATGGCCACCATTCACAAGAACGCCCATCCGCTGGATTTGTAGCTGTACGACAATTCCGCGGACAGTGTACTTTTACCGCGATAAATTATTAAGCTATTGCATAGCTTCTATCGCGGGCCTTGAGCGCGGGGACTGAATCGAGAAATTCCGTAACGAAAAAACCTCACGCCACGCCACGCCACTCCGACGGGCGGAGGTGTGGCTTGAAGGCATAGCATGCAATAGCTTTACCGCGGCAGTCCCCGAGTACCACATATCTTTTTTTATTTTTATATCATGTCAGAGATAACAGGCACAAAAACTAAATTAAGCATAATTCTCAATTAACTCGATACAGACGGAAAACAACTTTAAATATAGTTACTACGGGGAAAAGTTTATATTTAAGAAATTCATCCAAAGTATCAAGAACTTTGGTTTAAAACTATTGAACAAGAAATTAACGAGGGAACTGAGTCTTTGAATAAAGTACTGATGGTTCATTTTAAATAGTTAACGCGGTTGTTAAAGAAACACTTTATTTAAATGAGAAGTGCGGAACTTCACTTTCAACTAACTTCAATAAAAGGAGATCCTCAATTCGACTGTACTTTTTTGGGTTTATTACCTCGAAACTTTCGACTAGGTGAACCGATTTTTACGTTTTTTTTCATGCTTAAAAGCTAATGCCTTAATTTTGCCAGATTCTGACCATAATATGAAGGCTGTTTAGTATTTGTTGAAAAATAATTATTTAACGCAGGAGTTGAATTATTTGCGGTTAGTGGTTTGGGTTGTAGAGCGTGCCAAAGAAGACACACATGCACTCGAAAAACATAACCCTCCTTTCGCAGGCGGGTAAAAAGGACTGCATTAAAAATAGTTCTTTTCAATTTCAACAGAGCTATTGTGTTTCCCAAACAATCTCGAACAGGGTTCTTATCCCGAATTCCAGCAGATTGCTTACATTTTGATAGCGATCTGACCTTTATTTTGTTAACATATTGTGATTCGTAGGGAGCAGAAATATTGGTAAGGTCTTTTAGTGGAATGTACTTGACAGTATGTTATGAGTACCTAAGAAGCTTAAGTTTATGATCACAATAACTATGAGGGTACAATTGGATTCAAAAATAAAGACTCTAAGATACTTACGTGACCTATTTTTGGCAAATCGTTAATAAGTGTAAAAAATATTTTTAACTTTATATGACTATTTTTAATTTTTCAGTTATGCATTCAAATTTTGAATATTTTATGAGAAAGCTCACGGTGGTCTAGACCTTAATAAAGTACTTACTTTTTCAACTCTACCTTTATCCTATATCTCCTTTTGATCGGAACACCAATCTCTTCTATAGCACTGAACAATCCACAGTAGGTATGTTTTATCCGAAATAGGCATACATTGACACCTCACACAATACAATAATAGCTCTTCAACAATCAATTCTATTGCCAATTCCAAAGGGTATATTTTGCATTGCGTCACAAAATGATGAACGGCCAGTGATTTGGGCCATTCATCAAACAAATAGTAACGGAATTACCAAAGTTTTTGATTAGAGACGAACTCGTGTGTTTTGGAACAAATTTCTATTAAGGTTAAGTGTAAGTGCTGAACTATTTTCTTAAAGATACTCGAAAAAGTTCAGAATGTACTCCAGCTTTGTAATAAAATAGTGGTGTTGACGGGAATATAAAAGGATGCTTGTTAGAATTTAAATACCAGTAGTCAAGATAAGGGCTATAATATTTAAAGCATTATATAAAGATGAAGATGAATATCATCTTTACTTAATATTATAAAGATGAAGAGTTTGTTTGAGCCCGCTAATCTCAGGAACTTCTGGTCCAATTTGAAAAATTATTTCTATGTTAGATGGCACATTTATCGAGAAAGGCAGGCTATAATTTTTATTATGCCATCACGCTAAGAGCAGCAGGAGCAGAGCAATACGGGAAAAACCGAGGGGCACAGCTAGTTAAAGAATAAATAATAAATTAATTAATAAATATTTCAGGACAATTTTCACACACGGCACGATCTGATCCCATACTAAGCTTTCGCTTGTGTTATGGAAACCAGATGGCTGATAAACATACATAATATATAATTTTAAATAAATACTTATATAGATAAATAACACCCAGACACAGAGCAAACATCTATGTTCATCACACAAATTATTGCCCCGGTTGGGAATCGAACCCACGACCTCTGGCTTGGGAGGCAAGGCCACTACCAACCAAGCCAACCGGTCAGTCAAGAAGATCACTCGGTGGTCGAAATTTGACTTTCTCTTTGTAATATAACTTACCTTCGTTTCACAACACATAGCGGTGTAAATTATATTTAAAAAATCCTTACTTTTATGCGAAAAATACCATAATATGTCATTTATCATGACGCTGAACATTCTGCAATACATTAAATATGAATTTAACCATGCAACGTATAAAATATGATTGTTCTATTCCATTGAGGGTTTTTATCCAATCAATGTATAAGTTCACTTTGAGAAATTATAACTTTATTTCCTAAAATTAGAAAAATGAGAATTTTTTAAATTGAATACCTAAAGTATAATTGAGCTTACGTTTGAAACTCCAGTGGCGTTTGTAAACGAGCTTTGAATGCGATTCTTTATTCTGATTACAAATTCCTCTATTTTTAATTCAGAAAGAGATTTTTGCAATAGAAAATTTTAAACGTAGGTATAGTACCAAAATGTTCTTTCTACCAAATTGTTAAGCTGCATTGCATAATATGATAGACGTTTTAACTTATTTTCCTAAAGATTATTTGATTTCCGATAAAATTGTACGAATAGGACGGATCCTTACGGATCACGAAGTTATTCAATGATTTATTTGATTATTTCTTGTATTGTTAGTTTAGGTCATTATAAACGATGATGATTTAAATTATTAATTGCTCCACATGATTCTTGAGGGCTTCATTAGCAGCAAATCTTAGGTTGGTTTTATTTTAAAACTAGCTGCTCCGCGCTGTTTCACACCCGTGGCTCCGGTCCTGTTGGTCTTAGCGTGATAGTCTATAGCCTTCCTCGATAAATTAGCTATCTAACATCGAAATAATTTTTCAAATCGGACCAGTAGTTCCCGAGATTAGCGCGTTCAAACAAACAAACTCTTCAGCTTTATAATATGTATTAGTATAGATTACGTACACCATCATGTATTCCGGGAAGACGAAGTTTCCAACGTTTAACTTGCATTATATAATATACTAGCGGTCCGCCCCGGCTTCGCCCGTGGTACATATTAACGTTTTCTCTACATAAGAACCATCCTCGTACTTCAAGGAATATAATAAAAAAAGAATTATCGAAATCGGTTCAGCCGTTCTCGAGTTATGGAATTACAACGAAAAGTGGCATTGATTTTTATATATTAGAAGATGTATAGAGTTAAGATCTTCAAAACATGTCTGTTCCGTTTCTACAAAGGTCACGAGACAATGTTACTAAATACCCAGAATGTATGGCATGTTAATTAACAAGGGATTTACTATCGAACTAAATCCTAATGAATCTTCTGGAACATTCGACGGAAATTCGATTACAATAGTGATGGTAATGGTCAGCTTTGTATGAAATAGGACATAATTTTCATAGTCCACTTGCATAATAGTTTGTCATTCAATCTTTTAGTTCAGTATGCGTAAAAATGGGTACTTAATAATGTAAAAGTAGGTTTAGTAGTTTTGTATATTTAGTCGTCGTCTTAGATGAGCTGACATTGCGAGTTGCGACAGAAAGTGGGAGTATTTAACACTAAAAATACGAAAACTTGTTTTATACTTGTCTTTCCTTCATGTTGCAACGGATCGATTTAATGATATGATATTTCAGTTTTAAATTTAAAGGCTAAAGAGTGTCAGAGACTTATATCCACGGTGGTGTATCAAATTCCTATGACTATGCGGGCGAAGTCACGGGCGAAAAGCTAGTACGTCTGTACTTATAATATTATTATAAAGCCGAAGAGTTTGATTACGCGCTAATCTCAGGAACTACTGGTTCTATTTGAAAAAATATTTCGGTGTTAGACAGCCCATTTATCGAGGTAGACCAACAGGAGCGGAGTACTGCGGGTAAACCGCGGGGTGCAGCTATCTAGTTGTCTATATGTTTTGTTATTCTAGTTATTAATCCAATATTATTTCATTTCCAGACAGTTAACAGCCTGTTACGAGATACTGAAGACAAGAGAGGAACTGTCAATGGCGTTCCTTCAACCAATAGTGGTAGATGCTCAAACAAAAAACTTTGTGACACAGTTACATTTGAAATTATCTATGGAATATTTAGAGTCTACGAAACAGTACCTTAAGTTAGAGAATTTGGATGTTGATGTGTTAGAAGATGTGTTGTTAAGGTCAGTATATAGTGTTGCTTTGTATTTTTGTTTATTTGATGAACAATAAAAATGTTGTGTGGTTTTATGAAATCACGGTAAAAGTGAAACTTTTTTTCACACTAGACTTAACTAAAAATTATCGTATTTGTACGATAATTATCGTACGGATCGTGCGTCACGCGACATGCGCTACACAGACAAAAAAGTTTGAGACGATTTAATAAAAGTTTCACTTTAAAAAAATACAAGATTCGATTCCACGTTAATATTTAAATATCTACGATTTATTATTTTATTTTATTGAATAAGAATACTTTTGGATTATACACATACGTCATTGTATCTTGGATACCTATACATACATAGACTTGGATACCTATACAAGAAAACTTTTAGAAGCGTAAAAGACTTACAACAAGAAGAATAATACAAAAGTGTCACCACAAAATGATTTAAAAGCTGTTATAGATACGGCTCTTTAATATACTACTTAGATCAAAGATTTAATATTTAGGTAGATGAAAAGCGAAATGTTGAGTTATTCAAAATATTGAATACGAAATATGACACTAATAAGGGTAAGTTAGAGAATACCCACGGATTAGAAATACATAGAATATGCAAATAAACGAGTAGATTAACGTCGATAATAGATTATTACAACATTGCATGGAATTTACAAAATAATAAAATAAAATTATACGCTAGCTATTAGTAAGGAATTCCGTTTGGATTTCCAAACGGTCCCCATGGTCCTGACCTATCACTACACTAACGATATTTAATATTATGTAATGTTACCTATATAATAATTATATCCTGTGACACTGACTATATTTATAAATAATGATACTGACTTTGAAGTAATAATAATAACATAACAGTGTCACAAACAGCTTTTGCTAGGATCCTAAACATGTTCTGCAATGAAAATATATACTCCATCCGTTTCGAGGAAGGTTGGTTACCCCATGACACAGAAGTTTCATATCGTATACAAATACATATTACATAGTAAGGTAGGTAGTGTATAAAGCCACAAGTTAGATTTTCTCTGTATGCGTCAAAAATAAAGGAATCAAACCTTGGCTCACATTTTTGAATCTAGAAGTTCCTTCTAATCTAAAGATCTAGACAGATTATTAAAAATATGTATGACTAATTGCCCTTCGCTGGGAAGACAATATCGCACCTGCAAGGGAAATATCAAACATAAATTGCAACGTTTTTCCTGTTTGAATATGCTATTACGTTGTTAAATATGCGTTTGCTTGTTTCACTTTTTACCGTGTTATTTTTTTACAAATAAAACGGCAATAAATAGATGATGTAATAATAGATTTAAGTAATTAGCGTATAGACTTAACGAGAGACTTAAAATAGTGTGCCAAAGTTTACCTGAAATAATGTTTATATAGGTACCTAGTAATTAAGAGCTATTCATAATACATACATAATTATAAATTAATATAATTATAGTATATTACTTAAGTGATATTATAATTGTGAAAATGTTTTATCTTAAGAGCTAGCGCGCAAGAGCAACTTTTGTCTCTGCAACTATTTTGTATCTCCCATCAACTCTATGGGGAGTTGCGTCTCTACGTGCGCGCACTTTATCTAACTAGCCCATAGAGTTGATGGGAGAGACAAAATAGTTGCGGAGACAAAAGTTGCTCTTGCGCGCTAGCTCTAAACTCCTTTTTAATAAAATTCTACAAACGCAAGACTTTTTAAGGACTATAATAGTGTATGTCAACAAATATTGTAGCTTGTGAAGTTTTAAATTTTCGAGGACTCTCTAAGATTCTCGTTGTTGGTTTTGTGTAGTTGTTCCCGCGCTTTTCTTTAGTCCTTTCTCCATAAATTACGACTATTATTAACTTGTATTTCTCTCACTCGACGTGTTCTCGTCAAATTTACAGTACATATTTTACTTTTAATCTTTCTTTGCAGTACATATTTTACAAATGCATTCTCTAAATTTTAAATTTCATAATTTCTATAAATTACAGTACCAATACAGCTTTTACTTGTCGTTTGTTATCGTTAGTTTTTCTTTAGTTATCTACTTAAAGTGCGCTCGTTCTTTATAAGCATAGTATTAATATGAATTGTTATATCGGGTAATCAGGCTTTTTCTTTCATTTCGTAGTTAATTTTGTATCGTAATACTGTCGTTATTCGCAATAATACCCATTTTTAACCGACTTCAAAAAAAAGGAGGAGGTTATCAATTCGGCCGGTATATATATATATTTTTTTTTTTTTTTTATGTATGTACACCGATTACTCCGAGGTTTCTGAACCGATTTACGTGATTCTTTTTTTGTTCGATGCGGGATAGTGTCGAATTGGTCCCATAAAAATTTTATTCGGCTAGGCCTAGTAGTTTTTATTTTATGAGCATTTTTGTCTGTACTCGATGACTTAATTTCAATGTAGCAAGTAACTTTGATTCACTTCCCGGTAACCGATTGAGCTGAAATTTTGTATACGAATGTAAATTGGATAGCGATGAAACATTATCATGACATGGAGCTGATCTGATGATGAAATGGGAAGGTGGCCATAGGAACTCAGTAATATATTGACTCAACTTTATCGAGTTTGGGCTCGTTTGATTCGTATTGAAAAATACACTAAAAAGTATTAAATAAAAATAACTGCGTTAAAAACAACCGACTTCAAAAACGGAAAAGTAAGAAATAAAAAAGATTTGATATTATTAATTACTACATATTATTTTTATGTGCTATTTATTAAATAGGTTTGAAGTCGGTGCCAAACACTAAGCACTTAGTATTAAGCCCGTGCTATTTTTTATTTTTTAATTAATACTAACAACAAAACACATTGACTTTCAGTTATAAATCGCAAGAGGGATTTAAGTTTAACGAAGAGGGCACAGAGCAGTATCACCTAGAGACGGCATTGAACCACTTGGATCGTCTCCGGACTGTTCAGTTGGATCTGTGGAGTTATGTACGGTAAGCAAACTTTACTTGTTAAATAATGTAATGTAATCCTCGTTGAGGCTTGTTGTAACTAAGGGAATTGAATGTAAAAAAATTTTTTATTTTTTTTATCACTATGTACACAAGTAAGAAGTGAAAATTCTTTATGACCTTATTCTTCAAAAAAAAATTTACTATATACAACTTTACAGAAATACGTCGAATCACGCGTGGTAGGGATAAGAAAAAGATGGCGCGTAACGGAAAAATGTCACGCGTTACGAAAAAATGTTACACTAAATTTTTTTCCAACCCCGATAAAGAATTCTTCAATAATGAGGAGTTCTATTATTTGATTTGTTGTATGATGTCCACGATAAAAGTTCAAATAAAAGTTTAAATATAGTCGTATTAAATGTGTTGCATTTTACTTATTTACACCTTATTATTATTATCATACAAGAACTTCATGAGGGCACACTTACAGCTCTTTTGCACTCTTATTTTTATCATCCTGTTCAATATTATTTTTTCCCATTTTCAGGTCATCAGTGAACCGCGAAGTGTGGTCAGCAAGGCAGACTCTGGTGTTTGGGATCGTTATTCTTATATTAGTTCTTCTTGTTTCACCGTTGTTAATATTGTTGTTGAGATATACTATAAATACTATACAGGTGAGCTCTTTTTAATTAAAAGTTCAATAAAAAAAAATAATTTTAAAGAAAAATGTCATAAAAATATTCAATTAATTAAATCTGTTATATATCTGTTATTTGAACTGAACGTCCATAAAATTTTAACTGTGAATTGAGAAATAATGCAAGCGATAAAAGCAGAAACTTTTTTTTCACATCCTTATCCACCATTGTATAGCTTTATTATCTCGAATGTTACCGATGTAGTAAAGCGTGTTTTTAAAGACTTTGTTGCAATATTTAACAATCATAAAAAATATCGTTTTTAGAAATTCACAGAATCAATAGAAATAAGTACTCGAAAACTTGTAGCAGATAAACAAAAAAAGCGATTTAGGTACAGGAGTACCTCTCTTGCATACTTCCCTTGCCCATGCTATTAATATCTCGAATGTTTCCAACGAAATAGTAATAGCACGGGCAAGAGGATCTAAACGTGTTGAAAGGTTCTGCTGCAATATTTAACGTTCTTAAAAACATCTTTTCAGAAATTCACAGAATCAATAGAAATAAGTACCCAAAAGCTAGTAGCAGAAAAGCAGAAGAGCGACTTGCTCCTCTCCCGCATGCTCCCCCTCCCCGTGCTGCGCCGGCTCCGCGCGCAGCGCACCGTGCCCGCGGAGGCGTTCGACGCTGTCACTATATACTTTAGTGATATTGTGGGATTTACCAACATAGCCGCGAACAGCACGCCCATGGAAGTCATCAATATGCTCAACATGCTGTACAAGTGAGTTGAGTTTTATTGTATTTTTGTGCATGTTGTGTTTAGATGGTCTATTATACTTCAGTGATATTGTCGGCTTTACGAACATAGCCGCCAATAGTAATGCCTATGGAAGTCATAAATATGCTCAACATGCTGTACAAGTGAGTTGGCTACGTTGTTTCTGTGCTTGTCGTGTTTAGTAGCTATTGGTCATATTATCGTACGTGTTGGTTCGACACTGTCACTACATACTTCAGTGATATTGTCGGCTTTACCAACATAGCCGCGAACAGCACGCCCATGGAAGTCATCAATATGCTCAACATGCTGTACAAGTGAGTTGGCTCTGTTGTCTCTGTGTGCATGTTCTGTGCTAGAATGTAATGGTTCGATGCGGTCACTATATTATACTTTAGTGATATTGTCGGCTTTACCAATATAGCCGCGAATAGCACCCCCATGGAAGTCATCAATATGCTCAACATGCTGTACAAGTGAGTTGGCTCTGTTGTCTCTGTGCAATGTTATATTCTCGCTAACTTTGTGTAGCCAGCAGAACAGTCATCTAATGCACGTTGGTTGGTCCTGGTAAAGAGAAGACGCGGGTTCGTATCCCGCCTCGTGATTGTTTTTCTATTCTTTAAAAATTTATATCGATTCTCTTATATTATTTAAAGTAGACAAGTCGTGTAGATAAATGTAAAACTAATTTTATTTAACAAATATTATTCTTTATTTCAGAATGTTTGATGACAAAATAATGCAGTATAATGTATATAAAGTGGAGACAATAGGAGATGCATATATGGTTGTGTCAGGGCTTCCACAGCGAAACGGTAAGATATAGAATTACTGCCTGCAGTCTGCTTTTACAAACTAAAACAAATATATCCTTATGTAACTTTAGTTTTGAGACAAAATTTCTTAGGTAAATGTTGCTTATAATAATAGTTAAATGCAAGTGTATAAAAAATTGGAATTGTTAAAAAATTAATGACGATTATTACAATGCCTTTGAATTAAAAAATAAACTTTCACTGTCTTACCACAAAACTTTAAGCGCCGGTTCTGTTAATCTGGCTTTGTCGTATTTCACATAGACAACTATTAAAGTGACAGATCCCTGAAAGGACCATCATTTTTTAGTAACTACGGTTACGGAACTCACTAATAAATAAGGTTTGCATAAACGCGTGATAGCATTGTAACTATAATTAATGCCTTGTTATAATAAACAGATTGATGATGATTTATTCAGAAGCACTTACAAGAAATTACGTTCAACGTGCCGAATAAAAAAAAAATTATGAAAGCCATATTTTTACATCTAATTCGAGCAATTATTTGCGGATACAATCCATTTGGAATACTAAGAATATAAATTATATATACAAATTCTGACGCTTATTAAAATCACGTGTAGGAATGTCGAAAACAGGATTGTTTCGTTGTTTTCCTTGAATTTACTAATAACAACAATTTTGTGCTCTATATTTAGAGTTTTTGTACAGGGCCGTGTTTCCTTTTTCGGCATTTTGTATTCTTATTAATAGAAATTGAAAAATCTTTTTTGTTTGTGGTGTCCAGCCTATTTAAAAAATAAGCAAAATAAATATCTCCATACCCAATAAATTTTTTGGATGTTCGTAAGATTACAATTGCCTAAATCTATAATATAAAAATGAATCGCGAAATGTGTTGGTAAGCGCATAACTCGAGAACGGGTGGACCGATTTCGATAATTCTTTTTTTATTATATTCCTTGAAGTACGAGGATGGTTTTTACGTAGAGAAAACGTAAATATGTACCACGGGCGAAGCCGGGGCGGACCGCTAGTACGTAATATAATATATTATATTGATTATAAATAAGTTTTAATAAAACGAAAACAGTCCATATAGACAAAATAGAATGGATAATTTTGTCGGCTTTGTTAGACTAGTTTAAGGACTTCGATTATATAAAAATGTAGTTCCATATACTGCATTGGAAAAATATTTTGACTTACGTATTTTGTATTGAGTTATTTTATATTCTATGCTAAAGTTCTGCTTGTGTGAGTTTATTGAACTACAACAGTGTTGTAACCACATTGAACTTTGACCCTTCATACTTCACTAGGTCAGTGACGTACAATTTCAACCTTCCTCAAGGAAAAGAGTTGATATTACGTATTCCAACCTCATGACGTTTTATTAATGACATCATAATATACCAAATTGTTGCTGTGCAAGAATCAACCATGTATTACCGCAATGTAACGATTCGTTATTGCAGCAATATTGCCTTTTAGCAATTTATTATAGCAATTTTTAGATTTTGACACAGTTGACCAAATAACTAACGTATGTAGGACCATAATAATTTAAGCTGAAAATTTGTTATAAACCATTTTCACATTTCAAGTTCATTTTACCATGAAGTTAATTACTCACATATTTTGTTTTTTTTAACACTGAACTATGGGAGAGGACGTTGACTCCTGACTAACAGGTTTTTTCTAATTATTTATTAGTTGTCAATAGGTAATTTATTATTTATTTTTTAGAACGAATGACGACGAAACTAATGTGAATGAAAGCTCTTTTTAATAATATTATTTTACAGTGTTTAGTTATTCATATAATTTTACAAATACAATAATAATTACTTGGAGCATAGTATAGATCACATTATATTACTTAGGGATTCACACATATGATAGGTTATCCCGGAAATCCCACGGGAACGGGAACTATGCGGTTTTTCTTTGAAGATGCGGGTTTTTTTTAAACCGCGGGCAAAGCCGCGGGCGGAAAGCTAATTGCAATAAATTCCCATCTTTTTGCCGGTTTTACTACTTTGACCACGAGCTGATTTCTTTCCTCGTATTCCCCTGTATCTTATTTATTATGATGCTGTTCTGACGTCATCACATACCCACCGGTGTGTGTTATGTTACTAAAATAACATTGCCCATTTATAGTTAATGATATTAATTTATTCATGATTTGTTCAAATTTATGTTGCCTTGTTTCTATCTATTTTTTGAAAATATTAATGTCAAATCTTTAAATTGTTTTGTTTATGTTACTTATTTGTATGCATGTAGGTATATAATATATACCTACATAGCATATATTATATGTTATTTGGAACTTGCCATCATGAACGTGCATCATGGCAAGTCAGTTGGTACGCTTTTCATTCGTAAAATTACGTACACAAACTATAACAGTAGATTTTAGAGTCGAGAGTCTTTAAAAAGTTTGTGGTATAATAATTTTTTTAACAAAATGGATGAAACTTTTTCTTAGGTTTTTAATCAATCTATCAAACTAATCTCTATCATCTGTAGGTATATTTATACATAATACATAGGTACTTATGTATAGAAATATATAAATTGTGTACTGAATTTCCTACTCCGTATAGCTGTTCATGTTAACACGGAATGTCTTCATCAAAATCCTAATTTATTAGTACCTAGGGTATGAATAGAATCTTAGAAGGATATTATTAAGGGCACTTTGTGACACATGAGTAAGATACTAATATTAGAAGGATATAAAGTTTAACATAAGCTGGTTATAAACAGGATATTTGGGACAAATTAGTAGAATACGAATAGAATTTAGAAGTATATGAGATCAGACGGGCAAAACAATTGTATGAATATTGCAATTTGTAAGTGACAAGGCCGCCTTCTGTGCTGTATGTACCTTATAAACATGTATTTTTGTTTTACCTTTTGTTCATAATTGCACCACAATAAAGTGTTCAAAATAAATATGTAAACATAAGATAACGTTCAAGGCAACCTGCACGCGTCCGAAATAGCGGACATGTCGCTGTCGCTCATGCGCAGTCTGGAGGGCGCGCGCGTGCCGCACCGGCCCGACGAGTTCCTGCGCATACGGGCCGGCGTCAACACGGGCCCGTGTGTCGCCGGCGTGGTGGGCACCACCATGCCGCGCTACTGTCTGTTCGGCGACGCCATCAACACGGCCAGCCGCATGGAGAGCACGGGGGAGGGTGAGTCACACACAATAGCGCTACGGGCCGGCGTCAACACGGGCCCGTGTGTCGCCGGCGTGGTGGGCACCACCATGCCGCGCTACTGTCTGTTCGGCGACGCCATCAACACGGCCAGCCGCATGGAGAGCACGGGGGAGGGTGAGTCACACACAATAGCGCTACGGGCCGGCGTCAACACGGGCCCGTGTGTCGCCGGCGTGGTGGGCACCACCATGCCGCGCTACTGTCTGTTCGGCGACGCCATCAACACGGCCAGCCGCATGGAGAGCACGGGGGAGGGTGAGTCACACACAATAGCGCTACGGGCCGGCGTCAACACGGGCCCGTGTGTCGCCGGCGTGGTGGGCACCACCATGCCGCGCTACTGTCTGTTCGGCGACGCCATCAACACGGCCAGCCGCATGGAGAGCACGGGAGAGGGTGATTTAAACAAGCTCTTGTTACAAATCTACTTACAATGTTTGAATAAGAAATCTATACAATAGAGCGTTTGTATTGAAGCTCTTACAACGTTAGAATGAAAATATATAGAGCATTTGTATTGAAGCTCTTACAACGTTTGATTAAAAACATATAGAGCGCTCTTACAACGTTAGAATGAAAATATATAGAGCATTTGTATTGAAGCTCTTACAACGTTAGAATAAAAATATATATAGCGTTTGTATTGAAGCTCTTACAACGTTAGAGTAAAAGGTATAGAGCGTTTGTATTGAAGCTCTTACAACGTTAGAATAAAAATAAATAGAGCGTTTATATTGAAGCTCTTTCAACGTTTGATTAAAAACATATAGAGCGCTCTTACAACGTTAGAATGAAAATATATAGAGCGTTTGTATTGAAGCTCTTATAACGTTAGAATAAAAATATATAGAGCGTTTGTATTGAAGCTCTTACAACGTTAGAATAAAAATATATATAGCGTTTGTATTGAAGCTCTTACAACGTTAGAGTAAAAGGTATAGAGCGTTTGTATTGAAGCTCTTACAACGTTAGAATAAAAATATATAGAGCGTTTGTATTGAAGCTCTTACAACGTTAGAATAAAAATAAATAGAGCGTTTGTATTGAAGCTCTTACAACGTTAGAGTAAAAACATATAGAGCGTTTGTATTGAAGCTCTTACAACGTTAGAGTAAAAACATATAGAGCGTTTGTATTAAAGCTTTTCTTGCAATCCTACCTTACTTTACCTATACTCTGGAATTGGTTAGGAGCATAAAAAATAATTCGAAATTTGCCAGTGATCCCCTATCCTTTTTTAATATAGAAAAAAATGTACACTTTTACGCCATTAAAAGCTCAACTTTTTTTATTTATTTTACAGCTATGAAAATACACATTTCACCAACGACCAAAGAAGCATTAGATGCGATAGGAAATTATATTGTAGAGTCGCGAGGTCTTGTTGATATTCAGGTATGTTTATCATCTTCGTTAATTTACTAACGTGACGTTTCTACTAAAATACAAAATTTTTAAATAAATAGTTCTACTTTCAACTTTTATATAATTTTAGTTTTACCCGGCTCTATCTGGATTGACCCAATGAAAAAAAAGTTTTTATTACTCAGTAGAAATATAGCTTTCAAATGGTAAAGTATTTTAAAAATTGATAGAGCAGTTTTTGCTTTTAGTAACAAAAATGTTTTCTGCTCTTAATTTTTTGTTTTTGTATAGGTTAATATCATTGGTGAGGTAGAAAACGTTCGTTTTAGAAGCTTCATGTTTGTATATAACCGACTCCTTTAGACTCGATTATGACCCACTTTAAACTGACAGATTTAATTGAAACTTTGTACACTTATCAAGGATCGTTGACAATAGAATAATTTCATGAGTTTAATCGTGTTTTTTGAAGTAAAACTTCTTAGGCACGTTGAGAATAGAATTTCAAATTCGCGTCATGACAATACCTTCACGTCATGAAGTAAGGTGACGATTTTCGTATCTTTGAATTTTGCTAAAGAAGTTTCACTTCTGACACGTGCGCTCGGCTCACCAGCTCTTTCTTAATTATTGATGGTTAATTTTCAGGGTAAAGGGATTATGGAGACGTTCTGGCTCGTGGGACGGACAGATGAAAAGATTGAGAGCCCCAGATGTGTGCGTTTGCAGGATTATGATCAGAATGTTCTAGAACTATTAATTAGGTCATAGTTTAAGATTTTGTTTCAATAAACAAGTTGAAAATCTATGTGTTTTTTTATTTTAAATGATTTATTGGTGCAATTATTTTGTGCGTTAAATATAATTTAAAATGGGGTTACTTATATTGTATTAGTTTAAATATTATCACAAATAAATAAATTGGTATTACTTTATTCAGACTTTATACGCAATGCTGTAAAGCTTTATCTAAGTCCTATTTTTTGATAACAATAATTGTAGGTACTTACCTACATAAAAAAGTACACTGGTGCCAAATTGATATCATCATTCTACTCATTTTATAAGTTTGTTTAAATAGGGGGTTTATATTAGGTTGAGTTACAAAGAAAAATGTAGAGCGTTCCTTTGTTGTGAAAAACTTAAAGTATCTTCGTTATGAAGGCTGACTTCTGTTTGGCTTTATGAAGCATAATTTATTAATGTTTAAAATCCAATCAAAATACCGTTAAACATAACAAAGATAAGTTTAACATAATTTTTTTAACAAAGTTAATGAATATTTTTATTTCAATGTTCAAACTATGTACTTATTTGGGCTTTCCCGAAAATACGTCATCAATCGTAGTAGTATTACAACAGTACAAACCTAATGTATGTCGCTATATGTGACTCCTGCACATGAGTCAACGCTGATTTATATACTCAATCAATTGAAATTTCGTTCATTCAAGCGCCGGCTCTTCCACGATGAAGACGTGTATTCTAATATTGGTCGTGTGCGTCGCGATCGCACATACGCGGTATATAGATTCTGGTAATTCTGGGTCCGGTGTTATCCCCGTGGACCGTGATGTTAGTGCCAGTGTACGACTGTCTAGTGTGAGAGTGAAGAGAGGAGTTATAAATAATGGAGGAAATCTCTGTCCCAAAGGACAGGTGTGGTACAAAATTAGATGCGTGTAAATTGTAAGTTGTTTTTCTTATTGACAATACTTTCAAGTTTCAATATTGCAATCAAAATATTTCATAAACCTAACTTATTTGTTTTTAGATTAAAATAGTCAAATGCCAATAAATTTAGATTCGATTACGGAACATTGTTTTCCATGACAGATTTTATTATTATTGCTTGGTTCGTTTAGTTCATTCATAATAAAATTTTATAGCTTACTTAATAGGAATTTAAGTGCGATGTCCTTTTTATATGAAGGTATTACAAATTTGATGTCCTATATTATTATATATATTATATTCATTGGTGCCTTTCTTCTTCCAGGTACCAGAAAAAACAACAAGATGTAGAAAACATTAGCACCGCCTCCGCGTATTTAACCTCCTGGGGCCTGCGGTCATATATATATTACATAAACAATAAAAAAATATTTCAACGCCATCTCTTGCGTATGTGCGGAAATATTATCTTAAATCGATGTAGTGGTATGTCATCCGCCATACTAATCGGTTATTGGTTGTTTTAAGTGAATGTATTTGAAGTTTGCTCATTTAGAAGTTGACGATGGCTGTGCGACGACAAACACGTGGTGAGTAATCTTAAATTTCTAGTGGAATTATTAGTATATTGCAATATATCTTTGTATATCTAATGTTAATAGATACTATTTCTGCAATCGTGATTGTTATTTTGTAAGATAATTCAAAAACTTGTGAAAATTATGAATATTTTGTTTTATGTCATACCGGTAAGACATTTGGTCTCAATTCCATCTCTTGGTTACTGGGGCCCCATGTATTACCTATATGACATTATTTAGTTTATGTTACGAATAATTTTTTTATTATTTTTTTCAAGGACTAAAAGATATTGAGATCTACCAATACCTGGATGAGTCAGATATTGACCTATCTGATGAAGAGAATCCCCCAAATGATAACGATGAAGCCTCCCAAATATCAGAAAATGATTCGTCAAGTGAGTCTGAGTCAGGTGATGATGTCAGAACAGAATCGTCGCTCTCTTTGTCATCATCAGTTGCGGGCAGACCATCTCGGGGACGCACACGACGTGGACCAAGAACTAGAGGAGGCCGACCGAGAGGAAGGGTAAGAACCAGGGGCGGGCGTGACCATATAAATACACCGCCGGTCCAAAATACTTGGACCAGTCGTTTTTCACCATTACACATACCTATCTTCGAACCAAGGTACAAAAAAATAGATACTGAATTGTGGAGAGAACAAGACTTTTTCGAGCAGTACATAAATGATGAAATTTTAGAAAAAATGGTGGAAGCTACTAATAGAACATACCTTTTACAAACGGGAACCGAAATTAAATTGACTCTCAAAGAGCTAAAAATATTCGTGGGTATTTTAATGGTGATGAGCGCTGTAAATTTGCCAAAAATTAGAATGTACTGGTCGAAAAAATGTGGAATGCGTGTTATTGTAGCGAGTATGACTAGATCCCGATTTTTTACGATTAGAAAGTCCATAAAAGTTGTTTTTGATCAAGATATTCACGAACAACAAAAAACAAATAAGATCTGGAAGGTGGCACCTCTTTTTGAGGCAATTTTAAAAGGTTGTCATGCACAAAATAGATCGGATCACATCAGCATCGATGAAATGATAATACCCTTTACAGGTCAATGCGGTATAAGGCAATACTGCCCGAACAAACCCAATCCGGTTGGGATAAAAGTATTTGTTCTGGCTAATCCGAACGGATTGGTATGTGACATGGTTGTGTATCAAGGAGATACTACATTTCCAGATCTCAAAGAGCAAGGATATAGCCTAGGTGAGGCAGCCATCCTCCGCTTATGTGATACATTAGTTCCTGGCCATCACATATATTTTGATCGATACTTTTCGTCTGTAAAATTAGCAGATGCACTTTTACAAAGGGGATTTCATGCCACTGGAACCATAATGAGGAACAGAATTCCGAAAAATGAATTTTCACCAGAAAATCTTTTCATAAAAAAGCCGAGAGGAACTTCAGACACAATTGTACGTGGTGATGGAACTATCGCTATTACGCGTTGGTTGGATAACAAACCAGTCATTCTTTTGTCTACCGTCTACGCTGCCAACTCTCAAGACCAATGCAGACGATGGTCTAAACGCAAGAAAGAGTACGAAATTGTTAATCGCCCAGAAGTTGTAAAGAATTATAACCAATATATGGGAGGAGTAGACCTCGCAGATAGAATGCTGGCGGTATGTCCTTCACGGGCGCGAACCAAATATTGGACAAAGCGTTTCATATTCCATATGATAGATTTAGCGGCATGTAATGCCTGGTTTCAGTTCAAAGAGCGTCAAAAAATAAATAGGATTCCTGCTAGCAAAATCCCTCAAATGAGAGTATTCAAAATGGAGCTTGGGGAATCCCTTATCATGGGCAATTCTTTATCTTCAGATTCTGACTCTTATAGCGACAATGTTGAATTGGAACCTAAGCATAAGCAACGGAAGAAGGAAATTAAGCCTATCCCCTCAGAGAAATTCCGGTTTCATAAAGCAGCTCATTTGGTGAAATATGCAGATAAACAAAATAGATGCAGAAAATCTGGTTGCAAGAACACAACAACTGCATATTGCATCAAATGTGAAATCTTTCTATGTTGCACAAACAAGAGGAATTGTTTCCTAAATTTTCATACAAGTTATTTTTAATTGCTAGATATTATGCCAATAATTATGTTATAATTAGTTATGTAGGTGATTTTGATCTCATCCAAAATGTGATTAAGTTTATAATAATTTTCTTTGTTTATTTTTTTAATTTAAAATATTTAAATTTGTTAAAAATTTAATTTTCCTCTTTGATACTTTTTAAGAATTGTTATGAATCTACAATATTTTATTAGTAACTGCTAATAAGTGAGATAAAGCGAATCAGCTGACTGTGATTGTTTGATTTTAGAAAGTTCCTAAATAAATATTAATAATAAATTTCAAAATAAAGAGCTAATTAAAAAAAAACATGTAGTTTTTCTTCATTTTCAATGACTCATTACATTTGGAACTGGGACCCTTTGTAATATATACATGACATAAAGAAAATCCAGGTTTTCCACGAAGGATTTTTTTTTTCATTTTTTTTAATATCCATAAGTACATAATAACAGATACAGCTAATTTTTATTGAAAAATAAAGGAAAAAAAATCCTGGGTCTCAGGAGGTTAAATAAATGCCGACCTTTAAGGTTTTTTTACCGACAAATTTTTAAGATTGTGTCATGATCTATCGTCGTTCAACAGAAGATATATGTGTTATGAATAGATTAATTATATTGTTGTATAATTAATGGGTCGATAAAAAAAATATCTACGAGAATATTGATGACCAGTGTCAGTGACAAATCCTATACCCGCCGATGGGTTATTGTAAATTTGCCACAAAGTTAATTCGTCACCTAAAAAAGTATGTGTAAATTTGCCACACTTTTATTTTTTTTAAGTTAATTCGTCACGATTTAATATCAAGTATTGTAAATTCGTCACATCGATAATTTAAGTACAGATAGCAAAAAAATTAAGCAATAAATTAATTTAAAATGTTTATTTCTTAATCAGTTTTAGATTTTCAACCTTACATGTAAAAAAATCACAGTCAAATTGGATGACGATGGACTTTGTAAAAACATAAGGAAAAGCATAACAAAGATAAATTTTGCTAAAAACCAAGGAACATCTATTTTGTATATGTTCTAAAAATTCACAGCAGTTATAAAGAGTATTACTTAACATCTACATTATTCTACATAGGTAATGGTAAAAATCACAGTTCTCTCTATAAATATTTTTAAAATGTAATGAAATGAGAGCGGCTCTATAATATTTATCACAATCGTATAAAAATAAGGATAAAATATTTTTCACCTATTTTGTATACAGGGTGTAAGGGACAGCCTCCCGAAAACTTTAACCATGGAATCATTCTGAGCAACTATCCCAAAGAAACCATATTGCGGAAATGAAAAAAAAATTCGGCTTCCCATACAAAATTTTCGAGTGAGATGCTAATTTTGTATGGGAGGTTGAAATTTTTTTTAACAAAAAACTCAAACAGACTAGCGGGTTTCATGATCATGACACTTAATAAATCACAGTTAAAATCACATTAATTATTTTTATAATTCAACTTTCGTTTTCCATAATTTCCTTACTACTTGTGGCAAATTTACAATAACCCGAATATACCTGTGACGAACTTACACATACTTTTTAAGGCATGTGACGAATTTACTTTCAATGTATGGAGTTTTAAAAACGTGACGAATTAACTTTGTGGCAAATTTACAATAACCCGATGAAATGAAAGGGTGATGAAAAAATCTTTTCGTCTAGTCAATTACTTTGTTATTTATTTATTTTATTATTTAAGTTATTTATTATAATCATAGACGGGTGATAATGTAATCGGAAGTATTATTATAAGATTGTTTTTTCTTTACTTTGTGTAAGGCTAGTTAGAAACGCTATGTATTAATACTGTAATATTATTTAGATTTTAGATTTCTATAAATGCAAATGTGATTTGATAATAAGAAACCTAGTAATTATTGTTAGGTACTTAATATTTAATTGACTGTCCTGTAATATATTATTAATTGTTTTTTATTATTTATTTTGTAATAAATAAGTAGCTAGGTAAAACTAAGTATTCGTATAAAGTAATGAAAGGCTTGCTTATTATTTAATTAAATAATAAGCAAGCCTTCTAAGAAATTCCTACAAATAAGTAAATTATTTATTAATAGAATTAAGTATTGTGATATTATGTATAGGAAATCGGTATTAAATTGTTAAAATTATTAATAGAGTTGATAAGTTTTAACGATTTACAAACAAATGTTATAGGTATACCTAGTAACGATACAAAAATAATTTATTTATTTAAAATAAAAACATGTGAATTTACTTTTTTGTCTTTATTTCTAATACATTCCTATAGTATAAGAGTAATAATTGGCAATTGCCATAGGTAACTTATTTATATCAAGAACCAAGTGATAAATGTGTCATATACATGCTGCTCAAGCTTTATGAAAAAATCATCAATATGAGATGACAGATAACAGATTCATAAAAAATATTCAAGTAAATAATTATACATAGGTATCTATCGCCTACTTGGCAGATTAATAAAAAGCAAGTTCAATTAGATCAGTGGTGGCTCAGTGGTGAGACCTCGGACTTCGAATCGATAAGTCCGGGGTTCGAGACCAGGCGAGCGCGCAGGAAATAAATTGATTTTTCAATTTATCTGCGCATGTTGTAACATCACCACTGCTCGAACGGTGAAGGAAAAACATCGTGAGGAAACCGACATGTCGAAGAATTAAAAAGTTCGACGACATGTGTCATCCGCCAACACGCACTTGGCCAGCGCGGTGGATTATGGCCTGTACCCTCATAGGAGGCCCGTGTCCCAGCAGTGGGAATGTATATGGGCTGATGATGATGATGATGATTATGATGAAGTTCAATTACTATTCTCTTTATTTTTGTTACTAAGCCTTAAATAAAAATGCAAATAAGGAATACAAACACAACTACATTAAACTCAACATTTCTTTCCACTAGTTTCCACTACACATAGTTTGCTTCCGCTTGAGTGAGAAATGCCCTAGAGTCGATTCTGGTTGATAAAATTATTACATATCTATCGTCAGGTTCACAGTCAGCCCACTGTGCTAACACGTTCGTCACTGCGCTCCTCATTTATCTATTTTTACACTAAAAACATTGCTGAAAGCTTTATAACCAATGATTATAGTAATCCTTAAAAGCTGTATATTATGGAAAATATTTAAATAATAATAATTAATAACTGGTTCGAT
This sequence comes from Colias croceus, assembly GCF_905220415.1. Classification (NCBI taxonomy): domain Eukaryota; kingdom Metazoa; phylum Arthropoda; class Insecta; order Lepidoptera; family Pieridae; genus Colias; species Colias croceus. Next base: position 9,175,781 of record NC_059548.1, on the reverse strand, counting down.
AATACTCGTCATTATTCAAAATGTCCTCATTAATCACTAGTCTATAACATAAAATCTTACGTTGACTTAAAGCACAGAATACATAATAGTATGCTTAAAGATAAATATGAGAATCTATACAATGAAATTATCTATACAGTGTTTGTATATGTACTTAGTACGGTATTAGTTAAGTTTCTTAGTTTTGACACTAATCTTTAGTAACCCTTCAACCAACCATTTCATACCTATAATATGATTTTTGTCGTTTATTTTCCTCGTAACAAGCTTTCAAACTAATTAGGTAGGTAGAAAATAATTGTAACAAATAATATTTTATAGCCTTCCTCAAGAACCGCTCTATCTTTAAAAAAAATCACTATCAAAATGTAATGTAATTTAGTGCAAGCGACTTTGTTCTATACTACGTTCAGATTCTTTTGAATACAAATCCTGTTTTCCTGACTTTGAAAATCAAAACACAAGCCTATGGTTTGGCATATATAGTTTTCATTTCTTGTGCATAGTACTGGATTACTACATAACACAGTTTGTAAATATTAGGTTTTTTCCGTAACCATTTTACGCACGTTAACATCGTTCGTTCTTCCGCTTGAAAAATTAAGAACATAATTTTAATAAAGCAACCAAATAATCTACGTAGGTAAGTAAATGTAAGGCATTTTTATATTTACCTATTCAAATAGTTTGAACTAATAAACTAGTCGAAATCATATGGTATGGTAATTCCCATTTAATGCTGATACTGAATTAAATTAAATACTTATAAAAATATATTTCAAGTTTTCAACGAGAGGAAACCACTTTCCTCTATTATTTGATTTGATTGTTATTTACTGCTGCTTTGAGAATGTTTTAATCTACTATACAGGGTGTCCCACTGTTGGTATACTAAGCTCCAAGGAGGTTATAGTTTTGCATACGCTGAGTACGTGAAAAATACTTAAAAAATTCCAGACGCATTTTTTTTCAAATATATGAATTCTTAAAACTCTATGTGTACATCCATAACAAGCAAGCCGCCCTTTGCCGCAACTTTGCCACCAGCACGTGAGCTATCGTTTAAGATTATGTTTTCATAGACAAAATGCTCACATTAGAGAAGCGATAATTGCCGGCTGCGCGAAGATAGAGAAGAAAACATGGATTTTCAGGAAAAATTTAGCAAAACATTTTTGACGTAATTTTGTTGTTTAAGTATTTTTTACGTGATCAGTGTATGCAAAACTACAAGTCCCTTCGCGCTTAGTATACCAATAGTGGGACACCCTGTATAAAAATAAGTCGGGTTATCCTTCCTGACGCTATAACTCCAGAATGCACATACCGATTTCCACGGTTTTGCATTCGTTGGAATGGTCTCGGGCTCCGTGAGGCAAAGAAAAGGTGTCTCTGGTGGCGAAACAGAGTTCGCCCGGTTTGCTAGTTTATTCATAAGAAAATAAAATTGTATATCTGCATTTTATCTCTACATACGGCACAAAATATTTTGTACCAAAATAAAAGAAAACGGAAGTAAATATAAAAGAGTATCTTTTCTTCTAACAAGTATTTTTCACAATATATTGGATAAATATTTGTTATACCTGGTGTTTTTACTTTCAAAGTAGAAGGCATTCCAATTCTTAGAAATTAAGAAAGAAAAATCTTGACCTACCATAACAAAATTTAATAAGATAGTTTTATTGCTCCTAAGATAGTCTTAAAATATGCATACGTTTAAGTGATTGAATAACATACATGTATGGGCACGCTTTTGAGTTTTCCTCTAAGCATTTATCCCCGTGCTACGACAGATTACGTATTAGTAGTTTATATTTGCATGTGTAGTGAGTCAATGATCGTATAAATATTTGCATTAATTGAGATTTCATTCATTCACGTGTTGACTCTCGCACGATGAAGGCTATTCTTATATTGGTCGTGTGCTTCGCGATCGCACACACGCGGTATATAGATTCTTGGTCCAGTGCGATTCCCGCGGGCCACGATGTTAGTGCCAGTGTAAGACTGTCAAGTGCCGTGAGAGTTAGGAGACAGATAATAAATAGTGGAAGTAACTCTTGTCCGAAAGGTTATATAAAGTACAAGATAAAGTGCATTAGATTGTAATGTAAGTATAGTTTTTTACTGGAAAACCCATGATAAAGTAGATTTTGTTTATTTAATTGAAATTTTCTTCCATGTTTGTTAAACTTTACCAAGTTATATTTTGTGATCTAAAACGAATAAAATTGTAGTTTTCAACTTTTATTGTCTTAAATACTTATGTCTAAAAAATGTAAAATGATTCAATGTTTAATAATTTGAGGTCTGCATTATTATATATTATTATATAAGAGCTTTTATTTTTTTTTCAGAAATATTGAACAATGAAAACTTCTAGTCAACTTATTTATTATACCGACGGTGATCAAACCTGAAGAAGTATTATTACAATAAGGAGACATATTATAGTTATTGTTAGTAACTTATATGCGCATACGTATGCCGAATGAAGCCGGTATACCTACTTGTATAATGTGTTCGATCCGTGAAATGTCTTTTTCGGAGCGAAGCTACTGGTCCGGGAGCCAGAAGCAGATTTTATGACCAAGTTCCTCTCAAGCGGTAATTAGTAAAATGCATCAAAGTATAGTATTATGAAGCCTCGTGAACGTCAGCTGGAGCTCGGTTGGGGGGGTGAGCGGTTGTAGCCTCCCACGCACGTAAGAAAAAAAAGTATATTCATTTATTTCCTCTCATCTAAAAATTTGTCAAATTGTAGCTAACCCAATATCTCAACGAAAAATAATAATCAGCTGGTTACAGCATGGTGTATTATACGTCAGCTGGTGTCTCGAATATAATGAGACATTAATAAAATCATCGAGATACGTGGAATTCCATCAACATAAGTCCCCGTAAAAGATAAGTAATAACTTTATTAATTATATATTACACTATTATTTTTTTAATAATTATAGTTAACTAATGTTTTTAGTGGGTTATTTCATATTTGTTACACTTTTAGGTAGTTATGTGAATTTGATGATATGATAGTTATTTTTAAATGCAGTTTATAATATTTGTAAAAACATGTTTACCGATGTGGCTGAATGTACGTAGTACCCCGATCATGCGCACAACTAACCACCTCCAAGTACCTTATTACTGTCTATATTATGCTAGCGTGTGTTGCTTGAATTTTAAAAAATAACGATAATAATTAAAGATACGTCATTTCATCTCAGATGAAAATTTGTGAGCTGATTGTTAATATACTGATGCGATAAATAAAAAAAATCAGCTAGCAATAATTCGAGGAAAACCTAGTCACTTGATGCATATAAATTGGCTTAGATGCTTCTGTCTAACTCCTATGTAATAACTTTCAAAGTATCAGCTGACGGTTTTTCCACCAAGATACAGCCAGCTGACCTATATATATATCCACAGTTACATATAAGCTATCATCAGGCAAATTTTTGTTTGAGAGGAAATCACGGAAAATAATTTTATTTTTTTCACGTTCGAGACACCAGCTGACGTATAATACACCATGTTGTAACCAGCTGATTATTTTTTTTCGTTGAGATATTGGGTTAGCTACAATTTGACAAATTTTTAGCTGAGAGGAAATGAATGAATGTATTTTTTTTTCCTACGTGCGTGGGAGGCTACAACCGCTCACCCCCCCAACCGAGCGCCAGCTGACGTTCACGAGGCTTTATAATACTATACTCTGATGCGTCTGACGAATTATCTCTTGAGAGGAAATAATTAACCAAATTTGCACCTGGCTCCCTAACCATACGTACTCGAACTAGTTTTAAATAATTTAAGTATTTATTTGTCAACTAATTTAAGTACTTAGAAATTAATGTTATTCATTAAAATAATGAAGCATTGTGATATTAATTTTATGAATTATCTAGTTAATTATTTATTGTGTTTGTTAAGATGTTTTAACTAACCTTAAAAATATGCAAAAATTACGTATTTATAAAATAAATTATTTCATGGTTGATTTGAAATAAATATACAGTGAAACTGATTGGAGTATCTTATTTGAAATCCTTTATAATCTTATGGAGCTTAAGAGTTTCCTTATTTAACTAAATACATAATGTCATTATTTTGTGTTGCATAGTTCATAATATATATTATATAGCACCACTCAACTAATAGGACTGGAGGCTGGAGCAGTCAGGAAAAAGTGCAAAAAAAGAAACATATTACTTTTGAGAACAGACGAAGGTGCGTGGCACAGTTAGTAATATTACATTAGAGAATAAACTAATTATCTTCTCGTTGTTGAAATCAGCAGCATACTCAAAAAAATAACTTGATTTCGATGATATTTCCAGTATCATTCCATTGATATTCAAGCTTGTTGTAAAAGCAGTATAGTTTAATAATCGTTTAATTTTCAAATAGTGGAACAAAAGACAGCCAAGATAAAAAATAGCCTTTAGTCATAACTGTCCAAAATTTGTGATACGTTACATTATAAAATATTATAACGCATTATTTTTAAAAATATAATACAAATATAATTTTTGTATCGATGTGAAAACGTTAATTTTTGAAATGAGCATTCCATAATGTGATTGTTAGATTAGGTTCGACTTTAAAACTATACAGATGTAGATAATAGCTTCGCGAAGTTGAGCTACGTCAACTTGTAACCAGCATCTTGGACACATCATGACTGACGCGAGCATCGGAACGTTTGGAAAAAGTAAATCCTACTAATATCTAGACACGCGGCAGCGTGTCAAGCCGAGTTCAAGCGAAGAGAACTGGCGAGCAGCAGCCGTGTGTATATTTACACGAACCATTTCGAGCCACTTTTCACCCCCTTATAACTCGAAAACTATCAAGATAAACAAGAACCTTAAATTTCATAAATACAGATTAAACAGTTGCGTAGATATTAATATCCAAAAATCGCAATTTTTAAGACTGACTGACTTATAGACATATACAAAACCTAACCCACTTCCAGATGACCTAGAAAGTTCAAATTTTGTAATCAGCTAGGTAATAGTGAGTGTACAAAGGAAAAAATCAGAAAATACTGAATTTATTTGTATTTAATTTTTTTTTCAATGACATTAATTTTGTTTGTATGGAAAAATGGAAAAGTTTAAAAAAATAGAAAATAGTATATTCACCTTACTAGTCTTAAAAAATAGATCAAAACTAATCAGTGGCCGAAAAAAATTTTGAAATCCATCAATAAATGACTGAGATATCGATTATTGAAGTTTACATATTTTAGGACGAAACATCTGTAGATTCGAAGCGCCTCTGACATCACACTCACTCGCGCTAGTATCGCTAGGGCGGATTACTTCGATTGCATGATTTCTTTATTCAAAACTGTTATTAAACGTAAAATAAAAGAAAATTGTAATAAAAATATTGCTCATACAGTTAAAAATAATATATAATTTTACATATTCACATTTATTTATTCTTTATTTATGAGTGTTTAGTTTAGTTTTAATTTCAGTGTAAATAAATAAATAAATAAAATCTTTATTTTGCTTTAAACATGGTATTCAATGGTGAAACAATTATATTAATAAAGCACAAACATGTTCAGCCAATACAAGCATGCAAAAATAATTACCATAAATGGTGTAATGGAAGAAGGCTTCGTCGAAGGTCGAAATGATTTAATTTGCGTATATTAATATGAGTGAAACATCTTTAGGCGCGTTTAGAGTAAAATTTTAAGATCGCGTCATGGCAATACCGTAACGTCATGGAGTAAGGCGACGATTCTTCTACAACGATCTTTGCATCTTGGTAATAGTTTGTGTACAAATTCACGCTGGATGTTTGGAAAATCATGTAATCTTTTAAACAGAAAACGAGTTTAAAAAATTGCAGATAATGACGGGGCAATGTGCGCTGACATTCATAACATATAAGAAAACATAGAAAACTAGCGGTCCGCCTCGGCTACGCCCGTGGTACATATTTCGCAATAAAAAGTAGCCTAAGTATGTCCTTTCTCGGGTATCAAAATATCTCCATACCAAATTTCATGCAAATTGGGTCAGTAGTTTAGGCGTGATTGAGACAGACAGACAGAGTTACTTTTGCATTTATAATATTAGTAAGGATAATACTAAACAAACCATACAGAGAAAACGCAAGAAATAATAAAAAAAATCGTATATAAAAAGTATTATATTCATAAAGTAAATCAAATTTGCAGAGTAATTTTCTGTACAAAAAGTAATGATATCCCACCAAAAACATAAATGTAAAATTTGGAGCCGAGTTCAATCGTTGACTTAATTTGCCAAAAAAAGAAATGAGATCTAAATGTGTGCCAAGTTCTGCAGACAGTCCAGAAATTTATTTACATAGATGTATTAAGTTCTTAGGTTGACTGAAAACTCAATCGTTTTATTTTCCCTTAGAGAACAATGGTTATTCCAAAATATAACTTTTTAAATTGAACCCCATAATTTAATGAGGCTAGTTTTACATACTGTTTATATTTTGTGAGGTTCTAAAAACTAGCCTCATCAAATTATGGGGTTCAATAGGTCATTAGTTGTTTGCTTTGTGAAAATAATTATATTATTCAAATTTAAAAAGTTATATTTTGGAACTAGCTTCCGCCCGCGACTCCGTCCGCGCGGATGTCGGTCTTCGCGTGGATGGTTTATTTCTCCATTTTGAGTAGGTACCTCTGACAATAAAATCTTATAAATATCTATTGGACCCAATTCCCAAATACGGCTAGGCCTATAATAATACGCAACGTGTGTTCGCGGTTCTACGGAACAACGTCTATGGATAAAACTGAAAAATTAAGATTAATTTTTTTCTACGTATTTTTCCAGGATAAAAAGTATCCTATTTTACGCCCAGGATAATAAGGTATAATTATACCAAGTTTCATCGAAATCGAACCGCTAGTTTTCACGTGATGCCTTCACATACAGACAGACAGACAGACAGACAGACAGACAGACAAAAATTTTTTTAATCACATATTTGGGTTTGGTATCGATCCAGTAACACCCCCTGCTATTTATTTTTTCAATATTTTCAATGTACAGAATTGACCCTTCTACAGATTTATTATATGTATAGATAACCATTGTTCTCTGGGAAAATAAAACAATTGAGTTTTCAGTCAACCTAAGAACTTAATACATCTATGTAAATAAATTTCTGGACTGTCTGCAGAACTTGGCACACATTTAGATCTCATTTCTTTTTTTGGGAAATTAAGTCAACGATTGAACTCGGCTCCAAATTTTACATTTATGTTTTTGGTGGGATTATAATTACGAAAACTTGTATGTTTTTTTGTTACACCTTCACGCAAATACTGATGAACCGAGTTTCATAAAATTTGGCAATCACATAGAGAGCAACTTAGATTTACACGTAGGATAGTTTTATCCCAAAAATCCCACGGGAACCGGAACTATGCGGGTTTTTCGTAGAACTTGGACCACGAGCAGAACAGTGAACAGTTACCTCATGACATTCTCTTCTTATTGATCATCCTGACGTATATCATACATACTAGCTGTGCCCCGGTTTTACCCGCATTTCTCCGCTCCCATTGATCTAAGCGTGATGATATATTATAGCCTATACTTATAGGCCTTTATCGATAAATGTACTATCTCACAGGCAAGTAATTTTTCTAATCGAATCCGTGGTAGTATATATTCTATGCCCGTGGTTCCTGTGATTAGTGCGTTGAAGCAAACAAATAAACCCTTCAGCTGTATAATATTAGTATAGATATACCTGAAAATATTACGAACATTATAAAAGACACTTACCAAGAACTGATTAATGATTTCAGTCTGAAATCACTTTTATACCTTGTCGATGCAGTGGAAACAAAATATGGACTGATGATAATTTCAAATTAAAATATGACCATGAAATGTAGGTTACAGATGGAAAGCTATTTTCATCACGTAAAAGCATGTACCTACAACAGATTCATGCAAACATTTAAGAATTTCGTTGTAAAAAAAACCCTTTCGTTATATAATGCAAATTTTTTAACTCCATCCTTCCTTTTTTGACCTTTTAGCCTATTACCTCCTCTGCATACGTCAACTCCATTTCGTGGCTTACGTGTTACCGGAAAAATTGCTTATGTGTTGACGAACAAAACGCCACTCAATGGTCCCCTAAGTACTAGCATACAGTGTCATTTCATTCAGACAGGTGTCGACACTTCCAGTATGAAGACTATTCTAATATTGGTCGTGTGCTTCGCGATCGCACACACGCGGTATATAGAATCTGGGTCCAGTGCGATTCTGCCCGTGGACAATCGTGTTAGTGCTAGTGTGCGACTATCCAGTGCCGTGAGGACTAGGAGACAAATTATATTCAATGGAAATAAAAGGAACCGATGTCCACGCAATCAGATATTTTATAAAATTAAGTGCATCAAAGTTTAAAGTAAACATCACTATCTTAAGAACTTTTCAAAGTAATAATAACAACGTTTTTATTCGAATATGTCGCAAATGTGATTGTTATAATTTTTTCGGAAATTCCTAATCTAATGTAATTATGCATCTATAAATGTTGTTTCCATATACCTACGTTTTAATTTATATTATGTTCTTCACGCTTATAACAGGCATATACATTTTCTATTTAGTTCCGCTATGTTTTTGTTATGCTTTATTTCAAGTACCTAGTTACGAATATTGAATATATTGATTTTTTTTCAGAATAAATGAAATATGTGAAACTACTCTTCTAGTCAGCTGTATTATTATGGAGAATAAGGCGAGGCAATTCATTGTTTTTAGTTAATAATTAATTTTATAAAAACAAGTCATGTTTATGTTATGTACAAAATTATAGATAATAATTAATTTGGAATAACAAACCAGATATAATTGGTAGAGCAAGCAAAGTAAGAAATAATGTTTTGTAAGTATATAGCGAAGTACAGTATGTATAAAATTGAGCAAAGAAAATAATTGAAAGGTTAAATAAATATAAGTATATTTACAACTAGCTTCCGCCCGCGACTCAGTCCGCGCGGATGTCGGTCTTCGCGTGGATGGTTTATTTCTCCATTTTGAGTAACTCTGACAATTATATCTTATAAATATCTATTGGACCCAAATACGGCTAGGCCTATAATAATACGAAACGTGTGTTCGCGGTTCTACAGAACGTCTATGGACGTCTATGGATAAAACTGAAAAATTAAGATTAATTTTTTTACGTATTTTTTCAGGATAAAAAGTATCCTATTTTACGCCCAGGATAATAAGGTATAATTATGCCAAGTTTCATCGAAATCGAACCGTTAGTTTTCACGTGATGCCTGAATATACAGACAGACAGACAGACAGACAGACAGACAGACAGACAAAAATTTTTTTTAAGCACATATTTGGGTTTGGTATCGATCCAGTAACACCCCCTGGTATTTATTTTTTCAATATTTTCAATGTACAGAATTGACCCTTCTACAGATTTATTATATGTAGTATAGATAATATAAATTGAGACGTTTCGAATCTCATGTATATGTGATATTTATAAATTTATATCAATTTATACTTCAACGTTGTATAATGTATTTATTGATTGTGATAATAAAATTACTCTTGTATGTATGTCTTGTTGTATGTATGTCATAAAATAAAGTTAAGAATCAGTTTAAATGTCGTTTATTTCAAATATGCATTATTACTTATGTTAATATCACAAACACAGTATGGTAGAGCCACTGTGGTAGATACAATAATAATTGTGCATTGTTACAGTTGTGTATCTTTACTAATAATAATGCGAAAGTACTGTTTATATGTTTGTCTTTCTTTACGTCGGAACTCGAAATTTGTTGTCTGCCTAATTGTAAGGATATAGACTGCTTTTTAATACAGTGAAACATCTCATGATTCATTCTTATGGGAATTCCCTTTCACCTCGTTGGCGAAGCCAATTCATTATTTACATTTTACATTACTATGTCGAGAAACATCTCACTTAAATAAATAAATCACTTTAAATTTAATTCTTAAATATTAATTAGATTAATAACATACTTCTTTTCCAAAATGCTCTTCCAATTAAAATAATCATGTACAGTTTATTTTGAAATAAAAAATGTACAATATTGCTTTATATGCATTAAAAAATTGTACTTTTCATACATTTTATATGGACTCGCCGCATACGGTTGAAGCTACCCCCACACGCTACACGGTACACGCTTCTATCTCATGGCAGCGCTTGTGGATGTCGCGAGTGGCTCGTGTGCGGCGACACGAATGCGGGCACGCGGTAACGTGTATAGGAGAATCGTGAGATTTTTTTATGTTCATATAGGTACAGACCACAGAACATAACCTCTTTTATATGTTCTGTGGTACAGACTTTAGAATATTAGGCACTTTATATGTTAACACGTTCACTGCGGCACAGAAATATCTGTACTTTCCATTACTGCGTTACGGGTCGTTTTAAACCTTGTCCTATACCAGAGATTGTGGCGGCACGAGGCATATTAAACCCCACCGCCCGTAGGAGACCAAAATCGTTTTTTTGGCGCCAAATAAGACAAAGTGTGCGGCTTTTGTCGTGATTATTATTAACAATGAGTTCATTAACCTAAATCTACCGTCGCCCGTGGTTAGATTAGTTAGTTTAGATTCTAGGGGTAAAATAAAATGTGGGGTCTGATGTACCCCATATCGCACTGAACAATAGCAGTTTTTCATATAATTTAGTGATGGGAAAAGAAATATCGATTTTATTTAATTGTATTTATTTATCAAACTTATGGATGTTTTTCATTAAAACAGGCCAAACAATAGGTAATATTGTTTGCAACCAGTGCATTCTGTGAGAATTTTCTTTACTTTTTTGTCAGCCTCACGACTTGTTAAGAAGGTGCGGAGTTTTTAGTAACAACCTACACGTCTCCTCTTCTTTGATCCCTTTAAGAGATGATGTGCCTTGTTTGTTGGCTTGTTGACTTGGGCAAGAGTTAAATTTTGATGAGCCATACACCGATTGCCGGGTGTTTTGGATTTTCCGCTAGTTGATTCAATGAACAAACACACTAATAGTAATCATGATTATCAACCTATTTGAAGAAAGTTACTCAACATGTCACATTCACGTTTCTATTAACGATATTTATTATAACGAGTAGTTAGGATGTTTGTAAATTACCTGTATCTACATTCAAGTCATTCTTTGTAAAAGCTTCAATAAGTTGTTCCACAAATAGTCTCGAATGCGTTGCACAACACTAACCACGTGAGCTAGCATAGGGTGCGGTACGAGGTGCGCGGTGGTACGAGGTGTTCGCAACCTCGTTCCGCACTGTGTTAGAATTTTTATTTGTTCAGTGCGGCACGAGGTCTAAGAAACCCGGTATTAAGGTCGGTATACCATTGAACTAGGAATCAATAGCACATCTCAGATATATAGATATCACTTTCCTACACTGAACCAGATGGAAGTTATGCCTCCCGCACGACAGAGAAGTTTACGTTTTTTCCTACCGCTATAACGACGAGACACGGACAGGGTGTTTCAAGCCCTGTTTCGCAGCTAACGTGTTAAGGCATAATTATAAAGTTCATAATTATGTAAGTACCTAAATTTCTATACTTAATAAAAAGCTGAAGAGTTTGTTTGTGTGAATGCGAATCACGAGTCCTATTTGATAATTATTTCACTGTTATAGTCACGAAAATAAGTACACTTGCACCCCAATAAAAATAATTATTATTTCCGCTATTACCTTATTGTATAAGAGACAAGCATACATATATAAAGTTACCTGCGCACAGTGTATCCTATTAAAAAAATATATTAAATTTAGGATAGATAGATGAAACGGGGACGTAGTAGGTATACATACAGACAAATATACAAAAATTATAAAAACTATAGTCTTAGCTTAGATATCGATTGTTGATCACGCCCCAATTATTCTTTAGAAAAAATATTAAATATGCAGTTTTGAATATCCTACGATTTTATTATATACTAGCTTCCGCCCACGACTTTGTACGTACATCCCCGTTTTCCCCGTTCCCGCAAGAATATCGGGAAATCCTTTCTTAAGGGGACGCCTACGTTATGACATCCTGAACCTGCATGCCAAATTTCAGCCCGATATGTCCAGTGGTTTGGGCTGTGCGTTGATAGATCACTATATCAGTCACCTTTGAGTTTTATATATTATTATATACATAGATATGTATACATATACGAATTTACAGATAGAATTATTGATAGAGTAATATTATATTATACCTATAATCGCAATATAATATTGTTATGTGACGAAGGGTTTAAAAAAAGACGAAGTTTATAGCATAAAATTATATTTCTCATAAATTCACACAAACATTATTACAACAACAGAACTTTAATATGGTTGAAAATCTTTAAAAATACACATATTTATTATAAATTGTTTATTCTAAGTTTAATTTAATAAAACAATTAACTTTATTAAGCTGGTATGGGTAATTAAACTAACAGAGATTCTATATTTAAAAAAAAAAAAACAATTTTTAAAAAAGTCTTATTTAATAATAATATATTCTATCTATATCATTTATTTTATCCTACAGTTATAAAAATATATAATTAGGAAATAAAACAGAGCTTTCAATAGCCGAGTAATTCGATTTACAGCAAATCAAAAGTCCTGCATGTATAATAATTAATTAATGCACATACTATATCGAAATTACATTTACATGCTATAATTATATGGGTTATGGAGCCTCTTCACAATGGGCAGCGTTGGGCGAATAGAGGCAATCACGATAGTGTAGAGGGCCTTAATCGGTCGTCATTGTAGATGTTTATACAAAATCGCCATTAGGGATGCATTAGGGTGCTTTTCTACCAATAATGTGTGGGGATGTGTAGCGAGGAATGTTTTTGTAAAGAACCAATCATATCACTTCATTTAGTTTTAAGTTTGGAACGTTTAGCGTTTTAATCAAAACTATTGGTTATTTACAAACACATTCCAAACACATTCATCAACGATCATTTGGGCCAACGTTCTCGATTGTGAACAAGGCCCATAAAATGGTATAAAATATTAATAGTTAGTTTCGGCTCTTAAAAAACAATTTATACCTAACTATATTAGGAGCCTGGGTCATTAAATGTATGTAGCAAATTATGATAGAAAATATTATACGATTTATTTATTTATTTAATTATTTATTTATTAGTTTGGTAACGTGGCGACGCTCGTCCCTGCGAGTGTATTCTCTCAAGGAACGTGGGAGTGCAGTCGAGGGGCGCGCTCGGTCGCGCCGGGGACGGTCCCGTCCGGCCTTCTAACCAAAATGTCATCATTTCACCTTTACCCTAGAAAGATATGAAGATGTATATAGCGACGAAAAGATGGTCGAACGCGTGAATAGGAGAGGTCTCAGAGAGGTCTCAGATTGGGGCGACGCCAATCTTGTCCAATTCAATGCCAATAAAACTCAGGCTTGCCTTTTCACTGCCAAAAAGAGTAGTTTTGAGCTGACGCCTTCTTTTCAGAATGTAGCGATTACAGTAGCTGACCACCTCGAGCTACTAGGAGTAACTCTCTCATCTGATCTTAACTTCGGTGCTTTCATCGAATCCAAGGCTCGAATGGCTGCCAAAAAACTTGGCATATTATCGAAGGTCAGGCAGTACTTCACACCAAAACAGCTTCTAAATATATATCAAGCACAAATTCGTTCGTGTGTGGAGTACTGCAGCCATTTATGGGCTGGAGCTGCAAAAACACATCTAGGACTTAGGAGCATTGGATTCGATTGAGAGACGTGCTGTAAGGATTATAGATGACCAGAATCTGACCAAGAGTAGACTGCTTAGTCTTGAACATAGACGTAAAGTCGCATGCCTATCAGTTTTTTACCGCTTGCACTTCGGGGAATGTGCAACGGAGCTGCATAATCTCATTCCACCCTCCCCTTTCCACCACAGAACATCTCGACGCGCGCTTGGCTTCCATCCCTTCATAGTTGATGTACCTTTTTTGCGCACAAAACAGTTTCAGAACTCTTTTATAAACCGAACAGCGAGGGACTGGAACGCCTTGCCCGCGTCTGTCTTTCCAGAAACCTATAATCCGGATCTGTTCAGGGTAAAAGTGAATAGGCTCTTTCTAGGCAGGCATGCTCATTCATAGACTGCATCACTACTTACCATCAGGTAGGATGCAGTCAAATGCCTGGCTATCTTTAATTAAAAAAAAAAAAAAAAAAGCAATAATAATAATAATAAAATCATCTTTATTTTGTTCTCAGAACATTAAAAGTTTACTAAACTTAATTATGCTACACAAAGTATAGTAGAGGATAATGTTGTGAGAAACTGGTGCATGAAAGGGACTTATTAAGTCTATTTCAGGCACCAGTTTCTGAATATAGCAATAAATGCAACTTATTAAGCTATTGCATATAGCTTCTATCGCGGGCCTTGAGCGCGGGGACCGAATCGAGAAATTCCGTAACGAAAAAACCTCACGCTCCCCACTCCGACGGGCGGAGGTGTGGCTTGAAGGCATGCTATGCAATAGCTTTACCGCGGCAGTCCCCGAGTGCCACACTTTTTTTTTTACTATTACTATCACTACACAGTATAAAAGAAAGTCGCTTTGTCTGTCCCTATATCCTTATGTCCCTATCTATGCTTATCTTTAAAACTATGCAACGGAATTTGATGCGGTCTTTTTAATAGATAGCGTGATTCAAGAGGAAGGTTTTAGTATATTATGTTTTATTAGGTTTTAGACAAAGCGGGCGAAGCTGCGGTCGGAAAGCTAGTATAGTAAAAAAAAAGTCACTTCCCGCCGTCTATGTGTCGGTATGCATATATCTTTAAAATTAGGCAACAGATTTTTATGGAGTTTATTGGAACGAAGTTCCTTACTTGAAAATTTGAGAAGAATGAAGATTTTAGAATATAATTTGTAAAGTTTAAGACTAAGCAGGCGAAGCCGCGGGCGGAAGGATAGTATTTAGTAAATTTAAAATGTTTATTGACATAAAATCTACTACTAACTATACTACTAAACCATTTGAAAACTGTGTTTCGGTTGTCGGTGGCTTCTCGTACAAGTCGCGTCAAGTAAAAAGAACGCTGACGGATGGCTGCGCGTGCGCATTGGCGATTTATCGGTGTATTTGGTGTTATGAGGTGGTATAAAAATAACAAATAGGTAGTTGCGAAGCCACGATTCGCGAGCCTAGTTCAAAAATAAAATAATCGGCACATTGCTTTCGTGCAAAACTCGATCCATGTGCAAACACACCCCATCACTTTCATCCAGCGTTCTTTTTACGTGACGCGTACTATACCTAATACATGTTACGATAAATTTTATGCCTAGTAATAACATAGGTATTAGGTAATCTGTATTCCAAACCAGTCATCTCCAATTATTCGATTGGTATATAATAATTTTTTCAATATAATAATTTTCAAATAATACCAGGAGCAATTCAGAGCGGTTCACAAGAGTAGGATGACGTCACACGACACAATTGAATGATGGCGTGTGACGTCATTCCTCATCACAGGAAGATGCCATTTTGTCATTCGTCACAGGAACATGTCGTAATAATATAAATACGTTTGAAATAACTTGTGTGGTTATCACATTTTGTTAATACGTAACTTTGTTGTTTTATGTTATTTAATTAATGTTATTTCCTGTAACGTCGGTTTTTAAATGAAGGTATAAATCTCTTAGGACGAAATGGCATACTATCTACTACTACGAAAAACTAGCTTATTTCCCGCAGCTTCGCCCGCATATTCAAAGGAAAATCCGCATAGCACCGTTCCGGTGAGATTTTCCGAATAACACTGTACTATATTAAAATATATTAAAATCCAGGTAACATGTGTCCCAAATTTCATGAAAATCGGCTCTGCAGTTTTTGCGTGAAGGAGTAACAAACCTACAAACTTTTGCATTTATATTGTTTATTAATTTCGCAGTTCGACTGATACATATAAAATTTCATAAAAATCACGAAAATTGTATGTAAAAGAAAAAAATAATAAATATAAAAAGCTTTATAATGTTACCACAGATCACAAATGTTACGCTCAAGGTTACGCTATACTTTTGACTTTTTACCTTGACATCAACCATCCCTCGCGGAGTTGTCACGAAGTAGCCGGTTCTGTCAAGCGCTCGTTTCACATCTTCCGATATTTGTATCTTCATTGCTGTAAAATGTTATAATCTTCATTCCCTTAAAAAATTAAATTAACCACCTGGATGCGTGGCGTCATTTACAGTGCGATTCTCGAGACACTTGTTCCGAGCACACGTGTCAGAAGTGAAACTTCTTTGGCAAGATTAAAAGATACCAAAATTATCGCCTCACTCCATGCCGTGATGGTATTGTCATGACGCGAACTTGAAATTTTACTCCTAACGCGCCTAAAGAAGTTTCACTTCAAAAAAATACACTAGGTAACGTTCACAAAAAACTAGTGAAATGTACTAACGTTCTCCAGTACTCTCCATTCTGCTTGCTGTATTGATGGTATCTCCAAAGAGACAGTACCTCGGCATTTTGGTGCCAACTATACCGGCGACACACGGACCCGTGTGGATACCACTCCTCATGTAGAGAGTCTGCAATTTTATACAATTAAGTCTGATATCTAACGAAACGTAACTTGGGTGAACGTACTTATTATGCTGTAAATAAAAATAAAGTAAATAAAAATTAGACTGTGATAAGAATACACACGTTATATTCCTTAGGTAACCTTAAAAATTCCTTCATTTCAATTTTCCCCTATTGTTCAAAGGCTTACCATGCATTACACATTAGTTTTTCGGCAATCAAGGACAATCTTTTATGTCTTTAGGATCGTCTTCTTAAACTTGCAAATAGACTAGCCAATTTTGCCATTAATTATGATTGGAAAAATTAACATTGGATTAATTTTCACTCTAAATTCTCCTCTAAATGTTACAGGCTTATGCAATAATTCTAAACCGCAGGCAGTGTTGACATTGAAGCCAAAATCAAAACTGTACAAGCAGAAACGAACAAAATAAGGATGCTTACATTAACGCTGAATATAAAAAAGTAAACAAAAAAAAATAAACCTCAAAAATAAAAGAAATAAGCAGAAATACAAGTTTTACCTATGTTACCTGTTCAGGGCGGTGCGGCAGCCGACACATCGACGTGGCTTCTAGCAGTTCTAGTGCCATGCTTGCTATTTCTGTTGCATGTCTATTGCCTATTTGAATTGAAATATATGAATTATTGACTAACATTTAAAAACAGATAACGTTTTATCCAAACGTATGAAATGTACAATAAACAAATATAAACATACATGTCACACTGTTCCCTAAGGGACCAAGTTTAATGTTAAAACCTATTGGTCTAATAAATAGTTTTGAAAATAATTAATTAGCTTTGCAATAAAACTTTTTCCACAGGAGAAGAAAACCCGTAAAACCTTTAATCCTCCCGCCCTCCCATTTCACGGCCTCAGATCGACCTTTTTCCTCCTTTTGCAATTGGTTTTATCCTACTATAAATTTGTTGCTGTTTTCACACTTAACATTGCTGTGCTTTGATTAATAAACATGAAAAAACATAGTAGATGTACAATAAAATATAATCCAACAGTGAGCTTTAGTATTATATTAGCCATAATTTTTTTTAAATTATATTTCCGCTTTATCTAAGGTAAATAATTTAATAAAATTAAATTAATAATAATTAATTTAATTTCTAATTTCATACTTAGGTATTTTAGAAATAAAATTCTTACCGTTCCTCACAGGCAGCCCCGACGCGACCATATAAGAATCTCCAATAGTTTCAATTTTATAAACATCGTAGCATTCTATTCTTTCATCGAATAGCTTATACACCGAGTTTAGAAAACTTATAACCTGCAAAAGATAATCCTTTAGCATCGAGTAGCTTCGCAAATCGGAAGTTTGTGAGCAAGAGCTTAAAATTCCAATTCTATTATCTTACACAGGGTCACTACCATTAATAAAATAAAAAAAAGACGTGTGGCACTCGGGGTCTGCCGCGGTAAAGCTATCGCATGCTATGCCTTCAAGCCACACCTCCGCCTGTCGGAGTGGGGAGCGTGAGGTTTTTTCGTTACGGAATTTCTCGATTCGGTCCCCGCGTTCAAGGCCCACGATAGAAGCTATGCAATAGCTTAAAAAGTTAAAATTATACGGGCTGATCCATGATTTAGGGCTGATTTTTCAATCCTAAGTTAAAACTTATTCATCGAATAACGCATTAAACTTCCATTTCAAAAATATTTTCTAATTGCTCGTATTTGACAGTTAACAGGTGAAATTTAATACTTTATTGGACGGTTAAGTTTTAACCAATGATTGAAAAATTGGCCCTTATAAATTTATAAAGAATAGAAAAAAATTCGATCACTAGACGGGACTCGAACCCGCATCCTTTCGCGCCAATCCGTGGTTAGGCATCCGCCCCGGAGTCCCGCCTCGTGATCGAATTTTTTCTATTCTTTATAAATTTACATTTATAAAGCATTTTAATGCCATAAAACTAAAAATATCAAATTCAAATTGGCCCTTAGTATAAAATCGTCTTAAAATATAACACCTATAATATATAAAAACTAATTTTTAATAAAAGTAACTATGTAAAATCGACCCTATCAAATTAATCTAACACATTATGTTTTAGTAAGATATTATTATGTACCTGATATGGGGTCGAGACAGCAGCGATCGCAGTAAAGCCAACTATATCACTGAAGTATACAGTGACTGATGCGAAAAATTCCGCCGGTACCTGGCGTGAAAAATGGAATAGGTTTTAAAACCATTCTTAAATTACGTGTGCTTTCTGTTTTTGTTGCTGCACTACTTATACAGGGTGTCCCACTGTTGGTATTCTAAGCTCAAAGGAGGTTATAGTTTTGCATACGCTGAGTACGTAAAAAATACTTATAAAATTCCAGACGCATTTTTTTTAGATGAATTTTTAAAACTCGTATAATAAGTACATAACAAGCAACCCGTTCAACTTTGACACCAGCACGTGAGCTATCGTTTAAGATTATGTTTTCATACAAAAAATGCTCACATTAGAGAAGCGGTATTTGCCAGCTGCTCGAAGCTAGAAAAGATAACATGGATTTACAGGAAAAATTTAGCAAAAAAATTTTGATGTTATTTTGTTGTTTAAGTATTTTTTACGTGATCAGAGTATGCAAAACTACAAGTCCCTTCGCGCTTAGTGTACCAATAGTGGGATACCCTGTATATGTAGGTACTAGGTAGGTATAGATACAATGTGTATTCAGATATACAGACAGACGTTCGTATGTATGTAATCCAAAATTATTCATGAATTGAATGCACAAATTTCCTTTGACACTATTTTAATTATGTGGAATATAATGCGGTTATACATAAAGTAGATATCCTTTCTTTGAATAACATTTACTTATTTGTGATCGGATTTCCTATAAACGGTAAATCCACAACTCTGTTGTTTTGTACTAAAATTAAGTTAATAATTTATTAATTACCGATTTCGCCGAGGTTTCTGAACTGATTTACAGGATATATTGTAGTGTGCTCTATCCTTAGATAGTTTACAAATACAAAATTCTATCTGTGATTCTATCTTCAAAAACGGCACAACGCACACATAAGACACACGTTTAGGCCGGTTTCAGAGCCTCACCGACCATCAGTGCGTACGTTAGTCGCGCTTATCATAATATGTATGGAAATTCATAAAACCGTTCAGACCAACCACACGCACGCGTATTTCCATACATAATATGACAAGCGCGACTGACGTACGCACTGATAGTCGGTGAAGCTCTGCAACCAGCCTTAAAAAGATGGCATGATTCAATTATCATGAACGAAAAAGAGAACTGTATTAAATACTGGCTAGTTAGCCACATTTTTTTTTAACCTATCTACACCTCTTTATTTATACCCTAACGTGACCATAACCATTTGTTATGATTTTTGATCGAGTGTTGCTCAACATAATATGTTTATTGTAACTTTACCTGCTGTGTTTGTTTCAACTGTTTCGCAACACTCGCCGGCAACATCTGGTAGAGAAGAGAGTCGCTTAATTCCTTCTCGTATTCTAATTCTCTTGCTTTCTCTGATAGGTTTCTTGCGTATACCTGAAAGTATAGGGTTAAATGCCTTAAAAAATCACGCAATCATTAAATTATGTAAACAAATATTAAATGCAAAAATTCAATTGTAATATTGGATGATCGTGATAGTAGAATCAAAGTGGGCTTATAAATTAAAAACGGTGTGATTGATTATGAAGAGATTTTCAATAGAAATATTATGTAGTCAATACTTTCTCTTTATACTATGGCTATGCTTTAGAATCTTATATAGGTATTTACATAAAAACATACCGTAACCACAGAATAGCTGTTAATAGTACAGGTACGTAACTTCGAAAAGGTTTCACGATCAAATACGCAACTATTAAATGCGAGATGACGACATACGATGGTAGCTCAAATGGCATTATTTACATGATTTACCTCGTTTATAAGGTCAAATCTTGGCGCCATCGCAGTAGCGGTCAATGACACGATCAGCTGTTTTCTCGTATTTATTTATTTTACTTACAAATGGTTATTTAATAAAAAAAATGTGTGCGTGTACTAGTGTACACACGTAAGAAGTGAAACTTCTTTATGACCTTACTTTTCAAAAAAATATTTTACTATATTATGCAACTTTACAGAAATACGTCGAATCACGCGTGACGGAAAAATGTCACGCGTAACGAAAAAAATATGTTACACTAAATTTTTTTCCAACCCCGATAAAGAAGTTTCAGTTCAATAATATATTTTTTGTTTAAGGTAACGTAGACCTATTGTGATAGTTCTATATTGTCGTGTTATTTATAATATTGAACAAACAACATTAACTATCTACCATCTGGCGTTCTTTAAAATTTATCCCTATATAATAATAAAATCATATTATACTAGATTTCCGCCCGCGGCTTCGCCCGCGTTTGCAAAGGAAAACCCGCATAGTTCCCGTTCCCGTGGGATTTCCGGGATAAAAACTATCCTATGTGTTAATCCAAGTTACCCTCTATATGTGTGCTAAATTTCATTGTAATCGGTTCAGTAGTTTTTACGTGAAAGAGTAACAACCATCCATACATCCATACATCCATACATCCATACATCCATACAAACTTTCGCATTTATAATATTAGTAGGATTATTGTATAATATTATTAAGTAAAGACCTTAGATGTCTAAAAAAGGCCAGTAAAACCACAAAAACAACACCACTAGTTTTGCCAGTGTTTATGAGCGGTGAAGACCAATTAAAATAAGCCTTTGCTTGCTCTACTATAAAAAAAATTATTTTTTTTCCTTGTAAATGTGTATGATTTATTACCTGTATGGTATTAACTGCATTCCTAACGAGTACTATGATGATAGGCGATATCACACACACGAGAACCAAGATGGCGGCACACACGGCTTCGCTTTGCCGCGCATTTCGTAGACTCTCATTGACGCCATTCCTGAAAACAATGGTTGGTTGAACATTCCATATTTTTAATTGTTATGGTGTGTAGTGTCAGAAACTTAGTGAATCAAAGCATATTTACGGAAATATATTGTTTTTGTATTTTTTTTTTGTTATTATTGGCTCTATATAAAGTTGGTAATTTGCTATTTTTATATATCTTTAAGATAACATTAGAAATCTATGGCATGTTATCTTTATTTTGTACTAGATTTCCGCCCGCGGCTTCGCCCGCGTTTGCAAAGGAAAACCCGCATAGTTCCCGTTCCCGTGGGATTTCCGGGATAAAAACTATCCTGTGTGTTAATCCAAGTTACCCTCTATATGTGTGCTAAATTTCATTGTAATCGATTCAGTAGTTTTTACGTGAAAGAGTAACAAACATCCATACATCCATACAAACTTTCGCCTTTATAATATATAATATTAGATGATCAACCAAAAGCAGTATTTCAATGAGCAAGGTACAAACACGCGCTTGAACATGATTCATAATAATTTTTAATACAAATTATAATATTATATCCATATACGGCGCACGCGAGTGTATTACCTCCAAACCACAATGCTGTAACTATACTCATAACGTCATAGATGCTATCTTTTTGGTCCTGTAACAATTTATGTCCCAAACAAACACGTATCCCATCTTCCCAATTTTCGTATCCCGTATCCCGTTCCCGTATCCCAATTTTCAGGATATATATAAGTGTATTTAAAATATTATGTAGATACTTATAGTTAAATAGTGGCAAAGGGTCGTGCCTTCATTGTGAATTCATCTCTCAGACCAAAGGATCATCTTTAACTCGACAAACCCTACTCGGTCACTAAATCATCTTATACAAAGATTTTGAGCTTTCCTATAATAATAGTTAAGATGACGATATGAATGTTTATGTGACGAAAAAATAGAACACCGTACGTACACATAGAACCCGACAAAAAGTAAACATGTAGTAGACAAAAAGAAAATAAAAGTAAAGTAACCTAACCTAACGCTTTCGTGAAGCTTTCGTGTTTTTTGGCATGCCCTGGCGAGAGCTATCTTTACGTAACAAAAATATACCGGCCGAATTGAGAAACTCCTTTTTTTGAAGTCGGTTGAAAACTATAACTACCTGGCTAAAAGTGAATGAATGAGCATTTGAATTCAAGATTGATATCGTTTTTAGTACGTACAAAAACTTCGTTATTAAGAAGTTATTTTGACTCGTTAAGTACAGAAAGAATTGTTATCACCGGTTCGTACAAACTTTACATACAAAGAACACAAGTTATGTATGTAATACTATTCATGTAGGTGATTAGACACTACCTTTTTTATATTATTCTAGTTTTTATTACCGTATATACTCCCTTAGCTGCTTTTGCACCGCTCGAAGTTTGTACAGCAGCGTCGCGGTCTGGTCGAAGTATTCTATGGCATCCGTGACGCTGCCTGCGCGTTGCTTGTTGTCAACTATTTGCTGGTTTCTGAAGAGAATGTTATCATTTATAGTGGGGCCAATATGTGCTATAGCAGTAATATTTTCAGTGTGGGAAAGAGATGGCGCTACACAACGTATATAGCGCTGTCTTTTTTCACAGGTTCAAGTTTATCAATGTAGCCTATCAATACGATGGAGGGCATTAACTTTTGTTGCGGTTGTTGCTAAATTTTTTAATGATTTATCTTTTTGAAGTGAAACTTCTTTAGGCGCGTTGAGGGTAAAGTTTCAAGGTCACGTCATGGCAATACACGTCACATCATAGAGTAAGAAGACGACTTTGATATCTTGGAATCTAGCCAAGGAAGTTTCACTTCAGACACGTGTACTTGCTAGACATACACTATGTGTATAAGAATGTATGGATTCTTTTATATTCACATGACACCACAATACACATAGGTACCTAAAACAAAAATAAAATTGAACTAACTGATTAGTAATTAAGAAAATATCACAGTTCTTAGTCTTTAATGAGATAAAATTATTAAATTATTACAAAATATGTTGTGATTCAGAGAAAAGAAGGAAAAGGAATTTACGTTATTCATGATTTCAGTCTTCAACAATTACTGGCAATTAGCCAATAGTCATTTTCATTACTTACTCTATATTTATAATGTGATAACGTACCTACTGGTTTGTAACAATATGAAAAGATTGTTTAATTTACAAACGACAAAATATTATGTAGGTAACAACAAATCAAATATTATGAACCAATAATTCTATGACAATTTTTTTTAAGCTATTGCATAGCTTCTATCGCGGGCCTTGAGCGCGGGGACCGAATCGAGAAATCCCGTAACGAAAAAACCACACGCTCCCCACTCCGAAGGGTGGAGGTGTGGCTTGAAGGCATAGCATGCAATAGCTTTACCGCGGCAGTCCCCGAGTGACACACGTCTTTTTTTTTCTAATTACAAGAATTAAACTGATACGAAAGTAAGATCAATATTGACTTTGAATAGCGTTTCAATAGACATTCCTCTATATTTTATTAACCGACTTCAAAAAAAAGGAGGAGGTTATCAATTCGGCCGGTATATTTTTTTTTTTTTTTTTTTTTTTATGTATGTACACCGATTACTCCGAGGTTTCTGAACCGATTTACGTGATTCTTTTTTTGTTCGATGCGGGATGGTGTCGAATTGGTCCCATAAAAATTTTATTCGGCTAGGCCTAGTAGTTTTTATTTTATGAGCATTTTTGTCTGTACTCGATGACTTAATTTCAATGTAGCAAGTAACTTTGATTCACTTCCCGGTAACCGATTGAGCTGAAATTTTGTATACGAATGTAAATTGGATAGCGATGAAACATTATCATGACATGGAGCTGATCTGATGATGGAATCGGAAGGTGGCCATAGGA
Organism: Colias croceus; assembly: GCF_905220415.1. NCBI lineage: Eukaryota > Metazoa > Arthropoda > Insecta > Lepidoptera > Pieridae > Colias > Colias croceus. Next base: position 9,151,316 of record NC_059548.1, on the reverse strand, counting down.
ACTCAGTAATATATTGACTCAACTTTATCGAGTTTGGGCTCGTTTGATTCGTGTTGAAAAATACACTAAAAAGTATTAAATAAAAATAACTGCGTTAAAAACAACCGACTTCAAAAACGGAAAAGTAAGAAATAAAAAAGATTTGATATTATTAATTACTACATATTATTTTTATGTGCTATTTATTAAATAGGTTTGAAGTCGGTGCCAAACACTAAGCACTTAGTATTAAGCCCATGCACCGACATCAAACCTTTTTAGTAAATAGCACATAAAAATAATATGTAGTAATTAATAATATCAAATCTTTTTTATTTCTTACTTTTCCGTTTTTGAAGTCGGTTGTTTTTAACGCAGTTATTTTTTGATACTTCAATAACAATATCCAGAATAACTACGGCATGAAATGTTAATAATAAACACGACACGAGCTATTAATTTTAATATGTAATAGGTCAATTTATAAAATGTTAAGGCCAATTATGTTATCAAGTAGAATAAGACAGTAAAACAGGTTTTCATAACTACGTATTTCCCGATAGACTACATTAATATGCAATAAAAAGATGGATATAAATGTATATCAGTGACATAAATTAAAAGACAAGTGGTATTTTGTGTGAAAACCTCAGTTCGGTTCGGGTAATCCCAGTGCATCGCTTGTAATCTTATCCTCTCCTAGTACATCATGCTAATTTTATGCACGTAAAATTCTGCTTTATATTTATTTATTTTTCACGGAAAAAACAGATGATAATATTTGGGAAAGAGATACATTATTATTATTAGTTAACATACATACGCATACTTCCAGCTAGTAGATTATAATATTATGCACCACATACGACTCATATCAAATCATCTGTTTTCTTTAAAAAAAAACAAACATCTATTCATCCATCCTATTCTTGCAAGCTTTCTCGCTTATAATACTAGCTAATAATACTAGCTGTTCCCCGCGGTTTCACCCGCATTTCTCCGCTCTTGTTGGTCTTAGCGTGATGATATTATAGCCTATAACCTTCCTCGATAAATGGGCTATCTAACACTGAAAGAATTTTTCAAATTGGACCAGTAGTTCCCGAGATTAGCGCGTTCAAACAAACAAACAAACTCTTCAGTTTTATAATATTAGTAGAGATAAGTAGGATTTATATTATAATCTGTATTAGTACACACGTAGTAACTATTTAGCATTTAGTAGTCTGTGGTACCTATCTACTAGATACGCGAATGAAACCGCGTACTTCAGCTATCATACATTTTAGTACGAACATGGAATACGAAATTACATATTAAACAATTCGAGATGAAAATAGATATCAATACATTTGAAGGTAAGCAAATAAATTCGGTGCACGTTTGCGAAACAAATTCAATTAGGGGATTGTTTATATTAGACGCAGGTCAATGACCGCGAAATAGCCTTGACACGCATTACTGAATTCTTTCAGGGGCATTTTCTTTTTATATTGTTTTTTAATGCTAACTCATTTCTTTGATTATGATGGGCTGATTAGTGTCCTTTTCTATATTTTAATATATTAAAAACATGTGAAAATGCTTTGTCTGTTTGTTTATTTAATTTTCTCATCTGAGTAACTTAACTGATTTATTGGGAAGTTCTATGTCATCTAAGATTCAAATGTATACTTAATTTTATTAGAAACAAAATTCGCTTTTCGCTTTCCTCTTATTTATTAATACAACATCATACAACATCCATCATCGTTGATCGTAAATCCTAAATCTAATCTTATTATAACACTAGCTTTCCACCCGCGGCTTCGCCCGCACAGTCAAAGAAAAACCCGCATAGTTCCCGTTCCCGTGGGATTTCCGGGATAAAACCTATCCTATGTCCCGGGGTAAAAAGTAGCCTATGTCCTTTCTCGGGTATCAAAATATCTCTATACCAAATTTCATGCAAATTGGTTCAGTAGGTAGTTAAGGCGTGATTGAGTAACAGACAGAGTTACTTTCGCATTTATAATATTAGTATGGATTTATATATATAAATGGGGACTCCCAGTATAATTGTATACAGTAGCTTGATTATAAGCGCCATACTATAAAATTTATTTAATATGGAGACTAACAATATAATTGTATACAGTTGGACAAAGATTTTTCCTCATCAAAACGTCACAGACCATTATGAATGAAGATCAGCTATTTACAGAATATATATGACTCATTTGAATGCAATTGTTACGTAGTATTACGACTTACGAGTATTGAATTATGCTTTATGAGATATGAAAGCACGTGCTATTGAAAATGTAATTATTGGATAATTCGCATATTACAAAATATGTAGAATTAATAATTATTAGTAAGTAATTAATTATGAACTTCCTATATCTGTATTCTGTAGCTGTAAAGAACGTTTTATCAAATGATTCGTTGAAGAGAAAAAAATAGAGAAGAAAAATTTGGTTTTGCATATAAGACTTTCTTAAATCGTTCTTATGTTATTGTACACTATGTAAAATAATTAAATGTATTTTAGATCTGATGTTTTATAGTCAGATTTCAAAATGATTTTAATCGTAGAAATGTTCTATGTAGTCTTAATAAAAAAACCTGTAATACATATTTTATACCTAAAGGATAAAGTAAAAACATTAGTATTTAAAACAAATTAAGTATGACGTTTTTTATAAATTGAAACATTCATGGGGAAACCGAAGTAGCCACAAGTAATTACGTAATCGAACAAAATTGTTTACTGAAAACTGGATACATGAATGAAACTGTAGTGAATATAGAATTATTTATTTATCCTTTAATGCTTTATATAGTAATAAGTTTATGAATGAACGTCAATACGGATGCATGATTTATGTTATACATTTAAATTACCTACAGCTATAAATAAATGATTCTTAATTTCTTAGGTATGTCTGATATCGCCTATAGCACAGGTCTAGTACCTAGTTTAGGCGATTGTCGTGTCTCATTTATGTAATCTTCTTATAATGTGGGTCTAAATAAATATTTTTTCATTTTCATTCGCAAAAATATGTGATACTAATTATATGGTTTACGTAAAATATTAAAAAAAAAATTATATGGTTTTTTTCAATTTCTTAGGTACTACTGAAATTGGCCTGCGCACGAATAAAAAATGATGAACAGTTTAATTAGTTAATAAACAAAAGTTTTTAGTGATGTACTGACTTACCTAAAATAACTTTGTCATTTGTTCCTAGTTTACATTCAAAGTTTAACAAAACTTAATGATAATAATTGAAAACATTTAGAATATAGGTACTTACACATTATATTGAGATGTTAGAAAGCAGATGTAACCGCTGAACGAATGAAAAACAGATAAAAAAGCTATGTTTGTTAATTAATAGTAGGTACTTATAATAATCTACAATTTTATATTTTTTTACACTTCATTTAAAAAGTATGTATTTACTAAGAAAATATAGAGAAATATACTATACGAGTTCTTTTCAAAGTATTTGATATTCTTTTCCTGTCTACCAAGCGTAGAGTGAACAGGTACCTTCTAGGGAAGCGCGTACCATCTTAGACCACATCTCAGCTTACTATTAAGCGAGATTGTGGTCAAGCGCTACCCTATCGACAATAAAAAAAAAAATACCACAAAGCCCCAGTTGAACAAAAACATTACTCTCCTCTCCGAAAATTAGGTGAAATGTTTGTAAGTATGTATAAACAAGAAGATTGAGAAAATTGTGGGTATATACTTACTTCTTTTCCAGAACCTGGTATTCCGGACTGTCTTCTTTTATATCCTTGTGTAGGGGGATCAATGCTGGTACCAGGTTTAATGTGTTATCCAGGAGATCTCGGCCAAGGACCATGTGAGTTATGTACCTGAAAGAGAAATTTAAGAGTTATCTAATAACACTAAATTTATATATTTCAAGATAAGCGTCCAGTATGTATAACAATGTATGGCATAGAACTAAAATAATACATTCGACTATTCATTGACTGTTACAATTAATTGGTATTTTCGATTACCTATGAACTTAATGTTTATTATTATCAGTAGTTCGAAGATGGGAGGATGAAATTAAGGCTTAACTGGAAAAAACATTGCCAAGGAAAGCACTTGGAAAGATGGAGGAGGCCTTTGCCAGGATTGGGCAAACAGACCGTGTTGTTGGTGTCATTGACTCATCAGAGTCGTCAGAATAAGTGTTTAATATTACGTATCATATTGTGTCTGAATAAAGGCTTATATTATATTATTATTATCAGTATGATTTAGAACATGATATTTTGCAGTAAATAATACTTACCTACTTAAAAAATACATTCAAAACAAATATGAAAATTGAAAAATATATCTACGAATTTTAAGCTTTTTAATTTGAATAGCTTCCCTGTTTTTTTTATTATAATTAATGTACATACTAGCATACAATTCTTATTAGTGTACCTTTCATGAGCTCTGGACTGCAGGTATCCCCACGCGAAGTAATTTATACCAAGCACTGATGCTATGCCCTTACACTCAATACTTCGCAGAAGGTTCTTGAATCCAACTAGATATCTAAAGAAACACAATATTTACATAAAAAGGAACGTGTGTTCCGAGCACGCGTGTCAGAAGTGAAACTTCTTTGGCAAGATTGGTTTCGAAAATCGTTAACTTACTCCATGTCGTGACGGCATTGCCATGACGCGAACTTGAAATTTTACAATACGCGCCTAAAGAAGTTTCACTTCAAAAAAAGTCTATGAGATAGAATGAGAAGCTGGATAATAGTACATATTATAATATAATTTATTATTTGAGCTCACTCAGTTTTACCACTCACGAAGCCTTTTTTATGTATTTTAGATTTTATTTTGTATCAACCAATACGCTACGGTACACGAAATGATTTTGAATTTCGAATTTCGAATTCCCCTCTTCTTTATTTTTCTTTTCTGTGCCAGCTTTTTTGTTTATTTTAAATTTTAATTTGTAACAACCACGCTACGGTAAACGAAATAATTTTGAATTTCGAATTCTCCTCCATATTATTTTTTTTATGTTTTTATGTGCCAGTTTTAATCATACCTAGAAATATTATATAAATGCTAATAGAAAGGTAAGTTCCCGTTAGTCCCCACAATTATGACGACATCTTTATGGAAAAACGTACTTATTAGTCATTTAAGGGCCGATTTTTCAATGCTTGGATAAAACTTATCCGTCCAATAAAGTATTACACGATAATATTAAAATGTCACGTAAACTGTCAAATACGGGCAATTAGAATACGTTTTTAAAATGGTAGTTTTATACATTATTCGACGAATAAGTTTTATCCAAGCATTGAAAAATCGGCCCTAAATAAACTCTAGTAAAAAATACAATACCCTCAAACTTTGACTCACACAAATAATTTTAATTAGTGTACATGTCACCAATTCATCAGTTTAATAGTTCACTCATAAAGAGTAAACTAATTGAAACGGTTCACTCATAAAAAAATCAAATTAAACGATGTGTGACATTTCTTATTCACAATACTTCGCGAAATCCATTCAATATGATTCATGATTTTGAGATGAATCATTCTTATGTTGGCGATGATCACAAAATCTAACTAATTTACTAGTTGGTGTAAAGACTTTTTTTATTTAAGTGTTGCCCGCAAAAATATTTTTTTTTGTTATAATGTATTTGATGGCGACTATGATTCTGTTTAAAAAGCAAAATCACATGCAAATTTTATCAGCGGCTATAAATTTATAAAAGAAGTATGAAGATTTCTGTATTTTTTTAGACTTATAGTAGGTAATTATTATTTGTCACTACTAATCTAATCTCATTTTGCGTATATTGCTGAAGCAATAATTTTGCCAAAGTGAAATGTCACTGGGGATAAAACCCAAAATTTAAATATAAATTAAAATGTATAACTAATAACTATGAATACTAAAAGTTTTCAGAAACTCATAAATTTTATTTTATTTTTTATTTAATTATTAATAGAATCTTAGAGTATATATTACAATAGTATAGAGCGAGTGTATTGCACAAATTGCTTATTGCGCATCGTAGGCAGATGAGCTATAGATACTATATAGATGTGTGTGTGACAAATAGGGATGGGTAGGTATCAATTGCGTGTTGAACTGTCGATAAGTTATGTAAATAAATATGTATCATAAGTAAATTTTATGTTCAATAAGTTATTAAAGGAAAAATATACGAATAAAGTATAAATATGTAATTTTAAATTTGTCTACCAACTGAATAAAGTTTGTTTATTCCATTTGAATATTAAATATTATATATGAAATTTTCTTGTATTAATTATAAGTACTTTAAAAAAATATGTTTAATTGGAATATCAGAAAAACGTGAGTACTTTTTAAATAATAAAGTTAATAAGTTTAGTGCTATTTCTTTAATAATAAATCAAACCATAATAATAATGTTTTAAAAATGGTAAAAAATATTAAGAAATAATTAATAATTTAAAATGATAATATAATAAATAATATTAATAATTTTTTTATTTAATTTTATCCATTCTACTATCAAAATCTTCAAAATCAATTAAGCGGTTCAGAAAATATATCGTAACATTACATACTTTACATTTACATTCGCATTCATAATATTAAGCCCCTAGTACACAATGGCCCATGCTGATCCATTGCAGGCCATTGCCATTGTGTACACGGGGCAATGGTATATGATGGCGGGCAATGGTCTGTCGTGGCGCGCAATCGGGGAGTTGTCGGTTTTTTGGGCACACTTCAAAGGAATCGTGGCGTAGCGTGGCCTGCGGTGTTCACACAATGGGCCATTGTTTAGTTCGTAACCGACCGCTGACCGGATTAGAGCACTTTTTTGTTGCGTACTAGAACTAGAATTTTATTTTTATATTAAAATATAGTATTTGATCGCCTAAAATGTCAGAATCGTGGAGCAATGAAGAAACTTTCAGGTTTTTTGATTTATATCAATCTGAGCCCTGTACGTCCATCGCAAGTGGCTTGCCAGGCAGCAATGAGACATGGGCCATTGTGTGAACAGCAATTGATCGTGGCCTCCAGTTGTGCATTGCCTGCAATGGATCAGCATGGGCCATTGTGTACTGGGGCCTTTAGAAAGTGTATCATACAAAACACACCACAAATATATTAATAATACATTTTTAAAAGAGTTTTAAATTTTAAGTTAAATAAATAATTTGTTAAAATATAGTTCTTCTAGTAAACTTTATATCGAGTACAGCGTTGGTCAGGTCACATCACTACGATCACGGGGCGGCAGTGAGGCGCGCGAGCAAGCCTGCGCGTGTCCGCCTCTCACCTACCCTTCACCCCCGCGATGCTAGATTTATTTTCATAAAAATAAGTATAACAATCGACTTACTGATGGAATGTGATAGTGGATTTCAATTTTGTGTATTTTCTAGTATCGTTTTTGCAAGATAGAACAGAACATTTCACCATGTTTATTCGTAATATGAAAAAAAATCCAGAGCAACGCACTTCGTGAGCACTCAACCACGACTGCGAGCGCTCGCGGCGGGAACGTCGTGTTGTTCCCACCTGTGCCTACTGTTCCCACTTGGTTGTTCGCACTCTATAGATAGTATATACTCTAAGAATAGAATTTAAATAAATTTGCCACATTATTTACCAATGTACCTATTGATAGTGATACGACACCTATTGTATAATCTATGGACACAGATTAAATATTATTATCTGTGACCCTGCTACATAATTTTTTTTTACTTTTACGAAGAACTGGGATAATGAATGTTGTGTTTATTTATAACAATTTAAATGTTAAAACAAACATTTAATAGATATTATAATAAATTATTTAAATTAGTATCTATTCAAGTAGTAAATTTTGAATATAAGTACATAATATGTTACGCCCTGTGTGACTGTACTACAGAATTATTACATTATTCTGTATAATTCTTAAAATGTATTAATAGTACTTTATGAATGGGATATAATTTTGTTTATTATTATTTTACCCTTGCAACAAATACCGCGTAATAATTGACGTATTGAACACGTAAATTCTGAAGAGTCATTGAGTGCGAAGATACACACAATATTATAATATGCACATGTGAATATTATATAATATGTTTAGCTCAATTGCCAAAGACAAAATACGTTGATATTTCTCTCTGATTACCTAATTGTAACCTACCGTATCATTTTCTTTACCTAAAATGCCTTATCCTCATGAAAGTACAAAAACGCGGAAAAAAGAAACATCGTCTATTTGAATTTTGTGAAGAAGTACTGCATGTTTGACATGTAATTATTTTGGTCCTAATCCGCGATAAACGTGAAAGTGTTCACATCCTACTAAACAGGAAAGTTACAAAGAAAAACTACTGGATGAAACTTTACAGTAATATAGGTTATACTTCAGAATAGCAGAGCTTGAAAAACTAGATTTTTCCCGCGGGATCGCCCACGATTGCAACCACGCGGGATAGCAAATCTGTTATAAATCATTATAGGTATATTAGTATACAGAAGTTTAACAATTTAACAATATAAACATTAATTACCCGATCAATCATCGGTAACACGAAACTAATGACATCAAATTATTTACATAAGCGAGTTGATTACATCGCAAGCACTGATTATGATAATCATAGATGCATCGACGAATTAACCTCGATATTCAATGGAGTGGATATTGGTTTATTATAAATGAGGCTTCACTTTTGAAATTTGTTTCGTAAAGCTCATACAGTTTTAAGTTGTATAGTTTAGATGCCGAAAAATTTGTCGTGGCTTCGGAGTATTTTGGTTATTGTTATGATAAAAATTTAACTTTGTTGTTGTTATGATAAAAACCGCAATGTACGTTAAAAAGCTTAGTATCAGTTTTACCCCGATTCCTCCGCTCCTATTGGTTTTAGCGTGGTGATATTATAACATATCCTATAGCCTTCGATGGATTATAATAAATCCAAAGTTCCTGAGATTAGCACGTTCAACCAAACACACAAACAATAATATTATTAGTATTCTCTTTATAATAATATTAGTAAAGATGTTTGAACATTGTATACCTTAATAATAAAACGTACTTAGCGGCCACCCATCAATACACTGACTGCGCCTCAGGTTGCTTAACTGTGCAACAGATCTTGTTAAGTAAGACATATCCTGTCAAGGGGTCAGTAACAGTAAACAAATCGAAAACCGCTACGCAAATATACGCAAACAGTAGCGGTTACAATATTGTAGAGTGATTAATAAATATTGTGCAAGATTGTGCTAATAAAAATGGGGAACTATATTTTCTATCACCAAAATTTATATTTGTCATAAAGTTGTATCACCTAATAAATAGATCTATCACCACGAAATATTTTCGTTCTCAGATAAACAAAAATTGTTCCCAGGTATGAATTATCAAATTAATGTTAATATATGTGTAAAATAAGAGATCGATAACCAATAAAATTATATTGCATTACATGAATATAAACTTCGTTATTATAATAACAGTTTTGTTACTTATATAATAGCTCTGTGCTCAGAATGGTAGATCTGTCACCAAATAAATCGATTATCGATCCCTGACTGCGACTCCTTTTTATTTGATATTTTGTCACCTATACAGTAGTAACATTTTATTTCGTTCAGATAATAAATTAATAGTATTCGTTATCAATTTAATACATCAATTTATAATTTTAATGAAAAAATGATCAAAGGGGCGGAGACAAATTGGCGCACTTTAAAAATTGACATGTGCAAACATATTATCGGATTAGCCATACGCTTAAAGCTGGCCAACCCCCCACCAGAAGCAAAAAAATGTGCTTATCGGCCAGAAAAGAAAAAGGGGGCGCCCTTCGAAATCCAAACCAGCGCCGATTATTCAGTGATTAGGTATTGTTTTTTAACAATAAATATTGATTATTTTAACTTTAATTAAGTGTTTTATCTAAAATTATGCTAACCATTAGCCAGCTATTAAACCAGAGCTGATTATTCAGTGGTTATTATTTTTAAGAATAAATATTGATTATTTAACTTTTAGTAACATAATATGATTTATTGGTGATCTCTTTAAATTAGTTTGCTTAAGTACTTATTAGGACACACCTATTATAATACATACAAAAACATTTATTTGGTACTAGACCTTATATCTCAGGATTTTAGGTGATTTATTGTGGAACTGATTTTGCATTGTTTGGTGACTACATTTTGGTGACAGATCTACTATTTTGAGGGTAAACCGTATTATTTAAGAAACACAAAACTAATTAAATTGGTGATAGCTTAAATGATACCCATAAAAATGTACGTAATGAGAGAATTTTTTTTTTAAATATTATGATTAAGGAATTAATAATTGGGCCAGAAAATGTATAAATTTTATTTATTAATTACATAATAATAGATGAAGAATCATGCTATAATTTTAAACAAAAATTTTTGGAAAAATAGATTGCTATACTCTCACGCATGATGCAACCCTATAAAACGGCTAAGCAAGTAATATGGTATGCGGATTAAATTATATATTTTGTAAGTTAGGTACATATTATAATATTATATACCTACTGCCTACTGGTTACTTATACTGTATTCAAACTGAAAATACACTAGCTGAAAAAAATAGTTACATAATAAAATATTCTCCTTAGAAATTACAATGACAACTCATACAAAAGCCGACGCGGACGTTCCCAAAAAATACGGCTCTCATTTGAAATTCACAAGGATACGGAATTCGGAATGACAAAGTGTCTCGTTAAATCATACCTCCATATAGTACTGCTATCGGTGTCCTTTATTTCCTTAGTAAGGTGAGTCAGTAAGGCAGCATTCGCGTTGGTGTACCATTCGACGACCTCCGACATGGAGGTACCCGGATTGATCTTGGCCCTGGAACAGATTGCATCCAATTGCGTCAAGTATGTCGAAATGTGCTAATGTGTGATAAAAGTGTGGGGTTCCCTACATCCGTGTACCGTCAGCAATGGAGATTGAAAATAAAAAAAGGTGAAATTACGTAAAAAATATCAGTTGTTGATTTGTCATCATGAAGAATTTTCTAAGGAATAACAATATGCAGAATCTACATAGTATGCACAGTATTAGTGATATAATAATTATTAAACAAAAATGAGTTGTAAGTAGATAATATAGTACAATATTTTATTACCAAACAGTACAAGAATAGACGCTATGCCAACATGTTCTACTTGATATTATTATTATGCAAAGATGATTAGAATTGATATTGTATATATGCAGCATTAAGGTCCGTAATCATCCTGCCCCCCTAGCCAAGTGGCTTTCTGTTAGCGTAGCGTTCAATAGAATAGACTACGAATGTATGAGATTGACGTAAGCTGTAGATAAGTGGCTTTCTGTTAGCGTAGCGTTCAATAGAATAGACTACGAATGTATGAGATTGACGTAAGCTGTAGATACGTTTATCTACAGCTTACGTCAATCTCATACATTCGTAGTCTATTCTATTGAACGCTACGCTAACAGAAAGCCACTTGGCTAGGGGGGCTGAACGCAAGTAAAGCGTTCCGCTAATATATTAAGAAGCTAGAATTTTCTATTAACTTTTGTTGCTTACAGTACGAATAGGATAAAAGAGGCCAGGAAAACACCCAAAGGTTTAATCAACAATTTTCCTGTGCTGACCAGAATACAAATTTTCAATTAATCACCTTAAACCAACCTTAAACGGATGTATTGGTATTACCGGCTATTAGACATTTTTTTAATAAATATAGTACTTAGTAACTTTATTAATAGCATTTAATTGAAATTACAAGTCAAGGGTTCAAATAAAATGGCATGTTATATCACGAAATGGTAAACGCAGCGCACTCCAACAGCTTCCAATTGATAATAATAATTTCCTTCGGAATTGACAACATGCTTGGCATAGTTTCAGTAAATTAAAAAAAAATATTACACATCACATTAAAAATAATATTATTTACTAGCTTTCTACTCGCGGCGTCGCCCGCGCAGAAGATAGAAAAACCCGCATAGTGCCCGTTCCCGTGGGATTTCCGGGTTAAAACCTATCCTATGTCCTTTCTCGGGTATCAAAATATCTCTATACCAAATTTCATGCAAATTGGTGCGGTAGTTAAGGCGTGATTGAGTAACAGACAGACAGACAGAGTTACTTTCGTATTTATAATATTAGTATGGATTGTTTATGTATTTACGTAGGTAAGTCTAGTTAAAGCAGCTTTTAAATTGACGCAGCCATTGAACTTTTATACGTAATTTTCTTGTATGAAAAATAATTAATAATCTATCAAGTAAGTTCGCGGGAGATTAGGATTTGGGACCTAAAATAAATAAGAATGAATATAGTATCAGTTTTTGAAAATATTATTACACAATATTGCGGTAGGTAAGTTATAAACGCGTAACTAAAAATAGGTATGCTCACTTACAGAGAATGTGGTATTAAGCAATAATTACGTGTTCACCCGACTCATCTGGTTTTTTTAATAACCCAAGTTGAATCAACCCCCATTTATGGTAGATTATTAAAACACCTCATGCATATTTTTTAAAACATTTTTAACAACATTCACACTCAAAAACATATTTTTTATTCAAATATATGAAACCCGCGTTTTCGTAATAGACTGGCTTTTTTACAAAAATCACAGCACAGATTATATTATTATGACGATCACGACGATGGCATCCGCAACCGATTAAAAATATTTTTTATCTATACCTACCTATTTTAACAATTTGCAGACAAGCAAATGATGCAATACATAATATAGTATTATAATTTATATTATCTGTGCAATATATAGAAAAGAAAAATCTAGGTATCTCTTTAAATAGAAACAGTATTTGTGTTTGTCATACAGTTTGTTTTGCTCGAAGTTTCGCACGAAGTTTCTCCACGTGTATGCAGGCGTCACTTTGAATTAGTTATTTATAACTTTTTTAAATAACAATAATAGTTATTATTTAGATTGTATTAATCCCAATAACAAAAGGGAGTATTAAAATTTCTTACTTATTGCTTGATAAAACAAAGTCGCTTTTTCTGTCCCTATGTCACTTTGTATGCTTAAATATTTAAAACTACGCAACGGATTTTGATGCGTTTTTTTTAATAGATAGAACGATTCAAGAGGAAGGTTTTAGTATATAATTTATTAGGTTTTAGACAAAGCGGGCGAAGCCGCGGGCGGTAAGCTTGTATAAAAATAACTATCATAAACGCATTTCGAAAAATATATTTTATGACAATTTAACAATAAGGGCCGATTTTTCAATCCTTGGATAAAACTTATCCGTCCAATAAAGTATTACACGATAATATTAAAATGTCACGTAAACTGTCAAATACGGGCAATTAGAATACGTTTTTAAAATGGTAGTTTTATACATTATTCGACGAATAAGTTTTATCCAAGCATTGAAAAATCGGCCCTAAGATTAATTAATATACCATTTGCCCAGACACTGCATATATAGATACCCCTTTAAAATAAGTTATGATTAAAATACATACATAAAAATATCCTATAAATTTATAATTATATCATGGTCCCCTATTCTATAAGGAAATGTTAAATCCCCATATAAAAGTGATTAGAACTGCATATGTGTGCTATACCTAAATAAATAAAAATATTATCTCAAGCTGCTACCTACGTAAGAAAAATACACTTTATTAATGTTTGCTGAATCTTTTGCTTCCCTGCGAGAGTTAGTGCTGATTTACACAGGGTCAGTAACTGACTACAAATTCGAGGCAAATCAGTGCTGACCCGAAAAAAAACCCTGTGTAAACAGATTTGAAGTCAGTACAGAGGCTTGAAGTCTATGTAAACAGTTAACGGCGCCGAAATTCGGCGCCGCGACTGACTTGTCTACTGACCCTGTGTAAATCAGCACTTATATGCATTAGGTAGGTATAGAGACACGTGTATTTTAAGGTCATTTTTATGTATGTGCCATTCCACATTACTAGGGCTATTTGTAACTCATTATTATTTATCATTTATTTGTACCTTTCTCTCCTCTGCTGCCGAAACACATATTTAAATGATGAAAGAAAAGATGAAAGTTTAGCAATTAACAACTCGTTATTTTTTTTTAATAAAGCTCAAAAATGTTTTTTCGCCTTTGAATGATTATTTTTACCTAGGTATATTTATTGATTTATTGTTATCCTGGGATAAAATTACAACAAATTTATCCTGTTTATTCAATATTATTTTATATATTCGTCTAGACAAACTCACAAAGTATAATTCAATTCAAATTTTCGATACAACTACAAATTACTTAAATTCGTTTCCAATTTTCATTTGCAGTAAATTCACTTTCTAAAAGTGTTGGATGGTGTAATTGCTGATGCTTATTAATATCTAACACAATTATACAATTATGCGAAAACATTAGTAAAATTAATAAAATAATTATAATTCTTTTTGCAACGATGTCAAAGGTCGAGAAAGCAAAAATTTCATACAGTTAAATTGGTACTAAAAAACGGTTTTTACGTGTGAAACCGCAAAGAGGTCCACATTTTAGAACGATGAATAACATCTCCAGTAACTACAGAGTCCTTTGATTCATCGATTCCTGTTTAATATGACTCATTATATCCTTTACCTGGTTGCTGTGTAATTAATTTGCTTTCTAAGTTAGGTGTAAATTGTTCCCGGGAAGTGCGCACTTTGAACGTTCGCATGCTACATTTGAACTTGTTATTACGTCTCTCTATATAATTACAATATATTATTATAGTCACGGTCTAGTAGATAAAAAGGTTAAATTAAACTGATGTTCAGTTCCTATCCTGTGGATAATGGTAAAAGAGAAAGAAGTTTTATTGTATTTTGAAATAATATTTAAGCTAATTACGGTATGTAATTTAAAACAGAATTGAAGCTGAATCTGGTCATCAAAAATTAAATAAAAGAGAAAATGTATTGCGCATTTTTAAAGAACCAAAAAATATAATTACCAAAACACTACTACAATTATTTATGATTTATTTTCGATAAGGTTCATTATGTTATTATGTCAATCAAATTATATCTCTTTCATAGATGTTAGTGCTATAAGATTGGCTACAGTGGAAAATTCTGGAAGCTAACGCGCCAAACTCATAAATTGTCTTCCAGCTACTTCAATTTCAATTAAAAAGAGCCCTTGAAACGAAAGCAAATAATTGTAAGGCGTGCCGTATTGAAGTAGCAACTGAAGATTTTTTTACGACTGACTCCATAAATATACAATAAAATCTATAATGAAAGTTTTATGGCCAGGTGCCGTGTCCTCGATAACAGAACTTTTTTTGTTATTGGTAGATAATGAATGGAAGAGGAAAGTTTTGCTTTGAGAATATGGAGAAAAAGTTTTTTTTTAATGAATACCTAATTTCCTTAGTCATGGCATCACGCGTGAACAGCTGGACCAGTTTCAATACTTAAGTAGGTACTCAAAAATTTTATTGTTAGGGTTGTTATTGTCAGGAGAAAATACTTATGAAAGCAAAATCTTAAGATGTTTGCCCAAAAAGAATAAGAAAACTTACCGGCTTTTTAAACTTCTTACGATTCGAAAGAAGTCGACAACATCCGTCGATTTCTTATAAAGTTGTCAAACTTATACAGTGCAATATCACATCAATTTTTTTAAATAGCGTTAGCTACTGGTAAGTATTCTGTGACAGGAAGATAATATGTCCAGAATCAAATGCAAAATAGGCAAGATTTGTTATTATTAATAGAAGTAATAGAAGTATATTTAATAGAAGTATGGGGTAGCGCTTACAAAAATAAATTAGCGCCACTACAAATTTTACAAAATAAAATTATTAAAACCATTTTTAAATATCCTTTTTTAACTTCTACAAATAAAATCTACGACGATACTAAAATAATGAATTTAAAACAATTATACTTTTATAATACGTGTATGTTCATCCACAAAGCGCTACATAAAAACATAAATACAAATATAATATTCTCAACATCAAATCGCCACTATCCTAATAGACGAGCTAGCTATCTTGCCCTCCCGAAGATCCGAACGAATTATGGAAGGCGAACGGCAACATACGAAGGAGCACGTTTCTATAACGGATTGCCAAGCAAATTAAAAAGTGTAAACTCATTCATTGTATTCAAAAAACAATTAGCGAAACACATCCTGGAAGACCACACGCTCAAACTTTGAATGCAATGAATGAGTACCTAACCTAAACTTATGTTTATAGTATGTAACTTACTCTAAATTTTTATCTAACGAATGATATTTTTTATAAATACCTATGTTTAAAATTTAAGTTTCTCATGTAAGTGACTTTATGTCTTAATGGGAATAAATGTCTTTAAACCTTAAACCTTATTATAAAAGCAAAAAAACATTGCAAATTTATTTGCAATACGTATCATCATTATAATAGTGTGCATTGCAATATATATGAATAGTCATACATAATATTTATGCATTAGCTTTCCGTCCAGAGCACGCGTAGTCTAAGGGAATTCCCACAGCGCGGCAATGAGAATTTTTACAGCACATTTTTTTAAGACTCTAGCCACCTAGCTATCCCCAAACACAAAAATCATACCAGCAAAACGGTCCTAGCATAAGAAAAAACAAACTCTCTTTCGCATTTATGAGCTTTATTACAATTATAGACAATCTTACAAAGTAATAAAAAGTCAATAGTCTCAAAAGACTTAAATAGAATGTCTGAGAAGTAAATCAAATTATCGTTTTTTTAAATTCTATAATTTTTCACAATGATAGTTCGCTTTTCGCGAGCATAAATCAGGAAAGTTTTTCTAATTCAGCTGACTAAAAGATTTTAAAATTTCTTCTCAATATTTTACAACTACCTGTGCCCCGTGGTTTTACCCGTATTGTTCCACTCCATTGGTCGTATCGTGATGATATAATATAGCCAATACACTTCCTCGATTGATGGACTCCACAGTGAAATAATTTTTCAAATCGGACACGTGATTCCCAGGATTAGCGTTAGCAAACAAACAAACTCTTCAACTACATAACACTAGTTTAGTTTTTACATTTTTATATTACTATTCTCTAGTCACAGAATATATCATCTCTAGTGTGAAATATCATGCAAACTTACATTGTGTTATGTTGAAATTTTTACCCTTTTAACTACCCTTTTAAATAATTGAATATCAAGACCTTTGTACGTGTTGACCGCCTCCTTGGTACAGTGGTTGACGCGTGAGCGTAGTACCGAGGGGTCCTGGGTTTGATTCCCGGTGGAGACGAAGAAAAAGAAATGTCTCGGTCTGGTAGGACACAGAAGGCTGATCACCTACTTGTCCCTAAAGAAAAATCGATCAGTGAAACAGATGTATGCATATAATGCATCTGCCCCTTACCCCACTACGGGGACATGGGACTTCACTTTTTGTACGTGTTATGTAATTTTAACTAGCACAATTATTTAATTATAATTATGAATACTGTGAATAAATAACATGCTTGCAAAGTATGTGAAGTTTTTGCTAAGTGGAATTGGTGATAAGCTTTATTTACATATTGAAGTGAATTAAACATATAACAAGTGATAACTGCGATAAAAACAACCGACTTCAAACTTGCACTTGCAAAAATGCCCATAAAATAAAAACTACTGGGCCTATCCGAATAAAATTTTTATGGGACCAATTCGACACCATCCCGCATCGAACAAAAAAAGAATCACGTAAATCGGTTCAGAAACCTCGGAGTAATCGATGTACATACATAAAAAAAAAAAACATACCGGCCGAATTGATAACCTCCTCCTTTTTTGAAGTCGATTAAAAAGAGTCTTTATTGAAACGTTAAACTAATATTATTTTAAGAATACGTACAATCTATAATATTATTTTCTTGGTGTTTAAACTATTGTATAAAAACTGAGCCACAAAATGAGAAATACATGAATAGAATCTATTCATTTCTATATGCATAGTCAAATAAAATAGGGTAAAGGCGGGATAGATGCCGCACTGGGATAGATGCCTCATTTTCAAAAAACCTAACTTCCCAAACTCGTGACTACGAATTAATAATTTAAAAAGGAGCTGCTATCACCCCGCACCTCTGTTACGCATGAGCTGTTGTTTGGTGAAGACGTGTTTCGCTAGTGCGTATTATTATCTGCGCGGCGAACTTCACGAATACTTCAAATTTTGAAGGGTTAATATTTGCTTTTGCATAACTTTATAAGTATTAATAAATTTCATTATATTTCTTATTGTGCCAATACTGGTTCATTAAGTATATAACTAAGTGTAAATAGTCGCTCTTTTATTTTTGTTTAATAAAAAAAATACTAGGGCAACTATCCTTATCAAAAAGTATAGTTGCCCTGCTTTTTCGAGGGATAGATGCCCTTAGGCACCCCTAAGGGCATCTATCCCTCAATAAATATATACATGTTATTATCGATAAACACACATGCAGTTTATATTTTTACCTGAGTGATTCAAAGGTTTTCTGTATGTTAACCGATTTTACTTGTTAAATTTGCTTTTTTATTGTTATGTATACTTACTTATTAATGATTTGACCTTATACTGATTGTAGCAGAACCATGCCACGAAAATACAAAAGAAAAGAAGGAGTGCAACCGCGAGTATATTCTTGGACAACAGAACAACTAGAGTTAGTTATGATTACAAGATATTTGCTGGTTTATCATATAAATTTTATTTGATTTCGCGTTTATAGAGTATGTAAGGCATCTATCCCACTCTGCAGGCATCTATCCTCCATAGTATTTTCATGGTGGGGCAACTATCCGTATAGGTAGGCATCTATCCCCAAAAAAGGTGTTCTACAAAAATTGTTATTACACTCTATCTATAAATGATAGGATAAAAAATATACATAGTAATTCAAAACAGATAACTAACCTAGCTATATTCATGCAAAGTGTTCGTATAAGATTCATATTTTTTAAATTATGAGCATATTTCAAAAAGTGGGGCATCTATCCCGCTTTTACCCTAAAGTATGAATCAGATTCATTTCATATACCTATGTATATGAAAGTTTCTTAATATACTGGTTAACTTAATATAATTATTTAAAAGTAACTTTTATTCTTTGGAATGCAGAAATACCCCGGATACGTTATTTGAATTCCACATCTTTGACGATGATGTGACTAACAAACCAGTCTCAGGGATAGAATTTGTCGTACTTTTTTGTTTGTTTATGTTAAGGCACATTCCAGATCATCTCTCAAGATTTTCTAAGGCCTATCAGCCGATGAAGTCGGGCAATTTATTTAAATATTTTGGTAGAATTTACATTCCTATAAACATTTGAACTAAGTAATAGGTACGAAAGATTATTATAAACAAATCCTTTATCCTTATCCCTTTTATCGGGGATTTTTTTATATTTCAATAGGTACGTAGTTCTCTTAACATATCTCCAACAGATATTGATTGGTTTCGTAGTTATCTACAGGAACGCCAGCAGCGTGTCCAAGTTGATAATTCTTTTTCCTCTTGGGCTGACGTTACTGCTGGTGTTCCGCAAGGCGGTGTGCTTTCTCCTCTTCTTTTTAGTTTATTTATTAATTCAATATCCCTCAACATCACTTCTCTCTATCATATGTATGCCGACGTCTTTCAAATTTATTGTCACACTTCGCTTGAAGACCTGCCGAATGCTATTGCTAAAATGAACGACGACGTATCCACTATTGTTGATTGGAGTTTTAGTCACGGCCTAAATGTAAACCCAAAAAAGACGCAAAGTATAATATGCGGTACGAAATACTTTGTATCCAAAATAGACTTTTCTACTTTGCCTAGGGTAATAGTTGATGGGATTGCTATACCATATAGTTCCGAAATTAAGTGTCTGGGGATTTGGATTGATTCGTGTCTATCTTGGAATCACCAAAATATAAAGGAGGTTCGTAGAAAGGTTTTTGCTGCTGCGGGTTCGCTCCGTCGCTTACGTAATTTTCTGCCGATACCGACTAAGATTGCGCTCGTCCAAACACTCCTTTTACCTATCATAGATTATGCTGATGCGTGCTATCCTGACCTCTTCGAATACCACCTAGACTGCCTTGAGCGCCTTCAGAATTTCTGCATAAGATTTGTGTTTGGCTTGCGCAAATACGATCACGTCTCCGAGTTTCGCACTAAGCTCAAATGGCTTCCCATCCGTCTTCGCCGAAATACTCATATCCTTCACCTCCTGTACTGTGTTCTGTTCGATCCGAGAACTCCGCGATACTTAAAAGAGAGATTTGAGTTCCTTGTGTCTAACGTCAACCCGACGCGTTCCTCTAATAAACATCGTCTAGCAATGCCACCGCATGTCAATCATGTTTACAACTCTTCGTTCACTGTGCGTGCCATTAGACTTTGGAATGCTTTACCCTTAGACATAAGAGCAGCTCAATCTCTATCTACGTTCAAAAACTTACTGAAGCAATTTTATTTATCCAATTAGTCGGTAATTCATTATTTATTTTATTAGTCAATTGTGTCTGTGTGCGTTTTCTATTTTATGTATGTGTATTTATATATATGTATATGTTTATTTTCATATTGTAATATATATGTTTGCATCTATTTATATAGTGATTATATTTTGTATATACATTATGTATACTATATGTGTATGTTTATGTATATTGTATGCTTTATATTAATATCTATTTATATATATAGATTTTTATTATTTTTTTTCTGTTTTTAGTGCACTTTGCCCTGTTTTTTTATTACTTTTGCACTGCGTCTCCTTGTCCACCAGGTTGTCTGGAAGAGATCGCTGTCTGAGCGATAAGACCGCCTGTTGTGCTCTTTTATTAACAATGTATTGTGTCCTTACTTGTACTTTTCTCTGTGGTGCACAATAAAGTATTTTTGTTTGTTTGTTTGTTTGTACGTAACCTAGCAATTTAATATTCACAAAATTATTCTTATTAAGTAATGGTATTATTAAAAGCTAGCTTATTTTTGAACGTGTTTCCAAAATTCGATATTTAGGCACAATGGTTGATGATAGAGGTGACCACAGCCTTGAAATTCGTTGTAGGATTGAGCAAGCACGTAGTGCCTTCACTAAGTTAAAACGAGTTCTATGCGACAGACGCCTTAACATTAAGCTCCGGACACGTATTGCACGATGCTATGTCTTTTCTGTACTCCTTTACGGTATGGAAGCTTGGACGCTGACAGAGACTATGTCCAAAAAACTGGAAGCGTTTGAGATGTGGGTGTATAGAAGGATGCTTAAAATATCTTGGACAGAACGTGTACGAAATACCACCGTGCTAGCTAGAATGCAAAAGACAACAGAGGTACTGACAACAATCAAGAAAAGAAAACTCGAATATTTCGGTCATGTGATGCGTAACAGCAAGAAGTATGAACTCCTTCAACTAATCATGCAGGGCAAAGTGGCAGGTAGAAGGAGACCTGGCCGCAGACGGATATCATGGCTCAGAAATCTTCGTCAGTGGTTTGGGAAGAGCACTAAATCATTGTTCAGAACAGCGGTTTCCAAAATTGAAATAGCCCTAATGATCGCCAACCTCCCAAAGGAGAAGGCACTTTAAGAAGAAGAAGAAGCTTATTTTTAACTAGGTACGTCATAAAAACGTTTAAGCAGTTTAAAGTATGTTAAAATATTTCACTTTAAATAATAAATACCTGGTAAAGATGGGATAAATGTGTAGTAAATAATAAACTAATATATGCTAGAACGTGTTTACTTCAAGTGCATGAATAATGGATTGGAAGGCTTTCCAGAAAATTCTATTACCTTGTAGATTAGTATAATATAGGAGAGCCATTTATGTTGTAAATAGATTTGTAAAAAATATCTTTATTATGTTAGTAATTTTTTTATAATTGAGATTGAAAGCTTATACTCTTAACAAAGATTTTGTTTTTTCCTTATGTTATAGGTACGTTAACGCGGCTGTATTCGACTTTTTTATTCAAACAAAATTAATGTAATGTGCTTCATAAACTCTATATGAAGAAACAGAGATCGAAGATAAGAAATGAAATATAACTACAATAAATAGATTATAATTATGAAAAGGGAATCATCAATTATTTATTCAATATTTTAAGAAAGAAAATACGTAAAGAAAATACGTTTAATCACAAATACTTAACTACAATTTTTCACGTATAACTAATACACTTTTGAGAAAAATACACATTAATAAATTTAAACCAATTAATATATTCAAATATTAGTCGGTATTCGTGATTAGGTGGACTACTCAGCATTTGCCTCTCCGTATTAGTGCCTAGTGGAGAGGTGCCGGCAAGCATTAAATTTTAGCATTAGATACTTTCTATTCAATATAAAATGTAAGAAAATGTCATTATTTTCATAGTAATAATTAAAATGTGGAATTAGGGAATAAATATGTAATAATTGTATTACAGATGTAGGTAATTACTATAAAATACGATTACAACAACAACACAGTCAAAACAATTAGCAAATGGTCCAATATGCGTAAAACATCCGTCCGAGAATCAAGGCCTAATCGCTTCAATAAGAACGGTGGGACTTGAACCACAATATACAGATACATACAGTAAGGAAACTTCATACAAAATGTTCGAAATGGCTCCCCCCATCAAGCGTGTTTACGAGGGTATTGAGGGGGATCGATAGTAGCGGGTGACACATCCACAGATTTTGAATATAGTATGGAAAAAAGTTTAAAGTGATGTCAATTCACATTAAATAAATATCGATTGTTTCAGTTTGTAGCCCTTTCAATAAATATATTTGTAAATACCATATCTGACTACAAGTTAAAAAGAGACTATTTTTTAATTTCTATAGATATGGCAGTATGAGTTTTAAATTATGTTGACATATTTTCTATCAAAATGATAGCTACAAATAGTACCTATTAGGAGTCCAGTCTGTTTAAAGATCGCATCTATTTTTTTACGCAATCTAGAAGAGCACGAAAATATAAAAAAAGGAAACCTTAAAAAAATCTTGTTTAAATTTATGCGCATAATTACGTAAATATTAGGGAAGAAAAAGATAGATATTATAATTATTGTATTTTTATCGATACGTGGCGTCTCCACTTTGTCAAGCACTAAGCCTGTCAAACTATTTTCTTTTTCTTCCTAAAACAAAAAGGTAGAGGTTCTATGCTCGTATAATAATAATTTTAATTTATTTTTGCATATTTTGTGTTTTTTAATTTAATTTAATTTATCGTTTTAAAAATAATTTAGTAGGTATACCTACATACAAGTATTGTAAATTCTGGTTTAAAATAATTATTGAATACCTATAATACAAATATCAAGCATTATAAATAATTTAGGTACATTAAATAGCCTTCGGCGTCCATAACAAAACAAGATTTCGAAATATAGCACTGATAAAAACGTATTTACTTTTACAAGCTGTATTAATTCGGATTGTTTCTTCTTGTAAATTCATATTTAGGCTACACCATTTTTGTATTTTAACGGGTTTTAATCTCCAAATTACCACAAAATCAACTGTGAAAAAAAGCAAACAGAAATATACAGGCCGAATGGATAACCTTCTTCTTTATTTTTCAAGTCGGTTAAATATCAAAAAGTAACAGCCCTATAGCTATACGTCATAATTTCATGGGGGGGGGGGGCTTAGTTTCCTAACTGTATGTACGTAGTATATATCTGTCAACTGTGCTTGAACTATGGGACTTTGACAAATTGACCAGTAACAACAAATGACATTTGTGTCACATGCTGTTTGTCACGAAATCACCGGCTACTTCCTATTGCTTTTATTCGCTAAGGGCGGATTTTTCAATGCTTGGATAAAACTTTACCGTCCAATAAAGTATTACACGATAATATTAAATGTCACGTAAACTGTCAAATACGGGCAATTAGAATACGTTTTTAAAATTGTAGTTTTATACATTATTCGACGGATAAGTTTTATCCAAGCATTGAAAAATCGGCCCTAACTCGAATTACTAACAAGCATTTTATTAAGGGCTGATTTTTCAATCCTCGGTTAAAACTTATTCGTCGAATATCGTATTAAACTACGATTTCAAAATGTATTCTTATTGCATGCAATTGACAGCTTACAGGTGACATTTTAACATTATCGTGTATACTGTAGTCTGTAATGTAATACTTTATTGGACGGGTAAGTTTTAACCAGGGATTGAAAAATCGGCCCTAAGTGAAAAAAGTTATCTATGGAAACGCAGGTCATTATAATATTGCTCTGCACTTGTCTGATTCTATTATGTCGACATTTTTGTCTTAGAAAATATGTTTACGTTACTACGTGAAGAAAATTGAAACATTGTAATCTTGTTATACTGTCTGATTAATGTAATTAATAATGTTGTTGTTACTATATTAATTTTGAAGAGTTAGATTACTTTAAGCCATGTACAACGATGTTCATAGGCATACCACAAGATTATTTTTTAGCTTCATTATAATGACGTATGAAATATTTAAGTAATTAAAGCAGAAAAAAAAGAAAGAAAAAGCTAAAATCTTTCATATTAAATGTACATGGGATATTCATATCTCATACTAAATGTATGGAAGGGTTTAAAGTTATTTTTTTAGATATTTCTCGTTTTGTTTTTAAAAATATATTATGGCAATGTACTTTCGATATCAGTTTAAAGTTTTTTGATATCTGTAAAAGATACGGAATAATCGCCTGTGCACACTTAACGATTACACCCTGTATAGCTGCTTTAAAAATCTGTGTAAGATTCAAAAGTAAAGGAATAAATAAATGAATTTGAGTAAGATTATGACCTAATTCTTCAGAAGACTTGTCTACCTAACGTGGGAATTTCGCTTTACGACAATAAAAAAGAAGAAAAGTAATATTCACTTGTTACTGAAGAGTTGCCCTGCCTTTAGTTTATTCTACGTATCCAATACCTACACGGCTAACGACACATAAACCCATTTGCGTAGGAGTGCCGATAATTACATCCATTACGAAGGATTAGAAAAATTCCATTATGGAGGTTAGAAAGTCGTTAACTATACGGTACTTTATATAGCTTTGAATTGATTAATTTGAAAATTGAAGTGTGGACACACCTTTAAATGAGAATTAATAGAATTACGATGAAGAAGCTTAAATTACAATTTCGCTAGTAAATAATATCTGCTTTTCTCTATCTGTTTTATATTTATTCTGCTTGTCTCAAAAAACTAAACATCTATATTTTAATATGCGTACAACAACTAAACGGATTAGATTTACATCTGTGACTGTGACATATTGAATTAAAGAAAAAGGAGCCATCTTTTTTCTTTAATTCAATACGAACCATTTTTTTTTCAAGTGGGGGAAATCAATTGATTAACAATACGAACCATGCCGCGAACTCAAACTAGTAGGTATAAAGATATAGGGGAGAGGGGGGCATTACGGGGACGCGGGGCACGACGGGGCCATCCACACTTACAGAAAACTATACGGTCTAGATGTGTTTTGTTTTCGCTAATAGGTAGCCAATTTGTATCTCTCTTAAGTCTGAAAGTGACCGGCGAAAGGCTGCGCACGTTTGATTTTTAATAGGAAAAACGATTTTCAACGTAATTTCATGTAATTTTGAGTGACTATGAATACGCTTATAAAATGGTAAGTGTTTATGTTGCTACTATCATGTATTTACTTTGTTATTGCAGATAAGTTATTTATTGATATGTTTTGAACAAAAATACTCTAACCCTCACTCATTTTATTTGATTTGTTATTTAAAATAATGTGAGAATTGGGGCATAACGGGGACATGGCTACGGGGTACGATGGGGTATCCCGTTATGTTAGAAAAAACGAGAACAATTTAAGAGAACGAAGAAATGTTCTAATCCAAATGACCCCAAGTTAAAGAAGAACTCTAAGAAACAGAAGACCCAAAAAGACTCTTCTGAAGAGAATACCGACGAGGATACCATGTGCATGTACTGCCTTGACGGGAACCACACTATTTAAGGTCTTCGGAAGGTTGGGTGGCTTGTCAATTATGTGGACGGTGGGCTCATATATATTGTGCTGGTGTAGATGACGACAATACAGAAGAAATCCACATGTGCTTGTATTGTGACGCAAATTAAATACGTACCCCATTCTGCCCCTACCCTGGGGCACGATGGGGTTTTCATAATAGTTTCAAAAAATTAAAATTATAACGTGATATGATTATTTACATCACCAAATTCTATGCCAAATGATAGTTTAATAAGTAACCAAAGTGTTGTGATTCATTTTAATTAATAAATACATTGCGTTGATCATGTTACTGTATATTTTCCTTAACGTCCCCATTATGCCCCCCTCTCCCCTACTCATCATGTTTTCATGTTCAAAAAATATCAATAATTACAAAAAGCGATACTCAGTAATAATCTAACAAGACGACAAAAACTTTTGACGCTTGACTTAGATGGATTATACTGAAATTGATTAAGAAAAAAGCTTTTAAATTGTATTAAACACCATTAGAATTGAGTGCTATGAAATAAAAATATGAATTTAAAAAGCTTTTCAGATATTAAATTATTGAATGATTGAAAATTCAGTAGCAGATAGTCAGGACGAAGAAGATGTAGAAAGATCTCTTAATAAAGATATTTTGAAACAGGTATCATGCATCTATTACTTATAATAAGACTAGATTTCCGCCCGCGGCTTCGCCCGCGTTTTCAAAGGAAAACCCGCACAGTTCCTGTTCCCGTGGGATTTCCGGGATAAAACCTATCCTACGTGTTAATCCAATTACCCTCTATATGTGTGCTAAATTTCATTGTAATCGGTTCAGTAGTATTTGCGTGAAAGAGTAACAAACACACACACATCCTCACAAACTTTCGCATTTAATAATATTAATAGGATTAGTAGGATTGATTCCGGCTTATTGAACAGAAGAGTAAAAATTAGCCCTATTTTTATTGTAATGATGCCCTTTTTACAGTTAGCGTTTGATTTTATAAGTATTAACTTTATATAATTAACTTACCATATTATTAAAAAAAAATCAAACATTTCCTCTTTATAATATTAGTTTAGATAATCTTTACGACATTGATTTCTATGCCGAATTCAGTTTGAATAATATTTTATTTCTGGACAAAACGTAGTTTTTATTTCTAGAAGCGTCTTTGTGAGGCTTTATTTGCTTAAATTTGTAAAGTTAAATAACAAAAGAAAATAAAGACACTGAAAGGAATTTTAGGGACAAAAATAACCTTATCTAACGAGTACCGATAAAATTAGGTTCTTTAAATTGCTTGTTCTTATATTTTTTATCGTAAACATACAGAACTAGATCTGTATAGAATGCTTCCTCTTTTATAGTTGACTAGCTGCGCTCCGCTCCGCTTCTGTTGGTCAGCGGGATGAGCCTTCCTCGATAAATGGGCTATCTAATGGTACTGGAGCTACCAACGTTTTAAAAAAAGTCA
The DNA here is from genome assembly GCF_905220415.1 of Colias croceus. Taxonomy (NCBI): domain Eukaryota; kingdom Metazoa; phylum Arthropoda; class Insecta; order Lepidoptera; family Pieridae; genus Colias; species Colias croceus. Next base: position 9,123,831 of record NC_059548.1, on the reverse strand, counting down.
TTTTAGTATATTTGGGTTTTTGTTATGCTGTTTCTCTTGCTATTTCGGTTAGAGTCCAGGCTGTCTGGCTGGCGGTAGTGGTTGCGTTTATTAGTGCGCATCTTATCTGCACAGGAAGATATACTTAACTTAATTAGTCATTTTTAACGCGTTATTTTTAATCTTTTGCCTTTAGATAGATCCATCAGACATAATTTTTTATTGCAAGACGTTTTATTCGTTGTTAAATGGGTGCCATACGCAATTTTTTATTTAAAATAATTAAAATGTCATCGAAATAAGTGAAATTACATCAACATTAAATCACTCTATCTCTTAAAAAACGCATCGATATCCGTTGAGCAGTTTTAAAGATGTAGTGGTGTATCATTCATATTTTGTTTCCATAAAATATACGAAATGTTGCAGTAAAAATAATTAGCAAAATGCTGTTATCTGTTTATTTAATATTTATTCAACATTGCGGAGCGAATGTTAAAACCTTTTCACTATCAAGCAAATTAATTATTCCAGAAGATTTGCTGCATTCTAATTATTTGTGTATGTATTAAATATAAAAAAGATATTCCATAACTACTTGCAAACATACGTAAGTGTTAATGAACGCAAGATAAATATATATAAGTTTCGTACGATTAATTAAAAAATTCAATAAGATCGTTTATTTATAAAGTACGAGACTACAACTAAACTGATTTACGTTAAGTAGGACTAGTAGAATAACATGATATCAATTATAATGCAAACAATAATTATCAAGTTTTCTTGTGACGGTAAGAATTGTTCAAAATAATATTTGTAACAACTAATTAGCACTGTAAACAAATCTATAAATAAACGTCGCAGGTAACTACATAATAATCTCCTGTATGTTTACAAGAAAGCTTCAAGATTAGCTCGTAAGCGTAAATCCGCACGTACCAAGATTAATTACTAGTCCACTATAACACTTTGTTTGCGTTTGATTCAATTGAAAGTTATTGCTCGATTGAATTACACGGCTGGCGACTTGGAAAAAAACGCTATTGGAGTTACTAAAGATAGATAATTAGATGAACGTTCCGTTTTAATGATAGGGATATATAAATTAATGAAATGAATGTTTCGATTAGAAATTACGATAATTAATAATTGGCTTAAAGGTATCGTTTCCACGCCATTAAATCTTAAAAAAAAAGTGAAACATGAAATTTTGTGACAGAAATAAAAATTATATTGTCTGATTTTTACTAGGTACCTTAGATTTTGTTTTAAAGTAAGTAAGTACTTACAGATATTTTTGAAAAGAAAAGGACCCTCTTGATAATGCACTTAAGAGGCCTACACCACCGAAACTAGCGCCACCGAACATTTTATTTTTTTACTCCTTAACCAGATCAAATTTAAAAAATCTAGCTCGGTACTTTGCTAGTATATTACTTGTAGTATTTTTGGTATTACTTTTCACTATTCTAACTGTTCATTATTCTAGAGAACTTTTGATTACCGCCAAATGTGGCCACTTTTGGCGGTAATCCAAAGTTCTCCTAATTTACCGAATGCAAAATAATGAAAAGTAATACCAAAAATACTACATGTAATATACTAGCAAAGTACCGAGCTAGATTTTTTAAATTTGATCTGGTTTAGGAGTAAAAAAATAAAATGTTGGGGGGGCGCTAGTTTCGGTGCTGTAGTCGCCTTAATGAATTATGATGAATTACTTCGACTAGGCAAGGTTATTTCATGTAATAATATTGTGTTATAATCACCATAAATATAATTTAAATTTAATTTGAAACACCTCCTTTGTCAAGTAAGTGGCGTATATCAATAACTATATGGGTCTTTTTAATTACCAGCAGAGCCTTAATAAATGTCTTAACTCTTAACCTGAACAAAACATGGCAAGCCAATAGAAAATCGAATTGAAACAGGTATAAAATGGACCCCTTGTCCCATTAGGGAAATTAGTCTTTATTGTGTTTCATTAATTCAAGATCTAAACTAGGATCAGGTAATATTGAAAATATAAAGTAACAAAACTTTACAGAATATTGTATACGATAAACCCAATTTTTAATATCCTTCACATCTCTAGAGAGAATTTATCGTTTACGATAACTTACTAAATGCTCGTCCCGGGTTTACCCGGGATAAAAACAAAATAAAATATAACCTAGTCACTCAGAAATTATGGAACAATTTATAAAATCGCTTCAGTAGTTTTTGAATTAAATCGTTTCAAACAAACAATCCAATCCTTTCTCATTTAATATAAGTATAATAAGTATTGCGAATTTATAAAATCTTCTTTAATCATTCTCAAAACATATTATTTCACAATCGATATGTAAACTGACCTTAAAGCAGATAATTCTCTCAAAAAGACACTCCCGTTGATAGGTCTGGCCCGATTCTTGAACACCAGGTTTGGAAGTTCTCCCATCTGGTCCAACGCGCTGTCAGTCGCTGCAAAGCGCTGGGTTAAATTCGACCTGCGTACAAAATATTATATTAAACCTTTGTTGGCCAGTACCGTAAAATACGTAGGAAAGAACTGTGCCCAGGTCGAAGACAATTTACATTAAACTATTTTAGTAGGTAATTTATCCCCACGTAAATGAGGCATCTATAAAAACTAAAAATGTTTAATGATATGCATCAACAACATTGAACACAGGTCTCAATTCTTTAATAACAATAACAAGAGATGGAGCCGATGAAACTTGCCATCTACTCCTATAAGCCAAAATTACCGAATATTCAAATATTTGGATAAGGACCTGTACCGTGTAGAGCAAATTATACCTAGATATATATTATATACTAGCTGCTCCGCGTGGTTTCACCCCCGTGGCTCCACTCCTGTTGGTCGTAGCGTGATTATAACCTTCCTCGATAAATGAGCCACCTAACACCGAAAAAATTTTTTAAATCGGACCAGTAGTTCCCGAGATTCCCGTTCAAACAAACAAAAAACTCTTCAGCTTTATAATATTAGTATACCTATGTAGATTAGGTTTGATCTCTGATTCAGAATGTAAGATAAGCTCTCAATCTTGCAACAAGTGATAACTGCGTTAAAAACAACCGACTTCAAACTTGCACTTGCAAAATTTACAAATACCTACAGACAAAAATGCTCATAAAATAAAAACTACTGGGCCTATCCGAATAAAATTTTTATGGGACCAATTCGACACCATCCCGCATCGAACAAAAAAAGAATCACGTAAATCGGTTCAGAAACCTCGGAGTAATCGGTGTACATACATAAAAAAAAAATAAAAAAAAAAAATACCGGCCGAATTGATAACCTCCTCCTTTTTTTTGAAGTCGGTTAAAAAAGAGTCACATGTCACTCTCATCTATGAAACAAACAATGAAAATCTGTGTTATATATGATAACCAAATTTCATCTAAATCCTTTGAAACGTTTCCATTTATATTATTTGCACAGTGCTCAGTTCACGGAAGGATTTAATGGCAAATTAAAATGAAATCTTGCTGTTATAATGGTAAAGTAAATATTTTGTTTCGATCAAAGTTCGACGACTTTTATTTGTATCTAAAACACTTCTATTATTATATTTATATTACTGTGTAGTATCTATGTACCTACAGTATAGGTATGTAGTTTATGTAGTATGTAGGCATTTTTATTTTTAAAGTGAAACTTTTATTACATCGTCTCAAACTTTTTGGTCTGTGTAGCGCATGTCGCGTGACGCACGATACGTACGATCACGATCACGCACGATCGTACAAATACGATAATTTTTAGTTAAATGTCTATAGTGTGAAAAAAAGTTTCACTTTTACCGTGGTTTCATAAAACCACACAACGTTTTTCTTCTCACATTTACTTTCCTACCAGGTTGCCTGGAAGAGATTGCTGTGTAGCAATAAGGCCGCCTATTGTGCAAAATTGTTGTACCTTATTAGTTGTACTATACATTTCTCAAATTGTTTTTTACAATAAAGTGATATAAATAAATAAATAAAATATATGGATGAACTCGAAGGGTTTATCCTTTAGATAAAACGTCTGTTTTATTTAAAAGATGTGGTTATTTTATAAAACTGTTGTGACAAATTATGAACAGATCGGTAAGCAATTTAATTATAGCTTAATTCCTTAGAGAAAAAGAGCACAATTGCGTTTAATTTATTTTGTTATTCAATGTTAACTCTCTAAATGAAGCTTATACAGCTGTAAGGCAACAGGAAAATTTGCAAAATTTGCATTTATTAAGTTCATGAAATAGCTACATTACGCTTGTATTTTGTATTATGAAAAATATCGACCTGGGAGTAACTGTTGAAAGTTTACCCTAATAAGTAATATTACAAAAGGACTATTATATTGTTGTAAGTATACATAATATGAACATAATATAAACTTAACGTATATTTTAACGAACTCACGAACCAACTTAAGCAATAAGAATCTGACTAATCTCTACTTTCAGACACTTATATATTATATTTGATTATGATTTATGAACACAATCTAATAATTATAATAAGTAATTAAACTCTTTTTTACCGAAAACACTTGAGCGAGCGCGCATAATATAAAGAAATGAAGTCACTATAAAAGTTCGACATAATAATTTATTTGATACGTAATAAAGTTTAAGTAGTTTTATTTGATTACCTTAAAGTACTGCCATTGGTGAAGATGAAGAAGGCCACCTCAGACCTCTCCTGTTGCAGTCTTGTCACCAATTTACCAAGCTCTGTTGCTCTGCTAACCTATCAAAAGAAACAATACTATATTATTAACCCATTGAGCCCCAAGCGGCCCGATCGGTCCCAGACATGAGACACAATAGATTTTCTATTGTGTCTGTGGTTCCGGGGGCTGGGTTATTAAGAAAACGTAAAATGAAGCACAACATAATTTAATTTACAAAATATACTGAGTAAGAAAATTGGAAATTGTTTCTGTAAAAGTTTGTTATACTATGTTTTGATCATTACATACTGTATGTATCCCTTTATATTAATAACACGAAGATAAAACTTATTCTATACAACAAACAAACACTACAACTTGAAATTATAGTCGAACAATAATGTATAAGGTGCATTGGGGTAATTCCGGCCATGGGGTGAATACGTATAAGTTCAATGAAATGTATGTAAAAAAATATCAAAACCGCTAATATCTTCATGCCCTTTCTTCACTTTACTTACGATAAAGCAATGCTCTGAAGTGGTGTTCACAATTTTCTGAAATTATCCCTCATCCGAAACTCCCTCAATGCACAATATTTCTTAAAAGTAACAATAGATCGACGCAAAAATAACACCACAAAGGCTTTTTCAAATAAAATGTATGCAATTTGAAAACTAATGTAGGTACCTACAGTTAAAACACGAAATAGCCGAGATTGATCAAAGTTACGCAAGAAGCTGCAGTATTATGCAACACTTCAAATAGCTTAGCCTGCGAAATGTTGCATACATTCATATTACAGGTGACATTATTTTTTAGTAGCTACTCGCTACCTGGGTTCGATTCCCGGTGGAGACGAAGAAAAAAAAATTGGTTGTCTGTAAAGTCGGTTTACTGACGATAGTTGAACGTGACAAGTGATAACGTCCGATTGTGTTTCTTTGTCGCTCGTTCCGCTCGCGCGCTTCAAGCCTTACATGGAACGCCTCAGATGAGTCAAAGCGAGGTAACGCCGCATGAGTCATGTTTTTTCGTGCGTGCAGCCGGCTTTATCGAATTATAAGACGTTGTCACGTCAAAATGTCTCGGTCTGGCAGGACACAGAAGGCTGATCACCTACTTGTCCCTAAAGAAAATCGATCAGTGAAACAGATGTATTAAATGCATCTGCCCCTTACCCCACTCGGGGACATGGGACTTCACTACTTTCCAAAACATTGGTTAATTCCCAAAATAGGGTTGTTATTTGAATGAGAGATTTTCATCGTAAATCGAATTCATGAAATACCAGATACGGTTTCCTATTCGCATTTTCTGATAAAAAATATGCACAGTGATAATCTACACCACTTCGAGCGAATAAAATCTGCATACCAAATTCGTCTAAAACGGATCGAGTTATTTCGTCAATTCCACACATATTGCTTTTAGATTTGTATAGGTATGTGAGATTTTCGATACAAATACAATATACATATTATGACTTGGTAGTTCGTAGTTTCAATTATACAAGGAATATTGCGTCGGATATAATATCAACCGACAATAATTTTTAATCTATACTTATGTAAGTAATATTATAAAGCTGAAAAGTTTGTTTGTTTGAGCGCGCTAATCTCAGGAACTACTGGTCCAATTTGAAAAATTATTTCAAATTATAATTACGCTAACAGGAGCGGAGCACTGAGGGTAAAACCGTGGGGCACAGCTAGTAAGGTAATAAAAACAATAGAAACTACGTCAGTTGCAGTACGTACAATAATTTTGTGGTAAAGATGCTATGTATTCGCTTTTATTTAATTTTCACTTATAATACCACAAGAGCTTCAAAATTATCGGGTATTTTCCGATAGGTTCGTTGCAAACAAATGAAGGAGTCAAGTTTTTAGTCAAGGTTAAAAAATTCCTGAAAAACTTGACGACTTTATAATATGTTTGCAGGGAACCTTGAGGGAAATGCCAGATAATTTTGAAGCTCGTGTGGTATTCGGGAGATTATTTTTCCGTCCCAAATGTCGGCCAATATAATTTCACAATTGAATTCAACCTGTCAGTTTGACGTCAACGACCAGAGAAAATTTTCAAAAAATTATCAGTATAATACCATGTAGGTTGTACCACGTGACGTCGAATGGTGCAATTCTATTGGTCGATATTTGGGTCGGAAAAATAATCTATTGTATTTATTTTCACACTAAATGACAAATTAATTTAAATATTCTAATTTTATATAAATCTTTATAAACGTGTGCCTTTAACGCCATCATAACACATGCAATTTATTTAAAATTTAAATTAAATGTACTCGAAAGATAAATCGAAAGCCTTTCCAATCAACAGACGCTAAAAGAAAATTGTGTTGTCCGAAGTAATACATTTTTCATGAATTCCTCTCAGACACTATGACGCTCACAGGGCAAATTAACATCAGAGAAGTAAGATAATTTTAAATGGGAATACACATAGTATTTCCATACACTCCATATATTTCATAATATACTAAATGTATGGAATATTTTCACAGAATATTAGCTAAACCTCATGCTAATTTTAATTATTTTTTTATAATAGTATCTAACTAAGCTAAAACTTGTATATTTTGCATCAACGTACTTGGTAGTTCAGTAAGAAACGTAACTTTTTTGAAATTGTTTTCTAAACATGATTATTTTCTCGTTTACATAAATAGTAAAAAATTTCATCAAATGAACGCTTTGGTAAGAGACGATACATGAATAGTTCTTTGTCAGTATGAGATAGAAAAAAAAAGACGTGTGGCACTCGCCCTGCCACTGGCACTCGGGAAAGCTATTGCATACTATGCAATAGCTTTACCGTGCTTTATGCAATGTATAGCATGTCTTCAAGCCACACCTCCGTGCTCGTCGGATTGGGAGCGTGAGGTTTTTTCGTTACGGAATTTCTGGATTCGGTTCCCGCGCTCAAGGCCCGCGATAGAAGCTATGAAATAGCTTAAAAAAATAATATCACTGCCGAATAATATAACCTCTTTCCTCCTTTTTTTTTGAAGTCGGATGAAAATTAGCCGAGTACATTGTACATAATGTTACATAATATTTTATTAACATATTATATGATCAAAATGAAACAGAATCTCAGTAACTGCTACCTTCAACATAACTGATTGAGCCCATTTAGATGAGGCGACAGGTGGAACGAAATAATAAAATTTATTTTATAGCACTTAAACTGTAAATGGGTTATTTTATGTGCGTACATAATTCGGAATATGATAATATAATTCAGATGGAGATTTTATATTAATGGCTAGAAACAATAATATTTTTATGATATGTCCATTCTATAATGATTTTCATAATTCAATATTTATTTTATGAAATATTATGGGAAGGGGTAGGGCATGAATTTCACACACGACCGTCTGAATCGAAAGCTTATCAATACCAAAAAATCTTTCAAAATACAAAGAATATTTATTTCATGTATTGTAAAGTAAATTAAATAACCAAATACCATCAGGTATTTGAAATGCCAGATCTATGTAAATAAAAATGAAACCCGTTTCGCGTTGTCACGGCATCACGCGTGAACGGGTGGACCGATTTCGATAATTCTTTTTTTATTATACCTATTCCTTGAAGTACGAGGATGGTTCTTATGTAGAGAAAACGTAAATATGTACCACGGGCGAATCCGGGGCGGACCGCTAGTTTACTATACAAACATAGCTAGTGTTGCAGTAATCATCTTTCTAGTAAAACATCGTTATAAAATTTTATTTATAAATTTAGACACTGAGTCCTCTTTGTTAAAATAAGAATCAAGGACCACATGTTACTATGAGGTTATAGGACTTTACATATAAATACACGTACATAACTGAAAAATAAATAAATTGCCGTCGTTATAACATGAGAATTTGTTACCTCAATTTAAAGTTTGACACTAATTATATCAGAAAAGATGTTGCTATATTAATTTTTCTGTCTAATAGGACGAGGGCAAAGGTTCAGTCGTGTTACCTGATATCGGGCGATAAAAAAGCTCATAGCAAATCCTCTATAATATATGGGAAAGAAGATAAATATTTGGATGAAGGTTCCCTGTTGACACAAGTAAATTCGATACAGCAAAACCTGGAGTGGTTTTGCTGTATATTTTTAATATTGAATACCTACGCATTTTTTACTTGTTATGTTTTTGTCTACTTTTAACCATGATTATTTTTCATGAGTTTTGTATAACTTGAGAGTAATATTTAAAAAAATAGTAAAAAACAACATAAATTTTCGGATTTTGATGAACGTTTTCGCAGTTGTATATTCAAAAAATAATTCGTCTAACTATAGAGTTTTGAATGTGAAGCAACACTTAAGAATTACATGCGTAACAAAATGAGGGATGAGGAGATGACAAAACCAATTAAAGTTTAAATAATTAATAATTGATTGGTGGTCTCTGTGCGTTTGTTACTCTATGCCATGTCAAAGCGTACAACACAAGCTGACATCGAATAATTACATTTTTCCAGTGGAAAAATTATCTTCACACCGATGTTGTTGGTTTTTGAATGTTTCGAATTATAAACACAACCCTTTTATTTATTTTGATATTTATCGCTTTTAAAATTTGAAATATTTGTAATAACCGATTATTTTTTATAAGAATTGGATAAGAGTTGGTTGCTTTTTTAATTTTTTATATTAAATATTACATACTAAGAGTTCGTTAACTGAAGAAAATATTGTTATTAGAACGCGAACGTAGAGTGATATAGATTTTTAGAAATTGTCTTTTGTAATATAATAACATAGCTTTTAATAAAATTTCAACAATTCAAGTATTTGTTATCTCTTTGCAACAATTATTTGACCGTTAAAATCAATCCGTGTAAATATCCTTCGTTGAGCGGATTTGAGCCAAGTCTATATGAATAAGGTTTTAGTCTTCCGGTTTTTAACGGGATAAAATTTAATAAAATAAGAGAGAGGAAAGTTGGCAATGTTTGAATTGTGAAACATTTTAAAACAGAGAATAGATACTTTTTTTACTAAACAATGTACCACAGATTTTTAAGTATTTTTTTTTAAATGTAAACTATAAAACAGTTTTTTTGTACAAATTGTGCCTTCGTGTTTCAAACGTTGTTTATTCAATGTACGACCCAATTACCCTCGCTTTGTTAATAATCTTTGTTCTAAGGCTGTCATCTGGCTGTGTTGTTATCAACCACTTATCAACTAACCACATCAATTGGGCAGTTGTGTTCATTTATTTCACCGGCAAGTAAGTACGTTATTACGTTAAAACTATTCAACACGTTCCCCCTTTTGATTTCTAAGTTCTAACATACCTAAATCAGCAATACAATAAAAACTTTATTTTATAGTATTTGAATTTCTACCCTGTAGAATCTTACTGGAATAACAAACGTAGGTATTATTTTCTGTGAAAAACAATATTCGATAAAAGTGGATTACCCTATTGCATCTATAATATTATTCTGTAAAATATGTACCTATACGTACATCCCTTTTTTAAGAATTATTTTGCTCAATTACATTTTCTGCTCAACTATACATATACACGAATATGCCATGCGATTTTTATTCATTTTATCTCATGACAAAAGAGTACATAATTACATAACAACATAATTTCCCATGTTTAATTGAATTTATTTGTTTTTTTTTTAAAGTAAATTCAACATAATTTCTCTATTTTTCTAACTAACCTGCTCCTCAACATCGGCGACTTCGAGCCCGTTAGTCAGGCTGTTATTCAGCGACAGCGTGGTCTGGATGATCAGCGCGAGGATCGGGATGAAGGGTAACAGCAGCAGCCGCCACAGCTGGCAGCGCCGGCTCTGGCACCAGCGGCGGAAGCGAGGCCGGCAGCCAAGCGTGTCGGAGGTTTTGAGTACCGGAGACTCTGTAGTGAAAGGGTGATGTTATTCTTCCTACTTAAAATTCTAATTCTAATTCATTTGCCAATAAAGTTTTTCAGCATGTTTAGCAATAATTATTAATATTATCACATCGACACTGTTAAACAACCTCATTGAAATTTTGAGTATAGGAGATTCGGAAATTTTATTGAAACATTTTTTGTATTTTCAAATAGGCCGACCGTTTTTTATTATTTGTGTGTGCCGTCTCTTATAAATTTTGTCCGGTTTTTGCTACTTGTAACTTGTAAGTGATTAAGTTTTTCATAAAAAGTTATAAAACCTGTTTAATTACATACTATATTTTAGGGTCTAACTATTCAAAATCTCAAGACCTAAATAAATGTACTAGGTACCTTTGGTTTGAACATAAATATATACAATATCAGGCTCAGTTTCGAAGCTCAGTACCTACCGAAGCTCAATACACACTACTTTCGTGTAAACAAATTTTATTTACATGACAGGATGTGCTTCCGGTCTGCCAATACGATTGACGATGTTGAGCGATATCTATATCCGTTAGGCTACAATCGTAGACCATTTTCTCTTAACTGTACAACTATTAAAGAGTTAAATAAATAAATAAAATGTATTTTGATATGAGCGCACAAGCTTGATTAATTGAATAAAAAAATCTGTCCTGTAAAAAAATGTGTCTATTCTTTTTGGCAATAATATTGCTGTGTTGAATAAATCCTTTAAGCATTTGAAATAGCGTGGGTGTACTTGATGTGTTACTGTAACAATGGAGGTAATAAAGTTCACACCGAGCATCTAAATGTGAACCTGCACAATGTATTTTCTAAGTTAAATAAATGAAAACATTTTTATGCAAAATAAACAGAATTTAAATGAGGTTTTGTTTAAACAGACTAAGATACAAAGTGGGAGGCGGGTATATCCATAGAGACTGTATAATATTCATATAATTTGACTTAGGTTATGAAAAAATCAATATAGTTTGATGATAAAATAGAGACAGGAATTAGATTGTCTCGTGTCATAACTTTTTGACTGACCGGTTGGCTTAGTTGGTAGTGGTCCTGCCTTCCAAGCCAGAGGTCGTAGGTTCGATTCCCACCCGGTGCAAATATTTGTGTGATGAACATAGATGTTTGCTCTCATGATCTCATAACATTTATGTTCATCAGCCATCTAGTTTCCATAACACAAGCGAATGCTTAGTATGGGATCAGATCGTGCTGTGTGTGAAAATTGTCCTGAAATATATATTTATTTATTATTTATAATGCTTTTGATTATATTTATTCTTTCATAAACTGTTTATAGTTTAATGATTTCTAATTCTAAAGTTTTTGAATAATTTAAATTCGTTTAAACCACATATAATTGTATCTTAATTTAATGATACTAATACCAGAAGTATTTTCTTTTAAGTTTGTAAACAATGTAAAAACAAGCTCACATGTAAACTGTCCGCTAAATTAAGTATTCCTAGTGGAGTGATGTTCGGAATAAATGGATTTCCGTTATCGACAATGGACTAGATAGACTGCATTTGAGAAACGAATTCGCTGGCTTTGCTGTTAAATATTTTGCTTTCGAGTGCATTGAAAATGTTTTCCGAGCCAGTGATTATACTAATGTAACACCCACGGAATATAGGGGTCAACTGCACCCGTTGAAAGGGGGTAGAATGATTCTAAAGCTAGACATATGTATTTACGGTTTTTTGGTTTTAGTATATCAACTTACTAGTCTAATAATATATTATTATCTGTGATATAACTAGGTGACTCTTTCCTTTTTTATATTTTATTACATTGTTTAATCTTACATCAAATAAAGAATACAAGATTATTAATTTAACAAAAAATTTAGCGAGATTTTGGTAACCATACATAACCTATCATCATCATCAGCCCATATACGTTCCCACTGCTGGGACACAGGCCTCCTATGAGGGTACAGGCCATAATCCACCACGCTGGCCAAGTGCGGGTTGGCGGATGAATTTAATATAAAGAAAAAGTGATTTTTTGAAGTCGGCACAAATTGTTAACAATTTACCTCAGTTATTATGTAAATATATATACTTTGCCTCTATCTGCAGTCATAATATATTATGATTTTAAATTGGCACTCGGCGCGGTTACATGCATATTTCATTTAATCTTAAAGTAATACTGGGTTTTAGAAATGTATAAAATATTAAGAAGAAATAGAATATTTTTTACACCAATAATAAACAGGCTATATCACTCGGGAATAATGTTCCTTAACCTTGCCTTATTGGCAAAATAATTAATAGTACGGTTCAGTAGTTTCATAGATTACTTCGAACAAACAAATTCACTTACTTATACTTACAAAGTTTACCTCTTTATCGTATTAGTACAGAGGAAGATAATTCTGTTAATACGCAATACCACGGAATAAATAGAAAGAGATATTAATAAAGTAGTAGCATAAGAACCAACATAAGAACTGTATGAAACTATTAGACGTAAAAAAACCTTGATGATGAGTATTTTAATGTATTTATAGCGTTCATTTCAGTTTTTAGCCGACTTCAAAAAAAGGAGGAGGTTATCAATTCGGCTGGTATATTTTTTTTGTAAACTATAACTAGAAGTTTGCAAAAACAAACCACAAATTGCATTCCTAGATTTTTTTTCGGATATACAGAAGTATTAAAATTGGGCAATGGAATCTAAAACAGGAGGGATTTTAATTTTTTTATAAACGAATTGTAATTTTTAGAGTATTTTTAGACCATTTATTTTATGCTGAATTTTTTTTCATTAGTATTAAATTCGATTTATATCAAAGAAAACAATAAATAAACATTTAATTTTGAAAATTATTAACGCATTTCAATAGCTTTTAGTAATATTTATTCAGGTATAAGCTAGCCACTATTTCGAAGAAAAAGCTCTCAACATGGCGACGGAAGGACATCATATTTTTATATTTACCGTTCGAGAAACTTTGATCAACGCGAAAGAAAAATACCGCCTCGAGTTTTCATTAGCGCCGTCAAAGGAGCAAAATATGATTTCTTGTGTGTCTACGTTTTTTCCTGACATTTACTTTATTAAACTTCAGTAAGGTTTAGAAATTCATCTAATCCTTGATCTAATCTAAAGGAATTTTGCTGTATTTTTGTCTGCGTTTGTTAAAAGGTCCTATTTTCGTCTAGAAATGACATTTCGGAATTTGGGAGAGATCAAAAAGATCATAACTTTTTTGTACAAAAATAGTTCTATTATAATATTAGGGTATTTATTTAATTCGTAAATTATAAAGTTCAACTTTTTTTATAAAAATTCTTGATCACTTAAAATCGATATTTTTTGGTGACTTAAAACAATATAACTGAAAAAAAGCAAAATAATTGTGTAGACTGTAAACAATACACGCATAGGGTAGTAACAATAAATATACATATGAGATAATATAACTGTCCAATAACGCAGAGTGACATGTAATTTATGCAAAAGGAATACGTGCGTAAAAATAGTATTTTTAGCCGTCAACGCAAATAGGGGGGTGTTTTAGTTTGACGTCGCTGTCTGCCTGTCTGCAGTGGCCCTGTAGGTGTGTGCCTGTCTGTGGCATCGTAGCTCTCAAAAGGATGGACCGATTTCAATGCGGATTTTTGCATTTGTAAGTCAATTTAGATTTTCAACTATGGTCAAATTTCATTGAATTCATTTGAATGAATAAAACGGGACATTATACAGTGTACAAGTGTCATTTAATTTAAAATTTGTTATTTTGATACACCTAGAGTTTTGCTCTACACTTGACGAATCTAACCAACTTAGGTACACTATAAAATGAAAAGGACCTATATAATCTATCTATAATAATAAAAAGACGTGCACGTGAAGTGGCACTCGGGGACTGCCGCGGTAAAGCTATTGCATGCTATGCCTTCAAGCCACACCTCCGTGCCTGTCGGAGTGGGTAGCGTAAGGTTTTTTTGTTACGGAATTTCTCGATTCGGTCCCCGCGCTCAAGGCCCGCGATAGAAGCTATGCAATACCTTAAAAACATAACCCCTCTTCTGATGAAGTCAGTTAATTATTTATTAAAACGGAGCAACTCATTATCTGAATATAATCATGCTCTGCCAATGACAAAATTCAATCGGAAAACTTATAACACAAAGATATTCATTTCCTACAAACGGATGAATCTTTAATTAAAAATCTCATTAGTATTATCGTTAATTAAAACAGTCAATCAATTTTCTTGTTAGATTTTCATTTTCAAAAATTGCACTTTGGAGTAAAGAAAATCGATATCCGATTTTCCGAGTTTCATATTATATTTATATTATATCGTATGATATTTATACGTACGTATCGAACGTAATAATTATTATAGTTTGATAAAAAAAATGTTGTGTGGTTTTATGAAACCACGGTAAAAGTGAAACTTTTTTTCACACTATAGACATTTAACTAAAAATTATCGTATTTGTACGATAATTGTCGTACGGTACCGACCGTCACGCGACATGCGCTACACAGACCAAAAATTTTGAGACGATTTAATAAAAGTTTCACTTTAAAAAGTATTCTTGTTTTTTTACATTTTCGTTTATTAGGTACGAAACAAAACACTTGTTGCCAATAATTGTATGCTGTATATAATATATTACTAGTTTTCCGCCCGCGTTTTCAAAAAAAAGCCCGCATAGTTCCCGTTCCAGTGGGATTTCCGGGATAAAACCTATCCTGTGTGTTAATCCAAGTTACCCTCTATATGTGTGCTAAATTTCATTGTAATCGGTTCAGTAGTATTTGCGTGAAAGAGTAACAAACACACACACACACATCCTCACAAACTTTCGCATTTATAATATTAGTAGGATTAGATATGTGACGCATAAGTTTTTCTTCATAATTTCGAGTTTTTGCACTAAAGATACTATTTATTTCAATGGGTTTTCTTTTTTCATGTATCAGTTGTAGTTCAGGATACATCGCCCATTTTTGCAAGTGACTACTATCAAGCTGATTTTCCGTTTGTAGCTTTATTTTGATGAGACACCGAATAATTTCGTGTACGAAACTCTCGATTGTGGTAGCTAACAGAGATAACAAGGATAAAATTTTTTGATTTGATGGTTCTCAAATATTTATTACGCAATTTGTAGGACAATATGTCTGTTGAATTATATAAACATTAATTAAGTGAAAACAAAAAAAATCTGCTTGTTAGTAATCATTTATGGTGACCTCGTTATCGATACACTTTGGAAAGGGGGACTCTTTGAACCAACCATAGATTTTGTAGGACAAATATTTTTTCGAATAATTTAGGTAATTATCTTGAGATTGAACAAAAAAAAAATTCAGTTAGTAATAAATATTTGAGAACCATCAAATCAAAAATTTTTATCCTTATTATCTCTGTTAGCTACCACAATCGAGACTTTCATACACGAAATTATTGGGCGTCTCATCAAAATAAAGCTACAAACGGAAAATCAGCTTGATAGTAGTCACTTTCAAAAATGGGCGATGTATCCTGAACTATTGAAGAACCCTAATAACAAGCGCACTAAGAAGCTCGGAAATGGATTATAAAATATAATATGAACATTGAACATAAACAGCAAGCGTGGCTGTAAACTTTTAAGTATCAAGGCGTATCCCTGGTTTTTCCGTTTTAATACTGCTTTTTAATATAGATTATGTGATTAGACATTGTAGATTAATATTTTTGTCAATTATTGTTGATTAATTTTCTTTAATTATTTAATTATATTTAATTTTCTGACCGGTTGGCTTGGTTGGTAGTGCGCCTGCCTTCCAAGCCAGAGGTCGTGGGTTCGATTCCCACTCTGGGCAAATATTTGTGTGATGAACACAGATGTTATCTCTATGTCTGGGTGTTAATTTTTTTTTAATTATATATGTATGTTTATCAGCCATCTGGTTTCCATAACACAAGCGAAAGCTTAGTATGGGATCAGATCGCGCCGTGTGTGAAATTTGTCCTGAAATATTTATTTATTAATTTATCATCAACCAGACAATGAATTTAATACTTACTTATCAGGACATAATGTATTTTAAAACTCCGTACATAAATATATATATATTATAACCGCTCACTGTATTATACATTTTTATATTTCTGTTTATTGTGTTTATTTTCAAGAAATTAATACACAAACAAGCAGGAAAATAACCCTTTAACGATTATGTACTCAATAACAATCAATCACTTGAATATAAAGCCTTTATCAAAAAAAATTGTTTACGGTTTTCGAACGATGTTTAAAAGCTTAATACTGTTGAAATATTGTTGATGTAGATGTTTACAGTAAGTGATTTAAAATAAAATGTTATTATAGGGAAGTATAACTTTAACTTTTGAGGTACGTTATAGAAGATACACAACCACAGGTCAACCACAGGACAGTTCTTTGGCATATTATTATAATATATGATGTTATATATGTATTTTGTAAAATTAAATTGTAAAACTGACATGATTTAAAAGAGCAACTATGGAGTTTCTTGCCGGTTCTGCTCCGTAGATACTGCTTTCCGAATCGGTGGTAAATGTTAAAAATATGTAATGACGTTTCAAAAGTGCTTCTAGAAGAAGTCTAATTGAATAAATAAATGTTTGAGTTTGAATTTGATAGTCGAAACATTCCAATGAAAGTTAAATCAACAATGTGTAAAATACATAAACTAAATAAAAAATGTAATAATTAATATTAATCATATAGATTATTCACTATTTGTTCGAGTTAGTTTTTCTTAAAAACACATTCCCCATAATTTTCTCATCAAGATTTATTACATAAAAACACAGATTCCATTAAACTTTCTAAGACGTATAAAGTAACTCACCCATAATATTACACAAGCACTCGATATAAAAAAAAAAACTTTTTCTATTTTCTGCACGAAACGCGTACACCCCTGTCGAGGGTTGAAACGATACTAACAAATAAGGGTGGCTACTGGCTTCAGTTTTATTCACAGGTGGAACTTCGAATTTAATTTAAGTTTCATTAATTTGTTGTCAAGTTTTTATTAACATGAATGCCGGAGTTTCAGAGAGGCCTTATAAGTCAAAGTTTTTATTATAATTAACTACTTATTGTGTGCCCGGAAACTCATTTCCGTTATATAACCAAATTAATAAACGTTATTTCAATTAAATGCTATTAAATTAAAACTTTACTTTTCATTTTTAAATAGTGTGGGATGTGGATACAATATTTTTGTTTAATTAAACCAAAGTCTACTTTCACTATACTCCAAAAATTGGAAGTAATTATTTGGCAATGTTTAATCATTGCTTAGTTCTTTTCATATTAATTTATCTCTATTTTAAAGTATATTTCCTTAAGACGATCTGTCTTAGGTATCCTGCCAGAAGTTTTATAAGTTTTCTTTAGAATCCAATTCAGTATCTGTGGTCATAATATTCGAGTGGCAATTGCTATACTGAGTCATATTACCTACTAGCTGTGCCCCGTGGTTTCACCCGCATTGCTCCGCTCCTATTGATCTGAGGTTGATGATATTATATAGCCTATAACCTTCCTCGATAAATGGGCTATCTAGCACCGAAAGAATTTTTCAAATCGGACCAGTAGTTCCTGAGATTAGCGCGTTCAAACAAACAAACTCTTCAGCTTTATAATATTAGTGTAGATATTAAAACTGTATACATTAGTAAGTAATTAAACTGCAGTTTAAACTTTCCAATATAATAGTAAAAGATTTTATCGAAATATAACGTTAATTTTAATGCAATCTCTTTTGAATTTGCTAATAAGTTCGTAATGGTAGTTATCTTTATAATAATAGAGACAGCTTATAACATACTATTAAGTTTGTTAATAACAGGGTGTCGTGTTTCAAATAGATCAATGAACGTATCGTAGGGATGTTTATTCTAAAGGTCTTGCAAGATAAGGAAACTACACGTTTCAAATTTCCTAGAAATGGATTGGTTTGATTGCTGAAAATTCATCTTATATATTTCTAAATGTTATATTTTATAATAATTTATTTCATGACAAATGAAAAAAAAGGTTTTCATAATTAGAACAATTATATTATGTTTTTACTTCTTTTATGTATTTCCATTCATAAAAACGAGAGAGATTTAGAGATTGAAATGAAATGAAATGAAATACGTTTATTATGGGATACATAAAAGATACAAATAAAATAAAAGATGAAGATAAAGATTGGCGTACGATGAACCTTTTTGAGTAATAGAAAACTATTTAATTTCATTCAATTTCATTTTTAACCGACTTCAAAAAAAAGGAGGAGGTTATCAATTCGGCCGGTATATATATATTTTTTTTATGTATGTACACCGATTACTCCGAGGTTTCTGAACCGATTTACGTGATTCTTTTTTTGTTCGATGCGGGATGGTGTCGAATTGGTCCCATAAAAATTTTATTCGGATAGGCCCAGTAGTTTTTATTTTATGAGCATTTTTGTCTGTAGGTATTTGTAAATTTTGCAAGTGCAAGTTTGAAGTCGGTTGTTTTTAACGCAGTTATCACTTGTATTAGGAAGTCTCATATAATTATGAACTTCAGACATCATGGGTTCGAAGCCTTTTGAGAACTAAACAGACATGTTACATACTAACCATTCATATTTTTCACACTTATTATCTCAATCTATATATATAAAAGAAAGTCTGTATGTTCCAACACTTATAACTCGAGATCTGCTGAACCAATTTTCATGGTTTTGGATTTGTTGGATTTGTCACCGCCCAGAATAGAAGAATAAATCATAAAAACAACAAAAACTAGACGAATAAATATTTTCCGAAAATTTTGATTTTCGTACATGTCAATCATTAGTTGTCAATCCTGTCAAATACGGAAAATAATGTTTGACATTCATGCGTTCAAAAATGTATTATGTGTAAAATAATTAAAAAGTAAAAAGGGTGAATTAATATTGTTTGTATTTATTTTAAAATCAATTATTAAACTTAAAAAAGTGCAATAAAAGCAGATACATAAAAATTCCTCAAATGTTTGTGTTTACGCGTGTTTTCAGAAATTTATAAGGTATTTTTGGTGGGGAAACTAACCAAGAAGGTTGGTTCGATTAATTATTGAAAAAAATCTATAAAAATGTAAAAATTCTGACAATTATATTTTGATGCGATTTCGTCGACTGCGTCAACAATATAAACAAGCTAAATTGCGTTTTGAAGATTGCAACCATTTATGCGATGCAATTAGCACAGAAGAAGATGCAGAAAATGTTGGTCTATTGATTATTTTACCGGCGACATACACAGGCAGCCCAAGTGAATATGCGCAAGATGCAATGACATCATAATATGTTCGTCATTATGGTCGGCCAGATTTATTCATTACATTTATATGTAATCCGAAATGGATGGAAATTGTTCAACTGCTGCTTCCCGGACAAATATCAAGTGATCGGCACGACATCACCACACGTGTTTTCGAGCAAAAAATCCGATCACTGATGAGTTAAATTAATGAAACACATCTTTGGGATTATTCAATGCTGGATGTATTCAATCGAATGACAACAATCTGGCTTGCAGCATGCACATAATTTGATTAGTCGAAAGGATTCGGGCAGATAAAATATATGAGTGTGCGGGGATTGATAATCCTGAAACCGATCCAGACCGACATGACGTTGTTATCATGGACCGTGTGAAACAATCAACCACCAAACACTATGCATGGTTGACAGCGAGTGTACCAAAAGGTATCCACGAAAATTGATGGCAGAGACCATCACAGCCAACGATGGTTACCCACTGTATCAGGGTCGATCGCCCAATGATAATGGTAGAATAATTATGACAACTAAAGTGAAACGAAACGATGGTGTGGTCGACAACAGTTAAAGAATGAAAAGAGTTAATCCATGCTGCACAACTTATTAAAATTAAATCATTTTTCTCTGAGACGTGTTTGAAGTAATAAAATAAAATACTATTACCTATCAACCCATATAAATATTTATTTTGTATCATTGTATTACGTTCATCAAAGCCTTAATTAGTTCAGCTAAAAGGTAACACAACATTCATTGACAGGGCGATACAAAGTTCGCCGGGACAGCTAGTACTATTATAAAGGCGAAAGTTTGTAAGTATGGATGTATGGATGTTTGTTACTCTTTCACGTAAAAACTACTGATCTGATTACAATGAAATTTAGCACACATATAGAGGGTAACTTGGATTAACACATAGGATAGGTTTTATCCCGGAAATCCCACGGGAACGGGAACTATGCGGGTTTTCCTTTGCAAACGCGGGCGAAGCCGCGGGCGAAAATCTAGTACAGTATATAATATATTGTATAGAAGTTGGAACTTTTAATTCATACTACTATCACTACTATATAAATATTTTTGTTTTGTTATCCTTAAGAAGGAAAGAGTTCAGTGACCCCTCCATTGGGCGGCGAGACAACGCAGTGGGGTTGTAGGCTTGTAGAATAGGCGCCAACAACTTATAGTGATATAAGCAACGAATCGTGCAATTTGTGTTATTGAGAATAACTAAAAGTTGCGTATAATCGTGAACTGTAAATAAATATTAGTATAGCTGGAAAATGTGACTTGTCGTCCTTTGGAATTGGTAAGTGTAGATTCAATTGAACAATGTAATGTCTCTTTAATTATTTCGCAAAGAAAGGAGAAGATTTAATTCAGTTTGAACATCGACTGAAACGTCAAGTTGCTCCTTTGTTTGCTGTGGCATAAAAAAATCAAAAACATCAACTTAATTTATGCCATTTAGGAGATGTTACTACCAACACAACTATGTAAGCGTTTTCCCTAGAGTCCTGTATCCTTGTATTTACCCATTAAAGGTATTAATTACATCAGTATTTTTACAAACTGTCCCTCAGTACACTAATCGCGAACTCCCTAAAGAGCGATACGGACGTTAGCAATGGACTCTGATCGTAACATCAATCCCTTTTATTAAGATTGCGTATATAGTAGTTTTGACCCCACTGACCTAGTTTGGTGATTTAGCTTTTAATGCCTGTTATATGAACGGCTGATTTATTTTTACACACAAGTCACAACTATGTTTTTACATGCATAACACAATGCATAATGTATAAAAGCTACCTATACTATAAGTATAATGCATGATTGCAAAATCATGTTTTAGTTGATGGTAAGTGTGGCCCAAAAATATACCTAACTATATTAAAACAACCATGTTTTTGGACAAAATTTTACGTTCGGAAATAATAATTTCGCAAAAATACCGTAAATTAATAATTTTCATTCCAATTGGAGTTAATATTCAAATGTATGTTTAGTATTATATATTTTACTAGCTTACCGCCCGCTACTTCGCCCGCTTTGTCTAAAACCCAATAAATTATATACTAAAACCTTCCTCTTGAATCACTCTATCTATTAAAAAAACGCATCAAAATCTGTTGCGTAGTTTTAAAGTTTTAAGCATACAAAGGGACACAGGGACAGAGAAAGCGACTTTGTTTTATACTATGTATTGATTGCCATAAGCGACCAAAACTTGCTTTAAAAAAGGTATCCACTATATAAAAATATAGTATTTCATCTTCCAAATATAAAGAGTTTCTCCTGTATATTTTAGATGAGGTAAAAATACGTGATATATCTTCTATTGTTATTCAAACAGGCCACTTCATCTTTTGTTATTTATGCTGTAATCTAAAATATGTTTAAGAGAACACACGAAAGCCGCCTTTCTACTTCATTGAACACCGAACTGTTACAAAAAGGCGAATATCAACAATGTCGTCGACGTCCCTAAACTTAAATCAGAATGATAAAAAACATCAAAAAAACGTTTGAGGTCATATACATAAAAATTAGTGACTAATTATTGAAGACGGTTAATAATAATTAGAATGACAACCTGAATTTGGCTTGGAATATTTTTCATAAATAGATCCAAACTTGTAACCCAGAGACACCTCATTTATTATTCCTTCCTTCTACAACTCTAACGCAAACTCAAACTTAGAACTGTTATATAAACTTACGTACCTATGCATTTATTAATAGTCTATTCGTATATTTACCTGACTACATTTTATAGAACCAAACTAAGTATGAAACGGTGAAGGAAAATATCGTGAGTGGAAGAATCAAAAGTTCGACGACATATGACATCCATGCACTTGGCCAGCGTGGTGGATTATGGCCTATCATGGCCCTCATAGAAGGCCTGTGTCCCAGTAGTGAGAACATAATGGGCTGATAATATTTTGTGAAATTAAATTGTAATACTGATTTAAAAGAGCAACTATGGAATTTCTTGCCGATTCTTCTCCATAGATATTGCTTTCCGAATCGGTGGTAAATGTTAAAAATGTATAATGACGATGCAAAATTGCTTCTAGAAGAAGTCTCATTGAATAAATAAATGTTTGAGTTTGAAAGAATAAATGTTAAATGAAATATCAAGATTGATTCAGAACTCAAACACATTTATTTATTAAATGGCCCTAAAATATCGATCCGCAAATACTAGATTATCATGAGTCACAAGCCAAAAATCAATAAGTTACATAAAAAGATAAAACTTGGCGCCATATTGCTAACGAGGTTAAGATTATTGGTATTTATATTGTGAATCATGATATCATAATTATCTTCGTACCTTGGGTTGGTATTGCAAATTCAATAAATATATAGACGATAATGTTACCTGGGTCGGTATTATAGACCCGCGGCTTCGCCCGCGTTTTCAAAGAAAAACCCGCATAGTTCCCGATCCTGTGGGATTTCCGGGATAAAACTTATGTGTTAATCCAAGTTACCCTCTATATGTGTGCTAAATTTCATTGTAATCGGTTCAGTAGTATTTGCGTGATAGAGTAACAAACACACTCACATCCTCACAAACTTTCGAATTTATAATATTAAGTAGGATAGGATAATGTTACCTGTGTCGGTATTATAGATACAAGAGTTAGTATTAGATGTATTGGGATAAAAGTTGTAAGTTAGGGCCACAGATATGTAATAGTATGTCGGTTTATCCAGGATAAAACTTAATATAAATGTAGCATTCTAATAGTAGTATAATTTTTCAAATTATTTGAGTAGGTAGTGTTTATACATACTTTAAGTTTAGATAAATAATTATAGAAATACAATTATTTTAAATTTATTTAAATTGATTTATAAATTTGAACTTATAAGAATTTTCAGGCCACTGCAATGGTAGTTAACATGTTTATTTTATTTAAAATGATTAAAAACTTGTTATAGCTCTATGTTTCAATCCAAATATTCAATAACTAAATAAACTTATAACTGAATATTACCTACTACTAGTGACCTAAGAAATTAACAAAACAAATAATAAATTACACACTGGGAAACCACGACATAATCAACGTAATCAGTTTCTTTCATTGAAATCAAAACGCACATCCTGTGTATTTAAATTACGTTTAACTAAACACACAATATTCTGGATTACCCAAAAAAAGGGATTGATAAATACACTTCGACGAAATTCAATGTCATGATCCATATTATACATTATGTACACTAATACGTAACCGAATTATCATAGCCACAGATCTATTTATCTATCTATGCTAATATTGTAAGCTGAAGAGTTTGTTTGTTTGTTTGAACGCGCTAATCTCGGGAACTACTGGTCCGATTTGAAAAATTCTTTCGGTGTTAGATAGCTCATTTATCGAGGAAGGCTATATCATCACGCTAAGACCAACAAGAGCGGAGCACTGCGGGTAAACCGCGAGGCACAGCTAGTTAAATATAATATTCATAGCTATACGTATGATTCATGTGAAGGGAAGTCAGAATCAATCTAACAATGAAATCCTGAGTTAAATCGTTGATAACAGATTGATAGTACTTTGAGTCACCTTTAAAAATAACTACCGTTTCACCGTTAGTAATATGGAGCTTACACATTTAGCTAGAAATCAATAAAATTGGTAATTATTTTCAGGTTAAGATTTTCAAACTCGATACGCAAATGAGTTTTTTATTTTATTTTAAACATAATATAGTACAAGTTTCTTAAAAAAAATTCGTAGCTCCTATAATAATTCAAACGATTCGATTATGATTTTTAACACAAACCACATGTTTCTGTTCAATATTTTTTTCAAATACGAGTTCGTACAACAGGGAATTCTTTGAATAGGTTCCAATACCGTAGTACCAATTTTTTTTTAATTTTCTTCGCAAAGATTACAACACATCTTTGATATTACAACTGTAATTAACAAGCTTAAAACACATTTAGATACATGTGATGATGTGAATGAATTAAAACAAAGATTATTATGAAAACAGATACTACGAATAACAAACTCTTCAATATTCTATTTAATTTTGCTAAAATAACAATCTCAAGAGTTTACTGTTTAAATATTAGTAAACAGTTATCATCAAAATACAGATCAAGACGTAGTCAAATTATTAAACACTAGCGGTCCGCCCTGGCTTCGCCCGTGGTACCTACATGTTTACGTTTTTTTTTTCATAAGAACCATCCTCGTACTTCAAGGAATAGATTCCGCAGCGCACGCGATGACAGAATTTTTATTAAGGATTTTTTTTACACCTTGGGTTACATTATTGCATTTTTGGTAAGGATCTCTAATTTTTTTGAAAATGAAATATAGCCTATGTTGCTCAGTGAAGATGCAGCTTTCTAATGGTGAAAGAATTTTTGAAATCGGTCCAGTAGTTTATGCGTGAAAACCATACATACATACATAATTATTAATTACAAACCTTTCCTTTTTATAATATTATTAGTATATTAGTATAGATAAACTATGCGACATTAAATTATTTGAATTTGAAAATAATTAAGTGTAACACCATCATTGGAAGATGGACAGCATTTCATATTTGAAAGAAAGAAAGTATTTTTCATGTTATCTTTTTAGGTTTTATGCAGAGTACAGTCTTCATAATTTTATTAGCTTTTACCTTCATTCAGTCATCATTATTTTACGATATTGTTTTCAATGTCCGCCAGGAATTAGAAGAATTACTTCCATAAAAAAATACAATATTACTAAGGACCTACAATATACTTCTTCATACTCAAGCATTTATTCATTCATTCATTTATTCATTCAACAAGGCTGCTATTAGTTCATTTGAAACGTCCAAATACGTCATGTGCCACGGGAAAGCAATCTCCACACATAAAAGCCAGGAAGAACTCTATAGTTGCTCTTCTAAATCTAGTTCTGCCTTGGGCGAGAAATGTTCGATCATTCGCGGATACAAGTGACATTTTCGAACCATGAACGCATCAGCTCATTAAATCTTTATATTAGGATCGATCTCATCCTTCAGCTTTACCTCAACATAATGGTGGCTCCACATTCGTGCCGTGAATCTCAGTGAACAGTTGTGAACGTGAATGTGGATGATTTTCGCGATGTTCACCAGTGTTCGCGTCTGTTCTCCGATCAGAGTCGGTAGCGTGTCCCACGATAAAGGATTCGCGCCTCCTTTACGCAGTGTTTACCTATATAGTAGTAGTAATATTGTGATTTTAGCAGCAGTTTCTAGGTCCATTTCTCTCACATTCATTCACTCTTATTTAACGGCGGGTTTCACGAACGACTGCGAGCATCCTGTGAATGTGGAAGGTACAACTTTTGCTGCGATTTTACAGCGCGAATTTGCGAGTGAATTCACGGCACTAATGTGGAGCCACCTTAATTTTTGTATTAAGTAACGTGAAGCACGAATTAATACGGGAAACGGATTCTCAAGATTAGAGGAGTGACGTCATCAACATTCTTCGATGGTTAGTGTATGGATTGATCGAACAATAAATTGAGTCGTTAAATAATTTCTTTTACTTTGTAGGTTGCATTCCTGGGAAGATTCATCGTGTTTTTTTTGTATATAGGCCGTTAACGGAGTAAGGAATTTTATTTAATTTAAATGACTTAAAAAATATATCCTAATTTTTTTGTGGTTCTGCTTTTGTCGCTTTTGTCTGTATTGTGTATGTGATCTGTGTGATCTATTGTGTATCTGTATTTTCATTAGTTGTGAAACGATTAGTAATCATTTTAAATATTTTAATTTTATATATTATATAGCATATAGTTGCTTTTTAAATACTGTTTTTTTTAAAGAATAGAAAAAACGAGATTACGGGGCGAGATTCGACGCACGTCGTTTATAAAAATTTAACAAATCATTTATATTTCGAAAGATGTTCCAAGTTGGCCCCATTAGACTTCTAATTAACTTACTAACGATGTAATTAAATCTTATACAATTTAGACTCACTTCCCGAATTTCCTATTCAGCTATTTTGTATACCTACTGTAACAATACAATAAATTAATCCGAATTAGCTATATTTTTAATGAAGGGATTTGCACTGTTCAATAGGCTACAAATAAACTGCATTCGTCTGAATTGTTCATCTGTGATTAGAATTTAGTTAAATATTATATGAAATGTAATTATGAAGATGTTTTATAAATATCTTTACCTATTTTAGATATGATATTTTATTTATTGGTACATTTATCTAACGATGTGTTCGAACATAAATCCCTTCTGATTCCGTCTGATGTATCATAATTTTAAGAAAACGATATAGAAAAGGACGTAATAATTCTATATATATTTAATACCAAGGGTTTTATATAAATTGAAATCATGTCTGGCATTGTGATCCTCATCCACCTACGTCAGCAATTTTCCTTATAATTTTTTAGAAAGATATCGGAGTAATAGAAAAAGAAGGAAATGTATAAGTTATATTTGGTAATAATATTACAGTATATTAAAATTTTTACTTTTTCTGAGTATAAACATATGGGCAATTCGTCATTGGTCGGTTCCTTAGAGTACCTAGGTGTATTATATCACTACATAGTATAAAACAAAGTCGCTTTCTCTGTCCCTATGTCCCTTTGTATACTTAAATCTTTAAAACTAAGCAACGGATTTGGATGCGGTTTTTTTTAATAGATAGAGTGATTCGAGAGGAAGGTTTTTATAATATATAATTTATTATATTTGAGACAAAGCCGGGCGAAGCCACGGGTGGAAAGCTAGTTTGTTTATAAGAAGTAAAAGCTTTGAAATATATTAAATTTATTAAAAAGTCAACAGCTAAATCTCCGTATTCATGGTAAGCATTTATTGAGCAACAAAAATAAATCTAAAAGTTGAGGAATTGCTGTCATGTTGCTGGCCACTCTTCATTCTTTCAGCATGCGGAAATGGCGCCGGAGTCGTCGATACTTATAAATAAAAAAATTCTAGCAAAATTTTTGACTGACTTTTATTCTTTACCATTGCATATTTAAAAGTTTAGGCGGTAATTAATATCCAGAGCATTTATAAAGTTGATTGAGCATGCCTACATTATGTTAATGCAACCCTATATTATATGTTCGATATTTTTCGTTTCATGTATGTGGTGTAGTTTTGTTTATAAAAAGTTAAGTATGTACGAGAACAATGCTGTTAAAACCTTGACTCATAAATGATGTAAACAATTGGGTTTTTCATATTTTCCGTAGAAATTTAGATGCAAACGGGTCACTGTCTAGTGACAAAGAAAACCATCAAAAACCGCAACTCTGACAAATTTAGTGGTACGTTCAGGCGCGTGGCAAGTAGCCCGGCAAGCAGCCCATGCGCTTACGGTACAAACAAACAAACATGCACAAACAACATGCTTGTGCCCGTGCTTGTGGTGGTTGAATGTCACTTTGAATGCAAGCGTCTGAACCCACCATAATGTTAAACCATGTTAAACTAACGCTTGCTCCGGCTGTACCCTTGATAAAATCTAAAAAAATGTAGCAAAGCACCCCATGATCTCTAAAAGTGAAGTCCCATGTCCCCTAGTGGGGTAAGGGGCAGATGCATTATACATCTGTTTCACTGATCGATTTTCTTTAGGGAAAAATAAGTGATCAGCCTTCTGTGTCCTACCAGACCAAGACATTTTTTTTTCATTCCTCTCAACCGGGAATCGAACCCAGGATCCCTCGGTGTTACGCTCACGCATCAACCACTGTACCAAGGAGGCGGTCTCTAAAGGCAGTATTATTTCCAGTGAGGAAAAATAACAGCCCTTTACAGGTCGTCGAGTTTTACTTGAAATGAAATGAAATGAAAATTTATTTGTTTGAATGACTAGGTACTTCAAAAATTTAAGTAGGTAATGGTAATGGCTAGGCTGAACTGGGTTTTGCCCAGCTTGTTCAAACTTTAAATAGGAAGGCGTGTTAAATTATAATATATTGATATCGTTACAACCAATAAGTAAAAACTATGAAAATATACGTGAGACAAAATACCTTAGCAAAATTTATACCTATATTACAGAAATTTAAATTCTTCGTATAACCATAATCATTATGATCTTGTTTTCAAACAGTGCAATATCAGTTGCCATAAAATGTATGAAGACCATCTTTAAAAATTTACCCTCCATAAAAGTAACGAATCCAAGAAGTTATCATTTGTCTCAATTAATTCAATCAAGGTTCCCAATTTTCCTTACTAGATAGGGAGGCGAGGTAGCTAAATGGCGTAATTCAACGGCGTCGCCGAGACTTATCAAAATCGAAAGATAAAATAATTTTGAAAAGAAAAGCTTCTATGGTAAAAACCATTTTAGCGGTGGGTTTGGCGTGTACGGATTTTCAAAAATGTAAAAAAAACAGTAACTTGGGCATTCTCGAGCGCGTCAGATATTCATACTACGTATGCCCCAAGTGCCTCTGATAACAATGGTATACTAATCTGCCGGTTTGCGTGGTGGGGATAGGCATATAAAATCGTCAAAAATGCACAAAAAAAAATTTACTCGAGCGCGTCAGATTTTCGGAAGGGGTGTTAATTAGGCCCCAAGGAAGCTCCCCTTAAAAAAACTGACGATTACGGCGTGACGATAAGTTACAATGAATTTTTGAAAATGCAGAAAAAAAAAGTCCTTTTGAAATACTCGAGCGCGTCAGATTTTCATAGGGGAGGTTTATCTCGGTATCCTGAAAGCATATTTTCTTAATCTGACAAAAATGTTGGTGGGTTCTCTTAATCTGACCGAAAAAGGTTTGTGGGGTTTTTTTTTTAATCATCGTTATTTCATATCAATTTTTCTTAACACTCTCAGTTTTCGAGATGTACTCAAAATACCGGGAGTTTGAGTTTTATGATGCTTCAAGTAAAAAAAGTTTTAATTATGGACAAAAATGAAAAGAGACCTTTTTTTGGAAAATAAAATTACCTTTTTTGTTTATTTAAACTTCTTTTTTGGAAAAAGTAAAGTTCGCGACTTATATGCTGCAACGCGTTTTTCGGAAGACGAAATGGCTCCTCCAGACTTCCGGTCATGCGGAAACCGGCAGATTTTGTAGTTTTAGTAAGTTTTAGATTATATTCTTCAAAATAAAAATAAAAACAATCGCGCTCGAGAATGCCGGATTAACGTTTTTTTTTTTACAAGTTCGCGACCCTATAACTCGGCGGCGTCGAGGACTTATGGTCAGATTAGTTAAATTTAGTCTTAAAACACTAAAATCAACCCCCAATATCTTAATCTGACGCGCTCGAGTATTTCAATATATCGATTTTTTTTTACTAATCTGATCGTCTATCCTAGGCGCGCGTCACTACATATAGAACTAAATAGTTTACAAGGTTGTTCTATTAGGTCTAAGGTATCTCTCATATCTTAAACTGACACGCTCGAGTATTGCAGAAAATTCCCCTATTCGCCTCCCTATCTATACGTATTAGTTACGTAAGTAGTTATAATATGTTCTTTAGGGATATGTGTTCAATACTCCTACGGGAACACTCATAGCGCTAAAACTTGTCATAATATATATGACACCTCAATCGAATTGACCATATTATGTTATCGTGCATCTCACACTGGTGAGTCATTATATATATTATAAATTATCACCACACACCTGCCTCCGCTCAGTCGAAAGGTGACTGCCGCAAGATGAAGTCCATATACTTAATATTCATTTTGTTCATTCTGAGTGCGTATTGCAGAACTATAATTGATAAAAGTGAAGTTGTTAGTAGAAATGGTGTTAGTGGAAGGACGAAACGTAGTGTTATTGTTGATTATAAATGTCCTGTGGGATATATAAAAGTGTCGCCACGTTTGATGATTTGTGTGCCGTGTCAACAGTAAGTATTTTGTATGTGTGAGTGTGTGGTGATTGCCATTTAGTTGCGGTAAATATTATGATGCTTTATTTGGCCATAATTTTTTGTATTTTATTTTATGATGTTTTTAGAAGAATTGAAATGTTTTATGTGTGGATTTTTTGTCGTTTTAAAGGTCATTTGTGTTTTGGTTTGGTTTCTTTTTTTGTTTTGAAAGGATCGTCGTGAATTTTTGTAGATAGAATTGTAACGTGTAAAAATAAAATACTGGATTAATCGATTTAATATAAAACAACCTCCCCTACATTAAATTAGGATTTAGCAAGATGCAATACATTGAATAAAGCATATAATTTTGTGAATAAACCTATTTCTATTATCGCTAGCTACTATTAAGGTATCCTGTGCCTATTCGATGAAATAAAATTGACGGCATGCATTAAGTTGTATTTATTTAATTACCTAAATACCTATCTACAACTGTTCTGAAAATAAATTTTACTGCGTTTTGAGATAGTGTTTACAGTAATTTAAGTAAAAAAACACTATGTATTGCTAAATCGTAATCCAACATATCTTATTTTTTAGTTATAGCTATTCCTATTCCGTGAATTCTAATATTATTCTGATTTGGAACAATTAGCATAATGGAAAATCTAGTATGAATTTTAGCGACTCGTTTTGACTTTTACGTTTGAATATATTCAAGGCCATTTGTATTTTGATTCGGACAAAATGTAAAGTTATTAAAAAATGTATAGGTATTTGATTGAAAACTTATTGGAGTATTTTCGATTAACTTGCAAATTCTTCGCATTCAGAAATGAATAACAAAGTTTACCAAAATAGAAGTCATCACTTCCTAGTGATATAAAAAGTTGTGCAAAGGTCACTGACTATTCAAGCTTTTGACTTTTGGGTTCATAACAATATGGAGGAATTCAAAATTAATACAGAAATATATATTCTAAATACCTAAATAGGCAAGCGAATCGCCAAGTTATAATAAACTTTCTACCCAATGTATGTTTTATTTATTTACAACTTGAATTATACCTAATAAAGAGCAGACACTTTTATCTATTAAATCAATAGAAATGAAGGCGACCAGCTAATTCATAATATTCTTATCTAATAGTTCTATAAAATACATAACACACCTACCTACCTACCTATAGGTATAATAATATAAAAGAACTTCAAAACATTGACCACAATAGGTAAGAATTATGTAAACCTCAGTAATGAATTAAGTCGTGACCGTGAGTCACTTGTTAAACATTGAGTTAATTGTAAAAGTTGGTTTAGTCACACTCATATTACCTATGATTTTACTTACACTGTTAATTCCTGAGAAAGTCCTGCAAAATGTAATTACCTGATGCCTTTAATTAAACTTGATGAGATTTATAAAGTTCTGTTTTGTAAGGATGGTAAGACATACCTAGTAAGTACTTGATCATGTTTGCATTTCATATGCAATTGTTACAGTGACAATCACTATCACTACATAGTATAAAACAAAGTCGCTTTCTCTGTCCCTATGTCCCTTTGTATGCTTAAATCTTTAAAACTACGCAACGGATTTTGATGCGGTTTTTTTAATAGATATAGTGATTCAAGAGGAAGGTTTTAGTATACAATTTATTAGGTTTTAGACAAAGCGGGCGAAGCCGCGGGCGGTAAGCTAGTTAAATAATAAAAAATAGTTAGGAACTGATAAACAGTTAGATATTTCGAACATGGACATAAAAATAGCCCAGGCTTTTTTATTCCTTAAGTTGTTTAGTATTTTCTGGGATCAAACCCAATTATTTTCGAATCAGTACATCAAATGCTTTAATTAGAAGCAGTTTTAATCTTGCAAAATCATCCATGTTTGTTTGTTGAGTTGACCGATGCGGAATAAGGGGATTTCAATACATGACGCATATTTAGATACTAACATAGGTATGAATTTATTTTACACATAATTTTTTCAAGAATCGATAAAGTATTCTTGAAATATTGCTTGCCATAATTATGTATGATTTATTATTTAATCCTATATATATGTTTGTATTATACTTTTATGCTTTAGAATACTAATTAGTTTCAATTTAGACTTCACTAAAAACATAAAGAGGTCAATCATTATGTAAACAAAAAATTAAAAACTTTAACTGTCCAATGATTATTCAAACAAATATTTAATTTTTAAGTACTTCTCATAAGAAGTAGGTCCGTTAAGTATGTTGCATCTTACTTTGCGGCCAAACCTGCTTGTGACTCATTCGATGAATTTGTATGAAGTGTAACTACATGGTGCATTTCTATTTGTAGAAATGTACTTTTATGTATGTACTTATAATTTTGTTTCAAAAAGTACAACATAACTTACGTAATTTGTTAAAAACGTAAAACAGAATCTATACATATAATAAATCTGTAGAAGGGTCAATTCTGTACATTGAAAATATTGAAAAATAAATAGCAGGGGGTGTTACTGGATCGATACCAAACCCAAATATGTGATTAAAAAAATTTTTGTCTGTCTGTCTGTCTGTCTGTTTGTGAAGGCATCACGTGAAAACTAACGGTTCGATTTCGATGCAACTTGGTATAGTTATACCTTATTATCCTGGGCATAAAATAGGATACTTTTTATCCCGGAAAAATTGCTTAGGACATAGTATTAACATATTAAAACTTTACAAAGTTTTATGAAAAAAAGTTTTGTTAAAAAAGGCTTTCTTGCTTACAATTTCCTTATTATAATTTCGATCAAGGACAATGAAAGTAAAAGGCATTCTTGATTACTTCTTGGAACAGAGGTCAGTGCATTAAATGTTCCAGTTGCCGTTATTTTAACTACTTAATTAAAAAAATTAGGATACATAAAGATAAGTATTTTCCTAAAAAAAACAACTATTTTCGTAAATAAAACCTATCAGTGAAGCAGACTTATAAGAACACTTTCTCTAAATAATTTTTTCTTGTGATAGTTTTAATATTATTTTGTTTTAATGTTACTATAATATGATGACTGTTATTATAATTGCGAAAGTATTTCTATTTGTCTTATACACTTTCACACTCAAACCACTGAACTCATTTTGATGAAATTTGGTACAACGATAAAACTAGACGGGTAAGGAAATACCTTTTTTGATTTCAAATTGAGTAAGCCGGTTGAAAAGATTATTGTTTATAAATCGCGTTTCAATAAAATGTGACACAAATGTGACTCGTACAAAACAAAAATTTAATCAATTCTTACAAATTGCAGTCAATAATTCTGGTTTCGATCTTGTAACATCGGTATATAACCTATACCGTTATTTATAAGAAAAGGTTTCGTCTTTATTGACCTGATTTGTACGATTTTTAAGGGACATTAAAATTATTAGCATGTTAACGAAATGACATACATTTTTTATAAGTGGCTAATAATAATAAATAATTCTTCCTGTTTTTATGAATTCAAGAGGGTAGGCTCTCTTAAAAATATACTCAATTTTTTACCTATATCTTTTATCAGTTTAGTTTACTTCAATTTCTCCAACTTTCAATGTTTATTTAAATTATTTTTACGGACAAATAATATAATTCTACAGTCTGTTGCCAATTCTTGTTTAATTTTATAAGTATTGCGGACAATAGATAATTAAATTACGTAAATATAAGGTATGTTTGTAAATATCTCAATAATTATTGTGTCACATTGTAGACTAAACTTCCATTGTAGGGTAGACTGGGTACGATTGAAACAAAGGACGGTTGAAACAACACGAATATCTCGCAAACCGTTGGTGGGGGGGTTAGGGGTCCAAGGGGAAAATGAAGCGCACAACTGTTCTAAACACGAACCACAATGTTGCGTCGATCTCCGCGCGCTTCAGCTGATTCTATCAGACCCTATTATGTTTTTATGACCAAAAGTAAGTATTTTTGCTTGGAGATTTTTCCAATTATTGGCGTTTCTATTTAAGTGACAGTATTAAGAGTGCGTTTTTGTTTGAAGTGAATCTTGTGGAATATGACATTGCGACTAGTTTTTGTGTATCATTGTTGTTACTATTACTATAACTGTATTTTACCTAAAGTAGGAGTTGGGGACGGTTGAAACATTTTTTTTGGGTACGGTTGAAACATTGTTTTAATTATATTTTGTGTTTTTAGATGCCGATAGTACGTGTAAGAGAGATTTCGGGAAGATAAATATACTTATCAAAGTACAAAGACGCATATGGGAAAGTGAAAACCGGAGATCATTGCGAAAAGCGGCAAAGAAGCACAATTAATCGCTTCTAAGGTAAATTCGAATGCGAGATAACTCTTGCGAGCCAGAAAATAAAAAAAATGGATATAATAGAGGATATAACTATAGAAGGTATAATAAAAGAGGGCGAAAACTCAGGAAGTCTACTATTTACACTGACAGATCAGATAAGGAAGAGATAAGAAAAGAGCAAGAATTAATATTGAAACGAACAAGAGCTTAGCAAGTGAAGAAGCGATTGGAAAGAGGAAAAAGGAAGAAATTTAATGGAAGAAAAGGTAAAAGTAACACCGAAGAAGCAAAAAAGAAAAAAATACAAGAGGAGATATCATCAGAAGATGAGGAGTAGGTCCGTTCAGGTTCAGGCCGGAGGTTCCGTCTTGTTTGTATGTCACCATATTAGAGAGAAGACCTTATTGTAAAAGAGTTACTTAATTATTGTTAGATTTAAAATAAACAATCAATAAAACATATTTTAATGCTATATTTTGTATTATTCGCATATTTTCAACTGACCCCAATCACTGCTTCAACCGCCCCTGGTATGGGGACGGTTGAAACCAATCGGATGTATTTTTTTAATTTGATCTGCTATAAAAAATAATACACATGGAACTAAAATCATTGCGCCTATTAGTAGACAGATACATGCTCTTTTATTTAACATATATTTTTCATCGCTCGGGTTATAAAGAGCAAAGTTATGGTCGTTATAAGTGAAATTGTTTCAACCGTACTCAGTCTACCCTACTCGAATTTGATCATTCAGTTCATATTAAACGTTAATTATCCATTGTCTATGCTTTAGAGACAGGTGAGTGTTGCCTTTATATAACATACTAGCTGTGCTCCGCGGTTCCACCCGCATTGTTCCGCTCCTGTTGGTTTTAGCGTGATGATATATAGCCTTTAGCCTTCCTCGATAAATGGGCTATCTAACACCGAAAGAAATTTTCAAATCGGACCAGTAGTTTCAGAGATAAGCGCGTTCAAACAAACTCTTCAGCTTTATAATATTAGTATACCTAGATTTCGTATTAGAACTTCTATGCAATTTATGAATATTTAAAGTCAATATTTTTATAAATTTTATATTTAAAAAGTAGCTAGTTATATTAAATAATGTGTAATAATAAACATCTATGTGTTGATCTTTTTAACACTATAAAATGCTGAAATTTTATAAATTCTGCATCTGATTATACCAGATTGTACCGTAAAAAAACTTTGCACTTTTTATTACTAGCATAGTTTTTTATTATTATCTGTGATATTACTTTCTGATACAAAAGTCGTGAAAGGAGCATTTGCTGTCCCTGTTTTTACTTTCACTATTGCTGACTCATTTAAAACATTAAATTTATCATAAAGCAAATATATTATTTTTCATTTGCAACAGGATTTACAATCACTATTGAAAGTTAGCATTACTCACATAATATATCTAGGTATATCCTGAAGTCTATATGTAGGTAGAATAGATATAATTTAAATTAATTTCTACCTACAGGGTTTATCGAACTGTTAAAACTTAAAGTAATGAAGGTTGTTTGTAGTCGAAGGATGTTCTCATCTCATGTCACGTCTCTGATCATCTTCCTAGGCTTGAACAATCTTTATTATCCATACTAATACTATAAATATGCGAAAATAACTCTGTCTGTCTAGCACGTCTTTACTAGACTGAACCAATTTGCATGAAATTTGGTATAGAGATATTTTGATACCTGAGAAAGGACACAGGCTACTTTTTACCCCGGGAAATAGGATAGGTTTTATCCCGGAAATCCCACGGGAACAGGAACTATGCGGGTTTTTCTTTGACTGCGCGGGCGAAGCTGCGGGTGGAAAGCTAGTTTACAATAAAGATTTGATACACCGATTTTGATAAAATCTTTATTATTTGAAACCTACCTTCTTGCTCGTCCTGTTTAAATTTACATAAGTTCTCACAATTTTAAGGCAGTTTATTTTGTTAAAAATATTTATGTTAAAATCTATAATCGTTTCCATAATAATATTGCAGTAGCTCATAAATATTCATACTTAGAAAGTAGGATTAAACTCAGATGTCGCATCTCATAACTTGTTTACTGGATCTAGGCTTCTCAGAAATGAAGGCATCGACTGACATTTCGAACTTATTTTGTTCTAAAATAAGCAAAAGAACCTTATTTATTTTTTATATCCTTCACTTGGTAATTAATTTGCCACTAGGTAATGAAGGGCTATAAAATCTTTAATAGTGTAGGTACCTAATAATATCATCATGCGTTTTATAAGGATAAAAACTAGTAAGCAAGGCTTCATTCTTTAAGTTAGTACTAACTTACCGCCCGCGGCTTCGCCCGCTTTGTCTAAAACCTAATATCTATTAAAAAAACCGCATCAAATTCCGTTTCGTATTTTTAAAGATTTAAGCATACAAAGGGACATAGGACAGAGAAAGCGACTTTGTTTTATACTATGTAGTGAAGTAACAGAATAGATAGAACATATAAATTTCTTAATATGTTCATCTATACCTATAATATTATAGTTAGATATACCTCTACAAGCGACTAGATATTATTCAATTGTTTTCCATATACCCAATTTAGTCAGGTGTGTTCTATACAAAATAGCACTATCCATATAAAACAAACACTCCTACGTCAATTGCACGCAAATAAATGACTATACAAAATATATTATGCTAAAGTATAGATCGTAAAGTAAAGAAAACATCGTAAATTAAAATAAAACAGAAAGTAAACGTCATTAATCTTAAACAAATATTGCCACTTGTTTCTTATCAGTTCAGACAATGATAACAATGCACCGAGTTTTATATACGCATTATTACTTTTTCATCTGGCCTTTGTAACTTTTACAACGCACATTCGCTTCGCTTCCGCAAAAATAAAAAAAAGAATTTCTTCAAACAACCACATCTTCAGTTTGATGAAAGCTTTTGAATAAATATAATCTGTAACAATTTTAAAATGATTGAAATGGGAGAAAATTGTAGCACGTTGAATTTAATTAAGTCTATGTAAATACAATCTTTAATAAAACCAAAATATGTTCCTGTCATTAGCTTAGTCTTATATGAATATATTAGTAAAATTAACTAAGTAGATCACGATTTATACAGAATTCTTTATGCAACAATTTCCACAAATAATTTCTAGTCTGATATGAATCTCATTCGAAATATTGCTTTCCTAAAAAAAATGTCTTGGCCTATATATTTGTGTTTATTAACCGACTTCAAAAAAAGCAATTTAATTTTTTATGTATGTACACCGATTACGTCGAGGTTTCTGAACCGATTTACGTGCTACGTGACGTGATAACGTACGTATTTTTTTTTTGATGCGGAATGGTTTCGAATTGGTCTCATAAAAATTTGATTCGGATAGGCCCAGTAGTTTTCATTTTATGAGTATTTTTTTACTCTTTAACACATTGTAAGAATTGCTTTTCATTTTGTGCGAGTCAACATTGCAGTTTGCAAACAAGATTATTGACCTTCTGATTTGAGAGGCGCGACAAGGTGCTATAAAATTTATTACTATAAATTATAGCAGTATTTATAGTCGAGCCAATTTAATAGGCAACATTTGACGTCTATCAATTTTATCTTCGAAGAGAGGTAACCTGCTTAAAAACATCGATTAAAGTGAATTAATCGATACGGATTTCAAACATTTGTCAATCGAATTTATTAATTTATGATGATTTTTATTCACAAGTAATCAATGCATTCGATTCTAGATGTCAGATTTCGATTTTTAGAGTAACGTCTCTGGTATTTAAAAAGAAAAAAGGTTTATTGACACAAAATTGTAGCGACGTCAGTTCTTCAATTCAGAAATTATTTATTATGTTTAGTATGGTTTATCAGTAAAATGAAATCTTAAAATTACTTGTATCGGTCATTATTATTATAAATATGTAATCATAATTGAAAAAAGTAAAGCAAATGTGCAGTTCTAACAAAAAGAAATATCATGTTATTCTATGTCGTCGTTACTAGGTTACGTTGTTGAATTTTGTTGAACTGTCAAATGTTGCCTATTAAAATGGCTCTACTATAGTGTTCTTATAACAACGTTAAATGTCATGTTTTGTTTCGATTACAATAAAAAAAATATCATCTTAAACTATGTATAAGATATTAATTAATTATCTGCGTTCATAAATAGTATTGCAATATGGGAAAATGATTCAAAATAGTTTTAGTAGTAAAAGGTATCTGTTATTTATCGATCCTAGTAGCCAAGTCGGTAAATCATTTATTTTCTCAGAACAAGTAAAGTACAATGTTATTTATTATCTTAAACAATTATGTAATATATAATAACTGCCATCAGTTTCACCTACAATTTTCATATAAAATTGTTGTACATGACGAACATAACATATTTTGATTTTCAATTAGCAACTCATTGTTTGTACACATTCATTATTTTATATTTTTATAAAGCGTAAAATTATTTCACGGATGCTAAAGCTCTGTAAAAAATCTGATAAAAAATGGACCCTGGTAATAATTTTTTCCAAACATAATATTTTTTTTTCGTTTATCATGGCAACAAGACTAAAATATTTGCCAGTGTCAAAAAACATAATAATAAGTAATAACTTTCTAATTTACTTTTTTATTTTCAGGCTCAAAGGCAGTTTCTGCTAAAATATTGCTCAATGAAAACGAACCACGTTGGACTGAAAAATATATTACTATTATATTTATAGTTTCATATAAAGATGGCGGTCTGGATGAAGGAGATACCCGTCTATTCAAACAAAACAGGCATTTAATAGCTTGTAGTTGATAATTTGAGATGATTTTCAATCTTCATGTAACAAGAAGATAATTAACTTGCTATCCATCTCTTTCTTTTATATTGAATGATATGAGATAGCATGTGTGTAGTTTTAATTCTTGTTTGAAGATTGAAATTGCAAACGATTGTATCATGGAAAGAAAACGTTTTTTTTGTAAAGTTTTAAGTCGAAATATTATAAATGTATTCTAATTTTCCTACTACCTACTATGTATTTATGTATTATAACGTTAACACTAATTGTTATTATTATTTATAGGGTTGATTTGCTCGCCATTTTTGCCATATTTCAAATACTTATAGGTATCTATATAGATAAAATAGTTAATTTATTGGTCACATCCTGTCCAAAAATTTATAAGTTATAGTCAACGCAGTAAATTTTATGAATCATGTAAGGATGTGATATATAAAGTAATTTGTAATTGAAAAAATGTTCCGTACATTCCAATATGCGAAATAATATCTACAGATAAAAAATAATGTAGCATCATACAATGTATGACCCATAAAATTGTAAAAAATGTTAACAAAAAAGCTTTTGATTTTTTCAGTCGAAAATCAGATGTTTTAACTGAATAATTTCTTGCCTCTTTAAAGAATTTGTATAAAAATGTAATTTTTCAGAATAGATCAGTTAGTAACCAAAGAAGTAAAACATCACATTTCTATGTTTAAATTCTTACCTAACTATTTTAGTAAATACTATTTAAACTTTTTTTGTAAATTATGAAGACGATGTAGAAAATTGTAAGTGTTGAACAGTTAATTTAAAGAAAATATACTTTTTGTATAATACATTGTGTGTTTTATTAATTTCATGGTACCAAGGTAAATGATTTGATTACCTATAATTAGTATGTTTATGTTAGCAATCAGATTATCCGGTTTAAATCTACACTAATATTATAAAGAGGAAAACTTTGTTTGTTTGTTTGAATGTAATGGAATAGGCTCATAAACTACTGGACCGATTTTAAAAATTCTTTCACCATTCGAAAGCTACATTATCCACGAGTAACATAGGCTATGTTTTATCCCGGAAATCCCACGGGAACGGGAATTATGCGGGTTTTTCTTTGAAAACGCGGGCGAAGCCGCAGGCGGAAAGCTAGTTGGATATATAGACAAGCAAATATCGATCTTCACATTGATATTTTTCTCCTTTTTAGTACTTTTGTATTTCTCTGGAACTACTTACCCATTTTACGAAACTTGCATATAATTAGCAGATGGCTATTTTTCGTAAAGCCTTTCGATAAAAGTTGGCCCAGTATCTCGAGAACGGCTGAACCGATTTCGCTAATTTTTTTTTATAATATTCCTAGAAGTAGTGTGGATGAGAGACAACTTAAACATGTACCACGGGCGAAGCCGGGGCGAACCGCTAGTTGTTAATATCAAATATGAATGATTTGAATGGGAGTATCATGTTACCTAGTATAGTAAGTACACTCATGTCATTGTCACCTAACGAATAATCACATTGTCTTTTATCAAATTATGACTGTCCGTCCTTTATCAAAGTATGAATAAGGTATTCTTGACTAATTTTAGTCACCTGAGGCGATCATCCATCAATCATATTACTCACTTATGACTAAATGGAAAAAAGTCGATTAGGATTTTTCGTTGACTATCTTGAGCGTATTTAGATTGACGTTATATTATTCTTTTTTTTACCTATATAATAAAAATGAATCGCTAAATGTTTTCATAAGTTCAACACCTATAACGGCTGAACCGATTTCGTTATTTCTAATGTTCCTTGAAGTACCAGGATGTTTCTAGGAGAGAAAACTTGCGAAGCCGGGGCGGACCGCTAGTTGTTATAAAAAGTGGTATGTAACAAGATTTTAATAAAACAGATGATTGGTGTCATCGCCATTTCGGTAACTGATTTGTGAGTGACTTGCCTAATTATACAGATATGTTTTTTTTTTTCAGTTAAAGTTAATTTCAATGACAATAGTTAAATTGTACAAAATCATTTCAGGGTAAGAGATCAGGTGGGTAAATAAAATAAACTGTATAATTTGTTTACTTATGTTTTATTCGACTTAAGTCTAGTAGTTAGTTACTTATAATAATAATTAGTACAGATCATTTTCTTTCCATCACCAATCATTGGTAAAAACTACTTTATACATAGATACTGACATTATTATCTTGCCAGCCAGCAGCGTGTCCAAGTTGATAATTCTTTTTCCTCTTGGGCTGACGTTACTGCTGGTGTTCCGCAAGGCGGTGTGCTTTCTCCTCTTCTTTTTAGTTTATTTATTAATTCAATATCCCTCAACATCACTTCTCTCTATCATATTATGTATGCCGACGACTTTCAAATTTATTGTCACACTTCGCTTGAAGACCTGCCGAATGCTATTGCTAAAATGAACGACGACGTATCCACTATTGTTGATTGGAGTTTTAGTCACGGCCTAAATGTAAACCCAAAAAAGACGCAAAGTATAATATGCGGTACGAAATACTTTGTATCCAAAATAGACTTTTCTACTTTGCCTAGGGTAATAGTTGATGGGATTGCTATACCGTATAGTTCCGAAATTAAGAGTCTGGGGATTTGGATTGATTCGTGTCTATCTTGGAATCACCAAATAAAGGAGGTTCGTAGAAAGATTTTTGCTGCTGCGGGTTCGCTCCGTCGCTTACGTAATTTTCTGCCGATACCGACTAAGATTGCGCTCGTCCAAACACTCCTTTTACCTATCATAGATTATGCTGATGCGTGCTATCCTGACCTTTACGAATACCACCTAGACTGCCTTGAGCGCCTTTAGAATTTCTGCATAAGATTTGTGTTTGGCTTGCGCAAATACGATCACGTCTCCGAGTTTCGCACTAAGCTCAAATGGCTTCCCATCCGTCTTCGCCGAAATACTCATATCCTAATAAACATCGTCTAGCAATGCCACCGCATGTCAATCATGTTTACAACTCTTCGTTCACTGTGCGTGCCATTAGACTTTGGAATGCTTTACCCTTAGACATAAGAGCAGCTCAATCTCTATCAACGTTCAAAAACTTACTGAAGCAATTTTATTTATCCAATTAGTCGGTAATTCATTATTTATTTTATTAGTCAATT
The DNA here is from genome assembly GCF_905220415.1 of Colias croceus. Lineage (NCBI taxonomy): Eukaryota > Metazoa > Arthropoda > Insecta > Lepidoptera > Pieridae > Colias > Colias croceus. Next base: position 9,080,863 of record NC_059548.1, on the reverse strand, counting down.
GTGTCGGTGTGCGTTTTCTATTTTATGTATGTGTATTTGTATATATGTATATGTTTATTTTCATATTGTAATATATATGTTTGCATCTATTTATATAGTGATTATATTATGTATGTACATTATGTATGTATATATGTGTATGTTTATGTATATTTGTATGCTTTATATTAATATCTATTTATATATAGATTTTTATTTATTTATTTTTTTCTGTTTTTAGTGCACTTTACCCTGTTTTTTATTACTTTTGCACTGCGTCTCCTTGTCCACCAGGTTGTCTGGAAGAGATCGCTGTCTGAGCGATAAGACCGCCTGTTGTGCTCTTTTATTAACAATGTATTGTGTCCCTACTTGTACTTTTCTCTGTGGTACACAATAAAGTATTTTTGTTTGTTTGTTTGTTTGTATTGATAACACAAGAGAAAAGCTACATTTATTATATTTTTATAAACTTAAGTACCTAATTTTTATGTAATTTATACAACTATTATAAGGTTAATATCATAGTAGCACTATTTGGAACATCTCAAATAATTTCCATCAATCATCCAAAAAAATCACAGATAATAGCCTAGATTTGAATAGTCAATCCTAATTTATTATTCAACCACAATAATAAACAACATATTAATAACTAATAATACTACAAACCTACTAAGTACCTATATCTAGTTCAATTAAAAAAAATACAAAAAAGATTGGGCTATAAAGCTCATTTGCTAATGAGTGTGGAGAATATTATCAAACATGGCGGTTTCATACGGTCGCAACCCAAATTGAAACAAATACAGTGAAACTTGGTTAAGTGGGACCTGGATAAGTGAGAAACCTCCATTACTGGAACTCATGCTGAGGTCCCAACACTTTGGCACTGATTTACCTCTGTTAGTGGGACGAGGTAAACCTCTATATCTGGGATTTGTTCTTTCGATTTATCATCATAGTTACCTCTATAACTGAGACAGCAAGTAAATTTTATATGCATAAGCCTCTGTAACTGAGATAACTTTGTTTACTCATTCTTAATCTACCCACAAATTTCACACGTAATTTCAAGTACGTAAGTACAAATTTTGAGCATCAATTACCTACCTTCAGTTTCGCTTTACTACCATACAGATGTTTTTTAAATGATCACACCTGTATAACTGAAATAACCTGTAGAGTGTATTCTCTCCTCTATTAATGGAACCTAATGGAACCACCTCTGTAAATGAGACAGATATTTATTTATACCTGTATATCTGAGACACTGGGTAAGTGGAATACCTCTATAAGTGAAACGAAATTGCAGGTCCCTTGATGTCTCACTTAACCAGGTTTCACTGTATTTTAAAGCAAATTACAAGTATTACCTTATATATCAGAATCAGTAAATGTAAAGTTTTATTGAACAGGAAAATTAAAGGTTTACAATTTGAAAAATAATTTATATTCTGTGCATCTTCATCCTTCACTTACTATAGTTTAACTAGAGATTAGCTAAGGTCACAAAGATACTGATTTATTTATTTATTTAAATAGGTAGACATCACAGCTGACAATTTTGACTAATTATACACAAATTTAATCACATGTTGCGGTAAAATGCCAGCCAAATTGTATGTACACAGCACGTAATTATTGAGGTTAAAAAAAAATCTTAAAAATTACATTATTTAGCACAATTCATATTCAATAATATATATATATATATATTTTTTTTTATTAAATTAATATGTAAAAACACGTTTAGGTAAAGATTACAATTCTTAAACTTATTTAACAATATTGTTTAAAATATCCTAAACAAAGTATGTGTATCGAAACTCATACAAGTATTTGTGAATTTAAATAAATATCTACTCTGAAACTGACGTGGATCGTCTAGCAGAATAAATAAGGAGCAGAAAATTATAAATTTGCACTAAACTTAACGACATAATACTTACAATTGAGACAAAAAAGGTCTGTGTGTCAGCTAGTACCAAGAACATAATATAAATATGTAACTAATGACATTAACAACAGATTAACTACATGCTTAATATCGTTACTTACTTTGTTACAAACATAATTATTATGGTATGAAAATAATACTATAGGAAATACCTAATAAATTATTACAATATAATCAACAATCATCGTCTGCTTAAAAACTATCTATACCTCTCTTTCTTTTGTTTTCAGTGGCAAAACTTTCTACCTAATATCTAAAATTTGAAATCCTGAGCCTACATTATAATACAGCATTATTCTAATACAGTATACCTAATTTCCCCCCCTTCAATTGAGCACAATATCGATAAAAATCAATAAATTAATAACACCTATCTAATAATGTCTATCATAATTCACACATGGTCAAGCCCGAACCGATGCATGCTGCATATGCTATGGCATGAGGAATGTAGTTTTGTTCATAATTCCCGCTAAAAATATGGGACCAGGGACCAATAGCGAAGACAGCGACATCTTCACCCCCGTGGGTCTCCCGGGGTATTGGGACCAGTGATGGGTATGTGTAGTTCAAGCTGTCTGAAATTAGAATAATCCTATTAACTTTCCGATCCTATTTATTTTTTAACTAGCTGCGCCGCGCGGTTTCACCCGCGTGGCTCCACTCCTGTTGGTCTTAGCGTGATGTAGCGCCTGTCCTCCTCAATAAATGAGCTATTTAACACCGAAAGAATTATTCAAATCAGACCAGTAGTTCCTGAGATTAGCGCGTTCAAACAAACCTATTTGAGATAAATGAAAACGAAGTAGGTAATTATAGTTACTTTGAAAGTAAGAAAAATAATATGGTAATTAAGATGGAAGATATTATTTTAATGCTGATGATAAAATGAAGGAGATAATATACTATTTGGTATGTAAATTTTATTGCCTCAATTAAAGCTGGTACAAGCTAATATATTTAGCTAGGTATTCATTAATTGAAGTTATCCGATTCCGATATATTAGATACTTTCAAAAAGTAGTCTCTGCTTAAGGTAAATAACAAGATAAAAAGAAGACCAAGGACTTACTCATATCATCTAACATAAGGTTGTGTCTCCTAAAGGATTCGTGGGGCTTATAACCAGGGCCATTTGCGTAACTCAGAGTGGTGTAGGGGAGATCGTCAGAAGCGTTCACCTGGAAAACAAAGGGAATCTATACATATAATAAATCTGTAGAAGGGTCAATTCTGTACATTGAAAATATTGAAAAAATAACTAGCAGGGGGTGTTACTGGATCGATACCAAACCCAAATATGTGATTAAAAAAATTTTTGTCTGTCTGTCTGTCTGCCTGTATGTGAAGACATCACGTGAAAACTACCGGTTCGATTTCGATGAAATTTGGTATAATTATACCTTATTATCCTGGGCGTAAAATAGGATACTTTTTATCCTGGAAAAATACGTAGAAAAAAAATTAATCTCAATTTTTCAGTTATCCATAGACGTTGTTCTGTAGTAGGTACCGCGAACACACGTTGCGTATTATTATAGACCTAGCCGTATTTGGGTCCAATAGATATTTATAAGATGTCATTGTCCGAGTTACTCAAAATGGAGAAATAAACCATCCACGCAAAGACCGACATCCGCGCGGACGGAGTCGCGGGCGGAAGCTAGTAGACTAATATATTGAAATGTCAGCTAACATACCTCCTGGGTATAATGTTAATGCTAGCTTTGTGCCAGTTACTTTGTCTAAATGCGATTAAAGATGGATAATATCAATCAGAATTCTATCCGAATAATAAAGTTTAGATATCAATAGAATCAGAATTATATAATTCTGCTGTTTCGAAGTAGTCATAGGACTAATCGTATATTATACTAGCGGTCCGCCCCGGCTTCGCCCGTGGTACATATTTCGCAATAAAAGGTATAGGCCTATGTTCTTTCTCAGGGTCTAAAGATTATCTGTGCCAAATTTCATCAAAATCGGTCCAGTAGTTTATGCGTGAAAACCATACATACATACATACAAACCTTTCCTCTTTATAATATTAGTATAGATTGATTTATTTTTACTAATGGAAGCAGGAAGTCCTTGGTACACAATAAAATAAACTGAAACTGAAAAACTACTAAAATTCCTTATTAGAGATGATACGTTTAATAAATCCGTTTACGTCACGTCGATTTACGAAGAAAAAACAATAAATATCTCAGTTATAACAAACACATAAACAACCTACCAAAAAATTGGCGCCGTACAACAACTGTTTACATACACACTTACCTTATTATTATTAACCAGGCCCAAAATATCAGTGCCCCGTTCACTGTAGCCACTATACGTCATCGTGTGACTATGGTCTGACGTCACAATGACGAGGGTGTCCTCTGTATTCACCAGGCGGAGGGCCATCTCAACTGCCTTCGCGAATTCTGAGGTTTCGTCGAGAGCTTTACGGGCTTTGGTCTCGTGATGAGCTGTGTCTATACGACCACCTGAAATGCCAAATGTAATTGTATGATTAATAGAGTAAATTCTGTAATTTATCAACCAAGTTTGATTTAATGTGTTGAATGAAATAAATGGAATAACAAAGCGATACTTCAAGATGGGTAAGTATACAATAGTTTTGTCAGAAATCAAAATTGGTAATTCACAACTTGGATTATCCCTTATTCAAACGCGAGCATGTGGAGGAGTTAACAAAAAAGTAAGATACGTTCCTAGGTAATTTTGGGTCGTAGATTTCAAAAATACACACAAAAGAGGGGTTAGTGGGGGGAAAGTAACCTTTTTTTGGTGGGAAGTATATGCCCCGTCATCTGTTCTCTCTTGTAAAAAGGTTGGAAAGGTGGGAACTATAGCTCCCAGTGTCCATTATGACACCAATATTTTCAAACACTAGCTAGTTGCCCTGACTCCACTTGTGAATTAAATTTTATCGTAAAAAATTATATAGATCATATTTTTTAATAAAGCAGGTGAAAGTACTCATCAATGCAAGTTTCTTTTACTAAGGGAAGAATTCGGGAATTGAAAAATGAATGACTTCAACATAAACAAGGCATTTTTCTAAAACAAAATAAAAGCAATAGGTAAATATAATGTATTGAGTTAAGATGTCTAATTATCTGATCAAGAAATAATGAATATGAATAAATAAGTTGCTTATACCAACTAAAAAGATTTTTTAGACACATGGATTTTATATATAGAGTTTCCGAATGTCGTGTGCAGTGAAGAACACTGGGATGATATCTTCCCACTTATAGACTTAATTTCAATCGACTCTACCAAGGTATAAACGAAAGATTCTGGGCATATTTTTACGTTTCACGCAACCGTAATATAGTCTAGTTTACATAGCTAAAACTCAAATCTACTTATCTAATTTTTTTTCAGCACTACACAAAAAACTAAAAAATAACGGTCGTTTTTGGCGGAAAAATCACGTCCCTTCACTTTGACGTGTGTTTACCATGACATATAATAATTCTCTGAAAAGTGTTTCCATGAAAAAAAGTTCTCTGAAATGTTAAGATTGCGTAGATAAATATTACACTGCATTAGGTTTAAGCATATAAAAATAAAACACGATTTTCTTCAATCTGAGACGTGGGAAGTATAGCTCCCAGCGTTTTAATAAGGGTTATCAGATAAAAATATATGACTAAGTACCTAAATTGTAATCATAATAGAGTCTTCCATATCTTACACAATCGGTCAATATTTTCGAGCTCGAAGTTCATCATCAATAGTGTGACATTATAAGCATTACCACGTCATTGCATTATAACTTAACAAAATAAACAGGTTACCTTACCTTCGACAAACAGGAAGTATCCATTCTTATTTCTAGACAGCAATTCAATAGCTTTCTGTGTCATTTCACTGAGACTTGGATCATCATCATCAGCCTCTAGATGATATGGCATGTGATCATGTGAAAACAATCCTAGAACGCTATTATATTTATCGACATCTAGATTATACAATTCTTTTCTGTTCCTTATATACGTGGGTTTGTATCCCAATGATTCTTTTGTAAGGAGCCATTCTCTAATGAGGTTTTTGTTATCACGCCTGTATCCGGGTTGACCTTTGTTATCCTTTTCTGTTTTTGGCATGAAGTTCTTTCTACCGCCACCAAAGACAACCTGCAATTAGAGAAATGTAAATTATTTTATGCAATTGAATTTTCGTTTTATTTTTAAATGTAGGTTAGAGAGAAATGACTACAATATTACTCTACCCACTATAACGTATCATACCTACCTACTATGGCCGTTAGTATCTATAAAAAATATGATATTTGGCATATGCAGCCACAAATATGATAAACCAGCATTTTTATTATACAGTATAATAATATAAATAGCATTTGTGTAGCATCACAATATACCACTCATTGTTTAAATGAAATATAATTTGTTGGAAATGTATTGACTAATGAGTGTATTCAAGAGCAAAATATTAGAAATGTTATATTAATATAGATGAAGGAACCAAATGCATCGATTAACATCACTTAGCATTGAAAACGTTGTGAATGTGTTTTAATTTCCTACTTTGCTCCCAGTTTACCTTGCATGTCAATCCGGACGTATAACCAAGATCCGGGACCTGTTGCAGTATTTTATATGCAGCAGGATATATTAAAAGTAATAATTGGGAATCCGTTTTCTTTACTGCAGTCGAGACTGGTTTGAAACCTTCACCCAGGAATATGGATTGGTTTATTAAGGGTATTTGATATTTGCCATATTTATGCATTCGATAAATGTATTAATGCAAAAGTAACACTGCCTTTAACTTACGATATCGCATTTTGCTTTAGTATGGACTGAATTAATTGGGAAATAAAGGCGAGAGGATTAGCGCATGTAATTCAAAATATGTATTTTTGTTTTATGAAGAATAGTTAGTGATTTTAAAATTTGTTTCCTAAAGTGATCGTGTAAAAGAGTTATTATTGTATGTATTGTATACAAGATACCACAACTACTGTTTCCTGCATCATTCCTCTTAACTCTAGCTCTCCAAATCTTCATATTCTATACCAACCAAGGTTATCCAATGAAACTTACATCAACATGACTGCCAACACGACCTCTCACGAGTTGCGTCGCGATGTCGTCACAGCGCAGGCCTTGCTTCGGCAGGTCAGCGTCTGCCTCCCACCGTCGGTCAGCGGAGTGCGCGTACGCAGACGCCGGCGTCGCGTGCGTGACCCGCGTGGTTGTTACTATACCTGGGGATTTAGTACTTGATTAGATTTGAATATTGTTATTTTATATCCTTAATTAGATTCTATTTTTTTAGAGTTATAAAATGAATAGAATTATTTGTAGAGTTATTAGAATTGTTGTACTCATTGCTCGCTAGACAATTGTTTTTTTTTTCTAGGCTACCTATTATTTTGTAAAGTAATAAAGATAGTTACTTGTTTACAGTAGCGGATTAACTTTATGAATATCAGTATTTATTTTACTAATGTGACCAAGACAAAAATCAACCTAGACATGTAAATTTAGATATCTGAAAACTTTCGTACTTTTGTAGTCAAAGTATAGATGACTTCTGAATTATATCCCAGCACTACATTTTGGCCAGTAAAACAATAAGTAAACGTGCTTCATTTAATTCTAATAAAAACACTTCCTGGAAACACTAACGGATGCTCACGCTTTGCATGAATTTGGATTCATGGTTGTTTGATTTATAAATTATCAAACAAATAAGCTGAAATCCCAATATGGTAATAATCATTTCTCATAAATAATTTTCTGGCTCTAGTTCATAGAAATCATTACTCTTGACCGAGTTTTCTTTCAATTGTCTAGATTTAGTGTCAAGGAGTTATTTTTATGATCACTTCATGTTTTTATTCTCTCTTAATTTCAAAATAGATTAGTATCGATCTAACAGTCTAAAGGCCTTTAAATTGTAATCAATGTTAGTGTTAATTAGTTGATTCTATTAGGAAAAGTCTTATCAAGATTATGTTGAATTATTACCAAGTAAAAAACATCAACTCAATGTTAATAAAACAATCAAAGGTACAAAAATTGGGTCATCTAATAATCTTCATTCTTTATATTAAAATCTAGTCAAAATTTTATTAAATCTATTGAACTCAAACTCAAACATTTATTCATTCAATTAGGCTTCTTCCAGAAGCACTTTTCACCTTCACTAGTATACCTTATACCTCCGTATGTTATAGTTACCTCATAATCATACCTAATGTTACAATACTGATGAATCACAAGATATATATTTTGCATCTTCTAAAACATAAGACGAATAATTTACGAAGTTAATACCTGTAGCCTTCCCGGCCTTCTGTGCCCAATCAGTCAAGCCAGTAACAGAATTAGCAGCATTGCGCTGTCCCTCACAGTCCCCTCGTTTGACAGCAGCACTAAGTCCTACAGTCTGACTGTTGGCTTTCACCCCACTGAGGTAGGCTGTTCCGCTGCAAGCTGAATCTGCTACATTGTGATCTACACAATACGTCTGCAGAAACAATATTAGATTATATTACTATAAATATAATAAAAAAAAATAAAAAAATAATAATAAAATTTATTAGCAATAATTATTATTTTCTGTGTATCTTAGCTCGCTTTTATTAACTTCATCTTTAAGTTTGTATATAACTGACACCTCTAGACTCGATTATCCACTTTAAACTAACATAATATTTAATTAAAACTTTGTACACTTATCAGGGATCGACGACACTATAATAATTTCAAGAGTTAATCTAATCCTGAACCAACAAATATAGTATAGTGTGTTTGTGTTTCTTAGATTATACTGTGATTATATTATTATACTATGAATTTTTATATCTATACATATAATAAATCTGTAGAAGGGTCAATTCTGTACATTAAAAATATTGAAAAAATAAATAGCAGGGGGTATTCCTGGATCGATACCAAACCCAAATATTTGATTAAAAAATTTTTTGTCTGTCTGTCCGTCTGTCTGTCTGTCTGTCTGTATGTGAAGGCATCACGTGAAAACTAACGGTTCGATTTCGATGAAACTTGGTATAATTATACCTTATTATCCTGGGCATAAAATAGGATACTTTTTATCCCGGAAAAATACGTAGAAAAAAAATTAATCTTAATTTTTCCGCGCGGACGGAGTCGCGGGCGGAAGCTAGTCATGAATAAATTCATAAGTTATCTAAACCATGTAACAAACTGTATTTCTGTGTATGTACAATAAAGAGTATTCGATCATTCATTCATTCAATTTTTATTATCTGTGCTAGCTATTGCAAGTTTTCGTTTTATATTATGCAGCTATTTGTTAGTTTTCGTTTTATATGCAGTCAAAATTAACAAGCATTTTCAATCCAATGTTGAATTCAAAATAAAATCTTTGCCGTTTATTGCGATTGGAGCTTTAATGAGTTTGTTTATCGCCTTTTAAGCAAGAGATATGGATTTCATTTTCTGTTGTGCACGTGTAGAATGAAATTTCTATTTTTAACCACAGAAATAGCAATTAGAACCCTAAATCTTTTCGTTTTTATACAGAGGAACAGCCTGTATAAATCGAAAATATTTAGGCACTATTGGTATACTATGTGCGAAGGGCCTTGTAGTTTTGCATACACTGATCACGTAACAACAAAATTACGTCAAAAATGTTTGCTAAATTTTTCCTGAAGATCCATGTTTTCTTCTCTAATATACCGCTTCACGCAACCGGCATATACCGCTTCGCTAATGTGAGCATTTTGAAACATAATCTTAAACGAGAGGTCACGTGCTGGTGGCAAAGTTGGGCGGGTTGCTTGTTAGGTGTACACAGAGTTTTAAGAATTCATCTATTTGAAAAAAAAAATGCGTCTGGAATTTTATAAGTATTTTTTACGTACTCAGCGTATGTAAAACTATAAACTCCTTTGAGCTTAGTATACCAACAGTGGGACACCCTGTATAGTCTCGATGCCTATGTTGTTGCTACATAAAATTGTTTATATGTCGTTATGTACTACAATATTACTTTTGTGTAGATAGATCTTTACCAATGCCAAATTAATCGACAGAAATGAGTCAAAATTATAGTTTTAACTTTTTAATTAATCAGGCACTTTTGCAAACAAAATTAGTAAGGATGTCATTTTTTTTTGCTCTATTTTGTGTTATATTAACACAAAATCGAGATCAAATTGACAAATATAAATACTTTATAACCTTAGCTAACCCAGTATGCGGGAACGACTCGAAGCTTAGTTTCACCTCCTCCCCCGTGAGGCCGTACTTCCTACCCAAGTAGACCCTGGTAGCTGCCAGGGTGGTGATGCTCATACCATCACCAAGGAACAGGATTATGTTCTTGGCTATGTTTTTATTTTGCGGTTTTGATATCTGAAATAGGGGAACAAGCAAATAGCGGTTTTATTTTAGCTTAAATTACCAGTAGATGAGTAATTTGATTTTTCAACATTGAGTCATTTCTATTTGGTATGATGATGCTATGTAAAAATAAAAAGCGCATTGATATCCTAAATATAAACACTGTCCATAGGTGCTAGGAATTGAGAACCTTCCGAAATAAAGCGAATGAATCATGGTAGGTAATTTTCTTCGAAAAACTATTAAAATAATTAATAAAGAATACAAGCTTTTAAAATGGGTTTATACCTAGATATTTTAATGATTTTGTTTGATACAAATATTATTTAAATATTTACCTTTGATCTTAAGGTCCATTGCGCCTGCAGCCTCCAGTGATCTTTATTTTTCTCGTCAAATGGTGTTTTAGGTACGCCATCTGTAATAATAATTATCAATATTAAGAACTATTTGTGCTCCGCGGTTTTACCAGCAGTGTTCAGCTCCCATTGATCTTAGAGTAATGATATAATATAGCCTTCCTCGATAAATGGGCTATCTAACACCGAAAGAATTTTTCAAATCGGACCAGTAGTTCCTGAGATTAGCGCGTTCAAACAAACAAACAAACTTTTCAGCTTTATAATTTTAGTGTCTAAGATTAGTTCATAGTAAGGTATTAAATTGTTTGTTTATTGGTACAGCAATACCAGTTCAATATAAGTGGTCTTATTAAAATGTTATTTTATTTTATTTGTATATTAATTGTGTAATACCTACGTGGTGGTAAATTTTATACAATGCCACGTTTTGAGAAAAAATATATTTGCCTTTATTATAATAGTCCCTATAATATTATTATCTTCGTAGACTTTTATAGCTGTATTTTTTATAACGTGAAAATTTCCTTAAACTGCAGCACATTAGGGCAAGGTTGTATTGATTAAAAACATGTAATATTGCAAAATGGCTATTTAATTCTCGTTATCTCATTTGTATAGAAAGGAAACCTTGGCCCAGGTGCCTAGTGTCATTGACACTGGGAAACAATTTCCACATGATATTTATTTATGAAGCGAGATATAGTAAAAAAAGGGATTCCTTTATATTGCCGTTGTTTTACCTTGTCTCTATCTAACACAATATTATATTATGTATCTACTTTACTGATGCTGTATAAAAAAAAGACGTGCGGCACTCGGGGGCGGCCGCGGTAAAGCTATTGCATAGCATGCCTTCAAGCCACACCTCCGAGCCCGTCGGAGTGGGGAGCGTGAGGTTTTTTCGTTATGGAATTTCTCGATTCGGTCCCCGCGCTCAAGGCCCGCCATAGAAGCTATGCTTAAAAAATGACTTCGGCCGATAACCAAAAAAAAAATGTCCTTATTTAAAAAAACGAGTGTGTGTGCCGAGCACACCTGTCAGAATTGAAACGTCTTTGGCAAGATTCAAAGATATCAAAATCGTCGCCTTACTCCATTTCGTGACGGTATTTCAATGACGCGACCTAGAAATTTTACTCTCAACGCCCCTAAAGAAGTGTTACTTCAAAATTATGCTACGGATTGAGTACCTATATCGAGTATTTTCATAATATAGATAGGTACATTAGGTAATAAAAATATTTTATTTTTTTTAAAAATAAACATAAACATAATTAAGCGGATAAAATAATTATAAATAACTAACCCGGCGAACTCCGTTTCGCCACCTTATGTTTAAATACCAAACGAAATGTTACATAAGGCGCTGTATGTGAAAAATCTTCCCGGTTTTCCCGCTTTTCTGTTGAAATGTTTCCTGAATTTTCTTTGCTACAAACCTCACGGAGCCAGAGACCTATCCAACGAATGCAAATCCGTGGAAATCGGTTCGTGCGTTCTGGAGTTATAGCGTCAGGAAGGAAAACCCGACTTATTTTTTTTTATTAGATTAAGTAAGATTAGAAAAATACACATGTATGAAAAAATATTGGAAAATGTAACTGCATTCATTTCACAATTCATTTCTTCTATATTATGGCAGATTCGACACAGCTGTTATTATGTAAATTAGGCATGAAGATTTATATTTTAATGTTTTATGATCAATCACATGTCATAGTTAAAGTGAAATAAGTATAGTTATACTATGGAACCGATAATTATAATAAGGATAAAAATATTATTTAATGATGTGAATTATGTAATTACTAGCTGTGCTCCGTGGTTTTACCCGCAGTGTGCGTGTTGGTCTTAGCGTGATAATAAATAGCCTATAGCCTTCCTCATTAAATGGGCTATCTAACACCAAAAGAACTTTTCAAATCGGACAAGTAGTTCCTGAGATTAGGTCGTACAAACAAACCAACCAACTCTTCAGCTTAATAATAATAGATATTTGTCATATGACATAAACAACAGTTTGCATTAAAATGACAACATTGTCATTTTAATGCAAATTGTTGTTGTTTAGATAATGTGTAATATTAATCTCACACTCTAGCGATCCGCCCCGGCTTTGCCCATTTTCACATAATATCATAACCTATATTTAGAATCTGAGTTCTACCTATAGGTTATATGTGATCCATGAGGATTACATACGAATCCAACTGTGAAAGAGTTTTTGAAATCGGACGTAGATAAGTTCAAACAAACAAACAAACTCTTCAGCTTTACATTATTAATTTATTAGTAAAAATAAAAGCGCTTGTGGTTCGGATATCGGGAAATAATAAATTATTATTTTGGAGGTTCCATAAGTTTTAGCTTTCATTGAATAAAACATAATTATTTATTGTTTAACAATATTGAATATCCATTTCCTTCTTTAATTACTACTTTGTAAGTATATTATGTTAAATTATGTGAGTCATAAACTATGGCCATTTTGAACAGACTCTAGTTATCAGTTAGGCTCTTTGTTTAGGTTTAATCGGATAAGTATTATCAAACATTTTTTGCATTTTGAGATTATTTAGTTCGCAATGTTTGAGTCAATCAACAGTTTTGGCTGAAAATTAGGCCAGATGGGATAGAAGAGAACACACTCCCAGAGGAGATAATATGAAAAAATGTATCTCCGAAATCTTTGTAGGTACGTAATACTATGTAAAGTACATTTAGAACGACCTTATTAAATGATTCTTTTTCTTAACGTATGGCAAACGAGCTTCCACGTCACCGGTGACCGGACAGAAAGCGATGATTGGCGCCGCCCATGAACATCCACAGACTCTGGAGTATTGTGACTTGTGAGTGCGTTGCCGGGCTTTGATGGAGCAGTACGCTCTCTTCTTGAAGTAATCCAAGTCATAGAGACTTTTGGAAATGCTGAATTTGGAAGGTAGTTCCACAGAGGAGTAGTGCGCGGTAGGATTTCCTCCTAATACGTATAGTGGAACGATTCTATTTTTTGGGTGCGATAGAGCAAGAATAGGATTCAAAAGAAAGAAAAATTCAGTCCGGGGAGAAGCGTTAGATATTATTATATACTAGCATCCGCCCGCGACTCCGTCCGCGCGGATGTCGGTCTTCGCGTGGATAGTTTATTTCTCCATTTTGAGTAACTCTAACAATGATATCTTATAAATATCTATTGGACCCAAATACGGCTAGGCCTATAATAATACGCAACGTGTGTTCGCGGTTCTACGGAACAACGTCTATGGATAAAACTGAAAAATTAAGATTAATTTTTTTCTACGTATTTTTTCAGGATAAAAAGTATCCTATTTTACGCCCAGGATAATAAGGTATAATTATACCAAGTTTCATCGAAATCGAACCGTTAGTTTTCACGTGATGCCTTCACATACAGACAGACAGACAGACAGACAAAAATTTTTTTAATCACATATTTGGGTTTGGTATCGATCCAGTAACACTCCCTGGTATTTATTTTTTCTATATTTTCAATGTACAGAATTGACCCTTCTACAGATTTATTATATGTATAGATTATACTCATGAATCATGATTTACCTAAGTAAAAATGATGGTACTAATGGCGTTCATTCGAACAAAATTCGATTCATATTTTAATTTTGCAGTTATGAAAATATTTATAATTCAATCAAATAAAATTCTGAGAATCATTATTGTCTCTTTGTCTTGTAGTTTTATTCTCAAAACAAAATGACACAATATACTTTTGGTTGTTTGTTCATGAAGGTCTTTAATTATTTTTTTTATTATTATTGCCTTTTTAATTTAAAAATGTAAGAGCCATTAAATAGAGCAGATAATTAATTAGCATTTTTATGCTTTTATATAATCCAAAATGAAAGAAAACTTGTATTAGAAGAATATTATAACAAATATTTCACAAAGGTATACATACACCTAAGGTATGCAAGTTTATGTGTAGGTATAGTTGTGTGTTTGTGTGATACCTACATTAATTATGCATTATGCAATTATTATATTAATTATACAAATCCAATATTAACAGACAGCCGTTTATTTTTAAAATAATTAATTCAGATAACTTAATTAATATGCAACTATTTACATAATATTATATAGTTGTAGTTTCTGTAATGATTTCGATCCTAAACGCTCTATATAATATATCCCTATATCTTTACTATCTTCCCGACACAGTTTCGTCCGGATATCCATTAATTAAAGCTTCGAGCTATTATCCTAATCCAGGTAGACAAATGTTACTAAAAATCGATAAAACTATTCAGCCGTTTTTTGTAACTAACAAATTTCTTTTATGGTCGCTGTACACGGGTAAAGTAAACGGTAGAGTAGAGCTGTAGAGTACCAACTGTCCTACTTACTATCCTAATGTAGCATTGGTAGAGTAGAGAACTAAAATCTCTACTAAAACTGTTAGAGTACTGAGAACTGGTAGAGTAGTATGCTAGTTCACTCTACCGATTACTCTATCCGTGTACAGCTGCAGCCATTACAAGCTATAAATTAAAAATATTGTTCATAATATTGAATGCAACGAAAATTATATTAATAACTAGCTGCGCTCCGCGGCTTCACCCGCGTGGCTCCTGTTTCTCTCAGCTGCAGCGTGATGATGGCTATCTAACACGAATTTTTCAAATCGGACCAGTAGTTCCTGAGATGAGCGGGTTCAAACAAACAAACTTTTCAGCTATAATAAAAATATTCTATAAATTGTAGTATAGTATAGATTTAAAAGAGATAGAATGGCATTCATCATAAACCTAATAACATTAATAAGACGTTCTCCTGGCAGTTTGATTAAGGTCTCATAGTACATCTAGACTTAATAATATTATAATGCTTTATGAACCAATTATAAATATTGTAAAAAGATTTACTTTCCTTCGTTTGTTTTGAAATTTTGTATTTTTCGAGACAAATTTCTATCATAATTGTTTATTTCTTGCTTAATCGAAAATTTAATAAAAAAAACAACATTGGTTTATTTCATAAAATTACTTCATAAGCAGCATAATAAGCTTTTAAAGAAAGTACTTACTTTTATTATTTACACTCCTTGATTTTACGTAAGCACAAAAAATTAAAACAAAAATCAGAGAAAACCTCATTTTCATCACTTTAACTATAACTTTAATTTTATTTATTTATTTGTCATTATTTTCTGTAATACATAAATATAACAAATAATTAATTATTATACAAGAAGTTTATTCTACTGCGGTCGACATAATACTAGTCATATTGCTCTTTCATATCTCTTAATAATGCAATTTCGGTGGCACAGAGAAACGCATGGAGTTGTCATTGAACATACAATTATGTTTTTTAATTACCTTACTAACAATGTACACAAAGCTATGTAGAATTTGTTTGTGGACGTGATGGTACGTTTTAAGTTTTTTTAAACATGAATATCCTTGAAACTATAACTGTATATAATATTATGGTAGCCAATCAATTTATTTTATAGTTAAATGAAAATATGTAAAGATAACATTTTGTTTAAATAATAAAGTGGACCGTCAAAGTAATGCATGTTTAAAAATCATAAAAATAACGAGAATTTAGTCACGCCATCATTCATTTGATTTAAATTAAAACACTTCTCTCGTAATGTTTTCGAATGTTTGCATTAAAATAATATACGTGGAAAACTCTACTTATTCATATTTTGTTACCTATATAATTATTATATATAAAAAAATGAAACCCGTTTTCCTCGGTCACGGCATCACGCGTGAACGGGTGGACCGATTTCGATAATTCTTTTTTTATTATATTCCTTGAAGTACGAGGATGGATCTTATGTAAATACTGGCGAAGCCGGGGCGGATCGCTAGTTATTATAAAAACCGCATATTTTTTGATAAATCATCCATAAAAGCCCACTAATTATTTATTTAGAATCTATGAATAAGATACCTACATTACTTTTATTATTATAAAAGTGTAGTTTAATCTGTTCAGTTACTGCTAATATTATACCTTGTCAGGAAAATATTTTTGCTACATTTTTATTAAATGCACAAAACAACTCCATGCATTTTTATTCCATTTCAATATAATCTGGCGGTTGAGAACCAACCTTTGAAAGATTCCTTAAATTCTGAATTATAATAATCTTTTATTTCAACAAATTTGCTGAACTAATTTCGGTGAATACATTATACATGATAATGTCACAGACCTACGTATTCAAATGTATTCCTACACACACAGTTTCTATAATAATACACCCTTTATTTATGTTTGTTTATGTGATCGACTGAAAGACAGTTTTTTAAACTTCTGAACAAAGCTGAAACCATTTTGTGTATAAAATATGTCAGCTAAAAATATCGAGAAATATACACAAAAATTATATATTATAGCTATAGTCTTAAGTATCTACATCTATACGTACAGACGAACGTAGAACCGTCTTATTTTTATGAAGTCGGTTAAAAAGAATAATGTTATATGACATTGAATATAAAAGTTAAAAGTGTTAAATATCAGCGAATGGAAAAACCGCCCGTAAAGTTCAAACTGCCATTACTTTTAAAGAATATAACCAATTCAGGATCCATGAACCTATATTTAAAAACACAAAGAAATGAACATAATATTATAGCGAAAAAATAAATATTTATATACGGTACTAGCTTTCTGCCCGCGGTTTCGCCCGCGTTTTCAAAGAAAAAACCGGGATAAAACCTATCCCATGTGTCAATCGAAGTTACCCCTATATGTGTGCTAAATTTCATTGTAATCGGTTCAGTAGTATTTGCGTGAAAGTGTAACAAACAACTAACCGGGGAGATACCTAGTACAAAATATTATATTATGTGTAAAAAAGTCCTATACATAAGGATAACGCAACGAATAAGAATAACCCTATAATATATCCCTATATATGTTATAAACGGTATTTTGTAAATAATTGTAATTGAATAATGTCCGTATTTATTTATCACTAGCTTTCCACCCGCGGCATCGCCCGCGCAGTCAAAGAAAAACCCGCATAGTTCCCGTTCCCGTGGGATTTCCGGGATAAAACCTATCCTATGTCCTTTCTCGGGTATCAAAATATCTCTATACCAAATTTCATGCAAATTGGTTCAGTAGTTAGGGCGTGATTGAGTAACAGACAGACAGACAGACAGAGTTACTTTCGCATTTATAATATTAGTATGGATTTGTATTATATTTTGCTATAAATCCATTCCAGTATTAGATCATTTACCAGAGCTGATATCTACTACTAGGTATCTCTGTTAAAACTTCGTTGCAAATTATAGTAATTTGAACTTTTAAACCACACGTCTTTAAGAGAGATAATCTATTTTATTCTCCTTATTCTTATATTATAATATATTTGAATGTAGAAGTAGATAACAAAGAAGTATTTTTCTTAAAATCTTATAAATTACTTTTTTCTAGTTAAATGCAATGCAACAAAATGTAAACATTCCTCATATCAGAACTACTATAAAATCCTACGTATAACAATAGTTCCCTGAATTTTATAAATTAAAGTCGTTGTAGTAACACCAGAATAACTCCAGATCTGCTGAACGGATTATAATAGGTACTTTAATTTTTTTTAATTATTGTCCAATATAACAAGCAAAATAGGGATTTGTGAGTGACACTTTTCCTTGGGTATGATTGTAGTTCCAGAGAAAAACCATATGAATAAGGTGGGAGATTCCCTATTTATTAACATACGTAATAAAATGTTTATTATCCATACTAATATTATAAATGCGAAAGTAACTCTGTCTGTCTGTCTGTTACTCAATCACGCCTAAGCTACTGAACCAATTTTCATGAAATTTGGTATGATATTTTGATACCCGAGAAAAGACATAGGCTACTTTTTATCCCGGGAGAATGACGCAATCCCGAAAATCCCACGGGAACGGGAACTATGCGGGTTTTTCTTTGACTGCGCGGGCGAAGCCGCGGGCGTAAACCTAGTATTACTATAAAATTGTGTTATGTATGAACAGTCACGTAAGCTTTATGTACTGTTTGACACGGAAGGAAAGATGTGGTAGGTAGGTACATAGAAATCTAAATAACAAGACACTATTATTTAGATTTCTATGGGTAGGTATCTATATTCTTTCGTCTTTAGCGCCTTTTTTGACGCTGGTATTATCTTATTCTGATCAAGAACATTATTTATGACTAATGAGTTCTAACTTCTAAACCATTCTTTCTTTGATATATTTCTTAGTTTATTTTTCTTCCTTCGTATGCTAGTTCGGTGACAAAAATCAGCCATTTTTGTAATGCCTTTCTGATTAATAATAATAATATGTAATATATTGATTACATGATGTTTTTTATATCCAGGATAATTATTATTTACGACTAGCTGTTCCGCGCGGTTTCACCCCCGTGGCTCCACTCCTGTCGGTCGTAGCGTGATGGTATTATAGCCTATAACCTTCCTCGATAAATGGGCTATCTAAAACTGAAAGAATTTTTCAAATCGGACCAGTAGTTCCCGAGATAAGCGCGTTCAAAGAAACAAACAAACAAACTCTTCAGCTTTATAATATTAGTATAGATTATAATAAATCCTTGTCATACAGTTAGATGGTTTGAGTTTGAGTTTGTATTCATAACTTCTCAATGACAATGCTTAAATACTACCTACCTACCAAAGCATTTCTTTTTCTCATACAATAAAATTACATGAAAGAAAAGAAAGGAAAGCACTGAAACACAATATAAGTCAAAATAATTTATTAGTATTTCCATGGTCTAAATATTAGTCATAAGGCACCTACAATTATTAATAAATTCATTTATTCACAATTAATTGCATGAAATAATTCGTACATTAAAATTCGATAATATTCATATAAGGAACTATCAACTATTAAATAAAACACAATACATGAATAAAAATAACACAATGATAACTATAATTAAAATAAAATATTTAACTGAATATAAATTTAAAAATATTTCTTTTCTATGATATTTTGTACTTAAAATGAATGAAATTTGTTATGTACATAAATATTACGTTTCCATAACAATGGCTCAGGCAACATTCTTCATATTACAATATCATCTAGCTGATTTGTTTTGTCAAAACAATAGAAAAAAACTTATAATCCCTCGTCTTTTTACATTTTTTTTTTCACTGCAGTAACAACAATTTTCGCTACTTAAGATAATATCCATCATTGTTTTAATCTATAATAACAGTAGGTATGCATGTATATTTTTATTAATTTGTAATTATAAAAATATTAATTGAATGGCACTTGTATAAAAAATGCTTACAATTAATTAAAATTTGTAACTAAAAACACAAATAAAACATTATTTGCTTTGTCTGGCTATTTATTAATTTCATTTGATTTTTTTCTTTGGCCAGTTATTACAACCTTTTTGGTGATCGAACGTGATCGCAAGGACTGGCATAAAATAAAATACGAAAAAGAAGACATAAACAATAATCATGTTTAAATTGTTCCGGAATCGTTCGATTAAACGGCTTTAATTATCTAAATCGCAATTAAATTATAGTCGAGCCAATTTAATAGGCAACATTTGACGTCTATCAATTTTATCTTCGAAGAGAGGTAACCTGCTTAAAAACATCGATTAAAGTGTATTAATCGATACGGATTTGAAACATTTGTCAATCGAATTTATTAATTTATGATGATGATTTTTATTCACAAGTAATCAATGCTTTCGATTCTAGATGTCAGATTTCAATTTTTAGAGTAACGTCTCTAGCATTTAAAAAGAAAAAAGGTTTATTGACACAAAATTGTAGCGACGTCAGTTCTTAAATTCAGAAATTGTTTATTATGTTTAGGATGGTTTATCAGTAAAATGAAATCTTAAAATAACTTGTATCGGTCAATATTATTATAAATATGTAATCGTAATTGAAAAAAGTTAAGCAAATGTGCAGTTCTAACAAAACGAAATATCATGTTATTCTATGTCGTCGTTACTAAGTTACGTTGTTGAATTTTGTTGAACTGTCAAATGTTGCCTATTAAAATGGCTCTACTATAAATAAGAAATATGTCAAAAGAGAAATGGAAGAAGTGGAAGGTAATTAATAGATGAAAAAAGAAAATTTTCGAGTAAGAACTTCTAGGTAAAGTATGGTAAGTAAAAGTAATAGAAAAAATAAATACTTGTACTGATACAGATTGATATTTGATCAACAATTACTTACTTAATTACATCTAATATTCATTATTAATTATTTTAATACTTAGGTAAATTATGCACTTAGTGCAAAGTTTTTTCTATATTATAACTTTGCTACACTACGTATTTGATGTACTACAACAATTTAATATTTAACAAAAGAAATTAATAGTCATAATTATTGTACATTGCATTTATTTTTATGAAGACTTTAATTATAATTTTTAGAAAAATTAGTACTCCTGAAAAAAATAATAGCTATTTACTGTTTAGTTTTATTTGCACATATTTTTTCTGTAGGAACATTAAAATTTATTTGATGAAAGCAGTGTATTTTATGTTTTCAGTTTATATCATAAATTAAAGATTGGGATCACGTATTATCTAAATGCAATAGTCACCCATAAAACTACTTAAAATTAATTTGTGTCAACTGATTTAGGATTGAGATGCATAATAAAAACATAACAACAATCTATTTCAACAACTTGAGACGGCTCGTTTCTACAAAACTCTATCTATGTACTGCAAAATTGTAATTATTGATAAATTCGTTTTCCTAACCTCTGCTTATTCCCTCAAATTTAAGTAACTCTGCCGCCATTCCTAACCTATTTAATACCTAACACAGCCAGCTATCACAGCACAAGTTAACATAATATAATACTCTGGTTTGTGGGTTGTACCACTGGAGGTCCAGAACGTTCTATGCCTGGACTTCGGTTTGCAGTTCTCGTGTTTGTCGTCTGTAAGGCACATGGCGTAGGCCATGAGGTGCGGGACGACGGATTGTTCGTAGCTGGATGTGAAGAGGTGCTGCCAGGGGCCGAGTGCGAACACCGCGACGTCCTCCCCACCGTGGGTTTCTGATTCGAGCGGGACGAGGCTGGGGTAGGAGTAGTCGAGTGCACCTGGAGAGGTAAGGTATTATAAATAAATAATTATATAAATAAATATTTTCGGGACAATTTTCACACACGGCACGATCTGATCCCATACTAAGTTTTCGCTTGTGTTATGGAAACCAGATAGCTGATAAACATACATATATAATTTTAAATAAATACTTATATAGATAATTAACACCCAGACACAGAGCAAACATTATTTGTTCATCACACAAATATTTGCCCCGGGTGGGGATCGAACCCACGACCTCTGGCTTGGAAGGCAATTCCACTACCAACCAAGCCAACCGGCCAGTCAAATTATTGTAAAGTAATGGGATTTTTGTTACTTCAGAATATTTCAGTTTTTGTATTAAAGTATAATATAATATAATATTCTCGTATTGGTGCAGTAAATATGTGAAAATGAGCATTGTAAGTATCATTAAAAAAAGACCAAAGTAAAAAAATCTATGCGTAATATTTATCACTTGAGTGTTTTTTTGGGATTTTAAAAAGTTAACTAACAACATAGAAATTGGTTAACCTATTTTAGAACCTTGTTATACAATTAAATTATTTTTATTTTATTAATTGTTACGTTCATATACTTACGATTAGAGAACTCGCTATGCAAAGTGACGTCAACTCGTCCATTCTCATTGATCGAAGTGGCTTTGCCATTCGCATAACTAATAGTGGTATACGGTTTTCCATCCTGACCGCTTGCTGTATCCACTACACCGAGGATATCATTACCCCTTGAAGGATACCCTGCTACTGTCATTGTATGAGCGTGATCAGAACTGACTACTATGAGAGTTTCCTGATCATTGGTCATGTCTCGGGCCTTTTTGACAGCTTTGCTGTATTCCACTGTTTCATCTAAGGCAAGGTGGGCATAGCTGTCGTGGTGGGCATGATCTATTCTACCACCTGAAATAGTTACCATTTATTTATTAGTATGCATCTTAATATACATGCAAATGTTAATGGAGTATGAGTGATGAAGAGAAGTTTTCGGTATAGCACTTGATTTCAAATGAACACAAGAACAAGGACAGAAAGTAATGATACATTACATCAATCTGCAGTTTAGCATATTGGTTTGGGGAAAATGATAAAAGAAAAGATAACAAGCATTGGTAATGAATAAATTAAAGTGCTTCCTTCTCCACAGTAGGTACTTGTAATTATATATTTTTTTACGTTAAACATAAGAAATACTAAGAACTTGTTTCGACAGAGAACTCATTTTATAGATAAGTGACTTGGCTGTGTTTGTGCATTATCAGTATTTCCTATTTTTTTACACATAATGAGCGAAGCAATATCTTTTCAAACAATGGTACTGGCTTTGAAATACTACTGTGATGCGGAAAATAAATTCTTTGAAATAGTCAATAAGCCATTGTAAACGCTACGAACGTGAAAATTGTCATCGTGCGAAGAATATTAAACATAATTTTATAACCTATAAGTTATATTATCTGAATCAACAGACCTTCAACAAAGAGGAAATATCCTTTCTCGCTTCTGCTCAACATTTTGATGGCCACTTCGACCATTTCCTCCAAGGTGGGCTGGTTAGAAGCCTTCAGATGGTAGTCCATGTGGTCATTCTGGAATAGACCTAGGAGGTATTCTGGGAGGTCATCGGAATTGAACACCTGGAAAAAAACGATTTAAATTATTATCATGCCTAGCGTGTAAACTATGGTTCGACTACTGGACTGCAGAAATAAATAGGTATCACTGAGATCTGATGATTTTTATTCACACCACAAATCCAATATTTCAATCCTTTTTTCGGTTCAAAGTTATTTTGGCATTTCTGACTCCACTTATAGATGTATTTTTAGCTTTACAACTATTAAGTGAAGCATTTGCTTTCTTGAAGTAAATCGAAAGATCCTGATTGTTCATCAACTTTTTCTTTTCGTACATGACTTAATATTCAGTATGAAAACCATAATTACCTTCATAAGTTCATTCCTATCTGTAACATACTGGTGGCTGGCATTCTTCTCCATCTTATCTACATGCCACATGTCTGTTAGGTCGAGGCCGTCGTTCCGTCTGCCTGTGTTGTTGGTAAGAGGTGATGTGATGTTTGGTAGTAATTCCCGCCTACCACCACCCAGTATTACCTGGAAATAGAGACATATTTAGAAAAATACTTGCGTGATTGCTATGTGGCTTTACTAGGTTCACTATAAACTTTTTATTTTTAATTAAGTAAACACTTGTTTTTAAAATGTATTGTTCAATTAAAATTGTTTTATTTTACAATAACTAAGTATTGCAACAACATTTATCGATACAATATGAAAAATGAATGTTTAAAATTGCAGGTAGAAATATGAATTTAAATGATATTAAAATTAAGATTTTTGAATGTTCACAATCAATTTACATTGATCTTATTTAGACGAATTTGTTCGCGATTTCTATACCCACTTGAAATAAATTGAAAGCATGTAGGTAGAGGTACTTGTCATAAATACAATAACATTGTAGTAAAGTTTAAATGAAGGTTGATGTATTGTTCCAAGTGCGCATATATTAAAATACTAGCGGTCCGCCCCGGCTTCGCCCGTGGTACATATTAACGTTTTCTCTACATAAGAACCATCCTCGTACTTCAAGGAATATAATAAAAAAAGAATTATCGAAATCGGTTCAGCCGTTCTCGAGTTATGGAATTACAACGAAAAGTGGCATTGATTTTTATATATTAAGAAGAAGATATGCAGCTGTTTTAATATTTATAGATATTTCGTATTTAAAAAGAAATAAACTGAAACAATTGTTTCCAAAGTAGTCTACTGTTCGAACCATTTCTGACAGAATGAATAAAAATTAATCGATATTGTAACTATTTGGCAAAAGAAGACAGACTGGTCTATATTCGCAAAAATAGACTCACGATTAATGTAGTTAATATAATTTATAATTATTATATTGATATAAGTTAAAATAATATCTCAATTAAATATTTTATGCCTTCTGATACTTGGAAAAGAAATTTCAGGACAAGGGTAAACTGTTCAGTTTAAAACGCTTACTATCAACGGCCTTGCTTGCATCAGGTAGTAATATCTCGATAATGTGCCGTGAAGTCGCGAACACCGTCACACCGTAAAGTATCCGATTTACATACTATTTAACTGATGTGTCATTGTTTAGAAGGTAATGAAATTCGGAACTAATTGAAGATGACGTTGAGATAAACGTATTATATTCATTGCTCATTGAATGCCGCTTTTCGCACGTTCGATATAGCGTCATCGAAGCAAATGCGAAACATTTAATTTCATAGCATGTAATATTTTGTAAAGTAATTGTAAAGAATTAACAACTCCAAAAAATATATTAATGGTCTCCTACGATTACTAATAACGAGACACATCTAGTAAAATTTATTAAATTAATCTCCCAAAGATTACATCAACATCATTAATATCAGAGGCCTGTGTACTTTTCCTCCCCCTTCCCAGTTCCTGTCGTTAATTCTTTCACCATTCTCTTAATTTCAATAAGAGTGCAACACTATTTGCAGATACATTACTTCTGCAAATATTCATGGACGGTGTTGGTCGCTTTAGATCAAGTGACCCACCAGACCAGTTGACCACTAGGACAGAATAACATCTACCTCTTACCTTAAACTGCCGTCCAGGGTTGTTCATAACCAGTTGATATGCGATATCCCGGCAGCCCAGGGACAGACAATCATCAGGCACATCAGCATCTGACTCCCAGTTTCTCTCCGAGCTATGTGCGTACATTCCCGCGGGAGAGGCGTGGGTCACACGCGTTGTTGTTACTAATCCTGTAAAAGATATTACAATTTAAACTAGCCAGGCTTTATTATTATTTTGTAAATTAATTTCGATGCTCCGCTCGTGGTAGATAATATATTATAGCAGCACACAGGAATCATGTATTTACGTTAAATAATTATGGAAATCGTTGATCAGGATTAGTGAATTCATATATTACCTTTTTTATGATTTGTATAGATATAATCACATAATATTATATTAGGTACATATTTATGTAGGCAGGTCTATACTCTATATAATTTAATTTCTTGCAGATCCCTTTTATTTCTTTAATTAATATCTACTGAAATTAGTTTAAACTGTTTCTAGAACATTTTTAAAGGTTCTTCTTTGAGTTGAGATCTTTGTTTCACAATAAATTTACGTCAATAACTCAATAGAGTTATATTCAATGGTGATTTATTTGTAAAATTTTATTGTTTTTCCTCCATTTTCGTATTTAATGTTTCATTGTTCTTTTTATTAAATCATAATTAATGATTTAAATGTATTGCAGGTGCTAAGACGTCACTATTCTCTTATTATAAGAGTTTAGGAATAATTTATTATTGTAAAATCTATAATATTATAAAGTTTGTTAAATAGACCATACATCGAGGAAGGCTATAGGTCTAGGTATATCATCACGCTAAGACCAACAGGAGCGGAGCCATGCGGGTGAAACCGCGGAGCGCAGCTAGTCATTATTTTTTTACGTAAATTAACAATAAAATCAGTGAAAATAATATTATACAAAATAATATTATACAGATTTTATTGTTTAAAAATTGATAATTTTACTTATAGATAAGCCTAAACCTTGGCTTCATTTTTCATCAAATATTACAAAGTTAAGATAATGTTTTAAAAATTTTGTAATTTGAATTCCATTTCAAGGGTATTTTTGTACAAATAATGGGTTTGGGATTAATGTTATACCTATTTTAAGAATTTATATTACAACATTTAAAATTTCAATTATTTTTAGGTAGGTAATTTAAACCCTATTTTGCAGATGATTTTGTAATAATTTACCTAAACCTTGAAAATTATCTACCATAATATAGATAAAAATACGTCTATTAAAGGTAATTAAATAATAAAGTAAGGCACATCTAGGTGCACTTAAATATACTATTTTCCTTTAATTTGAAGTAATTATAGTTGTAAGTTTTCAAATGGACACATAACTAGGAGGAAAATGCAGTCTTGTTTACACAAATTTTATAGTGTTTACTTTATGTGGTCATTTTAATATTGTTACTATAGCTACATAGGGCGAGAAATAGAAAATAGAAATTCTTGTGAATACCCCTATGTATGATTACAGGTTTAAAATTCAAATTCAGACCATTTATGAAGTTTTAAGGAATGAATCTTGGAATGGCGTCCTTGGACCGGGCGAAGAAATGCTGGATGTCAGCCTGCTAGGTGGGCTGACGATATAGTGAAGGTATTGGGAAGAAAATGGACGCGGGTGGCGAAGAACAGAAAAGAATGGCGTGCCCATGAAGAGGACTATACTCCACTTTGGGTTAAACCGGGCTGAGAAAGAAGAAGAAGAAAGAAGATGAAGTTTTAAAAGTACAGTACACACTTAGATACTTGGGTTGGGATCTGGACTTTACAGTTAAAGAAAAGAAGAAGAAGAAAAAGATATGTTCATAGAAAGTTATTTAAACTAAATAAAATACTCAAAAATCTCTTCCTTCGCTTCTAAGCAAAGTTGTGTGCATTTAATAGACTATCATTCACCTTTTCCGGTGCAAAAGCATTCTTTAAAAAGTAAACTTAAGTTTCGACTCACCAACATCCAGACCATTCGCCAATGCCCATTGGCCAATAGATGGCGCCCAATTGGCCTTATGCAGTTGTGAGTAACATGACCCCCTTGTAACATTGCCGTCCAGACCAATCACACCATACTTCGTCTTCACACCCGTGAGGTAGGACGTGGCTGTGCAAGCAGAGTCGGGGACTTGAGCGTCTATGCAGTACGTCTAGAAATGAGAAATTAATGTATTTAGTACGGTTAAATTATGCTTCATATTATGGTGTCCAAAATGCAGAAGACATTGTTGATATTTAACAAAAACGTTTTTGGGTCAAAAAGTACCCTCATTTCTTTTTTCATTAATTGAGACAATGATAATATAGGTAGATGTTAAAAAGTAGGAAGGTAGGTAGGTTCTATACATACTAGACAAGGAAATAAATGCATCAGAACGGTTTGATGTTTAGACCTATAATTGCATAAAACGTTACGGCTTGTAGTAAAAGCCCATATCATCTCAAAATTAAACAACAGACTAAATTGCCCAACAAAAAATGAATAAACAACGCAATATATTTTCATATATTTGCTTTTATTTCACATATTTGCTCCGTGAATAAAAGTCCATCAACATGTTTGAGCAAACACATTTTTTGACATCTTGACAAGTCCAGATAAATAACGTCATGAGATGTCACTGTCACCTTGACAAGACCATTGTTTTATATTTCCTATTTAGCTTCCTTCCTTTGATTGTTCTCTTTACTATTGATAAGGTAATTCCAAATGGCTTGGTTTACGTGTTAATGTTGTGTCATGTTTTAATAAAGTATTTAAGGAAATAACTCTTGTAAAATTTTATGTTTGTTTTGAATTAAGTTACTGAATGTAGTAAATTAAATGCCTACGTTAAAAATAATTCCCTAATACCTAGCTTACAATTTTAGATACAATTTATTGCTTACGTTTACCTTTAACAAATAAAAGTCAACAAAAATAATTGTAAAAAAAAATCCAGCCGAATTGAGAACCACTTTTTTTTTTGGAGAGAACATTTTTATATGGAACTGCCTAAAAACCACATTAATCACCGAGCAACGGAGCTTATCTATGTAATCTTTATGTGTTAAAAGTATCGATACACTGATGCCAAGCCAGACCAACACTAGTTACTGAATGACTATGACGTCATCAGTCACCGAAATGGCTCCTTTCACGCAGTGGTACAAATCGGAAAGACAGTACGTGCGACCTCCTGCGCGTACGTTCCCTTGAACGTGACACCGGTCAACGCATTTTACCAACTAATGACAAGTCACGCTTGGCTTCTTCTATACTAATGTTATAGTATTACTTATGACAGATTTACGAGCACTAATGGTTAGTTACTGGTACTAGTAGCGAATAATTGACCTTACATGCAATTGTGAATATATATCAATACATGAAAAATCTTCGTAACAAACGTTTACGGATTCCAACTGCTTATGAACTTTTAATTGGAAGAGATTGAAATGAATAGAAGAAGGAGTTAATAAGTCTCTCTATGTAAGGCTTCACAAAACATGTCTTCAATTTGTTCAGTTAGGTCAGTAAATTTTATTCAATCCGGAAGCAAACACGGTCATCGACCATTGATAACGTCAACAAATTGAATTTTAATAAGATACAGTGTGTATACTCTGAATGTTTATGATGTTAATCTTAAAAATAATATATTGAAGTTAAACTTTGATACTCCCAATAATAAGTGAAAGTTTTTTTTTAATATTGGTTTCTGCTTGAAAATCGATTCCTTTCATTCAATTCAAAAATTCTCTTTTATTTTGGGCAATGCCTTATTTTTCAGCTGAAAAATTAACGTGAACATGACAGAATTATTAATTTTCGATTTTCATATGGTTCAATGAAATATAAAAAATACATTTTTCGTATGGTCGTAAAAAATACATTTTTTTTTACAAATAGAAAATAATACTTCGCCTTCCATTCGATTTTTCTTTGTGTCGTTTCCGGACAAAACAGGATAAATATGAAATTTTCCTTAAATCATAGGTAACGTATAATTTACACTCTCATGGTCGTGTTTATTCGACATGGCATAGTAATAATTAATTACAATTACTATATTATTTAGCTGTATTAAATTTATCAGTACACAAATTACCATAATTTATTATAATGATGTGTGTCGTTAATAAGTTATTACACTTTTCACACATCACACGTTACAGTTGCCGATCTCTATCATTGATTCTCAGTCGATTTGAAAATGCGAATAAAACCTGTAAATTATATTTAATACCGGCAGGTGTGTAAGGGTGTCCGAGCGTAGTAATTGTACGTTGTTCTAAGTTTCCCGGGTCAACTAGTACTGTTTATATTTTTTACTTGTTTGAAATTGTAGCAATAAATCACCAAAAAAGAACCGTTGCGTATTGTACTACATTGTTCAAGTGTAATCGTATTATAAGTCATTGACATAATATTATAATGATAGGAAACTTTGTGAAGAAATCTGCCGAAAAGAAGTACAGTCGTCCACAAAATGAAAAGTGCGTCAGATTTATTTGTGTTTGTTTTATTAAATACCTACTAGGCATTTAAATACTACTACTACCTAAAAGATGGGTATAAGTTTTTCTAGGAGCTAATAGAAATTTTAAGGAATAAACAAACGCAGCAAAACATTGGTGCACTGGATTGTGTTTAAAATAATTTTGTTTGTACTTTCTAGATTTACTTTTATGCATATTAAAACTTGTATTTAACCTAAGGCGTGTTCATTAAACGCCTAACCTTGATCCGATCCAATCATAAAACGGTACCATTAAATTAATTATTTTATAATATAAGCTGTACCATTCGACTGTACAATAACAGATTGGTACCGCTTCATTGAGCAAAGAGATCAGTTTTATTGTGAGCAATTGTGCAGTTTTTGTCAACTCTTCCCGGATATTGTAACTTGTAAGACACGACAAAACTTCAATTACTTTAAGCCCATTATTTTTTTTTTGGCACTTTATCACTGCTTATACAATGATCAATAAATGGGAATTTGTAGTTGTATTTATTTTATTAGCTGTCCCGGCAAACGTTGATCCGGGATGAAATTGATGTTGGCCGATTCTTAGATCTACCCAATAGGCACACCAAACTTCATGAGAATCGGTCAAGTCGTTTTGAAGGAGTAGGTATGCTTACTAACATTGTGACACGAGAACTTTATACATATAAACTCGGAATAGAGAATATGATAAATAATACTGTTAATGAATTCAATTGATGAGTATTTAATGACTACTTATAGCTTTAACGCCCGTAATAGATACGTTAGCTATAATATGAATACGAATGGAATATTAAAAAAAAATGTAATGAATGCTCGTGCAATCAATAAATTAGTTTTTTTATACTTAATACTTAGTATTTATTTATGAATATTATAATAATGATAGAGATGTATACTTAATTTCTTGCCGATTCTTCTCCATAGATACTGCTTTCCGAATCGGTGGTAAATGTTAAAAATACTTATGTAATGACGATTCGAAAGTGCTACTAAATAGTAGTCTAATTGAATAAATGAATGTTTGAGTTTGAGTTTGAGTTTAATAGGTATCTATATATATAAATCTTCTTAATATATATAAATCTCGTGTCACAATGTTTGTCCTCAATGGACTCCAAAACCATTTGACCATTTATAATAAAATTCGCACACCATGTGCAGTTCGATCCAACTTGAGAGATAGGATAGTTTAAATCTCAAATCGTTTTAGAGAAAGCGGGCGAAGCCGCGGGCGGTATGCTAGTCTATATATATAAAACTCAAAGGTGACTGATATAGTGATCTATCAACGCACAGCCCAAACCACTGGACGTATCGGGCTGAAATTTGGCATGCAGGTAGATATTAGGACGTAGGCATCAAGTATTTCCCGAAATTCTTGCGGGAACGGGGAAAAACGGGGATGCACGTAGAAAGTCGTGGGCGGAAGCTAGTTTTTATATAAATATTATTAGGAATTCAAATTTGACACACATTAAAATTTAATATACCTACCTGTGTAATAGGAATTCTAGATATTAATTATGTACAAATACAATTAGATAGCGCAAATTAGCATAGACAATATTCAATATTGTGAGACTAAACTACAATCAGTTGTTATAGAAATATCAATGATAAATCATTATCTATGTTATTAATTATTATACTCATATTACATATTTTATATTATTATTATTGTATATTTTGAATTATATTAAAGATTATCTCTGATAGTCTTCTATCTACATAGTTTTTAATTGTGGTATTACAGCTATTGCGGTAGGATTATCAAAAGTATTTTTTTACTGGATGTTAAGAAAAAAATTTTTCAGTTCTATATAGATGAGATAAATTATAATATTGATCTGGCGGGATCACGAGTGGCTGAGGCGTCGCGGTCACCCCGGTAAGACAGAAGACGCGTGTTCTAATCTCGTCTCATAATTTAATAGTATATTGATCAAGGCACAGAATAAACATCAAAGTAAGCGAATAGGCAACCGGTCTTGGCTCCTAGGGGTTAGCATTTGGATAGGTAGGTATTCATGTTTTCTTAAAGCAAACTTTTTTCCGAAATAATACATATTATTTTAAGATTTATGACCAATTTCACATATTCGAATGCTTAATTAAATTTCACTTGCAAAACTTTAGTGCTTTAGCATTTAAAATATAAAGACCTTATGTAACAACCGGTTAGAACTTTAGTGTTAAAAATAGTCCAAAAATCTGTATTTTTATGCAACGTGTTTGTATTTCGATTTCGTTTAGTCATTGTTTAGTATTCTATATTAGAACAAGATTAGAACCACAGAACATTATAATTACCTGTGATAGAATTTTGATTGACATCAAAATAATTTATGTGTACCTAAAGACATTATGTAACATTTTTGTTTTATTTTAGATGGTTAAATATAAAGGAACCTATATAATGAATGATCCTACTACTATTATAAAGGCGAAAGTTTGTATGGATGTTTGTTACTCTTTCACGTAGAAACTACTGAACCGATTACAATGAAATTTAGCACACATATAGAGGGTAACTTGGATTAACACATAGGATAGGTTTTATCCCGGAAATCCCACGGGAACGGGAACTATACGGGTTTTTTCTTTGAAAACGCGGGCGAAGCCGCGGGCGGAAAGCTAGTATTTCAATAAATCGCCTACTCAATTCTTAGATCGAAACCAATTCGGTATTTTAATAACGATGTTTAAATAATGAAATAAAAGATTACTCCAAACTAAAAATCAAGACACGTTACTGACCATGTTAAATTTTGAGAAATTCATTTTTTTCCTCAATTAACAACGTGAAGGTACTACCAATAATTATAACACAGGGTAAAATGTCAACTGTGGGACTTAACCGACAAAATATACTGTATGGATATAAAATCATAATTAAAAATACTATATGAAATCATTGAGATATACATATGGAGACGACACCGCCTACATCACTTATATGTTGCGCTCAACATACGGCCATATGGCGTAACTGCACGCTCATTTTTTATTTGTTTTAAAGTGAAACGCATCAAATATACGTTCGTGTGTGTTACGATATTGCACAAATAAAACAAATAATACGGAAAAGTGCAAAGGAATAACTTTCATCGGTAAGTACCTAACTAGATAATAATTTTTAAAACTTAGAGCAAAAAATGGCGCACAGATTTTGTTCGTGATGTCTCTTTCCGTACGTAGTAATATATCGAATATTATTTAGTTCAACAATAATGAATAACAACAACTGCCTATTAATATAACAGTAAAAAATATGACGTAGTTTAAGTACCTACCTACTTCATTTCAATTAGTCAATAAATTAATTGATAAAGTTAATTGCTCTCTTAGGTATGTCTTTAGTTTGTTTTTAGAAACAAAATTTAACACACATATTATATTATTATCTATACAGATACGCACACACACACACATAACCGTAACTACAATTACTACTCAGTAAAAAGATACCTATCTTTTCTACAAAATATCACTCACCCTAGCCAATCCAGCAACCGGGAACTTCTCAAAGTCCAGAACGTTTTCCTCCCCCAAATTCCTCTCCAACTGACCACCGAACGTTCTAGCAGCCATGATCGTCGCTACCGACATTCCATCGCCAATAAACAGAATGCCATTTTTAGCTTTATTCGTATTAATTTTCTCCTGGAGCTTTGACTTGAGAGTCTCTGCAGCGGATTTCTTCCAATAGGAACCGTGTTTTTCGTCAGCAGGTATGTAGGATGGATTCATGACGGTGTCTAGGATCTTCTTCGATTTCGGTGCTGGTACATTTTCTGTAAAAGGTAGTTAGAGTTTAGATACGTGTTTTAATATATTACATGAAAATATAGCCCATGTTTATGATAGGTAACTTATGGTAATATCAATGTATTTTATATTTTTATCTAATGGCTAGGTATAAACTTTTAAATTAATTAACGTTAGTTACTTCAGTATTTTTTTTTATAATATTGGTTCTAATTAACATTAGTTCAATGAGAGATATTTTAGATAAACAATGTAGGTACTGTATGTACGAGTAGTTACCTAACTTATTATTCTTCTTTTGTTATTATCTATTATTTTGGGAAGTAAATTAATATTTGAAATGATTATTTTGAGGTATTTCATGTATTATTACCTGTTTTTGTTTAATGCATTCTAATTTATGTTTTAAACGTGCAAGTTACACCGTAAATTTAATAATACAGCGATAATTCATAGCGATTTACTAGAAAATCGATTTATAAAGAAATCCTTTTTCTTGAAACGTGTACATTATGCTAATGTTTTAATAATATTATGAAATAGTCATGTAAGAGAGTGCCATTTGAAATATTGCAGATTTCTCATAAAATATAGATTTTTACTTATATTATAACAATGAATTTGACAGGTAGATAATAATCTCATTATTGTTGGTATGTTTTTTAAAAGTGTGCGATGTTGCAATCATAAAATCTCGCATCTAATGTTCTTGTAATCATAAACCAGTTCTTTTTGTTGTTTTGTTCGATTTATATTATTTTAAATGTCATTTAAAAATATCACGACTGTATATTTAGATGGAGATTATATTTCTTTAGTAATCACATCAAAAAGTATCTAATGAAAATCTGAACTGACTGAATACATATATAAGACAACTTATGGAAAACTTGCATTTGGACAAAGTATAGTAACTTAAAAATATACTACATATCTTGTAAGTAATAAAAATTGTTTAACAATGTAGTTATGTCTATGTAATAAAATATCAACCAATTATCATCAGTTTTTCTACAGATCGTCACGTTCGGTTTAAACCAAGATTTAATCACGTTTACATGTTATTTATTATCTGTATTATCTTTTATGGTGTTACTTGCTAAAGAAAATTATATCTCGTATATTCGGTCAATTCATTGACTAATAGGTAACCATTATAAGCAAATTATTGCAAGTCATCGCAATTCGCAACCAATCTAATTAGATAAATGGTAGATACCTAATCCATAAATAAATTAAAATTAATAGGTTGACCTATTAGGTTGACCTTTCTCCCGTGTGGAGTTTCTGGTCTCCCATCGGGCGCGTCCCCAGGTGGCGGATAGGGGCAGGCCCCCCAGATATGGGGGGTACCGGCTGCTCAGCCTGCGCGGACCAAAACCAGCGAGGAGGCCGGAGGGCTGCTAAATAATACTCCTAGGTGATGGTATGTGCGCAGCATCACCTAGTACTGGGGTTGGGGCCGATGAGGCCGTTGTGGAGCCGAAAGGGCCCAGCCCTAGGTAGCGGCTGGCGGGTTTAACCCGGCAGGCGTACTGCAAACTAGAGGAAAGAGGAGGAGATGATGGAGGTAAGTTTTAAAAATAAACTACCCCAGGAGGGTACCACCAAAAGTGGAGAATCCCTCCCTGAGTCCAACTCAGGCTGCCCCACGTATTCTGGGGGGGGCAAAAACTTACGCAAAGACACTGAGGAGGTGGGTTCCCAGGCCTCCTCGGCGCCAAAAGTTACTGGACCGACCGACGACTTCGGCAAACGGACAAAGGAAAACAACGATTTGCAAAGTGATACGGATATTGGGATAGGGACGCGCGCTCAAATAGAGCGTATGAGAACAAGGGGGAGGAAAGCTGGACCTAGTGGACTGTCTGCGGCAACGTCTGTAGACAGCCTCATGACGGTCCAGTCTTACGAGGAGGACCGATTGTGGGCGAAACGCAAGCGGTCTTCTGGAGCGAGCTGCTCGGGCTCCTCCACAGAGGGACGAACGCGCACGGCCAAGAAGAGTGCCAAGAGGGGCAAGGGACGCTCGTCGACATCGCGCACACCTACGGCCTCTGCAAGGAAGACTCTGTCGGAAATGGTTGCCGCAAGGAAAGCTCTTGAGCTTGTAGGCGGCAAGCCCGAGTTTGAGACTGAGCGAGAGACCCAGGTCTCGAGAAGCTCTCAGGTGGCGGACGCAGAAGCCGGCGGCGGGCGAACCGACGTCAACGAATTAATCGCAGCCCTACGGCGCCGCATTGAGGAGAATCTTGCGGTCATAGAGGCTAAATCCTCAAACCTGAAGGGGACATCGAAACGGACCCTAAAGGATGCGTCGGAGGCGATACAAGAGGCGGTAGCACTACTTGTGCAGCGCACCGCCTCCGAAGACACACGGCGGCTCCAGGCCGACAACACTCGGCTGCGTGGGGAGATTGCAGCCCTCCGCAAGGAGATGGCGGAGATGAAAGCCGCGCTTGGGGGCGCACAACATGCGCAGCGCGCACAGCAGCAGCAGGCGGACTCTGAACTGACCGCGAACATCATGCGGCAGGTTGGAGAAATGGTTAACGCCCGACTGGATGTGCTGGAGGAACGCCTACCTCCAGAAAGGCGCGTGAGGCCGCCACTGGCGGCGGATGATAGGACTGGGGGGATGGCGGTTAGCCAAGTGCTAACAGAGGACTTCCCTCAACTCCCGCCTTCAAAGGCTTCTAAGAGGGCCAAGGCTGTGAATAAAAACCAGGGCGAAACGCGGGCTGTTGCACAGCCTGTGGGTACCGGTCTGGCCCCAAAGGCCAATCCAGAAAAAGAAGGAAAGAAGGCGGAGCGGCGTCCCGAAAGGGTTGCCCCGTCTACGTCATCCGCTCCCCAGCAGCATCCGCCTAAGCAAGGGTGGACTCTAGTGGAGAGGAAGAAGAAGAGGAAGAAAAGCAAGGCGGAGGCTAAAGTAGGAAAAAGGGCTCCTAAACTCCGCTCTCCCTCGTCCTCGGCTGTAGTCATAACCCTGCAGCCGGGTGCGGAGGCGCGCGGGGTCACGTACGCCTCTGTAATGGCTGGGTCCCGGCAAAAGATCGACCTCACGGAGATCGGTGTCAGCGCCCTACGCTTTAAGCGTGCCGCGACTGGGGCTCGAATTTTGGAAATTCCGGGCACTACAAGTGCGAAGGAGGCGGACGCCCTTGCTAGTAGGCTACGTGAGGTGTGGGACGAGGATACCATAAAGGTATCCAGACCGGTAAAGTGCGCGGAGGTGCGGGTCACTGGTCTGGATGATTCGGTGGCTGCCGAGGAAGTTACAGCTGCGGTCTCCCGGGTGGGTGAGTGCCCCGCGGACCAGGTTAAGTGTAGTGGTCTGCGCGTGGGATCGAGAGGTTCCACCACGGCGTGGGTGAGCTGCCCAGTTGCTGCTGCAAAAAAGGTGGCGCAGGTTGGGCGCATCCTTGTTGGATGGATCTCCGCGGGGGTCTCGCTCGGTGCAGTGAAGCCGCAACGCTGCTTCCGGTGCCTGGAGGTGGGACACGTTAGGGCCATGTGCTCGTCGCCCACAGACCGAAGCAATGTCTGTTACCGATGTGGCGAAAATGGGCACAAGGCTGCAGGGTGCACGGCAGCTGCTCATTGTGTTCTTTGCGCCGATGCAAAACTGCCCGCGGGACACCGGCTCGGGGGCCTGGCCTGCAAAGCCCCGAAGCAGAAGAGAGGAGGCCAGAGGCGCGATCGCCCGGTAGTCGCATCGCGTTCAGGCCCTGCGCCATCTGAGGCGCCCGTGGTGGTAGAAGGAATGGAGACGTAGTGATGGCTCTCCGCTTTCTTCAAGCCAACATCAACCACTGCGCCAGAGCTCAGGACCTGTTACTCCAGGGTCTGGCGGAGTGGATGATAGATGTGGCGGTCGTAGCTGAGCCATACTCGGTACCTCCCCGGGATAACTGGGCGGGGGACGTGGATGGCTTGGTGACGTTGGTGGCGCAGGGGGGTGCTGTCATGGATCGAGTTGCCCGGCGGCGAGGTTGCGTCTCGGCATCGATCAGAGGGTACACAGTGGTTGGAGTATACTTCTCTCCCAACCGCGGACTGGACGAGTTCGAGCAGTTTCTGGCAGAGCTGGGGGAACTGATTGAACTCGCCCGTCCCCAGCCTATACTCCTGGCCGGAGATTTCAATGCCAAGTCAATGGCATGGGGGTCTTCGGTGAGGAATGCGCGGGGAGCGGTATTACAGGACTGGGCAGTTGCAGCCGATCTCTCAGTTCTCAATCGTGGGTCTGAACTAACTTGTGTTAGGCAAAGGGGTGGATCCATCGTTGACGTCACGTTTGCCAGCCCCCCCCTTGCACGGCGAATCGAGGATTGGAGGGTCGTTACCGATGTGGAGACGCTGTTGGACCATCGGTATATTCGCTTCAGTATCTCTGCGCCCTCGATGGCCTCCAGTTGGTCTCCCCCGACTGAAAGGCGTCCGCGCTGGGCACTTCGGAGCCTCGACAGGGATCTTCTGATCGAGGCTGCCATAGTGCAGTCGTGGATACCTACGCCCCAGGACGGTTCGGTCGAGGAAGAAGCAGCATGGCTGGCAAACGCCATGGTGCAGGTTTGCGATGCATCTATGCCCAGAGCCCGCTCAACTCCGCGCAGACGCAGGATGTACTGGTGGTCTGCCGAAATCGCCCAGCTGCGCACCTCCTGTGTGGCTGCGAGGCGGGCGTACACTAGACACCGGCGCCGGAGATGGCGCGATGAGGAAGAGGAAACGCGACTGTACGCTGCTTATAGGGAGTGCGTGACCGCTCTGCAGGAGGCAATCAGTAGCGCCAAGGACCGGGCCTGGGACGAGATGCTTGAGGGCCTGAACCGAGAACCGTGGGGTCGGCCGTACAAGCGGGTAAGGCAGAAGCTTCGCCCGTGGGCCCCTCCCCTGTCTCAGTCCCTCGAGCCTCGCTTACTGGAACAGATTGTAGTAACCCTGTTCCCAGAAAGGGGAAGAGATGCCTTTACAACGGCGCCGACGTCTGATGGACAGGAAGACTCCGCAGGTACATCTGTTCCGGATGTCACCCGCGACGAAGTGGAGACAGCGGTGGGGCGGCTCAAGCAGAAGAACACCGCCCCAGGCCCAGACGGAATCCCTGGTCGAGCCTGGGTGCTGGCGATGGAGGCTCTGGGACCCCGAGTAGAGCAGCTATTTTCAGCCTGCCTTCGGCGGGGCCAATTTCCCCGCAGGTGGAAGACGGGGAACTTGGTCCTGCTGAGGAAGGATGGGCGCCCGCAGAACTCACCCACTGCCTACAGGCCAATTGTACTGCTTGACGAGGTGAGCAAGCTTTTTGAGCGCGTTTTCGCAGCTCGCCTCGTCAACCATTTAGAGGGAATAGGCCCGGACCTCAGCAACAATCAATTTGGCTTTCGCCGAGGTAGGTCCACGCTCGATGCCATATCGCGTGTGAGGGCGACAGTGGAGAGTGCAACTGAGGACGGTGAGGTTGTTCTGGCGGTGTCTTTGGACATCGCCAATGCCTTCAACACCCTGCCGTGGGACAAGATTGTAGACGCTCTCCACTTTCACCGCGTTCCGGAATATATGATGCGCCTATTGCGATCATATCTTTCGGACAGGGCTGTGGCGTACCCTACTCGAGATGGATGGAGCGAGAGGGAGGTGTCGTGCGGTGTTCCACAGGGTTCAGTCCTCGGACCGCTCCTGTGGAACATTGGATACGACTGGGTCCTGCGCGCCGCAAATCTCCCAGGTATCGGCGTAACCTGTTACGCGGACGATACCCTGGTGACCGCGCGCGGTGCCTCGTACAGCGAAGCAGCTCTCCTGGCTGCTGCGGGGGTGGCGGATGTGGTGTGTCGTATTCGGCAGCTAGGTCTCGAGGTGGCGCTGGAGAAGTCGGAGGCTATCTTCTTTCCCGGCCGTCGAAGGCTGCACAGCGCTGGATCGGAGATCCGGGTGAGCGGGGTTCCCATCAAGGTCGGATCCACAATGCGGTACCTTGGCATTGTGCTAGATAGCAGATGGAAGTTCGTGGAGCACTTCCGTCGCCTCGCCCCCCGACTTGTAGGGGTGGCTGGGGCACTGGGAAGTTTGCTCCCGAACCTCAGGGGTGCTAGGGGCGGGTGTCGCCGCTTGTATACAGGCGTAATCCGCTCCATGGCCCTCTATGGGGCCCCCATCTGGGCAGATGCCCTAAGCGCCCGTAGTAGACCATTCCTGCGGAGACCGCAACGGGTCATGGCACTTAGGGTAGTGAGGGCGTACCGCACGGTGTCATTTGAGGCAGCGTGCGTGATGGCCGGGACGCCCCCGTGGGAACTGGATGCCGAGATGCTTGCGGACGTGTATCGCCGCGTCTCGGCGTCCAAGTCGCTTGGGATCAATCCACCCTATGAGGAGGTTGAGCAGTGGAGGGCTGAGGCTGCCGAACGGCGGTCCCGAGAGTGGGAACGCCGGCTCGAAGAGCCCAGCGCTGGAGAGCGGACGGTCGCAGCGATTCGACAGGTGCTGCAGGAGTGGTGCGACAGGCGGCATGGGGCAATAACCTTCCGCCTTACGCAGGTGCTGTCCGGGCACGGTTGCTTCGGGCGGTATCTGTGTAAAGTCGCGAGGAGGGAGCCCAGCATGGCTTGCCACTGGTGCGCCTGCCCGGAAGACACGGCAGATCATACTCTTGCCGTGTGCCCCGCGTGGGCCGAGCCTCGTGCTCGCTTGGTCGCGGTCGTTGGGTCGGATCTCTCTCTGCCCTCCATTGTTCGCGCAATGGTGGGTAGCGACAGATCCTGGCGCGCGGTGATCACGTTCTCTGAGGACGTGATCTCGCGGAAAGAGGAGGCGGAGCGGGTTCGCGAGAGGGATCCTCACGCGGACCCGATCCGGCGCCGACGTCCTATTGGGCGTCGTCGTCGCGCTGCGGCTGATTTACGCAGCCGCAACCAGCCTCCTTGACGATGGGAGCCGGGCGATGGAGCGGGGATTTAGTCCATTGTCCGGTGGGATGAGGCGGCGTGAGACGTGTTCCGCTCACGCCACTCCATGAGGGTAGAGCTGGCAGGCTCTTAGCTTGTTTGGGCCCGGCGACGGGCTGCCGCTGATGGGGTCACGGATGAATTCTACACATACCCGTGGCCCTGTCGCTGATGCGGCTTGACGGAACACAGTGGGGTTTTGGTCGGTAGGAATCCGACATAACCCACGGCCTCTTCCCCGGAGGCCGTGGGTATCTATGCAAGATTTCCCCACTAAAAAAAAAAAAAAAAAAAAAAGGTTGACCTTTCTAAATAAATATGAAATACCTACCTATTCGTAAACAATCAATAAATTATATAAATTTATAATATTATGTAATCAGTGCTCCCGTTTTAAAATCACCTTTTAACACAATATAAAAAATAAGGAAATATGGGGCAAGTATTTTGCATTTAAGCTCATACTTCTTCAAATTTTTATCATCGTTATCTATGTAATAACTGTAATAAGACACGTGTTACATTAACATTATTCATATAAAGTATACCTAAGTGATTTTTGCATACAATAAAGTAACAGGTATTATCCAGTTATGCAAGGAACAGGTTTAAAAGCACGTGATTTCTTGCAATTGCACTTGTAATGTCACTGTCCAAATGTAATAAGGCCCACCCTTTAATATTATTTAATATACTCTTTAATATTTGTTATTTATGTAGTAAAGTTCAGAGAATTTATTAATAATTAGGCCATTTCTTTATTTTAATGATAAAAGCTTTCTGAGCTTAAATTAAAAATGGAATATCAAAATCGGTTCATCCTGACGAAAGTTCTAAGATAACATGCATATTGTATGCATGTTATAATACATTTACCGACGATTAATTATGATCATTAACTATAGAAATCGCATTAGTGATAAAAATTTAAATATAAGTAATGTTGTAAAATGAAAAACCCCTAAAAATCTACACAAATGTGGATAAAACTGAAGAGTAAAAAGTAATTCTATAAATTCAAGTGTTATCCAGTTTCACCCACACTTCATTCCAGACATCCTAATTAAATAAACAACCCTAGATTTTATATTTTCATCTTATAATTTAGTAGCTAAATTTGTTGTGTATTTAGTCTAGTGTTGTATATTTTTAATACCTACGCTTTCTAATTGCGTAGAAATTTATTAATTCAAATGTCATCTGCATTTTGAATTTATTTAATAATTGTAATTGTAATTATTATTATTGCTCTTTAGCAATAACGACGAAAAGGAACAAAAAGTGGGATGTCTTCATATTTCTGCGAAATCTGTGCTTATTTTAGCAACGGTAAAAAAACAAGCTTCTCAATAATTCCTACTTATTAACGCTTTATGATGTATTTTATATATTATATTTATGAAAATTGTTTGTTATGATATTTTTCCCTTCTTTTTTTTA
This sequence comes from Colias croceus, assembly GCF_905220415.1. Classification (NCBI taxonomy): domain Eukaryota; kingdom Metazoa; phylum Arthropoda; class Insecta; order Lepidoptera; family Pieridae; genus Colias; species Colias croceus. The sequence continues at coordinate 9,038,748 of NC_059548.1, read as the reverse complement.
TTTTTAATTGGGAGAGTAGGTTCCTATAGTATAACAGTAATGACGTTTTAATGACACAACGATACGTTAGGTAACTAATTAATAAATCGACATCAATCGAAAGTTCGATATATTATATAATATGTATAGTTTATATTCTTACCTCGGTTTTGTTAATTGAAGTAAATAATAGCTTTTTACACACGTCATAATTACTTTTTCAATTACATTATTGATTTTACAAAAACAATATATTACAATAGAAAAATAGATAATATATCTGTTTTTTTATGTTAATTAATCTTTTGGGTCGATTTCAATTAATTGATTTTTTTTAAACAATCTTTTCGACCTACATAAGTCTACATCTAAATGAAATAAATACCTATAAAGTATAAACGATATTTTATTTCTCGTATTTCGATTGTTGGTAACATATTATTAACCGACTTCATTTTAAACCCTAGTTCAAATTCAAATTCAAATTAATTTATTTGTCAAAAAACATGGTATACATAGATGTTAACAATAGAGTTCCAGCATGTTCAGCCGTTATTAAACAGCATGCAAATTATGTCACTTAAAATATATAAATCAAAATTTCATTTAGGTATTTAATTTATTAGTTTTAAACAATATGCTGACAAACCGTCACCCGTTGATATTATTAACGCAAAACTCAATTCTTTTTGGGGGTAAACATAAAACCACATAGGTAAGTGAGATAATTTTTCGTCACTAAAAATATAATATTTTGAAAAAATCCGTTGATATTTTTAAATGTTATAACAGTACACACGAGTAGACACCAAAAACTTTTGTATTACTATTTATAACTACTAAGTACATTATTATAATTGTATAACTAAATACGAACCTGAATGAACAGCGTAAATAAATAACAAAACTTGCAACACACAAATTCGCGCCATTGCGTACCGTGCGCGCGCCGACGGCCGTGCTTACCAACTGCCTCAACTGATACCGCGGGTTAGTTTTTACAAAGTTTTGAATGCAATTAAACTGATAAGTTCATCTCGATGATTGTAATGCATTTTGCAAGACTCATTTTAAAAATAATATAGCAATTAAACTGAAAGATGTCGACAACAATAATTATTGTAAAGAAGTTTGTTTGTAAGTTGTACAGTTTGAATAGGCAAGGAGTTGGATAAACTGGATGTCGTTTTTTTATTAAACTGCTGTAACAACATAAGGCCGTATTATGACGTGTTATTTCCTGACAGTTTACGCCGTGAATTGAACTGTCTGGCAAATTCATATATTTTAACCATACCTAATTATTAATTATTTATGGATGGTTATTGCGTTCGTAAATCGTAATACCTATGAATTTGCCAATCACTGCAATTCACGGCAAGAGGTACGACCCTTGATAGGTTCATCTTGACACTAATTGTTGTAGTTTGTTTGAATTAGAAGGATTTTAGAGTGAAGATAAAATGAAGGATAACCTAATTGTGATAGTACCTAATTTTTTATTAAAGTGATAGGTTCATGACTCGAAAGTATTCTAAGTTAGGCACAACTTTGAGTAAGGATTAAATATCTACAGGATAAACTAAATGTAATAGTCATTTTTTATTTCACTGTTGGTAGGTACCTACCTAGGTACGAAAAATGATTTTTTTCTAGGTTGGTAGTATCTATCTATTTCTAAATACCTGAACACATTTTAAACCTCTGGAATTAATGAATAGAAATTCTGACATCTAGAATTGATAAGATATTCAGATCTACTTAATTGTAATCATGCTTTTATGAAGGAATAATTAACTTTTTTATATCCTTGTGAGTTGTATCAATAGAATTAAACAAGAATTCGACGTTAATAAAAAAATGCAAATTGCATTCATTGTAAATATTCTGGAACATTTCAGTGATGTATTTTTGCTTTATTTTGAACGATTTATTTACGTAAATATTATTTGACATTAATTATTAGATATCACAGATACTAATAAAGCGTAGATTAAAAAAAAAACATTTAATATTATACAGGAGATAGTAGTAAGTACTTTTATTATTACAAGTACTTTTATTATTTTCTTATTCTTAAGAAACGTGATGAAATGGTATTTTAATATATTCTTACTTTAAAGTTATATTTATATTTTTAATTAAGAAATCCATGTAAAACGTTTTTCAATATCGATAAATACTAGAATCGGTTATGGATAATGTTTTTTATTATGTAGGTAGGTATAACTTTTGCCCATTACGCAAGTTCGTGTTGTGTAATATATTTTACTAGCTGCTCCGCGCGGTTTCACCCCCGTGGCTCCACTCCTGTTGGCCGTAGCGTGATGATATAATATAGCCTATAGCCTTCCTCGATAAATGAGCTATCTAACACCGAAAGAATTTTTCAAATCGGACCAGTAGTTCCCGAGATTAGCGCGTTCAAACAAACAAACAAACAAACAAACTCTTCAGCTTTATAATATTAGTATAGATTAGTGCATTTTAATAAACTATTATATTATTTGAAGTACCTACTATTGTTTATATCTTAGATTTTTCTATGAATTAGGTAAAAATAATATTCCCACATTCCCGATCCAGCTTTAGGCACTTAAAATATTATATAAGAGTTTGTTTGAACGCGCTAATCTCAGGATTTACTTGTCCGATTTGAAAAATTATTTCGGTGTTAGATAGCCCATTTATATAGGCTTAGGTTATAATATTATACAATCACGCTAAGACCAACAGGAGCGAAGCACTGCAGGTAAAACCGCGGGGCATAGCCAGTTATAATATAAAACTGTAAAATCCATTTACTTCGATAGTTATTTTTTTTATATAACAATAATGCCATATGTATGTATATATTATGTATTTTATTTATTTGTATTATAATTTATGCATTTATATAGTAGGTATTTGTTACTATAATTTTATTTATTTATTAGGTATAATTATTATCATTATTTTTTTTTCTCTTCTTTTTGCACTATCCCATTAACTTCATACATTTCCTTTCCCATCAGGTTGCCTGGTAGAGATTGCTGCTCAGCAATAAGGCCGCCTCTTGTACAAACTATGCCTTTCTTTTGTATTTTAATGTTATTTTGACCTAATTTTTGTTTGTGCAATAAAGTGTTATAAATAAATAAATAAATAAATGCCAAAGAATTAATATGTTTATCCTTTCATAATAGATATTATAACTGTGAAGTTTAACGCTCGTACGGTAAATCATTGAAAGTAGACAGATAAGAAGAACAGCACGTGCTGAGAGATCTGTCCTTATCTCAAATGTTGTAATTAAATACAATTCATTTATAGAGCGATTATGATGGTTTATCTTTTTAATATTTATTAATAGATGATTAAGTTAAAAGTACAAAATTTACTACAATTGTAATAATTTTATTAATATATTATGCAAATTGCAATCCAAATTATTTGTTAGTTTAATTTAGAATCAACCTTGTTTTGTGTATCTCGGAAGTGAAAATAATTTGAAAATAGGAGTCTGTTTACTTACATTAATTTTGTAGTTTTATGCAAGTCTATGTGGCACATTTAACACACAGCATTTACACATAACAAGGCATTAACAAATGTACATTATAGGCGATCGTAAATGGGTCTTTCACAAAAAGCAGTAAACAGTGTGGATAATAAATTCATTTATGTATGTCCAAAATTTTATATTGTGTGTCCAAAATTCAAAAGTTTTTTTGTACAGATGTCGATGAACTTTGATGAAACGAACGTCCGAAGCATGTAATTACATTTGCAATGCAGTTTAACAAGTTAAAAAGTACATTATTCCTTTGAATTCCCGATAACATTTATTCTTTATTTTACGCCAATATTAGTACTTATAAGGATAGGAAGATACATTTATTTATTTGTTACAGATACATTTATTATTTGTTACAGATGATACATTTATTTATTTGTTACAGATGATGTTTAATACGGTATCTTTCATTGTTTAACACAAGAGCATTTGTAAAAGATAACGTAATTTTCCAAATTTTAAGATCAAGGTCTATAAACACAGTTTGGCACATATCAAATTAACGCGAATTGGTGATAATTGATTGATCAAACATTTTCTAATGTATTCTTGCACATTTTTATCGAGATAATAAGAATAAATAGAATGCTGTGTAGTGGCATTCCGCACATATAATGATTATTTGCACGGCGCAATCTACACGCGAGAAGCACGTGGTCTGATGTAATATTATAATTCATATGGATTACAAATTAAAGACTTAGCGGATTTTAACCTTACTAATGTCACCTAATGTTATATAAAAGTAACTCTGTCTGTCTGTCTTTTCTTCACGTCTCAAACACTGAACTAAGATGAAATTTGGTAAATGATAGCTTGAGAGCTGAGAAAGGATATAGGATACGTTTTATCAAATCACACGGGAACGGAAACTATGCGGGTTTTTCTTTGAACATGCGGGCGAAGCCGCGGGCCGAAAGTGAGTTTATGGTAGGTACATTAATTTTTAATAATTACCCTGACGTAAGAATTTTAATTTTTAAATGTTATAATAGGTACCTACTTGTACTAACAATCTAACTTACATCTAAATTACTCTTAAATCTCAAACTAACATCAAAATATACTTAAGATATTTATATAATAATGCATTAAATGTAATCCAGTTGTAAGTAGGTAATTAAATCTATACATATAATAAATCTGTAGAAGGGTCAATTCTGTACATTGAAAATATTGAAAAAATAAATAGCAGTGGGTGTTACTGGATCGATACCAAGCCCAAATATGTGATTAAAAAATTTTTGTCTGTCTGTCTGTCTGTCTGTCTGTATGTTCAGGCATCACGTGAAAACTAACGGTTCGATTTCGATGAAACTTGGTATAATTATACCTTATTATCCTGGGCATAAAATAGGATACTTTTTATCCCGGAAAAATACGTAGAAAAAAAATAAATCTTAATTTTTCCGCGCGGACGGAGTCGCGGGCGGAAGCTAGTTATTAAAATAAAAGAAGCTTTCTCTCTTTTTGGCGTCGCTTTGTTATTTTAACTTTGTTATTAAAATGATTAGTACCATTAATATTTAATTGTAGATTTGTAATGATGTAATTTAGTTGATATTAGAGTCGTGATAATATTGTTTTCTCTGTTATATTTAGATAATATCATACTTTTTATTTTCATTTCTTTCTTAGTCAGTTAAACTATATTATTTATTTTATATGTAGAAAATAAATATGAAGAATAGGACTGTTGCTGATGTAGAGTTTAGTGTAAGGTAATATGGAGTCTAATGTATTATTTAGATATTCAAAAACAGGCATTTGTCGGAAAATAAATTTCATTTTCTATTAGCCTATGCACTTAAGAGGTTTAGGTATTCTGATCTATTACCTTATAGTATAATCGGATAACGTAGACTACCTGATTTATCCAAAACCATGAAATCAAATCAAAATCATACCCGGTCCCAATATTCAAAAGAACTACCTCGAAACAAAAGATATTTTTAAATTCGAGACCTAACAATGTAAACACAGAACTTATCTATTTTTAAACTCCCTAATCCTCCATTTTGAAATAAATCTGCGATTTTTAGCAATAAATGCACTATTGCATTTATTTTCCCTAAAATGTCCCAAGAGCGTGTTTATAAAATGCACTCACCGTACAACCCTTGCACAGGAATAATTGAATAAATACAGAAAAGCCACAACAATGACATATTGTATGGGGGCGTGGTCCACGACTGTGCGTTATCTTACGCAGCTTCGTTATATATTTAAGATTATTATAAACAGGATGATAATTGTTTTAATTTGTCTTTTGCAGTCAACACAAACATTTATTTAACCAATACTAGCTTTCCGCCAGCGTATTCGCGCGTTTTGTCAAGAATTTAAAAAAAAATAAAAAATAAACCGGGCGAATTGCCGACTAACCTCCTCCTTTTTTGAAGTCGGTTAAAAATTATGCAACTAACACCATCAAAATCTGTGATCTAAGCATACAGAGACACAGATTGCGGAAAGCGAGCTTTCTTATACTAGGAATATAAAAATGTAGTCAAGTCTTCTTCTTGAATCACTATTGAATCGTCGTTACATAGTTTACCATTTACCACCAGTTCAGAGAAGAGGCGGCAATTTTCTACAGAGAAGAGGCGGCAAGAAATCTTTAATTTCAAAATATGATGTCTTGCCTGGTAGGTATCGAAAACAAGAAAATACTGTAGGTTATTACTCACACAGAGGGTAACATTTTACCTCAATCGAAGTTATTAGTTAAAATTGCAATTATAATCTGAACTAATTACTACATTCATAGATTACCAAAGACCACAAGGGTCAATAAAATTTAAAGGAGCACCCTGTATAAATGTACCACGCCCAAACACCGTGGGACAATGCTCTGGATAAGCACTGACGCAAATTCTTATCTATAATATGGGTTTATCGAATTTATGAAAAATAATTACAGTTTAAACCTTTCTTAAATACCGTCTGAGTATCATTACTTGAGAAAACATTAATCTATATCGTTAATACAAATAAACTACTTATTACCGCAATAGTATCGTAGAACTATAATAAAAAACAAGGAAGTTGAAATCTCTTCCTGAAGTATGCTTGGTACTTCAGTAGTAGTTAACACGTTCACTGCGGGTCACCCACAATCGGCCTGGTGCTGTGCCAAATCACTGTGCGCGCGGAAAAAACAGGTCTTTCTCGCTTGTGCGGAACAGGTTTTCTGGGCATTTTTACGAGCATGATAGAGACAAATATAGTTTTCGAATTGTGACAAGAAATGTAGTAATATAGGCAGTTTACTTACGCGACAGGTCGTTTTCGACCTCCGCCGCACAGGACTTTAAAAATGTTACCTCAGTGCGGGAGCGGGCCTGTTTCGGTGGGTGACCGGTAGCGACCTGTTGCCGCACTGTGCAGATGCGTACGCGTTGAGCCGCCAGTAGTGTTGTGCAGTCAAAAGAAGGACGCGCGCTCATCGACTTCAAAATGGCGCATCGTAAAAAAATAACGCTAGAAAATGTAAGTAATAGTGATACTGAAGACGATTACGAAGAGACTAAACGATTTAAATACAGGAAAATATTTCAAATGCAAGAACCAAAGCCATCCAACAGCAAATTCACAATTTTAGAAAATAAAATAATCCGCCCAGCAAATTATAAACGCCAAAGTATTCTCGGCGACGACATAAGTGACGAAGAAATTTTCCCTAAAAGAAAAAAATATGACTACCCTGATTCTAGAAATGATATTTACATCAGTCCGAGTGGAACAAAACTTCATGTTATGTCAGGACCATGATAACTCGGTTACGAATAATATCGTGGTGAGAATCATTAAATAGTTAAAGTTAATTAAATAAAAATAATTTTATTTAATTTTGTTTTTAATTACCCACTATGTTTGGCTTAGTGCTTATAAGATTTAAATATAATTAATGAATCGATATTTTATTTTATTTCACTATCCCATCACTATAAAAATTACACTTTGGTGCGGGATCAGGCCTTGTCGGCCTGACAATTTCGATTGCTAATTTCTCAATTTCTGTTTAGAGAATCCAGGGGCGGGATCAATGTATAGACAAGTGATTCATCAAGATTTCAAAACTGTAAAAAAATCATAGATACTTTATGGTTTGGCTAAGATAATAGAGCTTTAATACTTCTCAGAGCTGTCGTGTCGAAAGGGCCTGCCACGCACATTAAGAAAGTCAAGTGGGTGCTTTTTTGGACTGCCACCGCACCAGCTGAAAGTCATTGTTATTTTTTACGCAGTGAACGTGTTAATAAGATATTTCATGCAACCTATCGGTGTTTGTGATTTATCAGCGCTTTTAATTGTAAATAATGACATTTTCTGTGATAACTGATAAGGCTCAGGCAAAATACTCTCCTATAAATTTCTGAAGAGGCAGTCCAGGCAAAAATCAAATAGAGGTTAGTTTTTGGTTAGTACATCTTGCACATAATATCATGCGACCCACCACACCACACAAGTACTGACTGGTCATGGTGGATTCGCCTTCTATTTGAACAGATTCAAGCTGAAGGAGAATCCGTCATGTCTATGTCAGCCCGGAGTAGAGGAGACGGTTCCTCACCTGTTACTCGAGTGCCCAATTTTTGCAAGCAATATAATTGAGCAAAAATTGGGCATGGCGATGACGGGTGAGAATCTGCCTTCCGCCCTGGGGGACAAGTGTAGGGATGCGTTCTTGCAATATTGTAAGCATATTGTAGTCGTAGTTAACCAAAGAAATAAGTAGTGTGTGATATTAGTTTAACTGTGATATAGGATTAAGTTGAGTGTTTTTGTGCCGTGTTTTTATTGAATTTTTACTTAATAATTTTGTATATTTTATATTGTAATTTAATTTAAGGTCTTATAATTTTAATTGTACCTTATTTATATTTATATTATGTGAGTAACCAGTATGTTAATATTTCTAAAAATTGAAAAAAAAAAAAAAAAAAAAAAGCAAGAAAAGTCTCTGGACTATAATCCAGAGGTGGCGCGAACACCCTGTGATGACGGGTGCCTTTACAAAAAAAAAAAATATCATGCGACCTTTTTCTTTCATTGAAATAGTATGGCAAAAAATGTTTTGGGTTTAAAATACTTCCGCAACTGACGCAGAATTTCTTATCTAAATATCTGTTTTTCCATGGAAAAAGATGTTAATTTTTTAATATTCTATTCATTGCATTAATATTAATTAATATAAAATAATGTAAGTGAGAAAATTTTATGTTGAAATAAATCGTTTTTTATTTATTTATTTGCATAAAATTGTATGAAATGTCTCGTTCTTATCAACCACGGTTTCATTAGCGTTTAAGGTTTGTTGTAAGTTATTTTTTGTTTCCGCTTATTTTTTATACGTCGTTATCATTTCTTAGTTTTGAAGTTAGCAATTTACTTCTCATTTCGCCTTATTTTCGATCTATCTTATAAACAATATATTTACTTATATAAAAATTATTATTATTAATTATATTAATTGCCCTATTTCCCTTGGTCACGGCATCACGCGTGAACGGGTGGACCGATTTCTGTAATTATTTTGTTATAATATTCCTTGAAGTACGAGGATGGTTCTTATGGAAAAAAAACGTAAATATATACCACGGGTGAAGCCGGGGCGGACCGCTAGTAAACAATAAAATTATTTTATTGATTCCTCATAAATAATCCATTTCGCATTTCATACATTCCGAACCTTGGCCATGAGCTAAAAAGAGAAAATATTCCAACTCTAATTGGAAGCTATTTTATTTCTTGGCCGTGCTATTGTGTGGGCGCCATTCATGCTAAGAAGGATGTGTGTAATTTACGATACTTCAGTATTGTGATTGTATTGCATACTGCAAGGAAATACGTGATACGATACCGAAAATAAGACTTGGTGACGTAGCGTTATATGTCGTGTTGTTTACGAGAGTAACTGAGGACATGGGGGATCATGTCTTAAAGGAGTGCTAATTCTTGTGTGGGTAGTGATGGCGCTAGGCGACCTTGTGTTTCTTGTTCCACACTGGAAGTAATACTGCTTTAAGACATCGTGGTAACCCTCAAGGATCATTAGAAGATAAGGGGACGTTACAAACAAACTGATTTAGAGATATCATTAGTTATCCTCCATAAATAAATGCTATGGGAAGGGCACATCATTAAGCCATGACCCTGAAGTTATAATTGAAGGAAGCTAGTACTTCAAATAATAAGACATTGAATATTGGCCATTATTTTATAAGTAAAAGCGATATGAGTGTTTATCTTTCTTATGTATCGGAAAGTCCTTCTCCTGTCACGGTCATGTGAGACAATTATGTAAAACTGAAGGTTTTTGTTTGGGCGTGATAAATTTACAGGGTAAACGTGTCCCAATTTGTGCCTCACTGATAATGATAATATTTATTCATATATACCTACTATTAGTTTAGTATAAATAGTGCATTCATGGGACTGCAGCTGATGGCGATCCTCATTACATTTCAGTTCTCTAAGGCTGCGTGTTGGACCTGTGTCCCCACGTAAGCCTCCCAAAGGACTGGGTATCTTCCTTCTGGAAGTGCCCTTGAATATGTATAGTAAGTTATATATTTTATGTATAAATATAGGTTATGGGTGTAGGTAATAATAGGTTTTTAATTAATTTTAAATTAAACATCACCGCAAACCTTAACGATTTGAGTGGAAATTAATTATTCTTGAACGTTGTATCGAAATTAAGTCCTAAATGTAAACAATCAAGGACAGCAATATATCTAGTTTTACGACGATAATATTAAACCTTGCTATTATTACTCTGAATATAAACCACATAACAATAATATAATATTATTGTTCTGTGGTTCTCGCAAATAAAATTTAGAAAAACTACAATATTGATATTACAGTCTATATTCAAAAAACTATTTAATATTTATTCTAAATATGTATATGGATATTGAAAAAAATCCCTGATCTAGTTCACTTAGAAGCAATTACACACTTAATAGTTATTCATTTCGTGCGACCTTATATGGCATATGACTTTGACCTGGTCAAAGTATTTAATAAAAACTCTTTACAAAAAAGGTCAAACACTTCTTCATACCTTCTAAAATGTACTAAATAAGTTTTTGTTTACAATTTTCATTTTCTTAAACAATGTCTTTGATATACTTACTGAATGGCATGATGGTAAATAAGAAGGCAATTTTTCGCTATCATGTAGGTACTTAAGTCATTTAATATGTCGTCTCAGAATTATGTGTCTATCCAAAGAAAACAATTATTAATAGGTAAGCTTCATAGTTGATACATATATAGAATCTGTTATATACTTAGTGTACATGATTGTGGAGAAAAAAAGGAGACGGTATTTAAATGAAAGAATATAAAAATTCGCGAATCAGTTTAGATGTATCGATACTACCGTTGCGTTGAACTAGGCCACTCACGTACCCGCATCTCAAATCGAATTAGTTCTATTGAACCTGAGATGTTTATAATGTTACATCATTGTATTCAACTCTAACTGCTCTTATAATAATTGTAGCTAAAAATATTTACCACGATATTATATCCAGAGTTTTAACTATCACTACATAGTACAAAACAAAGTCTTTCTCTGTCCCTATGTCCCTATGTCTACGCAACGGATTTTGATGCGGTTTTTTTTAATAGATAGAGTGATTCAAGAGGAAGGTTTTAGTATTAATTTATTATGTTTTAGACAAAGCGGGCGAGGCCGCGACAGAAAGCTAGTCGATAACAATCTAAAAAGGTAAGTGATTTTGTTTGAAGTGGATAAATAATGTTAAAATGCATGAAATTGTATACGGATTACGAAAATCTATAAGGGAACGGTTCCTATGTCATAACGTGAAGAGCATAATTAAAAGTTTAAACAAAGACAAATGTTTTTATTTGGCAATCACCACGTTTCACGGCTCCGTGTTTGATCCTATTAAATCATCAGATGAGTAACTTTCATCTAAATTTTCTTTAAGCCCAGCGTGTATATATATTATGTATTGTAAAGTGCAAAATAATGTATTCTTTGTGATAGAACTTTATGATTAATGGCGCGATTCGTGGTTAAACAATGATATTGAAATCGTAGTATTATGTTTATTTTATTTGCTGAGGTTTTGAGTTATCTTCTTATTGTTATAGGAATAAATGGTTTTATTAATACGGAGCCAATCTTAATCTATGTACAGTTTATCAAAGAGTTGAGATAAATTATATAACAGATAACTACCTATTCATATTAAATTCATCGTAAGTTATGTAATAAATGTTTTCATTTGTGGTGTATATTTATTGTTATATTTGCCTTTCGAGAATACCAACCAATCACTACATAGTATAAAACAAAGTCGCTTTCTCTGTCCCTATGTCCCTTTGTATGCTTAAATCTTTAAAATTACGGAGCGGATTTTGATGCGGCTTTTTTTAATAGATAGAGTGATTCAAGAGGAAGGTTTTAGTGTATAATTTATTAGGTTTTGGACAAAGCGGGCGAAGTCGCGGGTGGTAAGCTAGTACTAAATAAAATAGTAAAAAAACTTTGTTGTGTAAAATAAAGCACGTTTTGTGAAATAAATGTGTACGAAATATTATATATTGAGGGAACAAATGTCTGTGTGTCTGTATATGTAAAGGAAACTATTTATAAGTATAAAATACATTATTTGTAGATAATAAATAAAAATTATTTGCATAACTTCATCTTTCCTATTTGCAACACAGATAGTGATAAAAAATAATGATGTAAAACTTACAGACAATTTACCATAAGTAGTAAATAAAGGATATGTCTAATTGTTATCTTAAAAAAACAGGAGTAACACTAACTGTCATAAAGTTTTATTTACTATCACGTTAATTAAACATGGTTGTAAAAACACGACGAAAGTAAAACATACGTTTATTGTGTGATGTTTTATTTCTTACTAGCTTTCCGCCTGCGGCTTCGCCCGCGTTTTCAAAGAAAAACCCACATAATTCCCGTTTCCTTGGGATTTCCGGGATAAAACCTAGCCTATGTTACTCGTCGATAATGTAGCTTTCGAATGGTGAAAGAATTTTTAAAATCGGTCCAGTAGTTTATGAGCCTATTCATTACAATCAAACTAACAAACAAAGTTTTCCTCTGTATAATATTAGTGTAGATAATTTGGTAGATGTGATATCATGATATGGAGATGGCTTTTATTATCAAGAACTGTTTATTTTAATTTGTTGCAAAAGCTTTCCAACGACTGTACATCAATCGAGTAATGTCTTGAATCCTAAATTTTAGATATAGGTAACAACTTGAGGTTCCAAGTTGTAATGGATAGCAATGCAGTTTTTATCAACGCTAAATACAACAATTACTCTATAGTACTTAAGATAAAAAATAGTATTATTTTATCTGTGGTATAGATAGGTATATAACTATGGAGTAAATATAAATTTTTATGAGAAAAAAATACGATAAAATTGTGCAATTGCATCCGCTTTCTAATCTAAAATAACAATTTACTAACAAATAAGTGTTACCAGCCGCTAATTGACAATAATATATGTCAGAGGTCAACTTATATTTTTACCCCACACCATTTTTTGGGCACTTTATCAATACATAATAAGATAACTAAATAAGTTCATTTATCAGCCCCCACATCACAGGCGCATGACGCGTGACAGGCGTGTGAGAACGCTGGCATGTGATTGGTCGAGGCGGATAGGCGCGTGCGCATGACGTCATGTGTTTATGATTTATCTTGCAGTGTTTGCTTTGTAGAGTTCCGTAACCAAATGGTAAAACGGGACCTTATTATTCAAAGTTTAGTGGCCGACTGCCTGTCTGACCACCCGTCTGGCACCAGACTGTATCTCATGAACTGTGATATAGTCAGTTGAAAATTGCAGAGAGGATGCTCGTTGCTGCTATAACAACAAGTAATAAAAATAGAAGTAAAGCAATGGTTATTAATTGGGGAAACTTGACCTTTTTGCAGTTGCTTTAGCTTATGGAACCCTTGCTGTAGCGAGTCCGACTCGTACTTGATCGATTTTATTTTTAATTAACACTCGTTATAGTTGTTTAATAGACATCTGAGTATTTTTAGGTTGGACAATTAAAATATTTTGTGTGCTGTATGTTTTATAAGATAGGTAGTACGCATGTGAATTTGTATAATTATTATTTTAATGATATTACATTGTATTTGATTTTGAGCAAGTGTTATACATTTAGACATTTTTAAAGTGAAACTTTTTTTACATCGTCTCAAACTTTTTGGTCTGTGTAGCGCATGTCGCGTGACGAACGATACGTACGATAATTATCGTACAAATACGATAATTTTTAGTTAAAATATGTCTATAGTGTGAAAAAAAAGTTTCACTTTTACCGTGGTTTCATAAAACCACACAACATTTTTTATTTCTAAATGTATAACACTTGCAACACAATTTATTCATTATAATATTAATTAAATTCAAATTCAAAATTCAAATTCAAATTAATTTATTTGCCACAGAACATGGTATACATAGATGTCAGGTAACAATTGAGTTCCATTATTATTAATTGTAGGTACACGGGGAGACACCCTGCATCCACGCACACTGTAGACTGTAGAGCTTTCTTTAAAAAGCTCTACAACACTGAACACACAGGGTTCTTTGAACTCAGTGAAAGGAAAATCGCGTTTAAATTTAAATGCTTGTATTCATAGTTTAGGTAGGAATTTGTATATAAATGCTAGGTATGTACGCTATCTGTAGGTAGTAATTTAATCCTGTTACTTTGTCTAAAAGAGGAATAATAAAACACAAATCACGTACCAATTTTATTAAAATCTTTCCATACGAAGCTTGTATAATCATCTAGACAATTACATTGATCTAACGCATAACATACATGTATAACTTCGTATTATATAATATTACATATTTATACACTTTATTATTTCAAACGTTCAATCCAAATTTGATAAGCAATCAAATCAATAACTATATGAGAGATGATAGCAAGTTTGTACTTTTAAATAACTTTTAAACCTTTAATTCATATAAGTTAAATAAAATATAATATACAGGGTGTCCCACTGTTGATATACTAATCTCAAGGGAGGTTATAGTTTTGCATACGCTGAGTACGTAAAAAATACTTATAAAATTCCAGACCCATTTTTTTTCAAATAGATGAATTCTTAAAACTCTATAATATTATGTACACCCAAAACAAGCAACCCGCCCAACTTTTGCCCAGCACGAGAGCTATCGTTTAAGATTATGTTTTCATTGACAAAATGCTCACATTAGAGAAGCGGTATACGGCTGCTCGAAACTAGAGAAGAAAACAAGGATGTTCAGGAAAAATTTAGCAAAAAATTTTGATGTAATTTTGTTGTTTAAGTATTTTTTACGTGATCAGTGTATGCAAAACTACAACTCCCTTCGCGCTTAGTATACCAATAATGGGACACCCTGTATATGTAGTTTTATGATAAAAATACATTTCGACGATAATATAGGCCATTAGATAGAATTTGGATTAGTAACAAATATGGTAATCAAAGCTAACTTACGTAAACATAATAACTTGCACATTAATTACTTGATTAATTAAAACAGTTTGTAATCTTTGATTATTTATTATTCATATAAATAACTAATGATTTTAGATCTTGTAGAAATTTTTTATGAATCCACCAAGGCTTAGGTTTAATTGCTTATAATATGTATATTAAAATCAATTCATTAATATCATGAATGCAATTAAAAAAATAAGTAAACATTAAATAACAATTTTATAATGAAATATAATGACTCAATATAATGACTCTAAAAGACCTAAAATCATGTAAAAAATATGTGTGTATTTAAAATTGATTATACACCTAATTAATCCATAGTAAATAATCTTTATAACTTTTTCAAAATAAATATTGTAAATAATTTGTATTTATTGCTTGTGATATGCTCGAATATAAATTTAATAATAAAATATAATTTAAAAGTTTCGAGTAAAATAAACAATTTTCAAAATTGACTTGACAAAATGTATTTTATTGTCGATCATGTAATGTGCTATTAGAGGTAGCGCGCACGAGCAACTTTGTCTCCGCAACTTTTTTGTCTCCGCAACTATTTTGTCTCTCCCACCCATGGGCTAGTATGAAAGTGCGCGCACGTAGCGACGCAACTCCCCATACAATTGATGGGAGAGACAAAATAGTTGCGGAGACAAAGTTGCTCGTGCGCGCTGGCTCTTACCTAAGAGCCAGCGCGCACGAGCAACTTTGTCTCCGCAACTATTTTGTCTCCCTCCCAACTCCCCATACAATTGATGGGAGAGACAAAATAGTTGCGTAGACAAAGTTGCTCGTGCGCGCTGGCTCTTAGAGCCAGCGCGCACGAGCAACTTTGTCTCCGCAACTATTTTGTCTCCGCAACTATTTTGTCTCTCCCACCCATGAGCTAGTATGAAAGTGCGCGCACGTAGCGACGCAACTCCCCATACAAATTGATGGGAGAGACAAAATAGTTGCGGAGACAAAGTTGCTCGTGCGCGCTGGCTCTAAGAGCCAGCGCGCACGAGCAACTTTGTCTACGCAACTATTTTGTCTCTCCCATCAATTGTATGGGGAGTTGGGAGGGAGACAAAATAGTTGCGGAGACAAAGTTGCTCGTGCGCGCTGTCTCTTACCTAAGAGCCAGCGCGCACGAGCAACTTTGTCTCCGCAACTTTTTTGTCTCCGCAACTATTTTGTCTCTCCCACCCATGGGCTAGTATGAAAGTGCGCGCACGTAGCGACGCAACTCCCCATACAATTGATGGGAGAGACAAAATAGTTGCGGAGACAAAGTTGCTCGTGCGCGCTGGCTCTTAGGTAAGAGACAGCGCGCACGAGCAACTTTGTCTCCGCAACTATTTTGTCTCCCTCCCAACTCCCCATACAATTGATGGGAGAGACAAAATAGTTGCGTAGACAAAGTTGCTCGTGCGCGCTGGCTCTTAGAGCCAGCGCGCACGAGCAACTTTGTCTCCGCAACTATTTTGTCTCCGCAACTATTTTGTCTCTCCCACCCATGAGCTAGTATGAAAGTGCGCGCACGTAGCGACGCAACTCCCCATACAAATTGATGGGAGAGACAAAATAGTTGCGGAGACAAAGTTGCTCGTGCGCGCTGGCTCTTAGGCTCTTACAATTATTTTAAGCCAAATGGAAGCCCATTTTAGCTTTCGATTGTAAAAATATTAATGAATTTTACGAGTAATATTATATACAGGTATACATTGATATTACATAGCATACAGATAAGCAGAATACGATATAATAAATATCAATGTAGTTTTCTCGTTTCTTATTTATTCCTTCCTAAGGACATGTAACTTAAAAGGTTTTCGTCATTTCCTATTGTTAAACCGCGGTCACATTGATGTTATTTTCAAATATATAGAACTTTAAACATGAATTTGAATTGATTTAAAATACTATATTAGCCACTGTATGTGGTAAACCATTACAAAACTCAAAATTGTGGTTTTTTTTTTGGACGTCGTGAATTCAAAAAGATTTTCTAAGGATATTAATATAGTACTTGCACTTTAGACACCTTTCCTCTTTCTATGTATTATATATTCAATGTATTTACTATCATTAAGCTCTACCACAGTATTACAATATAAGTAGGAATAATATTTTAATACTGTACTCTACGCTGTGACCGCGGCGTATTTTTGAGACGACTCAAAAGTTACCTTGAAGACGTTACGCTGGAAATCATGTCTTCCAACTCTATACATATAATTTTGAGTGACATAAAATTGTGTGTGTTTGAAAATTCGACGCAAATATGAATACAGTGCTTATATGTGTTGGATTAAAGCGTGACGATGTTAAAAGATACGTCTCTTTCACACATAGCAAAAGTCACACACGCCATCTTAACTTGTATTTTGAATAACATTATTCTCTCGATTTCATAAAGTTACCCTTTTCTTGTAAAATTGTTAAAATTACTTATAACATTCATTAATAAACCCTAGCTTCACAATCAGCTGTATGAAAGACTAGCCTGTACCAAACTCTAGTTTAATAAAGTATCATTAACGGTTAAGTAATTTCGCATGTTTGTAAATCTAGGGCTTTTTATATCAATGCTTTGTTACATTAAACACTCAGCACTAAATCTAAACCTATATAAGTAGGTATATAATCTTTCGCATTAAAACCTTAATGAACTTTACCGCCTTTCATCAGTCAACCTTCGTTATTGGAAGACTAACTAAAAATCTTTAAGATCGTTGGATTATACAAAAATGGATATATTCAATATTCATATAATTTTGGGAAAACAGCTCTACCTTTTAAATTATTGAAGTGAAACTTCTTTATCGGGGTTGGACAAAAATTTAGTGTAACATTTTTGCGTTACGCTGTAGGCGTGACATTTTTGCGTTATGCCGTAGGCGTGACACTTTTGCGTTACGCCATAGGCGTGACATTTTTGCGTTACGCCGTAGGCGTGACATTTTTGCGTTACGCGCCAACTTCTTCTTATCCCTAAGTTTCACTTCTTACGTGTGTACTCTAGTACACGCACACATTTTTATTGAAGTGAAACTTTTTTATCGGGATTGGAAAAAAAAATAGTGTAACGTTACGCGTGACATTTTTCCGTTACGCGCCATCTTTTTCTTATCCCTACCACGCGTGATTTGACGTATTTCTGTAAAGTTGCATATAGTAAATTATATTTTGAAAAATAAGGTTATAAAGAAGTTTCACTTCTTACGTGTGCACACTAGTACACACACACACATTTTTTTTTATAGCATTTATCTGTTGTTTTCCAACTAACAGCTAAAACTGTGTGTATTAGCAAATCTTGTTGAATAAAGATAATTAGATCTGTATCGTCTTAATTTAGTTAATATCATCATATTATATAGAAAACAACAGCACAGGAACATCTACCCTAATCAATATAAAATACGGTTTAAAATTGATTATTATTGTTAAATATCTGGTAACGTTAAGAATGGCCTGATTTTCCCAGAATTATATCTATATTCAATACCAAATTAAGTACTCTTCTTAAAATTTCGATATACCATGATGTTACTTTTCTTCACGAATAAAATACACAACCTTTAACTACTTCAACATTTTCGGGTACAAATTTGAATTATTTACTCTTTATACAATGCTAGAATATTTCTTTGTTATATTATGTATTCGCTAAAAAAATTGTTTAGTAATTTTGTACACAAGACATTTCTTGAAATCGTTTATTACGCAGTGTTGCTTAAAAATATGTAATGAATCAACAAGTAGATAGGTACCTAACCTAAATTATTAAAAACCAAATAATGTTTTGATAGATATTATATTATTAAGTTTGCATGTATTATTGATTAGTTTTAAACAAATAAAAACGCACTAAATCTGAATAACAAGTCAATATATTATAATATATTATGAACATTTAAAATGGGTTCCTTTTCGTTTACGTTGTTGGAAAAAAATACATGTAAAGGAAATTGCTTCAGTTATCAATTTCCTGCTGATCAAAATACCTGCACATAACCTTTTCAAGCCATTTTAGTCACAATAAGTATTTGTAGCAACATCATTGCTTGAAATTTACAAAACTTTGATTTTAATATTAATTTTATTTTCTGCTTCTGAAACAACATATTAGTTACATAATAAAAAAAAAATATACTAGCCGAATTGATAACCTCCTCCTTTTTGAAGTCGTTTAAAAATGGCTACCAAAAAGTAAACAGATGACTCTTGTAATTATTGCGATTTCAAGAAACGTAAAGTATACTTTACTATCTACTTGTATATTGGACTAAGTATTATACATTAAGGCTCCGTGCAGACAGAGAGCGTTCTGCGTTCCGCGTTCTTTGTGATGCGACGGATCTATAGCGCCGGTGCACACAGAACGCAGTCAGACCGCGGCGCTGCGCTATAGATCCTTCGCATCACAAAGAACGCGGAACGCAAAACGCAGAACGCGGAACGCAGAACGCTCTCTGTCTGCACGGAGCCTAAACTGGACCTGGGTTCAGGACAGACTAAAGATCTTAGATCTAAACAGTAATAAATAAGATTAGATTGGTTTAGGTAAAGTATCCTGAATCCAGGATTGTAACAACATATAAAACTAGCTTTTTACAGCAACACTTTACAAACATAACAATAATAAAATATTGTTTCTGCCTTTACAGAAAAAAGGTATAATTGAATATAGAATTCAAGTGAAGAAATAAGTACGTTGTAACTAAGAATTTAAAAACCATAGAATTAAAAAAATATTTGTAAATAATACTTATGCTTATTATTATAAGTATAATGTAGATACATTTTGTACATACAAGCTAACAGAAAAGTCAACGTACCTTCGTAAAGAAAAACATAATAGGGGTTTAAAACACAATATTATAAATTATACTTATAATAATTAGCTTTTAATTTTAATGAATACAAGATGGCAAATAAATGGAAAACATGACTAGATAATTAAATATAGCGTAAAGTGAATTATACATAAAAAAAACCTTAAATGATTTTACAATAACGCTTACATTAAATTCTCCCTCAAAATATTTGAACACTTTGTTATTTCTATATTATTCTATCGCGTACACACAGTTCAAGCAAGCTATTTGTACAATTGGTAGCAAATGTATTGGGTGCTTTATTTAGTTGTATCTATTATACAAAACCCGAACGAATAAATAATATTAGTCCAAGGTTGTTCTAGTTTTACAGTTACGTGAATTAGGTAATTAGGCACACAAAACATATGATTACAAACAAACATACGACTTGTTTCAACTTCAATTTTTCAGGAAACAGCACCTAAGCTCACATAATACAAGGATTTGTGGAAATCTACATTGGAAAACTAATAATTTCAAAGTTTAAGGATCTAGAGTGGTATGAAGCGGAATATTATATGCGATCAATGTTATAGGTAATGGTCGTAAAAATGAGATTTACAGCAAACAATAGCAGCTGAGTAGGTACCTATACCTTTTATTGCACCTTAACTTTGGAACCAATTGTACATAACATTTAAACGAACACACATCTAATTTACAGATTGGTCAAAATATTTTCTAGTCGAAATTGCCGCTTGCCGCTCTCCTTAATAAGTACATAACATGAAAAGGTGAAGCTTGAAGAAGTACATTTAAATTTGCCCTTATACAAAATTCATAGCAAATTAATTGAAATGAAAAAAAAAACATCTTTGCTATTTTTTATAAATAGGCGAAAATTTTTTATGAACCTACCAATAATATTATGTATTTGTCTAAAATTTTAGATAAACACTTCGGTAACATATCTGAAAAATAGCGCAATACATTTAAACATTAGTTACACGAAGTTTAAAAAAAATGTTCATAAACCAAAAAATAAAAACAACATTAAAATAAAAACCTTTAACACATATTTATAATAAACTCCTTCACACAAGGCTCAACAGTCGTTAACAATCCGTAACCTAAACAAAACGCTTACCTAAATATTGTTCCATCGTCACGTCATATCACTTCGATACACATAGAGCATCACTAGAAACCACTTGAACCAATCGACAAGCACATCACTAAGTCAGTTGCTAGGCAACTAGATAAGAGTTTCTTTCCCTCCGAGCTCAGTCAACTCCTTATGGGGAAGCGAGCGTGGTGGAGGGCGATCTCTTCTGGGTTTATCTGCATACTAGTTTTTCGACGTCAATATTGTCACAAATTCTGGAAAATGAAATGTTTAATTAGTAATTCTTATTTTTTCAGTTAGCCCATTTGTTTATTCGTAAATTGGAAATAGAGAAAGAAATCCCATTAAAGATATGGACGCCTGCTACTTAATGGTGTTTCTATCATTTTTATATAAACAATGTTTTATTGTTGGCGATTGGGTAATTTCTTAGTCCTTACTATTTAGAAAGTTAAGCTTCTTGTTGACGACTTTATTAAGAGAAAAGAGGCAAAAATTTGGTGACAAGCAAATGGCAATGATATCATAAGTAGAAAGGTATGGATAGGCAAAAGCGAATAAGCCAAAATTGACTTGTATCTTTTTAAATCACGATAATGAATCATGCGATCTTACTTTGACATCTAATCGTGTCTGTGTTTTTTTTAAATTTTCTATTGGTAACCCATCAATACCTGTTTACTTATAAAATCATTGATAACTAGCAGGATGCTGAACGTATATCCTATACTTATAGTATGGCCAAACCAAACCCACCATCGTAATTGACCATGCCGTCACCATCGAGGTCAGCCTCGCGGATCATGTCGTCCACCTCCTCCTCGCTGAGCCGCTCGCCGAGGTTCGTCATCACGTGCCGTAGCTCTACTGATGATATCAGACCGTCGTTGTTCTTGTCGAACACTCTGGAATGTTTAGGAGGAAAATTTATTGGGTTTGAAGTGATGAATCACAGGGTTGATTTTTAGGTTTACTTTCTGGGTGGAAATTATATTAGAGAATTGTGAGAAAAAGCTTTTGTGTGTGAGGTACGGGAGGATTGTTTGTGAAGTTTCATTTTTAACATTCATATTTTCAGCATGTAATAAATAAGCCTACGAATTACCACGATTATTCTACTTTGAAATATCACCTGGGTCAAAAATACGAAATAAAATTGTTTTTAAAGATAGCCAGTAAAGCAGCACTGAGATTATCAGCTACCTAATCGTCTAGTTGACAGCTAAAAAAAAACCAATGTAAGTATGAGTGAATAAAATTAGTATGTTTTACCTGAAGGCTTCTCTAAGCTCATCTTCACCATCTGCTCCCCGCATCTTCTTGGACATCATCTGCAGAAATTCATTGAATTCGATCGTTCCATTCCCATCCTGGTCCACTTCCTTAACCATATCTCGTAGTTCAGTCTCTGGAAATGTTAATTTTAATAAATGTTAATAAAAAAATGAAAATGTAGTCAAATATTATTATTAATGTGGAAGTTGGTCTATTTGTTTGTCTTTCGCTTTCTCATCTATATAACTGAACCGATATAGATATTAGTTGGGAATGTAGTTTATAAAAATCAACCTCTTATGAAATAAATGTGAATGAAAGTATGAACTATGAAGTTAGTATCTCTATCCTTAGAGTAATTCTACGTTTTTTAATTTACTATCTTTTAATTAACATGCTTCGAAAAGGACTGAGAGAGGAATTACCTCAATGAATAAATGATCGAGTACGATACACAAATCTACAAACTGTATAATCTCCTCCTGTCCTTTCTTTTCTCTAACCATAAATATGTCAGAGTAAGCATTTAATTCCAAAGAGTAGGCAAGTTAATTTCGTTTAGGACAATGCGTGAATACGAGCCGCACCATGAATTCTAAGTGGCCATTTTATGTAGACCTCCCTACTTTTTATATTGTTTCGGACGAATTTGGTAAACAGGAAGATTCTGCAGGAAATAATAATAAACATGAAAGAAACAGAAATATAGAATGTTTTTTTGTGAAAAGATAGAGAAATATTAATGAAATATGAATAGGTACATGTAACATAATAAATTTTCATAAAGGTAATTTACAAGGAAATGGTTTTATTGCTATAGAAAAGGGAAATATCTATTTCATGAAGCATCGTTGTAATGATATTATTCGCTAGTTAATGTTAGATTACGTAATAAGCTAATCAGCTTAAAATATGAACATGGCCGCATAGAAGACATACAAAAATATGCATTTTAATACCAACCGGTCTAAAGCCTGCTCTACGTCGCTTATCCGGTTTTTATTTCCCATAATCCCACAGACTATCGTAAGCTCTCGAAATGAAGGGGGGTTGAATAGGGCTGTCACCATTTCATATTTGAGACCTAAGTTTTTCCAAATGAGATCGCTGAAGCGTTAGTCACTGACACTGTTTTTTTCTTCTATTATATTTGTTACACTTACCATTATTACCTTATATTTGTTTTCATAATTGAGAAAGCTGTATGATTATATAAATATGTATAAATAAATATATTTTTAACTCCAAGTGACAACCCTAAGCTCAACTTAATCTGGTCGTGGTGTAGTAAAAATTCATGAAACACATTCATCGCTGGTCGAAAATTGAAATGTCTATGTGTATTCATTTATTCACGTTTTCATTCGTATTCCATTATACTTATAAATAATTGAACCGGTTAAGTGGGTTATTGGTGAAAAATGACTTATTAATTTATTTTTCTTTTATAGTTTGCGGTGTGGAGCGTCTTAACTATGTATTTATTTATATTGAGACATTCTTAGTTGATCGTTGATTCTTTAAATATATTACAGGATGCTAAATTATTTTTGTCACTAGCGTACAAATACTACGCGCTACGTAAATATAATACCAATGTTATTGCGGCAAAGAAAATTAAGATTAATATTTTAACGAATTCTTTTTCTTTCTTCATGGCAAGAAGATATTAAGACTGTTTGCCTAACGAATTTTCAATGATTGTATTCCAATTTCGAAATCCAAAAATATATCGAAAAATATAGAATAATTTATTTATTTATTTCCATTATAAAAATAATAAACATTCACATGACACATTGAGATAATATTAATATGGAGCAGACACCACGAACAAAATCTGTGCGCCAAGCGCGGCGGCGCGGGGCGCGCGAATGACGGCTAGACAGTCATAGATTATGCGATGTCACTGACTCACCGCTATAGAGGCGACACTTTGTTTCATTCTGTCTATTTTATTGGGTGCCACTCCTTACATGTTGACTTGAAATTTTCTTTGTACTTACTTAATATTTATTTTAGGTATAAACTGACTTTACTACGCGGGGCTAACAATATCTGGCATATAATATAGGATGATAGTGACGTCATATGGAATAATTTAATTTTTTTCGTGTTTTAGGTTCAGTCAGGGCTATGGGAAGTTTTATTCCTTACAAATTGAGCCTTTTTTAGAAAAAAAATAATTTTTCCCTTTCTTCACGGCCCAGACATGGAAACCTTGAATAGAAAAAATATTAATTACTTATCTCTGAACTAGCGGTCCGCCCCGGCTTCGCCCGTGGCACATATTTCGCAATAAAAAGTAGCCTATGTTCTTTCTCAGGGTCTTAAGATTGTCTGTGCCAAAGGAGAATGCCCATGAAAGTATGGACCACAGTACAGTGTTGCGTCAATGCCAGAGTGGTTTTGGAGGGTTCTTCGATATTCAAAAGATTTTTACCAATTGATTTTTTTGTGATAAAAACAGGGGTTTTCAAGATATTGAGAAAAATGTGAAATAACCTCAAAACTTAAATAACCCCGATTTAGTTAGGTTTATGTGTGATTTAGGTAACATTTTATCGTCCAAAGGTTATTTTTCGATTAACATATTTAATCTATGCGTAGAGCTTATGCTTTCAGACAAAGTCTATCTGTTCATCGGCTAGTGTAGGTAGGCACCAGAAATCTTCCGGGACGGATTTCAAGAAAACCTAAATATATACTTAAAAAATGAAAATTGAGTTTTTATTCGGTTTACATGTTGTTGTTGTTGTTGTTGTTTGAATCATTTTTTCACTACATATTCGAAGAAAGAAACAAATAAGAAATAACTGGTTACCTACCAAGCTATGTCATAATAATGTTTTTTTTATATATACATATTTATATTATTTTACTTCACTATCTTTGTTAATCTAAACAATTACATGTCTTATTAGATTTTACAAAACATTCCCTGTTCAAAATATATTTTCCGATGGTAAGAAGGCCTCTAAATTGCCGAGATTTTTTTTAATAGTATTGTTGTCTTGATGCATGAGAAAAACCAGTACCAAAAATGGGCATTCTCCTTTCATCAAAATCGGTCCAGTAGTTTATGAGCCTATTAATTACAATCAAACAAACAAACAAAGTTTTCCTCTTTATAATATTAGTGCAGATAAATAAATAATAATTCAATTATACGTTCAAGTCAGTAGCTTATATACAATATCAATTAAAAACTTGATTAAAATCAATTAACAAAAAAAAAATTGGTGATTGAGTAATTGATTTTCATATTTCATGATTTCACCTTTTTTCAATTAACAACCAGTCTATGCTTTTCTAAATAATTATGTAAAATTATTATTTTATACTATAAAAATATACGCCAGCAAATATTACTAACAACACTTATTTCATGCCCAATGTCATATCTTAAATTTTTAATCTATGACAAAATGTCGCCCGCCAAAAATTTTTCTATAACTAAGTTTTAAAAATTATTATCTAGTTACTTACTGATGAAAAGTTATTTCTTTGCACTTTTCCGTATTCTTTGTATTATTTGTGCAATATCGTAACACACACGTAGGCATATTTGATGCGTTTCACTTTAAAACAAATAAAAAATGAGCGTGACGTTCGCGCCAATGAGCGAGCAAGCGACTGAGTGCAGTTACGCCACATGACGTATGTTGAGTGGAACATAAGTGATGTAGGCGGTATCGTCTCCATATTAATATTATCTCAATGACATGACATATAAAATTATTAAAATTCGTACCTCAATTATTTATCTAGAATCTAGATAATATAAGTTTATATTACCTGTAGGTCTCTGTCCCAAAGATCGCATGACGACACCAAGCTCGGCAATCGTGATCGTGCCGTCTTCATCTTTGTCGAATAACATGAACGCTTCTTTAAATTCTGTAAAGCGCACAGATAAAAAATATTATTACTTTTTTTTTTGTAACGAGCATGGCACTGGCAATATTTAAAATAAAAAAATGATTTTTTTTTATAATTTGTACAAAGCGCTAACAAGAAGCTAAAGATATCAAAAGACGTAAATACTTTATATATTTTTGCTAGTGTTTTATAAAACGCTTATGAATTTACTCTATGATCACTTTTATTTAAAAAAGCTAAGAGTAAAAATTTGACTTAATCAATCGTATTTCAAAGTACACATTATGAAACGTACCTGCAACTTGTTCTTCTGTAAGGCCATATTCTGACTGAAAATGATAAAAAATATCAATTAGCTTTTTTTAATTTTACTCTACATTGCAAACTTTTAATGTAGGTAAAACAGAAGAAACTGACAAATAAAAATATAGTATAAAATAATGATTTCAATAATGTAACGTATATATTTAATATTATACACATTTAGAAAGTCTGTAAATAATAATTATTATAAAGAGGAAAGGTTTGTAATTATGTATGTATGTAGGTATGTATGGTTTTCACGCATAAACTACTAGACCGATTTTGATGAAATTTGGTACAGACGATCTTTAGACCCTGAGAAAGAACATAGGCTACCTTTTATTGCGAAATATGTACCACGGGCGAAGCCGGGGCGGACCGCTAGTAATTCATATTAAAACAATACACATACTATTATATTAATTAAAAAAACAGTTACGATAATTAGATCACAACCTTTAAAAGGTATTTAATTAAAAGGCCAACGTATGTTAAATTACAAAACTATACAAACAAAGTCGTGAGTAAAACTCATTCGCAATTAAAGATAATTATAGCATTGGGCGGGAAAATGATGATGAGTCAAATGACATTTGATTTGGCATGGATCTGGGCTATTAGTAATACGAAATAAATAGGAAAACAAAATATTTGCCTAGTTATTATAAGGTATCTTATTAGCTCTATTTCCAATAAAAACAAATATTAAATTTAAAAAATAAGAACTTGAAGTG
The DNA here is from genome assembly GCF_905220415.1 of Colias croceus. NCBI lineage: Eukaryota > Metazoa > Arthropoda > Insecta > Lepidoptera > Pieridae > Colias > Colias croceus. The sequence continues at coordinate 9,011,527 of NC_059548.1, read as the reverse complement.
TTTGTTTTTAATGTTTTAATTAAATAATACAGAGAAGCACGTACGGAAAATTGCCTTGTAGCAAAATCAGCAGTTAATCGACGAATCCTCCTGTATTCCTTAGTATAGATCTCATCCCTCTTCGCCATATTTTAATACATACCGATACTAGAACCGTTTACAACTCAACGATTTTTGCCGGCTTCAAACTTATATCGAGAAAACTTTTTCCAATATACACTAGAAACTTGGCTGTTTGTATATTTCCTTTGCCTATATTGCAACAGATACGCTTATTTATTTTCATTCGAAATTCAAACTTGCGACGAAAAACGCGCGAATATGTTACCAAATGGCAGCAAATCGCGAACAGCTTTTCACAATTTTACGCTTTGTTGAGTTTTTAATTACTTCTCTGCACCGAAAGGCACTTTTAAATTCAGTTTCGCTTCATGATTATTTTCCCGCCACTTATATGAAGAGCACTTCTGTTTGACAGTTTACTTTTTAATGATTACTTTTTAATATCGGCCATTTAAGAACGCTAGTGACACGCGCGTCTCTACAATGACAGCTCAGTTATAAGTAGATTCTATATTTAAATTAGATTTTTGCGCCATAATGACAACACGGGTCGTGCTATAATGGTGACTTGATGGTGACACTATTTTTCTCTAGGCCTTTCTATTCTGCATAGAGTAGGAAGAAGATCAATTATTATTGATATTATGAAGGCATTTTACGAGACCATTACTAAATAATAGTTTATTCACAAGGAATTAGTTTCACGATTGCTGATTTCATTATTCACTTCATATTATGTATATATTTTTCGGGATAGATTTTAGATAAGTATATAACTTTTATTAATAAAAGTTTGAGAGGACGAATTGTGATTAAGAACGAACGGACTTCTTATATGGGCAGAACGCCCACAAAACCGCGGGCTACAGGCTATATTTAATAAAAAAAACAATAATTACTTATACCTTTAAACATTATTAGAATGGTATTCCCTAATATTAATTAAAATAATTTTCAGTGTGAATAAATTCCTGGTCATTGTAGAACACACAAATAACTTCGTAATCTTGGCACGAAACGATAATTCGGAACAAAATACTTTTGGCATTGAGATAATATTAATATGGAGACGATACCGCCTACATCACTTATGTTCCACTCAACATACGTCATGTGGCGTAACTGCACTCAGTCGCTTGCTCGCTCATTGGCGCGAACGTCACGCTCATTTTTTATTTGTTTTAAAGTGAAACGCATCAAATATGCCTACGTGTGTGTTACGATATTGCACAAATAATACAAAGAATACGGAAAAGTGCAAAGGAATAACTTTTCATCAGTTTAGTAACTAGATAATAATTTTTAAAACTTAGTTAGAGCAAAATTTTTGGCGGGCGACATTTTGTCATAGATTAAAAATTTAAGATATGACATTGGGCATGAAATAAGTGTTGTTAGTAATAATTGCTGGCGTATATTTTTATAGTATAAAATAATAATTTTACATATTTAGAAAAGCATAGACTGGTTGTTAATTGAAAAAAGGTGAAATCATGAAATATGAAAATCAATTACTCAATCACCAATTTTTTTTTGTTAATTGATTTTAATCAAGTTTTTAATTGATATTGTATAAGCTACTGACTTGAACGTATAATTGAATTATTATTTATTTATCTGCACTAATATTATAAAGAGGAAAACTTTGTTTGTTTGTTTGATTGTAATTAATAGGCTCATAAACTACTGGACCGATTTTGATGAAAGGAGAATGCCCATTTTTGGTACTGGTTTTTCTCATGCATCAAGACAACAATACTATTAAAAAAATCTCGGCAATTTAGAGGCCTTCTTACCACCGGAAAATATATTTTGAACAGGGAATGTTTTGTAAAATCTAATAAGACATGTAATTGTTTAGATCCGTTATTATAGATTTAGTGTCCATTACTGGTTACCACGGTAACCAAGCGGTAACTTATTACATTTACTATGGTAAATAGCTAAATGTATTAATATCGATTATTGTTTTCATTGAATTACAAAAAAAATCAATTAACATAAAATCACTCTTTAAGGTATTGTTTATACACTGTAGGTTGTTTTAACAAAGATAGTGAAGTAAAATAATATAAATATGTATATATAAAAAAAAATATTATTATGACATAGCTTGGTAGGTAACCAGTTATTTCTTATTTGTTTCTTTCTTCGAATATGTAGTGAAAAAATGATTCAAACAACAACAACAACATGTAAACCGAATAAAAACTCAATTGGCATTTTTTAAGTATATATTTAGGTTTTCTTAAAATCCGTCCCGGAAGATTTCTGGTGCCTACCTACACTAGCCGATGAACAGATAGACTTTGTCTGAAAGCATAAGCTCTACGCATAGATTAAAATATATGTTAATCGAAAAATAACCTTTGGACGATAAAATGTTACCTAAATCACACATAAACCTAACTAAATCGGGGTTATTTAAGTTTTGAGGTTATTTCACATTTTTCTCAATATCTTGAAAACCCCTGTTTTTATCACAAAAAAATCAATTGGTAAAAATCTTTTGAATATCGAAGAACCCTCCAAGACCACTCTGGCATTGACGCAACACTGTACTGTGGTCCATACTTTCATGGGCATTCTTCTTTGGCACAGACAATCTTAAGACCCTGAGAAAGAACATAGGCTACTTTTTATTGCGAAATATGTGCCACGGGCGAAGCCGGGGCGGACCGCTAGTTCAGAGATAAGTAATTAATATTTTTTCTATTCAAGGTTTCCATGTCTGGGCCGTGAAGAAAGGGAAAAATTATTTTTTTTCTAAAAAAGGCTCAATTTGTAAGGAATAAAACTTCCCATAGCCCTGACTGAACCTAAAACGTCACTATTTACATCATCCTATATTATATGCCAGATATTGTTAGCCCCGCGTAGTAAAGTCAGTTTATACCTAAAATAAATATTAAGTAAGTACAAAGAAAATTTCAAGTCAACGTGCATGTAAGGAGTGGCACCCAAGAAGCTTATATCTAATACACTGGAGATTTCGGTATGAACATTGACGTGTAACAAGAAAATATTGCCCAGTTCATGTTTTTTATCACTTTCACACCTAACTTGGTATTGCCACTGTTAATACGAAGTTTTCCCAAGGCTACTATGTATGCTGTAATATTCTGTGCAAAAGGTTAGTTTTTGTACATGAGTTTGTTGATAAATTGCCAACAACGTCATTCAGAAGCATTGTTGGATGAGACAATTATTATTTATGCTAAATAAACTAAGTATCTGAACCAATTATTAAAAAGCGATACTCCCTGATTATGGGTAGTCACCATAATAAAATTGTAGCAACTCTCACTTTGTCAATATGGCATGTGTGTCAAAAAAATTGCGTCGCTTCGAATATTTAAGTTAATATTGTTGCTTATTTAATGAATATTTTCCGAATATAAAGAATGCATTGTATTGTGCAAAATTGCAGAAGTGTTTGGACACCAAATTCTGGCATAGAATTTCACAGGCAAGTGTATATTTACGTTATTTACAATATTCCTCAATACTCCTGCATTTACCTGTTTAGAATCATTTCAATGGCAAAAATTGTCTAATTTAGCATCATTTTAGTAAGCAGTCATGTTAAATTTGTTATTTCCCTAATACTTTATCATTTTTCAACAAGTTTTCAATAAACAGATTTAACAAGTAAGGTAACCATGATGACGAGTTTTATGGATAGCGAAGAGAATATATTGTAATAACAATATTATGATGAAAATTTAGAACACCATTTTAAAGATTGTTACTAGTAATGAAACAACACAATATGACATCGGTATTGCACTCACATGTAGTTATAAGATTGTTCGTTTTTACATTGAAATTTATACTTTTTTAACTTACCTCATATTTTTTTGTTTTACGTATTTCAGCTTTCCAAAAAGTAAAATAAAAAGAAATATATGTGCCCATCAAGGTTACTGAGGATTACGACCCAGAAAAAAATACCTTTTGAAAAATAAACTTTGTAAGGTTAGCTGAAATTTGTGCAAGGCTGCTATAAACAGTTTTTCTTTGATGATTCTGGCTTGAAATTGACCCGTCGAAGCAACGCGTTTAAAAAGAAGATCTGAGTAGCAAACAATTTGGTAAACAGCATCTGATGCAAAACACAACTTTCCTCTATTTACAAAGGATGTTAATGCTATATATCGGTTCATATCCAAGCTTTGTAGCCAAAAGTTATTTATAACTATCATTCTATACCAATTAAAATTGTATGTACCTACCTATAAAGTATGACCATAATATTATAATATAAATACTGTTAAAAATATATGTCGTTATTATTTATAGACCATGATTTTTAGTTTTTTCTATTTTGAAAAATCCTGAATTTACAAACCAGCGTGGTCACTCGACAGAAAGAGACAAATAACATGACTGACGTCATTGAATGTCATAGTTTCTTGTTTCAAGTTAATGGTCATAGTGCAATCTCCAGTGTATTAGAGGATATAAGCTTCTTGGTGGCACCCAATAAAATAGACAGAATAAAACAAAGTGTCGCCTCTATAGCGGTGAGTCAGTGACATCGCATAATCTATGACTGTCTAGCCGTCATTCGCGCGCCCCGCGCCGCCGCGCTTGGCGCACAGATTTTGTTCGTGGTGTCTGCTCCATATTAATATTATCTCAATGACTTTTGGCGGGAAAATAACAGATACATCAACAAAACACGAGGTGCTTGGAACGGATCAATAAATAATATTTAAACCAATATAAAATTAAATTTAGGTTATAACACATTGTTTGCTTAGAAATTTATACTAATATTATAAAGCTGAAGAGTTTGTTTGTTTGTTCAGGAACTATTTGTTGTACTTTTTATAGGTCAATGGACATATATTTTCACAGATACTATACGGGAATTAGATAATAATCAGTATACTGTGCGATGAGAAATCGATCGTTTATAGTCCTATCTTTATATGACTATAAAATATATAGGGTGTATTATTTAGACCAAGAAAGACGCAAACTGTTTATCTCTACTAAGAACCTATTATCCAATTATTATGAATTAAAAATAATGACATATTACCTGTGTTAACTCAGGGACAGATGTGCTGATGAAACAATATCTTGAGACTCCATAAATACTCGGTCTAATAAAAGCAGAGCCGTAAAATGGAGTGATTACAGAAACGTCAACATGTTCACACCTTGTCTAGAGACGTACTGGAGCGTGTCAACTATATTATAATATTTTATTCCGTGATTTTCTATAGAATCTCGATAAAAATAATCAGGGTTACTGAAAAATGGTGCGCAAAATGTTATTGTAATTTAATTGTTTCGTTTTACACTTATTGCAAACATTTGAAAATTATACCCAGATATTTAGTATGTATGTAGGTATCTATGTAGGTATAAACATTTTCTTTCGGTAACAAATCAAACAAAATTATAATTTGTACTATATTTTTATAACGAATAGATGATTTAGCGGACTATAAATATTTGGAGATTGGTAAATCATCGATTTATCGACCTCGTAGAATTGTTCTGTTTTTCGTTAATCTATTTAAAAAGTCTACACGGCTTGTCTCATTTGACGAAATACTTCAAAGGGCCTGCTTTTCCTCTAATACAACTGAATTTAATAAAAAAAAATATTTATTGACAAAACATTTTACTTTTTGTGATATATAAGTCTCTTACTCCCAAACTAGGTATAAACTTGCATGTCAGGAGTCTGCTATATTTGTATTATAGCTATCGCTATTATATCTTTAAACCTTTATATCTATTATCTGTTTAGTCTTTATAGGTTCCATTTGATTCCTCGTACCGAAATACTCAAAATCGGTCAAGTGCTTGTCGAACTAGCAACGGGGAAAAGTTCCAGTTTGGAGTTCGAAATCGCGTATCGCAGAAACTACCGATTTAAACACGGGAACTTTAGAGAGAACTTCTATTAATGTTGATATAATTTTCTTATATATTTTACTAGCTGCGCTTCGCGGTTTCACCCGCGTGGCTCCGCTCCGGTTGGCATACCTACCTACCTACCTATAGCTACCTATTATAGCCTTCCACGATAAATGGGCTATCTAGAACCGAGAGAATTTTTCAAATCGGACCAGTAGATTCTGAGATTAGTGCGTTAGTATAAACAAATAAACAAACAAATTCTTCAGCTTTATAATATTAGTATAGATAATACTTTACATCTCGCAGTATCGTAAAATGTATCGTTATCTATAAGGCTTTAAGGCATTTTTTCGTCACATTGTAACTAACGTTTTAAATTACCTATTATTAAACTGTGAGAGTGGTTGTTGTGCCTATATATATAGTATATGTATCGACATGACATAATGTCTAATACAAAAATTTCTTACACAGATAATTTTTTAAAATATTCAAGTAAAGATGTTTCCAGAAGCAATTACACTATGACCTCGAGTACAATTTTACGTTCAGGAATTTTTAAAGTCAACTAAAAATCGACTGATCTTAAATTTAGTCAGAAAATCGCTGCAAAATTTTCCTTGGCTCAAAGGGCTTCTTATAAGATTACTTTAACTGTGCCTGAAGGCTGTTTTTACGGCACATAGTAAAATAATGCTTCGAGCGGATTTTAAGATTGGATCATTATCTAGACGCTTATGTTCTGACACAATAATGATATTAAAATGTAGATAAGGAGATTGCCATAATAAAAATAAACGCGTAAAATATAGGGTATTTATTATAATTATTATTATCTACAATGTATCATACTTGCTTGATATTATATTCTATGTTGGGTATATTCTAATACTAAAATAGTATTTGAATTAAAAAATCATCGATGCATTATGGTTTTTAATAATTTACTGTAAGCTAATAAATTAAAAAATTATGTTATTATTAAGGAAGTATGATTTGCTCTATCTCTATGAATTTGATTGACATCATGCTTAAGAAGTTTTATGAACTACTAGCGGTCCGCCCCGGCTTCGCCCGTGGTACATATTTACATTTTCTCTACATAAGAACCATCCTCGTACTTCAACGAATCAAATCGGTTCCGCCGTTCTCGAGTTATGCGCTTTCCAACACATATTGCGATTCATTTTTATATTATAGATATGAACTATAATTAATCGTTTAAAATCATACTAACAACACAGACATTAACCATTCTTAGAAAAATAGATGTTTATTTACCACTTACCAAATTAATAGTAACAATAAGTTCATACTGCTGATGTTTGTGTCCCTTCTTCTTCTTTCCCTGGGGGGTTTTGACGGCCGCGGCCGCTGCCTGCTTTGGGGGTGCTGTCTTAACTGATCCCTTTTGAGCTGATGGCTTGACGGGGGTTTTCGGTCCACCTTTTGAGGGTAAATATATTGGATAAATATTAGGTTAAGGTCTTAGAATTAGCTTAAAAGCTTCGAGAATGTGTGTGAAAACATAAACTTGTTGTATGTATATCATTTTTTAAGAAGTAAATTTTTTATACATTAAAAATTTATTCAAAAATGAGCCGCACAGGTGATTTAGATTAACAAGTCTTAGCAAGAAACAGATTTAGATTAACAAGTCTTAGCAAGTCTACAGCAAGCCAAATATTTACAGATTCTAAAAATTATCGACTTTAAGTAATTACAAATTGGTTGGTTATTGTTTTAGTTAAGGTTTTAAGTTTCTAATTAAAAAAAACTGACCTTTTTGACACGGTGCCGACGATTTCTGTCCGGCGGAATTCTTCTGATTGACGTGACTGCCATCTGCTGGCTTGTTTCTGGCCTGGAAAAATAATATAAATCTAATTAATTATGCTATTTATACGCAATAAAACGACATAAATGAAAAGTTACCTTATACTAACGCAAATATAACAATCAGTAAAATTGTCAGTAATATTGTGTTGGGCACAAAATATTTGATGGGGTTTTCATTTCTTATTCTATTTATATACCGAGTTAAATAATAAAAAGCGCAGTATGAATGCAAATATTTACACTACCTACTTGAATAAAAATATGGGTTCAGACGTATTCTATCAAAGAAAGTTTATAAATTTAAGCTTTAAAATAAAGTGAAATATCTAAAATATTGAACTAACAAATGATATTAAAATCTCTGTAAAAAACATATAGAATATATTAAACTATACCAACCAACAATCTAATTTTATTCACCTTCTTCAAAATACCCACGAATTAACAATGCGAGAAATTTTCAACACTTCGCGGTTAAAACTATTTCCTACATTTGATTACTTTGGCTCATACGAGTCGTTAAATGTACAAATACATCGTTTACTCACTGGTTAAAAAGCAGTAAAGCCTCTAACACTTTGAAATCAGCTATAACATGCTGTAAAAATCGTACGACAGAAGTGACTTTGTTATGGCGTCCGTTTTATTTATTTTTTATTTCATGAAACGGTTTATTGTACTTGTTTTGCGGTTATGTTTTATGAGCATATGATTTTATGTTGAACTTTTATTATAAAATGAGGGAACGAATGTAAACCGTATTTTAATTAAAAATATGATGAGCGATGGTTCTTGTTATGTAGTAATGTGTATTTTATAACATCTTTTTATTCAATATAAAACCATAGCAGATAGAGTTCTGTTCTGTACTTTATCATAAAATTCTTTAAAAACCTTAGAGCTTATTAATACTCTACTTTAACAGCTCTACTTTCACACGCATACTTAAACAAGCTACTAACAGCAACTATTAACCGCTTAAACAAAACACCCCAACAAACAATGATTTTACGATTATAACTTCATAACTATGTCCCTATTAAATTTATACAACACACATTTACGTCGAAATCTGCGGGACTGTAACATCTAATCTCATAACAGCCAGCACTTAAGGCTGCGTTTCCATCAGAGATGTGCGAGGATTCTAAACGAGGTGTAAATTATATTTATTAGTTCTATAATTTTGAGCAATAAAGCTTCGCCACACATCCTCACACCACACATTTTTCTCGCACGGCTTTGGTGGAAACCCTCACACATTTTCACAGCACAGCTAAACATCCTCGCACGACATATTTCCCTTGCACATTATTGTTGGAAAACCAATCTGATTATACCTTGCAAACAATTTTTCGCACACATCCCTTACTTTTCCACAAGATCTGTACTGACCGAGGCGAGATAAATGAAGCGATACTATTGGTTCTTTACAAACACATCCCTCGCTGCGCATCCTCGCACATCGTTTGTGGAAACGCAGCTTTAAGCGCTAAACTTGTAAGTCGTTTAATTAATGCAAGCGGAGACGTGACATTCAGTCGGGGTTCATTTGATTCGCTCTGTCAGTGAGAAATGGGGATTATGATTGTTCTAGAAAGCTTGTAATATTTAAGTGATTTATGGTTTTTGGTATACCTTAACATTTGGTTGATATCTTTATTAACTATCCAGTCAATTAAGATACAAATAGTTGATAAGAAATGTCTTTAAAATTTTATAGTCATCAATATCAACCAATTTATTAATGACATTCGTAAAGTACCTAGTAAATCCTCTTTATTATTTTTTGTAAATTCGCTTATAAGTTATACTCTACTCATCTTCTGAATGAAATAACTTTTATATTGTAAGAAAATAATAAAACTCTCACTTGGTTATTGGCACTTATTGGAAAATCAAATCACACTTGCAAAAGTAAGTTATAATACTGCCGAAAGGAACTGGCAAGTCGTTTATTGATCTTAGGAAATGTTTAACCTGCTGACCTATCTGATTTTTAGCGCAAGACGTGAGCCGAGTTTGGAAGTAGTTATAAGGCTTTCCTTCTATAGCTACTTTTGGGTACCTATTCCTGGTAATAGGGTAGGATGTTTTGGTTCGATCCTAAACCGTCCTTTGAGTTAAAATTGGGGTGTGATAGGGCGAACGTAAGATAATTAAAACAAAAAATATTATGGACTCTACACTAAACCATTTAAATTTGTGCAAAAACTATTTTATTAGTTTTCTAGCAAACGCGTGAAAGAACGACTTAAACTTTTTATATAAAAGTTGAATTAAAAGGAATTGAAAAATTGTGGTTATTGTCTATTCTAAATTGTAATATATCAATCAAATACATGAATGGACTCTCGTAGTTTCAAGTTTGTATAGTTCATAATTATTGTGACATTATATTTTACTGCTATCATAAAATTTAATTGTCGCTAGGCCGTCTTTTCAAGCATATGTGTTGGGCTGGATTTAGATTTGGGGCAATAAAAGTAGACATTTATTGTGTACATTCCGTATTTCCAAACATTCTTCATAGGTTTCGATTTCTCGTAAGCAGTAAGCTGCTTCGTCCAGTTGGTGTCTGGGTGCGCGCGCAGTTTGACAGCCCGCGCTTTTTCCTGTCATACCTTATTTTTTTATAAGGATAACATTCGAAATTTAAAATGGTGCGATTTATTTTTTAGTTTTTTTTTTGTTAAATGCCAGTGATTTAAAGAGCTTGTGATTATAAGTTTATTTTATGTTACAGAACAATCAAATAGACGACGAACAAATAACTAGTAAGTCTTTCTTTATTTAACTTTTTTAATTGGGTTGAAAATACCTAAAGAGAGAAAAAATAAAAAAATATCTGCATGTGCATATCATTGAAATATCTCAAATAATTATTTTAATCAAATTGTTCACTTTAATTCTTTGGAAAACATAAAATTTCCCGCGCTTTCAAATAAAAATAAAAACAATACTGTGAAATGGAAATGTCGTATCATGGCAACTAAAAAAAAAATAACTTTAACCGAGGCAAATTGCTAGACCGCAGGGGTGGGAGCTATTAGCATATTATTTATGTACCAAGAGTCATTTCACGGGGCGCTTGCCAGCAGAAAACCTCAGTATTCCGTGCTATTGTTAATTTGCGGCATTTTGACATGGCTAAATATTTAATAATTTTTTATCAATTATCTTTTACAGCAATTAATTTAAAAATAATACTTTACAATATTTTTAAGTCGTAGTTTTTTTTCTTATAAATAAATTCAGTACCTATCAATATGAAATGGCATATATGTATTATGTATGTTGAATATTAAAAATTATTGAATAAATACAGATTCTGGAAAATGCTATCGAATAAAATTAATAAAACACAGAGAGCGAGCAACAGTTTCTAGGAATTACACAATATTTCCTACTAATTGTATCAATGACGGATTTAATACATTTCCGGTAACATGTTATTGTATATAGGTACTTACACATTTAATTTAGGTATATTGTAACTGTTTCGGTTCATATTAGAAACGTTATTGCATTTGCGATCAAATAAAATGAATAACAAAAATGTCTTAAAAAATAAACAAATACCTAAGTATCGTATTAAAAAAATTTATAATGAATGTGATTATGGAAATTTAGAAAAGGTAAAAAAAACCCGTATAGCTCTCGTTCTTGTGATATTTCCAGATTGCCTATGTCTTATTCTGAGTCTTCAGCTATCTACGTACCAAATTTCATTGTAATCGGTTCCGTAGTGTTTGTGTGAAAGAGTAACATACATCCATCCATCCATCCATCCTCACAAACTTTCGCATTTAGGAATAATATTAGTAGGATAAAAATAGCTTATTATAGGGAACATTTATATGAAAACAAGTGATAACTGCGTTAAAAACAACCGACTTCAAACTTGCACTTGCAACATTTACAAATACAGACAAAAATGCTCATAAAATAAAAACTACTGGGCCTATCCGAATAAAATTTTTATGGGACCAATTCGACACCATCCCGCATCGAACAAAAAAAGAATCACGTAAATCAGTTCAGAAACCTCGGAGTAATCGGTGTACATACATAAAAAAAAAACATACCGGCCGAATCGATAACCTCCTCCTTTTTTTGAAGTCGGTTAATAAAATGTTTTAATACGATCTAATTCCCCAAATAATTTCAGTGCTGCGACGTGCGTTCAGCATGTTCGACTCCAGTAAGCAAGGAAAGATCGAGAAGGAGAAAGTGCGGACGATCCTCAACACCATGGTACATAGCTTTGATGATAACGAGCTTGATCAGAGACTGGACAATGAGGATGTTGATGGTAAATATAGTTATGATTTTACTATTTAAATCCATGAAAAATAGTATACGTATATGATTGTTTTAGTGAAATTATCTTGAGGATAATTTAATCGTAATTGTTGTTGTTTTTTGTGTTGTGCTATAATATATTTGTGGTTAAGGTGATCAGACTTTTTTTTCAATAAATATGTCTAACAATATCTGTATTTTAAAGTATGTATCGTTAAAATTAAAGATAGTCAATTTCACCACTTTGTACATAATTTTGTAAGAATTTTGTATAGGTAATTAAAATATTTGATGACAATTTTTACGCATGGCACGATCTGATCCCATACTAAGCTTTCGCTTGTGTTATAGATTCATATTTGTGAGCATTTTCTGTATTTCAAAAATTTAAGTTCTTCTTACTGATGGATTTTTTCAGTCAAGACTTTAAAATTTTATTAATATCCACCGCGTATTGAACTATTGAATGAAAGCCCTCTCGTTTCGCTCACGCGCCAACGCCCGTATCAAGGAGCTTTTTTCATTTCTATGAATATATTTTCAAACGAATTAATAAATCGATGTCTTTTGAAGTAAAATAAATCAAAGATAACATTATCTATAAACATACAACATTGGCTTTCCTTCACAGAAAAGACTATGTCTATTAATACCAAAATAGAGATTCTTGCTTGCCAGGAAATTTTGCCGCAAGAAAAATATATGCAATTATTATAAGGAAGTCAATTTTTCATTAACAAAACATAAAATTGTAATAAGTACAAGGCTTGAAACAAAACAATATTATTATTTTTTCATTCGTAAAATTATATTTAATAATAAAATAAACTAAGTATATTAAGACTATCTATATAATACTGGCTTTTCCACGCGGTTTCACCCGCATTGCTCCGCTCCTGGTGGTCTTAGCGTGATGAAATATAGCCTTCCTCGATAAATGGGCTAACACCGAAAGAGTTTTCAATCGGTTCCCGAGATTAGCGCGTTCAAACAAACAAACTCTTCAGCTTTATAATATTAGTATAGGTATATTATGTATGTAAGAACGTAGTTTCAACTTCCTTAGTATCAATTCACGTATCCAATTCACGTATCCAGTGGCCAGTCTAATTTAATACATACACTTTTATTACAGAAGGTACTTTTAAAATCCAGTTTGCCGAGTTAAAAACTAATAATTTTCACCAACGTCGCAAAGTTGTCGTACCGTGGAATTTAATCTTGCCGCCATCTTGTAAAACATCAAAGCACCTTTGAACTAAAACTGTCTTCGATTGACGTCTCGTAAAAATCACACTTTAATATTGTAGCGATGAAACTATGATTGGAAGTAATGAGTTCACTGTGATTCGATTAATTATCCTTTATTAGAAAAGTATGCGAATGTTTATTTTGAACTGTATAATGGATTACTAGACTGCTAATATACTGTTTACAATATTAGATACCTACGTAGCAAGTTAGGTATAAAGGTCACAAAATTATGGAGTACAGAGATGTTTTAGTAATTTATCATTCAACAATTGGTAAACATTAAAATAAGTAGATACCTATGTATGTAAAATTACAACTAGTTCGTTGAAGAACTTTTATTTTTTCTCGAAACCGGGTCCTTTATAAGAGGATAAAATCCGATGTCATTATGGTCTGTTGAGTCTTAACTTTTTCTCAAATAAAAGATAGTCTAGCTAGATGGGTGAAATTATCCGTTCATGAGATAAAGTCTGTTAACTGGAAAGGCTTGTTAGAGACAAAATTTTACATATTATACCTACGTCTGTATTCTTATACTAGGTATCTAAAAAGATATTATATACCTACGCCAACCTTTCGTAAAAATATAGTACCCTAATACAATTAAAGAAGTACATTTCTAAACAGCAAATTATTTTATGGTATTTGACAATTTTTAAACAATGGATTTTTTTAAGCTATTGCATAGCTTCTATCGCGGGCCTTGAGCGCGGGGACCAAATGGAGAAATTCCGTAACGAAAAAACCTCACCGACGGGCTCGGAGGTGTGGCTTGAAGGCATGCTATGCAATAGCTTTACCGCGGCAGGCCCCAAGTGCCACGCGTCTTTTTTTTAATTTCAGGCTTGATCCGAAAAAAACCATAAAAATGAATTGTTATTTTGTAATTATTGAAGCGGAGCTAAATAACTGCAATAATTAAATATTGAAATTAATATTGTCTTCACGTATGAAAGTATAAAAATACTTTTAAAAGTAGCAAAGATATACGCTTGTTTCTTTTCCTTTTTTAACGGAATAGCCCTGGGGATAAATTTAAAGTGAGCATAGCTATAGTTAACTAGCTATAAATAATGTCTGCATTATAACTCTTTATTTTCAGAGCCCTCGTTTAAAAGTTTAAATAAATTTTAGGCATTTAATTAAACTTTTTAATTGATGCTTCAAATAATAGCCCACGGGAAACATTTTTCTGGTGGAAAAGGGTTATCACACGTGTGCAAATAACAACTAATTAAAAAAAATTCGGAACATATTTTTTTACCTTCTATTTACAAACCTCACGACTGTTTTTGAAATTTGTAAATAACGTTTCTATGTATAAAATTAAATGCTATTTGTTCTAATAAGGTAACAGTGTCGTTTCAACGACTTTAACTATGATTAGTTAAAAAATTAATTAATCACTAACTAAAAAAAAATTACTCTGACTGATAGATCTAAATCTAAACTATATAATATTATTATTAACTGCGACAACCTATGTATGTGCTTTTTGATTTAAATATATTAAAATTACTTTCAATGTATGCTTAAATAAATAAATAGCTCTTGTGTTTTGCAAACCACCATTTTTGGTCCTTTCGAAAGAATTCTTTACGAGAGTTATTCTTCAATTCAGGCTCAACCCGGATGAATCCGGTACAAGCTATTTTATATATTTACTGTATGCTTTATTTAATATCTCCGAGATATAACAATAGGAGTATATCTCTGCCACATTCAATCCTGCACAAAGTTTAACAAAACTTGCTCCACTTGTGACGAGTTCGTCCAAATAATACATAACTCTTTGTTTGTTAAGAATTTGTACCGGCATTGCGCAGTATGCAATTAATATTTGTTTATATTGTGATATCAGAAGTTAAGGAAATCCAGTTGTCCTAATAAGCTAACGTCAAAGATCCATTAAATCCGAAATTTTAAATTTACTGATTTAACCGTTAGAATTACCTACAGCATTTACTACCTCACTAATACATAGGAAAAAAAATGTTTTCTAAAGCGCGGCATATTAGGATAGTAAGTACGATGATCTAATATTTTTAGGGTTTATATTTAACTTTATAGTACAATATTAGTTAGTTTTCTTCTGTATATTATGTACATTTATCCTCAAATGACTATCCACGTCCTAAAATGCTGAAAAAGCAGGTCATCATTATACCAAATCGGTTATCAAGACCATATTCTAACATAGCATATATAATCCTTATTACTGTGTACTATTCAAGAGCATTTGTACAAATTAAGCTTCCAGATTCGTGCTCGGAGATTCCACAAAATTAAAGCTACCAGAGAATAATATCTCTTCCCGAAGTATTACGGGAATGCAAAGCAGTTTATAATTGTAATGTTTTGTTTGAAGCTGGGAATATTATGTAAGATTGTATTTGTAACGGGTGACGTCATAGTTTGTTTATTAGATGCAATTATTGTGGTCAAGGATCTAGTTAATTTTTTGATAAATATAATAATGTAATAAGAGTAGGTATATTATCTTAATATATATAAATCTCGTGTCACAATGTTTGTCCCCTCAGCCCCCGGAATCACAGACACAATAGAAAATCTATTGTGTCGCGGTCTCATTGGGCCGCTCGGTGGTCAATGGGTGGACTCCTAAACCACTTAACCGATTATAATAAAATTCGCACACCATATGCAGTTTGATCCAACTTGAAAGATAGGATAGTTTAAATCTCAAATTCTGTGGATTGAAGCAGCATACAGTATTGAACTTATTCGATTAAGCGGAAAAGTGACAGTCTTTTCACCGTTTGAGGAACCGCACAATCTATCAATACTATGACGTTTCGTGTGATACCTACTCACTGTCTACGTCGTAGATCCAAACTTCATCAATACTTAAACCACTTAAACAGATGAAAGACAAAAAAGCACTATTTCATTCATTTTCCATTTAAAGTATACCACAATCCATTTTATTTACCACAAATCTATTTTTATTCCAGGTTCAGGCAAGCTGAATTTCGATTCGTTTGTCCGAGTTGCGACACATTTCTTGGACGAGGACGACGAAGCCTTACAAAAGGAGCTTAAAGAGGCTTTCAGGCTGTATGACAAAGAGGGTCTGTTGCTTTTCATGGGAAATAACAATTACAATACTTTTGTAGAGAGCACTTATTATTATTAGAAGATTTTTTTTTAAGTTGAAATGGATTAAACCAAGACAACATTACCTAATCTTAGAAGTGAACTGCTAAGGCATTAAAGTCAAATGTATAAATTTACATATTTTGCTCAAATAAACAAACAAAATTTCAATACCAGATAATTTTTCATTAAATTAAACGTTCACTTCATGAACTTTACAATATAGTTATACGAAGGAAAAGATTTAAGATCAGCCAATATCTGGTTACTAAGAGAACTCTAAATTTATAACAAAGTACCACTTCCAAAAGAAAATATCGAACATTATTCTGGCTATTGAAAATTTAAACTTGATTTAAAGATATTACTCGGAGATAAATTATTGCCTGAAGTGGCTGGTTGAAATGAAAATGCTATTATATTTCATATTAAGCATCGCGTGGGAGCAGAATTATTAGTACTCTATTTAAAACTAGAAACAAATGTAAGAATTGTTCGAAACAATGTATTTCTTATTGAAAATTTTCTTTGACTAGTGGGAATTGTACAGAATTTTAATCAAGCTTTGCGGTCTTTAATGATCGCAGATTAATCGACACAGTTTTGCTGTTGGGAAAATAGCGCTTACTTTTATGAAAGAG
Source organism: Colias croceus (assembly GCF_905220415.1). NCBI lineage: Eukaryota > Metazoa > Arthropoda > Insecta > Lepidoptera > Pieridae > Colias > Colias croceus. Next base: position 8,994,425 of record NC_059548.1, on the reverse strand, counting down.
TTGAAGTATTGTAGTGCCTGTTAATATCCCAAAGAAATAATTAAAAATCAGTGACACGAATCGATATTGGAAAAAACAATGAAACAAGTTCTTATTTACATTTTTTTATATAACTATTAAAAGCGTATTATGTTTGTAGGAGCCGCAAGAACAGCAAGCACTAATATTTTCGATGATTACTTACTTAATATCCAAAAAGATATGTTTTACCCAGCTCTACTGCAAATTCAGTTCCAAGCAATTTAAATCTACTATATAAAAATAAGTCGGGTTGTCCTTCCTGATGCTATAACTCCAGAATGCATGAACCGATTTCCACGGTTTCGCATTCGTTGGAAAGGTCTCGGGCTGCGTGAGGTTTATAACAAAGAAAAGGTGTCTCTGGTGGCGAAACGGAGTTCGCCCCGTTTGCTAGTTTTGTATAAAAATCTAACCAACTCTGAGTTAGCATTAAACCTCTTTTTATTGCATAAGGGCTCTGAATCTTTCGAGATAAAGCACTTAAACATTATAAATTTTAACTTTGATTCAGTAGCAACCAAAACTCAAGATCACAATCTCAAAAAGCTTCTAACCAATCGATACGATTTCGATATTGGAAATGCAATTTTATATTTAGGCATTACGCAACGCGCGAAAATCTAGTATTCTATTTCAGCACTAATGTGCCCTGCGAACATATTTATCGTGAATTCCATTACTGCACTTCCATTGTCAGCTCATCAATTCCGAGCACGTTTTATCGGCCATTATTAATTACAGCTAGCTAAATGAATTTTAAAAATAAAACAGCATTCGAGTTTAACGGTTTGTTCTGGAATTTCGATTTCAAATTTTAGGATTATTGGTTTGTTATCGATTTCATGATTCACATTTCAAGTAAGTACTATTTCTGCTTCTGTATTGTAAATCCTTTAGAAAAAGTGTGAAGTAAGATCACCTTTCATCCATTGTGTCACAATACAATACAGAATATGATAATGAGTGAAAATTTGAGTAAACATGTCTTTGAAGAACATAATAATAAGTATAGAAATTTTATTCACAGGTTCATTTCATTTTTATATTATTTGGATTAGTAAGAAAAGGACGGAAATACTATTAATATCTAGACTTTAGTAGTTTTGAATTTGTAAACAAACACTTTATAATATTAACGTAGATAATACACGTATCTCTTGAACAGATGGTAATAATTCCACCTCACAAAAGTGGAGCACCACAACGCAATAATCATTTAACTGTCAGAACTTATGCCCACTGATATGAAAAGTTAGTGCTAATGCCTGAAGTTACTGCCGTCACAATTATTAACTATAAATTACAAGTACAAACGACAATTTTGTTTTCTGAGAACTTCTGAATAATTTGACATAAGCTTACATAACCAAATATAACGTCATTTCCTCTGTCTGCTCTTTCTGTTTCATTATGTCCTTTTTTTATTAGGCATCAAGAAATTAGAGTACCTACACGATTCTGTACTCTAATTTTTTGTTAAGATCTAATGACCGCTAAATTTGACTCTGTTTTATTTCAATTAAATTCCTTACAAAATCAACGGGTGATAATATATTAAGTTGATATTTCGCACACGAATCACTAATCAAAAAATACACAATGTTCAGGTAACGGCTACATTCCCACATCGAGCCTCAGAGAGATCCTTGCTGCGTTAGATGATCAGCTCACACCAGACCAACTCAATGAGATGATCGCCGAGATTGATACAGATGCATCAGGCACTGTAGACTTTGATGGTATGTACGGAATGTTATTAGATAAAGGAAATATAAGATATGGCATATGAGTTTATTTTAGTAACATTTTATCTAATCCTGTAAATAAAGGATGTTCCAAATTTCGTGGTCTTTGGTATTGCAGGTCTTAAATGCATTTTATTATCTTCAATGGAAACTGACTCGTACTCATCTTTCCGCCATATTTTATATTGTTACAGTAGCATTTTCTATACTCCTGACTTGTCAGGGTATTTTTATATTTTTAATTGAATACTAATTACAAGTACACATTTTATAACTGTATTCGTTTTTGCACTGCTAAAGATTAATAGAGATATTTTCTGCAAATTAAATAATTTTACCTTACCTAGAATAAATGATTTTTATTTATTATAACTGAGTACGTACTCATTGAAATATATTTTAGTTGGCTACAGTAAGATTAAACTTTTCTTTTCAGAATTCATGGAGATGATGACTGGCGACTAGTCTTCAAACTGCAAAGAATAATAAAAATTGTCGACGGAGATTTTCTAATAAACTTTATTTATTAATTCGAAGAATCTTTCATTTAAATTCAAGAATATTTTCACTGTTGCTGCAATTTCTGTTCTAATTAAATGAAAAATTCATTGACAGACGCGAAGTCGTTTTCCAGAAATTTGAATGAGAACGTCAAAACTAACTAAACGGTTAACGAATAAACTCATGTGAAATAAAGTCACAAAAAATAGCACAAAACTTTCTTTTGTGCTATACACAAACACAGTACAGTGTGAAGTAAACTTTATTAAGTTCTTAATATAAGACGACTTTTTGAAACACATAATGTGTTTGAAGAAGTAAAAAATATCCTAGCCGAATTGACAATTTTTTTAAGACATTTTTTACCAGTAGATTATTTCTGAGATATTTTAACTCTCAATCATCATTCAGCCCATACAAAACCGGGGCGAGTGGCTAGTATTATAGATAGGGAGGCGAGGTAGCTAAATGGCGTAATTCAACGGCGTCGTCGAGACTTATCAAAATCGAAAGAGAAAATAATTTCGAAAAGAAAAGCTTCTATGGTAAAAACCATTTTAGCGGTGGGTTTGGCGGTACGGATTTTCAAAAATGTAAAAAAAAACAGTTACTTGGGCATTCTCGAGCGCGTCAGATATTCATACTACGTATGCCCCAAGTGCCTCTGATAACAACGGTATACTAATCTGCCGGTTTGCGTGGTGGGGCTAGGCATATAAATTCGTCAAAAATGCACAAAAAAAAAATTTACTCGAGCGCGTCAGATTTTCGGAAGGGGTGTTAATTAGGCCCCAAGAAAGCTCCCCTTAAAAAAACTGACGATTACGGCATGACGATAAGTTACGATGAATTTTTGAAAATGCAGAAAAAAAAAGTCCTTTTGAAATACTCGAGCGCGTCAGATTTTCATAGGGGAGGTTTATCTAGGTATCCTGAAAGCATATTTTCTTAATCTGATAAAAATGTTGGTGGGTTCTCTTAATCTGACCGAAAAAGGTTTGTGGGTTTCTTTTTTTTAATCATCGTTATTTCATATCAATTTTTCTTACCACCCTCAGTTTTCGAGATATACTCAAAAAACCAGGAGTTTGAGTTTTTATGATGCTTCAAGTAAAAAAAAATTAAACTTTGGACAAAAATGAAAAGAGACCTTTTTTTGTAAAATAAAATTACCTTTTTTGTTTATTGAAACTTTTTTTTTTTTTGAAAAAGTAAAGTTCGCGACTTATATGCTGCAACGCGTTTTTCGGAAGACGAAATGGCTCCTCCAGACTTCCGGTCATGCGGAAACCGGCAGATTTTGTGTTTTTAGTAAGTTTTAGATTATATTCTTCAAAATAAAAATAAAAAAAATCGCGCTCGAGAATGCCGGGTTAACGTTTTTTTTTTACAAGTTCGCGACCCTATAACTCGGCGGCGTCAAGGACTTATGGTCAGATTAATTAAATTTAGTCTTAAAACACTAAAATCAACGCCCAATATCTTAATCTGACGCGCTCGAGTATTTCAGACTATCGATTTTTTTTTACTAATCTGATCGTCTATCCTAGGCGCGCGTCACTACATATAGAGCTAAATAGTGAAAAAGTTTGTTCTATTAGGTCTAAGGTATCTCTCATATCTTAAACTGCCACGCTCGAGTATTGCAGAAAATTCCCCTCTTCGCCTCCCTATCTATTATATAGCAATAAATCATTGTTAGACTGGCTGTTGACTGTTATGTTACGTAGATTTAGTCATTGTTAATTGATGTTATCTTCAGCATCCGGTATTGTACCGGAAATCACGTCATGTGATGGATTTCAGAACTAATTTATGTCTATTCTTTAAGTTAATATATTCAAATAAATAGTATAGCAACTACAAAATATTCATTTTTATATAAGATCCTTTACAGTTATCATCGTGTTAATAATATGATACTCTACAATAGAACCTGTGCACGTTTGTAGAGTTTTAAGAATTTAATCCTTAGTTTCCGACTCTGCCTCTCTTTGATATTAAAAATACATTCTTTAAAATCAGTATTTTAATATCCTCGATTCATTATCATTCTGATTTAAAACCACACATAGGAAAGAACCACAAAGCGAAGTAAAATGAACAAGTAAAATTACCAAAGGCATTCAAAGTAATGCGAAAAACTTTCATTTTAACTTTTTGTACGGTCAGGAGAGCTGAGTGCGGACTCCGTGAAATTCCTGCATTTTCAATTTTACCAACGAACAAAATAACATTACTATATATGGGTATATTATACCATCCATAGTTTTTTAATACCTGGCTGTGTAAAATACCTAGATTAAATGCATGCTTGAAAGTAATGAAGTACTTGAAAATCGACAGCTGATATCTTTATTATAATTCGTGTATATAGGTCTACCAGAATCTGATGGCATATTTATAATTAAGAAATAAAAGATTTTCATATGGCAATGTTATTTGACAACTATCAAATTGGTTGTCAAATTATTTGTCTTCTTTGGAATTAATGAATAATTTTTAGGATTTTGTCTAAAAAATCTTCGAAAATGTCGAAAAAGCCGCTGCGATCACAAGCAGGAGATGTTATTTATAATGTGTATGGAAAAACATTCGATGAAGAAGGGTCAAACACATCACAATTTTCAATTTTGAATATTTTATTAGTAAATTGGACTTACCCGTTTTGATACTTAAAATTAAAAATATTATAAGTAGGTAACTATAATATTGTTTGTTGATTACAACATAATTTTATGAAAACTTATTACAAGAGTTTCCAATACGGCTATTCGTCAAGTCCAAGCTGTCTAAGTCAATTTGATATTGTGTTTATCTGTTAATACTTACGAAAATAAGCATAGTTTTTATTTATTTTATAAAAAAATTATTAGCATTATCTAGTTTTGATCTGCATTATCATTACATGCATATTTTTACATGACATAATGATAATGAATATACAAATATAGGTATGTGTAAATAATATGTAATATGTATTACATAGATAAAAGTAATATGTATATTATACATGTAAGTAGGTACCTACATAATATTAAGTGGATATCTCATTATTAAGTACAGTATTGTGCACTTATGTAATGTGACTAATGATGTTGAGGACAAAATAAAAAATAAGCAGTATCAAGATCGTTCAGTCCATTTTCCCTAGGGTTGCACACTCAAAATTTTGATTTCCCTAATTGCCATCAGATTCTGGTTTACCTATACTAATAATATTGATGTTTGATGATTCTATAAAGGTAATCTATGAAATGTAGATCTAAGTCAATATGTGTTAATTCAATTAACGTTTTAATGAATAGTAATGGGAAGCTAAAAAATGTATATTTGCCACATCTTGGTCAATTTGACAATTCTTCTACAAACCTTGATATAGATCAAACATTTTTTTCGTCATTTCCCTTGGATCTAGATCCACAATAATAGTTTAAAATGATAACGATTTCATAATCTCCTCCATTGTTTAAATGACAGTGAAATATGGCAGTTCACACTTAACTTGAATTGGGGACAAAAGTGGGTTTCTAGGTCACAGGACGTTATATATAATGGACCAACTCCTTCCAACATGTCGAATGGTTTTTATTGATAAAAAATACTGAGTATTCTAAAAAAGGTATTTTTAATGAAAATTAAGTGGTACGTAATGTTTAAATAATCGTATTTGAAAAACTAGAAATTAATAACTCTAGAAACTACATCTATAACGATATTCAATGATGTTTTTGTAATTGTCGTCTGTTCAGAATATGTATACACTTATGGACATAAGATATGTATCTTGATAAATTATTCTTCCTAACTTTTCAATAGATACCCATTTCCCATGTATTATAAGGGATCAATGGACTGTTCAAGGACACGTATGAAGTCCAGATTTATATACATGTTCACCTACATGTTCTCATGTAAATAAATATGGTTTTCTCACACTTAAAAACTAAACCAAAGCTTCTTTCTACATTTAAATGAATTAATTTTGTTGTCATAAGTTAAATGTGAAGAATTTTGCTATACTTGAGAATTTATTAAACTGGAATAGAGTGCAAACTTAACCAATAAGGTATAGAAAACAGCTGAACATCATCATTAATTTTATTTTCTAGTGAATTTTGCTTTCAGCCAGTAGCATTTCATAAATTAAATTGTATTGACGAATTAAGTGTTCCTAAAACTGTCCATGAGTGTATATCTTTCGAGTCGTGTATGACTTACCTTGATCGCAGTCTAATGCGCAGCTAGTGGCAAACTACTGAAAATGCAGATGGTTGACATGACACAAAACATTGACAATGTACCTCCACATTCACATAGCAATACATTGCCAAAAAAAGTAAAATAACAAAATCATCCAAATAGAAAATCATCATGAATGGTCAGGCATGATCAAGCATTACGTTGTCATTACCTGACTTACACTCCTAAAGCTACTGGTGCTAGCGCTCCGGGCCTGCAAGAAGAAATATTGGTCCTATACACCAAGCACACATAGCCTTTGAGAAGACCAAGAAGATTGACGTGCCACGACACTTGATAATAACCTGGTCACAAATCATAAGAGCGTAAATGATAGACAAGTTTGAGTTGGGCAAATCTATTTTATGTAAGCTAAGCCTTTGTTGGATATAAATTCTAAAGAACGTTAAATTGCTTTTAGTTTGTGAATTATAATAAGTATGATTAATAGGTCATATACAATCCAGGAAAAAAAAAGCTTTATCAGCAGATAATGATTAGGCTACTATACTGTGTTTCTCATACTGTGTACTTATATAAATTGGTGTTAACTTGCCACAAGCACTCACAAGAAATTAAATTTTACTTGTGACAGACAATTTGACAAAGGTCTGACAGTTACAACAGACATGGTTGTTGGTGGAATTTAATAATAGGAAGTTCGTACTAAAGATATTTGTGACCATATTACTATCAATATAATATATTGTGCAATAGAGTGCATAACAGTCAAGAAAGAAAGTATTCGTGCAGCATATCGACCTTTTTGGTCCAAAACACATAAAACTGTTTTTTATTATACATACACACATATATTTGGAACTGCATTTAAAACAATCATGCTAGTAATATGACAATACTCATCATTTTTCAGTTTCAATAAATACAAGTCCCAAAACACGATAAATAGTTTTGCAAGCATAACGTAAACAGATATAGAAATATATAAGACATTCATAGATCATATATTAGAGGAAATCTAAATAGAATTTGCAAACGTACTCTTTACAGCTTATGAAAATAATAGGTTCAAATGAAATAGCATTAGCGTTTGTTATTACTTTATTAATGTAAAGAGCACTTAAACCGTTTTGTAGAAGCTGACACGTTGGCATACATTTAGCGAAGTTGTACACTCAATTATGGTTTTTGTAGGAACCATTACAAACAATACAAAAGCAGGTAACACTTAAAGCGTTTGCGTTCAACCAGCGACAGCATATTTACAACACGTACATTAGTGTCCGTAACAATGTTCAATTGATGTCAATGATGTGCAAATGTGAATTGAATTGCCAATTTTGAACAATCGTATTAATAGTTAAAAAAGTGAAGTCCCGTGTCCCCGTAGTGGGTAAGGGGCAGATGCATTATGCATACATCTGTTTCACTGATCGATTTTCTTTAGGGACAAGTAGGTGATCAGCCTTCTGTGTCCTACCAGACCGAGACATTTTGTTTTTTTTCTTCGTCTCCACCGGGAATCGAACCCGGTTCTACGCTCACGCGTTAACCAATGTACCAAGGAGGCGGTCGTATTAACAGTTAGTGAAGTGATTAACTGCTTCGTATTTAAAAAGCAATTTGTATATCCATAAAAATTGTAGTCTCCGGTCGGTAAGCTGTTGTAAAATTTATACACGACTTTGCGACAAATAATACAGGAACAAATCTTGGTTTGAGATCTTATACAACCAAACTAACCCTCCGATATATTTCCGTAGGTTTTCCTGATTCCTATTTTACGATCACTTCTGGGATATTTTTTCCATATATTATATGAAGGACGCTGTCGCCTATAAGGAAGTTGTATAGTCTTCGAAGAATATATGAATTGTTTTCATATCTTTTCCTGGAGAATTTGCTTTCACTTGAGTGGATTTTTATAACCTAAAACAATTTCATAAATGAATTGCACAGAGCTTATTACAGACATTTAAACAAAGTATGCGATATAAGATTGAAGATTATACTCTGGTCGATAAATACGAATGATAACAACATTTTGTAGTTTATTGTTAAATTCTCAGAAAAGCTTCACATAATTTTATCAATAAATTGAATAAATTAAATGCCGACTACATTAACTTAAGGATAATGTGGTTATTGAACAAATTAAAATCAATTTACAAATAAGAAATCTCAAAATTATCTATATAATAACCTAATCCAATTTGTACATACTCGTTTACCTTCTCATTGAATCAAATGCTTTACAAACCCATAGTAAAGAAAAACAGAAAAGTCTTTTCATTACAAATCTTCCTTTATTAATAAGAAAATGTTTTATCAAACATATCGGCCTGCTAGCTAAATAAAAATCTTTAGACGTCGATAAATTGGGATAAAAGGTGAAAGGAAGTCGTGATAAATTATTCATGAAAAGTTATATAAAGGCCTTTTAAAATTTTATTTATTACACCGGCGTTTTAGGGTTATTTAAAATTAGAGATACATAATCTATACTAATATTATAAATGCGAATGTTAACTCTGTCTGTCTGTCACTCAATCACCCCTAAACTACTGAGCCAATTTTCATTCCGGGAAAATTACGCGATCCCGGAAATCCCACGGGAACGGGAACTATGCGGGTTTTTCTTTGACTACGAGGGCGAAGCCGCGGGCGGAAACCTAGTGTGTTAATAAATGGTTGAATTTCGATATTTATTAAGGGAGTATTATTTAAGTTAAAAATTAGTAGCAATAAGTTTTAATTAATTATTAGTATTTTTATGTATGTTTTAATTAGAATTCCCGTTTTTAGCATAAAAGTGAATCCAATTGATATAAACGTTTGGTTGTTAATATGGATCCAATAAATGTACATTTTACTGAAAGAGAATATTAATTACGATCGTTCAATTTATCTTTTTGAGTCAGTTTAATTTAATTTATTTGCTGTAAATGTTATTTATTATTTATTTGGTTTGAAAATATATATATTGGAATATCAATGAGATAATTTCGACTCAAAAATACATGTAGATATGTTTTACAGACTTGTAAATATTTGTAAATAGTAAATCAATGACTTATAACTAACTTTGAACGCATCAATACAATATTAACTTAAAATATAAGATTATTTTGAAATTTATTTATTTATAATACAAAATTTAATCCAAAACTTATCAACCATGTTCGTTTATAAGAGAATTTGATAGTTATTATTTTAAATACTATAGTTTTACCTTATAATGATGAAGAACCCGCTTATATTGTAAAGGTAAATCATGGATCGTGAAGTAGGTTATATTTTTCGGCCAACAATAAGGAAATTACAATAGTACTGGCCGTTCCACGTATTCCTTGCGAACCAATTTCCTCTCTTGGGCCACTTCCGTACTTAGTACAATTATTACGATCTTGAAATAGCTGATTTTTTGGAGGCAGGGTTTTATACTCGAGTTACGATTACGATTTTTAATAAATTGTGTTGTCAATTGTTTATTTTATATTAAAGTAAAGATGTGTTATTTTTTTACGTACTTAGGAAATAACAATGATAATGCCTTTATTAGGAAATAACACAATATCAAACGGCAGTTACTTTCGCATTCCTTTTTTTGTGTTTGATGTTAATATTAAATAGTAACCCTCATCTTTTCGAGAACTGAAGATTTCCAAATCTATGTATTTTGTTTATCTTGGTACATGTTAAACTATTTTCATTTAACTTCAATACAGATAAAAAATCGAACAATAACATAACACGTCACACCGCACCACTGCGTTTACCAATTTCCTGCACGAAGCGGTTCCGGCTGAAGTTCTGATCAGCAATTATAGCCCTTTGTTTACTTTACATTGCGTGTTATTGGTTAAGAAATGTTTTTTCAGTTCCACACAAGCGTATGTAGTGGGAAATGGACGGGTAAAAAATTATGACATGGTTTCAGCTTTTTAATCACTGTGATTGGTGGTTAAACGAAAATGTTTAATTAACGTAAATAAAACATAAAAAAAGACGTGTGGCACTCGGGGACTGCCGCGGTAAAGCTATGCATAGCATGCCTTCAAGCCACACTTCCGTGCCAGTCGGAGTGCGGAGCGTGAGGTTTCTTCGTTACGGAATTTCTGGATTCGGTCCCCGCGCTCATGGCCCGCGATAGAAGCTATGCAATAGCTTAAAAAGTTTGGAAAATCCAAAAGTGCACGCCTCATAATCTCATCCTTTACAATAAAATTGATTATTTATAAAGGTCTATATAATATAAGTATGTAGATACACTTGTTCTCATGTGCCAATGCTCTTGTACTGTCTCAAAACAGTTGGAAAAGTAAAGAAAGCGGTACCGTAATAATTGAGCTATTTTTCTTGTGGCCCCACCTAGATGTGAAACTGCGCAGGTTTAAGGGACTGACTACCAACTTATTTTTTTAAACCTTGGCTTATAGTATAAAGAATCGAGTTTATAATGGTGAATTTTGAGTACACTATAAATATAAAAAAAGTCGATATTTTTTTTGTTTATTTAATAACAATTAAACCACATCGAATTAGACCCTGAAAAATGAAAGGGTTCTATTCCTGAGCATACTCAAGCGTAAGAGAAAAAAAAAGACTCGATTAGTAAAGTATTTCGGTCGCTATCGTGTTAACAAGAAAATCCTCCGCACATACAGACACACGGACGTCCAAGACAGAACTTTTTTTAACTGTTTTTTAACTAGTTCAAATAACAAAAATGACATCAAAAATATCATGAATGTTAAAAATAGTGTTTTTTCTTAATATGTGTGTGTATGTATTATCTTACAAGTGCAATGTAGGATACTTAAAGACATTTTAAGTTTGAAAAATCAGATGTTTTGCGCGAAGTGACAGTAGTACCCACCTCAACGCTTCGCTTATGAGGCGTGCAAAAGTAATGCGAAAGGAACCTATTCTGCTCTTTTTTATATTATCAATGTTTAAGATAAATTTTGTAACTCAAACTCAAACTCAAACTCAAACTCAAACATTCATTTATTCAATTAGACTACTATTTAGTAGCACTTTCGAATCGTCATTACATAATTATTTTAACATTTACCATGTATGTTAATATTATAATTATAATTATTTTGTATGTTAATATTATAACGTAAGCGCTACAATTAGACTATTTATCAATACATTTTGTGATTTAAGTTATAATCTGAATTATGTGAAATATTATCAATATACAGAATGAGGTTATTCAACTGCCTGTACCAAGGGGCGCCTCTCGTCTCCCCCTTCATTTTCCCGGGAGGTGAGAAACATCGGCGTCGAGGATTACATACATACTATTGTAAGCATATTGGGAGTGTGTGTCACATCCTATCAGATAAGTGGTTCACGTCTTTTAAACACCAATGTTCTTACAATTACTTTAACTACCATCCTAAATACGTCCAATATTTTTTACTTCATAATTAATAATGGCTCTTGGTTTTATAAAATTTATTAAAAAGTACGTACGCAATTTTAAACATTCATGCTCAGGTACCTACCTGATTAATATTAGACTATACCGACTCAGGTTTCTTTTTATTATATATATATTTTTTTTATTTTAAAATATTAAGATAATAATTATGTGAACGTGAAATGGCAAACAATAACTTAGTACAGTACCCACGAAGGATCCCATAGAGGCGAGCCGGAAAACAGCCCGACGTCCCTTTCCCGCAGGTCTACAGGATTACCCTACTAAAAAGGTCTCAATGGCTGTTGTAACATTCCTTGTAATTTTATTAATTAAGGGAGTGTTATATTGATATATTTTTATTAAATTCTATTAATTGTATTACATAAAATTTATTTAAGAAAGTATCATCAAAGTCCTTACAACAATAAATAATTAAACGAATATAAATAAAATGTTAATAGATATATATCTAATACAAAAGTCAAAAATGCAATAAATAATTATTTTTCACAAAGAACAAAACCGCCCAAGACATACATAGGTAACCCTTCACCACCTTTTTGAAAGTCGAATGAAAACAAAATTTAAATAAACGATTTTTTAGGAATAGTTATTCCTAATTTATCTTTTAATTACATTTATAACAAAAAAGTAAACAATAGTACCTATCCGTTACATCTACATTATACTCCTAACTCTGGGAAAGGTTTAAGCGTACATGTTTATACTCTCGACATTTAGGATTATACAGATTTAGGCGTTTTCTAACGGTTAACCCTGCAAAGTTTAATTTATTTGTGTAACCGTATTTAACAGTAACTTTTTGCTGGGTGTTAGGTTTCTGTTTTGCTCGCGTACTTATTTGTTTTGAGTTATTTATTGTTTGAGTGAGTTTTGAAAGGTTTAAATTACGTTTTATAAAATACATTGATATGTAAAATTTGAGTATTTATTGGATTGCACCCATTAAGTATTCGTTTACTGTCATTATAAATTATACTTTGCCTATAATTAAAAATTACACGATTATTAAAAAAAAACATATTTTGCTATTGGAAATCCTACAATTGTTACCTAATAAATTTAGTTTTAACAATGCTCAATCCACCAAGAACTAGATTATTAATTACAATAATCAAATTTATGTAATGGGTAATTAATAATTTCCCACAAAACATTTAATTAGCGCACGAAAATACTCAGGTCATGCGATTATTGTTTTCAATTATTGTTGTTATGAAAAGAGTATTTTTTTCTCTAAATATACACTATTATTATTTATTATAAAATAGAGCGTGTGTGCCGACACCTGTAAGAAACTTCTTTGGCAATATTCAAAGATACCAAAATCGTCGCCTCACTCCATGACGTGACGGTATTGCCATGGCGAGAGCTTGAAATTATACTCTCAACGCGCCTATAAAATTTGCACTTTAATAATAGTTGTTATTATAAATCTAATGGTTTATATTCGTTTGTTTTTCTATAATAAATCGTATCAGTTAAACCAACACAACGAACTGTCAAAAGTTATTATGGGATTTCGCTTTGTACGAGGAAATTTTTCCAATTTTCTTTTCGTAGAACGTTCACGATCCAACTTCTTATTTTTTATTTATTAAGATAGATGTTAAGACATGTGTACGGTATGTTATTTTTAACGATATGTTATTTATTTGTTACTTTAATTTTCCCTACAGTATTTATCCTTGCAAAGTCTACGATTTTGACCTTAGATTTTGACTTTGAAAGTTTAGGTTCACACACATTATTCATTTGATTTACAAATTATCCTTTTTTATAGTTATATGCCATACGAATATTATTAAGCTTTAAAATTGAACAGCATACTTCGTAAATTATTATTTTTGTGGGCATCGTAATTCGTACAATATTTTTTTACGATTAAATAATATAAATAACAACACAATATTTGTAACAAACACAACATTTAAAATCAATACGATTATTTACTACTTATCGAATTATAAATCACGCAACTACATAAAACATAACATTCAATTCTCAACTAAATTATTGACCACTAGACTTAAACATAATTGGATTTATATAATATGAATGGAATAGCCTGTAATTCGTGTCAAGATCCCGGTTTAATTGTATCCCTTGTTAGAGTAACATGACCTCGACGTTGGAATCCAATGGACTTATGTTTGCTTTTATACTAATCTGGTACTATTCGTGTTTTCTTGCATTGATATTATTTATTATTTACTAGCTTTATTTTAGCGCTCGCGGCTTCGCCCGCGTTTTACCTAGAGAATACAATCCCGAGCGTGTTTTTCAATCCCGGGATTACGGGATTTTTGATGGGTAATCCAGGGATCCCGGGACTATCCCGGGATCAGCCTTATGTGGGAATTGGGTTCTAATAAAAAAAAATTGAAGTATAGTTTCTCAAAAGATGTTTTTAATGTTGTTAGTTGCAATTATACTAAAATAAAATAAAAAATATACAAATCAAAATCACTATTTAGAATTTCGGAAATAGAATCTTAGAAATATCAAAGCATCCAATTACCCCGCATCAATATTTTGATATGAGGTGATCGGGTGATTCCCCTGTTAGCCCGTCCGCGTCGGGGAGTTACCTTAAGCGAAGGGGAATTACCTTATTAAAAAAAATTCCGAGTGGGAAAGTCCCTTCTAAGGTCTACTATTATTAGGGCCGTACCAGTACAGTCCGTATCCACATCGTACCTTAGGTTTGTTTTTTATCGTTATATCATTTTATGCGTTCGTATCCATAATCTAGGCTAGGTCATAATTAAGGCGCAACGGATCGTAGAATGCAAACTAAAATAGCTGTTTTTATCAACCCCGAAAATACCGGGATTAGCCAAGTACAGTCCCGGGATTTTCGGGATCAGAAAAAGGTCGGGATCCCGGATTCTCTAGTTTTACCGGACATAGAACTATGCGGGTTTTCCATTAAGAAAAACCCGCATAGTTCCCGTTCCCGTGGGATTTCTGGGATAAAACCCATATGTGTTAATTCAAGTTACCCTCTATATGCGTGCTAAATGCCATTGCAATCTGTTCAGTAGTATTTGCGTGAAAGTGTAACAAACACACACATACACATTCACAAACTTTCGCATTTATAATATTAGTAGGATATGAATTAATTTTTCTAGTATTAATAAGACAAAGATTGAAAATTCTTATCTATTATCAAGTCGTTTTAAAGCATTTTTACCGAACAATTATTAATCATAGTGTTGTTTTATAATTACGTTATTGAAAATTAACGGATAACAATTTTCACGACAAAAAGCTCCAATTCCAGTTATTTAAAAAAAACAACAGCAAAATATACATAATATTATTATATTTTAAATATATTTTCTTTACTAAAATCATTCTAAAGGCTTGCCCTTCCAGCTTTTGCACTTAAAGCTTTTACTTCACTTAGTTACTAAAAGTACACAATTTAAAAACCAAATTGTTTAAACGGTAGCTTTGTGTATAAAAACAATATTAAAGCTTAAAACTCATAGTTTCAGAGCGAAAATTAAAGTAGAAAGTAAAAAAAACTCATTAAACACAAAGTCTGTAATGGTTTTAGTCAGCCCACGACCGGATACGGCGGCGCTTGTTCATATAGCGGCCGCTTTTACACCGATGCGTATGAAATTTTTAATTAATTCGGTATCTAGTTATTTGTTGTGTTTTTTATTTGGCAGGGTCACATATATACAATGTTTGTTTGTTAGCATTGTTATTTGTTTAAGTTTATTTTTTTAATTGACAAAGGATATGACTTATTTAGGTTCAACTTTAGTGTTATAAATATATTTTTTACTTTATTATATCATAAAAAAAATAACAAACGTACTACGTTATGTTTTGAACATTGTCTACTTAACATGTAATCTTATATTTAATTTTATTGTATTCTGAATTTGCACTAATAAATCTGACTTACATAGTTCCTCATATTATAGGTACATTTCATGTCTCAAAATATTTATTTATTCTTTTTTGTACATAATATATACCAGAACAATGAGAAAATAAATCAATAATTTAATATAGATCGTAACACGAAAGATCTTTAAAATAATATTCTGTGTCAAAACGAAAGCCCTTTTTGAATTACGGTGTGAGCGACTGCCCATAATCACATAACGTAAGCGACGTGGCTTAATGAGCAATTTCCTTACGAACTTAACTAATGAACTGTTCTAGAAACCTCTTTATATCGTCCACCGTTTTTGTAATTGAAAGGCGATAAATACATTGGAAATTAATATCTATTTATAGGTAAAATATGAATAATAGAATGTGATGAAAAAATTATAATAGAATAATGTCACACCTTTTGGGTTAATCTTAAGAAGGTAATACGTATAAGTTGTTTATGTTTTCTTCCCACAATGGTTATTTTACACAGTTTTTTTTTAGATTAAGCGCCGAATACCTACCTATATTTTTTGTAATACTAGAACTCAAAATAATATACGGTAGGATAGTTTTCTTACTGCATTAATTTTTGCGACTATAATTTTGTAGATATTATAAAATCAGAATAATGAAAAAGTATTTTAAACTAAGAAGAAGACAAGAATAAATGTATTGTATTATTTTAAAACTCTTTACCTCCTCTAACTCTATTGTTAAAGAATAAAATTGTTCTATTATTGTTTAATTGAACTTTTAAAACCTGAATGCAGTAACAGCTGGACTCAATCAAGTCTAGACATTCTTGAATTAAAAATGTTACACTCAGAGCGTTAAAGTTTTATTGTCGCATCGATTTTACCTATAAGTTTTTAGTTCGAATTTACTGCTTATTAGTTAAACTTAGATTAACGAACAAATTCCGAGTACCACTTAAAATTATAAGGAGTATTAAGACAAATTCACACACTATAATAATTGAAATTCCTATATCTATAGTGTGTTAAAGCTCTGCGCCATCATTTAAAATAATTTACTATACATAAGGACATTTATTAGGATAAAATAAATGAACAAATTCGAGTAATATGTAAAATAATCAGGTTTATTAAGGCAAATTTAGAAACTATTTAAAATTCCTCTATATCTATAGTCTGTTAAAGCTCTGTGCAATCATTTTATAGAAATGTTCAAAATCTCATTAGGTTAGTTTAAACAAGATATTTAGACGCTACAAAAACTGAAATTCCGGTTCATAAAGTCCGTTAAGCTCTGTGCAATCATATAGAAAAAAAACGGTCCAAATATTTGAAATAATATTTTAATAAACCCATTAACAATAACATTCATTTCATTATAATTTTCACATTCATTAGGATTAGTGTCAATTAATCATGAGGATTATCATTAGATTTAACGATAATTATAATTAAAATTTCCTATTAATTTCTTCTAATGATGCTGAACATAAATTCCCGAAAGTATAGTGTAAAGTGAAGTCCCATGTCTCCTAGTGGGGTAAGGGGCAGATGCATTATACATCTGTTTCACTGATCGATTTTCATTAGGGACAAGTAGGTGATCAGCCTTCTGTGTCCTGCCAGACCGAGACATTTTTTTTTCTTCGTCTCCACCGGGAATCGAAGCAAGGACCCCTCGGTGTTACGCTCACACATCAGCCACTGTACCAAGGAGGTACCCGAAAGTATAATTTTTATTTTTATTTTAAACACCAATTACCACTTTTCACACATTGGCATATTATAACCAGTGAAGAGAGGAATTAAAGATTTAAGACACAATTTTCATTTAGTAAATTATTAATTTATAGTGTAATTCATAATTCATAATTATTTATTTACATTAAACATGGTATTTTTAGATGATACATTTTTACATAAAGTAGGTACAACATGTTTAGCCGTCATTAAAAAACAGCATGCAAATTTTATAATTGTATATAAAACAATGAGTCCAATTAAATTATCAATGTAAATTACAAAAAATATTACTGTAGGATTCAAATAGAGATTATATGTTAACCTCCTGAGACCCAGGATTTTTTTTTCTTTCTTTTTTAATAAAAATTAGCTGTATCTGTTCTAATGCAATTATAGATATTCAAAAAAATGGTAAAAAAAATCTTTCGTGGAAAACTTGGATTTTCTTTATGTCATATATATATTACAAGGGGTCCCAGTTCCAAGTGTAATGAGTTTATGAAAATGAAGAAAAACTACATGTGTTTTTAGTTATTATATATTTTTAAACTTGAATCTAAATATTTATTATTCTATCCATTGTTCTGTGTCTATTTTTTGTACCTTGGTTCAAAGATAGGTATTTTTAAGGGTAAGAAACGACCAGTTCAAGTATTTTGCACCGGCGCGGCGGTGTATTTATATTGTCACGTCCACCCCTAGGTCTTATTTCTTATCCATCCTCTCGGTCAGCCTCCTCTAATGCTTGCTCCACGTGATGTGCGTCCCCAAGATGGTCTGCCAACAACTGAAGACGACATACATAGTAACGATTCTGTCTGACATGACTCATACTCAGTGGACGAATGGAAGAAGAATCATTTTCTGGTATTTGGGCGGCTTCATCGGTATCATTTGGGGGATTATCTTCATCTCAAACATTTATTTATTCAATTAGACTTCATCTAAAAGCACTTTTAAATCTTCATAACAGTATTAACATTTACCACCGATTCGGAAAGCAGTATCTATGGAGAAGAACCGGCAAGAAACTCCATAGGTCTATCATATAGGTCAATATTTGACTCATCCAGGTGTTGGTAGATCTCAGTATCTTATAATCCTTGAAAATTATAATAAAATCTGTAACATAAACTAAAGAATGTCATATAGGTAATACATGGGGCCGTAGTAACCAATGCCATTTTGGCAAGAATTGAGACCAAATGTCTTACCAGTATGACATAAAAGAAAACATTTATATTTTTCACAAGTTTTAGATTTATCTTACAAAATAACTATTGCGGTTGCAGAAATAATATCTATTATCATTAGATATACAAAGATATACTGAAATATACTAATGGTTCCACTAGAAATGTAAGATTACTGACCACGTGTTTGCCGTCGCACAGCCACCGTCAACTTCCAAATGAGAATACTTCAAATCAGTGTCACTTATAAAACCAAAAACCGTTTAGTATAGCGGATGACATACCACTACATCGATTTGAGGTATTATTCTCGCATATACGCAAAAGATGGCGTTGAAATATTTTTTTATTGTTTATGTAATATATATATGACCGCAGGCCCCAGGAGGTTAAGCATTATACCTGGCGCGGCCTAAGATGATCCCTATGACAGTTCGTCTTAGTGATTGCTCGTATGATGGATCGTGTCGATACTTTACTATTTTATAGGCAAAGGCGTGGTTTGCATTCAGCCACCTCGGTAAACATGTTTTTACAAATATTATAAAATGAATTTTTAACGTCTATTATGTAAACGAAACGGTAAGTACTTAAAACGAAAGTTTTCCAAAACATAAAAATACACCTTATCATTTTCTCGTAATTTTTAACCCATTTAACACAGTGTATATTATTTTATCATGAAAATGGAATCCCCCATTTAATTTTTCTAAAAAACTTATATTATCATAGGTAAGTAAATTAAAGCGAACGGTAATTATTAATTAAGTATGCTGCGATCTTCTGTTCCATTCAATAGTGAATGAACTATAGCTTAAGTATGGAAAAAATGTGAACTCGTTTCCATTATCGAAATTTGTTTATCGATACTTTCCGCACTAGTCGATAAATGCCAACGATGTAAGTTTTGAAGGACGTAAACGTAAAGTCAGATTGATATAATTTCTCGTAAATGATAAGAATTGTTATAATTCCAACGGAATATCATTGTAATAGGATAAAGCTACGTAAAAATTAATAAATGCCATTTTTAGACGCCTCCAATACGTTTCTAATTTAATGGTGACGCCATTACAAGTTTGTCTCTTGAGAATAACTGTCAGTGTCATAGGGATCATCTTAGGCCGCGCCGGGTATAGTATTAATTTCAAATATATAAAAATCGTCATTCGCTATAGCACTTCTATTACCACCTAATTTTTCACAATCCCAAAAATAATCACAAATTCATAACTTTTTGACACACAAAAATATTACCTAAGTATATGGAATCTGTTTATAATAATACCTTGCTTCTATTCCTTGGATCTCTGAAATCTTCCTTAGATGCCTTCCGCCGCTTGTCTTTCAAGATCATACGAGCTGCTGCGAACGCCATTTTGTTTACACACACACACACAACACTATATATATATACGTATCACAGACGAGTTTGAATTGACTAACAATTGATTTATTTACTTCGTTGTTGCGGTTCTATAACTATACTTTTACGATGGTTCGACGTATTGTTGTTTGTTTGTTTTAGAGATTTTATTGTTTTCTGGTGTGTCTGTGGAAAAATGTTTGTTAATTAATAGTGATGGAGATATCATGTGAAGCGTGCAATTAATTACAATAATGGCTTGCTGTTTTTGCTTGATTGCTTGATTTTATTTGGATTGTTAGTAATTCGGTTAATTGAAACAATCAGCTCATTTTAACTGAAATCTATACTAATATTATAAAGCTGAAGAGTTTGTTTGTTTGAACGCGCTAATCTCGGGAACTACTGGTCCGATTTGAAAAATTATTTCAGTGTTAGATAGCCCATTTATCGAGGAAGGTTATAAGCTATATATCATCATGCTACGACCAACAGGAGTGGAGCCACGGGGGTGAAACCGCGCGGAGCAGCTAGTATTAAATACATATGTATTTACAGTTTATATAAACTACCTTTATCTAATTCCTAGCTAGAGAAAGTATGACATCAAATATGAATGTCGTTTTGAAATTAAAAGTTTATCATAATATTACTATTAAATAGAACACAGATGTTTTCAATGCTTTTCAAAGAATGTCCTGGCAAAAGAGGAACAAAAACCCTCCACAAAATGGAGAAAACATTAAACTTGTGCCTCATTGACGAAAATAATACATCTTGAAATAAAAGCCACTAATTTTTTGTTCATTTTGATATTTCGTGACCGCGCTCATTGAACAAGCCATCACGTTAATTATATTTATGAATAAATCGCGTTGAAATTTCGTTAATATAATATTTTCCAAGGTCTTATAATGGCTTGAAATTTATATTATTTTCATTTGAATGCGTGCATGATGTAATCGCTTGGTTCAAACTTATTCATAATAAACTGTTATCAGAAAAAGGGTAATAAGGTTTTTGACTTCCGCATTGTTGGTAAGAACTTACGTCAAAATTGATCAACCCTTCGGCTTCAATTCAAAGCTCTTTTGCCGCTCTATAATGTCTCATATGACACGGGTATTTCCGACTTTTTATATTTTCTTGGGAGTGCAGAAAAGGCAGAAATTGACTCACTTCTAAGACTATGGAATTAACAATTCATTTATTAATCTAGGGAAGTATTTGCAGGTTATTTGGAATGAAACCGGTACCATTCATATCATTAACTAGATTTCCGCCCGCGGCTTCGCCCGCGTTTGCAAAGGAAAACCCGCATAGTTCCCGTTCCCGTGGGATTTCCGGGATAAAAACTATCCTTTGTGTTAATCCAAGTTACCCACTATATGTGTGCTTAATTTCATTGTAATCGGTTCAGTAGTTTTTACGTGAAAGAGTAACAAACATCCATACATCCATACAAACTTTCGCCTTTATAATATCTATATACATATAAGATTAGATATTAGATTAAGTCTGATTTAATTTTTACACTAATATGGCTCTACAAGGATTGTTAAGCTTATAATTAGGTTAAGTCTTGTAAAATGTAATAGCACAATGCGCCTATAACAATTTTTATATTTTCAGAATCATGATTGTCTCGCGGAGAGACGGGTTAGTTTAATTGAGCGTATTTTTCAACCTTTTTTTCATTATACGCATTAAGTCAGCTTATTCTGTGTTTACTTCAAAACAATTCTTGCTTAACATTCTAGTTAATTGTCAACAATATGTTGAGATGTAACAAAGGCTTACACTCCATTAACAGGCGACAACAACTAAACTAAATTATACTCAAGATAGGCTTCTAAATAGATAAGGGTAAGGATTTACTGACGGAAACTACGCTAATCTACTAGTTATCTATTCTCATATAATATAAAGGAAGTATTTGTTTTTTGTTCGTTTGTGGTAAGCTACGAAAATAGTTAAGTCGTTTTGAAAATTCTTCCATTAGGCAAAGATGTGATATAGGCAATATTTGTTTATTATTTTCATCACGGGACCTGGATGGGTTTATTATAACAACAGCATAATAATAACTAATATATAACAGGTATAATCATCAGAATAAATAAAAATAAATGGTGGCAATGTGAAGTAATGTTTTAAAGTTGAATATAGGTATTGTTTTAAAATTTAAAATATGCTAGTAATATTTGTAGAAAAGTTAAGGATTTACTAATAAGGTGCGTATAAATTAAGCGCGGCAGCCGCGCGAACCAATGTTCGACCAGAGTTGACGTTCATTTGCTGCGCGAGCCAATATGTAGATATATTTTTAAGTTGAACGTAGTTGCCGCGCGCGGCAGGCGATCCATCACGAACATCTCTTCTGTAGGACGCCAAAAGTGTAGAATTTTCTTTTTCAAGTCAGGAATAGGTACCTATATCCATTTTCTTACTGATTTCTACCCACGCATGTATGATGCGTGGGTAGAAATCAGTAAGAAAATGGATTTATTGTGGTATTGGGGGGATTTGCTGTTCCACAAAAATTCATTAGCGCCATACAATTGTATTAGTAAACGGAACTTTTCGTTGTCCATTTTTACGTGTACGCCGCGCGAGCCGAATCATCAAAACTACAAACCGTCCACACTGCGCGCGAGCGAACGCCTGAAGCTCCTTTGATGCGGTCTCAAAAACCGACAGAGAGCGGATCGCCCCGCGGCACGTTCGAGCGCGGCAATGTTCGCGTCGCCGCGCGCGGCAATCCCGTCTACATAGTGCGCGGCCGCCGCGCGCGCCTATGTTCGATGGTTTGCCGCGCTTAATTTATACGCGGCTTAGTTTAGTCCATGTGTTGTTTGTTAGTGTTAAGCCGCGTATAGATTAAGCGCGGCAAACCATCGAACATTGGCGCGCGCGACGGCCGCGCACTATGTAGACGGGATTGCCGCGCGCGGCGACGCGAACATTGCCGCGCTCGAACGTGCCGCGGGGCGATCCGCTCACTGTCGGTTTTTGAGACCGCATCAAAGGAGCTTCAGTCGTTCGCTCGCGCGCCGTGTGGACGTTTTGTAATTTTGGTGATTCGGCTCGCGCGGCGTATACGTAAAAATAGACAACGAAAAATGCCGTTTACTAATACAATTGTATGGCGCTGATGAATTTTTGTGGAACAGATTTCCTCCCAATACCACAATAAATCGGTAAGGTATGATGCGTGGGTAGAAATCAGTAAAAAATTGATATACCTATTCCTGACTTGAAAAAGAAAATGACTATACTTTTGGCGTCCTACAGAAGAGATGTTCGTGATGGATCGCCTGCCGCGCGCGGCAACTACGTTCAACTTAAAATATATCTACATATTGGCTCGCGCAGCAAATGATCGTCAACTCTGGTCGAACATTGGCTCGCGCGGCTGCCGCGCTTAATTTATACGCACCTTTAGATATCATATTATTATAGACAGCACAGAAATTTTGCAGGCTCAGAAGACAAGCGAGTTTTGCTCTTAAAATAAATAGTTTGCATAACGCTGACTTCGTATATCTCTTGTCTTATTATATCCACAATTCACAAACACTGACTCTTCAAAATAAAAGACTTAGGAAAACGAATGTAGTATTTATTTGGCCGTGCCAAATTGTCGCTTGCTTTTAAGATAATTAAAATTTTTGTTGTTTATGATATCTACCTATTCATTAGTATAGTAAGTGCAGTCTACATACTTGATATACGTATAAAATATTATGTAATTTTATAGCATGTGGAGAATTATCTATACTAATATTATAAAGAGGAAAGGTTTGTATGTATGTATGGTTTTCACGCATAAACTACTGAACCGATTATAATGCGGGTTTTCCTTTGAAAACGCCGGCGAAGACGCGGGCGAAAAGCTAGTAAGAAATATAGCTAGTAGAAAAGACTGCTCAATTACATGTTCATCTATACTTATTTTTTAATATTATAAAGCTGAAGATTTTGTTTCTTTGTTTCCACGCGCTAATCTCAGGAACTACTGGTCCGATTTGAAAAATTCTTTCGGTTTTAGATAGCCCATTTATCGATGCTATAGGCTACATATCATCACGCTAAGACCAACAGGAGCTGAGCAATGCGGGTAAAACTGCGGGGCACAGCTAGTAAAGAAATATAGTCAGTGCAATTGATTTGAAATGCATTTACTCCATGTCAAAATGGGTCAAGGAACTATATTTTATGATTCTAGTAATAACAATGAGTAGAAGTATTCGGTAAAAGGCTATTTGCTTGACCTCTTTTCATAAGTGCTTCGCGACTAAGTAATGAATATTGAGTATAAACGGCAGATTGACGGACTATAAAGCTAAAATAATGATCTCATGTTATTTAATATGTTATATACAAATAAATGCATTTTCTACCTTCTTTTTTTCTATGTTATAATTAAAAATTTCGTGTCTGTTTTCAATGTTAATCCTAAAATTTTTACACGCATCGTGAGCCGGGCACCGAGCCATACTCATGTAAGAAGAAATCCGTCAATATCCTACGAGCTACGAGCCGTAACCCGAACCTAAAAGTAAAGCATTAACACTAAGCATTCACAATTCACATGTAGATTTGTCTGCAGACGTGTGGCACGCGAGTAACAGTCTAATGTGTCTAATTTCCTTTAAGATGTTAAATTTCCGTAAGTACCAAACAAATACCAAATGATAATTGATGTGGCATAACTAAGTGTACACAGATATTTTCTAATATTTTAGATATAAAAAAGAGATAAACTTCAAGAGCCAATTAACAAGTAACGCATTTTCCTCTACTCCCGTTAAAGTCAGAAAAATAAAACAAATTGTTATTCAGCGAATATTTGATTGAGTGTGAAGGCATAACAAAGAAGCCGAGTCAAGTATGCCTTACACGTTGCTAAAGTGAATTAAAACCTTACTACATTGCAGTATAGTGCAGTTTTGTATAGCACATGATACACCTATATTTATTATATATATATTTCTGCATTCATGCTGTCTGTCCAGTGGAAATGTCCAGGAACGTTTTTTTTTTATTTATTATAAATAGGTAGACGTTTGACCGCTATCCTGCCTGATGTAAAGCAGTGATGCGATCTATTTAGGAGCACGTCTACCCAGAAGAAGCCTATTCACTCTGGACTTGAAGAGCTGGATATTGTAGTCCACGGGGAACACCGACGATGGAAGAGCATTCCATTCCTTCGCAGTTCGGATGAAAAAAGAATTTGCATAACGCTGCGTACGTACATGAGGAATGTCGACTGTGAAGGGATGGAATCCCATTCCCCGTCTAGATGTGCGGTGAAGAAATGGGGAAGATGGAACCAGGTGGTGGAGTTCATTCGCACATTCACCAAAATGAATTCTGTAGAAAACCGATAGGCATGCTACTTGCCGGCGATGGTCAAGACTTTGGAGGCCACGACGAATTAATGAGGGATCGCCAATGATTCTACAAGCACGTCTCTCCATTGATTCCAAAGCACCAAGGTGAGTTTTGGCGGAACCCGCCCAAAGATGACTGCAATACTCCACACACGACCGAATTTGAGCTTGGTAGAGTTGAAGGAGCTGTGCCGGTGTGAAGAAATGTCTCACTTTTGCTAATATGCCAAGCTTTTTGGCAGCTACTTGGGCTTTGGCTTCAATGAATTGACGAAAGTTAAGATTTGCAGAAATCGACATACCCAGTGAACGTGACGTGGTACGGAAATCTTTTGTTATCAACTGCGTAATTCAAATATTGCATTAAGTACATTACATTTATGTATGTATAATGTTACGTAGAGCAGTGGTAGAGTCTTGAAAATTAATCAAAAAGTCAATGAAACTAAATGAGCGTTCATAAATGAAATGATTTTTCGCCTAATCTGCTCATTAGCTAAGATATCGAAAAATGGGTACATTTATATAATACTAGTGGTCCGACCCGGCTTCGCCCGTGGTACATATTATTTCGCAATAAAAGGTAGCCTATGTCCTTTCTCGGATATCAAAATATCTCCATACCAAATTTCATGCAAATTGGTTCAGTAGTTTAGGCGTGATTGAGTAACAGACAGACAGACAGACAGAGTTACTTTCGCATTTATAATATTAGTATGGATTTTATATTGATTTGCGACTACATCATAATTTTCTAAATCATAGAATAACTAGTTTTCCCGGCAAAAAATGCGAATATTATAACACACATATTTTATTAAAGTTGGTACTTAAACGTTTATATTTTATAAGAATGATGCCTTTTAAAGAAAGAAAGAAAGAAAACAGTTATAACATTTTTTTTATTGATCACATAACATTTTTTTCACTCATGAAAAGTCAGTCTCAGAACCTATGTGTCATGTATAATTATTATTGTTCTGATTCTATTTTATACTTTAAAAACGATAATTGAGTACAATTATTTCGATTGAACCGCATTCATTATTGCTATCATTTTAAAATCAGCGGTAAATACTTACAATTAACCAAATGACGGAATTAAATAAATACCACGTACAATCTACATAGAATATATTTAAATGAGAATAATAAATATAAATGGGGCCATACTGTATCAACTTCTGAGATATTATAAGGTTCAATGACCGACGTGATATGTATTATAATATTAATGAATGAAAGCTGTTACAAATGTTATCGTTTCCCATTCTAGGCTTAAAACTATGAAAATTTAATATTTTCAGGGGATTATAAACGCGTTTACTGTGTCTGTATATGTACATACTCTATTAGACATTACACAAAAAAAATCGTTAAGATGCAAGACGTAAAACTTAAAAAAATATCAGAAACCCCTTCACATTAAAAAATTATAATACAAATGAAACATTA
Organism: Colias croceus; assembly: GCF_905220415.1. Taxonomy (NCBI): domain Eukaryota; kingdom Metazoa; phylum Arthropoda; class Insecta; order Lepidoptera; family Pieridae; genus Colias; species Colias croceus. The sequence continues at coordinate 8,967,460 of NC_059548.1, read as the reverse complement.
CATTCAAAAGTATCTTATTAATCACAGTAACATCTTGTCAATATTCTCTAAATATAACAGTACAAAAAACAGTATTTTAAACATAAACTGTAAGCAAATCCATTAGTAAATGCCAACAAACAATAGTTTGAAACCCAAACCCATCGATACGAATCGATTTTCCAGCACTCTATTTAATTTTGCATACATAATGTGAATGCAGTTCAAACAAATTAGTTTAAACATAGGCTTTGAAGCTAGAATTACTAATGATCTAAAATGTGTAATGCCCTTTTTTGGGTACACGTGTAGTGAAAATATTCTGTAAAATTTATAGAGACGACATTGTTATATAAAAACTGGTAATTCAAAATATAGTTTACTATTATTTAAACTTGTGCAAATGTTGAAAATGAGAATTCTTTAAAAAAAAATAAAGAAATTCCCATTATTAGTAACGGTTTTGATAAAAAAATGATTTAACATTTATTTTAAAAATGTTAGAGAGTTGCGTAACATCTTTACGAACCAGTGCTTCCAAAAATGGTGAAGATTTTATATACGTAGCCTTCTATTCTCATCAATAAAATTCTCTGTTATTGTAAATATTTAAAAGGACACGTTTTTATTGTCTCACTTGTATGTGACTTTGTACACTTATCAAGAATCGATGATAATACGTTTTTTTAAACTGTACTGTATTTCCGTTATTCTTAATGTGTTGTGTAACTTTTATTTGAAAACTGTAAAAGGTTATAATATGTATTTATTACCACATTTCGATAGCAGGAGCTTTAGGACTGTTCATTTGGCTATCGAGTACCCTTCGGATGTTCATCAGATAAACGTGACCGAGTGTGGAGATACCGACCCTTCAAACGGAACATTAATGACGCGGAGTTTCTAATATATTTTCGATTGACAATTTTACCTTTGTAGGAGTTTGTAGGTATTAAGCTTTTTGATTGAAAGATAATCCAGTAAAGAGAATCGTTGTAGACATTTTGTAAAATACAGATGAAAGAATATTTTATAACTTTAATTGTTTGCATGAAATATCAATTCATCTATAGCTGTTATCATCCCCACTTCACTTACAAACGTTAGAAACAAGAAACGTTGGTAAATAAGGCTGATTTTAGAGTTGAAAGAATTTTTAAAGGTTACCGATTATTTTGTGACCTGATGATGGGAGATCTTTGTCTATACTTCCAGTTCATAATCAGAGCTATTTCCCTGAAATGAAAGAGAAGTCTTTTTAAATAATACGAAAACATTTCCTCTTCCTTATATAACGCCACACGTTTCATCTCAGTGATTTGATTTCCATTCCACACGTTCAATCACACACATGTGTTAGCAAAAATCTGTGATTTTCTTTTCCCCGTCATCTTCTATAATATATGTATATCTATACTAATATGATAACGCTGAAGAGTTTGTTTGTTTGAAAGCGCGAATCCGATTTAAAAAATTCTTTCGATGCTATATATATGATAGCTCATTTAATGAGGAAAGCTATAGGATATATATCATCACGCTGCGACCAACAGGAGCGGAGCAATGCCGGTGAAACCGCGGGAAACAGCTAGTATTGTATATAAAATGCAAAAGGTGACTGACTGACTGCAGACTGACTGATCTATCAAGGCACAGCCCAAACTTCTGGAGCGAGTTGAAATTTGACATTTGACGTGTGTTTGTACATCATAGCATGGCTATCTAGCCATGCTGCTAAGAAAGGATTTTGATAAATTCTTCCTCCAAGATGATAAAATAAGAGAAGGAAGATTGCACCGCGCAGACGAAGTTGCGGGCAACGCTGTCTTATATAATAATGTCATAATATTTTCCAAAAGAAGACATTGGACAAGCGTGTAATAAAAACTGTTGGAAAGTCCGAAACTGTTTATCCAAAAGTTATAAAGGATAAAGTTGAGGCATTTAATCAAAAGTTAAAGAGCACATGTGTTGTTATGAGGCGGTATGTAGTACACGCTGTCCTAATTGGCAAATATGAAACTAATATAATGAAGGAAATATTTCATTTTGGACGTAGAAAACTTGTAAGAATGATTCTCTGTGCTTTGTCTAATATTGTACGAACGATGTGCTACAGTATACATATATATAGTTCATACTTTCCTTCTACATAATCTGGAAGGAATTTAAGTAACAATGTAATAAAATAATGTTTATTCGACGTATAAAACATTTTTACTATAATTATTTGAGTTATTTTCTAATTATTAACTCTACATCTATATTTCCCTTTTCCGCAAGTTTGGATGTTTCAATAGATATTATCGTATTTGTTTTTCAATTATGTTAAACCTACTGATAACGAAAAATACTTGAAAATCTATACTAATATTATAAAGCTGAAGAGTTTGTTTGTTTGTTTGTTTGAACGCGCTAATCTCGGGAACTACTGGTCCGATTTGAAAAATTATTTCGGTGTTATATAGCCCATTTATCGAGGAAGGTTATAGGCTTATATATCATCACGCTACGACCAACAGGAGTGGAGCCACGGGGGTGAAACCGCGCGGAGCAGCTAGTATAAAAAAATCAGTAACAGATATTTCATTAATAATTTACCAATAGTTATCACATTATAATATCATACTTAATATTATAAATGCAAAAGTTTGTGAGTCACGCAAATGCTATTGAACCGATTACAATTAAATTTGATTTTTAGGTAACTGTAGATCCAGAATATCGCATAGGCTACTTTTTATTTCGGAGTTCCCCATATCAATATAGGGTTTTCACGCAGACGAAGTCGCGGGCGGCCTATAGTTTATTATACAACCTATATAGGTTGTTATAATGTATCGTCTAATCACATGTGTTCCAATTGCGAGATTGTTAATCAAGGTACAAATGCGTATCAGCTTCTGACGGCTGTGATAAATTACTATACATACCTAGTAATTACAATTTACACCGAAATAGCAAAGGAAGAAATTCCTCCGTTTCTTAGTTTTCGATTCATTAACTGAACAAAATGAACATGTGATACTGCTGGATTATTTGGATGAAATACGTATAAAGTCGTATTACTACAGACAATAAGTTAATTTTAGGATAGAATAGAATAGATTATATCACTCATGAATAAAACAGCTTTCTTCTGGTAAAATCATTTTTAAAATTAGTTAAGTAGCATTGGAGCAAGAGGAGTTGTGGTTAGATTTATTTGTCACTAGCTTACCGCCCGCGGCTTCGCCCGCTTTGTCTAAAACCTAATAAATTATATACTAAAACCTTCCTCTTGAATCACTCTATCTATTAAAAAAAACTGCATCAAAATCCGTTGCGTAGTTTTAAAGATTTAAGCATACAAAGGGACATAGGGGCAGAGAAAGCGACTTTGTTTTATACTATGTAGTGATTTGTTATGTTTACTGATCGCTTCATCTGATATGAAACATTACAAGATTGTATGGTTCAACAACAATGTTGAAAGGTTTTGTTAACACAACGCTAAAGTTACATCAACCATGGATAATATCTATGATCCTTAAGCATTCCGGCACAGATACAAAAAATAAATATCAGACTACAAAAAATCTCTTTCCACGCGACTGAAGTAAGCCCTCTTTGTGTAACCCTTCACTCATGTGAGACTTGAATATTATTTGCGTTTAAGTTTTATGAGAACATTTTTATTTGAACTTTTTTGAAGTACCTATGTTAAATGTTTGGTCGGTTAAGTTTTAAACAATCTGTTGTTAGATTTGTAAAATATTATCAGGTTTTATTTTTGTAAAGTAAATTGAGGCTTTATCTCCAAAGTTTTCAACTGTAAATTTTAACCAAAACGTTAGTATTTATACAACTGTATTCAAGGGATGAAAGGGCTGTACACATAACACAGATCAAGCAGAGAGCATTCATTTTTGCAGTTACTTAAGTTTGAAATATTCCATATCATATTTATATTACCATAAGTTATATAATTATTACTCTAACTGCACATGACTACACTCCTTTTTCAAATAAAATTTTTGTTCGAATTAAAATAAGCGTGATGCCTGCAATATATCGTCGAAATGTTATGTGGGTGTAAGCGGGTAAATCGTGAAAACCGCAGAAACTACAATACAGAGACGCCGGCGTGTCTCCGCTCGGAAATCTGGAGACCAGCCAATTGTAAGATGCAGCCGTGAACGAGTCTAGGTGGATCTAATTCTATGGAAAATTACGATTTTTATGTGTAAATTTTAATGTTTATATGATTACGCGGCTTCGCCCGCTTTATCTAAAATTCCGTTGTGTATTTTAAAGATCTAAGCAAACATATATTCATATAGACGGACAGAATATTTCGTTTTACATGTGTCTTTACTGTAGATCTTTTATGATTAACTGATGTATCTATATTTCTGGCATAATATCGAAATAAAGTTGTAGCGTCTTGATATTATAAAAAGAGCGTAGGTATATTATATGAGGGATGTATAAACTATGCCTACTTAATATTTTACATGTGAAAGCGAGAATTTTGTACGCCAGCCGTACGCGGAATTTTGATAAATACGCAGCTGAAACAGTGAAGAAGGAAATAGGTACGACATTTTTATCGCGAAAACAAAACTGAAAGAGCGTGAAATATAAATTTAGAAAACGATGGACGCGTGATAAAACTCATAAATAATATGAATGAACTCGAGTGAAGCCACAGTGAAAGCTAGTGTTACCCTTATGTAAAACAATCGAAAAAACCTTTCAAAATCCAATATAAAGCGATTGTAGTTCACGCAATGTGGTGTGAAAAATCGTTTGAAACTATTGTTGACTCTCCCCAAATATCTTTGTGTGTCACTGTGAATTTTCTATATATTCCGACGCCATTTTTGCAAGTGAAGTGTTTTCGATTGCGAGCGAAGTTTGCATTTGTTTTAGCAAAATATTGTGATTTGTTACTGCGTTTTTTATCGTTCAGTGGATGTGCAAAAATTTGTAACATATAGATCAAAATATAATGAACAAAAATATTTTTATAAGCACTTTGTATTAAGCTTAATTTCGAGGTCCTGATAAGGATAAAGTTGGGTAACATGTTTTATGTGTAATGAAAATCCACTTTTACTTTACTGTTAATAAAAACCACAGATTTTTTTTACCCGTAAAATGCCTTTCATACAATTTTATATCAAACCTCGTATGCGTGGCTGTATCAAGTAATCTGTCTAATCTGTTTTATAAAATAAAGATTTTACTAAAGTTTATCTCGTCTAATTCTTCGCATTAAAGCCTTATTATTTTTGCCAACCGCATCGGACTCTTAAGAAGGAAGCATTAGGGTTGAATTTTAATTTTTTAACGCTATCAAAAGGAATAGTCATTCCATTGCTTAAAAAGAAGTTGTAAAACATCAATGCAAAAAAGCCACAAACCGTCACAGTTACTAAAACAACATTGTATATCACTTTAAAATTTGAACATGTATATGTACATGTTACAATTATTTTATTTTACATTACATATACAGTACATCGCAACAAAACATATACCTATTCGTCAAATCTGCATTGTAATACGAACACAAAAATAGAGAAAAAAGTACGAAAAATGACCCACAGTGACATAGATTGTTACTCAATACTCCTTTTATTCAGACTTTTATTTAAGTTTTTTTTTTATATAAAACAATTGTATTCTCAATTTATTTTATGGCAAAATGTGTAGAGCGGTTTTGCATGTACTCTATGTTGTTGTTACTTACGGTAAAATAAAATTAAAAGTAATACTAAGCAAATTGTTGTCTTACTATATTATCAAGAAACGCACTCACAAAAATTATACACGCGAATAACATCCTTATCGTCTTCTACAATAACCACATAATATTGCAATATCGTGTAAAACAAAACGGTAGAAACCATATCCACTGTGTTCATTGCAATTCAATTATCAACGCTATCGATTCCCAGTAGAAAGATGAAACGAATTTCTGGTTACAACCGATAAGGGAGGAATTTTAACTGACTTTAAATCGAGTTGAGTTATCGTATAGCTTTAGGTTATTTTTTACTGAGTATTTAAAATTTATTCCCACTTTTGTAATTTATTAAGTAAGTATCTGATGGTTTGCAATAATTATTGTATTCAATTTGGGCGTAGGACTGAAACTGAAACTGTTTTAACTTTTAATTCAAAGCTACAAGTACCAACAGGAAATACTATTATCCCCTATAAGAGCATATATCCATACTAATATTATAAATGCGAAAGTCTGTCTGTCTGTCTGTTACTCAATCACGCCTAAACTACTGAACCAATTTTCATGAAATTTGGTATGGAGATATTTTGATACCCGAGAAAGGACATAGGCTACTTTTTATCCCGGGAAAATGACGCAATTCCGTAAATCCCACGGGAACTATGCGGGTTTTTCTTTGACTGCGCGGGCGAAGCCGCGGGCGGAAACCTAGTTTGAAATAAGTAAACAATGACTGACCATCCATCTCCAGATATATAATAACACATTTGTGATTAGGTATATATGTTACAGTCAAAACCCTGAACCAGTCAATAACGTTATTGACCGGTAAAATCAGTTAATAAGGATATTGACTAAGGGCGTCGGTTAATATCCTTATTAACTGATTTTATCTGATTAAACCAATTAATAACGTTATTGACTAAGGGCATCGGTCAATATCCTTATTAACTGATTTTAAGTCGAGACATCTAGTCAATATAGGTTTTAACCGACGTGCCCAGTCAAAACTCATAAAAAGTTAAGGACGTTAGTGAAATGATACTAGAAAATCATTTAAAAAGTTTCATAAAACATTTTAAAGTGCAATATTTAAGAGTTTTATGTTTTATTAATTAATTCGGGGTATTGTTTGTAAACTGCAACCGCGCGAGAATACGTGCCCCAAAATATTTTTGAAGATGGCAATTGTGTTTTAATAACAACTAGGTTTCCGCCCGCAGCTTCGCCTGCGCAGTCAAAGAAAAACCGCATAGTTCCCGTTCCCGTGGGATTTCCGGGATTGCGTTAGTTTCTGATTTGATGGAGTGACCTGGAGGTGTACTTCGAAGACTGCTACTGGGTCTAATAGACGAGTAGAGCTAGGAATGCCGAGTTTGGGCTCGTTTTGTTAGTTATGTCCAGACCTTACCTCCGGACTTGATGGAGTGACCTGCAGGCTGCAGGTGTACTTCGAAGACTGCTACTGGAACTAATAGACGAGTAGAGCAAGGTGTGCCGAGTTTGGGCTCGTTTTGTTAGTTACGTTGAGACCTTACCTCCGGACTTGATGGAGTGACCTGCAGGTGTACTTCGAAGACTGCTACTGGAACTGTTATACGAGTAAAGCTAGGTGTGCCGAGTTTGGGTGTGTGTGCTTTGTGTTCCATCAAGTCCGGAGGTAAGGTCTCAACGTAACTAACAAAACGAGCCCAAACTCGGCACACCTTGCTCCACTCGTCTATTAGTTCCAGTAGCAGTCTTCGAAGTACACCTGCAGGTCACTCCATCAAGTCCGGAGGTAAGGTCTCAACGTAACTAACAAAACGAGCCCAAACTCGGCACACCTTGCTCTACTCGTCTATTAGTTCCAGTAGCAGTCTTCGAAGTACACCTGCAGCCTGCAGGTCACTCCATCAAGTACGGAGGTAAGGTCTCGACATAACTAACAAAACGAGCCCAAACTCGGCATTCCTAGCTCTACTCGTCTATTAGATCCAGTAGCAGTCTTCGAAGTACACCTGTAGGTCACTCCATCATATCAGAAACTTACGCAATCCCGGAAATCCCACGGGAACGGGAACTATGCGGTTTTTCTTTGACTGCGCAGGCGAAGCTGCGGGCGGAAACCTAGTTGTTATTAAAACACAATTGCCATCTTCAAAAATATTTTGGGGCACGTATTCTCGCGCGGTTGCAGTTTACAAACAATACCCCGAATTAATTAATAAAACATAAAACTCTTAAATATTGCACTTTAAAAAGTTTTATGAACCTTTTTAAATGATTTTCTAGTATCATTTCCCTAACGTCCTTAATTTTTTATGAGTTTTGACTGGGCACGTCGGTTAAAACCTATATTGACTAGATGTCTCGACTTAAAATCAGTTAATAAGGATATTGACCGATGCCCTTAGTCAATAACGTTATTAACTGGTTTAATCAGATAAAATCAGTTAATAAGGATATTAACCGACGCCCTTAGTCAATATCCTTATTAACTGATTTTACCGGTCAATAACGTTATTGACTGGTTCAGGGTTTTGACTGTAACATATATATCACATCATAGCGCAACAGACAAAAGATTATTGAATATATAACATAAAGACTTAGATTTAAAACCTATTCCTCCTCTCTTTATCCTGCCATCTATCAAAAATCATTCACAATTCGCTTTCACAATAGACAATTTAAAAAATTCTCGATTTATAAAATAGGAATTTTACTCCTATTCGAATAGTCGAATCGAGTGTTTGCTAATCGATGCACGTTACATTTGCTAAGCTCTCTGCTTCTGCTGATTTCGAGTGTGTACTTCATTTGGTACATATTTGTGCCTTTTTTAGTACAAAATCTTTATTTTATTAGCTTCATTTTGATAATATGGGTAAAATATAGGCAAGCGTTATTAAATCGCTTGTTTTTGACAAAGAAAAACTAAGGTTATCGTAGTAGTACTACTACTATTGTAGGTATGATAAGTAGGTTTAAGATAGTTTAGTCAAAGTTGGTTTGACGTAGATAGATAGGTTTAATATAGAAGTATACTAGCTTACCGCCCGCGGCTTCGCCCGCTTTAAACGATTTGAGATTTAAACTATCCTATCTCTCAAGTTGGATCAAACTGCACATGGTGTGCGAATTTTATTATAATCGGTTAAGTGGTTTAGGAGTCCATTGAGGACAAACATTGTGACACGAGATTTATATATATTAAGATTATAATACAAAAGAAGTTCAACACGCGTTACATATACGGTAAGATAGGAAGGAATAGCTCACCCCAAAGAACAAAAACAATAAATAATTGCCAATGTTTGAAAAAGTTATCAATTTAACACTAGGCTTATTAAAATAAGTTCATATAGAAATATGAATCAAAATTTTATAATCACATTTGTATATTTAAAATTATTACTTACTAGCTGTGCCTGGCGGTTTTACCCGCATTGCTTAGCTATTATTGGTCTTAGTGTGATGATATAATATAGCCTATAGCCTTTCTCGATAAATGGGCTATCAAACACCGAAAGAATTTTTCAAATCGGATCAGTAGTTCCTGATATTAGCGCCTTCAAACAAACAAGCAAACTTTTCAGCTTTATAATAGTTAGATATATATAAATTAGTATAGATAAATACGAAGCCCATATTGCAATAAAGAAGAACTAAACCTACAGAACATTTAAACTGAAATTAAAAACACAATCTCAGAAACTCACCACTTGTTCAGAATTGCTCAATCCCAAAGGCATTGTCTTCACAGTAGTTTGTTAAGTGCAATTAACCAAAGTTACGTGTAAAGGTTACCATTACTTTGCACTTACAATTGTATTTTACTTGAAACTTAATGCATTTAAGACTCAAGTTACTGTTAAAACTTCTTGATATTTAATTATAAAATTAGCTTCTGTCTAAGAAAAAAGGGCGTTTTTATACAAATAACAAGAGCAGAGGTGTATGAAATTTGGTAAATCAATTGTTTTTATAGTGTGTGTGTGTTATGTCTGTGTCTTCTCTATGTGTGTGTGTTGTCTTTTTTTTAATAATGCATATTATAAATACCTTAACTAAACAAAACATTCCACACGTTTTTATTCATCAATCCATAATCGTCCATCTTAAAACGTTGGAAAACACGGGAAATATCCATTCAAACGTGAAAATGGAAACGCTCTCTGTAACTTTACGGTACTGTCGTGCACATGGTCCAACATTATTTCTCCTTATAGCCCTATTCTTACCAACTTCCCTTTTGTAAATGTTTATCTTTATAAAACGTACGCACATACGTAGGTATATTTAAATTAATCCTAAAATAATCCAAATTTCATAATTTTAATGCGAAATAATGGCAGAAAAGAGCAATATAGGTAGTTAGATTTAAAAGTTTATATTTTAAATGTGACGTCATCTGCAGGGTTGCTGGGCATAACTGGCGTCAACGAGCGAATGACCGGGATCAATGGCGTGCCATGACTGAGGCATGTGTCCAGCAGTGGACAAACATGGGCTGATAATGATGATGATGATGATTGTAAATGTAGTAATTAGCAGTAATTTAGGACAAATGTAGGTTTTATTACCATTAACGAATATTATATTCAAATACACTTTAAAGTCCAATCAAATAAACATAAAAGACAAACATAACAACAGATAATAAACAAGATAAACACAACAACAGTTATTCCAACATTGTATGCATTCTATTCAAGAATATCGGTATATCGTTTGAAGCGGGAATCAATTTAGCTGGACAAAGACGTCGCACGCTGACAGCTGAGCCCAGATAGATATTGCACGGGAACACCACTTTATGATCAACTATTTTATGGATAGTTTATAATATTATACTAGATGTTTACACCGGCCACATGGGTAGGTGTTAGTAACAGTTATTATCCTCCGAATAAACATAAATCTAATTAACTCAAAATCATTGAGGTAAAGTGGTAGTGTAACGTGAAAAGTGGTGTAGGTAACTAACAGATCTTTTCGTTATTCCTTACTTAGCTAATAGCTATACTTAATATTATAAATCTGAAGAGTTCGTTTGTTTGTTTGAACGCGCTAATCTCAGGAACTGCTGGTCCGATTTGAAAAATTCTTTCGGTGTTAGATAGACTATTTATCGAGGAAGGCTATATATAAGTATAATTATTACGCGACCAACAGAAGCGAAGCGACGCGGGTGTATCCGCGAAGCGCAGCTAGTCCTGAATATAATTCAACAAGACGTACCTATTCATTTAGATTTATCAAAATTAATCTATTCAAATTGGTAACTCGTAAATATTGGAAATATTCCAGTTCAATGATTTCAATATTGGATCGTTATATCTATTTGTTCAAAATTATCAATTATAATTAGTTAAATGTAAAAAGATATTTTCCATTTCATAATCTAGAAATTTTTATTTTCTAAATAATAATAATAATTATTTTCTTATAAACCATTGGAAGCTTAATTGAATTGTTTAAAATAAATAATTCCTACTAATATTATAAATGCGAAAGTTTGTGAGGATGGATGTGTGTGTGTGTATGTTTGTTACTCTTTCACGCAAATACTACTGAACCGATTACAATGAAATTTAGCACACTTAAAGAGGGTAACTTGAATTAACCCACAATAACTTGAATTATCCCGGAAATCCCAATTTTTAAGCTTCAACATATATTTTTTTGTATAGGTGATAATTATGAATATTAGATATACGTATATATTATACTATAAAATATAAAACAAATAGTCATCAAAATAAAGCCACGTAACAAGAATAAACAGTAAAAGTAAATCGAGTCATCAATTTCCAACTTTTAATTGAGTTCGAACGCGATGTAACGCTAAATATTTACCCTTCGATCAACTTATGTATAACCTATACAATATATAAGAATAACTTGCTAACTTTAGCTTTATATGTATTTATTTATGTAGCTGTATTTTTTTATTCAACACTTTATTAGAATTGTACACACAGGAAATCTTACCACTACTTACAAAAAGAAAGAGTACACCGTATTTGGCGGCCTTATCACTTATCAGTGATCTCTTCCAGGCAACCAGTGACAGGACGAAAACAGATAATCCATACTAATATTATAAATGCGAAAGTAACTCTGTCTGTCTGTTTGTTACTCAATCACGCCTAAACTACTGAACCAATTTGCATGAAACTTGGTATGGAGATATTTTGATACCCGAGAAAGGACATAGGCTACCTTTTATTGCGAAATATGTACCACGGGCGAAGCCGGGGCGGACCACTAGTTTCAACATAAAAAATTGCAACAATACAAAGAGTTTATCATACAAAAATATATAGAACAAAATATACTATTTTACTTTATAGTAATTTCCTATGTGGATGGCTGCTGAGTTTTAGACTTCTACTATCTCCCGGGATATTATTCTCCAAGACACACCTGCGTCTTATACATTGTCGCGGATGCATTGTCCAATGGCAGTTATTCCTATTTAATCCTTATATTTCTTGATATTTTCCTTAAACGAGAAGAAAAATAGATATTTAGTTACAAAATTCTCACATTTGGACGAATTGAGTTTCAATCCAAGCAACGTAATTTTGACAAAATATTTCAGCAACTTGTGAAGAATGTTAACATAAAATAAAAACAAATCAACAGATAAAAATCACTTTATGAGTAAGTATAAGTAAAAAAACTAAAGAAACTGTGTCACTTTTAATTTTTACTTCTAAATAATAAATATTTATTTATAGAAAAAACAATGATTATTGTATGATTTCTAAGCAATTTATTTCCTACGTTTAATCAACAAAATTTAAAACGCTAACCAATCTACACAAAACTTAAACCTTTTTTACCTTTAAACCATCTGATATCTCGATTTTACTGCACATTGTCAAAGTCGCATGAAAAATGGCCGTTCAGATTGCCTCAGCCATGTGAACGTTTGATAAATGTCGGGACGGAAATCCTAATAAATGATTCAATTTATGCCTACCGGTTTGTTTTGGAAGGATTTTGGCTAAATGAGCGGTGCGGGAACTAATTTCACCGCTCATTGGAACCGTTGCATGGACTTAGGCACGGATTTCAGGCGATAATTTTACCTTTTAGCCTGGTATTAGGAAATAGCCTGTAGTTAAAATGGTACTTTTAATCAATTAGAATAACCATTGAGATTAAAATTAACGATATCGTTTTATTTTATTTTATAATAAGGTATGAAACTGTAGGTGATGTTAATATTTTTTTATGTATGAATAAAATAAAAATAAAAAAATAAAATGGTTGGAATTTAATACGACAAAACTACTGAACCGATATTTATTTTATAACATTATGCATTTTTTCTCTAGATTGCACTTATATTATGTTACTAGCTTCCGCCCGCGACTACTTCCGCGCGGAAAAATTAAGAAAAATTAAGATTTTTTTTTCTACGTATTTTTCCGGGATAAAAAGTATCCTATTTTATGCCCAGGATAATAAGGTATAATTATACCAAGTTTCATCGAAATCGAACCGTAAGTTTTCACGTGATGCCTGAACATACATACAGACAGACAGACAGACAGACAGACAAAAATTTTTTTAATCACATATCTGGGCTTGGTATCGATCCAGTAACATGCTATTAATTTTTTCAATATTTTCAATGTACAGAATTGACCTTTCTACAGATTTATATACCTACGTATAGATAGATTACAAAATATCATTAAATATCGTTATTCTCTACAATACAATATTCCCAATAGTCCCTACGTGTTCAAAAAGCATGACTCAATTCCATATTCACGAACCTTGTTGAAATCAACACATTCATTTCATTAAAACACTACAGGCATGACATAGAAATTAAAACTACGCAACTTTCGCGCGATTAATCCTCCACCAATACATACTGGGAATTCGCTGCGTTGAGGTTTCGTTCAGTAATTGCCAATTAAACTACGAGATTCAGTGCCAAAGGTTTTCTGCATCTGACTTTCCTGAAACTAACATTTAAACGAACGCTTTTCCAATTTACATGCACGCGTGAAGTGAATGTATCTATGAGTCTTGAAGGTTGAACGTCTAGCTTAATCGGGAATAATTAGGTTTTAATATGTGTCGTAAGTAAATAAGACTCAATGTAGATAAGACAACATTGATATTAAAATACCGGTGTGTTTGAAATGATCAGCTATCAGATAGATGAGCAGGCCTAACTAATAAATGTTTTTGTATTTCACACATTGTCGGTACACCTATAAATATTTTTTTCTTATTATTTTTATTTCAAATACTTACAATCTTTTTTACATTTTTCTAACCCACAACCAATGCCACTCGTGATAATTATTTACTAAGAACTTTAGTTTTTAAATGATAATTAATTGTCGTTAATACTAATTAACCTTACTTTCCTGACTAATCATATTTAGCCCACGAAAAAGCCTAGATCTAATCACATTACAAATCAAGATAAACAATAGCGGAAGATGAATCAATAACTACTTAACGGGTTTTTCGCACTTAATATCGGTTCCATACATCATCGAGATCTGCTGAATCACGGACATTAGCGAAAATGTAATGTGAGGTATTATTTTATGAACAACTAGGTATACCGTGACTGTTTATACCTTGTGATTTACGAGTAAGTACATTAAAAGGTGTACAACAATTTAGAGCTAGCGCGTATGAGCAACTTTTGTCTCCGCAACTAAGTATTTTGTCTCTCCCATCAACTCTATGGGCTAGTAAAAAAGTGGGCGCACGTAGCGACGCAACTCCCGAGTGACTTTTTTATTAGAGAAGTTATAAAAGTGAGATAGAACGTAAAAATTAAGACACTGAAAAAAGTATTTTGACATTCAAAATTGTTGGAATAATCTATTTGATAAAAAGATTTATTTTTCAAAATAAATGGTAAAAAATACCTACCCATTTATTACTTATTTTTAAAACAAAACATTAAACCGACATCAAAAAGCCATATCATAAATCGTTCACTTATCCTGCAAACTTATTCTAACATCTCTGATTTACTGGTACCTAAGTTTCGGAAGTAATTATTACGTGCTGTATCAGGTTAAATGTTTAGAGGAATTAACAGTAAAGGAGAGTTTAGTTTGATCTCCAATTTGACTATATAAATATTTTATCTTTGATTTCCTATTTGATGAATATTGTAAAAAATAATTTGGCAATAAGTAAAAATTGAAATAAATAATTATGTAAGTAGTTATCTAATATTTCAGAAAATGGGTAAAATGATATTATTATGCTCGATTTGATATTTATAGTTTAAACTTTAAAGCATAAAAGCGGCCAATTTAGCTCATACGTCCACATAATAGTTGATTTTCAAACAGTGATATCTTTCAAGGCAGATTTTTGGTATAGAATACCTATGTCGCTTCAGAAAAAAAAATCCAATAAAATTTCAAATAATATAGAATGTTCCAGAGCATTCGAAGCACTCGTTCCATTTTCAAATATATTCTAGAAATCGAACACAGCGTTAAATTCCGATACATTTCAAAGCCTTGTTCCTAAATCCTTTTCGATTGTTCGCAAAATACTACATCTTAATGCAAATGTAGTGCCCGTGGAGTAATATCGTTTCAAATACTGCCCTCATCTGAACGACCACGCATTCATTGTGCTTCAAACAAAAGTGTGCTCTATGCGGTTGGAATAAAGCACAAAATTGATGACCGTTGAATGGTATATCCTGACAAAAATGTAGGTCAATGAATTTAGAACTCTAGGTATGAGAAATTTGGGTGAAATTTTATTTATTTGTATATCGTTTGATGAAATGTTGATTTATTTTTTGTTGTTACTGGTTTTATAATTTACTTTGTTTAATGTTTGTATCCGAAGATTTTTTTTTATCAATAGGTATTAAATATAATATTTGCCCGTCTTACTTCCCTTGAGAAATAAGTTGCTTGAAATATTGCAGGCCAATGGTCGAAACGTCTACGTTCTAATAATAAATAATCTTATATTTTTGAAGTGAAACTTCTTAATCGGGGTTGGAAAAAAAATAAGTGTAATATTTTTTTCGTTACGCGTGACATTTTTCCGTTACGCGCCATCTTTTTCTTATCCCTACCACGAGTGATTCGACGTACTTCTGAAAAGTTGCATTATAGTAAATTATTTTTTGAAAAATAAGGTCATAAAGAAGTTTCACTTCTTACGTGTGTGCACTAGTACACGCACACATTTTTTATTTCTCTTTTCTTATCACTTGAAATTTAATGTTAGTAGTTATTAATTTAGTATTCCAATTAAAACAGCCTAGCATAATAATTAATATCTCAATTTATCACACCATTGTTTATCACCTTAAAAACAGCAGTTTATTTCGGGCCAAGCTCATAACGGATAATATTTTCGTATAAAATTTCCATTTGACATTTTTTGCTCCTTTATCCCTAAAGCGACCTAGTTCCTTAGCGTTTGTAAAAGCAATTTTAATACTCACTTAATAAATAATAAACAATGACGTTGCGTTTTTAGTTTGTTGTGTTGTTAATGAGAAATTTGTTGCTTCGTAAACTCAAAATTTCGCTTCCATCTTTTTCTTATTAGCTAAAGGTGGTTTTGCTCGTGTTATTTGTGATTATTTTTATACATTTTATAAAATTAAAGTATGATCGGATAACCAAAAATGACATAATTTAATTGTATAATCTGTGCTGAAATTGTCCTAACGGTAACAAGAAGTTTGCTTCGTTCCTTACGCTAATCACTATCACTACTTATGTAGTATAAAACAAAGTCGCTTTCTCTGTCCCTATGTCCTTTTGTATGCTTAAATCTTTAAAACTACGCAACGGATTATGATGCGGTTTTTTTAGTAGATAGATTGATTCAAGAGGAAGGTTTTAGTATATAATTTATTAGGTTTTAGAAAAATTGGCCGAAGCCGCGGGCGGTATGCTAGTTAGATATAACTTACATTTCTCTCAGATTGTAGTACCAATCTTTGTATCTCATAATGTCAATGAACTTATTAGGTAATATTCTTTTATTTCTTAATAAAATATATATTTTACTTGCGTGAGAATGAATATTTAATGCTTTAATTATACCCTTTCTTTTCCCCTTTCTTGCAACACGGCGTTGTTCGACTGAACTTTACAGGTTACTGCTTTAAAAGCAGATAAGAAACACTAATAAAAACTAAAGTTAAGCCGAGAAGACAGGAGTCAAGCCATTCTGATAATAGGAAGCTTTATTTAAACCAGCGCTGTTAAAAAAACGACCGCCTAATCGCTTCAAATAAATCCCTAACAACCTCCTAAAGAGTGCTATAAATTCACTCCAGCGTGGACCTTTGTTTTTGTCTTTTAGGGCCGATTTTTCAATCTTTAGTTATAACATATTCATCGAATATCGTGTTAAACAACAATTTTAAATACCTATGTGTTACTTGCCCACTTTTTGACAGTTTTTAGGTGACATCTGTTTATCTGTGTAATACTTTATTGGACGGATAAGATTTAACCAAGGATTGAAAAATCAGCCCTTAATTATACGAAGTTTAAATAGATGTCTTGCTGTAGCTGAGATTTAATAGTCTTTTTGTGTAAAAAATGTTGCAATCAATATTGGACAAGACAGAATGAACGGTCTTTATCTTAAAAGTTTTATTCGAAATTTGAATGCGCTTCAAATCCTGGTAACATCGTAATTAAATATAAATAATTTTTTTTTTAAGAAACATCTTTAGACATGCTAAGAGTAAAATGTCAAGGTCACGTCAAGACAATACCTACACATCTTGCCTACACGTCATGGAGTAAGGCGATGATTTTGGTATCTTTGTATCTTGCCAAAGAAGTTTCACTTCTGGAGCAAGACACGTCTATTCGGCACACACGCTCCTTATTGCTGAAATCTTCAATAATTGATCACTTGTTTCAATTATTACATTGATGTTTATATTATCACTACATAGTATAAAACAAAGTCGCTTTCTCTTTCCCTATGTCCCTTTGTATGCTTTTGTATCTTTAAAACTACGCAACGGATTTTGATGCGGTTTTTTTTAATAGATAGAGTGATTCAAGAGGAAGGTTATAGTATATAATTTATTAGGTTTTAGACAAAGCGGGCGAAGCTGCGGGCGGTAAGCTAGTGTATGTATAAATTCTATTTTTCACAAGTTTTAAGAATGAAGCTTGTAATAATCATTCTATACAAATTTGATGCAAAATTTAGTAAAATAGAAGCAAAAATATGTTTGTTGTGTTTATTCATGTAAAGCTAATGCTATTAAATTTCGTGCGGTGTAGATAACAATTATAATGAAAAGATTTATTTTACCAAATAATATAAGTACATATTATCACGCAAGGAACAAGGAAATTCCGTGAGATATGTAATTATCCACTTTACAAGGTTTGCGATCAAGGTCTGTTTGGACATTTGAACATTTTGATAAATAGTTTATTAACGGGTCAGTATACATATTTTGTTAGTAGGTATTATTATTTACCTACGATGATTTGATAATTTTTACCCTACTCCGCAACCATACTAGGTTTCATGATATTCTTTCGCTTATTATGTTGTGTATAGTGTTCTTAGTATTTACTATTTATAATAGACTAGCTTTCCACCCGCAGCTTCGCCCGCGCAGTCAAGAAAAACCCGCATAGTTCCGGTTCCCGTGGGATTTTCGGGATAAAACCTATACTATTTCCCGGGGTAAAAAGTAGCCTATGTCCTTTCTCGGGTATCAAAATATCTCCATACCAAATTTCATGCAAATTGGTTCAGTAGTTTAGGCGTGATTGAGTAACAGACAGACAGAGTTACTTTCGCATTTATAATATTAGTATGGATTGCATCGATTTGCTTCCATATTGTATCCATATCTATTCACTTACTTTATTTAAATATTAAAAACTATCTTTAACTGCTTCATATATGGAAACACAATCGGTTTCATTTTCATACGTTATTTGGCAAAATAGTCCGCAAATACCTGTAAAAATAGTCCTATGAAGTATGTGTATTTCTACAAGAAAACACAACTCACTCCCACATAATCAAGTGACCAAACAAGGAATAGATTCATCCGAGGGCTGCAAGAACTCTCAAGTCTAAGCCCTCTTAAGACGGGATAATTGACTGAGACAGGAACACTTTTAATGACGTCTTCCGCGGGCTTCAATATTTCATGTGGACAATAATCTGGCTTAGGTATAGAAGTGTTTAACTGGGTATATACAATAATACAGGTGAGTCATAAAATAATTTTGCAAATGGTTGTTTAAAAACATGTTGGATTCAATAATTCTAAGGGTGATTTTACAAATGCTTATTTTTAAACCACATATTTGTCTCTTACAAAAATTAGGACGATCAAAAACTTATAACAGTCAATTACTTCGATTTACGATAGAAAAGATGTCAAATAATTTTGTACATACAAACAAATCATTACCTTTCTTTTGACGCAGTCGGATTAAAAATACATTCTAGTACTCTACATCATCATCACTACATAGTATAAAACAAAGTCGCTTTCTCTGTCCCTATGTCCCTATGTACCTAATAAATTATATACTAAACCCTTCCTCTTGAATCTATCAAAAAAAACCGCATCAAAATCCGTTGCGTGGTTTTAAAGATTTAAGCAAATAAGCATACAAAGGGACATAGGGACAGAGAAAGCGACTTTGTTTTATACTATGAAGCCGCGGGCGGGAAGTTAGTAAATAATAATTAATTAATCTTATCCTTGCCTTTGTTTATTTTATGAATTTTTTTCCTCTAACCAACCTAGTTTGTTACACAATAAGTTTTACAATACTAACTTCTTATTATGTATGTAGAAGTTTTTATTTGAACTTACAGTATGCTTTGCATTGTGCTTTATTATTACATTTTCTTAAAGTTTAAGTGAGAAAGCTTATTTTAACTTTGCTTACTTTTTCCACTCTGTAACTTTAGGTCTTTTATTTTATTCTCGCTTCTTGAATTATTATTACTATGACCGAACTTATTAAATGGCTTACCTACCAACATACTGAAATACTACGTTTAATTTCTTTAGTTTACATTCGTTCCCTAATTTATATTTATCCCTTACTAGCAGTCCGCCCCGGCTTCGCCCGTGGTACATATTTACGGTTTCTCAACATAAGAACCATCCTCGTACTTCAAGGAATATAATAAAAAAGAATTAACGAAATCGGTTCAGCCGTTCTCAAGTTATGCGCTTACCAAACACATTTTGGGATTCATTTTTATATTATAGACTAGCGGTCCGCCCCGGCTTCGCCCGTGGTACATATTCACGTTTTCTCTACATAAGAACCATCCTCGAACTTCAAGGAATATTATAAAAAAAGAATTAATGAAATCGGTTAAGCCGTTCTCAAGTTATGCGCTTACCAACACATTTTGGGATTCATTTTTATTTATAAGAAGATTATGACACATTTATATTTAAAAAATATTATACAATTCAAAACAATACTCTTTATATATCACAGACAGAAAAGAAGATATTTAAAATATCAAAAAGTATTTTGCCGGAAAGATTAATCTCTTTATGAATGTGTTCATATGATAACAAATGCAATGTAACTATTTACAATAGTTTCAGGAAAACAAGTCCTTCAACTACTAAAAAGTAAAATGTAATATCTAATATTATTTTAAAACAAAATATTTTATAGAAAGATAATACAATTCCGTTGTTCTACTGGAATAGTTTTAATCTGGCGAGTCGCCAATATTGAGACTGCTTTGTCGATTTTAATTTGTCGACAATATAGCGGATGACCATTCTATCAACAAGCGTTTATTGTTTATAAATAAAATAAATACATAATTAAAAACGGTGCGTTTTAGCACAGTTGACAGATATATACTACGTACATAAGTAATATAAATAAAATTCATTAATTAAAAACGGTAAGGAAAACTTCGTAAACTACTGCTTTTATACATTCTTAATAAATTTAGTCGGCTGTACAGCTGTACTATTGTACACCTAACAAATCATATGCTTTGCTTAAACGTACAAATTATCTCAATTATTAACTCTAGCAATACCCGCTTTAAAATAACAGTCTAACAATAAAAATTTAAACACACGTACCGATATATTCTACTTTTTATATTAAAATAATTTTTAGTAAGCATAATTAGAGCGCTAAAAATTTAAGCTGCAGTATATCAAATTCATCGTCCGTTTAATGAAATATTTACATTTTTATATAATAGTCCTTGAAAGTAACTGCACAAATATGTTTTTATATTCTACAACTAGGGTACCTACTTGAAACTAGGGTAATTTCGCTACCACAATGCCATATTTGCTTCAATTTTGGCACTTGTATTCCAAACGGTGATATCGGAAGTCAATAGGTTAAAAAATGCATTGCAAAAATATATGTTACTCCTAATAATAGTTTTTAAATATATCTGGGACCTTGAGCAAGCTATAACAATTACTTGGAATGGAATCATCACATGCTAAATTAATGAACTGTGACATAACCTATTTATATAAAGCTGAAGAGTTTATTTGTTTGTTTGAACGCGCTTATCTCAGGAACTACGGGTCCGATTTGAAAAATTATTTCGGTACTAGATAGCCCATTTATCGAGGAAGGCTAATAGGCTTATATATTATCATGCTAAGCCAACAGCAGCGAAGCACTTCCGGTAAAACCGCGGGGCGCAGCTAGTATTTTCATGAAATTATACATATTTATAAAAGTTATTAATCACATCTTGTTACGTATGATGATAGTTTGTAAACTGAATATAATAAAGCTCCTAACATAAAACGTAAAACTCGCGATTTCATCATATATAATTGTGTATATTTGTCAATAAAATATATTTCCAAAAATTCAGAGAATGACCTTATTCGTGAAAGCCTATATCGATGTATCGAATGTCCTCTTGAGAATTTTTAATAGCTCATAAAATACGATAGTAACACCTTTTTGTATGTTACAAATCGTAAAGATAAAAATATTCAGTAAAAAAACTGAAATAAACTTGTACTTAAAGAGTTATTATCAAGGCCTTTCGATGTATAGGTAAAAACGTCACAATTTGAGGTAAACGCATCATGCATCTATCTTGAGTAAGTACTTTTAAACTTTTTTCTTGTACATATTAAAATAAACTTTGCAAAAAGCTCTATTTTACACTCAAGCTTATCGTCACTTGTTAAGATTATATTATGTATCCTATTTAGTTAAAAACTTATTAATTCCGATAGCAGTATACGTAATTGAAGTGCTTTAAATGCTAAAGTTCATCTAATTGTTGATGTTTACGTAGGAGCAGTGCAATTAAACGCAAACAGTAATTTGCATTATCTTCCCCGCACTTGGCTGAGACTAATATTTGTACAGTAGCTTTGTTGAAGATAGCCAGTTTATGCAGGATTTGTTCAATGTCAACTTTTCAACCTACTTAACTCCTTAACTTGCCTAATTTTCCTTTTTCTATGCTTACATCTGAACTCTATATTGAGAAGTTGGTTTAGTTAGGTATCTGTATAATATTACCAGCTGTTACCACCCGCGTGGCTCTGCTCCTGTTGGTCTTAGCGTAATGATAGCCTTTAACCTTCCTCGATAAATGGGCTATCTAACACTGAAAGAATTTTTCAAATCGGACCAGTATTTTCTAAGATTAGCGAGTGCAAACAAGCTCTTCAGCTTTATACTATTAAGTATAGATTGACAATAACTCTTCTTCTTCTCTTTCTAAAATGGCAATTACTCAAGTAGGAACAACCCATCGTAGACAGGTATCAGACATTATGTAAATAAGAATATTAATAAGTATATTCCTCATAAATCGTTCCTATTTGTTACGAGAAGGCAGATTCCGTGTTTACTATTTCTATCTCTATTCCTCTTACAAGACATCTGTATCTTTGCTACCGTTATGTTTTACGTATGTCAGTTGATGTGTATGTAAAAACAGCCAAAATTTGATAAGTAAATAAGTATCTACCTACATAAATATATACTTTAGTAGTTTAGTAGTCTAGTAAGTTCCCTATAAAATTCAATACCTGCACAAGGTTACTTAAATGAGTGTCAAAATGTACTTATCTATACTATATTATTCATCATATTATAAAGCTGAAGAGTTTGTTTGTTTGTTTGAACGCGCTAATCTCAGGAACTACTGGTCCGATTTGAAAAATTGTTTCGGTGTTAGATAGCCGCTAAGACCAACAGGAGCGGAGCAATGCGGGTGAAACCGCGGAGCACAGCTAGTATGCAATAAATGTTTTAAGTTTTAGGTCAAAGATCGATATTTGTCATCCTTTAAAACATTAGCTTCGATCGCTCCATAAAAATGCATAATGTTTAAAGCGTTACGTAATGAAGGCAATAAATCTAGTTGGCGGGAGCTTTTAGTAAATTGCATTCACTACGATACCTCTGCGTAATTTTTCAATGGAAAATGCAGGACTTTTGGTACAATGTGTCCCTCGTTGTGCTCATTTTTTGGTAGATAAGCATGTTTCATTTTGGCTGATTTAACCGTTTTTATACAGGCTTTGTAGCGGAGAAATGGGCGTGTGAAGCGAACAAAATTGTGAAGGTAAAAACATCGTGAATATTGTACCAAACACTACTTTTTATTAAAATTAAACTAGGAAATATATGCAGGCGTGTTCGTTTAAGGTTTGAATGCAAATAGATTTTTAACTGACTTCAAAAAAAAGGAGGAGGTTATCAATTCGGCCGGTATATTTTTTTTTTTTATGTATGTACACCGATTACTCCGAGGTTTCTGAACCGATTTACGTGATTCTTTTTTTGTTCGATGCGGGATGGTGTCGAATTGGTCCCATAAAAATTTTATTCGGATAGGCCCAGTAGTTTTTATTTTATGAGCATTTTTGTCTGTAGGTATTTGTAAATTTTGCAAGTGCAAGTTTGAAGTCGGTTGTTTTTAACGCAGTTATCACTTGTATCAAAACTTTATTATATAAAGTAATTTAAATGATCAATACAGTAACGAACGTAAATATCTATATAATAATCCTGCCTATATTTTAATCCGCCTTTAAATTCGAGCAAAATACCGAAGAGCAAAGTTATCGAATAAATTTGGAAAATAATATTTTTCCAAGTTTATCAGGACTCTCCATCAAAGTTGTTCAGTGAAGCATTCCGATGCACTTGGAGTCATTCCAAGGATATGGAGATAAATACATAAACATAAAGTTCTATATGAAAACTTTGTGTTTATTGTCTGTGGTCTTAAAATTACAGGATATTTGGCGCTTCTTTTTTTCTACTTTTTGTCAAAGCTCATGTCGTATCGTTAGCTGTGTTAATTTAAAACGGATAAGTAGTTACTTCTCACGAAATTAATATGCTTCTGTTTCTTTTCTCAAGTCATTTTAAAATCATTCAGTCATGAAAATGGGAATTATTTATCGCTTGCAACTTTGAGTAACTACTATTTATATCTATATCTGAATTTATTTATGCATGCACACCGCACATACATGAGATATTATTGAATGTCACAGTTCAGTATTATTCTTGAAAATCTATGGAAATTTCTTTTATCTGCGCGGGCGGAAAAATTGGAAGTTGGAACCACCTAACATAGTAACATCACACCACAATGCATCACATGCATTCAACAAGACGACCAATTGCCAATATTGAAACATAGATTGAACAGCTATTTACCATTATTTAATAGATATTAGAGAGATCATATTTCAGTACATTTACAGTGAAAGATACTCACAAATATTCTGTATTCACATAATTACGTATTGTTTGTTCAAGTGCGCCTTCCAAACAGAGAGGCGAAATTAATTCGTCAACTTGCAACTTGCTTAATAAAGCAGCTTGGCGGATCGCCAGCTCCTGCTTACAATTCTTGAAGTATGACAGGCTGTTGCCCGTGGGTTTACTTGCTTTTGATATTTGTATTATTGTGTTCATATTTCCCTGTATATGATGGATTTCTTTGATGTTGCGTAAGATAAAATTTATTTTATGAGAACATTTTCCATATTAAATCGTTTAAATTGAAAGTTGCTTTAGTTTTTGCCAATGAAGAGACCAAAAATACAAAAATTATATTATTATGTTCATGTTCAACGAACATTGTGAGTATCTCCAAAGTGAGAAATAAAAACTTTAATGTTTGGTACTAGAAATCATTTAATAAAATTTACATCAATAATATTACCTACGTATAGGTACTGGTATATCAATATATATATAAGACTAGCTGCTACGCGCGGTTTCACCCCCGTGGCTCCAGTCCTGTTGCCCGTAGCGTGATGAAATATAGCCTATAACCTTCCTCGATAAATGGGCTATCTAACACCGAAATAATTTTTCAAATCGGACCAGTAGTTCCCGAGATTAGTGCGTTCAAACAAACAAACAAACAAACAAACAAACTCTTCAGCTTTATAATATTAGTATAGATTTACTAGCTGTTTCCCGCGTTTTTTGCGGAAAAATCTTGATTGAAATAGTTCCTTTGAGAGGCTCAATTTTCAAAATGTACACTTCAATCGACCCTGAGTCTTCCACTATTTTTATTCTAAATTCCACGAATTCCAATATTATCTAGGAAAACATAACGTCACATAATATTGGGATTAAAATGTCTCAACCGTACTCAAAATATTACCTTCATCATTTCAAACATATCTTTATTAAATTTCTTGCTTCCATACATGTTACTATCGTTATATAGTTACTAGCGGTCCGCCCCGGCATCGCCCGTGGTACATATTTACATTTTCTCTACATAAGAACCATTCTCGCACTTCAAGGAATATAATAAAAAAAAATTATCGAAATCGGTTCAGCCGTTCACACGTGATGCCGTGGCAACGCGAAACGGGTACCATTTTTATATTTATATATGTCGGAGGTCCCCCCTGATATTACCGAATCAGCGTTCGCAAGCGCATGACTCACGAAGTGCACTTGGACATGGCCGTGGTAGCGGACGGGCATTCAAGTGTTGGAACTTGGAGCTCGTGCCGAGCGGACTTGTCTGTTCGTGTCTATATCAGTCTCTATATTAGTTTGAGTTTAGATTCGCTATACAAAGTATTCATTTCAGTTCATTAGTGATTGTGAGTGTTAGATTCCGTTTATGTCTTTTGATGCTCGAAGTTACCCAAGACGCCCAATGTAGAGGATATAACCAGCCCACATAGTTTTAAAATTCAGCCGTCGCCGATATATAGATATTGAATCATAATATTTTCTTTAGGTATAATAGAATTTATGACGTGTTGTTAATAGATGTAATACATGTGATTTAATTGGATTTAGTTAATGTTATTACCTACTACAGCACGTTATTTTCAGAGCATTAAAGGCTTCAAACATAACACCTATTTAAATAAATGCAATTAATTCAGATTGTTAACAAATATGTTATGTCAACTATCGCTTAAATATTATATATAATTTGCCGTCTGTGTCTGTACTAGGGTCTGCAGCACGTCTGCTGCATCAAAGAGAGTTTCAAAGTTTGCTATTAAGATTTCAGATAGTTATGCAGTTATTTATAGCTTATTCCCGTATCTTTAACTTTAAGCACAGTCATTATATTGAATAATTAAGAAGCTCCTACATCACACTAAATCTTTCCCTCTGTTTTTTATTGTGTGTGTCTGTTCTGACCACTATCAATAATAATTTTTTTACGAAAACAAATAATTATATATTTTTTTTATTCTTTACTACAACATATAATGTATGATTTTATTTTAACAATGTTTACAGGATAAATCTCAGCCAAGTAAAATTACGCACTGCGCTAGGTTTTTAGTATTCTAGCTGTGAGACGTGTAAGGTGTGATAAAGAACCTTAATGTAGGGTTGCCAGCAAGAAGTTATGGAAAATTAAAACAAGGTCTTATTTATACTAGGAATATGGAAATAAAATATTACAAATTGTTATCAATTTAGTATCCAGTTTCAGAAGAAATTACTCTTTGTGTACATATGAAATAATTGGGTTTACGTGGTTTTCAGAGCCGATTCAGATATAGAGATTCAATTAATATTTAAAAGTCTTTTAATTTGCCATACTGCCTATTTTGTGTTTGTTTCTATTTAAAAAAAAAATATATATATATATAATGCTCGTTTTTCTTTGCCTTTCTCGCGCTTCGCAACAATGCAACTGATTGATTTTTGCATAATGCAAGTTATTATCTGAAGCCATGCGACAAAGCATATAATACGCTTATTGCATTAGTATTTTAATATAGATGTTAAAATAAAGCCTCAACAAATATACCGCATAACAAAGATATTGTTCATTTATAATGAACGCGTTATCATTCTCAACCGTTTTCAAAAAAACATCCATCTGACAACCCTAATCTGAACTTTCGATAAACGATAAGACCAACCCTTTCTTGTTTCTTTATTGCTCTGAATGTTTGTCGCAACGTACTGCTACTTTTCATTTGTGATTGCTTTATTACGTGTGTAATTCATATGTATGGTAGACCGTAATAATATATAATGTATGGTTTAGTATATGGTTGTTTATGAAGATGTTGTGTTATGGCCACAAGGAATGATATTGCGAATCCTTTCTATTTTGATTTCCTTCACCATTACTTTTAACGAGCGCATTATAGTTACGGTTTTTTTACGTTGTTTGTCGGTACAATTCAGAAAGGTATACCGTGTAAGTATTCATTTTTAATTATCTATACATATGTTTTTAAAAGATTGATTGGGGCGTGATCTGCAATCGATATCGAAGGCAAAAATATAGTTTTTAGAATTTTTGTGTTTGTCGGTTTGTCTGTATTTATGTCCGGCAAAACTCTTCAAATCTTGCACAAATATTACTAAAACCGCGGACCACAGCAAGTTAAATAACAAACTTTACATTAAAATTAGCGCTTATGCCTACTGAGAACCATTTAGAAATGTTATCACCTCAAAATTTAATACCACACTTCATTCCATCATTGAACGAACAAATTAACTTCCTTAAATTTTGTTCCCTCATAATTTTCCGTAATATTTTTACTTTTTATTCTTTTGCCACAGCACAAATTGTATGGCATTTTATATTTATTTTTAATTACAATGCATAAATTAGTTAAGATCAGAATGGCTGAATTAAAATGGATGCAATATTTTAGATTTTAAACCGGTCTTCTACAGTACTACTACGATTCTACGATCGAGATACTAGAATATACATGCAATTATATTTTATATAAGAACGACACACTTATTTACCTTTGAATTTAATACCCAGATGGTCAATCACGTTAAATTTACAAGCTAATCCGACTAAAGTTTAATACAAAAATGGCGAGGCATAATTTCCTCAAATCTTTATAGGTGTTATAAAATACTCGTTTAGTCATGTAGCCGGGATCGTTAGTTGAGGGAGCCTCTAATGAGATGACTCAGCACCTACTTAAGATACTCCTTGAAAATTAAGTGCGATGTTTCGTTCAAAAATCATATTTTCGTAATGCTTTAGGGACGCCAAAGATTTAGAGTAAAGGTAGGTTGTGGAAAATGTTTGATCGTAAACGTATCCATACTATCAATACTAATATTATAAATGCGAAAGTAACTCTGTCTGTCTGTCTGTTACTCAATCGCGCCTTAACTACTGAACCAATTTGCATGAAATTTGGTGTAGAGATATTTTGATACCCGAGAAAGGAGAAAGGCTACTTTTTACCCCGAGACATAGGGTAGGTTTTATCCCGGAAATCCCACGGGAACGGGAACTACGCGGGTTTTTCTTTGACTGCGCGGGCGAAGCCGCGGGCGGAAAGCTAGTAGTTTATATTTTTATGTTATTTGACAATTATAGTGATTAGGTTATTATTATTGTAAATTACATATTTGTATTTAATCTGGTCAAAGCACATTTTTATAGACATCATTAACGATTTGAAATAATTTATGATTACAAATAGTATCTTAAATTAAAGTTTCAATTATTTTTTTATACGTAATTATCACCAATATATAAAAATAATGCAGTCAGATAAACAGCCAGATAAACGTGAATATTAGTTAATTTAACATCTCTCACACACATTTTGCATTATAAAATCACAACGCAATGAACTTTAACGAAGCAATAAAATACCAACTGAAAATGAGCAGTAAATCAACATAATATTTCAGTGATCTGTCTGTGCATATAACGTGAATACTTGACGTGCATTGTACAAGAACATCCTATTTCATTCCTGATAGCTGTAGCGTCAGCAAAAACATCACCACGATCTTAGAATACATATACTTAAATAAACTATGTATTCTAAGAGCACGTTATATAAAACTACTAGCTTACCGCCCGCGGCTTCGCTCGCTTTGTCTAAAACCTAATAAATTATATACTAAAACCTTCCTCTTGAATCACTCTATCTATTAAAAAAGCCGCATCAAAATCCGTTGCGTAGTTTGCATACAAACTTACTACAAACAAATGCTTGCATACAAAGGGACATAGGGACAGAGAAAGCGACTTTGTTTTATACTATGTAGTGATAAACATCAATATTATGTTGCAAAGCATGCAGGTATTAAATTTGAATACCTAAGGATTTAAGAATATACGCCCAGAATAGACGAGGAATATTCCAGATTCCAGAATAGGATACTTAGGCTACACAGAAAATATACGATGCCTTCATTCTTAGTGTAGCTTTCGGGAATTTAGATATTCGGCTTTTCACTACAGACCAAGAAAAATGTCTATTCTATTTGAAATATTAAATACAAGAATTTAACTTTACGAAGCAATTTATTACACAAGGACACACTGTAAGAAGTAATAATACTTAAAGTAATATACAAAAAATAACTTCCAACCAATATCCACAAGAAAATCAAAAAGCAACTTCATCAAATCTCAAAGCCTTATTTGCTGTCGGTACACTAACATCAAGCTACAATCACAAGAAAACATTGCATGACAAAGAAGTAGCGAGTATAAACAACATCACTTCGAGTGCAAAGTAATTGCCTTCCACAAGAAACTACAATAAACATAGTGCTTTGGATAGACTTCAATCAATGAATATTGGCTATTATGTGTGGTTTCAACATAATTTGCCGTATTATTTTGAAAATTTAAAGTTTTATTTTTTCGTCTAGGCAATTCCATAACTTCTTCCACATTATTGGAAGATTTTTCCCAGAAATTAGGTAAACTCCTTCCCAAAACACATTTATTTTGAAAATAGAGCTCTGGATACCAGTTATTAGATATTCTTTATAAAATCAACTTTATGTAAGTGACAGCTAAAGATCAGAAAACGGTTTTGAAGATCAATGAGATTAAAAGTACACACAAACAGAAAATATTTATTATTATCATAATTTATTCATGTTATGGTAATGCTAACCGATACTTTCATTATATCCCTACTGATATTATAAATGCGAAAGTATCTCTGTCTGTCTGTTACGCTCTCCCGCTTAAACCTCTCAACCGATTTTGATGAAATTTGGCACAAACAGCGTTTAGACCCTGAGAAAGAACATAGGCTACTTTTTATTGCGAAATATGTACCACGGGGCAGACCGCTAGTTTTTCTATAAAGCTTACTGTGAATGTAACTTTGAATAATATTAGTGGACATCATTTGAATACACTCACATTGTGTTATTACTTTTTTATGATTTATCTTTTCATTTATAGATAATATTTTAATGTACCAATTCTATAAATATATTTGCCTATGAAATAAAAAAGAAAAATAGCCAACACCCACGCCCTTATAATGTTACACACGAGGAAATGAATTGATTCCTACCCACTCATAGAGATTATCGTTTTATCGCTATTCAAGTCAAGGAGAGCCTTTGTCACTTGTCGTCTACAAATATGTAGGTTTATCAACCCTCGTTCCGTTTATACTATCATAAAATACCACGACACTCGCTTAAGAAGCCACAAAGCTAATATATACTCAAGGATGTTGTTCTGAGAATAAACCAATAACATTTTACCTCAAAATCCTGGAATTCTAAGGTTATTTCCCTCTAATTTTTCAAAGGTTGCCTGGCAGAGAAGGCTTTGAGCCATAAGGCCGCCATTTGTACATTTTAAATGGTTTTGTTTTATGTACTTTTATTTTACTATGTACAATAAAGAGTAAATAAATAAATAAATACTTTTATTTTAGTATATATAATAAAGAGTTAATAAATAAAATAAGTAATTTCTTACTTAAAATAGGTTCCACGTAATATTATTTCTATTATTATCAACCGTTTAGTAGAATACTTCACGAAATTTGTTTTCAACTCATCCAAAGACTCCAAAATGAGTGCACCGTTTCGTAAAATGACAAAATATAATTGGAGCCTCGAAACTGAGCTTAAAACTGGTTATTTGAAATGAATTATTCAAATTGTTCTGAAACTTGGCAATGCGGATTGAAAACGTATTTAAGTTGAACCGAATACTCACTCGCGAGTTAATTTCGAAAAATCGACACAATATCTATGAAACAATACTATAGGAATTAAGTACCTACATAAAATTTTTGGGTTTTTAAAATTTCCATTTTTCCGGACGTCAATCTCCGTGGAACGTTTGGAGCGGACGTTTCATTTTTCATCCTTCCGTAATTCAAATTGTCAGATAAAAAAGTGAAAAATCATCGACTCTCCCTCTAAATAATTCCTGTACACAATTTATAATAACCCAAATCCATGTATAAATTTACTAGCTCGTGCCTCGCGGTTTCACCCCCGTGTATCCGCTCATATAGCTCTTAGCGTGATGATATAGAGCCTTTATATAGCCTTCCTCGATAAATTGGCTATATTTTTCAAATCGGACCAGTAGTTCTTGAGCTTAGCACGTTCAAACAAACTCTTCAGCTTTATAATATTATTAGTATAGATACTACCAATAAAATGTGCTTGTAACAAACTAAAAACTTTAATTACACCGCACATTCTTTAAAACCATCTTGGCACGATGTAGCGTGGGGTCTGTTAATGATTTCTAGGGGGGGTTCGATCGACCCCACCCAATGCACGCTGATAGCCTTTGTTTCCTCAGTCCAGTCTTAATTGTCCGTTAAAGAACGCTTGATTAAAACCAGCGGGTCTTTTTTATTCAGTATGAGTCGGAAAAGCTTTTAGATCTTTGAAACTCTTAATAACAAATTAATCCAATATCATTTAACGCGATAAACTTTGATTAATACGCTGAAGGGACTGAATGGACGTTTTATTAAGACAATAGTAGACTTTTACATCTAATCTAATCACAAAAATGAATGGTATTAAATTGATAGCCTTTGTCTAGAAAAAATTACTCCTTAATGTTTTTGATAAATTCACATTGAAGCTTCTTTAATAAGGACTTACTTATGTTTCTCGCTTTTGTGATGAATACACGTCATAAATTTAGCTTATTTTAAAAGCCAACCATTTATTAGAGCCACAAAGCATAATTACTTTTATACCTCCTCATTTTTCCCAAACCAATTCGTCTCAGCCTAAATCAAGGTTTTGAATTCGTCTAAAAATAAATTCTTTAGTCAATTGGTGCGATTTATTACAGAATCCTTGCGAATTTCGGACTCAAATCAAGGATAAGGTTAGGAGGCCAATTTTGTGAGACTGATTCACTTAAATTTATCTTTCTTGTTCAGGGCATGACATTTTCGGTGATATGGGTAGAACTAGGCAGACTTTTAGGTGTATTTGGTAGACTTTCTTATCAAAGATGGAATTTATTGACTATCAATATCGACCGGTGGTAAATGTTAAAAATACTTACCTATGTAATGACGATTCGAAAGTGCTACTAAATAGTAGTCTAATTGAATAAATGAATGTTTGAGTTTGAGTTTGAGTTTGACTGACATAATTACCAGTGTACGTTGAATTATCCGGATTTTCTTAATGTCTTTTTGAATGTTTACTTCAAACAGATAAGAAAATAGATTATACACGCTACCTATTTATAATTTGAAATGATATTAAATACCAGTTTGTTTATTACAAATGAAAAATTCAGAAATATTAAACTTTACTAACTTTACTTCTTCTTACTTACTTCACTTCTTGTATTTCCTTTTCTATGCTACAAATCTTTTGATTCAAGAACTTAACCTAAGATCTATAATGCGCTCTACACACAAAACCTTACAAAGCAACCTCGAAACATTTAAAAGAATCTCAAAGAATTTCATACATTTAAATTCTCAGAATGGTGACAAAGACGATGGAGGTAAATTACATATGCAAGAAGTCATGGCTTCCAATCTTAAATGCGTTTTCACAAACTTGACATATACTTCAGCTTTCTTAATCCGCTTCCTTAATTGCTATGCTCTAGTTAACGTACGTCAAGCAAAAGGCCTGTCGTTTTAAAATCTCCACTTGTAAATGTAGGTTAAGATAATAACATATCCTTAGAAAATTCTAGAAGAACATGTGGAACTGCAGAATTTCAAGAAGTTAGTAGCGCACGTGTATACGCGGAAGAAAAGTTTTTATGCACGGTCCGAATTTAATTTGATATAAAGAATAAAAACTCCGACATTTACTTATTTTACATTGTTACTGTAATTTTATAAAATATATAATAATTATAATTTATTATCTTAGTTCTCAATCAAACATGCCATTAATCTTGTAGAAATAAAATCAATATAAAAAATTATATTTATAAGGCATTTAAATACTTACCATATATCCAAAAATATCGAATTCAATATAATAAGCATTTTAGACAACGTTAATTCAATTCCGTTTAGCCTAAATCTTATTATAATTAGGGTCCAAATTTCTAAGGACTAAAATTCTAAAAATACCCAGCCTCATTTACTATAAAGCCCGGACATACTGTGAAAAGAGTAATCAGATTTTTTGCCAAAAGGAAGCCGTGGCAAAATCCTGAGGTTGACATAAAGAGAGTTGATCCTTTTAATACGATCTCTGTTTAGGATCTTTGGGTCAAACCAAATACCAGAGGTGATCGTGAAACTGTAATTCCTTAACCTTTTTTATTTTATATATGAATATTCCTAAATATTTAGTGATAGGTACTTTAAGTGTGACAAAGAAAAGTAGCGCAGAAACGTGAGACAATATTACTAAATTTTCATTTTTCGTTTTATATAGTATTTAATTACTATCTAATAAAGATTTTGTTTTAATTGAAAAATCTCAATCGTGTGGCGCGGTTGGAATCCTGTTTCGTGATCAAATTTTATCAAAAATATTTCAACACTGACGAAAAATATATTTTGTTTTCGAAAAAGAACAAAAACCTTCAAACATGAGTTCTTGTTAACTATAACAGATTGCATCACGCACATGGTAATTGAAATGAAAGTAAAAACAAAGCATCGTTTAAAGCATCAACTAATAATACTGGGGTTAACGCCCAGAACCATTCGTTGGCTTTCCCAGTAGTAATTAAGGTGAACTACTGATCAACATATTTTGTAACAGTTAGAGTTGATTAAGCTTATAAATACTGAAAAACATATTTTTGTACAGGAATCTTTGTCTGACAAATGTGCATAGATTATTTTCGTGAAGGAGTCAATATTATAGTTATTTAATTATGATGCAATTCCTGGTAATTTCACATTATAAGAGACTAATAAAAAGATAATATTATTTTCAGTGAACATATAGGTAAATCAATTCCTAAATCCCGAGAAGTATGTATTATGTTAAATTTATTGGTCATAAATCTACTATCGATTCAGAAATAATGTAAAAGCTTTTTTTTCCCAAATTTCCAATGACTAAAGCAGTATAAATAAATAAACTAATGTCTCAACAACAACTCACACACACACTCTAACAATTTACAACAGAGGGTATCAATGTTCGTGACACATGCGACCCTAATTAAGATTTATTTCTCTGAGAAATATCGTTCAACTTGAGGTAGGTAACAAAAATATATTGTATCTAATGAATAAGTATACATTATGTACTTTTAAATGTATTTAACTTGAATAATGTAAAGAGGAGTTTTCGCGATAATGAAACGTGTGTTTTTATAATGTGTTATTCTTTAATGCGAATTGTGATGTCACGTAGTAATTAGCGTATAGAGTACCTACTTAATTAATTAATTTTAATTATGATTCCATTACTCTGAACCTTATACTATTTAAGCTTTTGCTCTTAATGAGGAAAAAAAAATGCAAGCAGTAATCTGAGCAAAGCTTTTGTTTTTTTTTTTATAAAGACAAACATTTATCGTCGTACTTGCAGCATAAATACCAGCATTCAAGACGTGTGAAAAGATTTTCTTTTAAAAAATGCACGTTACACATGATATTATTGCATTAAATTTACATAAATTTACCTAAATTTACTTCCTTACTGAACCATATATTTCAGCTCTCAAAAAACGTAAAAAAGCTAACGCCGGCGACAGTCTCACAAAACGCTTTATAACTGTCTCAACTTACGTAAGCTTACTCTAACATACTCACTTAACGACGAATTTATTTTAATAAACAATAACGTCGAACCACCTTAAACACTAAATAATAGCACAATTTATTGCTTCTCGTTACGAAGAAATGGCGCGAAAGCGTGCTGTCAAATGTCAGTGCGCGGTTTTTTTAGGCGAAGGAAATCGTGCATCCAGCCAGGGTCGTGATTTGTTTTGGGTTGTTTACGTGAAGGAAGGAAGCGTGTGGCCCGGCTGGCGACTGCCGGCAGAGTAGGACCTCATGGTGGATATTGCGCGCGCACTCCGGCTATAACCTGCGTCAATTTTATTACGTAGGTGTAACTTTTGAGCGCATTATGTGCGTTAAGTTTAATTACTTGGTTGTAAAAGCGCTTCGTGTGACCATAAAGCAGTCCACTCGTTGTCGGCTCGTGTTTACGTTGTTTTATCGACGATGAAATCTAGAATAATTGGTAGGATTTTTTCCTCGTTATTACCTTTTTCTGAATCTGAATATGTTAATATTATTTGTAAATATTGTAAACCAATTTTATGTCCTGATTTTTTTTTACATTAATCAGAGCATATAGAAGATTAAATATGTGTTTTGTTGTAAGGATACCTATACGTTGATAAATAATAAGTAGATAGTGTGCAAAATACGCAAAATATTATATCCTAAATAAATGTATTTTTCTGCTAAACTTCTAAATAGAGAATTAAAGTCGTCATGAGAGAAGTGGATAGAAAATCCAATGTTCGATAAGCCGTCGACACGGCTGACTTTGCCAAGCCTTCAATAGGTTGGTCTGGAGTTCGGCTGTGATGAATCAGTCGCTATCATTTTAGTCATTACTGTGTTTTTTTGGTAAATGGGTTTGATATACGTATGTTCATTTTTTTTAACCGTCTTCAAAAAAAGGAGGAGGTTATCAATTCTGCCGGTATGTTTTTTTATGAATGTACACCGATTACTCCGAGGTTTCTGAACCGATTTACGTGATTCTTTTTTTGTTTTTATTAATACTGATTTTTCAATCCTCGGTTAAAACTTATTCGTCGAATAACGTATTAAACTACCATTTCAAAATGTATTCTTATTGCATGCCATTGACAGTTTACAGGTGACATTTTAACATTATCGTGTAATACTTTATTGGACGGGTAATTTTTAAGCAGGGATTGAAAAATCGGCCCTTAAAAGTATAGGTTTCGGAGATTGTTTTAATTGAATAATAGAAAAATTACTTGTAATAATCGGGTTTATATTTTGACAATTTACAGAGGGTTTGAATAACTAGGTACCTACTTTATTATTCAGGGTCTTTTTTATAAATAAGGCTTTAGATTTCTGTAATGGCTTCAGCATCAGAGTACCCTATAAATTTCTATTTACCTTATTACAAAAACTATCTTACCACCCGCGGATTCGCCCGCTTTGTCTCAAATCTAATAAATTATATACTAAAACCTTCCCATTGAATCACTCTATCTATTAAAAAAAACCGCATCAAAGTCCGTTGCGTAGTTTTAAAGATTTAAGCATACAAAGGGACATAGGGACAGAGAAAGTGACTTTGTTTTAAACTATGTAGTGATCTGTACGTTATTAGAAATAGTTTATTGACATAACTTTATTGTCTAAAAATACTTTATTGTCAAATAGCGAAATTCTTTCTGAAGTCGTGTTACCTACATCATATTATATATTGCCACGAATGATAACCACAGGATGGCAAACTAACGTTTATCAGTAATTTATTGGAACAATCTGTGTCTAACGTAAACAGTGTGTTAGGGTGTACGTCCACTGTGATATAGCTAAAGGTATATTATAGAAGTGAAGAGTGAATATGCTGTTTTTTGGTAGTTGCAGATCGCATTGGTCAAACATCTGCCTATTAGAAAAGTTATTTTGTAAAATTTTTATTGTATGTGTACTAAAAGTTTTTAATGAAGTTTTAATAAAGAAAAAAAGCATAAAGAAGAAAGCATGTATTACGATTTGTATTATTCAATATATTGGATATTATGATATCCACTTCTATATCTGATATAAAAATAATCAAAGCTTATAGAATGGAAACTAAAAGTTAAACATAAAAGTTGCGTGCTAACGCGTACATAGGTATCTGAAACTGCTTTTTAAAAGAATGTTGCTATGTAACTTTTTCTTGAGAGATTACATATTATTTTCTTATTCTATAAAAATATACATAGTTATATCAATCGTTAAAAAACACACAATTACCTACTATTAACTAGATAGCGATCTAAAAATTCTTAGAAGCTTAACATTCCAAACTAATTTCAAATGAAGCTATCGGTTTTATATTATTTAATATCTTTTAGTGGATAAGAATCTTAGTACTTGTGACCCATTTGTGCGTAAGGTCACACTGAAACTAGAAACATTAAATGTGAAGTCCTAAACTTTACTACTTTCGATAATGTTTCTATTCTAACTGTAACATGGAGAGACATCGGTACCCGTAATACAGATTATAGTCTAGTACGGGATCATCGTTTTTGTATATTTTGTAATTTAGGTTGTGAAATAAAGATATTTTTATTTTTTATTTTTTATTACAATAAATTAAATAGATAATATTATAAACTTCTGCTGTACATATTCACATAAAAACATATTAGATATACATACATAGTTATAATTTGAATTCTACATAAAAATTCCTGCAACTTAAAAATTTAGTTTTCTTTCGATGTCGCATCGATTGCTTATACGTTTTTATAACAAATCTACATCCGATGTATATTAATAAACTTTTCATATCTTGTCTTGAAAAGCCATTCTTTAACATTTTTATAATATTACTAGCTGTCCCGGCAAACGTTGTTCTGCCTTATTACATAGGGGTATGAAAAATAGATGTTGGACGATTCTCAGATCTATCCTATATGCACACAAAATCTTATGATAATCGGTCCAGCCGTTTCGGAGGAGTATAGTAACTAACATTGTGGCACGATAATTTTTTTGAAGTGAAACTTCTTTATCGGGGTTGGAAAAAAATTTAGTGTAACATTTTTCGTTACGCGTGACATTTTTCCGTTACGCGCCATCTTCTCATCATCTTCTTATCCCTACCACGCGTGATTCGACGCATTTCTGTACAGTCGCATAAAGTTAATAATTTTTTTAAAAATAAGGTCATAAAGAAGTTTCACTTCTTACGTGTGTACACTAGTACACGCACACATTTTAATATTATATATAGAGAAGAAGTACCTATTGAATAATATTTGAATGTCCTCTTACAAAAATGCAATATCATACCTATTTAGTTAATCTGTGGCAATATTATAATTGTACAATATTTATCTGCTGTATAATATGAATATTTCTCTTTTGAATTTAGGTGACAGCTGATAAGGATCGGGCATATTCAAATAAGTTGGATGTAATAAATTCCATCTATCAATATGACCTAGGTACTCGGGCACAATATATCATCAATCTTCTGGACTTTTCTATACAGTATAGTATTTTGCGTGACAACGAAATAAATGAAGGTTTTTTTGCAAATCTACAAATTGTCCAGTATTAGCAGTACTTTTTAAGTTTCTGCGAAGATAACAAATGTTATAAGGATGTATTATCCGTTTATCTATTTACATGTGTCTTCGAAAGTACCTACTTTGATTTAAAATTTTAATAAACGTTATGACGTACCTAGTTCTTATATTTATTTCTGTGTGATATAAAACGGACTGGCTTTATTGAATAACACTTACATTTCTGGTAAAAAAACAAAGACATTTGAATCAATTTCTCGAAAATCATCCTACATTCAAAATAATAGTTTCTTGTACAAGTTTTACAAAACAATATATGAGTTTAGACATTTCTTAAGCTATTGCATAGATTCTATCCCGGGCCTGGAGCGCGGGGACCGAATCCAGAAATTCCGTAACGAAAAAAAACCTCAGACTCCCCACGGGGACGGGCACGGAGGAGGCTTGAAGGCATGCTATGCAATAGCAGTCCCCGAGTGCCACACACGTCTTTGTTTTTTATTAAATTTGGGGAATAATTTACCTTGTCCAAAACTAGGTATAAGGCAGCTATACCATTCAATGTGAGTTTTACTTTATTTGATTTCCTTGTGCTTCTATTACGTATTATAATTATTAGGTATTCGTAATACATACAATTCTTAATAGTTATATAAAATTATTATGCAATTATGCATCTAACAATTTTATATGAGGTTTCTAATCGGAAACCTAATAATGTTGTTATTATCTCCATAAGTTTTTGCATTGGTATTTTCATCGTTTAAGTATGAATGAATTACCTAATTCCTATTTCTATCTAATATTTTAGAGATTTAGACCTTATAAGTATGTTTATGCTTTTATGTAGGTACCGTGTACTTAGGTAATAGTTATGTGTGTATGTAAAATGGGGTAGATAGGGTGAGTAAATATGCTTTTACCTAATGTTTTTCTATGTAAACTTAATCATTTATTTGTTAAACAAATAAAGAGTTAATTAGTGCTAAATTTAAAAATTATGTAAAAAACTTATTAGTTCAGAGAGCCTATTACAGCGTTAAGGAATATATGGAAGATAAATACCCATGGAGGGTTGTCTCGTAAATACCACAGGACAGTTCTTTGGCATATTATGACAATATACAGTTACATATTTTGTAAAATTAAATTGTAATACTGACATGATTAAAAAGAGCAACTATGGAGTTTCTTGCCGGTTCTTCTCCGTAGATACTGCTCTCCGAATCGATGGTAAATGTTAGAAATATGTAATAATATGACATTTCAAAAGTGCTTTTCGAAGAAGTCTAATTGAATGAATAAATTTTTGAGTTTGAGTTTGAATAATCGATCTGGATAGTAGGATAGTAAAAAGCTCTATAATTTTTATTAATGATTAATTATTTTCGTCCGTTTTCTTCATATTATTCAAGGGGTATTTATCTATTTGATTACCTGTATTCCTCATTATTTTAAAATTTACCTACCGTCTGTAGTTTTGGGTTGTTTATAGTTTAATTTGAAGGAATTATAAGTTGATGCCTACAAGTTCTGATTCGTCGTAGCGTCGTAGCCAAGGCGTAGCAGCTACGAAATTCATGTTTCGTATTATTTTTTCAAATAAAGGGATTTGAAAAATTATTCTACCTATAGGTACGACGTTTGGATCACAACATTATCTTATGCTTTGAATTTAAAAATTACCGATTATTATTTCTTTGAAAATTACTAATTATTATTAAACTGTCACTTCGAAGAAAATAAAGGACTATGTGAAAAGACTTATTTTATTTTAATAATAAGAATGTGTTTATGTTTTTAAGTAAATTATATAAAAATGAAAAAGAAAACGTACCGTATGTTTTAAATATGCAGCGAAATTCTTAAAAATGACTTCTATGGATCTACATTGTTTGATGGCCGAAGTTTTCACGTACCTGGAAAATAAAAAAATAAATAAACTTGTTAATGTTGATATAGTTACTTTTTTTTTAAAGATTTCTATTTTCATTTTGTGAAAAAAAATTAGAATATATACAATTTATAATTATTTTGATTACAGCGCCATCTGTCATAAATGGACGTAACTAAAATCCATGCAACATACGCTGACCCCGGAAGTTTGAGCAACTATAATAGTTTCGTTATATTGAACTAGATGGCGCTAGCTGTAAAATTTTGGAACAATATTTTCAGTTGCGGCGGAGAAATAAAATTGTAACTTTCGAGAAAATAATATAAATGTTGCTTGTGTATTGTGGTATATTATGTAAAGTAAATACTCCAATTCTTGACGTAAATGATGTTAGACTTATATTTTCGATTTTCTATGTTGTAAATGTAAATTTGTTCCCAAGCAAAACTTTTGCGTATAAATTATAATCCCTCAAAAGCGAAATGTTTAATTTGTAATTGTTTTAGAGAGTATTAAGATATGAACAGGAGATATTTGCGCATTTGTGAAGAAACGAAGTGTTATGTATATTATTATTGAGGTGTATTTGACAAATTTGGTGTTTTTTAGTATCCTCTATTTATCTAATTCTAAAACCCTTCTATAGGTAACCACAAATATGTAGGCACCTACTTCTCTATATCTCTCTCTATCTGGCGCTCTATTTTTGACGTTAATTACGAAAGGTATACCTACCATCTTTTCATGTAGGTATTAAACAAACCACAAATTAAGTATCTAAGAACATATTAACATAATATATTTAAAAGGACAATTCTATCCTTCCAATACTAATGAAGTACCTAACTAACTACATAGCCCAATAGGAACCATACATGTATAATTCGGCAAACAAAATTCATGCATCTGGAACACGAATGCCCGTGAACAATTGAAATCGTAGGTAAATCTAATTTGCATGATCGGATCAGGCTCCGTTGTAGGCTTTCATGTGCCAGCTCTATTTGTTTTATAGGAATAATTCTGACGTGAATATTTAGTGAAACGTGTCAAGAGTTTCAAATTTTAGTGAAAGGCCGGTGTCACAGCTTCCTGATATGTTTTGTTACATTGTCTATCAGTTAAAATAACAAATAACTAAAAATAACAGGTACCTAGGTAACTCCGCACTGTGTTTGTTTCTTGTTTGGAAGCGAAACTTCAGGCGCGTTGAGAATAAAATTTCAAGATCTCGTCTTGGCAAATCCGTCACATCATGGAGTAAGACAATTTTGGTATCTTTAAATCTTGCCAAAGAAGTTTCACTTCTGACACGTGTGCTCGGCACAGACGCTTTTTTTATGTTGTATGTATATTGTTGAGATAGTTAGGAGGCTGGACATAGACATAGGCAACTTTCTACCGGTATGGAACATCTCATTCCCATTTCCCATGGGAATTTCCTTTGACTGTTCGAGTCAGTCCGCAGGCGTAGGTAAAGCTAGTAATTAATACGGACGAAACTGTAACAAACTAACAAACTATATTGAACCCGTTTTCAACTAAACATATTTACCTATTTACATAATACCTACTGTATTATAACATGTGTGACTGATGTATTATATTAATATAATATAATAATTATGTCGTACATACATACAAAAAATTGTATACACCAAGACATAGTTATTAAAACCATAAAACAGAAATGTTAGAAGGCTTTTAAGTTTAAAAAAAAACATTTTCCATTATAAATGAATTGAGAGAATAGATATTATTAAGCGGATGTTTGTTACTCGTATACTAAAAAAATATGAATGGATGTGACGAAATTTGGCACAAAGATAGATGTATGGAAAACCAGTAAGAAGGCGTCGTCTCGATATTTACGCCCAAATTCTGCTATAGAGATAAAGTTTTGAACAAATTAAGAACTTCCATCTTTGAGATCGTAGTTTAACAAGATGTTTCTCTTTCTCTTTAATTTATTGAAGTCCTGAGGCGGGTAATCATTGCAAAATGCAAATAGTTACAAAGAGAACTAATTTATAAAGTGACGCTTTCGTTCCTAGAATGGAGCCGAGTAGAATAAATAAATGAATGTATATTTTTTAATAATCGAAAAAAAATTGATAGTGAAGCGGAATCGAACCCATAGGTATATTTTTGCGATTTTTTTCGTGCCAGTGTGCATGCTTTCCTGATCAAATCTTTTTTTTTTTTAATTCACATTTATAAAGCTTTTGAATTCTATAAAACTAAATATTC
Organism: Colias croceus; assembly: GCF_905220415.1. Lineage (NCBI taxonomy): Eukaryota > Metazoa > Arthropoda > Insecta > Lepidoptera > Pieridae > Colias > Colias croceus. Next base: position 8,924,630 of record NC_059548.1, on the reverse strand, counting down.
AACAAATGAAGTTTATTAGACGATAGATGATAAAATTGTTCTACAGCATTCTAGATTAATTATTCTTACGTTCATTTAGTAGGATAAAAGAAGCGCACCATCTTGAAAATTCCATTAAATAAAGCAAATATAATATGTCTGAAGAGCGTTTTCACACGAACCACAAAGGCAAGACGTAATTCAGCAATAAATTCCAGTTAATATAATCTAACAATACCAACGCAATTTCGACAAATCCCCAAGCTTGGAGTAAATTTCTTTGCCAATACGCGAAACAATTAAAAATCGAGTCCTTTATTGTGAAAATCGTTAATTGAAAATACTCTCAGAAGGTCATTCGTCTATCAATGTGTAAAGAATTCAGATGAATTGGTAATATATGCCATGTATATTTAGAGCAATAAAAATGATTGGAAATTGTCTGTGTTCAATTGAAATTAATCATTTTGTCAGAATACATAGAAGTCATGAACGCTTTATTAAATTAATAGAAGGAATGTGACTGATTCACAGTATAATACAAATAATTATTAAACACCTACTAGGTAATGGTTAAATTTCACGTTAATCGATGGGGGATGAATAACAAAAATATGTAATTAAAACAATATAAAATACATTACCTACTTACATGAAAAGAAGGATAAAGTACATAGAGAACCAACATCTCTACATTTTGCATGAAGATAATTGTAAATTAAAAAAATATTTTGTAAACCACTCTTAATGACTTATCTTCAAAATATTTCCCAGAAAGGTAACAGGATATAAGCGCATACCGTCAAAGGTCGTACAACTAAGGAAGCCATCTAAACTACGATAGCATTTAAGATACGAGGTATCTGGTCCATTCAATTTGAGATGGAATAACTTTTAATACTTCCTAAGTATACAACGCAAATTACATTAACTTTATACCTTGCATCTAATTTTTCGTGAGTACCTTATAATTGTACGTTATACGTTTTGAAGGGAAACCAGAGTCTTATAATTGTATTCCGTTGAGACACTGTTCTTAGATAGGGAGGCGAGGTAGCTAAATGGCGTAATTAAACGGCGCCGTCGCGACTTATCAAAATCGATAGATAAAATAATTTCAAAAAGAAAAGCTTCTATGGTAAAAACCATTTTAGCGGTGGGTTTGGCGTGTACGGATTTTCAAAAATGTAAAAAAAAATAGTTACTTGGGCATTCTCGAGCGCGTCAGATATTCATACTACGTATGCCCCAAGTGCCTCTGATAACAACGGTATACTAATCTGCCGGTTTGCGTGGTGGGGCTAGGCATATTAATTCGTCAAAAATGCACAAAAAAAAATTTACTCGAGCGCGTCAGATTTTCGGAAGGGGTGTTAAGTAGGCCCCAAGGAAGCTCCCCTTAAAAAAACTGACGATTTCGGCGTGACGATAAGTTACGATGAATTTTTGAAAATGCAGAAAAAAAAAGTCCTTTTGAAATACTCGAGCGCGTCAGATTTTCATAGGGGAGGTTTATCTCGGTCTCCTGAAAGCACATTTTCTTAATCTGACAAAAATGTTGGTGGGTTCTCTTAATCTGACCGAAAAAGGTTTGAGAGTTTCTTTTTTTTAATCATCGTTATTTCATATCAATTTTTCTTAACACCCTCAGTTTTCGAGATATACTCAAAAAACCGGGAGATTGAGTTTTTATGATGCTTCAAGTCAAAAAGTTTTAACTTTGGACAAAAATGTAAAGAGACCTTTTTTGTGTAAAATAAAATTACCTTTTTTGTTTATTCAAACTTTTTTTTTTGTAAAATGTATCGTTCGCGACTTATATACTGCAACGCGTTTTTCGGAAGACGAAATGGCTCCTCCAGACTTCCGGCCACGCGGAAACCGGCAGATTTTGTATTTTTAGTAAGTTTTAGATTATATTCTTCAAAATAAAAATAAAAACAATCGCGCTCGAGAATGCCGGATTAACGTTTTTTTTTTACAAGTTCGCGACCCTATAACTTGGCGGCGTCAAGGACTTATCGTCAGATTAGTTAAATTTAGTCTTAAAACACTAAAATCAACCCCCAATATGTTAATCTGACGCGCTCGAGTATTTCAGACTATCGATTTTTTTTTACTAATCTGATCGTCTATCCTGGGCGCGCGTCACTACTTAAAGAGCTAAATAGTTAACAAGGTTGTTCTATTAGGTCTAAGGTATCTCTCATATCTTAAACTGCCACGCTCGAGTATTGCAGAAAATTCCCCTCTTCGCCTCCCTATCTATCTGACATTGACATGGTTGTATTTGTAATACAAGTCTTGTTTATTTGATACCACAAACATTGTTTACTTGACAGGCTAACAAATTTAGCGACGCGTGAAATACAAAGTGGTTATAATATATTTCTATACCATTTTAGTACAACCAGAAAAATTTGGACAGCCTCAAATTTCCGTTATTTGGAAAAACGCCAAATAATTTCAAGGATGGATACCATGGAATCTAAAACAATGTCAACACAATATAATTTATTTTATACTCATTTATCGACATGTATTTTGAAGGTCATACAAATTGTCAGCAATATATCAAGAAAAGATAATTAAAACTGATAGCCATACTCATCTCCTCTCCTCTTTTTAGAAATGCAATGTTCGCATACCTTAAAGTTAAAGTTGAACTCAAAATTTATTCATTCAAGACAAACTTTTCTAAAAGTAGGTAGGTAGTAAATTTCAATCGTCGTATTTATACTAATATTATAAAGCTTATGAAGAGTTTGTTTGTTTGAACGAGCTTATGTCAGGAACTACTGGTGCGATTTGAAAAATTCTTACGGTGATGGATAGCCCATTTATCGAGGGAGGCTATAGGCTATATATCATCACGCTACGACCAACAGAAGCTGAGCCACGCGGTACAGCTAGTTATATACATAAAGGTTTGGCAAAAACTCGAGTAGTGCCAAAATTTAAAGGGACCCATATCTACTTCAACCTGTTTTTTCTACCAATTAATTAATCTATATACGAAAAGCTATTTTTGCAAATACATATAACAAAAATTATATATATTTTATAAATTGTCAGAAGCATTTTACAGCAGGATAAATATAGCATACGTAGAGTTTTACGTCCTAAGCACAGACCTAAGTCTGGACGTGTACGTATGTTGGATCTCTATCTCCATTTTTGTTTAACTTGCAACAACACACAATCCATCTATATATCAAAATTTAATATAAAATGTTATTATATCTCTACATAATTGTTTTTAATATATTTTCTCCGTACAATAAATTTCTACCGTTCAAATATCAGAGGTAATTAGTGGATTCTGCGCTGAGCGACGTATATACTACATTTACACCTACAGTCCTACACCTACAGTGCTACAGGTACTTACATAACTCTGATAAGTCCTTTGATCGCCTGTTAGTAAGTTATCATAAACTTGGTTATTACTTATTTCCCATGACACCGGAACTCATTTCCTCTTCCATTGCCACGTCTTGCAAGTGCTAATACCTTTTTGATGGCAGGTGATTCGCGTTTCGATAACGAAAACAAATCGATATAGAATGTAATAAATGTGTGTGTTTGTATGTCTTTGCACAGGTGGCAAAGGAGAGCTTTTGAATATGTACCTATTTGTATCTGCAGATGACGAGGAGGGTAGAAAGCTATATAGGCTGCCATTTTAATCGGTGAAATGTTTAATTTTTATGAGAATTTCCTTTGACTACCAGGGCAGAACCGCGACAGGAAAGCCTGTCTATACAGATAGATATTATGTAAAATTTTTGTATATTACACTTTTAAAATATAGAGTTTGTAACAAAACTCCTCCGAAACTGTACTGTTAATATTCTGTGTATATTCGATAAGTCTGAGAATAGTTTCTAAACTATTTTTTACACTCCTTTCCAACATTGATAAGGATGTCCTGATAGATCAACGCTTGCTGGGTCAGCTCGTTCTATATACAGGGTGTCACGGATGTCCTATCGGTAGGCCTAATGGAGCATATAGTGTTTAACCTTCTGATGCTGTAAAAAATATTTAAAAAATCCGGTCGTGCAGGAAAAATTATCTTACCACTTTTCAATAAACTTTGTGTTCGTAACCCTAACTACGCGGATCATAGGCGGAGCGTTATACATAAGCGGTCATTGACCGAACGCGGACTCGAACGCTATTAAATACCTACTGTTTGGATAATATTTTTTAGAGTATACAAAACACATACAAAAATAATCGTTTATTTGGAAGGACTGTACAAATATAACCCACGAATTTAAGGTTTTTGTGGGGGGGAGGGGAGGGGGGAGTGGTGGGAACCCCTCCCCCAAAGGAGGGGGGTCAGGAGTCACTTAGTTTCTGAGATATTGGAGTTTAAAGTTTTGAGGTTAGGTTGGGTTTAATTAGTCAAATCCCACGATTTTAGGATAGAATGGGAAAGGAAATCGGGAATTGAGACTTGAAATTGCCCTCCCCGCTCTGTGGGATGGCCCTCGCTTCGCTCGGGAAAAAAAAAATTAACTTAACCTAACCAACAGTAAGGATTTCTGTATTGAATTGGGATTTTTGAAATAAAAATAATAATGTAATAATAATATATTTATTTGTATACATAGTTTACAGCAGTCAGTAATTCCTCGAAGGGATCCTTATGTTTAACTATAATTTTTTTCCTCCAATTGTACTCTATGAGCCAGTCGGTGAAATTTCCTTTGTATTGGTCCTTGGCGAACATTCGTTTTAAATTTCTCCACTGGCTCTCAATCCTCTGGGTGTGTGTCCCATCTGGTGCCACAAATCTGTGTTCTGGGTCACTGTGATTACACTTTTTATGAATGTATCCATATTGAGGAAGGCAATCATAAGCTCTCCAGAAGTCTGTATGGATTTCTGTGCCCTCCTCAACATGTTTCTGTATAAGTGGCACCAGTATTTCAGAAGATCTCTCATTATTAGGACACACTTCCAGTCTCAGATCCTGACTGCCGTTTTCAATCATACCGAGGACCCAATGTCCTTCAACGCGGCGGCCTCGGTTATACTTGCGTTTTCCAAATTTGCTTTCGTCTACCTGGACAATTTTTCCAGGTCCACCTATTTTTCTTCCACTTTCTTGGTGCTCCAATTCATACACCACAATGGTCTCCCGACAATATGAGAACCAATCGGCTATTGTTTTTGTTGATAACACTGTATCTCTTTCTCGTCTTGCAGTTTCACGCTGCACAGCGTTATAGTCCGCTCCCACACTAAATAAGTACATTATCTGGAATACTATGTTTATGGGGAGATGTACATTCTCAAACCACGTTCCCTTGGAGCGACTCACTGACTTATGTCTGCAAGTGCTCTTGCGGCAACGGAAGGAACCAAGTTGTCCCCCAAATGTATGAAGAGACATAGGTTGTCGATGGCGGCTACACAGTTTCTCCCGTAGAATCATACCCCGCTCCTCAGCAAAGTGCAGACACTGCTCAAGAGTATTCAATTCTACAAAGAGCCTGTGATGGTTCCACTGAGATCTAAAACAAAATAAAAGATGATAAATTTCTTTTCACGCCATTTAATCTTAAACAATGATCAATTTAGTGGCACACAAACCTTATCTCCTCCACATAATAATTTTTTCTTGGCGCGGATGACCCAGAAGGTTGATCCTCACCACTCGAACTGTTCTCAGACAACGCCGGAGAGCCCGGCGTTTCCCCTGGGGAAACGCCAGCACTAGCTTCCGTTGCAGTGGCTCTGGAACAGCCAGGTACTGGATCCACAGGTAGCACGGGTACAAGCGGCTCACTAGAGTCTATCACTTGCACACACAATGGCACTGAAGAAGAGCTCGAAGCAAGTGGCTCATTTGAGTCCAACACTTGAACTACACTCGATTCCTCAGGCGATGAAGGGGCAGAGCACGAAACCGGGGGCTTCGGAGACGCCATGGTAGTCAACGTAGGGCTTCTTAACAGGAGGAGTACACGATAAACGCTCTCAACTACACTGCAAGGCGCACGAACAATGACTGACGTCAAAATGGCGTCACTTCGTGCGCGTCACCTCGCACGTTCCGTTTGGACTGTATTTTTTATATTTTTTTTTATAATTTTAAATTGTGTTAAATTATAATTAAATAAAAGTTAAACATAAATATACAATGTTATTTAAATATTCCTATCCAAATAACTAAAATAAACACAAAAGTTACGAATTAAATTCAAATAAGATAGGCTCAAATGGAATGTATAATGTCAAACAACTGTCAAACACCTGTCAAACAGTAAAATATGTAAAAATATAGTACAATAAAGACAAAATTTAAAAAAATCATAACTCGGAAACTATGTACGTCCGGAACTTGAAATTTTAGGAGTACACTCCAAATAATATGAACTTATCTCAGAAAAATCACCAAGTTTCAAATCGTGGGCAATTCTTGTACCGGCGAGCCCAAAATAATTATTGTAATAAAACCTACTGAGTTGTGAAAGCTAAATAATAAATTTATTTATTTAATAAAATAAGTCTAAAGTATTAATAATTATTGATAATTATACGACCTTACCCTATTTTCCATTTGGGTTAAAGCTATTAAATTAATAATTATTAGTGAAAATGAATAATAATACTTTGATTTAAGAAATAGAAAGTATGTTTTACTTATGATTTTTCGTAATTAGGTAGATGTGTCGTAAACACCAATTACATGCACACGGTGTCATATTTATCAGAAGAAATCAACCTCTGTGAAATCAAAGGTTTCAAAATGCAAACACTCACCCGATTATCATGCACAGGAATCACAGGATCGTAATTCGTAATAGGTACATATTGCACAATGATGACGAATGATGAGTGACGAAGGTAAACAAATATTACATAATGTATTAAATATTATACCTGCTAGGTACTCCAAATATCAATCACTTCTTATAATAACTAAGTAACATAAGAAAATCTCGTAAATACTTAATTAATGTATTATCATGGATTTATGCAACCACTGCTTTAATAACTTTAACTGATTATTATAAACACAAAATAAGAATTTCGACTAACGAGTAACGACCCCGAATCTCCCGCGCAGATCTATCACAGCCATTACGCTAAGACGTTTGGTGGAGAACTAACAATTTAACAAAATTTGTGCAATTATTAAAATGCGCGGACGCTTACACGTGCCGGCGGCGGTGTCTTTGTGCAACTAGCAAAGGTATAACGCCCCCTTTCGTTTGTGAAATGCCGCCTTTTAAAAATACGGTTCCGTTGTTTATTTAATATTTTATTTTACTTATCTTTTTATTATTTACTTTCAATTTTCTTTTGTAACTAAAAATGAAAAAACACAATCATATTTAATGTGAAATTATCAAGAAATGATATTAAGTTTTATGCTGGGAAATAATATTATTATTTAATAGGTATTTAGGTACCTTAAGTTGCTATTTATACTCTAATCTAGATTAGGCGCCATATTTTAATTATTGAGTTTCATCTAGCAAAAGTTGAAAGGAACAGATATTATTATGTATTCTAAATCATTCTTATTAAAGGTATTTTTACAAACATTTCCCTACGAATCCCTAAACTCGCATTGTACGTACCTATATTCGTATTATTATTGAAGTTTTTATAATTTTAAATGAATTTTTGTCAGTCGCTTGTTTTATCTTTCGGTGTCAAGTTGCTATCGTTTGCTTTTTGCCGTTTTCTGTGTTTCATCTGTGAGTTTCTGAGTCGGTAATGTCCTAGGTATTATACGAACGTGGAGTATTAAAATGTTTGATTTTGAGTACGGGTGCTTTAGTAGGTATGTTGTGAAGGTGTGTTTAGTGTGTGTGATAGGTACCTACTGCATGTTGTATGCTGAAATTTCTACAAGTTGGTATGTACCTTATTTCAATAGATATTGTACAAAAATAAATTAAATAATTGATACGCATGTATCTAAATAAAAAAACTAAGTAAAGATTAAAATATGATTAAGTATAAAAAGGGTGCGGTCAGAAGGCGATGGTACTAAGTAGGTAAATTTTCGTTTCGTTTTTTTTGGTAACGAATAACGATAGTGTACTTGTGTATTTGTCTCATATCTTACTCTAAAAAATATTATCCAAACAGTAGGTAGGTATTTATTTTCGAGGTTCGAAATTAAGCATTGCGTTCGAGGTCAATGACCGCTTATGTATAACGCTCGCGAGTATGATCCGCGTAGTTAGGGTTACGAACACAAAGTTTATTGAAAAGTGGTAAGATAATTTTTCCTGCACGACCGGATTTTTTAAATATTTTTTACAGCATCAGAAGGTTAAACACTATATGCTCCATTAGGCCTACGATAGGACATCCGTGACACCCATAGACTTAAATCTTCACATAATAACTACGTTTGATGATACAACTTTCACACAAAAAATGTCAAAGACGTTCCTAAAAGTAAAAATGTCGATTGATTGAAAAGATCAAAGGTCATTTTTTATAGGAATATCACAAGAAAGAAAATATGGACGGGAAATAGCTGATTTTATCATACAAATAACCTACGCTATATATAATCAGAAGATATTAAAGTATTTATAATATTAAAAATACATACATTACATATTATGTATTTTGTAAAATTAAATTGTAAAACTGACATGATTAAAAAGAGCAACTATGGAGTTTCTTGCCGGTTCTTCTCCGTAGATACTGCTTTTGGATTGGTGGTAAATGTTAAAAATATGTAATGACGTTTCAAAAGTCCTTCTAGAAGAAGTCTAATTGAATAAATAAATGTTTGAGTTTGAAATGTTTGAGTTTTGAGTTTGAGTTTGAAAATACATTAAAATCACTTTACCATAATTAACCATATTTCTAATATAGTCTTTTTAAGAGATTTTGTTAGCAAATATTTTCTTCGCTTTTTGAATTAAAACACGAAATCATAAACGTTTTCATTATATTTAGATTTATTACCAACGTTATAAAAACAACTTTATCACAACGGAAAATAGCTATTTTCCTCCGGACATTTCGAGATTTTTCCTTTATTTTATTGGAATAGCTGAGAAAGTAAGCGCTTCTTTCATATTTCTACGAAATGGACATTGACAAAAATCCATTTCTGGATTAGTAAAAATCTAGTAGTTTACTATCTTAAGTAGGAATAGTTTTTGTAGTACTTTGTATTCTTGTTACTTGCAGACTTAATAAACAAACTTACCTAGAAACTAATATTATACATATATATTTAAAGATAATTCCTTTTACATTTTTGAATGATTTATTGAAAAGCCATCAAACAACTCCACACATCCTGTTACGAATCCAAAAAATATATTTCCATGATTATGTTCCAAAAATAATTTTATCTAAATATACAGTAAAAAAGTAACATAAAGAAGACGACGCTTTGCCCCAGTTAATTGCAAGACTAATTTAAACGCAATATATAAAGTTATTAATATAATCTGCCCAAAATAGCGAAGTCAATCAAAACTGGGCCTTGCGAATAATTTAAAGTCCCAAATAAACGGGAGCTGAAATTAATATTTTCATGAGTCGATCAGCGAAAAGATTTATTAAGTAAGTAATGTAAAGAAAACGCATTTACGTGGAAATCTACACTGATATTATAAAAAGGAAATGTAGTATTGTATCTTTAGGCGCGTTGAGAGTAAAATTTCAAGGTCGCGTCATGGCAAAACCGTCACGTCATGGAGTAAGGCGACGATTTTGGTATCTTAATCTTGCCAAAGAAGTTTCACTTTTGACACATGCGCTCGGCACACACGCGCTTTTTTATCTGTTTGCTTGTAAATTTGGTTGGTTGACAAATCTTTTTGGACCCTTGAATCTCCATAAAACCATCACAAATACATAAAAAGAATTTCGTAGTCAAATCATTCACAATCAATTGCTTTTAATGTAAAACGACATCCCTTTATCAAAAAGTATTTACCAAAAATATGTTGATACGATTTTCTAACCCTTGCGAGAAAGAAATTGTTGACAGGAATGTTCACAACTTTTCCCTAACTTATCGAAAAATTATTTGCATAAAGCCTTTTTTAGTGATTACAGACTATTCTTATTTGTAGAGATTTTAATATACTGATGAATTTTAAGTGTGTAATACACTTTTATTTTCAAATATTATAATCTATTAGTACCTATGCTCTCTCTACAATGCAACAAACTTTTTCTAAGTATATTCATATGTAGCCTGGAAGATATCGCTTCTTAGCGAAAAAACCGCTTGTTTGTACCGCTTTGTGTACACATAATATAAAAAAGCTTTAAATTATATGTTTAATATTAACCAATACATTATCCTTTTGTATGTTTTGTAAAAGTTACTAAAAACAATGAAAACACGATGAAAATACAAGTTTTTGTCCAAGAAGTCGAAAAACTACACGAAAAGGAATTTAGGCATGTAGACATTCCATGTATGTTACAAATGGTACACTATGAATCACTAAAAGAGCCATATAAATATTTCTTGTTTCACTTTCATTTACAATAAAAATGCTTTCTGAAGGAATAAATTAGGATCATTAAAATGCTTGCGGTCCTTAGCTCAATGTAAGGATGTAAGTAAGCATCAAATTATGAGTTCTTGTAGTCTAGGAAATATAAAATATTTAATGGTAAAATGACTTATTCATACTTAAGTTCATACTATTTTCACTTGCGATTTATTCTTTAGAAAAGTCATACGAATATTGAGAAGCTTCTACTTCAAATTAAGTATTTAATTCATGCATTTATGTTCTTTATACTAAAGTGAATGATATGTTTTTTTATCATAAATCAAGCTTACAAAAATAAAGAAAAAGATACATTTAATATTATAGCATGATATAAATCAAAACACATCCAGTATGAACCCTTTTCAGATCTACTGAATCATAAATTAGCACAAAATATTGTGCTTTTTATCAGCTCCTAAATGATTTATATCTCTCTAAGAAGCTAAAAACCCAAATGTATAGAATATCCTTTTATTAAAAAGTAAAATTATTAAATGACTAGCTTTCCGCCCGCGGCTTCACCCGCATTTTCAAAGAAAAACCCGCATAGTTCCCGTTCCCGTGGGATTTCCAGGATAAAATCCAAGTTACCCTCTATATGTGTGCTATATTTCATTGTAATCAGTTCAGTAGTATTTGCGTGTAAGAGTAACAAACATACAACCATCCTCACAAATTTTGGCATTTATAATATTAGTAGGATGGATACTTGACTTGCATTAATTCATCTGTATGTATCTATGAATTCGAAACATTAACTTTATAACAGTCTAGTTTGACCTTTACCTTAAAAAGACACTCAATAAAACAGCCTTATATAAAAAAATACTAACAATCCATTGCACCGTAACTATGCAAAACAATTCCCACCTACACTAGAATTCCAATTAAAATAGCAATGTACAGCAAATCGCTCTTGATGATAACCGACGTGGCGTCCGCTGTGTGCCTTAATAATAAAGGCTTTCGCGGTAAATGGATTAAGGTCCTTTCATTCCTCTGACGTGCCGCAAATTTGATTACCCCATACTCTTGATGGAAATTACATTTGACTAGACAATTTAATGTAAAACATTGAGATGTCTATTTACATAAAAGAGTGTCTTTCCATTCTTATGAAATATTATGGTAATTGTGTCAGGAGATAATATACAAAAACGCTTTTAAAAACACACAAATAATCATGCTCTAGGTGTTAAGATTGGTTCAGGTATACGTCTATTATACAAAAAGAACTAAAAACTTATTTAAATTACTTGCTTAACACGTTAACCGGGTAAAAAGGAATGTACCTACCTATATGTATAATGTACATATACGCTATTTGAGGCCATACCCTTTCTGCTAATTAAGTTTGATTAATGTATAATCGGGTTTAATACGTGTCTACTGACAGAATAAATAATTAAATAAATAGAACATATATTTTGCACCATTATAATATTATGTTACATAAATTTATTGACCCAGGCTCCTAATATTAAATAATAAATAATAAAAACACTTTATTGTACAATGCACAGAATAAAAATAAAACAATATACAAAATGAATCTTCACCGTACAAATTGGCGGCCTTATCGCTTTAAAGCGATTTCTTCCAGGCAACCTTGGGATATAGGAAAATGAAAAGATTGAAAAATATTAGGTAGTTATAAACTGTTTTTCACTAAGAATTATAGAATAATCGCTATAAACACAAGAAAAAGAGCTTTTCATTTGATATACTATTAAAACAATAACATTATGAAGATATCGTCGTTTCAGTATATTCATAGGTACTAAAATAACTAAAGGTCATTTATTTGTAGCAAAACTTCGTGTAATATCATAAAACTTTAGTATTATAATAAAATTCGAGGACTCGCTGTCCTTGGTTGTTTCGGACAAAGTATACCTTCTGGATATTGGAAGGAAGGTACATAAAAATCTTATAGTTTAAGTTTCCCGACTAAACTTCATGTTCACGCTTCTCTTTCAACGCGTAATGTTTATTTTATGTGACGGTGTTGAGAATGTTATCATGTTATGTAACGAATCGGGGTACCGTATGTTCAGAAGAGATAGCAGGAGTACATTATTTAATGTAATCGCTGTCATTGAGGAGGATTTTTCACTGATGTGATATAAGTAGGTGCATTAAAGTCTGCTACATCGTTCGCAAGGTATGGCTGTCAGTTTTCAGTCTAATCACATAGGTAATTTTATGAGTCTCCAGGATCGATAGGATCAAACTAAAGATCGATCGTTTTCTATTCAATAAAGAAAATTATTATTACCTACAGTTTATGCATCTAATTTAAACTTAATTTTGACCTCTCTTTACAAAATACTAATACCTATTTAGACTTTATCCTATTCAAAAATAAAAGAACTTACGGTAAGAATTTGACCTTTTCATTCCAGCGACACTCATCTACGTTCCTCTTCACGTATCACAATAAAATATACATTCGACAAATTTGTATTGTCGTATGAAAATGGTATATATTTCGACAGAATATGTTAAGAAAGCCCACTAAATATGTAGAATGTCTTCTTCGTGTTACCAAAGTATATAATATAAATAAGCTTTTATAGTCCCAGTTTAATATATACAATTCATCAGTTCTTAAACAATACACGCCCATCCATGCTCCCACTAGAAGAACACGGGCTCTTGACGGTACAGGCCATAATCCACCACGCTGGCCAAGTGCGGGTTGGCAGATGTCATATTATATCGTCGAACTTTTAAGATTCTATAGCCAAATTCCTACGATGTTTTCCTCCACCGCTTCGAGCAGTGGTAATATGAAATTCACAAAGCTCCTCACAATTATGTATTTATAAAATCATACTGTATGAAAAAAGCAATTTAATTTATCATACTTACCACTTCTGGAAATCCTCAAGGAATTGGTAGGAATTAGCGGTATAAATCACGGCGTATACTCCGTAGTCTCATGAATTATTTACGTAACGTATTGCGAAGATACACACACAAAATTATATTAAGCGTTTGTTCAGAACAATGAGACCTTTTAGGCTACATCTGTTGTTTCAAGTTCTTTGACATATATTACTACTTTCGACTCACTTGAAACTTGAATTTACATTGTTTAAAGTTGTTACAACAATGAAGTATGAAATCTGTGGATATGCAGACTAGAGAGAGCGAGATTAAAATAAACATTACTATTGAAATAGTCGTACATAGTTGTAGAAAATCCTACTACATTTATGTTATTTTCTATATATACTTATAGGTAATTTAACTACTGTATGTAAAGCAATTATGTATAACTGGGAAAGTAATTCCCTTTAATCGATTAAAACCCAATTATTCTTTTAATTAATATAGGTCTTGGCTTGGCTATTTTTACCTAATTTTAATTTAATTTATGTAGACTTGTAAGCCGAAATAAATAATAATATAAAGTGCGTTCCATAATATCCGCCTGCCTATATTTCTAAATGAATGGTCAATGTTAAAAATTTGTAATGACGATTCGAAAGTGCTTCTAAAAGAAGTCTAATTGAATAAATAAATGTTTGAGTTTGAGTTCGAGTTTGAATTCAATCGTTATGTTTAATTATTTTTATTCAGTCGATATTTAAGTATTCAATGAACAAAAATCTATATTTAACGTCATAATATTATATGAAATACCTTTATTATAATATAACATAACATAAGTTAATTTATTCAATGATTCCACATCTGCCAAAGTTTTAAAACGACTACATAGTAAGAGTATTATAATTAAAAATTAAAAAAACTTACTTATACACATATTATAAGGTCTATAAATTAGGGTTATTATCATAAATAGCTCGACTGTAGGTACCCTCATAAACTTACAGCGTATGTTTTATCAAATTTTCCTCATAAGCCGCTCGGTCAATATTGTACTTGTAATAAATGGAAATTCCTTGGATAAATTCAGGCTCTAATATTTTTATGAGTACATATTTCAAGTCCACATTCTATGTATAACATATTAATATTATTACATGTTATTACCTTATTATATGAAACTAAAATAGAGGTTATATTTTGTCGTAAATGATTCATATAGAGAAGCCACATTAAATCTTTATCTGTTTTATAATTAAACATTTAAATAGACCACTGAAATTTTATAAAAAAAAAATATGATAAAATATAATTATCAATACGCTACACGCTACGCTATAAAATATAATAATCATTGCTAAAAATATAAAAATCCAATTTAAGCACTTGTGAGTAAAACCGCAAGCAACAACTAGTTTACACAAATTCTTTACTATCCTTCGTCCTAAACTAAATAACTTCCTTCCATAAGAACTTGCCATAAATACTATCACGTGCATACTTAACAAGTGCCTTGACTAAGCCCTAACTTATTCCTAACTTAGTTCAGAAACGAATCTACTTGCCTAACTGCGAACTGAAAAGTCCCAAGTTCAAGACCCAGGAAATAAAAGAACTGTCTTTGAACACTATCCATATTTTATAAATGCTAGTTTAGTGATGGAGCTAGTTCTTAATCAGATAAAGAATAATACCCATTTTTTTGTTCAGTGGTTAACCCATTAGAGTTTATACAAAGATGACAAAATGTTTTTTCGCTTAACAATGCATTTGACGAAATGATAAATTATCCTTTAACATCTTTAGGCAACCGGAGCAATACGTATTTAATATTATTGGCTTAGAGGTAAAAAAAATAGTTTAACTCCACTCAAAAATATCATAAAATCGATCAACCCATGTCTGAAGTATTTGGATGGAAATTAGAAATATTTGTAGGGTAGGTGTAAAAAAAATATTTTGTAAGGAAAACTATCCTGATTTTTTTCTTATTAATCTAATAAATAACGTACAATCTTCTAAGTGAACATAAATTACAAAATTTATTAAAAATCTGTGTTCACAGTTCAATCTTCATTAAAGAAATCCTTTTAATAAATAAAAAACAGAGATAATAATATTTTTGGTCCCTTACGTCAACCATCATTTTTCTTCACTAAAGTTAAATGTGTTTTACTGTAAATATAAGACTCGTCATTAATCTTTGCTAAAGGAACTATACAAAATAAATCTAAATAGTTATTTGGTTTTCAATCTTAATTTCTTATACTAAAATATTCTCACTATTTGTAAAATTCGGTTTTACACACAATCAAATCACGGACAAAATATTTCTATAACTCGTGTGTGTAGATAAGCTACATTACTGCTAAGTTGTATCATAATAGGTACAGTAGTTTTGACTTTTATAATATTAAAAAGGGTTGTTTGGTGTATTTTAGTATATCATTGTAAAGTTTTAGTTTTCTCTACAAATAAGTAGAGCATCCTTCTTAAAGGTACTTATAAGCATGTAATATTTCACACACATTTGCTCGCAAATCAAATCTGAATAAAGCGCGTTACACACGGTGAAGATACTATAATATTTTATGTTAAGATACTCTAATATAAAACGTTATAGTATCTTAAGGTATCCGGTATCAGCGTTCTGACCACCATTTTTCTTTTTGTCATTGCGTACTAAGACCCCTGTAGAATCGCCATCCTGTTACAAATGACCCACAAAATTTCGGGTAATACACAAAATATTATAGTAGGTATCTTCACCGTGTGTGACGCGCTTAAGCATTGCCATACATTATCCAACATTAATACATAATATCCATCAATATTCCGCTCAGCACACGTCAAGAATTAATTAATTATCAACGAACATATTGTAACTGAGACCGAGTAACAGTTTCCATATAATTTGTTCTCGTATTGAGTAATTGCGATATCAATCATTGTTACGAAATCACGCGTGGACTGTTAAAAAACGTCGCAAAACTTTTAATTCAGTTCAATTGAAATTGAATTGTATTATAATAATAATAAAGTATAATATCGTAGTTAAATAAGAATTAATGCTTATTTTGTTTTTGAAAATGACTGTTATCGAATTTACCTATATTTATTACGTTCATAGCAAATCTTATGCCAGAATAATTTGTGTACATTCATAATATTTGATTTACTAGTCAGTTAAATACTAAATAAATAACTTTTTAAATTGAATGTACAAAAAAGTGAAAGCTTCTATTTATTATATAGTTATATTCCTATAGATAACATTATACATTATACATTTACAGGCTATAGGCTATATTATAGCCGCCTTCCTCGATAAATGGGCTATCTAACAACGAAAGAATTTTTAAAATCGAACTATTAGTTCCTGAGATTAGCGCGTTCAAACAAACAAACAAACTCTTCAGCTTTATAATATTAGTATAGATTATCTGTGCTATAATAGTTCTTACAAACGGAGAAATGTTAAAAGTTAAAAGGTATGTTACTTCCAAAACTTTTCGTTTTCAATAAATAAATATCAATATTATCAAACTTTACAAGACATGATACTTGCTATGCAATATATATCTAATAGATAAACATACGTATAGCTTTACTATATTTTAATGAAACTATTATTTAATAGTCGTTCTTATTATGTTCAAGTAACCAACTTCCTACAAACGTAGCACGGCAAGCAAATTAGGATTCAGTGTTCCGACCGTGCCCGTGGTCTGTGCACTTGCAAATGTAAATTATAGGTAACTAGAGCTCTACATTTGTACTGATTTTTACAATTGTGCAAGCTATTAACTACTTAGTGTTTAGTTAAATTCATTAATTCTTTTTAGAGTTGATAATTACATTATGTAATTATGTATATATGTATTTCTCAAAAAATGATAAATATTTTTTAATCTTGTAGATATAACATTATTATAGAGTCAGGATAGGATAATCGTTTTCTATAAAGATAATAAATTTCTATAAGATATGGCTGTAATAAATCATGAAAACTTGAAGGTAAAGAGCATAATTATATCTTGAAATATATCGCTATTCATTTGAAACGTGGAATTAATTTGTCTTTATATTATTGAAGTTATATTAATGCTATATGCTAAAGGGAAATTTGAACTGAAACTTTAGCTACAATCAATCACAATCACAGTAATCAATCGATTACAACTATGACTTAAACTATAACGTCGTAGGAAATGTAGGAAATAAACACGAGTACATTATCCATTCCATCATTCTCATGGACCACGGGATTTAGCTTGATCGAGTAGTGAGAGTGGAAAAGTACTGGCGCAGAAAACTATATCGCTCTCATTTTTACACGTAATCAGGAGGGTTAGCACAATGTCCTATGGTACGTTCAGACGCCTGGCAAGCAGCCTGGGAAGCAACCCGGCAAGTAGCCCGGCGAGCAGCCCGTGCACTTAGGCCGGTTGCAGAGCTTCACCGACCATCAGTGCGTATGTTAGTCGCGCTTGTCATATGTATGGAAATTCATAAAACCGTTCATAGCTAGACCGACCATACGCACGCGTATTGTCATACGTATGTTTCATAGTCATACCGTCAGGACCGATGGTACTCCCTGACGGTCGATGAAGCTCTGCAACCGGCCTTACGGTACAAACAAATAAACACGGGCGCATGCACAAACAACATGCTCATATGCTTGTGCCCGTACTTGTGCCGTGTGTGTTGAATGTCACTTTGAACGCAAGTGTCTGAACTCACCATTATGTATAGAAGTAGTGTGTGGAAAAGTACTGGCGCTAGACGCAGAAAAGTATAGCGCTGTGATTTTCCCTTGAAATAAATACTAAAAAGATTAATGCTTACTTGAAGATATCTTCGTACGGGGGAAGGTTTTAGGTGAATTATCCCAATTCAAAATACAGATGACTTTTTTATATTTTTAATATACCTATTCGATAAAGAAGCTGATAATTAAGGTCGTTTAAGGCCTTACGCCTCCGGGGATTGATATTTACAATTCCTCCGCAGGCACGTTTAAGCCTGACTAATATTATATGTGAAAAAGTGTGTTTGTTCCTCTCTCCCTCGTAACAACGTAGCAATTTTATGGTATATTTTTTTCAATAAATAGCTAGGAGGCTACATGGTATTGAATCTTCCTTTAACCATACAAACGAAACCGCTGGTAACATAATAATAAGCGTAGACGTATTTTATACGTCTTCGCGTTCCTATATACATAACTGTTTACATTTTTAAAACAAAACATAAATAAACATCAAAAGTATTCCGTATAATTGACGAAATAAAAGACAAAATTTTTAAATATATTTTTTTCAATGACCAAACATTTTAGAAATTGATTTTGAAAGTACATTATACAATAAATTGTTATAAATTTAATATATTAAATTATCTATATGAAAACTGTAAGTTCATCATATCGAAATATACTTCCTAGAAGCTCTTAAATAAAGAGCTTGAAGTATTCTTGCTGTGTACAGAATACCGATAAGAGAAATAAACTGAAGATTCTTTTAATTTAAGTAGCTATTAAGGATATTTTTTTAATTATATTTTCAATTCAATAAAGATTTAAAGACCTCTTCTTTAAACAAACTCAACTCATAGTTCAACGTTATTGAATTTATCTTTAGCAAATAAAAATTAAAAAATGTGATATATTCAAAGGTTTGTAAAAAACTAGAATTTCATCACAATCTTCTACATTAGGACAGAAAAACTAAAAATGTACTTTTTTATAGTACGAAATCAACAAAAAATAGTGAGACGCTTTTAAAGAAATATACAAAATTTTAAAAGTTCGACCTGTTCCTGTTTCACATACTTTATAGCATATTTTATTCTATTTGTCGAATTCTTAAATAATATTTTTAAACGACGTTATTATTTTTACCAACTAACTTTACATAGGAATTACGAAGATTAATATATTTTTCCAAATAACCTGATTTAATATTTTTATACATGTTCAAGGATAAGTATTGAAAAAATGTCACATTTTTTTTAATAAAGCCATCTTGAGCAGACTCAATCATAAAATTTTCGTTCGAGTCACGCCGTTATTAGACTTTACTTATTAGACAAGCAATTTATTTTAAATTGGGATCTTCAATGAGAGTTTTGATTGAAAATTATCTTCAGGAAAAATAATTACTCTTGTAACTTATATAAAAAGGAAATTTACACATTTTTAAGAGGCTTTTTGCTTAGTTACTCTACAAAAATAACATTATTATATTTATAGGTATTTTCACGTCATAATTAAACACTTAGTTATTTACCGACTACGTATTTTTTCAAACACATAATATTATACAAAAAAAACTACAAGTTAACCTAAAACTAAAACACGTCAAACCTAAAATACGTAATTAATCTTAACTGTTGGAACGTCGTTAATTTTTAGTAATTAATATATATGTAATACTAGCTTTCTACCCGCAGCTTCGCTCGCGCAGTCAAAGAAAAATCCGCATAGTTCCCGTTCCCGTGAGATTTCCGGTACAAAACCTACCCTATGTCCCGAGGTAAAAAGTAGCCTATGTCCTTTCTCAGGTATCAAAATATCTCTATACCAAATTTCATGCAAATTGGTTCAATAGTTAAGGCGTGATTGAATAACAGACAGACAGAGTTACTTTCGCATTTATAATATTAGTATGGATTGACGAAAAGCATTATTTCTATGATATCTATTACTTCTCTATTTACAATTTACATACATGCTAAACATATCCCACCATTTGTACAATCTACCAACGCAATCGTGTATTTAATCAAACGCTCATGCCCAAATGAATCCGAACTAAGCTGAGCAAATTGAAATACCACGTGTGTAACTGAAACAGCTTTCATATGAATTTGTCTGTTTGCCTATTTGCTTGTGGTTACTTTGTCAAATGTCAAATGACATTGGCAAAACATGTGCTGAATTGAACAATACAATGATATTGATTGCGTAACTGGAAGAGATCACTCTTTAGTGATAAGGCCGCCCTCTATGCTAGTTTAGCTATAAGTTTTAGTTTTAAGTAATTTGTTTAATTAATAACATAGTAAAGTTTTATAAATAAATAAATAATATTTTGTAGTATGAGTATGAACTAATGCTGCATTTCCACCAAAGATGTTCGAGGATGTGTAAAGAACCAATAGTATCGCTTCATTTAGTTCAAAGTTTGATGCGTTTAGCGGTTGAAGCGATACCTACTATTATTACTAGCTTACCGCCCGCGGCTTCGCCCGCTTTCTCTAAAACGATTTGAGATTTAAACTATCCTATCTCTCAAGTTGGATCGACATGGTGTGCGAATTTCGACTGCACATGGTGTGCGAATTTTATTATAATCGGTTAAGTGGTTTAGGAGTCCATTGAGGACAAACATTGTGACACGAGATTTATATATATTAAGATTTACAAACACATTCCTCGCTGCAAATACTCGCACATTATTGGTGGTACCCTAATTGTGCTTTGTCAAATGACAATGGTGGATATTTTCAGTGACATACCTGATGCAAACATGAGCTAAATTGAACAATACAATGATGTTGATTGCTAATGCTAGGTCAGTATTATTTTGTATGCGTATCAGCTGACTTTGCAACCGATTTTGCAATTATTGACCACAAAATGGCATCATGGATCACATTGTTTAGAACGTGAAAGTATTCACATAACATTATGCGTTTCATAATAATGGATATTATCAATTCTTACTAATTTCTTTGTCTATGCTTTACATAATTAAGTCAAAGCTTTTAAAAACTGCATAATGCCTATGAAACTAACTGCATATGAAATAAAAACTCGATACAGAAAGCCATTTCCATCATACATCCATACTAATATTATAAATGCGAAAGTAACTCTGTCTGTCTGTCTGTTACTCAATCACGCCTTAACAACTGAACCAATTTGCATGAAATTTGGTATAGAGATATTTTGATACCCGATAAAGGACATAGGCTACTTTGTATCCCCGGAAAATGACGCAATCTCGGAAATCCCACGGGATCGGGAACTATGCGGTTTTTTCTTTGACTGCGCGGGCGATGCCGCGGGCGGAAACCTAGTTTACTATAATTTAGAATTCAACACTAACATAAACCGCTTTTTCAAAACACTTCCGCGCACATAATAATTTATGGACAAATATTTACGAGAAGGCAATTTTCTCAGGTGCCTTGCCGTGGCGTGACGACAACCAGTTTAACATTGCTATGCAACAGTAAGGCTTCATAATTTACTTCCTTCACCGAGTTTCAAAACAATGGCTTATATAAATGTAAATTGCTTGAATAATGCATTTTGGTAACATTTTTGTAAATATGGGAAACGAAATAGAAATAAGCAAGGTTAGGAAGAGAAACAATAACATTTTCTAAATTCAAATTTGATTTAATTGATTTGAATTTGAATAAGACAATCAAACAACATTTTACTGTAATGACATTGAAATACTTCTGTATGTATTTATATAATGTAATATCACAGCGAAGTTGTTTTAAAAACTAATTTACTTTATCCTATGACTTCTTTCAATTCGTACTCGATTGCGAGAACAAAATAACTGCGTTAAAAACAACCGACTTCAAAAACGGAAAAGTAATAAATTAAAAAGATTTGATATTATTAATTACTACATATTATTTAGATGTGCTATTTATTAAATAGGTTAGATGTCGGTGCACGGGCTTAATACCACCAGTAAGGAAACTTCATACAAAATTTTCGAAATGGCTCCCCCCCCCATCAAGCGTGTTTTCGAGGGTATTGAGGGGGATCGATAGTAGCGGGTGACACATCCACAGATTTTGAATATAGTAAGTATGGAAAAAAGTTTAAAGTGATGTCAATTCACATTAAATAAATATCGATTGTTTCAGTTTGTAGCCCTTTCAATAAATATATTTGTAAATACCGTATCTGACTACAAGTTAAAAAGAGACTATTTTTTAATTTCTATAGATATGGCAGCATGAGTTTTAAATTAAGTTGACATAATATTTTCTACCAAAATGATAGCTACAAATAGTCACTATTAGGAGTCCAGTCTGTTTAAAGATCGCATCTATTTTTTACGCAATCTAAAATGGAAACCTTAAAAAATCTTGTTTAAATTATTTATGTGCATAATTACGTAAATATTAGGGAATTTCTTGATTAAATATTATTTTTATGATGATGTTAGTGGCATCCACTTATTATGATTTGATATAAGTAAGGTTAAATTATACTTTTTTATTGAGACTCGTGACGTCATTACTTTGTCAAGCACTTGCCTGACAAGCGATTTTATATTTTTAACCGACTTCTAAAAACAAAAAGGTGGTGGTTAATCTATGTTCGACTGTATCTTTTTTTTAATTAGACATGTGAACCGATTTTAAAAGAAACGGAATCTCAAGGAAATGGAAATAAAACTGACTTCCTGAAAATGTTAATATATTTATTTATTTTATTTATACCTACTATATTGTTGCTATGTTTCCGCTAGCGGGTACGTCTGCGTAGTCAAAGAAAAACCCGCATAGTTCTCGTTCCCGTGAGATTTCCGGGATAAAACCTATCCTATCTCGCAAGTT
Organism: Colias croceus; assembly: GCF_905220415.1. NCBI lineage: Eukaryota > Metazoa > Arthropoda > Insecta > Lepidoptera > Pieridae > Colias > Colias croceus. Next base: position 8,901,696 of record NC_059548.1, on the reverse strand, counting down.
GGATTGAACTGCACATGGTGTGCGAATTTTATTATATTCGGTTTAGTGGTTTAGGAGTCCATTGAGGACAAACATTGTGACACGAGATTTAATAATATATGTAAGTATATTAAGATAAGATATACTTACATAATTATATTATATTTTATGCATAATACTTTTCCATTCTTACCTTTCATTGTTAACTGGAAGTTTAAAAAATGACAACTCTGGATTTGATGAACTTGAATTCAAGCAGCCGAATACTGCGCAATTAGTACGTGGCATTTTTAAAATGATCGCCGAAATCAACTTATCTACAAGCACGTGTTCAAATTAAACTGAAATAATATATTTCAACAAAATGTTGAAACATAAATACATAAAAGATAGATTATTATAATTATTGTATTTTTATCGATACGTGGCGTCTCCACTTTGTCAAGCACTAAGCCTGTCAAACTATTTTCTTTTTCTTCCTAAAACAAAAAGGTAGAGGTTCTATGCTATGTATAATAATAATTTTAATTTATTTTTGCATGTTTTGTGTTTTTTAATTTATATAATTTAATTTATCGTTTTAAAAATAATTTAAGTAACTAGTATCTACATACAAGTATTGTAAATTCTGGTTTAAAATAATTATTGAATATATGTATAATACAAATATCAAGCATTATAAATAATTTAGGTACATTAAATAGCCTTCGGCGTCCATAACAAAACAAGATTTCGAAATATAGCACTGATAAAAACGTATTTACTTTTACAAGCTGTTAATTCGGATTGTTTCTTCTTGTAAATTCATATTTAGGCTACACCATTTTTGTATTTTAACGGGTTTTAATCTCAAAATTACCACCAAATCAACTGTGAAAAAAAGCAAACAGAAATATACAGGCCAAATTGATAACCTCCTCCTTTATTTTTGAAGTCGGTTAAATATCAAAAAGGTAACAGCCCTATAGCTATATGTCATAATTTCATCGCAGGGGCTTAGTTTCCCAACTGTATGTACGTAGTATATATCTGTCAACTGTGTTAATACTAAGTGGTTAGTTTTTGGCACTGACTTCAAACCTATTTAATAAATAGCACATCTAAATAATATGTAGTAATTATTAATATCAAATCTTTTTAATTTATTACTTTTCCGTTTTTGAAGTCGGTTGTTTTTAACGCAGTTATTTTTATTGTATTAAATTTGATTATTTCGTGTAGAGGTTGCCAGCTGTCGGTTGCCGTGCTGCCGCACGAGCTAGAAGCAGTGCTGTGCCGCGCGGGCGCCCACGAGTGGCCGCCGCACGCGTGCCGCGCGATCGCCGCGCACATCTCGCAGGTACTGACTGACTGACTGACAGATGGTGTATATAGACACAACTAAATTTACTGACTGATGTGTAGACACAGCTTAAACAAGGTTAATTGTGCCAAAAAGCTAAAATAAATGAGATTGACTTAAGTCGGTTTGACCAACTGTCAAACCGACTGTGTCTTAGTTACTGCCTTTAGTTGAACACAGCTGAACTGACAGACTGGCGTATGGACACAGCTGAACCGACAGACTGACTTATAGACACAGTTGAACATACAGACTCGCGTATAGACACAGCTGAACCGACAGGCTTGCATATGGACACAACTGAACCGACAGACTTGCGTCCGACAGACTGACGTATAGCAACAGCTGAACCTACAGGCTCGCGTATAGACACAGCTAAACCGACAGACTCGCGTATAGACAGAAAGACTGGCTTATAGACACAGCTGAACATACAGACTCGCGTATAGACACAGCTGAACTGACAGACTGGCGTATGGACACAGCTGAACCGACAGACTTGCATATGGACACAACTGAACCGACATACTGGAGTATGGGCACAGCTGAACCGACAGACTCGCGTATAGACACAGCTGAACTGACAGACTGGCGTATGGACACAGCTGAACTGACAGACTTGCATATGGACACAACTGAACCGACAGACTTGCGTCCGACAGACTGACGTATAGCAACAGCTGAACCTACAGGCTCGCGTATAGACACAGCTAAACCGACAGACTCGCGTATAGACAGAAAGACTGGCGTATAGACACAGCTAAACCGACATACTTGCGTATGGACACAGCTGAACCAACAGACTTGCGTATGGACTCAGCTGAACCGACAACGTATGGGCACAGCTGAACCGGCAGACTGGCTTAAAGATACAGCTGTACCGACAGACTTGCGTACGGACACAACTGAACCGATGGACTTGCGTATGGACACAGCTGAACCGACATACTGCAGTATGGACACAGCTGTAACGACATACGGGAGTATGGGCACAGCTAAACCGACAGACTTGCGTATGGACACAGCAGAACTGACAGATTTGCGTATGGACACAGCTTAACTGACATATTATGGGCACGGCTGTACCGACATACGGGAGTATGGACACAGCTGAACTGACATAGTATGGGTACAACTGAACCGACAGACTGGCGTATAGATACAGCTGTACCGACAGACTGGCGTATGGACACAGCTGTACCGACATACTGGCGTATGGCACAACTGTACCGACAGACTGGCGTATGGACACAGCTGAACCGACAGACTTGCGTATGGACACAACTGAACCGACATACTGGAATAGACACAGCTGAACCGACAGACTTGCATATGGACACAACTGAACCGACAGACTTGCGTCCGACAGACCGACGTATAGCAACAGCTGAACCGACATACTGCAGTATGGACACCGCTGTACCGACATACGGGAGTATGGGCACAGCTGAACCGACAGACTTGCGTATGGACACAGCAGAACTGACAGATTTGCGTATGGACACAGCTGTACTGATATAGTATGGGCACGGCTGTACCGACAAACGGGAGTATGGACACAGCTGAACCGACATAGTATGGGTACAACTGAACCGACAGACTGGCTTATAGATACAGCTGTACCGACAGACTGACACAGCTGAACCGACATACTGCAGTATGGACACAGCTGTACCAACATACGGGAGTATGGACACAGCTGTACCAACGTCCAACATACGGGAGTATGGACACAGCTGAACCGACATAGTATGGGCACGGCTGTACCGACATACGGGAGTATGGACACAGCTGAACTGACATAGTATGGGTACAACTGAACCGACAGACTGGCTTATAGATACAGCTGTACCGACAGACTGGCGTATGGACACAGCTGTACCGACATACTGGCGTATGGCACAACTGTACCGACAGACTGGCGTATGGACACAGCTGAACCGACAGACTTGCGTATGGACACAACTGAACCGACATACTGGAATAGACACAGCTGAACCGACAGACTTGCATATGGACACAACTGAACCGACCGACTTGCGTCCGACAGACCAACGTATAGCAACAGCTGAACCTACAGGCTCGCGTATAGACACAGCTAAACCGACAGACTCGCGTATAAACAGAAAGACTGGCGTATAGACACAGCTGAACCGACTGATTGCGTATGGACACAGCTGAACCGACAAAGTATGGGCACAGCTGAACCGACAGACTTGCGTACGGACACAACTGAACCGATGGACTTGCGTATGGACACAGCTGAACCGACATACTGCAGTATGGACACCGCTGTACCGACATACGGGAGTATGGACACAGCTGAACCGACATAGTATGGGTACAACTGAACCGACAGACTGGCTTATAGATACAGCTGTACCGACAGACTGGCGTATGGACACAGCTGAACCGACATACTGCAGTATGGACACAGCTGTACCAACATACGGGAGTATGGACACAGCTGTACCAACGTCCAACATACGGGAGTATGGACACAGCTGAACCGACATAGTATGGGCACGGCTGTACCGACATACGGGAGTATGGACACAGCTGAACCAACATATTGCAGTATGGACACAGCTGTACCGACATACGGGAGTATGGGCACAGCTGAACCGACAGACTTGCGTATGGACACAGCTGATCTGACAGACTCGCGTATATACTGACAGACTGGCGTATGGACACAGTTGAACCGACATACTGCAGTATGGACACAGCTGTACCAATATACGGGAGTATGGACACAGCTGAACCAACATAGTATGGGCACGGCTGTACCGACATACGGGAGTATGTACACAGCTGAACCGACATAGTAAAGGCACAGCTGAACCGACAGACTGGCTTATAGATACAGCTGTACCGACAGACTTGCGTATGGACACAGCTGAACAGACATACTGCAGTATGGATACAGCTGAACCGACATACGGGAGTATGGACACAGCTGAACCGATAGACTGGCTTATAGACACAGCTGTACCGACAGACTTGCGTATGGACACAAATGAGCTGACAGACTCGCGTATGGACACAACTGAACCAACAGACTGGCGTATGGGCACAACTGAACCGACAGACTGGAATATGGACACCGCTGATCCGACAAAATGGTGTATAGACACAGTTGAACTGACAGAATTGTTTTTAAACACAGCTACTCTGACAGTACGGTGAACTGACTGAAAATCTTAATTTTGTTTTCTATTTATTTTGATAAGTATAAAAAAATATTTCTTATTTAACAATATTATGAATAGCTATTTAAAATTCCCATTTTCCAGGTGATGTCGCTGTCAGTAGCGGAGCCGTTCGTAGCGCCGGTGGACTTGCAGCTGTACCCGTCGTACGCTATGGTCGTACCGTACCCGGTCGACCTGGCGACCATACGGGCGCGGTTCGAGAATCTGGTGAGTTTTGCGAGTGGAAAGATAGGATATTAAACGAGTTTTTAAAAAAATATAGATAAATCTATCATTTATCTATTCTCTCTAATACTTTTCCAGTTCTACCGTCGTCCAGCAGCAGCGCAATTCGACGCGCGATACTTAGCAAGCAACGCGGAGCAGTTCAACGAGCCGCACACGCCGATCGTGCGGCAGGCGCGGCTCGTCACCAACCTGCTGCTCTCCATCATCAGGTACCCTCGACACCAGGTAGCTAGCCAGCAACGCGGAGCAGTTCAACGAGCCACACACGCCGATCGTGCGGCAGGCGCGGCTCGTCACCGACCTGCTGCTCTCCATCATCAGGTAGACCCTCGACACCAGGTAGCTAGCCAGCAACGCGGAGCAGTTCAACGAGCCGCACACGCCGATCGTGCGGCAGGCGCGGCTCGTCACCGACCTGCTGCTCTCCATCATCAGGTAGACCCTCGATACCAGGTAGCTAGCCAGCAACGCGGAGCAGTTCAACGAGCCACACACGCCGATCGTGCGGCAGGCGCGGCTCGTCACCGACCTGCTGCTCTCCATCATCAGGTAGACCCTCGACACCAGGTAGACCAACCATGTGGGAACAGCTGAAGTAGAAATACGGAAAGACCGCATTCTAACACCGAAAAATTTTTTCAAATCGGACCAGTAGTTCCCGAGATTAGCGCGTTAAATAAAGGCACAGCTGCCCCCCTAGCCAAGCGGTTTTCTGTTAGCGTAGCGAAAGCTGTAGATACGTTTGTCTACAGCTTACGTCAATCTCATACATTCGTAGTCTATTCTATTGAACGCTACGCTAACAGAAAGCCACTTGACTAGGGGGGCTGTAGCTCCATTCGATAGGTACGATTTCCGGGACCAGACGAACGTGCAAGAAATGGAATCGGTAAAGGAAAAATTGTGAGGAATACGACATGTCAAAGAAACAAAAAGTTTTTATTGTACCTACTATTGTTATATTGGCAGCACCACAGGCTGCAGGCAGCACGATAAAGTGTTTAAAATAAATAAATATTAAGTTCGATGACATGTCTCTGCTGCATGCTCGAACTTGGCCGATGCGCTGGTCAAAGCAAAATCAAACTTATTCACATTACATCAAGTCCTACTTCCATACTAATATTATAAATGCCAAAGTAACTCTGTCTGTCTGTCTGTTACTCAATCACGCCTTAACTACTGAACCAATTTGCATGAAATTTGGTATAGAGATATTTTGATACCCGAGAAAGGGCATAGGCTACTTTTTATCCCGGGACATAGGATAGGTTTTATCCCGGAAATCCCACGGGAACGGGAACTATGCGGGTTTTTCTTTGCCTGCGCGGGCGAAGCCGCGGGTGGAAAGCTAGTATATTATAAATGCGAAAGTTTGTGAGGATGTGTGTGTGTGTGTGTGTACTCTTTCACGCAAATACTACTGAACCGATTACAATGAAATTTAGCACACATATAGAGGGTAACTTGGATTAACACGTAGGATATGTTTCATCCCGGAAAACCCACGGGAACGGGAACTATGCGGGTTTTTCTTTGAAAACGCGGGCGAAAGCTAGTTATTAAATAAATTCAACCTTTTTGGCATGTATTAAAGTCGAATTTACAATAATAACAATTTAATTTTTTCAGCAATTGGCAGTCGATAGACGTGGTAAGCAAGTACCACGAGTTGGCTGCGTCCTACCATTCGTCTGATGATGAACCACTGCATGATAAGGTGAGCTTTTGGTGATGAGTTTTATTGTTAATGATAGATAAAAAGGAGGATAAGATTTAAAACAAGTCAATAACTGCGTTAAAAACAACCGACTTGCAACTTTTACAAATACAGACAAAAATGCTCATAAAATAAAAACTACTGAGCCTATCCGAATAAAATTTTTATGGGACCAATTCGACACCATCCCGCATCGAACAAAAAAAGAATCACGTAAATCGGTTCAGAAACCTCGGAGTAATCGGTGTACATACATAAAAATTAAAAAAAATAAAAAAAAACATACCGGCCGAATTGTAACCTCCTCCTTTTTTTTGAAGTCGGTTAACAAATTAAAGCTAGTTTATATTATTCGTGCTAAATTCTAACTGTTTTAAAAGAAACTACGAGAAGCATCTAAAAAATAATATTTCACATACATACAAACCTAGATTTGTAATTTGGGTGTAGTTATTTACATCACCTACGTAATAAATGAAAAACTCACATGTTCAAAGCACGCTTAATATCTCATATTAAAATTCAAATTACGGAAATCCATCATATATTTTAAAAAGGCGTTTTTAAATATGTTTAAAAGTGACTAAAATTCCGACGAAACTCATCTAAGTTTAACATCGCGTAAAGTATTCAATTAAGCGAAGTGCTTACGAAAGGCACATTTAGGTTAGTCAGGTTTTAGCTTTTAACTTATTTTATTTTAGAAGTTTCGCCTGAATTGACATTTCGATAGAGTCTGTTATTTTGTATGAGAACAAGGAGTTGGTGGAATTTATTTAATCTGTCTCTATATTACAGACTAGCTGTGCCGCGCGGTTTCACCCGCGTGGCTCCGCTCCTGTTGGTCTTAGCGTAATAATATTATATATATTACTCGTGGATAATGTAGCTTTCGAATGGTGAAAGAATTTTTAAAATCGGTCCAGTAGTTTATGAGCCTATTCATTACAATCAAACAGTTTTCCTCTTTATAATATTAGTGTAGAAAAGTAATGAACTGTGAATAAATTTCCAAATCACGCCCATGAGAAAGTATCAAAACGGCCAAGCCACATTTTCGACAGAAATGTAGAATTTGTTAGGGATTCTAGAGTTGTTGTTGGCTCTACATAAGATCTGTAAACTTTTGGATAGTAGGTACAAGTCTTATGTTCCTGTTTTGACAGCATTATGCATGAAAATAGCAACATTAAACATGTTTTGCTAGGATTATCTTATTCCGGATATCGTATTCATTTGGAATAGATCAGTTTTTTTAGTGTTTGATTTTATTCATTAACATTGAATACACAAAAGGTTGAAATTGATGAAGCCTCGTTGATAATATTGTATGCAGCGAATGACTCTCACATCATATAACCTGTAACTTCATTTTTAATTGCTTGTCATAATAACTCGTAAAATCTGTGCCTCCAGTGAATAAGGGAGTAAGACGAGTTATTCCCTTTGGTTTTTATTGCACCATTGGATTCAGCTCGTCAAAATACACAACATATCAAAAGGTCATATCTCTAGCTGCATCCTAACCCAGTTTTTCGAATGACCCAAACGGTATAAGTAGGGTGTGATAAACGGTATAAGTTACCTTATCCATCATTTTAGGCAATCGCAAAGGAACTATTCGTCTCGAGTCAAAATAACCCACGAACACAAAGACATATGTGTAGTTATACTTTTTGAATAAAGACTTAATTCATTTTGTTCCATCCGTGCCAACACTATTTTAGTATAAACGCATTTGTGTCATTTTTCTAACATGAGCATAAAGGAACAACTCTTAGTGTCATTGGTTCAAGTGACGACATGAGACAGTTTTGCATTAATGCCGTGTTACTATTGGTCCATTTGAATACTGCACGGAAACAACGGACACTATTCCTTTTTGCTTAATAATATTTTTCAATCTTTTTTTATTTATCAGTTAACTTGGGATACTAATAATATTTCTATGGAAATTAACTATTTTTTGCAATAGATATTAAAAATGCAGTTTTAATTAACACATTAAGTGCTAATATTATACTCCTTGTTTATATACTTATAAGTACACAGAACGATAATTGAGTCATCTAAAAAAAGCCAACAAAAATGTTAAACTTATATTTTCTTCTTATATTTGGGTAAGTTTTATAAAAAATAACTAGTTTTTAATCTTTTTTTTTTAATCTAACTACAATAATACTATAATTATAGACGCATAGAAAAAAAAAATTATAACCAGTCTTGACAATTATGAATATTGTGTTCTCTCTCTAGCCACTGTAATTTGCCTTTTTATAGGAAAAAAATCCGCAATATCGAAACTATTTTGGTCCTGCATTATCGTAAACATATTATGGATACTCTGATACCATATATTTTGAAAAAATTTGGATATTGTCACGTAGAGTCTCTTCAAGTCGTATTTGCATCCAAGGCACCTTCAAATCTGTGCTTAATTTTTTCATAAAATCTTTGCGGCTCATTGTTTTTTCTTTATTTATCTATATTATTTTGATATTATAAGATATAGAAATTGTTAAAATTCCATATCATGCCGTAAAATATTGCCACTGACCACCTATAACTTTCCCTGTAAGGTAACTGAACATACCTACAAGAATATGGTTTTCGAGCTTCTCTTATCTCTTAATAGTGCTTGTATCCTCATTGTATAACCACCATGACATATTCGGTTTTTCTCCAGACAACATTTTCAGCCACCCAATCCTCTTGCTTGGAGACCAAATCCAGCGGAGGACAATAATCGTCATTTACTAAAATTGAAGGTTTTTCGTCCTAGTGTTAAAGTTTTCTGGATCCTATTTTATACTCAATATATAGTATATAATACTATATCATGTAAAACGTGACTTGGAAAAAAAATATTCAAATAAATCAACACAAAATAATTTTTTTAAACAATCGTAAAAGTTACGAAAAGCCCAATTATACGTCAAAATGACGTACAACATCCTCTTTACTACAAAATGGCGGAATTTACTTGGATGAGCCAACTATGTACTGCTAGGTCTCGACGGCTAATGAGTTGTTTCTGGATTTCGAAGCGATTCGATGGTAAATATAGAAAAGACAAAGTTATTTCGCCGCGGTGTACATTAAATTTACGTAGATTGGACTTCTAGGGCTAAATGCATAAACACCTAAATGTTGTTTTGTTTTTATTATATCTAATAACGATAAAAAATCCGTTGATTTTATTCGTTTTTCAAACTACGTGCATGGTTGTTCCACTAAAAGGCCTCAATTGAGTCATAAAGTACACAAATTTCAAGCATAATAAGTCGCATCATTTCTATAAAACCAAAACTGGCAATAATATAAGTCATGTTATGCGACTAGGAACATAGTGCATTAGGGCATAAGTCGTTATATTGCAAAGAACAAAAAAAAAAATTATGTGAATACATTGAGTTATTCCATGAAGTACTCGTTCATAAGGCCACAACTACAAAAAAACACGAAAAAAGTATATTTATGGGGTTGTTACAATATCTGTTCATATGTAAAACTAAAGTCTAACATCATATCTTACCCATACAAGCTTAAAAATTTGAAGTTATAAAGATTTAGTGTTGATATATAGTTTTTTGTCTCTCCTGAAAAGTGCTGTTTTTGAGTTATTCCCTTATTCACTGGAGGCACAGAAATATCATATAGTACATTCATTTGTTATTTAGATTTATATGACTACATTCAAGAAGCTTATATCTAATACACTATAAGCTTATTGACTAGATTAAACTACATCTATAATTCGAACCATACATTCATAGAGTCTAAAATTCTTGAACTCTGCCATTTCTCATTTCAGTTAAGAACAAAATAAATAAATATTACTATCATGTCCAATAAAATTACTTCTAATAAAAAAAACCAGTAACTTAAACAGATGAAAGGACACACTCACATCTGTCTGCCTTCTTCTATCTTATAAAACATAATAAAAAGCCAGTGATAAACATTATTAATTAATATTGAACTATTCTGATGTAATGTATCGGGAAGGCACAGACTCCTGAAACACAGCGAAAGCTATATTGGGAGTCTGGGGTCTATATTCTGACGTAAGGAAGCTTGTTCAATAAATGATTTTTATTTTTATTTTATTTTAAACAGCTTTGACATAGCGCAGGTTCAGCGAGTGATATGTTGATATAACATAAATTCTTCGGTTACGTGACCCAGCGTAATACAATTATTGTAACGGAACTGTCTGTCAGTAATTCAGTATAGAACACGTCACATAATTCTAGCTTCACTGTAATGTATGTAGTTTATATCTATGGGTACTAAATATGAGGCACAAGGTTAGTGCATTTGAATATAAAATGTGTACCAAATTTCGTGTGATTTGTCAAATGGGTACAAAATCGAAACAACGTACCCTTCTTCTAATCTAAATTAATAAGCTTTTTGCTTAAGATTCTTATGATGAGATTTCTTCAATTTACATTATATTTTAATATTATATGCTTGTGAATTAGATTGCACCTCTTTGTTTTCAGTGATCATCTCAATGTTAATAAACTGTTAGAAATGACCACTTTTGTTTTCAATTCTACTGAGAACGCTCGTTTCACATTTGGGACTATTTTAGATATCGAATTACTGCTAAATGCCAGATTTTCTTTCAAAAGGGTTAAACTCAGCAGTCCTCTCTCCTAAGGGACTTGAAACCAGACTAATACGATTGACCATATTTTGCAATAATCAACTTTTTTCAAAGTTAAAAGTTAATACTTTCTATAAGACATTGATTTCGAACATTTTAATACTTATGATATTCATATTAATTATTTAAAAATTTAAATATTTTTTTTTTACTTTTATCTAGATGTATGAAGTTAGGTACATTGTTTAGCTTTGATATGCACCATATAACCTAAATTGTAGTTATAAATATTATAGAATATAGAGAATAATATTATAGAGAAAAAAATCAAAACTTAGAAATTAAAGACTTTTTAACGGATTTTAAACGCGATTTATTCATTCTATTATTTTCCCGACGTTTCGAACACTTTAAAGCGAGCGTGGTCACGGGGAGACTGAGATGTTGTACGTCTTGACGGTCATTCAAAAATTGTTATTTGTCTATTCCTCCGTAGTTGGTATGTGGAGTATATTTCCGGATGTTGGCAGTATTGGCTGATCGTGTCTTCTAGTCTTTTGGTACGTTTGACATGGGATTTTAAATTCTTAATAACAGGATCCCAGGTGTTAGAAAGTTTCAAACCATCTTCTCTATTGAAATTTGGATGTTTTTTAATTTCAATAGCCTCGCGCACAAGTCTTGGAAAAAATTTATTTTCTCTGGCAAGGATTTGTGGTTGGTCAAATCTTATGAAGTGGTTGTTGTCCAGTGTATGTTCACATACCGCAGACTTCTTGTGACGCCGATGCTTGATATCCGCAATGTGCTCCTTCAGTCGGTTAGCAATGCTTCTTTTTGTTTGGCCGATGTATGAGAGACCACAGTCACAGTCTAACTTGTACACGCCTGCTTCTTGTAGAGGAATATTACTTTTAATTGGTCTCAAGAATTGGTTTATCTTCTTGTGCGGCTTATATATATAGTTTTAATTGAAGCTCGTCTTAGGATTCTTCCAATTCTGTCAGAACTCCCTTCACATATGTGAAGGGAGTTACTGACAGAATTGGAGAAGAACACCGGCCTACCTACCATATGGTAGGTAGGCCGGTTGTCTTTCAACTGTGTGTGGCTTCGTTCGACTCCTGTGATGCTGTGGAGGCGCCTGCAGCTTGTTGTTACGTAGTACTCGCTTGACATGCTGCAGTTCCCCGCTGAGGTGGGCAGCATCACAGAGGTGGTGGGCTCTCTGAAACAAAGATTTACCGACAGAAGCTAGTTGGCAAGGGTGGTGGTGAGATTCACCACGCTTGCTGTAAAGTGTTCGAAACGTCGGGAAAATAATAGAATGAATAAATCGCGTTTAAAATCCGTTAAAAAGTCTTTAATTTCTAAATGTATAATACTCGCGTAAAATCAAACCCTAGAAAATACTAAATCAAAACTTGTTTTTTGTTATATATAAATCTATTAGAGTGGAATCAAGTATGGATTGCTGATGGAACTTCCCAGAACATATTTACTTTACATAGTAGTTATAATCCATACTAATATTATAATGCGAAAGTAACTCTGTGTGTCTGTTACTCAATTACGCCTAAACTACTGAACCAATTTGCATGAAATTTGGTATGGAGATATTTTGATACCCGAAAAAGGATATAGGCTACTTTTTACCCCGGGACATAGGATAGGTTTTATTCCAGAAATCCCACGGGAACGGGAAACATGCGGGTTTTTCTTTGACTGCGTGGGCGAAGCCGCGGGTGGAAAGCTAGTAGTTATATATTGGTTTACATTATCCCTGGCTGTCAGGTTGAATGAGCGATCATAGCATAGAATAGCATCGTTAGGTAACCTGATGTGCACTGAATTTTTAGCGGTGAACTAAAAGTGAATTTATTTTATTCATTAAAATCAATATTTTATATTGATTGTGTTATATAATTTATTTAATATGTAAATAAATGAAGAAGAAGTTTGACGTTGTATAATGCAATTATAAAGATTGGGTTAATCCAAAATTCATGTATATTTTTATGGATGACGCATATAATATATAGATATCAAACATTTTTATTGATAGTAGGTAGACATACGGTGTAAATGGTTCATATTTTATTGTATTCCGAATTATTGGGAAAATTCGTCGTACAAATATAATCAATAATAGTCGTAATATATTTATTTTATTATCCTTGAATAGAGGACATGTAAAGCTTTTTGAAGTTGAATTTATATTTTTTGGTTTTTGTGGCATTCAAATGCTTTATAAATATAAATTTATAAAGAATAGAAAAAAATCGATCACGAATCACTTTTTGAAGTTGTTTAATTTACTCTTCTGCTCATAATATTGCCGTGAACATACTTTATTTAATACACTGTCTCTAAGTGATATTATATTCATTATCATTGTAAACAAAATTCATAAGTATGTGGTCTATTTGATTTATCGAATTTTTATCAGCCATTTTTAATTCTATGAAGTTAAACATACCAATTCATTCGAAATCAACTTATCATCTATTAATTATATCGATGAATGTATACAAAATACCTCCTTAAAACTACGGAGGGTATTCTCTTTATACTATGGTATTAGCCAGCGAAATGCCGAGTCATTGTAGCCTATTCAAGCCTTCAAGAGCCCTTTTACCTTTTTTAATAACTAGGGTTTTTCACAATATTGGTGTACCTTTATTACTTCAATTACAGAAAATGTTTAGTTTTATTTTATTTAGTAATTATTGTTCTTCTTTAACTAATAATAAATAATCATATTATTATGAATAATGTATGAGTATAGAGATTATAATAATAAGAGATTTATGCAATACCGAATACGATAAATTATAATTTAGCGCTTATTTTAGTAGTGCATTTAAATATGTATTTGTCCGATATCAATAATTACATTTGGTTTATTACTTTTAGTGCTAGACTTATCAAGTCCAATATTCACATTTTTTGTTAATAATAATTAAATAGGTATAATTTGAATAATTGTTATTTATTACAATATAATACAATGTATGTATATTGTATACATACCTAAAAAAAGTGGGAACAACTACATAAACATTTTAATTAAAATACAAAATCTTGTATTTTAATTAAAATGTTTATGTAGTCGTGTGCCCTACCTTCGTGTTTATATTAATGACTAGCTTCCGCCCGCGACTCCGTCCGCGCGGATGTCGGTCTTCGCGTGGATGGTTATTTCTCCATTTTGAGTAACTCTGTCAATAACATCTTATAAATATCTATTGGACCCAATTCCCAAATACGGCTAGGCCTATAATAATACGCAACGTGTGTTCGCGGTTCTACGGAACAACGTCTATGGATAAAACTGAAAAATTAAGATTAATTTTTTTCTACGTATTTTTCCAGGATAAAAAGTACCCTATTTTACGCCCAGGATAATAAGGTATAATTATACCAAGTTTCATCGAAATCGAACCGCTAGTTTTCACGTGATGCCTTCACATACAGACAGACAGACAGACAGACAGACAGACAAAAATTTTTTTAATCACATATTTGGGTTTGGTATCGATCCAGTAACACCCCCTGCTATTTATTTTTTCAATATTTTCAATGTACAGAATTGACCCTTCTACAGATTTATTATATGTATAGATGATGACAATATATTAATGCTTACATTATATAGATGACAATATATTACTATGATACAGACGTTATATCTTATCTTAATAAGATATAACGTCTGTATCATAGTTTTGTTTAACAATTGTTTAACAGTTAAAAAGTATTTTATTCAATAGCAATGCATAACATTTTCTTTCTTAACTTAAAAGTCATTGCCAATAAATCTCTTAATACAAAGAAAGTTAAGTTCAAATTTTCTCATTTCATACATCATTCATGTAATTGAAACACTTAAAGAGGTTTTGCTAACGCTAAAGCCTGTTAAAGTACTTCAAACTGACTTTATTACTGTCTGAGTAAACAATATTGAGCCATAACTTGAGTTAATTAAAACGAAGCGTAATGTTTCTAATAAAAATCGATTGCTAAATACTTAAGCTACAAGTAAATATCAGCTAATTTGGAAATACTTTCTTAAAACATCTATACTTTATTTATTTATTAATATTATAAAGCTGAAGAGTTTGTTTGTTTGAACGCGCTAATCTCAGGAACTACTGGTCCGATTTAAAAAATTCTTTCGGTGTTGGATAGCTCATTTATCGAGTAATGCTATAGGCTGTATATCATCACACTAAGACCTGTGCCTGTGTAAACCAACAGGAGTGGAACCACGCGGGTGAAACCGTGGGGCGCAGCTAGTTATTATTATAAGCTTATAAAAATATTACGTTAAATACTGCTATTGTGTATTTTGGAATTTGAAATTTTCCGTTTTGCTTTTTAATTTTATTTTCTTGGCATCGTCAGTTTTAGTTATCTTCGTTTTTTGTTAAATACATTAACAGACTTAAGTTATTATACCTTTATTAATTATCATTAACACCTAATTTAATATTACCACTTGATGTACCTTGTACTGTATACATACTACACATTACTTCGACAACAACAACAATATTAACCTGCATAATACATTTCATTCATACCAAATCAACATCTCAATCTAGCCAAGTGCCATCAACTGCAATCACTCAAAGCGTCCACAACTGATTGGTGTCACGGTGCCAATCCTTCATGTGTTAAAGAGAGATTGACTTTGGTAATGGATTCTATGATCCAGTGTCGAAAGGACAAGAACGAATTTAGGTTAACATTGCAAAAACTTTAAACTACGGATCTTCAAATATTTAGCTAAACCAACAGTTTATTCATATTTATATTTAGAAATTTTGTTGACAATTTTCTTACGCACATCTAATCTTTATATATAAAAATGAATCGCAAAATGTTGGTAAGCGCATAACTCGAGAACGGCTGAACAGATTTCGATAATTCTTTTTTTATTATATTCCTTGAAGTACGAGGATGGTTCTTCTGTAGAGAATACGTAAACATGTGCCACGGGCGAAGCCGGGGCGGACCGCAAGTTGAATATAAACATACCATTTTGCATACAAGTCTATGTTATTGTCGTTTGATAGTTATATTCTTGTACATTTTTAATCTTTAGACTAGTTATATATTAATCTTAATTACGTATGTCTAGCCAAATAATTTATTGAATTGATTAGCTCATAAAATATAAATGATATTCAAAGTTTTTAACATGTTTACAATACCATTGCCTACTTCTTTTTTCAAGAATGGTTTTCAACAATCCACGCATGACTGATATTGTTTAAGTAATTGAAGTCCCGTGTCCCCGTAGTGGGGTAAAGGGCAGATGCATTATGCATACATCTGTTTCACTGATCGAATTTCTTTAGGGACAAGTAGGTGATCAGCCTTCTGTATCCTACCAGACCGAGACATTTTTTTTTTCTTCGTCTCCACCGGGAATCGAACCCAGGACCCCTCGGTTCTACGCTCACGCGTCAACCACTGTACCAAGGAGGCGGTCATTGATATTGTTTAACACTATTCAAATACAACTATACAAGCGTAGTCCTTTAGCTAAAGTTTCTTGCTACAAGCTTATGTATACCAAAGCGTGGCTTAACAATCTAGTTTTAGTTAAACTACACAACAGTTTGCTTGTATATTCGGAATTTCTTTAAGAACTTTCTTAAGTATTTTCAATGTTTAATCTACTTTTAAGTAAATTTACTGGAAAGCTTCCTAATTAGATGCTATTGAAAAGAAAATAAGGGCTACTTCTAAAGGCCACATTGGCTGAAATTTACTTTTAAACTTGAATGTAAATAAAAACGTCATTTATCCTATTAGAATCTGTTTTATATAACTTTTGATTACTTTATTTCAATTTATTTAATTTCAGCGGCAAGCCATACATACATAAAGCAGTAAAAAGAAGTCAATAAACATAGTGGCCCAAATCATATTTACCCAGTATACCTTTAAACGATGTACAGAATAATACATTCTAGTATTGTAGGATGTGAACAGACAATAGACTGGACAAAATAAAGACACATGCTATTAAAGCCACATGCCACCTTGCATACACGTAATTAAGCCGGTCCCTCATTTAACCGGCTTAATAAACCGGTAGTCTTTTCTACCGATATAGAGGTAATGAAACTACTACGTTATTCGCTGTAAAACTACACGACCAATTCGCGAATAAAGATATAAACACAGGGGGATTGTGTTTTATAGTAACATCTTTTTTTCAATGTGGTTCAAACAGTATTGTTTTATATTTAAGAAGATTTGAAATTGCTAAACTTATGAGATTTTTAACAAAAAATTGACTTAAAAGAAATCTTTATGAATTGTACTAATTTTCTCTAATTTTGTCTAGCAAAAGCACATACAAACTGTAAACTAAACATTATATTAATTATACTACTAAATAAAATTAAGATTTATTTTTCTACGTATTTTTTCAGTATAAAAAGTATTCCATTTTATTTATATTCATATAGGATGATAAGGTATAATAATTATACCAAATTTCATCGAAATCAAACCGTTAGTTTTCACGTGATGCTGAACATACAGACAGACAGACAGATAAAATTTTTGTTAATTACATATTTGGGTTTGGTATCGATCCAGTAACACCCCCTGCTATTTATTTTTTCAATATTTTCAATGTACAGAATTGACCCTTCTACAGATTTATTATATGTATAGATGTATAGATTTTCATAAAATATAGTTATAATATGCAAAAGGAATGACTTACGTTACTCTATATCCAACTTCACTTGTAAATGAAACCTTAAAACAATAGTAATAATAACGATATTCAAATGGCGATGCTAGAAACAACTAGTTCGAAATAATTCCTCATCCACCCGTTATTATAAACCGCAGTCCACTTCTGCTCATTTGTATCATTATTTATAGATATGATCGTACTACAATGTTATTGGAAAATAAACCGCTTGAAAAATATTGTTTATTGTGGCTTGTAAGATAACATGAGCACGGATTGTACAAACATAAATTTCAATTTAAATTGTACTATTGATAATCATGTGATCACAATATTCTTTATTCTATTTCTCTTTTGCTCTTTGCTGGATATTGCATTTGTAATCTACTGTGTTTTTTTAGGTGACAAGAAATATAATAGGTAGACAAGAAAGTGAAGATTTTTTACCGTACCGTAACATATTTTTTATTGCTAAATACTGATACAGCTGACTACTGATACTGTCTATTAAAAGACGTATGTATGTATGTAGAGTAATATCTAATAAGCAATATACTATGTTTGTATTTCTCAATATAAATCTGTTTAATTTAAGCAACACACAAGTAACTATATACGTATATTCCATTTAATTTCGGTAAACCACTCGCATCGAATCTCTACGCTTCAACCTCTACGGTGTACGACGTAGCACGTAGTGAATATTTAACACGTAGCAGTTGCTACGAATCAAATATCATTCGTATTGGCGATAAAAAGCTTTTGAAGTATGATGTATTTATGCCATTTCGCTGCAGTTACATGTTCAAAAGTATGTTTCAGTATGTTTTTAAATTGTAGCATTTAATATAAAGGTTTGCCTCTTATTATTGACTGACCCGTTGGATTTGTTGGTAGTGACTCTGCATTCCAAGTCAGAGGTCGTGGGTTCGATTCCCACGCAGGGCAAATATTTGTGTGATGTACATATTTGTTTCCTCTATGTCTGGGTGTTAACTATCTATATATAGTATTAATTTAAAATTATATATAATATGTATGTTTATCAGCCATTTGGTTTCCATGATCTTAGTGTGTGTAAAATGTCCTGAAATATATATTTTTTGAATTATAGAAGTGTGTGTGTAAATATATAGTAGTAGTCATACACAGAAAATTTAAGACAAGTCACTTGACTAAAATAAATCAAAAAGTCTGTAATTAAACCCATACGTCTATTTGTGTTAATCTGTTAAACAAAAATTTTCAACTACATATATCTTCTTATATATTAATTATTTTTTTATAATATTCCTTGAAGTTCGAGGATGGTTCTTATGTAGAGAAAACGTGAATATGTACCACGGGCGAAGCCGGGGCGGACCGCTAGTATGTAATATAATTTGACAAATGGAGTATTGTTCGACGCGTCTTGATTATAGGCTGTCGACGTTATACTTAATTCTATAGGACGCCGTCTGGAGGGCATATTTGTTCTATTTAGACCGCGAATTTTCTACGTTCATTTTTGGTGATATCTATAAGTATACTCATATTATTAAGCTGAAAAGCACATCTGATTGTACGTCTAAGAAAGCAATGGTTTGAATTGAAAACATATTTTGACGGTTGCCTGGAAGAAATGGCTTATAGCCATGAGCCCACCATTGTATATCTTTTATTTTGTTTTGTTATCATTTTTGTATTTCCTTAGTGTGTAATTAATGAAGAATAAATAAATAAATATTTTTTTGGATAGCATATTTATCGAAAAGGGCTAAGTTACATAATATCATACTTACTTCAAAAGCGAGTGGAACCACGTGGCACAGCTAGTTACATATTACCTTCTTCATACTACCTCGTCAATAGTCTATTACTACCTCCATAGCAATTGAGAAAATAATAAAAGGCAATCTCGCTGATACAACTCATCCATTTCTGTTTACACTGAGCGGACTACCGTGAAATTGACATCTTGGAGGTTATTTGATATTGAAGCAGTGTTGGTGTTTAACCTTCTCTTATACGTGTACACTTATTACATACTAGCTTTCCTCCCGCGGCATTGCCTGCTTTGGTAAAGAAATACCCTCATATTCCCGTTCCCGTGGCATTTCCGGGATAAAATACCTATTCTATGTCTTTTCTCAGATTTTAAGCTATCTCTGTATCAAATTTCATCCAAATCGATTCAGTAGTTGAGGTGTAAAGAAGAGACAGACAAAAGACAGAGTTGATTTCGCATTTGTAATTATATTCTATTTTTATAAAATCTAGTTAGAGCACACGACTTCGTGCGTGGTAATTGGTACTCGAGTGGAAGCCTGTGTTTTAAGACTATCTTTCTCTATGTAAAATTTCATGCATATCCGGTGGGTAGATTTGCAGCAAAGTATAACAAATATTCGTTCATATTCACAAACTACCACGTTCGTAATAACAATACAACAATTCAGTAAAGTATTGTATTACTCTACATTGTGTATTTATTACTCAATAATTCCCTTACAATCAAAAGCGACGTCAACAAATGAAAAATCCATAAACCGTTTCAATAAATGCTCAAAGTCCAACTCAAACAAAACACCCTGTATTCGGTAGGTTAAATAAATCAAGATGTTAATCTTTGTTTATTGACAACAGACTTTGTTATAGGAAACATTTATCGGCCATGAAATTGGACCCAGACTTATACACAGTCGCGATAAAGTGAATATTGCTGGCATAAATTCGCTGCTATTTGCGAAGGTGACCCTGTTTGATTGGGGGTTTTAATAAAGCTACTATCAGGGGGTAAATTTATTGTTAATGTTCGTAAAGTGATTTTTTTTAAGCAACAAAAACAAATGTTTAATGTTTTTAATGGAGGATTACAAAAACGCGGAATCTTCGTTATACTTACATACCTGTATATCATATATGCAATTGCAACACATTACTATTTACTATACCTACAATAAAGACCAATTTTTACGTTACCAAAATTAGCAAACAGGAAATATATTTACGCTACAAAATAGAGTAATTATGATTCCAAAACTGTTACAACATTAGAAATAACCATTATAGAATATAGAAATACCAATTAGTTAATTACTCTTTCTCATTAAATAAAAATGAAATACTTGTTTACAAACATTATTTTTTTAACATTTTCGCATCAGCTATATTAGCTCGTATTCTAAAAAAAAATTAGATTCTGACATTTTAAAAATTAATTGTTAACAGGTGCGAGAGAATTGTTATAAATAAATAATATCAAAAATAAATTGCTCTCGGAAATTCGCGGCAAAAATGTTTCATGAATTTTATTAAGGCTGCGCAAAATAATATTTTTTAATTAAAAGACTGTTAAATGGATGAAGTGAAATATATACATCTTGTATATATTTTAAAGTATATTTTACTTGTTATTGAAACATTTCAGACTGAATGGAATGTTAATTAGTAATTGGAAGTAAAAATTACTTATTCTAACTGAAAACTGTTTAATAAACAGTTTATATGGTACAAATAGGAATAAACAAACAAACACAAAACAAATTATTTAAACTATGAATGACAGTTCTTACAGAACGTGTACCTACCTATTATTTTCAATATTAAATTTTATTCTATCCTTCAATGAAAAGACATTGGCATCATTTTTTATATATTATGTATAGATAAGTTAATGAAATGTCACCAACGATCCGTCAAAAAGATTCTGATAAATATTTCGGATCAGTCATGTGAAACCAATTTCAGTATAAGGTTTCAGTGGTGCGCGAAAGAGACACAATAATAAATGATATTAAGATAAAAAGAGACAGCAATGTTCATTTTGACATTATGAATGAAGTAACGTAGCTTAAAATGTAACTTTATTGCATATGTATTCTCTAATTGATTCATTTTCAATGTAATATTTTGTAATATGACAAGTAAGAAAATAATTTGATTACGTATCATGATAAAAAAAATTGAAATAGTCATTTCAACATGTCCCTTTTCATATAGCATTATTCTTAAAAATCTAATATAAAAAACATAAAAACATTGCACATAGGTACGATAAGCATTAGATAAATGTTGCCTCATAAAAAAATAAAATATATTACCATACTAGCTGCTCTCTCTTGCTTTACCTGCGACAAAAAGTAGCCAATGTGAAATTTTGTTATCAATTTGGTAAATCGTAGTACATTTTGCCTACGTAATAAACATACAAAAAATAAAATATCTTCTACAATGATCCATTATCATTAGCCTCAGATATTTTAACGTCTGATGTACAATTACACAATTTTAAAATCGTTTCAGTAGTCAGTATTAATCAACAAACAAACAAACACAAATATGATAGAAATATAACATTGTCTATCAAATATGTATAATATAAACTTTTAACATAGCACTTTATAATCGGCTCATTCATGAACCTCCATCCGAAAATACCATAAAGTGGCCTGTACATTATCCAAGAATAAACAAGACCCGTTTACACCTGTGACGTTAATGTTATCTCAAAGGCCACGAGGCGTTAATATTTAGGCCACAAAGTGATGACCGCAGGTGCAACCGAGGCTTTGTTTTGTTAATGAATGAAACCTTCGCGGAAGCGTTGAAATGCGGTGGGTTTTTAAACAGTTTGATGCTGTTTATTGTTTAAAGGTTTAGTGTGTGTGTAAGGTTGGTTTATTTTTTATTTAAGTGAAGAAGGTGTCCGGTTAGTAGGTAGTAAGGCATTCGTTTATGGAAGATAAAAGAACCCAGTCAATCAACAAATATACAAAAATATTTTAAATATACGTGAAGTCTAAAATCACAGCTCAATCTATTTAATGTTTTATAGAACTTAAGTTCTTTTTTTTACTTTTGTTAAAATTTTAATTCATCCTGAATCTTACATATAAATGGTATTTTGAACAGTATATTATTAAAACTACTTATAAAAATATTTGAACTTTAATTGTTACTTATAAAAATATTTGAACATACCTCCATAAATTCTCCCTTAATTTAAATTTCAAAAGCTTTTAAAAACAACGCAATGTACGTAACTTGATAATTCGTAGAAGCCTTTCACGATCAAAAGAATACGTATTAATAATATTAAGGGCCTCACATCAAAGAGGTTAACCCATTAAAAAGGCTGGTAAGCGGTGGCTTACGAAAGAGTTTTTACATATTTCTGTCTACAAAAAATATTTCACTTATAAAATATACGCAGATAATAAGGAGTAAAGGCTTACGTTTATATTTTCTTTTGATAAAGATAAGGGTTAAAAGCAGATCACTCTTTTTTGTATCAAGTATTTATAATCTCGGACGAAGTTATATTAATAAATGAACATTTTATTATCTATAGACTATAGCATTATAAATATTACAAGAAATGTAGAGAATGTTTGTAAATAAGCTTTAGTCATACAATACGCTACACAAATCTATACTAATATTATAAAGCTGAAGAGTTTGTTTGTTTGTTTGAACGCGCTAATCTCAGGAGCTACTGGTTGGTTAGATAGCCCATTTATCGAGAAAGGCTATAGGCTATATATCATCACGCTAAGACCAACAGGAGCGGAGCAATGTGGGTGAAACCGCGGAGCACAGCTAGTCCATACTAATATTATAAATGCGAAAGTAACTCTGTCTGTCTGTCTGTCTGTTACTCAATCACGCCTAAACTACTGAACCAATTTGCATGAAATTTGGTATGGAGATATTTTGATACCCGGGAAAGGACATAGGCTACCTTTTATTGCGAAATATGTACCACGGGCGAAGCCGGGGTGGACCACTAGTACTAAATAACTATCAAAGTGTATCAAACTTCATCCATCACATCTACATCTTATGCAAGAAGGTCATAAAACTCAAGGAGGCACAAATTATGATAAATCACGCGACTAAATCCCGTACTGAGAACTTCCAAAACATCAACCATAGATAGCTTATCTTAATCTTACAGCCTCTTGTCTATACATATAATAAATCTGTAGAAGGGTCAATTCTGTACATTGAAAATATTGAAAAAATAAATAGCAGGGGGTGTTACTGGATCGATACCAAACCCAAATATGTGATTAAAAAAATTTTTGTCTGTCTGTCTGTCTGTCTGTCTGTCTGTATGTGAAGGCATCACGTGAAAACTAGCGGTTCGATTTCGATGAAACTTGGTATAATTATACCTTATTATCCTGGGCATAAAATAGGATACTTTTTATCGTGGAAAAATACGTAGAAAAAAATTAATCTTAATTTTTCAGTTTTATCCATAGACGTTGTTCCGTAGAACCGCGAACACACGTTGCGTATTATTCTAGGCCTAGCCGTATTTGGGAATTGGGTCCAATAGATATTTATAAGATGTTATTGACAGAGGTACTCAAAATGGAGAAATAACCATCCACGCGAAGACCGACATCCGCGCGGACGGAGTCGCGGGCGGAAGCTAGTATATAAATAAAGCGCCTTGTCCATTGGGGCCAATTCTTAAAGAGGACAAAATGTATATGAGGGATGATAGTAGCTGATAAGCTAATATTGTATGGATAGTGACAATAGATAATATTATGCCTTATCAACGTATACAATGTAGAGAATAATATGCAAAACTTACTATGTACATGCAAAACTTACTATGTATATATAAAACTTACTATATACATGCAAAACTTACTATGTATATGTAAAACTTACTATGTACATGCAAAACTTACTATATATGTGTATATTATTTACTTGAAGGTTTGAATAAGTTTTGTTATATTATTTTGAAAGAGTGCGACTGATTATTGATTGGGAATCACAATAACTCTATTCTTATTTCTTAAATCCAAAAACTAGTGCATGGTTCTTCTTTTGTTAGTGTTTCCTACAAAAACATTCACGAATTTGGCAGTATTTGGTATTCACATACATTGTGGTCTGCAATAACAAAGAGACTATATATTTGACTACACAATCAAAGTTCCGGGCTTAAAATAGTGTCAAAAAATTGTCCTATGCAATGTAAGGAGTTTCTTGCCGTGCCGGAGCCGGGAAACAGATGAAAAAATATCCACTTTCAACGCCGCCGCCGTGCCCCGTCCAGACCCGGTCCGTGCACGGTCAAGCCACAGGCATGAATCACTTCATACAAAAGTATACAATAATCGTTAGAGTCCCGGACGGGACACGATGTAGCATAAATCATGCTACTGATCGTTCTTTTCTTTTTCTAATTTATCGTTCATGTAAAAATAATGTGTGCATATAATCTCTATGTACATGAAATTCTCGTGTCAGAGGAGTATGATAACAAACAATGTTAGTTACCATACTCCAAATCCACATCCAAAGTGACTGAACCGATTCTCATGAAATTGTGTGCCTATTGGATAGATCGGCCAACATCTTTTCATACCCCTAAGTGATAAGAATGGGCCAGAAAACATATGTAAGAACAGCTAGTATATTTGTCAAAAAACAAGGCAGTTTAATCAAAACTGTGTTCCAACTAGTGAAAGTCCTTCAGATTGGTGTGAGCACCCTTGTACTTCGAGCTTCTTTAAGTTTCCCTTTGTATCTTACAAGTGTCTTTAGTTGTCTGTTACAGTTGAAACTAAACATTATGAATGCGAACGCTGAGCTAACTAGGCTATTTGAATCTGCAACTTTTTTATTTGTTACTTTTACAAGAGTTTTTTAGTCTTGTCTTTATATTAAGGCCGATTCGGAATGTTAGTTCTGTAGATAAAAATCCGTAGTAATTGCTTACAACCAACGTGAAAATTCAATTTATTTGTTTACACTATAAGAGAGTGCTTATAGAGAATTCAATTAAGAGTTTCTGTATACAATTACATAGTTTTTAATGCTTCAGTTCAATATAGAATGCTTTTTTATGAAACCATAGTTATAACATATTACTTACTAGCTGCACTCCGCGGTTTCACCCGCATTGCTCCGCTCCTGTTGGTCTTAGCGTGACGATATTTGGCCTATATTAGCGCGTTCAAACAAACAAACAAACTCTTCAGCTTTATAATATTAAGTATAGATGAGTCGAAGTATCAATTTAATTACTCATCTATCTACGAAACGTAACATTTCACAACCCTACAAAGAAACCTTAATCGGAACAACCTTTTCCCTTTTTACGGGTCAAAAACCTTCTTATACGATATCCAATATAGAAATACAATGATTATCCGAAATGTAATAAAACGGGAACAATGCGATGAATCTCGCGCCCCTGTGGAGCATATTAATCGATCGAGGTTTGGCAGTTCATTTATCATATATGCCGAACTTCTGTACAATAGAATGTACTTTATACACTAGATACTTGACCCAGCTTTACCTGACCCGGAATGGAAATTAGGAAAGCTATCGTCTCTATATATTATCATCGCTAAGATCAATCGAAGGGGAGCAATGCAGGTAAAACCGCGGGGCACAGCTAGTAATACATAATAATGTGAACGAGAATAATTTACTTTTCTGACAGTGAAAAAAAAATACAAATTGATTTCGCAATTTCTGTGTTTATGCGTTAAGAAATATTCATTAATTTTTTCCCGTTTAGGTTAAATAAAATTTTTGTAAGAAAATTTTTTATAAAACGCTCCTGAATATTACAGAAACTATTTCAAAAGCGTAGTTTAAAAATTAAACTTAGCGTATCCTCCTTTTATTTCCAAAGTTCTAGAGTTGAAAATTCTGAAATAATTTGTAATATTGGACATTTGCATAGAGCTGACATGAAAAATAAAATACAGTCGTAAGTACCTTTTGTGATGTAACAAACCTTTTCAGTATTTAAAAAGAGAATTTTTAAAAATTTTATCATTCTCTAAAGTCTAACCTTAATTTCTTCCATTACAAATTTTCATTTAATCCTAACCACAGATCCTAACCTTTACAAATCAAAAGTGATATACTTTATCCTCATCATTTTTAAAGTCGTAGTCAAATTCATAGAGAATCTGTAAGGTAATTTGTCATTCATCAATTACTACATTAAACCTAAGTTTAGATGTATAAACCAAAGCTTAATTCCAATTTCATTCAGACTTATGGGTTAAAGGTTAAACTATCACATTCAATAAATCCATACTAATATTATAAATGCGAAAGTAACTCTGTCTGTCTGTCTGTTACTCAATCACGCCTAAACTACTGAACCAATTTGCATGAAATTTGGTATGGAGATATTTTGATGCCCGAGAAAGGACATAGGCTACCTTTTATTGCGAAATATGTACCACGGACGAAGCCGGGGCGGACCTCTAGTCCTCTATAAGTTTAAAAATAAACGTTTTATAATACAATTCACGTGCAAGTCTCCAACATTTTGCACACATCACAGCGTTTCATAAATCATCGCACCAATTCAAGCCTTGCCCGACCCCATTATATTTCGTTTGTTTGCTTGCAGTCTGTTTAATATTCATGCACATCCCCAGGTGAAAATCAACTGTGTGTTTGTGGATTAAGGTTTCAATTCGAAGAGCATGTAACTAAATGTGTTTACAATTTTCGTTCAAGCTGCATGTCTTACTTGAGTTTAATAATCATGTTTAAACTAATATTTATACTGTATTCGTTGTCCTTAGCAACCAAGGACTATTATACTATTTTATTATTATAATTATGAAGTTCTACGAAGAATTGTGATATTAATAAATCACTAATTCAGAATGTTGTATCAATTTGTATTTGTGAATTAGGTGAATTTCATAATACGCGAAATTCAGTTTATATATGTCATATTCTTCTGTAAAGCTGTGAAAGATTCCCGGTTACATGCACTTCAATAAAATGTATAAATAAACCTATATTTTAGAATGTTCTACTCGTATCGGGATGACACATATATAGTTGTTTTCGTATCACAATGCAAATTTGCGGAAGGTAGCATTGCGAGAAATACTCGTGAGAGTTTCTATGAAAAGGTCGAATTTAAAGCACGAGGCTATCCTATCTCCATTTAAGGCACAGACATATACAATTATACAGGCAATGATATTATAGGTAAAAAGGTGATCTTTTAACCTGTCTAAGAACCTATATAAGTAAGGTTACCAATTCAAAATTCGATCTTCAAAAACTTATGACGTCAAAGTAAGATGGCATGATTCAACTATCGTGAGCGAAAAAAGAGACAACTGAAGTAAAATTTTGCTAATTGGCCACAACATTTCGACGTGCCACTCTCGCAGCGGTAATATCCTATCTACCTCTTTTTAGGTATAATATCTTTGATGGGTAAGAATTGTCTTAAAGAAAAGGTCAAATTTCGACCACTACGCGATTCTAGCTTATTAAAGCATATACATATACAGGTAAGTTTTGTACTCAATGGTTTTAAACAATATTTCAGTGTTTACTCATTGCTATTCCAAACAGAACGCCACTCAGGAGTTTCTACTTCGCATGAGTACGCTACGTCCATGTGTAAAATTCATACCCTTATTCACGGTGCATCAAATTGCTGACCTACTTCTTCAGTGGATCATAACCTTAAATTATTGTATTAGAATATTATTGTATGTAGTGAAACTATTGATGACAACGGACGGAAAACAATACACATGAAAAGTATAGTAAAATAAATGACCAATACGGCAATTAATTTAAATTGCATACTTTAATAAATATAAATGAAGCAATTTCATTTTTTCTGAATTTAAAAAATAATAATTAAAAAGCCAGGTCAGAAACACAAACTTTTTGGAGACAAACATTCGAAATTCGAATACTGGCACATGATAAAATCTCATTTATGAATAAAGAATTATGAATAAAAAAAAGCGGTCAATTTTAAAAATCGAACGAGGTAGAAAATTTTATCTGTATTCAAATCGGTGTTTGTTACGATAACATCAAGGGTTATAAAACATCCCTGCACTTTTGTATCCAATCACAGTGACCTACATATCGGTAATTGAAGCGGTGTTT
This sequence comes from Colias croceus, assembly GCF_905220415.1. Classification (NCBI taxonomy): domain Eukaryota; kingdom Metazoa; phylum Arthropoda; class Insecta; order Lepidoptera; family Pieridae; genus Colias; species Colias croceus. The sequence goes on along the minus strand of NC_059548.1, from coordinate 8,872,959 downwards.
CATTAATGGACTGCTAAAGCGATCAGGGCTTCCTTCATTAGCGTTCATAATTTATATACTTATCGCGTGTCTCGCTAATTATGCTGTTAAGAAATACTGGTTAAAATCTAAAGGGCAAACGATCAAATGACATTAATAAAAATATGAAGACCAATTCTCAATGCAATAACATTCTTCTCGTGTTGTAAGTACCTACACTTTACTCCTTTATATTATGACATAGACGTACCTACTATATTTTCCTTTTTGTTTCTCTAAATAGTTACCTACCAATGAGTTGATTTCTTCTATAATGTAGGTATAGCTTATTATTTAGAGTCATCTCATATTGATTTGATAATTACTTTCTTATTTAAGAGAGAGACCGGTTCCGGCTGTCGTACAGTGAGGACGTTGTTCAGTGCTTCCCAAAAGAAATAATTACAAACTCAGTGCAAAAGAGGAAAAACAACCAAAAAGTGGAGTATACTAATCAAGAACACACTGCAGGCAAGATAATCTATACATTGTGTGACTATTACAAGGATTATTTTGTGATTATTACAAGATAAACGAAACACGCAGTAAACATAACCTTATCGAACAAGTGACAAATACCAGCAAGTCATAGATAACTTTACACAGTACCAACTTAACGGAAGAACGCAGTGTTACCATAGCAATAAACCATACGGCCTGTCATCCACTTTCACGAGTGACATATCTGAAGGGCAGCCAACATAAAAAGTTGCATTCCAATCACTAGGATTCCAATTCAAGCAGTTGCGAAACGTTTTGTTATTGCACCGTAAAAATAGACTGCATAACGATGACTGAAGAAATGTCAATATCCACACTCTACAATATGATGAAACTAGAAATGGATAAACAAGCTACGCTGATAAAGGATAATACAGAAAAAATTATGATGACAATAGACGATAAAATCAAACCATTAATTCAAGAAAATAAGATCCTAAAATTGGAAATCGAAGTACTTAATAAGAAAATAAACTCCCTAGAAAATGCAACCAGAAGGAACAACATTATAATTCATGGATTTAACGAGACAGAAAAAAATTATACTGAATTATATAACAACTCTATAGGATTACTTGAAAACTTGGGAATAAAAATTCATAATTACGATATAAACAAATTACACAGAATTGGAAGACAAACGAATGGGAAAACAAGGCCAGTATTAATTACCCTCACAACATACAACAAAAAAATCGAGATTCTAAAAAATAAAAAGAAAATGTCACAACCAACATACATTACAGAGGATTTTTCTAAAGAAACTTTGCAGAAACGCAAAGAATTACAACAAGAACTTCACCGAGAAAAAGAAAAGGGAAATGATGTGTACATTAAAAACAACAAAGTTGTAATAAAATCAAAAGAGAATGAAAAAAGAAAAAGGGAGACATCATTATCACCCACACAACAACATCAACAAGTGTCAGGAGATAATAACAAAAATATAGTAGCCCCTGCAAAACTGAAAAGAACTGACCCATTCGCATACATGAGGTCTAGATCACATTCTTTGACTGAAACAACAAAACCAAAAGCATAGGAATCTCGAGACATCGGTAACTGGACAAGAACAACAATCACAAGCACAGAACATTTGGAAAAGGAAAATCGCCCCAACCCGGCTGGTCACCGTGGGGCAAGAGACCAATACCCCCTAGGATTGCCCCCTCCCAAAAAACACAACATACAGAAACAAGACAATACACACGAAAACAACGGAAAAGAAATAAATGTCATAAAAGATAAGAGAAATAGTATTTACATAGCAACGCTTAACACCAGGACTCTAAGAACAGACGAATCTTTACAAGAACTGGAATATGCCTTAGATCTAATAAAGTGGGACATTATTGGCCTAAGCGAAGTGAGGAGAATGGGAGAAAAGATTGAACAACATGAAAACTACATATTATACCATATAGGAACCACACCAGGCCTACACGGTGTCGGTTTCCTTATTAAAAAATGCTACAGTCAACACATACAGTCCTTCATTGGAATATCAGAACGAATTGCACAACTAAATATCAACTTGCCTGGGTATGCAACTGTGTCAATAATTCAAGTATATGCACCGACAGAGCTGGCACCAAAAGACATAAAGGATAATTTCTACGAAGACCTGGACAGGACTCTGGCAGATGCACACAAGGCAATCATACTGATGGGAGATTTCAATGGCCAGATTGGTAAAAGATTAACAAACGAAAATAACATACTAGGCCAATTCAGCACAGGAAAAAGAAATGATAACGGACAAAGACTAGTACACCTGGCACAGGCACATAACCTTTGGATATTAAATAGTTTATATAAGAAAAACAAAAATAAAAAGTGGACCTGGATTTCTCCAGATGGGAACGTGAAAAATGAGATTGATTTCATATTGTCAAATAAACCTAAATTCTTCAAGGATATAACCACAATTAATAAGTTCAACTTTAACACAAACCATCGTATGGTAAGAGGAGCCATTTACCTAAATGAGATAAAAAAGAGGAGACAGTACACTAAGAAAGTAATTACACCAAGTCAAATCCCTCTCAACGTCCCGGAAAACTTGTTGACAACATTAAAAGATAATTTACTGAATAACAACAAGAGCGAAAATATTCAAGAAAAATATAATATAATAGAAAAAGCGCTGAAAGAAATATCCAGAAAATTATATACTCTAAAAAACAAGAGAGATAAAATAGGAGACGAAGCCAGACATCTACTTGAGACCAGGAAAACTTTATTAAGAAATAAGAAACAAAATAGAACACAAATAACCCAGCTAAGTAAACAAATAAATGAAAAAATTAGGACTCATAGGAAACAAATTAGAAACAGAACTATCCAATTCCACATTGAAAAATCTGGAGGCATAAAGAAAGCTCTGAAAGAACTGAGAGAGAATACCTGTTGGATCCCATCCATCAAAAGCAAGACATCTAATAAGAAAGCAACAAAACGACCCGAAATTATGGAAATAGCAACAACATTTTATAGTAAATTATATGATGATCCAGACTACACAAATACTCAATACCCACAGGAAGAAGACGAAGAAGCTACCCTCCCAATATTAGAATCCGAAGTAAGAACCGCAGTACTGTCCCAGAAAAACTACAAAGCCCCCGGAGAGGACGGAATAACAAACGAAATTTTGAAGAAATGCCTAGACTACATAATAAGTGATATTACCAATATATACAACGATATTCTGACTAAAGAAACAATACCGCAACAATGGACATCGTCAACCATCATATTGCTCCATAAGAAAGGCGACAGGGCAGATATAAACAACTACAGACCGATCAGCCTGATCTCCAATCTATATAAGATATTTGCAAAGGTAATATTGAACAGAATTAGCTCAAAATTGGACGAAAATCAGCCGAGAGAACAGGCTGGATTCCGAAGCGACTTCTCAACAATGGATCACATTCATGTCGTCAAACAAATTATCCAAAAGAGCAATGAATACAGAAAGACATACTACTTGGCATTCGTAGATTACAGTAAGGCATTCGACTCTTTGAAACATTCACACATTTGGGACACTCTACACTCACAAGGAGTGCAACGAAAATATATCAGGATAATAAAAAACATATACAAAGAATCAACGGCAAAAATTCAGACTGAAAGGAAAGGAGAGGCCTTTAAAATAAAAAAGGGAGTACGGCAAGGTGACCCCCTCTCACCAAAAATATTAGCATCTGTACTAGAACAGATATTTCGTAAAATTAACTGGGATGAATATGGGATAAATGTAAATGGCAAAAAGCTCAACCACCTAAGGTTCGCAGACGACCTGATTCTGCTTAGCGAAAACCAAGAGGGCTTAAAAACAATGTTAACGCAATTAGACAGAGAGAGCAGAAAGGTGGGTCTGACTATGAATCTAGACAAAACAAAACTAATGACAAACAACATAAAAACACCTATACTGTTAGACTCAAATCAGATAGAATATGTTGATGAATATACATATTTAGGACAGATCATTGCACCGGAAAATCAAATGCAAAAAGAAATTAACATCAGAATAAATAAAGCTTGGAAAAGATTCTGGTCTCTAAAGGAAGTTATGAAGAATCCACATATGCCCCTTAAAGATAAGACTACAGTGTTCAACTCTTGCATACTACCAAGTTTAACCTATGGAGCACAAACCTGGGCCCTCACTAGCAAACAGAGTGGAGCACTCAGAGTGTGCCAAAACAAAATGGAGAGGAGCATCCTAAACCTCAAGCTAAGAGACAAAGTTAAACTTAAGAATATAAGAAGCAAGACAAAAGTTATGGATGTCACTTACACAGTGAAAAAGCTTAAATGGAACTGGGTAGGCCATATGATAAGAAACAATAAGGGAAAATGGACAAAAGATGTTACTGAATGGTATCCTCGGGATGGGAAAAGAAAGAAAGGAAGGCAGAAAACAAGATGGGAGGATGATATTAGGAAGGTAGCTGGAACAACATGGCAAAGAGAAGCCACAAATAGAGATAGATGGAAAAGCCTAGGGGAGGCCTATGCCAAAAGGCAAACTGATAATTAAGTTACCGATGTATGACCGATGTAAAATGAATCTAATTTATATTTATATTATTTAATTAAATATTGTTATTAATGATTAAAAGTGCATGTAATCTTATCATAATTGAAATTAAAAATGAAATTGCTAAATGTGCATGAAACTGATTGTATTAAAATAAATATGAATGGCATTGTAATATATTGAAAATTATTTATTACAAGAGAGATAGAAATTATATGTAATGTATAATGTATTGTAATGTAATGATGTTATCAGTAATAAAGGCTATTTTTATTTATTTATTTTTTATTTTATTTATTCTTATTTAAAAAGTTATCAATACACGATTCAATTTTTTAAATGTGTAATGCTTCTTTCTACACGAATTAGGCATATACCTAATAAAAAAAATCAGTACAACAAAACAGCAAAAAAAATGTGTGCGTGTACTAGTGTATACACGTAAGAAGTGAAACTTCTTTATGACCTTATTTTTCAAAAAATAATTTACTATATGCAACTTTACAGAAATACGTCGAATCACGCGTGGTAGGGATAAGAAAAAGATGGCGAGTAACAGAAAAATGTCACGCGTAACGAAAAAATGTTACACGAATTTTTTTTTCAACCCCGATAAAGAAGTTTCACTTCAAAAACTGTTCAAATCGTTGAAAGCATTTTCAACTTTTTCTTTAAATTTCTTTAATTTTGTAACATACAGATTTATTTATCTATTTCTATTCAGAAAATACCTTGTAAATCGTACTGAAAGCATATTTCTTCGGACTATTTTCTCGAATAAAACATTACTGAAGACAAATTAAGAAGAAAGCGTCTCTCAAAGAGATCGTTTAGCATTAAATTTTTACAAAGGAAAGCACTTTAACCGTTATTTTAAAATTATCACGTCAAAGTTCTTTGTGCTGATAAATTAAACAAAATCTTAGACTCGGAGACAAAATGAAGTTAGGCGTAGTAGACACAATTCTGCTGTTGAAGAATTTATTCGTTCTCCGATGTAATAATTAGCTCAGTGAAAGGTTTTAATTAAAATTAAAAATTAAGGACAATGGCAACAAAATTTTGTATTTCGGGAAATTTTAATTAAAAATATGAAGTTAAAATTATGAATTTTGAATAACAATAATGTGGAAGAAATAAATAAGTCCAGAGATTTGTGCGTGTGTGTGTGTGAAGTGAGTATGTGTGCCGCTTAACCGTTAAAATTAGGCAAATAATAATTATTAACATTATTACAATATAAGATGCTCTGAGTTAGCATAATTGATTGAAAGTAAAAACTCTTCAAATTCCTTCTTACACTGGTAAGAATTAAGATGAAGAATATTGAAAGTTTTGTGAAGTTTAATTTATTCCTACCTAACTTATTTCAAAGATGTTTGTTCCATCTGAATCGAATATAATTTTGTATTTGTGTAAAATATTGTTGTAACTTTTATAAATAAAGTAAAATAATTAATATCAAAAAATAAAAAATATAAATCATGAAAATATAGGATAATGAAATAAGACACAAAAATTGACAGAAACATAATGTAATACATTGTCACAGAATACATAATAGTAGCTAAACGCTACAGAACGGACACTCTCCGCCTCCCGCCAAAATTAAACACTTACCTCACCCCGCACGATCAGACATGTTATGGTACCCATTTCCCCGCAAGGACGATACCAACGACGTCTTTAGACGAAACGCAACGAAGATTGACAACATTAATCAAATTGACTTAAAGCAATTTTATTATTTTGGATTTGTGATTATCGTTTTTCGTAGAAAATGGTTAGATATTGTGCTGTTTACGGATGTATTTCATCAGAAAAACGCGAATTTTTTTTTACGCTAGTCACAAATGTGCCAACCATAAAGAGTTTACACACACATTTGCAGTCTCTACAGTGTGACTGTCAAAACTATAATTTTGTATGGAGTGTCCGGGGTGTGACATTGTCTCATATAGGTTTATAGAGCGACTATCAAAATAGAAAACTTAACTCATATTCTATCACCTCTTGACATTCATGTTTAAACATCTTCACCCACAAGAGCAGTTATGCAAAGATTATCGATTCCAACCCATTAATGCATCTATGTCAATGCCACTAAAGTCTAGTGTCCCTAAACATTATCTAGATTAGATGAGCATCTTGCGCCCTTGGCCGTACATTCCTTGAGAAACGATGACGTTAGACCTCTTAGCTTATGTATTGTCTTGGGACCTAAACCAATTTGCAGTGTTGAATTTATGCACTTTTGTGTGCTGAAAAGAATTTAAAACGTTCTTTGCATCGTTAAAAATAAGTGGTAATAGCTTTTAGCTAAATTATGTTGATTAATTTTATATACAAGTACATAGGAGATTTTGTTTGTTTCTAGTCCTTTGTTGCACTCAAGTATATTTTATTAAACAACATTTTATAAAGACGTAATGCACAAGCATTGATTGGTGAATTGATTTTTTATATATAAGTAAAATAAAAAAAGAGTCCTACTAATATTATAAATGTGAAAGTTTGTGAGGATGTGTGTGTGTGTATGTGTGTGTTTGTTACTCTTTCACGCAAATACTACTGAACCGATAACAATGAAACTTAGCACACATATAGAGGATACCAATTAATCAAGCATTATAAAAGAAAATATTTCTCACAATGGTGCGATTAAGAAACTTTATGAATGCAATTCAAAACGAAGCGCTCCATTGTTCATAATTCCCTGCGCTCAATCAATGGATAATAAAGGTATCGCATTAGTGTTTTTACCGATAAAATAACTCCCACTAGATTTTAAGTTACTTATTTGTTAACTTAGCCTACTAATATTTATTTATTTATCTATTAAAAAGGTGCGTACAATACACAATTAAACATGCATAGCTAGTTGAGAAAAAAATATAAATGTGAGTGTGAGTATGGATGTATGTGTGTCTTTCACGAAAAAACTACTTGAGTGTTTTGCATGAAACTTTTCAGGTAATATAGGAAATTGGGAAAAAACATTTATTTATTCAATTAGACTTCTTCTAGAAGCACTTTTGAAACGTCATTACATATTTTTAACATTTACCACCGATTCGGAAAGCAGTATGTATCAGGTAGCATAGCATTAGAATAACACGTCATGAGCTATACAAGTTTGTGTAAATTTCTGAAAATTATTTATTACATAATCTCGAGGGAATACGATCTGTGCCAACTATCACACTTGCAATTAATTAATTATAACAGTAACATTAGTGAATAATAAGAAGCGTTACAAAGGAAACTTCCTAGTATTAATAAAGGAAGTACCTACGAGTTATTTCCTCAAAGGCAAAACTACGATTTAATCTTGCTTATGTCATGTGTACAATGGTGAATTCTTATTATAGTTCGTACATCCCCAAGAAAAGAACAAGAAAGAGGAAGGTACACACAATAACAACCTTTTATGAATGATTTTTTAATATTTGCAAATAACTGTGCATTGGTATCCATTTTATTAATATTTCCTGTACAACCTATGAATCAGAATCCAGAAAAAAAATTGATAATTATACAAGCGATCATTAACTAAAAAGCCGTGGGTATCGGCGATTTTGGCGATTTCGCGCGTAGTCTGGGGGTCTGGTCTGGCGCGGTCGGAACTGTGAAGAAATCAGGCCGTGGGAACCCATCTTAACATATGTACATATAACTATGTTTCTGTGCTTCTCCGACTATGTGTACCTACTTCCTTTTAGTTTGGAAAAAATGGATATTTTTTGCTGTAATGGTATGCATGGTGAATAATAAATAGAATTCTAAAAACTAGGAACAAAAAAAAAACATTTAGAATCCTTACGACCTTACAAAAACGTAGCAATGCTATTTGTAAAAGTCGCAACCTCACCAATAAAAGCTATACTTATGTGTAAAAGCAATTTGTATGTGTGCGTGTAGCAATGCACTGCTGTAACAACATTGTATAGCGATCTAAAATGTTTTAAAATAAACATCATTCAATGTATATTATTCCTTGTTAAAGCATCAAAGCAGTTGAATAAAAATATGATTTCTAAAATTTACTGGTCGGTGAGATAGGCACGACTCAGACAATCCGACGAAATTTAAAACAGAATTCACATTTTACATATCTATAGAAATATACTTTATTGAGTCCCGCCTCGTGATTGAATTTTTTCTATTCTTTATAAATTTATATTTATAAAGCATTGAACCAAATTCTTTATAAATTTATATTTATAAAGCATTGAAACCATTGAATGCCATTAAACCAAAAATATCAATATTCTTGATTGATTTTATTCATGTAGAGTTTTTTTAGACGAGAATTTTTTTCATATTATTGATATTATGACGTCATGATTATTTATTAACCTAAAAACGTCTTTACTCCGGATGTCATAAATTATATTCTTAGAAAATTTTGATATCCAAGTGGTAGACTCTCCATAAAACAGACAAAAGCATCCTTTACTGCATACAAACATACATCCGTCATGCTCAATGTAATTTATTTGAAAGGTAATCCAACTTAAATAAAATAATAAGTTTGTTCGAAGCTCCACATTTGAAATCTGGAATCTCGTTCCATTTTGATAACAAAATAGCGTTCTAGTCGTAAAAATACTTTTCCCCTTGTTATAAAATCTGCAAACGAAATATTTCTGCGAATTCTTACAGAGAAAACATCTAATGAATTTCACGTGTAGCTAGGTCACTTTGGTCTTGTAAGAAATATGTTTTCAGCATTACATAGGAACTCATTTATGTGAAATGACATTAAAATAATAAAGTTTTGTATTTCTGACTGTATTTATGAATAACTATAAAAAAACATTCTCAATAAGTAATTATTACGTAATCAAATAGGTTTTGAATCATATTTTATAAATAATAAGTACGCGTACAAAATATTGTCAACTTTATTATACTATACTAATCATATAACGTATGAAATTACGTACTAGAAAACGTTTAATTCCAAATAATTTATTCCCTCATATAGTCAAGCCACAAATTCTTCTTTAAAATCAAACAAATCTCTTTCATTTGGAAACCAGGCTGAGTATAATATGTTTCTTACAGAGACATCGCGAGTCCCGCCACGTCCGCAATTACCCTTATTTCAAACATGAAGTTTCCCGGCTATATACAATATACATGCAAATGATAAATGGAAATCCGAAGTTCCTGTACACTTCTCGATACATTTCCTTTAGAAATATGGATTGAAAATATGAAAAGTGGGTATCTCATTAATTTATTTAAAACGTAGTTTTGATAGTGTCAATCTTTTTTATACTGTCTTTTCTGGAACTGCTCTCTGTATAATACTGTAATATTCATATAATACAACCAAGTTTTTAATGGTTAAAGTTTCACGTGATAAAGTGCAGCCTTTTGTAGTAATGCATGAAGAATTTCTAAGACTGGACTATTGAAAAACTCCAGATAAAAATGCCTTTTAACTGGATTTGAATCCAATTATAATAATTTGCAATTGTAAAACAAGTAATTTAATGATTTTATAATGAATTATCAAGACGCGTGACCGTTAATATATTCCTATTATTTATTTGTTTAGAAAAACAAGAAATTAAATTAATGAAACAATTGATTATAACGTAATTCAAATATACATTACATTTTAAAATCTCTACAAAGTTGGTGTGAAATAAACCAAAAGCCCACACTTAAACATTTTCTTTGCGTATTTTCGCTTATTGCAAGCGCTTATGAATTTTTTATTTAGAAAAACTTCGGTATTTTGGGCCTTCGCTGAAAACTTTATAATACGTCAAAAACTTCGAAAGAAATGTTTACAAAAGATTTGTATTTTCAATTTACAATTAACACTGTTGATATTACGAGTTTTACTAACCGTTTTTCTACTACGCCAAGTTTTACAACTTTAAAAAATGTACACTACCATAAAAGTGACTACTAAACAAATCGAATACCTCCCTACCCTACTACAGTCTCATTGAAGCTCTTATTAGTTCTATACGTAAAGGGAAAGTAGTTAATTAAACGGTATAACAGAAATACCATACGTATCATACATTACATTTTCCATTTACCCTCAATAATATTCTCCATTCAATGTTGTATATGGTCGAGTGCTCATCGCTCGTGCCAGGGTCGCTTGTCAATATGTTTCAGTTCAAATGAGACTTATAGGATAGCGAGATTTAATATCGATCTATATGTCCATGTGTATATACTATATACTTTATATATTTGTATTGCTTTGTATTTTTTAGTTCAAGCGTAAAATTGCAAAAATCTAATAGTAATAAGACATTTTGAATATTCAACAGAAATCTTTAAATAATATCAAATGAAGGTATTGATATGGAATCAACACATGGTATTTGATCTCCTAGATTAGAAATAATATCGTCAATAGAATCGAATCGATTCAAATGTGTCAAATTTTTGTGTTAAAAATAAATTAATATAAGTTTGTCATCTACAACAATCTCTACATAAAAAGTTTTCGTAATAAAACCAGTTTATATATTTGCCGTAATATAATATATTGAAAGATTTAATTACGTTGTAATAAATTACAAAGCAAGTAAATGACTCTTCGCAAAAAGTGATAACAGTTTTTCATTAACGCTCACGACAAATTGTTACATTATAAAGATAATAAATAAAATATACAACTATATGAGGCAGGAGAGACAATTAATGAACGGCTCATTCATAAAATTCAATACATCTAGATATATGTATATCGTTCACATTTTGAATTCAGGTGTTTATAATTTCTTGTTAATTTCGTGATATAAAAAATAAGATAATTTCCCTGCTAGAATTCATTATTAACGGAATCAAGGAAGCAAAATAAGGCATTCATATTATTATGTTTTATGTTGTATGTAACTTTAGTTTTCTTTTTGTTTCGTAAGAAATATCATATACACAATACATATTTAAAATTTTAACAGCATTAATGGCTATAAATTAAATTTCATACAGGGGAGATTTATTTATATAGAGTTCATAATAGAGGTTTTATTATAAAAATAAGTACATGAAACTTAACACTCATAAATTTGGTTAAAAATAGAAAGAAAAAAAATTACTTAGTATTAAAGACTAGATCTCTCTATAAATTGTAGAGTAGGAAATTTTTATACTTATAAAACAGGAAGAAAAATATTTCTAAAGTAGAGTTTTTATACACGTTTTAAATATTAATCACAGTTTGAATTGTAATTAACTAACTTTACCTTGTCTCCGATACAATTAACGGGAATGTAGATTTTTTTTATATTTCTTAACTTCCTCCTAATCGTAACTTCTGTCTTTGATTATTTTTTTATTTTAATAGTGTTAGAAAAAAATAAAAACATAGGGTGTGGTCATGAACAACTGTCGATGATTTAAAGCCCTCGCTCCCAACCTGTAGAGCCTTGAACATCTACGTAGGCGTTCACAACCTGTTACTCCCATAATAATTCAATTGTACAAATAACACCGACACTTACCCTTCGCATAACACGTAGAGAAAACGATGACGTCTTCATGTTTATTTTTTCTAATCAACAAACACTTTAAATAAATAAAAACGCGAGCGCGTCGTCTCTACTTAACAGTTACACTGTAGCACTATGTAGCAAAAATAAATCGTAAATCGCGTATAAAATATTTTATAATTTATTTATTATATATTTTATGATTATTATTTCTATCGGAAACGGAGCGGGCAAGGCTCAGGACGGCATAGACGCAACTGATATAGCGCCCTGTACTAGCGGGGTGAAAAGGATAAATGTGTAGCTAAGCGAAAGGTCGCACGTGCTCACGCTGCTACGCAAATATCAACTCTACATCGAAGTTATCAAAGATTATAATTCCATACAATTTAAATGGACCTTCAAAGGATATTTCTTCCTCTCTCATTCCCGCACAAATGTGATTGGACAGAACACAGATACAGGATGAATTGAATTTATACGCGCACTGAAGAACGTCTACCCTTATAAAGTTAAATCCCGGAATTTTCCCAACTATTGCATTCACTTCGTGTTTAGTGTGGCGTATTTTTGCGTCCTTTGAAGAAAACCGGTGATGTACCGCGAATAAATATATAAACAGCTAGCTATAGAACTGTCATTGGATGGATACAGAAAGAGATTTGTGTTTAAAAAAAGGTTTCCGTGTCTCCAGATACACTGACTAGACTTGTATAAATGTTTTAAAATACTCAGTCTGAATACCATTAGTCGCCATACAAAGTATATTTATTTTCATGACCGAATTAATGGTTTACTTGTGAAAATGTTGTCATTATGGAAACTTCCCGGGAACTCGGTTCGTTCGGTACGGTTTGAAAAGCCCGGGTCAGGGTTCAATCCAATGTTGGGACTAAAAAAATAATTACAGGGTTTTTTTTTATATTTTACGCGCATTGTGTACCGAATTATATTTTTTATATTCCATTCTTCTTACTATATTTTTATCTCATATTTATAAACTACAAGCTAACATGGAAATATTGTTACATATAATTATTAATGAAATAATAACATTTTACGATCATTATAGAAGTAAATCGTGGTAATAGATGGATTAGTTATATGTAGAGTCGATATATATTATATAAACTTGTTGTGAAATTCGGCACATTTTTGCAAAACTTTTAAATAATAAGAGTAAAGTCGGGCAGAATCTCTAGTTAAATATAAAATATTGCGCAATACGAGTCTGTCATTCGAGTTTAGTGCTCTTGTTAGAGAACTTACATATATATTAATTATCTAGTGTTGGATTATGAATTCTAACTAGATTCTAAACTTTCGTTGGAATGTTCTAGAGCTTTGTTATTAATTTACTGCTTCATATACATCAATTTTACTACTGTGTGTAGCTCATTGAGTGCTGAAGTTTTGTTTTGTTTACATTTGTGTTGGTGAAACTAATATAATTACTGTTATGGAACATTTTCAAGGGTTATTTTACGAACTTCTTGTAGTGCAAGTATTTTAACGTCTGATTTTAAATGTCTTTTTATGTTGTGTGTGTCTTTTTATGTTGTGTTTTCTAACGTGAAGTCGATTTTCTGAGAGATGTTTTTAAATCAGGAAATATTTTAAAAACTTTCGGGGAACATAAGTTTTTTTCATCCAACTCACTATGAAAATCTACTAGAACGAAAATTTTGAAACAGACCCGTAGGCAAGTAACAAAATACAGTGTTATTCCCAAAACTTTTTCGACAAACTGCAAAAATGGAAGTTTGCTATCCGGCTAGGAATTTTTCTGAATAGCGAAATATATTTATGAAAGGGAATGCAGAATGGTGGCGAAACTTCCGTACAAAGTTATTTTTTGAAATCTCAGGCTTTACAGTGATAGCAGTTTGCTTAGCAGCTTTTTCATTATTTTTTATGTAGAACTGAAGAACAGTTGTATGCGTATAATAATTTCAAGAGAAAATGTAGTCGTTATAGTTATTATTGTCACTTGCTACAGTTATGCTCACGTAAAACCTGGGATAAAAACATAAAATTATATTGCTTACGTAATACAGGAATAAAAAAGTATGTACCGGTGATGGCCTCTTCATATTCGGTTTAATGCTTTTTAGATAAAGAAACATAAAAATATACATATTTTACAATAGCTTAATATAACATTCTATTATTTTACTCTTCAATAGCTTTCCATTCAAGTACTTTACTGAAATAAATTGTAAATTTTGTCCAATTTCGACATTCTAATTGAATTTGTGTGTACATTTTCACCCCAAGTGCAGCCTCGGGACATTCCGCCTTTAACGCTCTTCTCTTTATACATAAAAAGTAGAGCAGCTTATAGTATTGATTAAATTTTACATGGTCATAAGATTTTATTTATTTATTTATTTATTCACATGATGATTTCCTGATGATTTTACTACAAGAATGTTATTAATAAATAAAAATGGAACGTGTGAATTGTGTGTTTCTTTAAAATATCTTAACTATAATACGTACAAAGCAGTTTAATTTTTTATTAAAATCATCTATCTCAAAAACTCATTACGTGTTCTTAACTTATATGAAATAAATAAGAAACTCTTTCTCTTCCAATATATTATTTTCTATTAATTAAATTATATTATTTGATATATTATACATATAAAGCACGTTTTTCATTTCAATTTCAATAAAATCCAATTTAATATCAAACTGTACTTGCTACGAGAACTATCATTTATTTGCTACGGTCTACGTGACGGCTACGCCGTAGCGAGCGTAGCACTCATTTTCTTGATAACATAAAAATAACATAAAAACAATTTGTTTTGTTTAAAGCTCCTTTATAGTGGGGTGATAATGAACTAAGCTTTTCATTAAATATAAAACCTCTGCGTATCTGACCCTGACATTTTTATTTTGATGAAATACTCTGTTTTGTAATACAATATCTTTCTTTTAATATATATATATAAATCTCGTGTCACAATGTTTGTCCTAAACCACTTAACCGATTATAATAAAATTCACACACCATGTGCAGTTCGATCCAACTTGAGAGATAGGATAGGTTTTATCCCGGAAATCCCTCGGGAACGGGAACTATGCGGGTTTTTTCTTTGAAAACGCGGGCGAAGCCGCGGGCGGAAAGCTAGTAATAATATATAATTCTAACGGACCCTGCAAACGCTTTTCTGCTGAGATGCTCGTAACACTTAGAGTATTGAAAAATAGATTACGGGTTATTCTCATATCCAAAAAACATAATATACAAAAATGTTCATAGTAATTGTTCAAGTCCACCGAGGACATTTTACAGACCAGAATATATAAATTTAACTTTCTGTTCGTAATTTCTTTTTATAATTTCAAGGTCTCTTCGATATTTTTAAACTTCGACTTCTTTGTGTACGTTCATTAATTGTATCAAAAGAAAGATCATTACAAAATATTATATTTCATAATTTTTACACCCACAGGACAATAATAAAAAGATTTATATCATTTCAACCTCGGTTTTAATAGCCCTTTGTCAGCGGTTAAAATATCAGGTTAAATTAATATCGGTGTCTTTGTACGTACAATGTGAAATAAGATCTAGTCTCTATGAGCATGTAATTACATACTACACGGTGTCATACAGGAGTATAATAGAGAATTTAAAGAACTTAATACTTGGATAAGATATCTAAAATTTTAGCAACTTTTGTCACTAATGGTTCGACAGGTTATTTATTTAACCTTTTGTAAAATAATAAGATAATACCAGTGCAGTTTCCAGTTAGCCTATGTTTTGCGATGACAATAAATATAGTCCAAGGTCAGACGATTAAAGTTGGTGGTGTAGATCTTAGTAGGTATCAGCTGTTTCTCGCACGGTCAGTTATATGTAGCTCTGTCACGGGTTAGCAATCCTAGGAGCCTGTATGTTTTCTTCCCCTATGGCCATACGTCAAATATCGTTTATAGGGAAGTTTTACTGTAGAGTAGATTTTCAGCTACACGAACTGTTTGTAATTCAAAATATGCTGCCCGCAGTAACTGTTCCACGCGGACGTAGTCGCGGGTACAGCTAGTATATAAAATAAAAAACTTACAACCAATGAAAGTATATTATTCAAATCGTTTCAGCAGTTTTTGAAGCTATCCAATTTAAACAGATAACAGTCAAATATTATCTTTTATATAAAAGTGTAGTTTGTATCAAAAAATCAACAACAACAACTACTTATGCTTACAATATTATGTATAGCTATTATTTGTGGTAACACGTGAATATTACATGATAATAAGATTATAAAATACAACAATATACCCGCAGCCTGCTCCGAACACTCAATTAGTGATCGTTAATTATCTGATACGGACTTAAAATCGTGTCCATGGCCGCCGAAATGACCCAAATAACATACGCTGCATACTGTATTAACCCTTTGGTATATTGGAAAATGAATGAACCACTTTACTAGAGTGAGCAATTTAATGTCACTTTAAAAAAGTGGTTAAAATATAATTTTGGTAATATTGAGCTTGCAGTCAAAACTAATAAGTATGTGTATATTTTTTACGCTTCAAGTACAAGGCACGATTAAAAAAAATACATTTATTTCGGATTGCTTGTACAACAGGTATCAGATACGCACTAATCAGATCAGGGTGTATCATGATACGAAGTGTATTATGATCGCGATCATATTGCGTCCACACTTGCAAACTGGACGATGCTACGCGATGGTGATCTGAAACGCGAAAATGATCAAGTGTGGACCCACCTTAACTTGCAATGAAACCTTAAACTTAAACAAGATCAATAAATGCTATTTTGAATTTTATAATCACATTATTTTGCGTCTGTGCGACTTATACTAACTTGCCGTACTACTCAATTTTACACAATAAACACGCTCTATATAATATATAAACCATAATATAAACAATTAAAATTAAATAACTTCCAAAAGCGAGCTCTCTGAATTTTAATTACAATAAAACCTATTATGACAATTACGGACAGTCCGCCTGTAAGGTCATCTATTTTCGCCCCTAGGGCATCCTCTCACGCCATCACCCTATTGAAATAAAATCTATTTCTTAGTAGTCTGTAATTCATATTATATTGTTACTTTAATCGAATTAAAACCTTTCATTTCTCCGTAATTCATAATAACCTTTTAAAAACTCGTCTATCATTTTATAACTAGGGTAACCTTAATTTTATATTTCTTGAAATGAATTGTTTGTACTGTAGTTTTATCAAATAAATAATATCAGCACAAGGAATTATTCAGCGACATTTTCTTTAATTATTTCAATTTGTAACACGATAGCTAGCTACATCCTAAAGTAGAGTACGAACTATTTTATTAACCGACTTCAAAAAAAAGGAGGAGGCTATCAATTCAGCCGGTGTTTTTTTTACGTATGTACTTACTCCGATTATTATTAATAATTAGATTAATAATTATAGACGAGAATTGGAATCAAAGACCTATACTTACTCAATTTTAAAATTTATGACCGTATTGAGTAATTGTAGAAGTCAATATTACACATAGGTATAAGCTGAAAATAAAGTAAAAATAAAACGATTTTGTTGTTTTATTTTTTATTAAACCTACCTTCCACCATTTAATGGCCCATGACACAAAAATGCTCCTCTACTTATTATGTAATTTTAAACCAGAACCACATAAATACTAAAACTTACACGAGGCAACCTAAACACTAGTCACAGTTAATTAAATCACCTTTTCTGTACACAATGTCATGGGTGTGTTTTAGTACTTGAGTTTTAATAGAGTTCACGAGGGATTTGCACCTCCATAACACCGTAGTGGCTAAAATTTTTAAAGTATAACCGTAGTTGGAAGGTGGTTTGTTTACAGCACTTGGTAAATTCAGATGCTAATAAGTAGAAAATATTAGATTTATTGCTTCTAAGAAATTATAACTAAATGATATTATTTTTACAATTTTTAGGTAAATTAACCATCTAACATCTGAAGGGCTTGTAACTATAAATAGAAAATGGAGATGGAAAATACTGAAAGTGTAATATAGTAGCTGTCACCCTATTCTGATATAGAAATGAAGTTTTTTAGATAATAAAAAAAACTAGATTTACGTTTACCCAGACCAAAATTGAAAACAATTTCAGAACGAAATTCATAAAACAATCCAACAATTTAATTTAGACTTTATTAAAACAAAAGCTGACCGACATTTTCAATTTAAAACAGATGTTCCATTCGGTTACGTTTAGAAATTCCAATCCAAAATTCCGCCGCGCAAATTTAAAAAAACTATTAGGAAAGTTGGTAATTTTTATCGAGGGAATTTGACAAGAGGTCAAGGTTATAGGAGTGGCAGAACCCCGCCTCGTTTCTGGTCCCAGAGCGGTAGCAAATTTATTATCGTTTTAATAGACAAGTCAGTAATTACTGTATAAACTGAAACACGTTGTAAACAAGTAAAATGGAGCTAGCAATTTGTTGGATTACATTTTAAGCTCGCTTCTCCGTAATTTGTCAGGCATAACATATAATGCAAAATATAAATTCGTATTCGAATGATAACATAAATTATCTAAATTTTAACCTTAATGAAAACTAGATTTCCGCCCGCGGCTTCGCCCGCGTTTGCAAAGGAAAACCCGCATAGTTCCCGTTCCCGTGGGATTTCCGGGATAAAAACATACTATGTGTTAATCCAATTTACCCTCTATATGTGTGCTAAATTTCATTGTAATCGGTTCAGTAGTTTTTACGTGAAAGAGTTACAAACATCCATACATCCATACATCCATACTTATAAACTTTCGTAAATATTAAGATTTACGTAGATTCAAATTTAGTAATAGAAATGTAATGTAAATATTATAACACTATGTTTTCGAACTTTAAACTAATTAAGAAACTGTTTGTTATTGTTGTTTATACTTGGAAATATGTAGGTAACCTTCAGTTAAAATAGTGTTCCTTATATTTCTATATTTACAATGTCAACAGTCGATACGACTTCGCCTTTTCACGTGCAAGAAGACCATTTTATTATGAATCTCTCAATCTATCATAAATAAACTATACTTTAAAATTATTATGATATTCAAATAATTCGGTCAAATTATTCTGTAAGCAATGTTTTGGGTGGAATTTAGAGCGGTCAATTAATTAATTCCTTCGCAGAATCAGGAGGGTTATAATTAAAATGTGGTATTGAAGTATTTTATCCCACTACATTAAAGTATTGTCTTTTGAATTCTGTTATAAACAAAATATATCCGATAAAGTTGCATGTCCCAAATGGGCGAGATTTTTGGACAAGTAGCGGATCACCTTACTCTGGTACATGGTATATGATGTATTATTCCTTACAAGGCAAATCGGTCTCTTTTAATTAATAACAGAATAAAGAAAAAGACACACACACACACAACAAATAAATTATCATTTATCATTTAAGAAATAAATAACATAAATGTTATATCAGTATACAATTATTAAAATGAAACTCAACAATTAACAATTTTGTATTTTGCTACTTTTTGCTCTCTTTCAGTTTGGCTCGCGGCAATGATATCTGTCATTGTTTCCTTTTCTTGCCAACAATTTATGAAACCGTTAAACTTTTACGTTTATATCGCTAAAGAATATTATAATAATAACGCAAATGGAGTGAAGAGGTAACATCGTTCTCATATTCCGTTATTTGCGACCGGGAGTAAATCGAATTTCATCATTCCTCGAACTGAATTTATAAATACCAGAGCCGTATTTACCAAGGAACTGCCTAGAGCAAAAACTTTATAAAAAATTGTTTGTTCTAGTAAGTTGTCATATCTCTTGTGCCAAAAAATTTATGACTCAAACAAATAATAGAATCAAACACAAGACAATATTATGTCTATTGTCTAAATCTTCGCATATTTTATATGCAATGGTTATAAATCATAGATACAAAATATCTCTCAGTCACATGATGCAATTACATTACTTCCATTGTATATTTAAAACTGTTATATTTTTTTTTCAATGTTGTTCAAAGAACAGAAGGTTACGGAGATCTTTAACGATATTTTCAACAAAGGCCTACCCAAGTCCGCCCCTGTAAAACGCACAAGATTAATATTCAGCGATGTCTTTCTAATCCATGTATATCCACGCATTTCACGCCTACGCCCAACTCGAGCCAGTCACGTATTCTTGCGATAAAATTCCTCTAACCTCCCGGTAAATATCAGTAAATACCGCTCTATATTAAGCTCTGTGTAAGCTTATCCAACTTTATGTACGCTACTGATTTCATATCTAATGATTTATTCGCGACCGCATTTTACATTTCCAACCTAAATGTTACACTATTTTATCGGAGTTTGTGAAGCACTATACTAGAATAAATAACATTTGAATAGTCATGAACTATGGCCTTTTAAATTTAAATTATTGTTGGTCTTTCAGATTTTGTATACAGAGTTCGTACGTGACTGAATATTTTAATTGTTATTTATATTTACAGATAAATAAATTAATATTATAGGACATTATTACACAAATCGACCTAGTCCCACATTAAGCTCAATTAAGGCTTGTGTTGTGGGTACTAGGCGACGATAAATATAATATTTAATAAATACATATATAGATAATAACACCCAGCCCAAGAACAAATAATTGAGTTCATCACACAAATATTTGCCCTGACCGGGGATCGAACCCGGGACCGTCGGCTCAGTAGGCAGTTACTTTACCACTGCGCCAACCGCGTCGTCAAACAAGATACAGATACACATTCACAACTGAAAGAATTATTTCCAAAATAACTACCTTCATTATTATAAGTATAGTGGTCAAAGATTAGGTATGTATTTTGTATTTAATCACCACAATTTTTTATATTCCTCTGTGCCCAAAGAAAAAAAGACATTAATACACGTCAAATTTCCTCCTCGAAAAACAAAATAATTAACAATGAAATAATTTGCTTCCAGGTCGACCCAGCCAAGATATCATCAAAAAGAAATGTCTCCAACTTGCAAGCGTTCTAAAACCAGCATAATTGAATTGTTTGCGTAGCGAACGAAATCCAAACATTTCATGTACTTGAGTCGCTGAGACTCAGCAAGATAATAACGTAAGATAAATAAGGGAATTTAAGCTCAGATCAAACAAAATAGGGAAATCCGATGAACTGATTTAGAAATATAATCCTGGAAAATTACGTCGGATACATTTCATGTTAAAACATTGTTTTACCTTTTTCTTATTTTTATGTTAACTTATACAATGTGTATGCTCTATGAATATAACTTTAAATTAATCCAAAAGGGCTTCGATATATGTATAAGGTTTAATCTACAATAAACTATTTTAAAATACCATATGTGTTTAATTGACCTTCACTAACAGGAGTTAATTGCTTCGATACGAACGATCACGTTTCCATCAGAAAGATAATTACAGTTTGACCCTCAAGCAAGACCAGTGTTAGTAGGTTACAATGTGCCCACTACTCTTTAGTCTTTAGACATCATAGCCTCCTGACTCAAAGGTTATAGGTACTTCTATATATGTACTAATATTGTAAAGCTGAAGAGTTTGTTTGTTTGGTTGAACGCGATAATCTCAAGAACTACGGGTCCGATCTGAAAATTTATTTCAGTATTAGATAGCCCATGTATCGAGGAAGGCTATACTATATGACATCATGGCGCTAAGACCAATAGGAGCGGAACAATGCGGGTAAAACGACGGAGCACAGGCACAGCTAGTTAAGAATATACTGTCAAATTGTATATAATATATTCTTTCAGTAGAAATCAATACCTAAGCTATTTAACGCTCTCATATTATCATGATTTAACCCTTTTAACTTCAGCAGCATATCTATTATCTACATAATTCTTGCAGATGTTTATCATATTGTTTACCTTTCAGTGCTGTCATATTTACCGTCTTTTTGGTCTTTATCATAAGTATTAAAATAGTAGTAAGTATAATGTGTGATGATGTGAAATATGTGCTATAAATAAATATGAGTTGTAATTTCATATGCACAAAAACAAGTGTTAGAAAATTTTCAAGGATATGAAAATTCATTCATAAAGTAGGATGGTTTTATCTTTAATTTCTTTAAAATTTTCAAATATAATTTTCAATAAATGATATGAAAATCTAAATCCTTTATTTTATATGCTATGCTCTCGTTGTTTGACCTTTCCTGTGTCCCACACGTATCGCGATAAAACATTCATTCGACTAATTAAATGAATAACATACATACACACTCGAGAAATTAATGTATGACAAGTCTAGAAATAATAACAAGGTGCCAAATGCTTCACATGTATCGGAAAGCAATCTTGATACTAATTCCATGGAATTATCTAAAATTATCATCACTAGAAATCTAAGAATAATCAAAAACAGCCTTAATCAAACTAGCATTTTATGTACCAACATCTTCCTACATCAAATATACTATTATATCGTCAATATACTAAGAAAAGCGAAAACTAGACGAATACAAAAGTTCCATACCACAATAAAGAAAGCGATATAAAATCTAGCTCATTTCCTCTCCGATAAAAGTAATACAAATGCAAGAATAACAGTAAACTGTGACGCTTTGCATCGTAAACAGATACATTTCCAACGACTTTATTTGTGAATATTTCGTTAAATCAGCAAATTTAATAGTAAAAATGGAACTCACATTGCTCTATCTAGTTTATAAAATGCTCTCCCAGCTAATTTAATAAATTTATTAAACCGATTCAAAGTAGTTACCTATGTATTTGATCATCTTAACGTTGAATTTGTCCAAATGATAAATAACAATCCATACTAATATTATAAATGCGAAAGTAACTCTGTCTGTCTGTCTGTCTGTTACTCAATCACGCCTAAACTACTGAACCAATTTGCATAAAATTTGGTATGGAGATATTTTGATACCCGAGAAAGGACATAGGCTACCTTTTATTGCGAAATATGTACCACGGGCGAAGCCGGGGCGGACCTCTAGTAAACAATAAATAAATATAATTTATGTAATGTTGCAACTGTATATTATAAAATGAATAATATAGTTATGTATTTTAATTATTTAGAAAACACTCAAATAATAATAAGGCCGTTCAAACTGCTACTACTACTACTATCATCGCAATAATTAGGTTAAAAAATCTTTAATCCAGTAGTAGGTAACAATGTGTATTGCCATGCACAAAACGTAGCTCCAACCCTTTGTGGCATGCATTTCAGAACGTTTAATTGTTTACAAGCGTTCGGCTTTACGACCGCATGACGTCACGAGAGCTATCCTGCTAAATTGTTTGTTCAGTACATAAGTGGCGGGAAACAGGCAATAAAGGGAATTGAGGCTCCCGAGGTAGGTCAGAGAGCACGTTATGCTAATATAATGAGGTGAACTTTTGACGGGGTCGAGTTATTGCGACAATTACGCGAAGTGCGCTGAAACGGTTTAAAATGCTTAAAGTTTTTAAATATTACTTTGTTGAATTTTAAAGGGTTGTTTTAGTGGTAAATTTCCTAAATCAGCATATCGTGTAACTAATCATTTGTTATATAGAATATACAATAGTTATTTACATTCGATTCCATTAAAGTTCCATATTCATCTGCGTACCTAGTATATACGTAAGTTTTAAATATAAAAAAAATGTGATACGTGTTTTTATATTATCTACTATTTTTTACATTATAAGTATCATCAAACTTCGTTCAGTGTTTTTTAGTTACAAAGAAACTTCCATACATTGTTACAAACACGCGTTTATAGTATTAGTAGGATCTAATAATAAGCTAATACAAAATCAATTTAGTACTGAAATGTTTTCTGTAAACATCTAGGTATTATGTAAATTGAGAGCCGTTAAGAACTATACTGAATAATTAACATTTACAAGGGATTTTCACTTATCCTAGGTATCTACGATAGGTATTTGTGCCCCCTTTCTCTACAGGCACATTTGTATGTAAATGTATTCAAACCCAACCGTATATCTTGTAAACTGTAAAGAGTTGCTATTTTGGTACCTTATTATCGTAAATAATAATTATAAATATAATATCATAATTAGTACCTACGATACTCAAAAAAAAAAGAAAATTCAAATTTAAATGTTAGGTACGCTTTTAAGTTTTTTATTGCAATATCATATTATAGATAAGTAGGTTTTATTTTCGATTATAAATTTTGTAAAATTTTGTTCGTGTTGTATTTTCAGGAATTATAATTAATTTTAATAGTTTTACATTCACCACTAGTAAACACAAATCACTAATAGTGTAGAAATTGATCCCTTCTCCCAAAACTTATTCATAAATTATTAATGAGGCATCAGTTACGTACCTATTTACCGTAACAACCTTGTTCTTTACAAATGGATACGGTTTTAGTCGCTAAAACAAACAAACCCGAACATAACAGTACCTACTGTCCCAATGTTTGTGTTTCGTCTTTATTTCACAACTTCTGTTTGATGTTTTAACTTCACACCCCGGCTGTAGGTACTCATTGAATACACAATGAATTTTGTAAAAGTAGAAATTTATGGACGAGGATAGGTACTATATAGATACTTTGAAAGGTTCTAATGAACATGTACATATACGAAAATAGGATATGAGTGGGTGGGTTTATTTAGAAATAACGCCCTTAACTTCGAGCGAAAGTTTTAATAAAATTAGTTACGCAGTATGTAGTATCCTTTAATGTGGACTAACTATAATATAATGTGAAAACTAAACTTCGTGTAAGCTTATTTGTTACAATTATTGTTATTTATTTTGCTAAATTGCTTATGCCATTAAACAAATAAGTAAATTTTACTACTTCAGTAGTAAGAAGTAGGTGGCAAATAGGTTGTGGAGGAAAATAAGAGCTCAAACAAACAATGGATCTTCACATACCATGGAGTTATTGATATAAAAATTAAGGATTACGTTTTAAATGTCTCAATTATATTTTATTGTTCGATATTTCATAACATATATAGATCTCAGATTATTATTATTACTGATAGATATCGTCCGAACATTGATGAATCGTGCCGTTATTATTGTAGCGATAATCAGAAAAGTTACATAGCTTTTCGAACTTTTTCAATATACTTACCGTGTGTAACGAAAATGAAACGAATCGACGAAATTGTTGTAATTGTTGCCATACTATTATTATGGGTACCTAATAATTAATTATAGCTTATAATTTATCTGATTACTGTTTCAGATTTTAACATCGTAAAATATTTAGATTCACCAAGGAATAGAACAAACAAGATAAATGTAGAAAATTTACGTTAATTTGCTTTTTTTACTTGCATTTGAAGTTTTATAATGCAACAGTTCTATATTTTATAATAAGGTTAAAATATTTTGGTTATCACCTATTTATTATAATAATTAATAGGTTAGTATTTAGTTCAGGTCTTTGTCAGAATTTAACCACAAATGTAATTAAAAAAACTCACATAATATGTACTAGGTTAAGAGTTTAGATGAAGGAAATAAAACTATAAAATATAACAAAACACTTTATTAAACCAACAACATTGAATACAAAATATAGAAAATATATACTTACATAATATAGATTTGCTATTATATACAGAATTGTACTTATTTTTACACTATTTTAAAATTCAACACTGTTCCACACAGTTATTACAAATCGGTTATATATACAGCTTTCTGTAAACAATAAAATGTTCTTTCTATCTATAAAAAATATATACAGGGTGTCCCACTATCGGTATACTAAACGCGAAGAGACTTGTAGTTTTGCATACACTGAACACGTAAAAAATACTTAAACAACAATATTACGTCAAAAATTGTTTGCTAAATTTTTCCTGAAAATCCATGTTTTCTTCTCTAACTTCGCGCAGCCGGCATATACCGCTTCGCCAATGTGAGCATTATGTCTATGGACATTGAAAACATAATCTTAAACGATAGCTCACGTGCTGGTGGCAAAGTTGGGCGAGTTGCTTGTCATAACATAACGAACTCTATGTGTACACCCATAATAAACCTAAACATAGTTTTAAGAATTCATCTATTTGAAAAAAAAAATGCGTCAGGAACTTTATAAGTATTTTTAACAAACTCAGTGTATACAAAACTATAACCTCCTTTGAGCTTAGTATACCAACAGTGGGACACCTTGTATTTGCGTTATGAAGTTATCAATACTTTTATAACTTTGTCTAATAATTATTAATATTGAATAGTGTTATTGATATATTATTAACTTAAATTAATACCTAATAAATTAATAACAATATGAAGCCTTGTAGCTATATTGGTGGAATGTTTTCTATTTGGATGGTAACATCTACGCTATAAGAAATTAAAAATACAATTGTGCTAAAACAAACCAAACATTCATAAAGAGGTAAATGTTAGTTAGATAATCTCGAAAAATATTTAAATTTCTCAAATCAAGGTCATAATAAAATAATTCAATTAGTGTGTTTTTTAACTCTTTTCACGCCTAATTTTAAAATATTAGTGTAAAAAGTATTAGTATTTAAAAAAAACACCAAAATATTCTTTTAACATTAGATAACAATTGAGGCGTCTAAAAACAAACACGGCAATCTCCATATTTTGTCAAAATTGAACTGTCAATGCACAATACACGACGGTCTTGTCGTGTATTGTGTTGTGGTATTTTAATGATTTGAACTGTTTTTCGCTAGTTATCTATAAAATCAGCCTAAGCATATCTTATTATGGAGCAGACAGCATCGCCCTGTACTTCCAAACATACGAGAAAACGTAAAGCTGAGCCAGAAAAGTGGAAGAAAAATTTGGCAAAAACAGCCCGGTAAGTATTTTTTTTTTTTTTTTTTTTTTTTAAGTTCGGATAGGTAGACATTTGACCACAGTCCCACCTGATGGGAAGCGGTGACGCGGTCTATGGTGGAAAATCATGTCTACCTAGAAAATGCCTATTTATTCGCCTCTTGAAGGAACCTATATTGTAGTTCTCCGGAAAGACAGATGCTGGCAGGGAGTTCCACTCCTTGGCGGTTCGAACTAAGAATGACGACGCAAAGCGTGAAGTGCGAGCAGTCGGCATTTCCACCAAGTAAGGATGGTAACCTGCAGTGCGCCTGGATGTTCGTTGAAAAAAAGGGGAAGCAGGGATGATGCTGTGCAATTCAGTGGCGCATTCGCCGAAGTGTAAGCGATAGAAAACCGAAAGACTGGCAACACTTCGGCGATGTGTAAGACTCTGTAGGCGGTTTTTTGTTAAGTTATCGTCGCCTATAATTCTTTTGGCACGTCTTTCCATCGCTTCCAAAACATCAAGGTGGCATTTGGCAGTGCCTGCCCACAGGTGGCAGCAGTATTCCACACAAGATCTAACTTGCGCTTGGTAAAGATTTAAAAGCTGTTGAGATGTGAAATACTGCCGCACCTTAGATAGTATGCCAAGTTTTTTGGTTGCAAGTTCTGCTTTGGACACTATGAACCGCCCGAAGTTGAGATTTGGCGATAAAGAAACGCCTAGCATCTCCAAGTGGTCCGCCAATTCTATCGCCACTCCTTGGAAACTGGGAGTCAAGTTGAGAGGACTCTTTTTGGCTGAAAAAAGACAAGCCTGGGTTTTTGCAGCATTAAATCTGACTAAATTCGCTTCTCCCCATTGGGATACGTTTTGTAGTGTCAGGTTCACCCGCTGAATCATGGCCTCCCTTTCCATTCGAATCATGTCTCCTGTCGAACGAGCATTAGATAGGTACCTCTCTACAATGGTGCAATCATCTGCATACCCGAAGATGTTTGATTGGAGTAGATCATTTATGTGTATCAAGAAAAGAGTTGCAGAGAGGACAGACCCCTGAGGTACGCCGGCATTAATGGCCAATTGATCAGACGAACAGCCATCAATAACTACTCGAATGGATCTTTCTCTCAAGAAGTCGGCTATCCAAGCTGTGAGGAGTGGAGGTAAACCGTAAGAAGGAAGCTTGCTTATAAGAGAATTATGCCAAACTTTGTCAAAGGCCTTCGAGATATCCAATGATACTGCTAATGCTTCGCCATGGTTCTCAATAGCCTCTCCCCATAAGTGAGTCGCGTGTACTAGGAGATCCCCAGTTGATCTCTTTGGGCGAAAACCATATTGGCGATCGCTCAAAAGATCATTGGCCTCTAGGTATGCGAGCAATTGGTTGTTCAATGCACGCTCCATAATCTTACAGATTATGGACGTGATTGAGATCGGACGGTAGTTTGTAGGGTCGGCACGGCTTCCCTTTTTTGGTACAGGCTGTACGTTGGCTAGCTTCCAAGCTCTAGGTACGATTCCAGAAGAAAGAGAAAGGCGAAACAGGCGTGTCAGAATGGGAGACAACTCGGGCGCACAGGTCTTGAGAACCAATCCTGGAATTCCGTCAGGTCCGCTGGCTTTATTCACGTCAAGATTTATCATTATTTTTAAAACATCTTTATGGGTAATACGAACTTTGGACATAAAGGAACCGCAGTGGGGTATGGTAGGTGGACTAGCGTTCGTATTATCGAGACGTGAATTATTGGCAAAGAGAGACGCCAGAAGATCAGCCTTCTCTTTTGCTGTATGAGCCAAATCACCGTCAGGTTTCAAGAGTGGTGGCAGTGAAGGGCGAGAAAAGTTACACTCTATAGCTTTCGCTAAGGACCAGAAAGCTTTACTACCAGGAGGGTAGCTTGCCAGCTTTTCACCTGTTCGTCGGATATGATCATATCGAGCTCTCTTCAGCACTTTTTTGCATAACTTGGCAGCTCTATTGAATGATCTCTTTCTAGCACCAACATCCGGTAATTTGTGGACCGAAAGTATGCAATGATTAACCCGTTTTGATACTTTTTAAAATGAGCGAAAGTTTTGTAAGTAAATGAGAGAGTAGGTTTGTCCGTGTTCATCTCCGTAACGACTATGGCTGAAACTTCGATTATACATCAGGACTAACACAAGTTAATTTTTGTTAGTGTAGGTTGGTACCCTATTTTGGTTAATAGTGGATACGAATTTTTTATATAAACTGAATCATTACTCGGGAGTTTTTTTAATTTAGTTTAATTAACTAATTTACTTTATTTTCAATGTTTTGTAGTAAATTTTAACAGATTCTCATCTAATTTTGTTTCAGTTACTCTCCGCGGACCTTACCGACTAAACCACAATGTAAACATAATAAAAATGCATATCAGTGCGACACACTGACTTTACGAGATTTGCAAGCTTTTCACGCATCTTTTTATAAATACAAAGACAAGGAAACTCAAGATGCATTCCTGCTCAAGTGCTGCCATGCAGAACCCATAAAAAGAAAAAGACCAAAAAATAAAAAACACACAGAAAAGAAATTTCAAACCAAATTTACTATCTACAGTAAATCAACGAAGACCCGTGTACGAGTATGTCAAAAGGCCTTTCTGCAAATTCTGGACATTACTAAACATAGAATTCAGTATGTTATGAGAAAGTTTTTAGAAACAGGAGAACCAGTAAAAGAAAAAAGAGGAGGCGATCATAAATCACATTTATTTATGCGTAAAAAGGAAGCGGTCATGGCTTTTACCAACTTATTTCATGTTGATGAAGCACACTATTGTCGCGGAAAATCTCAAAGACATTATCTGGCAGCTGAACTAAGCATAAACAAAATGTTCAAACAATACAAAGCCCAACAAACAGAAGAATGTTTAAGAGTTAAACGTGGGTTTTTTAGAAGAGTTTTCAACAGAAACTATTCACTTGGATTTGGAAGTCCTAGAACAGAAGTCTGTTCAACATGCCTACAACTTCTCGAGAAAATTAAATTGGAGGCTGATGCAATTAAACGGCAGTCACTTATAATCGAAAAACGAGTACACAGCCTCAAGGCAAAAGCGTTTTTTGCATTGGTGAAGGAGGAAAGTCCAGATATAAAAACTCTCTCATTTGATTGCGAGAAAAACATGCCTCTGCCCAAGATACCCGACCAGAGCACTTATTACTCCCGCCAGATATATTTATATAACTGTACTGTAGTTGAAGGGAGCTCCAAGTCGCAACTTACACAGAATAACGTTTTTGCATACTGCTGGACGGAAAACGAGTTTAACAAAGGTGCAAATGAGATATCTTCAATTGTATATCACAGACTTATGAACACTGACTTATCTGAAGTTCAAACAGTAAGATTAATAGCAGATGGATGCGGAGGGCAGAACAAAAATTCAATTATGTTAGCAATGTGCTCCAAGTGGTTGGTAGAATCTGCACCTAGCAATGTAAAAACACTGGAGCTTGTGTTCCCTGTTGTAGGACATTCTTTCATCCCTCCAGATCGAGTCTTTGCCCAAATTGAGAAAGAAGTTCGAAAACGAGACACTATAGTGCGGCCTGAAGAGTACTTAGACATTATAAGCCAGTGGAGTACAGTTATCAGATTAGGTAGTACTGAATGTCAACTATATGACTTTAAAAGTGCTATGTCTTCTATAATGAAAGACGTTGGCACTTGGCATTTTCAATTTAAAAAATGCAAAAGATTTTACATAGCGCGGTCTAAAAATGACGGAAACGTTATAATTAAAGGGGACGTGAATTATAGAATTAGTGATGGGATGTATAAAAAGGTGACACGAAAAAACAAGCTGGCAAAAGACATAAACCCAAATGTTATTGCTAAGTGTCAGATAAAAACGAACACAAACAAAATTAATGATGTCAAAAAACTTCTTAGTAGGTACTCATTATGGCGACGAATGGCAGCAAGTGGAGGGGCTGGTTTTTTATAAAACCATATTTGCTCAAAACTCGGAAGTTGAATAAAACAGAAGTTCATCAGATAACATCGTTTGTGAACCACAAGAAGAAGATCATAATCTTAGAATATAAGTTAGTTTACCTATGATTAATTAAAATAAATAATTTCTGACATAATTTGCATATTTTTATATTCCACTTTTAAAGTATCAAAATAATTGGTTGGTGTAGTCTATGGAGGTACAGACTGGAAGCCATAACAAAATTGGCTTTCTCCAGAGGTAATCAGATCAAAAACGGCAGTGTCCTTGAAAGCAGAACAAAAACGGCAATCTCCAAACATTTTGTGCATTTTATGACAGGTTTTTCAAGTAAATGTCTACAATTAGTGATCAATAATAGTTAACATTAGAACATTGAAATAACTAGGAATAACATTACAAATACATTCATGATATTTTTTATATCATTTTTCTATTTCCCTAACAATTCGACGGAATGGAGATTGCCAGGTTTGATTTTATATGACTCAATTATTTGAATAACACCATTTATATTATTTATTTACTACGAGGTCTGTAAAAGCGAAGATGCAAATATCTGTTGCATGATTTGAGGTAGAGATGCTACGTCCATACACACGTGGGCGTGGCCTACTGGTAGTTTGCGGAGTAACCTGAAATGTATTTAAAATTATATATTTTGAAAAAAAAATGACGTGTGTCACTCGGGGATTGCCGCGGTAAAGCTATTGCATGCATCCTTCAAGCCACACTTCCGCCCGTCGGAGTGGGGAGCGTGAGGTTTTTTCGTTACGGAATTTCTCGATTCAGTCCCCGCGCTCAAGACCCATGATAAAAGATATGCAATAGCTTATTAAAAGTTATATGAAATTATTGTTTGTACATCTATACTAATATTATAAAGAGGAAAGGTTTGTATGTATGTATGTATGGTTTTCACGAATAAACTACTGAACCGATTACAATGAAATTTAGCACACATATAGAGGATAACTTGGATTAACACATAGGATAGGTTTTATCCCGGAAATCCCTCGGAAACGGGAACTATGCGTATTTTTCTTCGAAAACGCGGCCGAAGCCGCGGGCGGAAAGCTAGTTTTACATAATTAGGTAAAATTATATAAAGGTTAGTTTCACAGCTTCTTGGTTTTATGTTAGTTTATTAGTGAATTAAAATAACATTTAAGATGTGAATATTTCCATCAAAAAGTTTACAAACAGATTCTCAGGGACATTATGCAAGTTTATTTAATTATTATTGACCGACCTTTAAATTTTCATTGCTTTTTTTGCAATCAAAGATTAACAAACAGATGTGTTATATCTATTAGGACTTTATGAATTATTTACTAATAATTATTTGAATTTAATTTGGAACTCACATGTTAGCCTCGTCTCCCAAACTTCCTATGAAGATGACGTGCGCTTGCACCCTCGGATCCGACGTCATTATAGTGCCCAGCTTTTCTGGAGGTATGCCGTACCTGCATTCAATCATACACATAACATTTTTCATAACGTAGCGAATCTGTCATTATATTTCAGGACAATTTTCGCACACGGCACGATCTGATCATATACATTCGTTTGTGTTATGGAAACCAGATGGCTGATAAACA
Source organism: Colias croceus (assembly GCF_905220415.1). Classification (NCBI taxonomy): domain Eukaryota; kingdom Metazoa; phylum Arthropoda; class Insecta; order Lepidoptera; family Pieridae; genus Colias; species Colias croceus. The sequence goes on along the minus strand of NC_059548.1, from coordinate 8,840,513 downwards.
TACATATACTATAATTTTAAATAAATACTTATATAGATAATTAACACCCAGAGCAAACATCTATGTTCATAACACAAATATTTGCTCCGGGTGGGAATCGAACCCACGACCTCTGGATTGGAAGGCAGAGCAACTACCAACCAAGCCAACCGGTCAGTCGATTATACATTATTTATTATCTAATTCGGAATTTTATGTGCTCATAATAACATAACGGTACAAAAAAATAGATTGAAGCTTTGGTTCCGATCATCTTTCTTCTCCAACTAATCTACTTTCTTGGTCTCATTGTATAATAATTTTGAAAGGTATTTTATCAGGTGTTATTTAGTATTTAGCATTTTATTTTACAGTTTATTGAGTTGCAGCATCATAGACACTATCAACTCGTAATTCAAAGCAAAAAGATCTCTTCTAATCCTAAACATAACGATTTAAACTACCGACCATCTCTTCTAATTAAAAAAAAGACGTGTGTCACTCGGGGACTGGGGCGGTTGCGCTATTGCTATGCCTTCAAGCCACACCTCCGCCCGTCGGAGTGGGGAGCGTGAGGTTTTTTCGTTACGGAATTTCTCGATTCGGTCCCCGCGCTCAAGGTCCGCGATATAAGCTATGCAATAGCTTAAAAATAAAAAAAATAATCCTTACAAAAAAAAACAAAAATACCTCCTCAAATTAGCATCAGACAGTATGAGCACGATAGCTTCATCCGCGTCTTCACTGGCGAGTGTATTGATGGCATGACTCGCGGCCGGTAGGGTATTATCGCCCGACCAACAGAACTGGGCGTGCGCGTGCATTGTGCGGATTATCTGGAAATGTAATAAGTAGAATTTGATATTTTTGCTTTTATGGCGTTCAAATGCTTTATAAATATAAATTTATAAAGAACTAGCTTTCCGCCCGTGGCTTCGCCCGCGTTTTCAAGGAAAAACCCGCGTAGTTCCCGTTCCCCTGGGATTCCCGGAATAAAACTACTATAATATGTGTTAATTCAAGTTACCCTCTATATGTGTGCTAAATTTCATTGTAATCGGTTCAGTAGTATTTGCGTGAAAGAGTAACAAACACACACACACATCCTCCCAAACTTTCGCATTTATAATATTAGTAGCATTAGTAGGAGTAGGATAGGAAGTAGGATTAGTAGGAAGGACAGGATATTAGTAGGATAGTAAAATTTAGTTCGTGGCTGAGTTGGTCAAGCGTCCGTCCCGTATTGGCGTGAAAGAATGCGGGTTCGAGTGCCACCTCGTGATCGATTTTTTTCTGTTCTTTATTAATTTATAATATAATAAGTAGTTTTTGAATAAGCGTATGTATACTTTTACTTTTAAAACTCTCTTCTCTCCCATCTCTCCCTTCTCTCTCTCTTCTCTCTCTCTCTCTCTCCTCTAGTCTTGTAGCCATTATACGCTCCAGTAAGTACTCTCACTCACTCTCACTCACCTGCAATCTCTCCTTCTCGTTCTCCGGCGGGCGGTCCACTCTCACCAACTCCAAAGCATGTTCTTCCCCCGAATGTCCGTACATATCGTATCGTATTCTTGTCTCGTAGCCTTTTAGTGCTTCGGTTAATAGTACCACGGCTTCCATGGAACGTTCTAGACGCCCATCGTATGAGTTGAATCTGAAGTTTTTATGAGAACGTATTAAGTATAATAAAATTGATACACAAAAATAACGATTTAAGCTTTAATTCGCAATACAAAACATATAAGAGAAAGTTGTATTTTGCTAGTTTGGAACCACATAACAGTAAAAACAAATAGAAGTGCTATAATGTCATAATAAGTATGAAAACCACTGTCCGCAAACCCACCTAATATTTATTAGGTACCTAATTTATTAATTGTATACTTTTAAAGTTATTTCTCGCATGCTGTGTTTACCTATAAATGTTTTTTTTACGTTGATCATATAAAATTGTATTTTAATTTTGTTATTGTATCTGTAATGTAAAGGAACGTTGGTAAACAAAATAAATAAAAAAATCGTTCAAGTTATTGACTCTATTAATTTACGATCACGTTAGGGCAGCCAAACACACGTGTAGAGTGTCCTTCAAAGGCAAAAGATCCGAGTCAATGGAACAACTTATCTTAAAATATAATCCAAGGCCATAAGAAACAGAAGAACGTCCGTACTTTATAAACAAAATGACGTAATGCGCGATCAAAGAACGTTATAGTCCTTTCCACCTAAGATGATTTCTGTGACACATCGATTTTTGACACGTGTAGAGATGTCTTTACTGAAATCGTATCAACTGTTTCCGATAATCGATAATATTTTATATGGAAATGAAATCGATTTGAATAAAGTACCAAAATTAGTTTTTTCGGCATTTCGCCAACAATTAACTAAGGAAACTTAGCAAACAACAGCAAAAAAAAGTCAACAATAACAATTAGTAACAATAACAGAATACCACGTAAAATATCAATATAAAAATGCAACTTGTATACAAAGCTGACGCACTCGTACAGACGATTGACTCACGATCACAAGATGGGCGCCGATTATATGTTTTCCAACTCTATGATTTTTCAACGATCCATTTCATGTACACGAATTGCGTAGGTATTATATTTTTGTGTTATTTTATTTTATTTTTCATTATATTAAACTAAACAATACTGTTTTTGATTTATAAGCTTAAGATGTTTCATTTTTATATTTTTGGTATTAATGCCGTCATAAAATAAAAATACTATGCACTAAAATTATTTGGGCGTTTTTAACATAAAATACGTAATTCGGAACACGATGAAGTGTCACAGGAATCATCCTAAGTGAAAAGGACTATAGTTGAAGTTAAACGATATGTGGGGTTAGACGCGTCGCCCTTTATCCCGTCAAAGACGCGTCAAATTATCGAGTTGCTTGTTATGTCACAGACGATTATGACGTTTCGCATGACGTAACGCGTCATGGTAGTAATTACATACAAATTTATGTGTAACCAGTTTTAGGTGTGTTGCACAAAACTGTTGAGTATTTTAGCCGAAAGGATTTGTTATTATTTATTTTAACATTTAACCCGAAACACGAACAGTTGTAGAGATAAGCGTAGCGAGGGAAGTCGTGGGTGTTTAGGTATCGTAGTGAATAATATAATTAGATGAGTCATTGTTGTTGACAAAGTGTTATTTTATCGTAGCTCGTACGGTTTTACGACTTTATCTTGACACGTTTTGGTCGTCATTCGAACGTTTAAGTGTTGTTACTATACGCGACATGAATGATGAGTATTCGGACTCTAGAGTTGCCGGAACTCAACCAGTGGATTTTTCGCTTCCCGGCACGAGCAAGAGTGCCGATGTCCGCGCCGTTGCTTCTACCAGTGAAGGAGCGGTCGTCTTGCCCGTCAAAAAACGTCCTTACGTTGCTGCGGAGACCATTGAAGAAAAGAAGGTAACGCCTGCTGTGACGAAGACCAGTGATAAGAAACCCTTAAAGACCGAACGCAAAGGCAGGAAAAAAGATACTCAGAAGCCGTCAACGTCGGTCCATGTTCAAGCTGAAGAAGCTGCTCCAATTGCTGGAACTTCTGCCTCGACAAGCAGGGACTGGACCGATCGCCGTTTGTGGATTGAATTTGCAAGAAGTCACTTCACTAGCAGCGAATACGAGAGATTCTTGACGGACGCTGGATTCACCGAATCGCAAAACCGCGCGTTGCGAAAAGCAGCCAGTGGTACATCCTTTAGGATATCCAACTTATTTAGAAACTTAACTCGTTATACGAAAACCCACAGATGTCAGACTTGCCATTTCTCCATATCCCACATGTGCGCATCCATGAAATTTCTTAAATCTCAATCGCACGACCACAGCGTATTTAAAACGACTGTTATCATGCCTGAGACACCGGTCATATGCATCTGCACCTTTGCCTTTTTCCATTCCCACACAGCGAGATCGCACCCAGTAAAGTCCAAAAGCGCGGAAGATCGATCAACCTCGCGATTCCGAGAGGACACCCATTTCGGCAACTTTACTTGTCGCAAGTGCCAAACGATCGTAGAAATCCAATATCACGGTGAAAACGTTCCCTACGCTATGGCCAATTGGACCAGTTTGGATGGCAGCGCTCGCAAAGACTTCTACGAGTCACTCGACACTTTCATGACGAATCTCGGGCTGGAAAAGCCTCTGTTGAAACTTTTTTACTGTTGCAGCAACGAGTGCTGCCTGCTCTTTCATCGCTGTGTCGCACAACCTTCCAGCGACGAGAACTCGTCGAATGATTCCTCCGAGTAATTCTGATCAAATCTTTAACTGTTTTGCAATACCTTTCCTTGCTGTAACCGTAAACTCACATTTTTATTAATATTTAACATAAAGTAGGTAAAATATACTTTTGACTATAGAACCAATAGTCTTTGATTCAAATAGTGATAAGTTTTCCGTTTAGTTACCTAATGCCTAAAAGTATTGATAGTTGTTGCGTAAAAAACTCGTAGAGCTAGAGAATGTAGGTAAATTCAAATTAAATTGCTTTATCAGTATGGAGGAAGTTCCTGAAATTTACTAACTGCACAACGGTGAACAGAAGAACGTAGGACCTCTATCCCCTGAATGCACATCGATGTGCAAGTCTAAATTTCACAATCTTAACAAACACCTGATGCACTAGGATGCACCGGAGAAAAAATACACTCGAATTTTTCTCGCTATAGACGTGTCAAGCGGTTTCGTAGCACGTTCCCACAGGCCGGTTGCAGAGCTTCACCGATGTGTCATGTGTCATATGTATGGAAATTCATAAAATCGTTCATAGCTAGACCGACTATACACACGCGAATGACGTACGCACTGATGGTCGGTGAAGCTCTGCAACCGGCCTAATATATTCTCGACACAAAATGCTGCAAAAGATGTCTAGACGTTGCACACAGGTGAGACAACTGTTGCACATAAGTTACGGTTGATGTCATATCGCAAAACTTGAACTCGTAACATAACGTTGCGATCGTAGCAGGCTGGTGAGCTTCTCAACAAGAACCTAATTCAGATAAAAAATATTATATGTCATTTAGTAACGGGATACAGATGTGCGCGATACCTACTTGACGTCAAGACTCCAGGAAAAATATTCAAATAGGTACCTAACGTTTTAATAATTTCACCATTATTTCATGTCGCATGACGCAATTATACCGATCAGCGTTGATCCAGTTATCAATTCTGGTTTAATATTATTTCAGGATCATTGCCTAATTAAGGTTTCCTCAAAGTGCATCATACTTTGGTAATTTTAGAAAGTATTGTGTAGTCCTGTTATCAGGAGGCAAAGTATATAAACTCCGAACCGTCCCATGAAAGGCACTACAATAGCTATCCGATAGCGGCGGGGTTAACAAGTACCTCTGAAGAAACAGTGTGAACCGGTTACTCCGTGTTCTGCTCTCCATGTAAGTACTCTATAATATTTTATCTCTTTTCTGAATTTTTATTTTGTATGTATAGCCATCTACTCCTATGAGTTCTTCCTAGAGACCGAGGTGCTGTTTAACGATTGAGATGTACATTTTTTGTTTTTTTCATTTGCAGTTTGTAAACGTTGCGAAGTATCCGCTGAAATGAAAACTCTGAAGAGTCATCCGTCAACGCCCATCATCCGATGGAAGTGAGTATCTCTGTTCCTACCAACCCAGATGTAACCTCTAAGCAATAGCCTTAATGTTAATTTTTGTCTTTAGTACACGGGCCCTACCAGGTCGCGTGCGAAGGAGGAGATGGTGGAAGCATCTACTGAAAAAGCTCCTAAGACGAACTGCGTCATGATGGGTACCAGAATTGGAAACCCCGGAGGCCCGGACCTCAACACTTATTGGAATTGTTAACTTTCATTAACATATTTCTTTTTTTTTATTTAATCGCATACCATCTGCGAAGGCTATCGTTTATCTTCAGTTTTTTTCAAATATCCTCTTTATCGCTTTATTCATGATATTATCTTATGTATTGTCTTTTTTATTTGTTCAAGGAATTGCATGCGCCTTAACACGCATGCCTTAATGATGTCTAAGTTTAAATGCTTAACCGTTTCGGCTTCATCTTCTATTTTGTATGCAGTCGCTATTCATTAGCGACGCCAACCTTTACGGACAGCAATGTAGGTACATCATTTCATTAGTTTGTAGTTTACAGTTTCATAACATTTTGAATGTTAGTTTGTGGCCAGTGCCGGGAATAGTATATATACACTTAAGAACAAATAATGTTTCACTTTACATCGGCGCCCCTGCCGCCAATGTCTATGTAATGATGATCTAGATAATATGTAATGTCAATGCGGCATGAGTTTGGTTCATATTCCGCCTCATATCATTAGTTTGTAATGTATTATACCTTACTTTATAGTTCGGGTATTACGGGTTCATATTGTATAGTAATAATAAATAATAAATAAAAAAAGACGTGTGGCACTCGGGGGCTGCCGCGGTAAACCTATTGCATGGCAATCATAGCATGCCTTCAAGCCACACCTCCGTGCCCGTCGGAGTGGGGAGCGTGAGATTTTTTCGTTACGGAATTTCTGGATTCAGTCCCCGCGCTCAAGGCCCGCGATAGAAGCTATGCAATAGTTTAAAATATCTTTCCTAGTTTAGGCACCAGTCTCACACTTATTTATATGTAATCGAAATGTGTACTTATTTAATGTAACCAATGTGAGAAATAAACTCTTTTTTATTTATTTTATTTTATTATCTTTATTTCACAACCTCAATTACAAAATATACAAAACGATGGTCCCGTACTAGACTATAAGTCTGTATTACGGGTACCGATGTCCTTCCATGTTACAGTTGAGAAATATATACGTGACGACGTGTTTCTTAGTTCATAGATTGTATAATGTTAGTGTTTAATGTCGAAGTTTCTATTCCTTAACGACTAATACTAGGAAGGATTACTATAGTTTTTACGGCAAGCGTCTCTTATATAGTTTTTAATTTTTAAAGTGTCGACGTGTGTTTCGGTACGTCGTAATTAAGTGGTCACAGGGAGGACTTGGATTGCGGTAAACTTTGTGAATAGGTGAGGTTGTGGTGTTAAGTTTATAGTTTCTACTTACAACGTGGCATCAATGTTTGTTTGTGTATCTTAGTTAACAAAAACTTAACTAGGTATATCTATACATATAATAAATCTGTAGAAGGGTTAATTCTGTACATTGAAAATATTGAAAAAATAAATAGGGGGTGTTACTGGATCGATACCAAAGCCAAATATGTCATTAAAAAAATTTTTGTCTGTCTGTCTGTATGTGAAGGCATCACGGGAAAACTGACGGTTCGATTTCGATGAAACTTGGTATTATTATACCTTATTATCCTGGGCATAAAATAGGATACTTTTTATCCTGGGAAAATACGTAGAAAAAAATAAATCTTAATTTTTCAGTTTCCTCCATAGACGTTGTTCTGTAGAACCGCGAACACACGGTCACATACGGGTCTAATATTAATTTAGTGAGAAACGTCTTCCCAGTTCAAAATGGAGAAATAAACCATCCACGTGAAGACCGACATCCGCGCGGACGAAGTCGCGGGCGGAAGCTAGTAATATAATAAAACTTACCTATACATACTGCCCGACACGTCCACGACAAGCCGCAGCCGCTTGGGTTTGTCCGGCGGCGAGCCCGGTGGGGGCTCTTGTTCCGTTCTACGCCGGTATATAGAACGTTCACCTGTTATACCTAGAAACATGTTTTTGTTATATCTAATTTCGTTGGTATCTATGTTATAGTCAAACCCCGAAGCTCGGGCACTCGTAGGTTGGACTGGTCAAACCTCAGGTCTGGCATAATGACTTTCTCAAAGCCCAAATGAATGTAATATTTCGGTATTTTACCAAACAATTTTCTTCAGGCAATTGTCTAGCTGAGGCGTCTAATGCGCGTGCAATGTCTATGCTGCGTTCGCCTACGCCCGAGACTGCTGCTGACTTCAGTCAAAGGGTGAGATTTAAATGTATTTCGAGGATTGCCCGATGGCTTTTGCCAAACCTAAGATAAACCAGTCCTTCCGCGAAGAGATTGTGTTTCGGGATTTAAATATAACATCTACACTAATATTATAAAGAGGAAAGATTTGATTGTTTGTTTGTTTAAATTGAATGGGCTCTGAAACTACTAACCTACCTAAAAGCTATTTAAAAAGTTATACCATTAGAATCCTACATTATCCCTGATGAACATAGGCTATATTTAATACGAGAAAAAATGTGGATAGGGAAATTAGCACATAAACAATAATAATCTATTAAAGAGAAAAATAGAAGTGTTACAAGTATTTTAAAATTCTAGACATTAACACACGTAACTGAATATCTTTAACTTCTTACGGTTATTTATTTACAATAATCCTTATAAAAACTTATTGAACGAATCAGAAGATATGAAGAAAAAAATAAAACCATAGAACCATAGAACCTTCGATAATTTTGCCATCATCCAATTCTCCGCTAGTCTGATGTCTGCTCCACTGCCTCTCTTTCTTCTTAGCTTGTAACTCCGCTAGAACTCCTCTTAGCGCACTTATCTATATAAATTATAATTGTTTATATGAATAAATAGCATGCCTTAAGAGACGTATATTTAAGGAAATGTCGATACTAAATATTACGTAAAAAATATGTATAAAACATTTAATACGTTTACAAAAATTAAAGAAAGACGCATCTATAATACTATTTATGTCATTTGAATATATCATCAGAGTACAAAAGAATCATAGGTTGATAAAAAAATTTAAATTGGCCATATTGTAAAACAGATAAATCGCATATGTATGTATTTTATTAGACCTTCCAATCGTTTCAAACTATTTCAGAATAACAAAAATACACTTTTTCTTTTACTGAAAAGCAATTATATTATTTTTCAGGCAAATTAATCATTTCAAAAGCTATAAAATAAACAAAAACAACACAGACCTGCGGTTGCACCGCTCTTAGAAACTGTCCATACAAGTTAGCATCGTATTCACTCATTTTGATCTCCTTTAATCTCTCTTCAAACACTTTCCTGTTCATCTCACGGGCCGCTTTCTTCACGTGTTCAGGTATATCATCTTTTTCTGCGTCGGATAACTGTAGAATTGTTAAATATTCATGAATTAACAAAATCATGCTAAGTTTGGAATGTTTTAAAAAGTATTATTTTAAAACTGACGATTTGAAACATTCATTCGTGTGTTTATTTATTTGTTGTTGTTTTAATGTATTTTTAGGGTTCCGTACCCAAAGGGTAAAATTAAAATGAGCATGAGCATAAGCATGAGCACGAGCACGAGCACGAGCACGAGCACGAGCACGAGCACGAACATTAGCATTAGCATGAACATGAACATGAACATGAACATGAACATGAACATGAACATGAACATGAACATGAAAATATTCATCACATCTTTCTCTCACCTGATGCACATCATGCCCTTTATCCAGTCTATAGGGTCCGCCCTTTCCGCCCAGACCTGCAGTATCTCGCCCCCCGGTTCCGCCCGCCCAAGTGTTCCCTCCTACGTGGGGCTCGTTTTTTGGGTCTTCTTTACCATGTTTAGGGGAAGATACGTCTTTGCTAGAACGAACATGTTATGATGTGAAAAGAAATTTCTGTCAGTCTATTCAGTAATAATAACGCATTTATACTATTTGGCGTAGGACATGTTATTTATTTATTTATTGTTCAACATGAAATCCAACAAGTTAAAAGTTAGCGCGGAACATTGTTGAACAACGTTATCTGTCTACTACTATGAATTGTCGCCGGTGAAACTAGTATTAAATCATCATTAAACGATTCTATGTCTTTATTTTTTTGATGTAGGGGTCTGCAATTTAAAACACGAAGTCAACATATTCATACCTGAAACTCGACGAAACGAGTCATATTTCTCATATGGCCCACCCTTTCCTTAAATCACATATTTTCTTATTATTTTCTTCTACGACCTGGCCCCGCCAAGTAACAGTGATATTGCGCTCTCGTTTGCGCACTGTCCAATTGTATGGGAGTAAACGAGAGCGCAATCACTGTTAAATTTGCTCTTAACAGCCCCTTAACTTCAGCGTATGTTACGCCAACTGGCAACGTCGCAGGCTGATACGCAACGTTGTCCTACATGATGCGCGTCACGTGTTGCGAGCTAAATATTGCTTATTGGAAATGTGGCTATTCAATTTTTAACCTGACGAGCTCGAATTAATATTATTAAATTAATAGCTTATTATTTAGGCGACTCATTTGATTAATTACGCCTTTCACGGCCAATCTTCCCAGTACTTTTATTATATATTTTTTTAAAGTAAAACTTCTTTAAGCACGTTGATGGTAAAATTTCAAGATCGCGATATGGCAATACCGTCACGTCATGGAGTAAGGCGACGATTTTAGTATCTTTGAATCTTGCCAAAAAAGTTTCACTTCTCACACAAAAAAGTTTCACTTCTCTCACAAAAAAAAACTTTTTTTTTTCGTTGCTAAAAATGCAACTCACCCGCTAGTCCGGTCCACAGTGAGCTGAACCCTGCCCTCGTTGGGCCTGCCCTGCAGCACGCCCTGTGTGGGCAGACCGCTAGCGTGCAGCACTTCCAGTAAAGTGTCCGCTATGTCCTGGCTGTAGCGGTCGAAGTCGAACACGTTGCCGATGGCTGTTGCTAATTCTTCTTCTGGGTATTGCTGGAGAAAAGTTATTTTATCTTATGTATTTTTTTTCCAGATTCACGGCAGAGAGCCGCTAGATGCAGGCCGCCAGATGGATGGTTGTGACCGGTGGTAGAAGGTAGAAAACCTTGAGGGAGGCTTTTGTCAAAAGTTTACTGTAACTTGAAAAATAGAGATATGAAACATTATTTCCAAACTTTCTTCAAAACACACAACACAATTTTTGTACCGTATCTTATAAAATTGATTTGCTTTATCATAAATTTTGATGTTAAAAAGTTGAATAACAATTTTTTATCACAGAACCTTAAAAAACACCAATCATCCATATTCACCTGCAAATGCTTCACAATATTGACCAGCTCCCTCGTCGAATACGGATACGTCAATTGTCCCTGATCCGCCATGTTTCTCAAAGAGGCGAACGCTTGTACCAACTTCTTCATGATCTCTGCCGGAACGTCCGGACCGTAGGAACGGAGGAGCTCCATTTCCGATTCGATAGACGGATTGTCGACCGCGTGACATGAGAATAGGTCACCTAGATTAAAATATAATAAATAATAATGTCAAATAGGAAGGTTATAAAGAAGAAAATAAGAGAAAGGATATTTTGGAGTGCTTTAAAGTATGTTTTTAGTTTTTAATCCATTTATTGCAAAGGAATAAAGACCAACTTTATAATAAGAGTGTAAGTTTAAAGGTTTTATTTAATTTTAACGAAATTGCAGAAGTGTTCATAGACATAATACGTGTGGATACTATTTTATGGAAAAATAAACTTGTCTGAAGTTTTACTAATTTAACTTATATCTCTTCTATCCTCTAAATTCCTTAGTTCAAAATATATACAGTATTATAATACAAAAAAAAAACAATAAAATTTTTGACATACCCAAAGACGCGAAGAAGTCATTGCCCAAGAACGGGAACCCAGGCCGGTTAGCGAGCACTATCATCTTAAAGTCATCATGTACCGGGATAAAGCTAGCCACTTCGCCTGCAGAACTTTCCATCATATCCTTTGGAACTATCCGTCTTCCATCACTTAGTACCATCTCTCCATTCTCGACCAAGGTCTTTAGAATACAGGTCACATGTGTTGGCGCCTTATCTGCTTCATCTACAACGAGCACATGGCCGTATTTCACAGCTTTAACTAGTGGAGAATCTTCGTATATAACGACCCCATCTCGTACCGTAGGTTGTACTGTTAGCGACTGTACTGTTGTATCTCTGTGCAACTGTATGTACTCTCTCGGTCGATTTAGTAATTGTAAAAGACGATCCGCGATCTTATTCTTGCCTACTCCTTGGTTACCGACTAGAAGCAAGTGATTCCCAAGGAGGAAGTCTTGCAGCAACCATTCCAACAACCTTACATGTTGTGGAACGTCATAGAACAATATATCAGGCACTTTTGTTAACGCCTCCGTTTTATAAACGTTTGTACTCGTGCCTCCGATAGTTAAGACGCCATTTTTAACTGAGCAGCCAATTTTCTTTTCTGCATTACCAAAGATGCCGAATTTCGATGGAGGTTCTATGCCGATCTTTTGACTGGCGCCATCTAGCGCTCGTCTAGCTAAATTGGGAAGGAATTTAGCTAAGAACGTTCTTTGTATTGTTTCGTAGGCTGAATCTGTGGGATATTGGGCCATTCGACTGGCTATTCTAAGCAGTTGTCGAGTTGATAGGGAAGATGATAGATTTTTGAGAGTGCTGTCTTCGGAGTTCCTGAGTTGGTCTGCCAGATTTATTATAGAATGTAGTGGTGAAGATATATCACCATACTGAAAGAAAAAACATGACTTTTACTGTCATCAATCAATTGTAATTTAATATTTAACCATAATATGGTGACTTTAAAACATTCTTATGACAAGACATTACATTAATTGTTTTATCTAAAAGACACATAATACTTGTTCTTACCAAGCTGTTAATAATGAATATTTCCTCTTCTTTACTAAGGTTTCTCATCTCGTGGAAAATAAACAAGCTCAATATTTCCGGTGAGAGCCAATGCGCTCCGCGACCAAGTACAGGCGGTTCAGCTAACGCGACTATTCTAAAATAATTTTCAATATTATTATATTGTCGCCGCTTTGTGATGAAATTATAAAAAAAATAAAAATAATATTGTTAATATCATAATATTGCGATTAAAAGTTTTAATTTTAAGAAAAAAATTACTTATTTGTAGGGAACCGTTAGTGTCACGAGTCCGACTCGCACTTAACCAAATTTTTTTTAATTTTTTTTTTTTTTTTGGTTTCAACTTCAAACTACAATTGTCTTACCTAAACGCCGGGTGTATTCTCTTAACTCCACTATCTTCAAGATCCTTTACAGTGAGTCCAGAAGCAAGTAGATCATCGTATCTATCGTGACGGACCAATCGCGTTCCGTCGTGAAGTTGAAGCTCTCTGTCGTGAACTAACCTGTGTACAATGTTGAATGAATGAAATGATACCATTTATAAAGAAAAATTATTTTCTTGTGCACAATTGTATGCTCTTAATTGTGCGGAAATTAAAAAAATAAAAAAAACAAGATACAATAACTAGAAAAAAAATAAATAAAAATAATTCTGAGCCAGAAAACGCTTTATCTCTACATGATATTGACTTGAAATCTGTAGTAATATAGATTTTGTGAGTTAAATATTACTTTTTGTAATAATATAAAAGGCAATAATCAAATGTTTAACTAAATAGCGTTAATATTAACAATGTTTTTTTTTATAGTGGAGAGTCAACAATGTACCTTATCCCATTCAAATAAGAATTAAAATCGAACCAACCTATGCAAAGCCGCCAACGTACTAGCATGAATTCGATGGAGACCATCCAATACCGCCATACGACCTTTCAAAGCCGCTTCTACTAACGCAGAGTTCCTCCAAACTGTATCACCATTGTCCAGCGTTGTTCGTTGTTGTATCAAATCTCTTGCCGTCATATCTTGGTACAGGACTATCGGCTCTATTGTGTAACCCAATAGGGACGCTAATTGACTGACTAGAAGACTCTTGCCGCAGCCTTTTGGACCTGTAATAGATATTTATTGCAGCGAAATGCGTATTGTACTCCATATTGTGTATTACACTAGGTTATTTATTTAAGCATGCTATAACTATAACCCCAAGACTATTTATAAACGGCTTAAAAATCATACAACATTAAGTTAATATATTAAATGAAAAAGCAAAGTATTAATTTGCGAATAAACTTACCAACAATACAAAAGTCTCCAACACTATGACTCAGCAATAATTCATTCAGCAGAAGACTCTGGTAATCTGTCTTAATTATTCCCTTCTCTTCTCTCTTACTCTTACGGTCTCCACACGGCACGCTAAATTGGCTCTTACTGCCGTTCATTTCTATACTAACTATAGCTTCTTTTCCTTTGACTTCTATATCATGTAAGGATATATTCCATTTGGGCTTCATATCCATTTTAAGGTTATGTAATACTGCTTCCACATTCTTTATGTGCTCTTTTGATAAAAATGTTTTATACGGATATAATAGGTATAGCAGTTTGTGGATTGGTATGTTTGGATTGTTCTCCTGGAAATTACAAATAGATTCAGATCATAAACAACTATTTATACACATTTGGTTCTCTAATTATTACAAGTGATAACTGCGTTAAAAACAACCGACTTCAAACTTGCACTTGCAAAATTCACAAATACCTACAGACAAAAACGCTCATAAAATAAAAACTACTGGGCCTATCCGAATAAAATTTTTATGGGACCAATTCGACACCATCCCGCATCGAACAAAAAAAGAATCACGTAAATCGGTTCAGAAACCTCGGAGTAATCGGTGTACATACATAAAAAAAAACATACCGGCCGAATTGATAACCTCCTCCTTTTTTTGAAGTCGGTTAATGAAAGAAGTGGGTAAGATCAATAAAATTAAGGCAAGAAAAATCAATATGTAGAATAAATTATGAAAAAAAAGTTCAAAACATTTTAACAGTTTATTTTGCACGATTTGAAAATTACTGTTTGAGACCCCAAATTTAGATTTCTGGAAAGTTATTTGAAAATACTTTACTAGAGAAATTTCCCTAAATAGATTAGCACAAACCTAAATTTAGGCAATTAGCAAAATACACAATCGCGTTACATTCCCCTTGACACTGAAACCGCGTAGATGACGAGATCGCGTGAAACGCACCGAAACTAAGAAACTGACTTCAAGGTCATTTGGCACACGCAATCTATTTTGGCAGTAAAATATATCGACCATAAAAGGCACCTTAACTTCGAGAATTGTTCTTTTTTGGCTTTTTGACACTCAGAAACCATAAAATCTTGGTTTATAAGGTTTATATCAAACTTGCCACCTTTAATGTAAATAAATATGGGTTTTATTAACTATTGAGCAATCTATTTTAGAAATGCTCATATTTTTCGTCACTGTTCTTTTAATTCTATTCCATATTTTACCCCATTTATTTTGTTGAATTTATTTTTATTGCATTTTTGATGCTTTTTTTCAATTATTTATATACCCTGATTTATTCAGGTACCGAAACTACCATAAATGCTTCATGATTCAAAATAAAATGCACTTCATCGGAATATAAAACAGACTTTCTTTTCATTACCTTAATCGTAAATTAATTTCGCATATTTGAGAACAATCTTCATCCCCAAAACATATTAATTACATCTCTATTGGAATGGAAAATGGTGGTTCATTTTCCATTCCAAACTCACCAATATATACGCAGCTGTGTGCAGATTGTCAATCGGAAAGTCTGGCAAACTGACTTGCTGTAACTCCGGACTGATCAACGCGTACGCAGCTGACATTAGTTGTTCAAGCTTAGTTGTGTCCACACGGGGCGCTTCTTCTTTTAACATTGTTAGATGTTCCTGGAAATATTTAAGATAGTTTTATGGTAATAGAGCGTTGTATAGTTTTAAAGGACTATCAGAGAGAATAGGATAGACACCATACAATATAAATAGTTTTATACATGTAGATGATTGGAATAAAGTTCTTGTATGTAAAACTGGTTTAATTTGATTCAGATTTATGTACATACCTAACAGAAATGTATATTTATTTGGTGATGTTAAAAGCTGAACATAAAGCTTTAAAAAGATTTACATTTGCAACTGCAGCTAATAATAACAGTACAAAAGTGTCTTCAGTGCGACAAAATGGATAATTTGCAGAAACAGCTTTAGATTTTAACACAAAACTAAACAAAATTTGCAGAATTAACGACACAAACTTGTTTCATTATAGAGGCAATTTTCAAATCAAAATTAATTTCGCAACTTAGCGCAGGACCGAATTGAAGACAGGCTGTCACGCGAGGGCCGTTATATTGGACTCATTATAGTTTAAATTATTGTGATTAACTAACTTGTGCGTGCAAAATGGTAATGCTTAAATAAGCTTATTAGGTACTGCTGTAAATATTGTGACGTTTAGTTGTGGTAAGGCATGCTTTTATATTATGTAATTTATTAAAAAAATATATATTTATTTTGTAAACAATATACCTACCGTTTTGGATAGAAAAGAATTATGAATTACGCGCAATAATACATAAACTGAAAGATCAAGTTTCTCCCTTTTTTCACAACAAAGTTATAGGGGTCGAAAAGGACCTGAATTGCTTCGAGAAAAAGATGGACAGCCGTGCCGCTTTTTTGCTCGACTTGGCGGGGCACTACCGTGCCCTCAGATCTACCATTGTTCTCATAATTTTATGATTAGTCAATATTTGGTAAGTATTAATTAATAAACATCAATTCGGAATCTACTCTTCAATTAAGTTCGGTATAAAACCCTTCTTGATTTCAATTGTAGAGCTGGTACCTATAAAATTAAAGCACGTAACAGCTAATGAGCCAATGAAAGCTCCGGATAATTGCGGACAAATTGTTTCCGTTTAAGTCGGTAATTTGACGTCTATTTGCAGTAAGTATTAACAAGAACTTTGTAAGTACCTACCTACAAGGGGTGGAGTGTAAATTATACATTGTATTAGGTTATAATAATAAAAATATTATTAAATGTAAGTATACTCAATAGCATTTTAAAATGAATTTGTATATCAAAATTTTTTAACAACAACAACTTTAAATATTAAATGAGGAAGAACCTGATGTACATTTTCGTAATTGTTAAAATGCGGGTATTATAAAATATTATGAATGTTTGTCGATATGCTGTGAATGAATAAAATAATTGCAACGGAACTTGTGTTCTATTACTGATTTAACCCTTACACTATAAATTGAAGCAGTGCCTATATACTAATAATTAGAAACTTAAAACTCTTTAATTTCCAAATCTCATAAATAATTCCTAACAGCATCACATCATCCAAATACGTAATAAATCTCCACATTTTCATGCTCTAAATAAAATGCTGTAATATTCTAAATTTACGATTCAACTATATTCAATACATACATTGCCTGTCGTAAACTAGCGAAGCACTGACATGATACAAGATAGCGATCTGTGTATGCTAAAGAGTTGCCAACTATCGCGAGCTTGTGACCTTAATGCGAGGTATAAGTATCTGAAGATATTAGATAAGAAAACGCTTTTGTAGCGATATCTACTGAAAGTTATATTAATGCGTTTTGAAAACACTCTGAAGATAGATTGAATTATGCTTTATTTAAAAAATAGAAGAAGGATGCAAGTAAAGATAGAAAAAGACATTTTCGATAGTTTTCGGAATAGGCTTCTAATTTTGTTATTATGGTCTTTGTAGTGTTTGAGTAAAGTATAGGTACTATATCCCCGGATGTCTCGGGTTCGCGGGTAGTGGGGAGACAGTCACGCAGCAGCCTCGGGCGTGAGCGGACGTGTGTTTACCCTAGATACTGGCGACGTAACGAGCCATTCCCATCCCCTACGTATACGAGTGTGAACTCGTATCTACATTTGGCGACGAGGATAAAGGTCAGACCTATAATTTTAAATAATTATTCTTAGAATTTATAAAAATAAGGGAGGTAGATTACTAACGTTAATTACGTTACGTTTTGCTTTTGTTCAAGTCGTAAGCGATAATTAGTGTTGCCGAACTATCGATAGTTTGACTATCGATAGTTGACCTTGAAAATAAGTCAGAATATCGATAGCACTATCGATAGTATCGATATTATCGATACTATCGATACTATCGATAGCGTTAATCATGGAATACTATTGATGAACTGCAATAGTATCGATAAAATCGATAGTATTGATTGCCAATAGTTGCTATACTATCGATACTGTCGATAGTATCGATACTATTGCTACTGAATATTGCAACTACAATCGATACTATCGATAGTACTGATACTATCGATAGTTTTGAGCTATCGATAGTAGTAAATTGTGCAATAGTATTGTTCACGATTTCTTGGTATAATGGGTCAGTCAGTGCCACCGACCCATATTATGACTCAGTTTAAAAGTTAAGACTAGTATTTGGTTTAATCGTTGTAATAAAGAGACTTTCTTTTTTTCCTATTGTTTTGTGGGATCGTTTTCCCTAATTTTTTTCTATCTCATCATCTAGTTCTCTGTCATCCACTATAATATTATTGATAAAGCAATACTATCGAGAAAAAGGTCACTATCGATGGGACGATATTATCGATAGTATCGACACTATCGATAGTATCGATAGTTCGTTCGATATTGAGCTTCGATAGTATCGACACTATCGATAGTATCGATAGTTCGTTCGATATTGAGCTTCGATAGTATCGATACTATCGATGGTATTGCTATGTGTCGATAGTATTTACGCTTATAGGACTATCGATACTATCGATAGTATCGACACTATCGATAGTATCGATAGTGCTATCGATACTATTGCTTTTCCCCAACTATCGATAGTTAATCGATAGACTATCGATAGTGGACTATCGAGCGGCAACACTAGCGATAATCATGATTTAGGCTTTGAGTTTGACACATAGGATGCGTACGTACGCGACGTCAAGGCACTAAACTAAAACGTAACACTAACCTGACGCCGCGCTAATATGTCAATTAACGTGTTGTACCTTGGTTATACCAGTATATTTTCTATGGTTGTAATGCGCAGTAACTATACTGCTAAACAGATTACCAAGCGCCAGCGCTGGGTGTACCTACTCAGACGCTTGACGTCTAACGTTATAATTTTCATAAAATTTATATTAGCGTCAGACGAAATATTTGCGTTTTAATGTATTTGAGTACATAATTATAGTAAAACGGATATTATTAGTTAGGAAAAAACCTAGCGTGTACAAAATTATTGCATTATGATAATTCTTACGTATATACTCATGACACAAACAATGATATTCTGCTAAATGATTTCTCTTTATAACATGCTCTTAATAGCTTCACCTACTTGTATTAAGTTAGTCCTTCAGACTAGATTTTAACCCATTTTGAACGGGCAGATTTGGTTCAGTATTTGCATACTTATCAGGGATCGGTGGTAATGCAATAGTTTCTTAAATTAATGGTTTGCGAGTTTTGCTACGCTTTGGTGTATAGGGCTTTGCTTAGCGAGGCACTAGTCAATCTGTGTGACATGAGCAGAGCCTGACACTAAAGCAACGCGGTGCTAAGTACGTGCACTGTCTGCCAAAGTTATATGTAGTTACCCACATGAGGTTAAATAAGCCAAACAAAGCGGCCAATGTTTTGTATCATAAATTTTGTAGATTGTATTAAATATTATGATTTAATTATGTGATTGCTGCGCTCTGTTTTATAATAGTAAATAATATGTACATTTATAGGGCTGTAACTACTTATTATAAATAATAATTATATTTTATAATACAGTCGGTATCAGAACAATTAATAAATATGACATGATGATTTGTTTCGAAATAGAAGACTTTATGTGCCACCATAAAGAAAAAAATGCAATTCTTAATAATCAAATAAAATAAAATAAAAAAGAAGAAATAGCAATAGCGGCAAAAAGGATTACCGCAAAGCAGCAACCATTAATTGAAGGGTATGGCTGCTCAGAGGAGACCACGTGACTGTACGGATGCAATAATTTTCTAATAAATATTACGTATATGACACTGTGTTTTTCTAGCAGAAATAGAGACAGAAATATATTTGTTTATATAAGATGTTGTCGTAAAAAGTAAATGAAGACATACTTAACTAATTTAGTTGTTTTATATCCGCGTTAGCATTCCTTACGAACACAGCCATACCGTCATAAGACGATATTATTGTACAGAGTAATTCTCCGCTCACCCGCAAGTTTTTAACTTTTTTGTCAAGGTGTACAAGTTAACACTATTGCATTAGAATAAGTGAATTGTAAAATTCTTTTGAAAAATAAATGTCTCTAAACCTAATTCCTCTTCTACGTATTAGTTGTTCAAATATACTTAATTCATATAATATCCGCCTACTGTACCTTTACCTCTTTTGCTGTTATTTATTGTCTTTCTGTCAACTTCATCTGTGTGTACAATAAAGTATTTTTATTATTTATTATTATTACACTCTTTACGCGTGCACACTGCACAGTACCCGCCGTACACATTTGTATGGTTATAAAACTATTTAGAGTATTTAGTCGGAAGTTTTATGTAGGTACTACAACTTATACTTACTGGATACAAAATCTATTAACTGTACTGTGTAGTATCTTATAGCGAATTGTGTACCGACTAAATGAAATAAAATAATATTATGTAAGTAGTATCCAAAAGAAAGATATAACTTTATAATTGATCTACGCTGGATCTACGTATTTCACTTAATATTAAGCATGCAATTGTAAATATTATTTTTATATTCGATAAATATATACATACTGGCTGACCCGACAGACGTTGTCTTGTCTTAATAATTATGAATATGAACGGTCAAACGCGTAGTCTTCTAATTATTAAATAGCGCCATCTATTGAATACTTACTCAATCCAGTAAATAGATGTTGCCATATTATGTAAGGATCGATTGGAAGTAACAGATACACAGAGAACTGACTGTCAAATAAAATAAAAAAACAATATTTTTGCGTCTATAAACTGAAATGTAACCTAGAATAGGTATCTTCAAGTTAGACGAGACTGCACACGGTGTACAAATCAAATTTAAAAAAATAATAATGAATAAAATTATTGGTTTATGCAAGAAATATAGGCTGTACGAGCCTTCATTAAATGAAAATCGTGCGTGATTGGTTGTATAGGCTGTACGAGCCTTCATTAAATGAAAATCGTGCGTGATTGGTTGTATAGGCTGTACGAGCCCTCATTAAATGAAAATCGTGCGTGACTGGTTGTATAGGCTGTACGAGCCTTCATTAAATGAAAATCGTGCGTGACTGGTTGTATAGGCTGTACGAGCCTTCATTAAATGAAAATCGTGCGTGACTGGTTGTATAGGCTGTACGAGCCTTCATTAAATGAAAATCGTGCGTGATTGGTTGTATAGGCTGTACGAGCCTTCATTAAATGAAAATCGTGCGTGATTGGTTGTATAGGCTGTACGAGCCTTCATTAAATTAAAATCGTGCGTGACTGGTTGTATAGGCTGTACGAGCCTTCATTAAATGAAAATCGTGCGTGATTGGTTGTATAGGCTGTACGAGCCTTCATTAAATGAAAATCGTGCGTGACTGGTTGTATAGGCTGTACGAGCCTTCATTAAATGAAAATCGTGCGTGACTGGTTGTATAGGCTGTACGAGCCTTCATTAAATGAAAATCGTGCGTGATTGGTTGTATAGGCTGTACGAGCCTTCATTAAATGAAAATCGTGCGTGATTGGTTGTATAGGCTGTACGAGCCTTCATTAAATGAAAATCGTGCGTTACTGGTTGTATAGGCTGTACGAGCCTTCATTAAATGAAAATCGTGCGTGACTTTTTGTATAGGCTGTACGAGCCTTCATTAAATGTAAATCGTGCGTGATTGTTGACATAGGCTGTACGAGCCTTCATAAATTGTAAATCGTGCGTTATTTGTTATATAGGCTATATGAGCCTTCATAAATGGTAGTACGTAATTGTTTATATAGACTGTACGGGCCCTCATGAAAGTACGTGCGTACTAATACTACTCTGTACGGGCCCTCCAAACCTTATGTAAAAGTAGTGTGGGCAGGACGGGCCTTCGTAAATTTGTAAACCGTTCGTCTTAAATTTGCGATGGCCGTATAGGCCTCATTTTAAAATGTAAACTGTACGTATAATGTATGTTGTTTGTTAGCAGTAGGCTGTATGAGCCTTCATTATATTAAGGTAAAGCATACGTACCGGTGTTATCACATAAAATCAAACCTGATTTTAGGTTGTCCCTATTGAACTAAAGAATGACCAACTTACTTTCCCTCCTGGTATACTCGACCTAGAAGATGACAATGCAACACTTGCTTTTTGTTGGAAAAGATGGAAAAGGTGTTCTTGGATTTTCTTGGATGCGTGTTAGGCGCCGGAAAGAATAGGGCCACTTTGTTATTGTTAGATTGATCTGAGTTACAGGAGACTATTTACAGTCTACCTGAAATATATGTAACTGATTCTGAAGGAGTCGGTGTAGTTATTTGCCACAGCTATAGGAAAATAAGACGAGAAGCTAAAACGGGGAGTCTATGTTAGCACTGCCGCTGCTAGGACCAGCTCAGCTGCGTACAGTTCGGAACATGAAGCATCATTTCACGGATAAAGATACGACTAGATTGGTTTATTGACTACTTTCATGGCATAAGGTTACTATGGGGCTTGGCAGCAGATATTGAAACTGTTTTTATATTACACAAATGGTCCATACGCATTTATATAAATTACGTGCGCGGGACTCACTAAGAGATACTGGCATCCTTACTGTACCTTCAAAGTATATAATTAAATTTTAATAACGTTTTAAATGTATAAAATACTGCAATAATACGCAAGAGAAAGAGATGGACATTGTTATCACATAAGGAACAAAAAATAAAATTGACATGCTATTTTTCCGGCTATCTAATGGGTCAAGATATTATACTCTTTTACAATAGAACTCCTGATAGAATTAAAGAGTTTAGTATTGGTAATTTTAAAACTTAAATATAAAACGTATTAGTTCAGTGAGCCTATTACAGCATTAAGGAATATAATATGTATTATGGAGAATGAAAAGCCATGGAGGCTTGTCGAGTGGGATCCACGGGACAGTTCTTTGGCATCATCATTATGTTATATGTTAAATTAAAATGTAATATTGTCATGATGTTAGAGGAGTAGCTAAAGAGTTTCTTGCCGGTTCCATTCATGGATGCTGCTTTCCGAATTGGTGGTAAAGCGTGAAATTATGTTACGACGGTTCAAAAGAGCTTCTAGAAGAAGTCTTATTGAATGAATAAATGTTGAGTTTGTGTTTTTAATTATCGAAAAGTATATGTTTCAACAAATAAAACGAAGAAGGAGAGATATTCGAGAAGTTGTAGGAAAACTGCGGAACCAAGCTGGAAAGTTGAATATACAAACAAGCTCCGAAGAACAACCGATGAAATGAAATTCTTTTGGAAAACAAGGACATTCTCTGGAAGACAGAAAATAAAGATAAAATTTCCTCTCGGTTGTATAACGAACAAGAATTTGACAATTCCAATGTTAGGGACAGGGATTAAAAATCAATAGAAAATAACATACAGATAGAAAGAGGAGATTTTAAGGTCAATAACAGGTGATAAAGTATATGTAAAGGAGATGGAAAAGCGTAACAAACTGAGAGCAAACTTTAAACCAACTCGAAACAGTGTAGAACGATTAGAAGGATACGTACTTGTCAGAAACGTGGATACTAGCCAAAAGCATAGAAGTAATGTAACTTAATAAGAACAGAGGGGGAATGGAAAGGAAGGGGTCCAGAAAGTTCAGGATAGAAGTGGAGACAACGGTGATGTAAATGAAAGCGAAGAATACCGCTAAGGAAATACCTAACTAAATCAGTCTGATAGCTTTCTATAATGTATGTTTGTTGTAAACGATTATATTTTAATAAAAGAAAAAATAGAATAAGGAAGGGATGTAGTGTTTGAGTAAAGTATAGGTACTATATCCCCGGATGTCTCGGGTTCGCGGGTAGTGGGGAGACAGTCACGCAGCAGCCTCGGGCGTGAGCGGACGTGTGTTTACCCTAGATACTGGCGACGTAACGAGCCATTCCCATCCCCTACGTATACGAGTGTGAACTCGTATCTACAGTCTTGTTTTATAAAAACGTTCCCGTTCACTAAAACGTTCCTTAAATTGTATGATTTATAATAGTAAATTAATATCATTCATCTAAGTAGAAACAGTGTAGTATAATTCTCAATTCCCATTCTCTTTTTTTGAGATAAAATAAACATTGCGTTTTATATATATAGCATAGAACACCAAACATTTACAATGCTCAAAATTACACATCTGCAAATAGCTCGAATACCTTTCGCAACCTTTAATTTCCAACAAAGATGCTATCGCTAAAACTTCTATTAGGTGAACAAACTTCGAACATTGAAAACTACTGATTTGGCTGAATAAACTTAATGTTCCGTGCAAAATAACAGTTCCTTTGGTACCTTTCAGAATTAATACTCTCTACATTTTATACCTTCGTTTTATAGGTTTATTCGTAGTATACATTTCTTAAAGGAAATTTATATTGATGTTCACATAAAGTCATAAGAATATATTTTTTTGATGATCAGAAGCACTCAGTTTAAAAACTTGGATAAGTACTAATTCATAGATATCTCGTATTTGTAGCTTGAATAATGAACATAAATTGACCAAATGAGACTAATTTGTTCTAACTGTTGACCATAAATAATACCCAACTCATTCATTTCCAATTATTTCACATGTGGGTACGATTTTTCTTAGTCTATTTTAAAATTTTGGTTAAAGGTTTTCCTTCTCGGGAATATACAGCTACCATCAACCTATCCCTGTATAACAAAGTAGCGTGCACCCAGTTCGTGGACGAGCAAATAGACGACATTTATCGCCGTACAAGCGACCAAATTAAATTATACCATGCCAATTTCAGGGAATATTAATGTGAGCTCCTCGTAAACAAATATAGGGTACCCTATAATTTTGCAACATAAACGAGAAAGACAATAATTTTGATACTTCTAAACATTCCGTGTTATCCATTTTATGTAGGTATATAGAATCTGATAAGAATTTACAGTGGCTATTTCTCATGTTTAAAACTGGCCCAATAATATTTTCATAACTATATTTTTTAAGATATGTGTAATAATAACCTTAAATTATTCCCACCATACAAATATTAATAATTTTGTATGAAAGTATGACTAAATTAAACAGTTATGGCCCTAAAAAAATCATCAATAGTAATTTATTTTTATTTATAAAAGGGCAACATCTTCATCCTAATCGATAACCTTAGTTTTAAGGACTTACTTAATTCTTATCCCTCTTATCTCATTCAATGTTTTTCAAAATAGCATCCCTACCAAACTATAATATATATATTGCTCAATAAAGAATCAAAAGACTTCAAAGTTAACAGTAAAGTTTGTCTGCGGAATGCTAAAACCAAAGTGTCACTGATCGCATCAAAATAAATAAAAAAAGAGCAGTTCACCAAACTTATAATTGTCGTCTTTTTGCTTGAAAAATGTGAACGAAGTGGAACTTTGCATGATCTAATCCAACTAAATCACAACATTTTATAAAGTTGATAGCACACTGAGTTTGAATTTAAAGGATTTGTCTTGTTATAATAACAACAAAACAAAATTGAATTAAATTCAATCAATGGAAATAAATAAGAGTCGTAGTAGGCCGACAGCAATCAATCTTGCCAGGATGCATGCCGTAATCTTTTTGTATTATTTTATTAAATTCTTATATTCTGCTAGTAAGAAAGGTGGAGAGGAGCTCGATAGTCATGCAAAATCGCATTTTTCTGATTCTAGACCGTAAGTGTTTTGAACCAAAACAGAACTTCGTGACATCCCTTGTGTAGATAAACTAGCTGCCAACTTGACCAAGAAAACAGAACGCAAGAAGCAGACAGTACATACTTTACAATTTGTTCCCATTGTACCTCCAGCATAACCGAATGTTTACGACAAAGCTCAACATGGCATCGCCGCCGTCAGTAACAAACCGCACGGAAATCCGCCACGTCGTCTGCTTTCCGGACAAATATCTATTCGAGTCTAATAAAAACTTTGAATTTATAATATTTTTCGTACTAGCTTCTAAGGAGATTCCTGATAAATCTTTAACGATAAAAAAATTAAAAAACAGTTTCGGGAAAATAAACCACCGAGCAAATGCGAATGAGGATCTTTAAATTACATGTCATTTACAAATTAATTTAGGTCTAAATAAATTAATGTCTCGGATGAACTGAACGGTATGTATTTTATAAGTAGTAATGTAATGTACTCCACGAATGTAGTTATATGTTATTATAATGCAGTACTTAGTAAAATATATCCAAAAGTTACAAAAAAAACCGCGTAACTGAGACTAGTAATTTTCTATCCAAGTCACTATCAATGAAAATTAAATATCCTGTGTCACGCTTGCTTTCAAATCAATTTAATTAATCAATCCCCAAGCTAACGTGGGGAAAGCAACAGGCGACAGTTAATGATGTGATTTTTTTTGAAGCTTACAACTATCCTGAAATTTCGCCCCATTTAATATCTATGGGAATTCCGTTCGAACGACAGACCAACAAATATTGTTTTTTTTTAGCTATTCCTAAACAATGCAAACCGTAACCATGAGGCCGATTATCCCCATTTCTTTACCAAATTAAGTCAAAAATTTGTTTTCATTGAAGTATCATTTGTTAACAAAAGCAATATATTTTCAGAAGCTACACTCGATGGCAACTCGAGATACAACAACAATTAATTATGAAAGCAGTAAGAGCTGCACGTACAAGCGATCGCATGTCTAGATGCCTTTAAATTTGGCGAACGGTGTAATATGCCAGCGCTCTGGCAATCCTCTCAACGACCTATGTACATTCGAACCGTATGGGTCGACGGATTCCGACATCCAATACTTAACTACGACGATCCTTGTTATATTAAACTGAGCGCGAAGAGAAGACCTTACTCATCGGCCAGTACCCATAAAACATCAACAAAAATTCGAAGTGGTCGCCTTAGTCACCGACACGAAGATTTAGAAGACTGCTTACGAAAGTTACGTCTTGTAATTACAAACGATAAATCATTAAAAGGCGATCAAGAACTGGGCGTGGAAACACTTAATCTATCCGACGTTGATGACTCCGACGACGAACTGAGAATTACAGCGTCTCCGCAACCTTTAAAAGATTTCGACTCATCCATATACGATAACATAACCATGAAAGCGATTAAGAGCAATCGAACTTCCAGAACCGATTCGAAGGAAAACACAGAACTGTCAGATAGAGTACTACAATGGCTAGACCTAGCTGGGAAGATAGATCTGCTGAAAGAAGATACGGGCGAAAGGATGTCCCAACCGCGGCACAGCTGGCCAGAAATACAAAAGCGTAATTTAATTAAATCAAAGACGTCAGCCGACTTAAAGGCAAAGGAGTCAAAACCGGTCGAACAGAAACTGAGTGGCCCCATCGATCGGAATGAATTTAATGTGCCAACGTCGAATACGATTGAGAACTACGCACGGCAGTCACGAAACGTGAAAAGCACGCTGCGACACGACACAAGGATAAAGGAAAACAGACGGGCCAAAGATATAAAGCGTAACATAGTGGAAACCAGACAGAAAGTAGTCACTGAGAGGAGCGCGGTTGAGAAACAGTACGCGGAGTTAGTTAGCAAGAAATTGATTCCAGATGTGGGAAAAGTTAAAAAGCAGGTGCACATTTTTATGCCAGAGGCGTTGCCGAAACGAACGGACTCTAATGTGACTAGTCGAACGCAGAGTCTGCTATCGCATAAAATTTAACAAAGTATACTTATTAATCCATATGTTATAAAATTGAAATTTATCTTTATAAGAAAAAAATAGTATGATGAATGAATTTCTAAAAAATATTATTTGTGAGTAATTATTGTAATAACGTTAATTGTAATTATAAAATTTCATCAAATTAAATTGTTTTAAATGTCATGTCGCTGTATTCATAATTTGCTATATTCGAAATAACAACATAGATATACATGTATAATTACATAGGTGTTTCTATGAGCCATCGTTCAAACGTGCGAATGTAGAAAATCAACTACAAATAATATGTACCTACCTATTGTTTAACATACATCTAATTTTTTACTTCAGTTGTTGTTTTGTAAATACACTAAAAAAATCAAGTGCTCTCATAACACAGTGACCTATAAAAACGATGTATTATTTAATTACAAATAAACTAAAAACATATTAACATTATTTTATATTTTCATTTTTTTATCAACATAAAGATTTCCTGATAACAACATCAGATGGCAAAGTACATGTTAATGTTTACTTGCAAATTATGTTTCAGACTCATACTATGTTATATTATGTCCACAGGCAGGTCATATCTATGTCGTAGGCAAATTGATGATTTCGTCTTTTACAAACAGCGTCATAATTTGGCATTTCGTATTATGTTTAGAATTCTAAATCGGACAATTTTAAAATAGAAATTTTTAGATGTCTGAAAAATACTTATGAAATTAAAGATATTTTAACTAGGCCACTAGTTCCTATTCACACATTTCTTTATCAAACTTTGACAAGCCCAATCCATATCCAAACTAATCAAAATCTATATAATAAAATATCTGATACGATTATTGTTCGTGTTACGTAGATTTTATTTAAACGCTATTCATTGAAGAGTCATTTCATAGAAGAATAAAATAACAAAATCCATAAACAAATAACAATAAAAACATGAACTCACCCCAAAACCAACTGTAGCGACATCTCTCGCCTGAAAGCGGGAACGCAGCGGGGGGTCCAGTGGTTGTCCCGAGTACCTTGGCACGGGCAAGCCTAGTGCGATCACGCGGAACCGCTCGTCCACACGCACTAGACGCCATTTTGATACCTCTTCTAGACCATGCTCCTAAATGTTTAAATAATGTTAAATATTCGAAGCTATTTGACAAAAAAGTAATAATCTAAGAGCCCACGACGGCCAGACTTTCCTTTCTTTAGGAAAGTTGAAAGTTTCTCTGTATATGTCTCCGATATAGATAAGAACGACTAGCGATTATCAAGTCTGGGTTGTGGTTACTTTGGCAGGAAACAGGTAGTAAAGGTGTATAAAATTGTACCTAACTTTCATTATAGTTTAAAAGCTAAATTTTATATATGTTACTTGGAGACGCATAAAAAGATGTTAACTCAAAAGCCGGACAGTTTTTAGGTTCTTACATCTTGCTAGACTCATTTAAAAAATAACTAACATATCATCAAATTAACGTACTACCTAAAAGTGTATCAAATATGTAATAACCCACTAAAAACATTAGTTTACTATAATTAATGACTAAAAAATAATAGTATAATATAAGTAATAAAGTTATTACTTATCTTTTACGGGGACTTATCTTGATGGAATTTCACGTATCTCGATGACACAATAACAAAATCATCGAGATACGTGAAATTCCATCGACATAAGTCCCCGTAAAAGATAAGTAACCACAACCCAGACTTGATAATCGCTAGTCGTTCTTATCTGTATCGGAGACATATACAGAGAAACTTTCAACTTTCCTAAAGAAAGGAAAGTCTGGCCGGCGTGGGCTCTTGATCTATAAGAGTTAAAGGTAATTGTAGAAAAAAGGAAATGTAAAAGACAAAAGTAAACAGTAAAAGGAAAAGTAAAAATTATAAAAATTGTATTTATATTTTACTGTAACATGAATAAAATGTGTAAATTATACATTACTAGGTTTCCGCCCACGGCTTCGCCCGCGCTGTCAAAGAAAAACCCGCATTGTTCCCGTTCCCATGGGATTTCCGAAATTGCGTCATTTTCCCGGGATAAAAAGTAGTCTATGTCCTTTCTCGGATATCAAAATATGTATCTCCATACCAAATTTCATGTAAACTAGTTCAGTAGTTTAGGCGTGATTGAGTAACAGACAGACAGACAGAGTTACTTTCGCATTTATAATATTAGTAAGGATTGAACAATAATAATAACCTCAAGCAATTTATCATATCTCGATGATGGTATTAAAAACCTGCCATCTTCCAAGTGCATTTCCCTATTTTCCAGCAGATTATTTAGTACTGGCAACACATTTCTTTCTGCCTTCTCTATGCCCTCTATGACAAGAACTCTTCCTTCGATGGCGGCTCGAACTGCACTCTGTATAAATAATAAATATATAAAAAAATCACATAATGCAAAATAACAAAAAATCACCTATTTATAATAAAACCCAGATAAGGAATTCTGTTTGATAATGTTTATCTGGTGTAGTTTCTCATAGTCTCTTCTATCAATACATATTTTACCATAATTCAAGATCTGTCTAGACATTAACAAGTTACAAAAACATTGATTTTTTCCTAAATTATATTTTTTAATAATAGAATATTAATTTAAATGTACACCAAACTATTATCTGTGTTTGATAAATAAGTTCTTACTCAAAAATAATTATCTCAGTCACGTCTCTACACTAAAAAATAACAATACCTGATCAAAATATTTGGCCGTAGAACTTTGAATTTCCCTTCTCTGTTTCAGATCAGCTTCGGTTGTGTCACGGGAAAGTGCCACATACTCTAATTCCCTTTGTGTTAACTCCAAGTATTGAAGAGCTACTTTCCGCCTAAAAATAATTTTAATTTTAACTTTTTGCAGACCCAATTAAATAAAAAAAAAGCCTAAACCTTAGATCCAACTAAAATCTTAGCAAATTTCAGGACCATAATTATATTACAGTAGTCTTTTTATAAAAAAAGGAACCTAAGAACTTCTGATTATTTCAAATTAAAAAAGAAATATTAGATTTTTTTTTTTAATCTTATCTGCTTTATTTTACGTTAACCGTATATGAACATTATACCTGCTTGGACCAGGTCTTCCCAACAGGAACATGTCCTGACCTAAAAGGTCCTTTTGCATCATCCATCTTAAGTTACGGAGAGTACTTTGTGATAAGTTCTTAAGCTCTGCATCCTCTATGGTCACTAAAAATGTTATTTCAATGCAATCATTTATTTTTCAAATCAATTAAATAATTCAACCTCAGTAATTTGAGATTTAATCAATTCATATCAAAAGGAGGAAAAATTATGCAAATTTTGCTTTGTTGTTTTATAAAGTGCCATTTTTGGAATGTAATAAACTCATAACTCAACTTGTTCTCCAAGCATTTTGAATAGCCACAACAGATTTTCTATTAACCACTGTCTTGGAAAAGCAGTTTTTACAAAAAATTTTAAAGTGTGTTCTGGTTATAGTATCATATTTTTTCAGAATGATAAGATGTGTATATGAAAATGCTTATTGCTTATATCATTAAAATTACATTTCATTTGATTCTAAAAGTGAAAAACTAGTAAAGTATAGGTTATTTTTTGTGTTACACTTACAGTACTTTCTTGGGACATATTCTATCTTTTTCGCACTTTTTATTTCTTTGCTCACATTTCCAATAGTCACTCTTCCTTCACTTGAATAAGCTCGAACTAGTTTAGGGCTTACATTTATTTTACGACCGTTTAAAATCCGGATCAAAACATCAATCCTACGCACGGTCACAGCCGGATTAAACACCATTTTATGAATAAAAAATTCGTTAATAAAATATAAATAAAATTATGGTGTTATTCTAGCATCATCGTAAAACTTTAATAAATGTTTTTTATTTAATTAACAACTATTTCGCGATAAATAGTCCAAAGTCTAATTCATAATTGTAAATAATTGTTAATAAAACAATGTCAATGTCATTTACACGATTTGCAAAACTTTTTGACAATTTGACGTCTCATTGTTAAATGTTGCCATTTCTATGGAGGTTAAACGTGAGTCAAATGATACCATATCACACCACGTGATAGCTTCATCAAGGCTTCATTTGTATTTCAATTATTTTAATTTAATTTTCATGCAAACTACAGAGCTCTACATCATCAATTAAATTCAAGTATTAACCATTTTATCGAGCAATATTACTAGTATTTATGCCTTAAAAACCAATATTATACTTTGATATACTGTAAATAAAACTGGTATAAATTCATTAACATCTTTATTGGTATAGTGATACACATATGTGTAGGTGTCAGGTGACTATTTAATACTATGAGATAATAATAACAATTATTCCTAAATACTTCTGAC
This sequence comes from Colias croceus, assembly GCF_905220415.1. NCBI lineage: Eukaryota > Metazoa > Arthropoda > Insecta > Lepidoptera > Pieridae > Colias > Colias croceus. Next base: position 8,808,508 of record NC_059548.1, on the reverse strand, counting down.
TTAACTATATTTTACCTAAACATAGTTATAGATAATTACAATTAGACGGTATAAATTACGAATAGGTTAAAAACATATTGTTATATTATGTTTATGACAACAAAGACCATCATACTTTATGTATGAATATTGCACATTCAATTATAACATATTTTTTATTAAAAAGTTTCTAGACAAATTCACATAATCTATTCAATATTATTTTCCTCTTCTTCCATAGGTTCAATTTTAACGCTCACAAAATCAGTTGGTTCCAACTCATATTCATTATTATCTACCTCTTGTTTACAAACGACTTCTGTGAACTTTGGATGTATATCGCTCTGAGATTCAGATTGTTCCGTTGAATTATCTTGTGTTTCATCATCAGAATGTTCATCATTATCATCAGATTCTCCTGTACTTTCGTTATTTTCGTCTTTTTTATCCAATTGTAGTTTATTTGCCAATGTCACGAAGTCGCCTATAAGTAAATCTGTGACTTTTTTCTTGGGCGGTCCAAAAATACTTGTCATGGTTTGCTCATCTAAGTTCAAATTGCATTCTCTTGGTTCTAATCGCGAATAATAGTCCTTTATGTTGATTGCTGCTCCGTTGAGATCGTGGCGTTTGCGTAGATGTTTAATTATTGTTCGCTTGACTGCGTACGATTTTGGACAGCATTTGCACTGAAAGAAAAATTTAAAATACATTTATTGAAAAAAAATACATTACAAGTATGATAAAGAGTGGCTAAGTAAGCGCCTAGTTATAATCATGATTGACTTTGAAAATTATAAGATGTAAGTAGTTAGATTTGCTATCAGTCCGTTCGTATCATAAACATATACTTAACGAAAATATATGCCTAGGTATTTGGTGCACTTTTACCATCGACAATGAATTAATAAACAACATTAGATCATAGATGTTTGTATGTTTGACTTTCACACGAACCGCTGTACTATACTATTTTTTTAATCATAGACTAGACTTTCATAAATCTACTTAATAATAATCTAAAACCTGATTAACCATTTTTTGCGTTTACAGGGAGGGGACAAAAAATTTTCTTCCTAAAATCTACATCAATACATTTAAAAAAAATACTCACTCTAAATATATTCATAGTGCTATGCGTCATGACATGATGCCGCAACCCGGAACTGCTTGTGACCGTCTTCTGGCAAATCGGACACGTGAACTGTGTGTTCGTGTGCGACGTGCGCAAGTGACGTAACATGTAACGTTCGTCTTGGTACTTTTTATCTGAAAAAAAAATTATAAAAAATTACAAAAAATTAATCTTTAAATTAAAAAAAAATAGTTTTTTCACTCCTAAATTTTACACTATATTATAGGGCCCTCCTAGTAAGTATATTGATACATTTGAGAACATTACCACTTTTCAATTTATAAAATTGCTTGCAATTTATAAAAAGCTTGAAAATTTTGGAAACATTATTTTTGAAATGAGTTTTGCTGATGGTCGTTATTAATAAAATAGGGCAAAGAAATTTTTCATTTACTGTGGATTTTAAACCAAATTACAAATCGATGCAGCACTTATAAGAGTTTTAGAAAACAAGATTTATTTTTGCAACAGAAATAAATGAATTCTAATATTGTGCTATATTATACATTATTCGTGTTATTAAAATCAAAGTGAACTTAATACGTACATACATATAAAGCATTTGAATGCCATAAAAACCAAAAAAATATAAATTCAAGAAAAGGTCGTGTTCCATCGTTACAATATTGTATTCACTGAAAAGTGCTTCATATTGGTTGAGATGGTTGTTAAATTATCTCAATAGATGGTACGCGGTGTGTCCCTTAAGACACATAAAACTGAAAGAATAGAATAAATTCGATTGCTCAGGCGGGTCACGAGTGGCTGAGTTGGTGAGGCATCCGCCCCGGAATGGCGCGAAGGATGCGGGTTCGAGTCCCGCCTCGTGATCGAAATTTTTCTATTCTTTATAAATTTATATTAAATTTATACGTACATACATTACACATAACGTGAAAATACCTCAACAATTATTATAAAACATACATACCGCAAAGTGGACATTTCACATTCTCTGATTTGGCTATGTGCGTTTTCATATGTTCCCGCAGCGAACATGCGCTTGTGAATAATTTACTGCATATTGTACACGTTTCCAAATCTAGAAAAAATATAAAAAAAGATTTAAATTTTCTGACCAATGTTAATGTTAATATTATGGATTTTTTAAGATGTCTTAAAATGAAGTCAATTCTTTTTTTTTATTTAGTTTACTTTTTAATAAATTATTCAATAACAAAAAAACTCACTTTCTCCTGTATGTCTTCTTATATGGTACGTAAGTTTGGATTTCTGCACGAAAGTCTGTCCACAATAAAGGCAAGCGTACGACGTGTCCTTAGAATGCGTCCTGTAAAAAAAATATATTTTTAAGAGCAGAAAGATGTATTAAATATTCTACATTAACATTTCTTTATTGCGTTAATCTCTGATGTCATCCCTTCGGTCACAATGCGGACCACATAGAGCATGTTCTTAGCGCAGCGTGAGGCAGCAGAACTACGGATGCGGCCTTCAAAATAATATAGCTGAACGAAAGATACACAAAGGGGGCGGGGCTTAACATATACACAGCTCTGACGTCACACGTCACGTGACGCAGCACGTAGGTTACACGAACCGCACGCGCCACAGTTATAGTTCGATTCAAACTCAATGGCGGTTCGGAAGTAAGGTGCAGGTGCGAGTTCGGGTGCGCACAGGTCCCTCAACGTCCCGCTAATACCAATAATTGTTTTCTGAGCATCGGATCATAAGATTAGAAATTTAGGTTAACATAAAATTACTTATTAGTCTTTTAGGCTAGATTGTAATTTATATACGGTGCTATTTTAAATTAATTATAAAAAAATCCGATTGTACGATATTCCGAGCCGCCGTTCCCTCATATATTTTATCTGCCCGAATTCTTTCGACTAACCAAATTAAAATGTGTGCATGCTGCAAGCCTGATTTTTTTCATTCGATTGAATACATCCCATCATTGAATAATCCGAAAGATGTGTAGCTTGAATGTTGAATGTTGAACCTACATTCATTGCTTCAAAACACGTTTGGTAATGTCGAGCCGATCACTTGATAATTGTCCGGGAAGCTGCAGTAGAAAAGTTTGAATCGTACTCATTGAGATATACATATGGAGACGACACCGCCTACATCGCTTATGTTCCGCTCATCATACGCCATATGGCGTAACTGCACGCTCATTTTTTATTTGTTTTAAAGTGAAACGCATCAAATAAGCCTTCGTGTGTGTTACGATATTGCACAAATAATACGGAAAAGTGCAAAGGAATAACTTTCATCGGTAATTACCTAACTAGATAATAATTTTTAAAACTTAGTTAGAGCAAAAAGATTTTGTTCGCGGTGTCTCCTCCATACGTAGTATTATTATCTCAATGATCGTGCTGTACCTAGTGTGCGACGTGCACGCGCCCTTGTCGGCGAAGGTGCGGTCGCAGTGCGGGCAGGCGTAGGGCCGCTCGCCCGTGTGGCGCCGCTCGTGCCGCAGCATGTTGGAGCGCTGCACGAACCGCATGGGGCAGTACGAGCACGCGTGCCGCGGGCCCTCGTGGATCTGCACGTGCTCGCGGTACGAGTCCTTCTTCTGCAATAGAAATAATAAACACATGAGTAACGCGTGAATAATTTCACTAAGAAAAATATATTTTTTTTTTTTAAATTTGGCTTGATTTTAAATTAACATTTTCGGTTAATTTATTACATAAATATTGATAAACTAAAACTTTGAAAACACAAAACAGATTGCTCAGTCACTCACAGTCACATTGAAAAATTAACAAAAAAAAATGAATACATAATAAAATAAACAAAAAATATTAAGTACATTTAACTTTAGAAAAAAATGGAAAAACATACCGCAAACACTTTCCCACAATAGTCACACGTAAAGCTCTGTCTATTCGGCAGGTGGTCTTGTTTGTGCATGTACAGTGATGATTTGTATTGAAATGACTTTCCACACTCTGAGCATTCGAACGGATGTCTTCCTGGATGACGGAGCAGGTAGTGCAGTTTTCTGTAAAATTTGATAGAGTTAAAATAATTCTGTGTATTATTAATTTCATTATTCATAACATTAATTTCATTATTTTTTTATTGAAAAAAATTGGCCAAATGCTTTCTTCACACGTGGCAGCTGCCGGGCTACAAACCGCACTCCACTGTAGCCCACCTCTCGTCCATAGTCTGCAGCACCTCCCTGCACAGCTTGCACTTGAACTTGCCGACGGCTCCGTGCGCCTGCGTCACGTGCGTGCTGCACGAGCGCGCGGTCGCAAACTCGCGCCCACACACGTGGCAGCTGACCGCCTTCGGTTTTGACGAACGGGCCGCGTGGACTGTCTGCAATACAACAACTGTGTTATTTATTTTTGACAATTTTTCAATATCTATGGGCTAAAGTAATTCATATACATAAAGATACAATACCATAAAACTTTATTAAAACACGACCAGAGCAAAAAAATTGTATGAGCTTGTTATAAATAATTTGGTCAGTATATTAACATTTTTTTATTCCAAAATTTATAAAGTGTGCCTTAAAATGAAGCACTAGCCTTACCTTAACATGCACCTTCAAAGATTTTTTCTGACTCAATGGCCTATACAAACAAGGATCTAAACAGCAATACAGCTTCCTTGCTTCCGGATGGTTTTCGTCAAAATGGGTGCGAATTTCCTCAAGAGATGGTAATAAGATGCAACAAACACAGCATTTCAACAAATATAATATGTTCATCTGTGTTCTTTCATTGATATGTTCCTGCATGTAGTGATGTGTGAACCAAACCTAAAAATAAATATAATAATAAAATAAAATAGACAAAAAAAAATATAAGTTTTTTTTTTGTCTATTTTCTTACATAATGATAATCAAAACTCGAAAAAAAATAATATTATTTTCAGAAACATATTATTGTGATTTTATAATAATATGTATTACAAAAAATTTCATTTAAATGCTACAAAGAGAAAATATGTTAAAGAAATTTAATGACCTTATCACCAAAAATTTTAGAACAATCTTCACACTTATAAAACTCATCTTTATATTTTTCCAAATGTACTTTTATCTGATGCAATTCTCTGTCTGGTTCGTTCCAGAATAAAGTTGGACAATATTTACACTTAAAACCAAGATGGGGGCTGAAACAATTCTCATATTCTAATTCATCCCAATGTAAGGAAAGATGTTTCCTTGTAGATTCTCTATTATCAAATTCCTTATCGCAAAACTGACATATCCAGAGATCTTCAAATTGACCCAATTCTGCAGTAATATGATTTCTAAGTTCATTATAAGTTTCGAAAGTCGTAGCACACACTCTACATGAGTACAATGATACAGTTTTCATGCAATGCATTTTAGATACATGAACTGCTAATGAATTTAAATCATCTAATTTTGTTTTACATATTGTACAGTCTATTTCTTTCGCCTCAGATTTAGTATTATAATCAACATCTGAGTTCTCTGGTACTGTTTTTACATCTATATCTTTTAACATTTTATCTATGTAGTTGAAATAGCACTTTTCCAAGATAACTAATTCTAGTAGAGTCATATCAAAGTCCTCTTCACCTTGATAATCTATAATTTCTTCACTTATACTGTCATTTTTACTGCCATCACATGCTTCATCATTTTCTGTCTTCATATCTTCATCTTTTCCCTCATCATCTTTTGAATTATCATTTCTTATTTCACCATCTTTCACTTCATTTTCTTTTGTTTCTTCATTTATATTATCATTATTACTTTTGACTTGTTCATCATCAGAATGGACTTCTTGTTTGACTTCCGGTATAACACTTAAATCAATATTTGGTTCATTTTGGTTAAACATTCCATCAGTTTGGTTGGAATAATCTTGGATTGCAAACGGCTTCTGCATTCCAACATATCCACATCTCATTTGACTTCTTAATTCCTCATGAATAAACTGCGGACTGACATCAACACCTTTAACAAAAAACGGTGGATCCTTCCCAGAAACCATATTGGAGAAGCATTTTAATGTGAAATGATGGTACCCCATGTAATGACTGAAGAAAGTTGATGCTGTATTATCTGATTTAGAACATAGGAGACATAGGAACTTGCATTGTGAGTCGAGTTGCCACAAATCTCCGAATATACATGAAATATTTGTGACATTATGCTTTTGATACAAATGGGTAGTATAATTGTCATCAGCTGGCACTCTAAAGTGACATAGACGGCAATGGACAAGGTTGTGTACAGTTTTTAAGTGATTTCTTAGCAAATCTTCCACAGGGAAAGATTCCACGCATTGAGAACAAGGCCAAGGCGTGTGGAATTTTTCATGTGCTTTCCACGCTTCTCTATCAGGAACAAAGTATCTGAAAATTTTAATACAAACTGTTGTATTTTAAAAATTATAGTAACATTATCTAACAGCAATTGATTGATTGAACTAACAGAAGTTGATGAGGGAAATATCTATACTAATATTATAAAGCTGAATTGTTTGTTTGTTTGTTTGAATACGCTAATCTCAGGAACTACTGTTTGAAATTTGAAAAATTCTTTTGGTGTTAAATATTCCATTTATTGAGGAAGGCTATAGGCTATATTATATCATAACGCTAAGACCAACAGAAGCGGAGAAATGCGGGTGAAACCACGGAGCACAGCTAGTGTTTATATAAAAATCAAGCACAAACTGGTGTAGTAATAGTTTGTTTAAAATTCAGATAACATTGTGTTTTGGTACTGAAGCAGACTGTAAATACAATAAAATGTGAATTTACCTGCATATCCCGCAAAAATCTTTTTTGTGATTTAATACATAATGAATTATAATTTTAGGTCTGTTTATGAACCAATCAGGACATAGTAAACAACTGTATGGGCCTGTCGTATTGAAATCCTTCAGATATAGCCAGACATCGGTCGGACGTTTGATAAGGGCTTGGGATACCAAAGCATTCGACGTAGAATTTGTACGATTCAGTTTAATTGTAACACCATATTTCTTAAGCGGTGTAATTTTTTCCTTCTTGGGTTTTTTTTCGTGAATTTTGATATCCACCGGAAAGTCTTGAGGATTTATTTTCTTTGCTGCTGCTAATAACGATAGCGGCTCATCGTCAGATTCATCGGAACCCATAGTAAAATAATATGAAACAACCTTTCAACCTATATTTATCTTAAATAACTGATATTTTTTTTATAAAATCCTAAAAATCAATTTTTTATTCAATAACAAATTGGTTGATCAACATGAATTACATGATTCAACTGTCAACAGACAACTTCACTGCGAAAACGTAGGTTTGACGTAAGTTCATTCGATTTTAGCCAATGTCATTCGATCTAAAAGTATTTTAGCCAATCCAATCGATAGAAATTAGAAATGTGTGAAATATTTTTTGTTTACTACCTATATGACACTGACAAAATTGTCAAATAAAAACAATATAGTCTATGGAGTGTCCACCAAAGAAGTCTCGTTGAAGCACAGAACATATATTCTCAGGGGAGCGTTGAAGCAGCGCTGTCGGCGACTAAAATAATGTTGCCAAATTGATTCAATCAGATGTCCCCAGAGCTGGGGAAATATATTAATGAAAGGGCTAAATAGCAAATTCAAGTGTGTCATTCATTCAACTTCGGTGTGTGAATTATTTATCCGGATTTATTTAAGTTTCTTAGAGCAATCCTGCAATGCCAATATCAAGGCCAATTTTTTAAGGCTAAGGAGATCTATAGCACGGGGTTTACTCAGTTTGAGCTCCCACTTCAGTTTATACGCAATCTTGACTGGGTAAGAAAAAAAAACAGAATTTTAATATGTTTCAAATCAAAGTGGAATGGTGGCAACTTGTGACCTTTTTGAGCTTTTTTGTAATAAATAGCGATCTGTCAAAAGTAGTTCATAGCGTTGTCATGGGTCTTGTGTAGTAGCGAAGATTGCTACCAGTTAATATTTTTTGTTTTTCTTTTTTTTATTTAACTCATTACGACTACGAGTGTTTATTTTATAAATGAACACACACCATACGTAAGCTTTCCATAGATATTTGCTATCCTAGTTGTAGAGAAATATTTCATTTTACAAAATGCATATTCGTTTAATCCTATTTACAATTATTAATAATATATCCTGTGAATATATCATTCTAATTGAACGTTGATATTGAACTCAACTTTAACTTAATTTAACAATATATTTATTCAGTAGTAAAATCGTTATCAAAATTAATTTACACAAAAATATTAAACACAATATGCGGTATACGGAACGTATTGCAAAAAATATCCTGTCGTGGTGGCCATTTTATAGAGATTGGCTTGTCTATGGTGAAATCCAAAGAAAGGTGAAGCTAAACAAAAGGGTAGCATGTAGATAACATTTATTAAATTAATAGTAAATTACAATATAAAAGTAACTTAATGCATGTTATTATACGTCGCAATTAAGTGAGTTTAAGTGTTTTAACATACGCTGTTCCATACAAGTCCTTAATATGAAGTACAATGCATCGTGTAATGGTGGCCATTAAAAGAAATAATTATGAATATTGGCATACTAAATATCAAATAAAAACTCAAAGTTATTGTGTTCAGTGTCTATAGTGCATTTATATAAGTAACGACTGAACAATATGTAAACAAACGGATTGCTTGTGTACGAGTGTTTTGAATCGAGTGTAAATAGTGAGTTTACGATGGCCCAGAATCAAGGGGAGATTCAGGTGACACAGAATCAACCCGTTAATAAAGATAAGGATATATATGCTTGCCTGCCCGATATACGTACAAATGGTCCCTTGGGACCAGATGAACCATGCCCAGGTGGTGAAGAACTACGATGGTTGCCAGCTCAGGCTACTGACCGGGATTTGGTTATGTATTTAAGAGCTGCACGTTCAATGGCTGCATTTGCCGGTATGTGTGACGGCGGTTCCCCTGACGATGGCTGTGTAGCTGCAAGCCGTGATGATACAACAATAAATGCTCTCGACGTTTTACACGACTCTGGTTATGACCCAGGTCGTGCTTTACAAGCTCTTGTAAAATGCCCTGTGCCAAAAGGGATTGAGAAGAAGTGGTCAGAAGAAGAGACAAAACGATTTGTGAAAGGTATAAGGCAATTTGGTAAGAACTTTTTTAAAATCAAAAAAGATTTATTACCTCACAAAGACACTGCAGAGTTAGTGGAGTTTTATTATTTATGGAAAAAGACACCAGGTGCTAGTAGTAACCGGCCACATAGAAGAAGAAGACAAGCATTACGGCGAGTGCGCAATACAAGAAACTCTCGTGCTGGGACCCCTAAAGAACAAACACCTGAGGCAACACCTACAACGCCTGATACTAATGGTTCGCGACCTTCACCAAATCCAAAAGAGGCTGGTGAAATGAGTTCAGTTACCGAAGATGAAAACTCTGAAGATGATAGTGATTCAAGGGATGCAGGAGATCTAGCTAAAGCTGATAATGGAAGAAGTGGAGATAATCCTGATGATTCACCAAGTAGGATGAGGACCAGAAATAAATCAAAAGAGCAAACAACGCCAACGATTAAAAAGGCACAAGAAGAAAGTGACAATGACACCAAGGCTAAGAAACCTACAAAACCAAATACACAAAGTACAAACACAAACAACAATAATGATAAAGTTCCCTCATCTCCAGTTAGTAAAGACACTAAGAAGAAAGTGGCAAATGGTAAAGTTGTTGTTGTTGATGCATCAAAGGTAAAGAAACGCCTGCCTGATGATAGTAAAATAGAAGGCATAATGGATGGTGATGTACAAATGAAGAAAAAGAAAGCAGCTGAACCACCAGAAAGCCCATCAGAAAGTCTAACAAATGATAGTTTTCCAGCCATGGATGAAACTGAAACCCCGGAGCCTGAACCTGAAGCTTGCGACTATAGTATTAATAAGACTGATAAAGAAAATATAGAACAAAATAAGGAACCAGAGTTGGAACAATCTACTAAGCCCGTTGAACCCCAAATTAAAGTCGAAACCAATGTTGAACCAATAATTAAGACAGAAAAGGATCCATTACCTCCTGTTTTCAAAGTAAATGCAGAAAAAGATAATAGAGCTGTATTAGACTTGAAAACAGATGCAACAGCAACTAAACCTCATGAAAATATTGATCCCCGGTCATTTACAGTGTTTCCTAAGACTGAACTTATTATACCTAAAGTTACTCCAATGACAACAGAGGCTATGGAAAAAATAAAGATTAAAGAAGAGATAGATACTGATGATCAGTCTATGAATTTACAAAAAGATGAATTCCAAAAAGATCCATTGGCTCAAAATTACCCAGCACATTCAATCAACCAAGTAAATAAACCACTTATTATGGAACACACTAACTTTTTTGTAAAAGACAGCCATATATATAATCCTAAATTAAGCCATAGCATTAAAATAGAAGGTGTTCCTAATCCAATCTTTAATCCTGTTAATATTAAGGATAATAATTCAATAATAAGGAATGCTAAAGATTATTCAAACAATGTGCCTCCATTCCCATACACATCAAATATTAACTTTTCGAATGATGCGAATAAACATAATCCATTAATAAATCCCTTGAAAACTGTGATTAAATTAGAACCGAGAGATGAGGCAAGTGAAATGAAAAATCAGAATACACCAGAGATATTTACTGCTACAATATCATCAGCTAACAAAGTTGACTCTCCAAATACTCCAAGATTGGAATCTTTACAAAGAATCAGTCCATCCCCTACAAGTGTGCGTGGATCATCTCCACCCCACATGGAACATCCACCTGCAACTAATACTGAACCTATTTCTCCTGCAAATACTCAAGAAATGAAATCACAAGAATCAGATGTAGATGATAAGCAACCAACTGATTTGAAAACTCAACCAATGCCAAAAGCCGATAATCAAAATACTAACATTAGACCACCAATATTCCCTGCACCAGTTAGACCTGAAAATCTTGGAATTAGACCAACTGAAATACCAAATATACCTGTATCAGGACATAGCATGCCTCCACCCCCTCTCAGCCAGCCCTCAATTTCAGGGCTGTTGCCGCCAGGACCTTTAATATCTGTAAGCGGTGGAGGATCGAACATTGGTCCTTATGGATTCATGCCATCCTCATTATATGGTCACAGTGGTCATCCAGGTTTGGAAAAACCAAGTTCATTACCACCACTAATGCAACAGGTGCCTCCTTCACATAGCATTTCTAGTGGAAATATAATGCAGTCTCAATCCAATCAAAATGATCCATCAATGCCACAAGACTTGAAGATAAAACAAGAAGTTCCAGATAATATGCCTGCCAATCTCTCAACTCAAAGTGTTTCTGATCCTCTACAGTCATTGAAAGAAGTGAAAGTTCCAGGATATCCAATTGGAAGTTCAATAGCACAGCATTTGAGCTCTGAAAGGGACAGAGAATCAATATCAAGTGTTGAAAATAGTAGTAGACCTCCAAGTCAACCTACAAATGAAAATTCAAATATGCCAAGTGCTTTCCTCGGACCTAGAATAGAAAGCATTAAGAAAGAGCCAGATTTCCTGCACCAACCTCACATAACTCCAGTATCTACAAGTCAAAGCAGTGGAATGGATACATCAAGTACTATTCCTCCTGTCAAAAGCCCTCATACTCCAACACCTATTAAAAGTCAATCAAGTCACAATGGGACCCCAAGTCATCCACATCCTTCATCTACCACTTCTCCGTTCTCAAGACATCTCACCAGTCCGTCACAGCCCAGACAAATTTCAGCATCTCCTGTACAACCAAATACTCCTGTTTCTCATTCAGCTCTAAATTTGATGAATCCGACTCCATTATCAATTCCTTCTACAATGGCAGGTCCTGTATTACACTCAAGTCAACAGCACGGCCCTCCACCACCACATCCTTTTGCGTCGCATCTACATCATCCACATCATCCATTGCTTCATCCATCTTCAATATTTCAGCTTTCTGCAGCCGCTGCAGCACATGCTATGCATCCTTACTATTCTCACCCTCATCCTGGTTATTCAATGCCATATCCATATCCTTATGGTCCATTGCCTCAGCCACATCCGATACCTCCAATGCATCCATCGTCAAGTACACCTGGTAGACATGATCCTTCAAAACCATCTACCATAGAATCTACTACCATGCTTAGTGCTCATCATAGTACAAGTTCTTCTGTTACGACAAGATCTTTGAGAGAAATATCTGAAACTACAGAGGATCCAAGGAATCCGAATTCAACAACCGAGCGACATCAATTGCATGAAACTACTATGACGCATCATCATTCAACAAGTCACCACAGCGCTGTTCACACGAGTACGGAAAAACAGCCTAGTCATGTTGGCGGTGGGACAAATCATACCCTCTCTATATCACACTCAACATCAAGCAGTTCCTCCCAATCCATACAGCATAAGATAAATACACAACAGAAATCCAGTTCTCACTCAAGTTCTCCGCATCACCTATCAGCAAGTGTATCGCAGACAACCAGCTCTTCGGCGAGCGTTAATGTATCAAATAATCATACGCATCACCATTCGCATCATTTGGCTCATCACCCCGAAAGACTCTCTCCCGCAGATTCTATGCTACTTCGACATCATCCAAAGATGATGCCTGGAAATCCCAATCATCTTATGATACAACCACCATCAATGGGTCATCCCATGAGTTTGGCCTTACCTCCAGGCCCGGGTCCAAGTTCTATTGAAAGTTTACGATTACACGCTCAAGCTGCAGCTGGATTACAGGCTTCTCACGGTAGATCTGGGTCGCCTCATCAACTTCCACCTGGACATCCACATTTACGTGGACCACCTCGGCCAATACCTGATGATAATCCTGAATTGAAGTTAGAAACACAATCACAACCTGAAGAGGAAGAAATTCCAAGTCCGGCACATATTCCGCATGGACCTAGTCCTGAACCGAAAATTGAAGACACGGAATGTCATCGATCGCAATCTGCAATATTCTTAAGACATTGGAATCGTGGTGATTACAATTCATGTACTCGCACAGACCTTATATTCAAACCAGTGCCAGAATCTAAACTTGCACGTAAACGGGAGGAACGTTTGAGGAAACAAGCAGAAAGAGATCGAGAGGAAAGAGAAAAAATAGCTCAACAAGCACACAGAAAAATAGCTACACCAGAAAAGCCAGATACGAAACCGCCGTCAAGAGGTGCTATCGAAACAATAACATCTCCGTACTTTCCAAGGCCGCCCGGATATCCCGATTCACCATCTTTACGACAGCTTTCCGATTACGCTAGGCCACACGCTGGCTTTAGTCCAGGAAACCTGCCTCGTCATTGTATGGATCCAATGCTTCAATACCAATTAAGCTCTATGTACGGCGCTGCTGGAGCCCGTGAGCGCCTCGAACTGGAGCATCTTGAACGAGAAAAGAGAGATAGAGAAATAAGAGAATTAAGAGAAAGAGAGTTGAATGATAGACTGAAAGAGGAACTGCTCAAAAATAACGTAGGACCGCGTGCTCTAGATCCACATTGGTTGGAAATGCATCGTAGGTATGGAATGCCACCGCCGCCACCCCAAGGTGCTATACCAGTACAATTTGGTTTATACCCACCTGGGCACGGCCCGGGAGGGCTTTCGCAGTTGGAGCGTGAACGACTAGAGAGATTAGGTATTCCTCCGGCAGGTGCAGGAGGTCCACCCCAGTCGGTGCCTGTTTCTGGTGCACCCTCTCATCACCCACATCATCCACACCCTGGAGTTGCCGCGGCGCAATTAGAAGCGGCTGAAAGATTAGCGCTTGCCGCCGACCCTATGGTGCGTTTACAAATGGCGGGAATAAATCCTGAATACCACGCGCACACCCACGCTCACACACATGCGCACTCTCACACCCATTTACACCTACATCCTGGACAACAAGCTGCAGCGCAAGCCCAGCAGGATGCATTAAGTTTAGGACTCGGAGGTAGTGCTCCATATCGACCACTGCCTCATCCAGATTTGCTCGGGAGACCTTATGCCGAGCAGCTAGCTCAACAGGCGGCAGCTCATGAGCAGCTCCAACGACAGCTGTTGTTGGAGAGAGAAAGAGGATTTCTTCACCCGGCGCATCACGAAGACTTCCTTCGCCAGCAAAGGGAACGGGAATTGAAAGTGCGGGCGCTAGAAGAAGCTGCCAGAGCTTCGCGTCCGTAGTACGCCGCGCGCCCTAAGCCCGACAATGACGTAGTCTTGATCGAGTAAAGGACGCCCCCACAGACGCTATAGCCTTGTAAAATATATAAATTGAAGTGTTCACGCGATAGTGCTACGAGATTGAGGACCGAACTATTTTATTTTATACGTGTGACGACATCTGTAATTTATATACATAACTATTTAAGTTTTTATAATACTTTTATAGCATGGCCGTATATTACGCTTGTAATCCATGCTCAAATTTATTTCTTAACTACTAGTCATAATTAAATTTTATTTGTAGAGGATGAAACAATGAGTCACACAGTGTGGTTTTAGTTTAAATTATTAATGTTTTGTATGTTTTAGTAATAACAAACATTTTATGGGTGCTGGATAGCATTCATGTGAATGGCCACATGATTAGTGTTTATGTAAAAATTAATAATCTCAACGCTTTTATGTTCATGACATAATAATTATCTATATTTAACTGAAATTGTAAAATAAGTCTATTAGGGTTTCCGCTGTTTATCATTGACTAAAATAAATTGACTTTTTGTTAATACCTCCTACTTATATTGTTAGTTTATAAACAATAATTTATATTTACATATCAATTTGTACAATACTACGAAAATTGATTTGATTTTTAAAGAGGATGTTAAAACAGTTTACGAAAGGTACAACTTCACGATACTTGAGTATTATTGAAGTTGATATTATATTATTTAATTAATTATTTTAGTTTGCAACATGTTAAGTTGTTGGTGCAAAGTTTATTGACTGGAATGTAGAAAAATATTACTATGAATTTGTAAAGCTATGTCTTTTGCGTACAGCTCTATACAACAATATACATTTTCTCAACACATAAAATTATAAGCAAGTAAATCCCAGTATCTAACGATATATGTGTAAATTATTATTATATTATATATTTTAAGTTGTAATAAAGTTTGGAGTTAAAGCGAAATTTTTATTGAGTACAAAAATTTGTATGATACAATTTTACATACCGATACGAACAATTAGATGCAATAATACATTAATTAGTTACTTATGCCGAATTAACATTTTAAATATCAACTACTTATGTTCAGTGTACACAGTGTAATATTTGCAATATATACGCTTAGTGTGTACTAAGCCTAAGAAGTTTTATAGGGGCAGTAAATATTTATTAACTATTGGTTCTATTTTAAATTTAAGACTTGTAATTCTCACCCATTGTACACATTGAAATAATTCTAATGCACTACATTGTAAAATAAACCCATTTGTAACAAATTATAGAACTGTAGAGTTTAATAATTGAAAATTATAGATTATCATAGATGTAATAAATTAAAAATGTCGCTTAGTAGGTATTATGTTCATAATGCCATAGTTACTTTCTGATATTTAAAAGAGAAATGAGTATTATTTTTAGATACAAATTATATCTTTAATTAAGAAGTTGCGTGTCGATTTAACGTCATTTATTTAGACAATAAGGTTAAATGGATGTCTTAGTGCTTTTGTGTAAATTTTTTGAATAATATATGTGGAAAAATTCATTTTTTCGTTTCTCTTTACACCTTAGATAATGTCTAGCCTTAACTGTAAACATAGTCGTGTTTTTTGCCAACCTGTTATTTGATAGGTTTTCCATTAATTGACGTTTTATGAAGATTTTCTACCTAAATGTAGCTTGTGATATGTTTTTTTTGATATTGCTGCAACGAGGCAATCTGTTAGAAAACAATTGGCCCTCATATTGTTTGGAACTCCGTCCGGGAAGATGATATCGTTTCAAGGGGCTCGTCCAGCGACTCCACCCTTGTAATCCATTGTTAAAAGCTTGTAATATTTTTTTTATGTGAACCTATTGATTATTTTTTAGTAAATGTATTGCCATTTAAAATACCTAGATAGGTACATTATGTATTTAATCAATCATCATAATAAAACGTAACTATAAACGGTGAAAAGGTGGTGAAAACTGAAAAGATATACCTAATGCCTAGGCACTTAAAAAAATGGCTAGACAAACAAAAGAACTTTTACCACATAATTTAATTTTTGTATTCAAACAGTATACTATTACTACTACTACCTACTATTTAAAATATTGTTCATATTGCTCATTAACGAATGTACCCACAGGCCACAAACGTACCTAATGCGAAGCAAAGCTAGAGCTTTCATGATTCTATAAAAAAGCTGTAAAAATAGATAATGCAAAAGGAAATTAAAATACAAAAAAAGAATATTGAATGTCTATTGTCCCAATTTGATAGAAGACGTAACGTAAGAATGTATCTAGGCGATAGTTTAATCAATAATCATTGAATAATGTATAATCATAAGTGCTAAACAAGAAGATGGGGTTAACGAGTCAAACCGGATTATTAGCCAGCTCTCCGCAGAAGTCAAGTTTATTTAAAGAAAAGGTAAGTAAAATAATGCATATCAGCTTGTGGCTTCACTCTAGCTCGCTGAGTTGTCCATACTCTTGCATGTCTGCACATTTCACCCGCTGCAAGTTTTGATTTTATGCTTCGATAAAACGTAAAAAAGACAGTTTCTTTCGTTTTTATTACTTATGTTAGTAAAAGATATGTGAACATTAATTGTCATGTGTAAATAAATAAAAAAGCAGCTTTTGTCCTGAATTACTTCCTGTCGGGGTTATCAAAATATAGTTAGATCTTAAACTACCTACCATTTAGAATAATTATTTTAAGTGGTAGGTAAGGTAACTCGTAAGTATTGTTTTAACGATAGCTATGGATTAAATAAATATGACTACAAAACATAAACGAGATTACTTCGCGCGCTTTTTGTATTAAGCCTTAGGAAGATCATATTATACCTTTAATCCTTATTCTTCTATATTATAGAGTACAATAGAGCTAAGATGCGAAGTGTCACCGGCTCCCTTCATGCTACGGCCTTACGCAGGGCTGTACAACCCATTCTCCCAAGCTTGCTCTGTGCTATGCAACCATCCAGCAGACACCACGACGAAGGAATTCGTTAAACGGGCTAAAGACGCCTGGGTAAGTTTTAAACAAAGTAGGTATCTACTTACTCAACTTCGTAAAAAGGAGTGTAATGTTTTCAGTGTTCACGTATAATTAGAACTTTGTAAAACTAACGGTTTCATACTTTATAGGTATTGGAGGGAAAATCTCACTACTTTCAAGAAGATCTGTCCAAGTTTCAGGATCAGATTGATAAAGAAAAAAATAGAACTCCCCATGACATTGTTACTGAAGATATGTTTAGAAGGTATGCATTAGTTAGGTAAAACATAAAATGGGGTTTCTAATTTCTATTAAAATAAAAATCATTTGTATGTTGCGTTTTATGTTTCTGCACCAATTATAGTGTCGCTATTTATATTTAATAATCGTACCTAAAATAAATTCCAGATACACAGAAACAGACTCCCGTCCACTCACTCCCGCACCGACCCTTGCCAGTGGAAAGTCGCGAGGTTCCAGACGATGTCTCACGCCGGACCAGCCACGTCAGAAAACTACAATAGTCTTAGATCTACGGAGAAGTCATAGCCAGGTAGAATGCTTATAGCTATAAAATACATTATTCGAATATGCGTTTTATAATTTACTAGCTTTCCGCCGGCGGCTCCGCCCGCGGTTTCAAAGAAAATCGCGCATAGTTCCCGTTCCCGTGGAATTTCCGGGATAAAACCTATCCTATATTACTCGTGGATAATGTAGCTTTCGAATGGTGAAAGAATTTTTAAAATCGGTCCAGTAGTTTATGAGCCTATTCATTACAATCAAACAAACAAACAAACAAAGTTTTCCTCTTTATAATATTAGTGTAGATGAATTACTAGCTGTGCCGCGCGATTTCACCCGCGTGGCTACGCTCCTATTGGTCTTAGCGAGATTATATATATATATATATATTACTATATATCGCCTATATTACTCGTGGATAATGTAGCTTACGAATGGTGAAAGAATTTTTAAAATCGGTCCAGTAGTTTATGAGCCTATTCATTACAATCAAACAAACAAACAAAGTTTTCCTCTTTATAATATTAGTGTTTACTAGCTTCCGCCCGCGACTCCGTCCGCGCGGATGTCGGTCTTCGCGTGGATGGTTATTTCTCCATTTTGAGTACCTCTGTCAATAACATCTTATAAATATCTATTGGACCCAATTCCCAAATACGGCTAGGCCTATAATAATACGCAACGTGTGTTCGCGGTTCTACGGAACAACGTCTATGGATAAAACTGAAAAATTAAGATTAATTTTTTTCTACGTAGGTATTTTTCCAGGATAAAAAGTATCCTATTTTACGCCCAGGATAATAAGGTATAATTATACCAAGTTTCATCGAAATCGAACCGCTAGTTTTCACGTGATGCCTTCACATACAGACAGACAGACAGACAGACAGACAAAAATTTTTTTAATCACATATTTGGGTTTGGTATCGATCCAGTAACACCCCCTGCTATTTATTTTTTCAATATTTTCAATGTACAGAATTGACCCTTCTACAGATATATTATATGTATAGATAAAACGAAAATTCGACCGAAATTATTGTTAAAATGAAACACATTTGAAATTTGAGTTTAGTATTTAAATTAAATCGCACTATTATAAAGCAATAGTTGGATATGACTTGTTACTTGTAAAAATGTGTTAATTGCAGATCATGAATTAATTTTTAATTATTGAAATGTACATATGCATATATAATCTTACCATGCCTAAGCTTGCATAGCAGGCTTTCCTTTCGAATTATTTTACCGATTTATTTTTTTAGGAAACCCTTTACTACCACGGGTATACGACATCCGAAATGACAGTCGCACAGACAACAAGCGCAACAAACGAACGGTCGACGTTACCATCTCTCAACCTGTCAGAAGCAACCCACACTCGACTGATAAAGGGGCAATGTGAACAGTTACCACCATTGGCATCACCACTGGTATTAGCGAAGCGTGTTCTTAAAGAGCCAGTCAGCGTTCGCACTGTCAAGAAGGTATGTTTAAATAAATAGTAGGTAGATATAGATCGTTAGTAGTTGGTGTAGTGGCCAAAATGTTCATTTCCTGATGAGTACATAATAAACAAAAATGGAAGTTAGCGATATGAACATCGCTATCCGAAACGATTTGCAAATATATCTCCGCATTCAATTTCAAGTCTTATAATATTATAGAATGTAAATCATTAGTTCCATTACTTTAACCGTTTCAATTGATTTACAGAAAGTAGTACTAGACGATTACAGTATAAAGTTGTTAATAATCGATTATCAGCACCTTCAAAGGTAACTAGACCGTGAACAAAATATTATTTCATACTTGATAAGTGGTAATCGATACATTGACGCACATGCTAACAAGTTAACGATTTCAACTTAGTTTATTGTTAACACAACAGTTGATAAACATGTTCCCATTTTTGATATCGAAATCAAAATTGCTCCAAATAAAAAGACCGAAAGAGCAAAAGAGTAAAGAAAAAAGTGTTGTAATTTCGTACGATAAATTAACGACGCGTAAATCGAAACGTATAAAGCGGAAATTGCTGAAGATACCGCCAATTATAGCGTCTAATTGTGATTGCTCATTAATGCATGTAACACGCATAGTTGTGAACTATGCACCGAAAAACAGGAAGCGTGACGCTTCCAACATAGTCCTATCTATGACATGGGGTACTGACCAAAAGAAACGCATAAGACTTCCCAGTGTCAAGACTAAAGAACAAACAACAAAAACAAAAAATGTTAAGAGAAAAGAATGCTATAATAGCGAAGAATTCTTCTTGAAACTAGAGGTGAATAATATTTTGTCGAGAGTAGAATTCATAAATTTTTTTAGGACAGAAAAATAATATGCAACATTGTAGTGTCATTATTTTAATGTGCAAATGATACGTAATTTGTTGGCGTTACTGATCTTATCGTCTTGGCCTCTGAGTGACACCTTTTTTAGTCAATTGTTATGAACGTTCCACCTATTTAATCGTTGCGTTATAAAATGCTTAATTTTGTATTTCAGAACCAGCTCAAGGCATTGAATTTGGGAAAGACACCGAGAAATAAAAAGAACGATGGTCCAGCGTCACAACGCTCGAAGAGTGACAAGGATCTGGAGAATACTCCAGACGAATTGGTCCCTATGGATGATAGTGGTGACATTTTACTTTTTATTTTTTCTAAAAATACGAGGTCAAAAAATCCTTGTTTCTCTGATCGAATTAGAATCTAATTTGAATTTGAATTTAAATTTAGATTTATTACAGTGCTAATCTGAGTAATAAATTACCTAATATTATTCAAAATCGAGATCGGACAGATAACGAACTAACATCATCACTTTAATGTGGCCCAAATCTTACATTATGAACTTATTGATAATGTACCAGAGTGCATATTGAGAATCAGGCAATTCATAAATAAAACAAAGGTTTTCTAAATATGCTTTATTAAAATAAAATAAAAACTCTCCTGAACTATTCTAACAAAGATTTCCAAAGATAGTTCCTTTCAGGTACAAT
Source organism: Colias croceus (assembly GCF_905220415.1). Lineage (NCBI taxonomy): Eukaryota > Metazoa > Arthropoda > Insecta > Lepidoptera > Pieridae > Colias > Colias croceus. The sequence continues at coordinate 8,787,696 of NC_059548.1, read as the reverse complement.
GGAAATGCGTAGACGTGGTAAGAGACGTCGTAAAGGGCGCGGTGGTAGCGATCGTCTCACCTCCGCGGGACTGGCTGCACAAGCTCAACAGGACCCTGAAACACAGGTTAGTATTTATTAAAAGTTATAAATTATAGTCTATAATATACAGGAGAAAGATATAGGTACGTGAAAAAAAAATCCCATTGAAAAGATCGTATTTGTGGAACTTTTTCTATAACATAAGTTACGGGCAATTAGCAAAGTGTGTTCTTATAACTTTATAATTATCATTAATTATTATTATTAAGCATTTAATTGATTATTTTGGTCTCGTTTTAATAAAATTATAAGATATACTGACTTTACCTACTAGGAAAAGATTTTCTTGGTAATTTTAAAAATATTTCATGAAATAAATATCATCGTTCGAGCTCGAAAAAAAAAATACGATGCAAATGATGATTTACTAGCATAATAACTAAAAGTTTATTTATTTCGAAGATTGCAGGCATTGGAACGGATTCCCAAAACCCCAGTTCGCGTGCCTCCATTGCTCCAACGAATGATGGTGATATAATTATTCCTCCTATCGTCAAAACTAGCGTCGCTAAGAAAACTGACTCTTTCCTAGATGATGACATTTTGAAGTACTTACACAGGGAAGTTGATGAAGAAGCTATAGAGACTGAATTTGATACAAAGGTAGGCATATTTGTTACAGTTTATGAAATTTTATGAATATAAAAATTCAAATATAAATATACCTATTTGATTTTTATGTGTGATTGAATGTGGTGAAATAATTTTGACAGTGAATTTAAGGTACTTATATATACCTAAGTTTTTCGCCTTTTCCAATAAGACTCACATTATAAAAATTCTATGTAAATTGAAATATCGAACCTATCCAATCAAATCTGTATTACTATGCCACATGTATCTGGTTTATTACTCACTAGCGATCCGCTCCGGCTTCGCCCGTGGTACATATTTCGCAATAAAAAGTAGCCTTTGTTCTTTCTCAGGGTATAAAGATTGTCTGTGCCAAATTTCATCAAAATCGGTCCAGTAGTTTATGAGCCTATTCATTACAATCAGACAAACAAAGTTTTCCCATTTATGATATTAGTGTAGATAATGCCCGAAATTTTATGAAAAATATCACTTTAATAATTCGGTCTTGCCATAAAAAAAATACGTTTATTTTCCCAGCGTCGATATGTCCTACAAGAAGCGCTTCGAACTCGACCAGACCGTCCACACGGTCTGGAGATGCAGACCCTCCTCAAGGAGATGCGGATACCAGCTGTCAGTCTGGGAGACTGGTTGCACATACCCAGGGTGTTTTCCAGGAAGAACGCTATATTCGGTCTGCCGATCGATTCGAATGATTTAGAATGTATGGTTTATGTATAATTTATTTGATGCAAGATAATTTAAGATTTTAATAGTTCGTGTATGAGTATTTATTCTTATCTTCTTCGAACATCTTTTCGCGGTGTTAAGGTTTGTCAAACGAAATTTATCTATTGCCCAACATTAAAAAAAAAAATGTTTGTCATGTTTGTTGTTTATTACAAAACTTCAAGAGTTTATTTCTTTATGTCTGTTATGGTTATTTTTATGTTTCTTTTCTTATTATTTTAGCTCTTACACCGATGATTTATGCAGCAAGGTTTGTGACGATAAAAAAATCGAAGCAGCTGCTATATCTTACAGTGTTAAGGAAATTTAGACCGAATGGTTACAGGATGCCAATTAAGGTGAGAAATAAATTTAAAATTGGCAGTGGCGCCACGAGACAAGGTACAAGTTACATTTTGCAAGGCCACACACGAGGTGACACACACATAACACATGACACGCGTGACACACTTCGCACATAATACACGTGACACACGACACACGTGACACTCGACACACGTGACACACTAAAAACGTGGCACGTGACACACAGTTCCTTCCTTTTAGAGATATTAACTGTTAACTACCAAAATATTCATTATTTTGAAAATACAATGAAGGCTTATCAGGGATATTGAAAATGTGTAATCTTTCTTTGTAGGATATACAAGAAGGCCTCACATTAATGATGGGTGGTGTACTCACAAGTGAACAAGCAAATCAATTTCAAACTATCACGGAATGGGATTGTTACAAAGAGGAGGAAAATAACTCTGATGATATTAAACTAACGTTGCTAGATACTGGTTATAGAAAACAGAGCGGCGGTGGAGACGCGGGGGAGGTATGAATTTCAAACGAATGTCACATTCGAATTAAGATTTTTTTTATTTGGAAATTGTATGTAACGCGGTATAGTAAGGAAATTTAGTATAGAGAAATATTCGAAATAAGTTTAATTTATAGAGTTCGTCATGAAGCGGATGTAATTATTTTTATATATTTTACTTGAATATATTGTTCCACGTGACGCGACGGTCACTTTTGAAAATACGCAGATAGTTCTCCTTACCTCTAAGATCACATAATTCTAACATCCGTGATCCGATTTCAATTTAAATTAACATCCGAAATCAGTAATCACATGCATTTATATTTATTGAAGTGAAACTTCTTTATCGGGGTTGGAAAAAAATTTAGTGTAACATTTTTTCGATTTGCGTTACGCGCCATCCCTACCACGCGTGATTCGATGTAATTTCTGTAAAGTTGCATAACATAAATTATTTTTTGAAAAATAAGGCCATAAAGAAATTTCACTTCTTACGTGTGTACACTAGTACACACACACATTTTTATTATATACGTTTTATTACTTTTATAAATTTTGTATTAATTTATAAATTTTCTTCATAGGTCGACTTGGACAGTATTAAATTCAAAACTTGGTGTGGTCTATGCGCTATTTGCGAAAGGATGTATGGACGATTTCCGCCAAGAGAAAAGGATTCTCCCGATGGGGTAATTTATTTTATGTTAATTTTATATGCACTAGGCTCAGATCAACTAAAAAACATTTTTTTTAGCTAATCTGCCTACGGGAGAACAAAAGCTTTTTAGCATTGTAGTTATTTCATTAATTTTATCAAATATTTTTACTCCCAACTTTTGTTAGGTCGAGATGTACAAATAACACAATCTTTGTATTGCCATCCTTTTGAATTTCATTCATTTGTATAGTAGAGCCATTTTAATAGGCAACATTTGACAGTTCAACAAAATTCAACAACGTAACCTAGTAACGACGACATAGAATAACATGATATTTCGTTTTGTTAGAACATTTGCTTAACTTTTTTCAATTACGATTACATATTTATAATAATAATGACCGATACAAGTAATTTTAAGATTTCATTTTACTGATAAACCATCCTAAACATAATAAACAATTTCTGAATTGAAGAACTGACGTCGCTACAATTTTGTGTCAATAGACCTTTTTTCTTTTTAAATACTAGAGACGTTACTCTAAAAATCGAAATCTGACATCTAGAATCGAATGCATTGATTACTTGATTAAAAATCATCATAAATTAATAAATTCGATTGACAAATGTTTCAAATCCGTATCGATTAATACACTTTAATCGATGTTTTTAAGCAGGTTCATTGAGCAGGTTACCTCTCTTCGAAGATAAAATTGATAGACGTCAAATGTTACCTATAATAATACTCGACTATAGCATATTTCTTTTTAAAAAAACAATTTTATTATCTTTTACAGATAGAACTCAGTGACTTCTCAATGGTTGAAACAAAAATCGTCACCCTGAAAGTTCACAGTGGGCTCGCAGAGATTCTCAACGCGATACGGACAAGATAATATTATATAGTTTTATTTTAGTTCGTTTTTAAATAAAGATATTTAGCATTTTATATTGTTAATTATACATAGGTTTTGTAAAGAGAAATAAATTATTTTTATAATTATTTACCTTTTGTGTTTCATTTTATTTCCTGACACTTCCCTCGATACTTCCTACAAATGTGAGGATATACATTATACATAGTAACATATATATTACGCTTTCGATAAAATTTGATAGGTATCTTGCTAAATTAAATCTTCGAGTAATGTGGTAACATGTAGGCTAGATACACAGCTAGATACCTTTAAAGTTTTATACAAATTTTGACGCGGGAAATATCCACTATTTGGGCGTTTTTCCATTACCCGGCCCGGCACCGGCACGGCAACGGCATGGTCGGGGACCGGTACCGGCACCGGGACTTCGTTTTTCCTATGCAGTGGTACTTGTAAATGACTTTTTCTTACAATCCTAATCTTGGCGTTACTATCAGTACAAAAAGTAGCATTAGTCTGTCCATATTTGTACATCAGCTACGTGCCAGTAAAAGTCACATCAAAATCGGTCCAGCCATTCCAGAGATTAAACGGAACAGACACAAAAAAAAGCTATTTTCTTATAACTATGTCATGTATATGTCGTGGTCATATCGTAGATTTGATCATTTCATGATATGAGTGGCCATTTCACGAAATGGTCGCATATCGTGAAATGGCCAACATAGTTTGATCAGATCGTTAAATCGTCAACGTTTCACGATTTGTTCATCCACATTTGGCCAGATCGTATAAAATATAAAGAGTCCATAAAATATTAAAAAAATTCAGAATAACTATATTCTAAAAACTTGTTTAATGTCATTTAAGTTAGTGCCGCGGCAGCGGCCGGCGAATGCCAGAAGCGAATCGTTTCTGCAATAGAAAACAGTTAGGTTAGGTTAGGTTAGACTTTGACAAACAACGCACGAGCCGAGCGAGCAAAGCGAGCGTGCCGCGGCAGCGGCCGGCGAGTGCCAGAAGCGGATCGCTTTTTAAAAAACAAACAATTATAATAATATAGTAGTTAGTAGGTTCTTAAATTATTTTATTTAAGTCGCATTTTTTCTTAAATTGTACATATAAGATAATATCCACATTTTCCATAGTACTCGTACCTCTTCGTCGTAAATTCTTTGCTATGACTTTCTTCATAATATTGTTATTAAACGAATTATGAAGTTTTTAACTGCGAATAATTTAATTTTCGCCAGCGGCCGCCATCTTATCACATAAACACAGAGCTTGCAGCGCCTCTACCAACGATTAATGTAACTATTTTACGATATGATCAAATAATTTTGATCATTTCATGAAAAAACCGTGCGTTAATTGGCCATATCGTGAAACGATTTCTTATCATTGATCTGCCCAAACCACATCATGATGTGGCCAAACTAAATTGGCCATTTCATGATATGCGACCATTTCGTGAAATGGCCACTCATATCATGAAATGATCAAATCTACGATATGACCACGACATATACATTTAATAAAAAGCGGTTATATTTTTATTGTACAAACGACACTAAAATTTTAATTGTTATATTGGTATAGAATCTATACTAATATTATGAAGCTGAAGAGTTTGTTTGTTTGTTTGAACGCGCTAATCTCGGGAACTACTGGTCCGATTTGAAAAATTATTTCGGTGTTAGATAGCCCATTTATCGAGTAAGGCTATAGGCATATATCATCACGCTAAGACCAACAGGAGCGGAGCACTGCGGGTAATACCGCGGAGCTAGTAAATTATATAATAGATTCTATTACCAACAACTTTAATCTTAGATCTACTGTAATCTATGATTTTTTAAACATTTTGCTACAGCTATTAAAAAGTTAATTGTATTTCAAAATCAAACACATACTTTGAAGCGAATTGCTTAGCCCTGGACTTTTATGTCCCGCCTTGAAATAAAAGCAGAAATAATAATTCGGTAGGTAGCACAAGGTAGAGTGATGGTCACTCTAGCTCTAGTCAAAAGCCAACGCGGCGAACCAATAAAATGATATGGAGAGCGTCATTTGAAATCGATTTTATAATTAAAATTAACTGAGTCCCTGTAAATTTTTTGTGTAGACTTTCTGTGTACAATGAGTACAAAGCAAGGTATAAGCTAAGGTACAAAGACTTATAAAAATACGTGTGAAAAATACAAATTGTAATATTGCAACACTGTCTGCGACATGAAAAGTCTGCCCAAGTGCATAGAGGAAGGATGTATAATAGTCCGGTCTATTTAAGCCTAAAATCAGGAGGAAGGTTACATAAATTCCCATAAAGCTGAATATTGGCATAGTTGTTCAAAACATCATTATAAAGAAAATCTCAAAAGTCCTCATCGTTCCGAGGTGTGCTAAAAATTTGGCACGGGGTCAAAGCTCAAAAAAATGAGTTTTTTGCGATTTTTAGCGAAACGGTGAGTTTTTTCGCAAAATTACCCCAGTACAAAATTGTAGATCACAAAATTCTCTACAAAAAATATATCAATATTTTTTTTCCTAAAAGCCACCATTTTGGAGATATAACGTTCCGAAAAGTTGGATCAGTCGTAATCCCTCTATTTTGCACACGTACGCCACATATGAAAGTCACTAAAGGTGTAATAGAACTAAAATAAGTTCGCTATTATTTATGGCAACTTGCTTATGTAAAATATAAGTTAAACTAAAAAGCCCAAAATCAATCGAAAATATATTCATCAAACAGTTTATCCAATTTTCCTAAATGTCAAAATCATGTATTGTTTCTACACGCAATAACTGGCTGCGATACGACATCTGCTTTTTACAGGAGAGGAAAAACAACAGTTTTCAAAATGTTTGAAAAAAAAGATTTACTACAATGTGCTGAAGTTTTTAAAAATAGTAATTCAACTCAACAACATGTTATCACCAACGGAGTTCAATTTCTTCTTGCTATGTACGGAGCCCCCAAAAAAACCACTTGCTTAGATAAGTTGCGATACACATCTTTCGTGAAAAATACGCGTAATAAAAAACAAGTCAACTTAGCTTCTCTTCCTCCAACCTCAGTAGCTGCTCATCAACATCTGTTTCGGGTATATTACCAAGTTCAAGTGTGGCTTGGTAATCATCTGGACCCTAAAGACTGGGGTTGGAAGTTGATCGACAATACACTAGAGCCAGTTCAAACTTTACTTCCACCAGCACCTGAGAAACTTCTCAACACAATATTTTGCAACTGCAAGAAAGGGTGTAGTGCAAAATGTGGTTGCAGAAAAGTTGGACTGTTTTGTTCCCTGGCATGCACACACTGTCAAGGCCGATCATGCTCGAATGTTGAGTCACCAACTCTTGAAGATTCGTTTGATACCGATCAGGAATCGCTATTGGGGCAGTTTACGTGTGAAATAGAACAAGAAGAAGAAGAAGAACAAGAGGATGAACAGGAAGAAGAAGGAGAAGAAGATCAAGAAGAAGAAGAAACAGAAATCTTGGACAGTTATGAATCAGACGACTAACTTTTTATTTTAAGTATTTTATTTAATTACACCGCCGTTGTTTTTGCCCACTATAATATATAATATTATTTTGCAATAGTTTTAAAACATATAAAATCTCAGCAGACCCGTGGAATAGGCCTACTGGGGAAACCACGTTAAAAAAAACGCGCTTTGTACACTACCTCATAGGTGGCGTGGAAACGTGTGCAAAATAGAGGGATTACGACTGATCCAACTTTTCGGAACGTTATATCTCCAAAATGGTGGCTTTTAGGAAAAAAATTATTGATATATTTTTTGTAGAGAATTTTGTGATCTACAATTTTGTACTGGGGTAATTTTGCGAAAAAACTCACCGTTTCGCTAAAAATCGCAAAAAACTCATTTTTTTGACCTTTGACCCCGTGCCAAATTTTTAGCACACCTCGGAACGATGAGGACTTTTGAGATTTTCTTTATAATGATGTTTTGAACAACTATGCCAATATTCAGCTTTATGGGAATTTATGTAAACTTGAATGTGTAAATAGACCGGACTATAATGCCCAAGTGACAGACGACAGTCCAACTTCCTGGTATCCAGCCAAGCCATCAATCATCAAGAAAGAAAAATAAACAAACGTTAGCGGCCGTTTTATTTTTCATTGAACTATTTTTGTTCACTGCCGTAACGAATTTAATGATTCTAATGATAAACAAACCACTGTGACTATTTCAGCATACAATTCTCGTAAACAAGTGCTTTGTTGAATTAAGTTTTATATTAAATACTGACAAAAATGAACATTGAGGGAGATGGAAACTCGGACGGTATGTTTAATATTTATTAATAAATCAACGCGTTGGTATGTTTCCTGGTTAACCCATTTAAAGTTGTATTTTGGTTTTAGAGTACATTGTTACAGCTATCCAGATATTTGAATACTGTGGGGCAGACAGTTCAAGTACTTTACGGGTCGATGCCTTGATGGATAAATTCGCGCCTTTCATAAAAACTAACAGGTAATTATGGAAATATAAAACATAGGTAACTCGATTAATTTGCTTTTTTATATGAACAAGCAGCTAGGAAACCCGTAAAGATATGGTCATTAATTCTGTATAATGTTCTGTACATAATATACATTATATTTTATATGTAAGCAGCCTCATGGTATTTTTGAATCAATTAAGTTGCAAAGGTTTAGTTATATTTATTCTTTCAGAGCTGAATACAGCTACCTCAAGTCTTTACTAGACCCGGATCAGAATAATCCGGAAATAACAGTCAGCAAACTGGCTGACTCTTTAAATAAATATAGTGAGAGTCAAAAAGTCAAAGTGGATCTTGAAGAGAGGTAAGATATATAAAAATAATAATTTATGCTATTTTCTATGTTGTTTCCATTAGAAAATCACAAAAATATAACATTTTATATATCTGTATCTGTGCTTTCATAGCTAAATGAAAGAAAATAAACTGAAATATATTAGAAAAAACTTTGAAGTGTTTTATGTGTCTATCTCAAATTGTTCATATAATTTGAAAATTATTGGTTATTTTGCATGAAAAACAGTAATTTAAAGGAGTCATAATAATAAATAAAGGTTACATGGTAATTTTAATACAAGTAAGATAAACATATTAATTTAATTTTCATTAAAAACAAAATTTAATGGCTTTTGTTGAAAAGTTGGAGTTGTTTGAATGTCTGTTAAATATATTTTGTATTATTTCTATTAATAATTTGATGAAAATGACACAGATACTGAAACATAATACACTATTAATTGTGATAACCTCTATTAACCTTACAATAGATTAAATAAAAAAATTCTAACTGTTTTTCTCTATGTTGCAGTTTTAATTTGAAAAGTGGACAGGTTCCACATGACTCGGACTCGGGGATCTCTACAGATGGTAATTATTTTATTTTATTGAGTTAATACAGGGTGTCCCACCGTTGGTATTCTAAGCTCAATGGAGGTTACAGTTTTGCATACGCTGAGTACGTAAAAAATACTTATAAAATTCCAGATGCATTTTTTTTTCAAACAGATGAATTCTTAAAACTCTTTGTGTACACCCATAAGAAGCAACCCGCCCAACTTTGCCACCAGCACGTGAGCTATCGTTTAAGATTATATTTTCGTAGACTAAATGCTCACATTAGAGAAGCCTTATATGCCGGCTGCGTGAAGCTAGAGAAGAAAACATGAATTTTAAGGAAAAATTTAGCAAAAATTTTTTGGCGTAATTTTGTTGTTGTATTTTTTACGTGATCAGTGTATGCAAGACTACAAGTTTCTTCGCGTTTAGTATACCGATAGTGGGATACCCTGTATAACACTAGCTGCACTCCGCAGTTTCACCTGTGTGGCTCCGCCCCCCGTTGGTCTTAGCGTGATGTTATATAGCCTATAGTCTTAGTAGTCTTCCTCGATGAATGGGCTATCTAACACCAAAAGAATTTTTCAAATCAGACTAGTAGTTCCTGAGATTAGCGTGTTCAAACAAACAAACTCTTCAGCTTTATAATATAAGTACAGATAATAATACTGGAAACAAAACCCATTTATTTATAAATATATCCATAAAATATTTAGTTGATTTTGGATGTAGTGAGTTGAATTAACATAAAAAAATAATGGAACAAGAAAAAACAATAATCTTTTATTCTTTACCTACCTCATTTTTAGTTGATAACAAAACTACTCTTTAAACCTTATAAATAAGAGATTTATTAGTTAGCTTTATACAACAAGACAAAACCTAGTATTGAATATCTCTTTTTGAATTATCATACTATTTTCTGACATCTATATCACAGTTATTCTAGACTTTTATAACACAAGATACAACATAAATATTAACATAACACACTGCATTTGTGCAAATTTGGAGCATTGTTATTTGTACAACTGTACAGTTATTATCATAAAACAAACAATTTTCATGTCACATGAGATAAAGAACCATTAGTGCAAGACATTTAACACTAATTGCACATGTTATAAGTGATTTTTGTTTATTTTTAAATCTTTCAAAATGGACCCAGTTTCAAGCGTTTTAGTTTTTAATTTTGTGTTGTGGAATACTGTGTGTAGTTATATTAATTTAAATGATTTGTTGTTGTATTATGGTATGTATTGTTTGTGAAAATAAATGATTACCAATCACAAAGTAGAATAAAGATAGCGGAAGTAACAATATAAGAATAAATTATCTTAAAGTTTTAGTTTCCTTAATCATACAGTTCGCAGATTAAACTGATTAGCAGTTTAACATCATCATCATAGAGTTTTATTTAGACTACACTTTTATAACAACTAGATTTCCGCCCGCGGCTTCGCCCGCGTTTGCAAAGGAAAACCCGCATGCTTCCCGTTCCCGTGGGATTTCCGGGATAAAAACTATCCTATGTGTTAATCCAAGTTATCCTCTATATGTGTGCTAAATTTCATTGTAATCGGTTCAGTAGTTTTTACGTGAAAGAGTAACAAACATCCATACAAACTTTCGCATTTATAATATTAGTAGGAATTACACTGTTTTTTTCTGAAATTTTTAATATCCATCCATAAAAAATATTATTAATATATGTAATAATTTTTTTTTCAACTGTAATTTACATTTACATGGCTGAGTCTGACCCGATTGCCATGTAAACTATTGTATATATTTTTTAGTAATATAAGTAGTTGTTAAGTGTGTGTAACATGTAGCAATAAATATTTTTTCTTTCTTTCAATATTCCAGGATTCCAACTCCTGGAGGAACTGCAATGTGAACTCCGAGAGAAGTCCCATATCGCACACCAGCTGCGCAGCCAGCTGGAGTTCACGGATCGGCAGCATGAGGAGGCCATGGCAGCTCTCACTGCGGAGAGGGACTCGCTACGGTCACATCTTAATATGTAAGAGGAAACTAATTAATCATTAATATATATTTTTGTGTGAGGTAAATGATGTTTTATGTGATATATCAATTTTATTATTTGTAGGTTGTTAGATTTCTCAGATCAACTGTATTTATCAGAATTTTAATAGGAATTTTTTTATCTTTATTTTTTGTTTGATGTCTTCTGTACAGGGATAATAATGCTAATAGTAATGTTATACATAGCTGTTTGCAAACTTTAAATACAAAACACAGATGTTAGTGACATCATTGTATTAGCATGAAATTACTAATTTTAATATTTAGTACATTCTTCAGCCAAGGTCATATTATTTATTATATAATTATATGTCTTTGGTCTTTCTATGTTTGTTACGAAGCGTCGTGGGTATTTTCATTTGCCTTAACACAAATTTCTGGATCTTCTACTATTTTTTCGCTCGTTTAACGTTTTCTATCTTTAAGCACGACATACGTACAAAAAAAAATATATTTTCTTGAAGGCTACGTGAAGAGAACGCAACGCTAACACACGTGCGTCACGACTACGAGGACGTGTGCGAGCGGCTGTGCGTCAGCGAGCGGGCGCTGGACGACGCGCGCCGCGAGCTCGACGGCGGCAAGCGGCGCGCCAGACTGCTCGCCGAGCAAGTTGGCGCGCTTGAGAGCGAGGTATGCGGTGATTGAGGGTAGAAATAAAAAAAAATGTTAATGACTAATGTTAGTGAGGTTTTTTAATGGCTAGTGCTCCGCCTTGGCTAGCTAGGGTAGACAATTAAAAAAAAATCATGACTAATGTAAGTGAAGTTTTTCAACGGCTAGTGCTCCGTCTCGGCTGCAGTTAGGCATCTTATAGACATAAATCTTCCACTTCTCAATAAAAATCTTTGAACTGGTATCATTAAGTAGTTTTGGAGGTAGAGACAGACAGCTGGATGCGGCTTTGTTTTGGACTATTAAGTCCATAACATCAATGTAAATTACCCTTTTTGCTTGATCTATATCAATAAATAAATAAAAATAAACTTCCCTGCTGTAACACAGTGGTGTCAGCGACTAGCACGAGGGGAAGTACCTTATGGTTATTCGTAATAATTGTATGTACCTATATATCTTACTGAAACGCAGTGCCGGCGTTAAGGGGGGGAGGGTTCAGAGGGGGCAATGGCCCAGGGCAACAAATTCTGGGGGGCGCCAAGGTCTGAAGTTGGTTAACCTAACGCTTCCCTCAAGTGGGCGCCACAATATTTTCGCCCGGGGTGTCAGTGGCCCTCACGCCGGCACTGCTGAAACGCTTGTAACATGTTCTTTGTAATAATAAATAAATATTAACTAATCTATTTTCAGAAAGTAACCCTCAGCGAACTCCTAGCTAAGTCGAAAGAGGAGTGCCACCGCATAAACGAGATGTACGCGGGGCGGCAGGTGGCGCTGCTGGAGCACAACGAGCGCCTGCGCGCCGCGCACGCCGACCTCAGCGCGCGCCTGCGCGACCAGCACGACGCGCTGCAGACCGTGCTCAGTGAGAAGGTCATACTGGAAACACACTACATATTAGTGGAAAACTGAAAAAAATACTACACCTACACAAAAACTACTTTACACACTGGATTCTGCAATTTACGCACTGCGTAAGTGCACTTTACACACTGCGAAAGTGCACTTTACACACTGCGAAAGTGCACTTTACACACTGCGAACTGCACTTTACACACTGCGAAGAGCACTTTACACTATTTGTATAACTTTAAATTATTTATTTATTATATTATTAAAGTTTTAAAGTAACATTACCATAATTATTTTTTATAATTTTCAGGTTTTGCTAGAAATGGAGCTAAAAGACATGTTGAACAAAACGAACCAAACTCACTTAAAGTTGGACCGTTCCATCGACGTCAGCTACACTGAGGACCAAATGCTGACCGCTTTGGACAGTCTTAATGCTGAGAGTCGCTTTTCTTCTGGTAAGAGATGGTTAAAGTATATAAGTATTGAGTTAAAGTATATAAGTATTAACAATGTGATTAATTTTTCATTTTCGTGTGATTAATTCCTTGTGTTTTGATAAAGAATGTAAGATTTAGGGTGTTATGTTAATATGTTTAATGCATATAGAAAACGATTGTTTCAAAAAATCCTTTATTTTTTGTCGATATTACAGTCTTACGTTTTTTATTAAAATCTCTTGCTTTTACCATAATTTAAAACAAACCATACATTGTGCTTTTTTATTAATCCCCATACTAAGCAATAAGTCATTTATCTAGACAATCAAATACTCGACGAAGAATCGTTCGTCAACAAGTTGAAAGAGGAACAAGGGCGCGCAACTAACATGTCGCTTTTCGACGAAATACGACTCAGCTTCTGTAACATGTCCCGAACTAATATCACTGAGATTAGCTCGCACGATAAACTTTTTGATACATCATTTATAAACGTGGCCACACAAACAGATGAAACGGAAAAAACTTGCATGGACGCTGAAATTCAAACCATACAATCTATAATGAAATTGGAAACAAAGTCAACTCAAACTATTGGTGTTAACAAAAATGCTTTGGCACGAAAAATACCAAAATTAACCCGGCCAATTAAAAAAGATCCACCCAAAATACTAGTACATACAAGCATTCAAACAGAAACTAACACTTTGAATAATAATACCACTGATGTTTGTAAAGAATGCATTAATTGTAAACAGTTAGAAGAATTCAATGATTATACGACCAAATTGGAAAGCGATTTCAGAAACTCGCACGCAACCGTTGCAAAGATGAGACGGGAAATAGACAGTTACGAGAACAATTTAAATGTTTTAAAGAAATTCGTCGACGAAGGCAATGAAAGGAACAACTATATGAGAACAGTAGTAGATAATTTAAAAGCTAAGTTGGTTGTGTTAGAAGAGAAATGCATGGACCAAGGGGAACGGATAAAGAGTTTGTGCTGTGAAACGTGCGCAGCGGAGGCCCAGACTGAGTGTGGTAAACAATTGTATGTGTGTGTAGTTAGATTTGTGACGTTCTGTGGTGGCTGGTTTATTATTTTATATTAAAGTATTATGTATTATAGTTTAGTATTAAGAATGTATTATATTTTATAGTCCAGTAGGTTTAGTTTAAATTTAATAAAGTAATTATTTTCAGTTTTCTTTAGATTAGATCTTAGAGATGTTACTCATCAGTCATCACTACATAGTATAAAACAAAGTCGTTTTCTCTGTCCCTATGTCCCTTTGTATACTTAAATCTTTAAGACTACACGGATTTTGATGCGGTTTTTTTTAAATAGATAGAGTGATTCAAGAGGAAGGTTTTAGTATATAATTTATTAGGTTTTAGACAAAGCAGGCGAAGCCGCGCTCGGAAAGCTAGTGTATTATAGTTTAGTACTAAGAATGTATTATATTTTTGGGTTTTACTCTCTGACATTAGTAGTAATATTATTATTTTTAAGTGTTTTTTTATTTATTTTATTTTATTAAGTGGTATTTTGTTTAGTTTAGCTATGTAAATTGTGTTGTCCTGTAGTTAGATAAAGTAGTTAATGTTTATATATAAGTGTATTTCTTATAGTATCCAGCATGATTGTATAAAGAAATATATTTTTGTTTTTTCAAGGATGTTAATAATTGAAATATTCCAATATTATAGATCCAGGTCTTTATTTGTAGGAAGACGTATTTTAAATAAGTTTAGATTTTATTTTTATTTTGAGAAGTTTAATTTATTTATAAAATCTAGTTTAAACATTCAAAAAACAGTTTGTATTAAAAAGTAAATCGTTTTCAGATCAAGTGTCAGTGTGCTCACAAACTGACTTGCCGTGTTCGTCCTGCGTGAAACGGAACACGCCGCACCGACTTAGAAGGTATTTATGGTAAGTATCACAACAAAACCTATTAAAAAATTAGGGTAAGAAAAAATTATTTCATGAGGCGGGTTCAAATAATGGCGAATGTTTACTTATGTTGTTTATTAGTGTTTGTTATTTCTGCATTACAGGCTTTGCCTATCGCAGACACCAGTCCTCTCCAATTTATACTATGTAATACTTTGTAACTTTAGTTGTAAGTTTTTGAGGAAAATAAATAAATAAATAAATATTAAAATATTATTTCATGTAAATCCTGTTAGAAAATTTCCAATGACTTATACAGTTTGTGCATTACTTACTTATTTACGTATTAACTGTTCTATTCTATTATAACCACTTTTCTACAGACTATTGTCTAATTCCATATGTATTTTGATTTTAATATTTTTTTAGGATATTAAAATTTATTATTAAATACCATATATGTTTAAATATTTCATATTTTTTCTATATATCCTACAAGTAGGTAGGCTTCAAAACTATCACATGTCTCACTCTAGTCTATTTTCAGGGAGCCGCTGAGGTGTCTGTTCCAAGTGTTCGCTGTGATTTGCTTCCTCTGCGCTATATCCGTACTATATAACGTGACACAAAGATGGCATACACGCTGTTCACCAATCACCACGTGGAGTTGGTTGCAGCCTCACGATCTGATGGATCTACTGTTCCGTATAGAATATGTAGCCGATGTGCCTATGTAGGTTGTGGAATGTTGGGTAAATTGGGCAATTTTGCCTTTAAATGAGTGTTGGGCAAATTTTTTTGTATGTAAGCGTATGGGCAAATTTTGTTTAAGTATGCGTATGGGCAAATTGTGTGTGTATTAATGACATTAGCAAACATTACATGTTACGATGTGAAAATAGATCCACTCAACTCATATTTGTGTGAATTAAAACTTGCCAGTTTGTAAATGTATGGGTAAATTTGCCCATACGACGATTCAAAGGCAAATACGACCTTCTTGTTCATAGTAAAGTCACTGTATAATAAATATGTAATTTTATTACTTTTAACAACGCCAATTTAATTAATTGAACAGAGTGCTATTATTAATATATTAAATTCAATTGCCTGCAAGTATTATTAATAATTATTATTATTCTCTGCAACTAGACTATGGAAATACATGGAGTAGTCTAAAAAATTGCGCACAATTCCAAAGAATTTATGTTATATTTTTATGTAAGACAATGTAAAGTTGTGTTGTGAATTGCATGTGAATTTAAATTTTATCGAATTATTGCATTTAGAATTAATTTTTATAGATTAATAAAATATAATAATGCACAAGAGATGTTATGATTATTATTAGATTTTATAAATCCTTTGTAATTTTTTAAACTTATTGCCAACATGTTCTGTTAAAAAATTTCATTGACCTATTGACAATTGTAACATTTTATAAAAATACTTATTTCATTATCTTACGCGAAAACGTTAAGTGTAATTTTTATTACAGTAATAATATAATAATACTATAAACTTTGAATAAACAAGTTCTAAATAATGGGCGTAACTATTGCTTTCGTTAATATAATCAGAATATAATTCTGTGATATACCAGTGCCAGTTTTAGTATTTAAGATAATTTTAAGTTTTCGTTGTATGTTAAAAAGATATCAGATAAAATTTTAAACAAAATTGAACTTAAATGTCATGGAACTACAGCATTAATTAGAATTCTGTATTTTATTTTCAACTAGCTTCCGCCCGCGACTCCGTCCGCGCGGATGTCGGTCTTCGCGTGGATGGTTTATTTCTCCATTTTGAGTAGGTACCTACCTCTGACAATAACATCTTATAAATATCTATTGGACCCAATTCCCAAATACGGCTAGGCCTTTAATAATACGCAACGTGTGTTCGCGGTTCTACGGAACAACGTCTATGGATAAAACTGAAAAATTAAGATTAATTTTTTTCTACGTATTTTTCCAGGATAAAAAGTATCCTATTTTACGCCCAGGATAATGAGGTATAATTATACCAAGTTTCATCGCAATCGAACCGCTAGTTTTCACGTGATGCCTTCACATACAGACAGACAGACAGACAGACAGACAAAATTTTTTTTAATCACATATTTGGGTTTGGTATCGATCCAGTAACACCCCCTGGTATTTATTTTTTCAATATTTTCAATGTACAGAATTGACCCTTCTACAGATTTATTATATGTATAGATAAATTTTCAGGATTTTTTTCAATTTTTGATAAAAACTCCTTATTATAACATAAATATTCTTTGTTTTTAATTGTAACATAGATTCAAGTATTTTTAAATAATTTTGAATCTCTTTTGCATTTTATTTTATGTTTAGTTTTAATGACTTTTAATTAGTTTTTATGTTAATAATTTTAATGAACATTAGTATTGTGTTTTAATCGTTTTTACGTCTAGATTTTGTTTTGTTAGTTTTTTTTTCTGGGTCTATTCTATAATATGATAGTCATTTACGTTTCGGTTTCATAATATCCAGATAATTAAAGAAAATAAACATATCAACAACGATGACGAACAACAGATAATTAAAGAAAATAAAAATTTAATAACAGTTGACAAAAATTATATATCTTAATACTCGTAGTTGATTCTCATCTAAAAGGGAGAACAAAAATTGGAGATATGTTGAAGACAAAGCAGATATGGTATGAAAAATTGGTGCTTAGACGAATTTAAATTTACATAATTAAAATTGCAATTTTGTAATTTAGCTAAATTGCTCACATGAGCAAATAAATTATAGATTTTTTAATAAGGCAACATTATTTGTTTAGCATTAACGTTTCGCTGTTTTAAGTAAGCTGTGTTTAAAAGTTTCGTCATATATATATTTTTTTTAATTTAAGTACCCTTTACAATCTTTTCATTATTAGACAGTACAGAAAAGTGCTTGCCCAATAAGAAAATGCAATAAAATTTATTCATAACACGTCACTATAACATACTTATAATTTTACAACCAACGATTTTATTTAAATTAGCTTATCTACCGGTTTGTTTTCCCACTATCCATAAATTTTAAGTTACCTATTTTCTTTTGTATCATTTATATTTCTTTACGTATTGAACGAAAGGTACAAAATCTTGCGAAACATTACGTTCCATTTACATCAAACGAACAGAAAGAGCATTCTTTCGTGATCTTTTAGTGTAAACGAAAACTCGTATTCAGTGTTGTTCAGTATTAGAACATTGCATATAGTTCGAACGCACTAAGAACAACGTAAGAATGCTCTACGCCTGTTTACATGATAAGAATTTGACGCTCGTTTGATGTAAATGCACCGTTACATAAAGCATGCACAGGATAAGGTAACAAAAAATAGGGTTTCGTACACTTTCAATTGTTTTTTTTTTTAGTATATTATTAATTAAGATTATTACAACTCTATGACATGTTGTTTATTACTTAGTCACGCATTTATTTTAGCATTTAAAATAAATTGGTTTTAAATATATTCTTGTGTTTTATTTCAATCCAAACAAACCAAACCTCATTTGTTTATTTTACGTTAACTTCATTTGCATGTAAATCTTTCTCACTTATAATAGCTAGACTGAAATCTATTTTAAAAATAAAAATCGTGTAATTAAATTATCTGAAGGACCTTTATTAAAATTTTAACTAACATTAGTTAGCTCTATCAATTTCGAAAAGCGAAGGTATTAAGATTTTTCTCAAAACTTCCCCCCGTAATTAGAATTTTACTACGCTCGTAGACTATTATAACGAAGATTATAATTATAGTCTGCTGAAGTTTCTGTAAATTTAGTTTTAATGAATAAACTCAAAAACTACTTATCGATTATTATTAACAGGTTCACTGTCCAGCTTATAGAGTGAGAATTGTTCCACACGTCCAGTTATGTTTTTATGTCCGTCCAGCAATTATTTATGATAAAACGGTACATCTGTTACCTATGTCCCGACACTATTTGGTATATAGGTTATGTTCTGTCAAGTCCACCTGAAATAAATGACGATCTCTCCACGTTCACTGTTAAAAACAGCCTGGAAATCGTATGGACGACCAGACCACATATGGTCTGTGGACTAGTAGTGCTATATACTCTACAGACCATATTTGGTCTGTGGACAGTGAACCTGTTAACCTTTTGAACGCCAATGACATCTATAGATGCCATGCGCAATCGTGCCCTGTGCGCCAACGACACCTATACATGCCAAGAAACAGATCATAGATAAACACAAAATAAACATATTAAACCTTTACTTTTACGTGTTTTATTTATACAGTTTATGAACTGAATCCCCAGTTATTACATAAATATACACAGTAAACAAAATTGCCAAGTAGTTATTCAAATATTTGATGACAAAAAATAACTTAATTAATGGCTAAAACAGCATGTTCTCTCGCGCCAATGACATGTATACGTGCCTACTAGTGATGTAGTGTAATATTCAAGTAACTTCATTAAAATTTCAGCGAAATTACTCTAATTCGCTTAATTTTTGTAATAACTACAAAAAAAATATATAAGCTTAGTCACTGAGAAAAAAGGTAAATACTACATTCTTTGGTATAATACCATATTGTCTATATTGTGGATATTGTTGATTTGAATATTTTCCTTTTCGCCAATCATGCGCATCCCTAGCACAGTATCGATATGCAATCCCTTCTGCGCCATTGACATGAATAGATGTCGGACTGGTGACGTCGTAAGCGCGTGCCGTGTTGTTAAGTGCGGAAAGTTGTAAAAATATTTTATCGAGAAGGTATCTACCAATATTATAATTAAATAAGTACAAGGCTATTAATGAGCATAATAATTATATAGATAGGTAGGTAAATACAAGGCTGTTAATGAACATAATGATGATTTTTTATTATTTTTTATTTTATCGTCACAAACACAATGTATGCGTTCTAGCATAATATTTATTGTCCATGTAATGATAAAAATTCGCTTAGGTCCAAAATGTATAAATATCTCTAAAAATCTGTAGGTACTTACCTATTTAGCAGTTTTCAAAATTTATTACCTAATAAGTCTAATCAGTGCCTTTATTAGAATATTCTTATGATACAAATTGTCGCTATGTCATATCAAAATATGGTAATTGACCTAAATAGGTACCTACATATAATTAGTATTTGTAATAACTCAAGTATTAAACCAAATGATTGGAAAATAAATATGTAGTTTTAATGCAATTCCCTTTATTTAAAGGTAATAGTTGTTTTGATATTTACAAATAAACACTCCACAATAATACCTATAATAGTTCATATAAACTTAATAAATAAACTCGATAAGTTATAATAATATACAGCTACACATCCCTAATCAGAAGCGAGAGATTATAAAAAAAAGGATGGTTGCCCGCGCCATTGGCATGTATACATGCCAATGGGGCGTAACTGATAGAGAATAGTGCTGTAACTTGCTGCAATTTTATATGTATTTTTGTATCTCAAAAGGTTGATTTTTTTTGTTGATAGTTGCTATAAATGTGGTCTTAAGTTTTTACAGTAGGAGATGAGGTTAAATGAATATTATTTTTGTGTTATAAGCTGTTTATTCAAATATTTAGACGTGAATTATTATGTTTATCGATAACATTTTGGACTCCCTACTATTTTCAAGGTTATCTCATTGAATTTGTGGCTTGGCGTGGAGGGCACGGCGATGCGTTTTTGCTCTGGCGGTCAAAAGGTTAAAGACTAGCTTCGCCCGCGCAGTCAAAGAAATACCCGCATAGTTCCCGTTCCCGTGAGATTTCCGGGATAAAACCTATCCTATGTCCTTTCTCGGGTATCAAAATATGTTACTTTCGCATTTATAATATTAGTATGGATATAGAACTTATCCTATCTACTCTACTGCCTAGCTTGTCACATAAAAATGAAAATCTAACATAGCGGGCAGCGGCTACTTTTTAAAATAATTTTAAAGTAGCTGCTCTGTTAAATTTTCATTCAAAAAATATTTTTTTAATAATATAACTAAGTAATAGAGTTGCAAGAGAATGTTTCGAGCATTTGATTTTTTTAAGCAAGCATAATCTTATTTTCTCAGAAAGAGTATCAAATTCACAGTATCAAACAAGATCATTAACCCACTCCTAATCTCGTAAAAAACAATCCAAGTATACATTTACAAGGCGTTCAATTTCCCATTATGAGGGGCGCACAAAAGCTGCAGTCAAGGTGTTAACACAAAAGAGCCGAGTCGGACCTAACTGAGAAATGATTCGGCGAACGTTTCCCACAAGATTGCAGATTTTTTTTCTAAGACACGGATTTGTGGTCCAGCTCAAACAAGATTAAGGTATTGAGGTGACTTTTGAATGATTGGTAGTGTACATCACTGGCCTTTTTTTAAGTCAATACAATGTTACGTAAATAAATATAGAAAAATTGCATAAGGCCACATTCTAAATCTAAAGGATTCTCTATTCCTCACACCGCAGACGAATATTCATATAAATATTCCAACTCATTATTTTATTCGTAATTTAACATTATAGTTTCATAATATTATCTGCGCCCCGATATTTCACACGCATAACTCCAGATGTCGTATGTGTACTAAATTATTCATCCCATTTACTCACTGATGATGTAGATTTCCATAGGTCAAACAATAACAACAAATAAAATAGGAAATAAATAAAATAGCATTGCATTATGTCCACAGTGAGTGTACCTCTACGTATGATTTGAAATTGATATTATTGAATGAATTGAAGTTCTTAACGGAAAAAAATAGAACGCATCCGACTTTTGTTGTGCTTTTGTACTTGCAACGTTTAAAAGTTCAAGCAGAACTTTAAAAATTTAAAATAACGTTATTTTGTAATCCTATCTATAATATTAAGTATGTTAATCTAAAAATTAAAATGAATCCATAATCAAGCCATAACCCATAAAAAATTAAAGTTTCAGACATTTCATGCTACTGAAAAAAAAATCACACGCTCACCAATATGTACCTCATACCTACGCGAAAAGAGGTCATTCCTTCACGCACTAATATAATTTAGGGGTATTTTGCAAGCTCTTATCACAATGAAATAAAGTTGATTTTGTTAGTTTAACTTTTGGCGCGTCTCGACACACCTGTCGCTTGAGCGTGAGAATGTAGGGCTCTGGAGGAAGGAGCCGTTTGATTTAATATAAGGTGTGTCGTAGCCCGTAGGACTTACTTAACGGGAATATTTTCAATTGAATTTGCATAGATGCCGTTGTTAGGATTGTTTAAAAATTGACCGTTATGATAATTATTAATCATTAATTCTTGAAGTATTAGGTAACTACCCAATTTTCACGATTTTTAAATTAGAATTAAAGATCTAAACCTTAGATCTAAACAATTAAATAATCAAGATATTTAGTTCATGTCTCATTTTTAAATTTACGTAGTAAAAATTATATAAAACAACTTCTTGGCTTTATATTTTTTGGAAATCATTACAAGCTCTAACTTTTTATTAGTAGTCGATAAAATCAAAGTAGGATGCTGTTTTTGTATCAAAATTGATTGCTTTTCTAAGGGCGATATTTTTTATTCATCTTCATATAGTTCCCATGGAAACAGGTGGTTATAAAAACTAGCGCCCTTGCCTATCAACTCGTTTTTATTAAAAAGAAAAAACATTTCCGGACCAGCGTCCGGGGTTGGATTTCCGGGTCTCGTCGAGTACAATGCATTGTGATTCATAGACAAATAGGTAAATATTTGTAAATACTTATGAGTGGTCGAGTAAGTAGATAAGTAGTTACTGGATATAAGATTTAATAGATGTTTAAATACGATACCTACGAGTGGCACAGTTCTGAAAATAAAATTTAAATAGATCATACCTATTAAATTTTTATGAAATACAATAAACGCCAGCTTATACTAATAAATAGGTATTTAATAAGAATGCAATGCATTTATTTACGTACCTTTGGTTGCTTAATTATGTTAAAGACACCATGCTTTTCGCTTCCACAAATTTGCAGCATCTGCCTAAAAAGGAACTATGTTAAATTTTAATGTGTATCTCAATAAATCCCCTCGTAATTTAAATAGCAATCGTGATGACCTTCCTGAGAAAGAACTTCAACATATCCGAGGGATTCAGCTTTAAAGCTGCTCAGTAGAGACCGCATACATGAAGTGAACGCGGGACTTGTAAAATAGTAAATAACTTAGAATAATATGCTCACATGTACTGGTTTATGTGGCCAATAAATAAGTACATTATTTACTTAATTCTTCTTAAAAAACACTAAAGGCTACCTTTATACTTACGTAACTTTCATTCTGAAGTGTTTTAAATTTTTGTAACGACATATTAACCAGAAAACATGTATCTAATACCTACTTAAAGCACAGAATAATAAGTAGTAGTTAAAGCAAATTGCTATTTCGCTGTTTTCAGAGTCAATTAATTTTTAATAATTCTCGTTAATTACGGAAGCACACTACAATATGATATTATATCATAAGACTTCGAGATTACAGCACTTTATTTACTTAACACATTTTAAATATCCACAAAATGAACAAAAACGTGGCTACCATTCAGAGTCCGGAAGAAATAGGGCGGGCTTAGTTCTGTCCGGTTCACACGACCCAGCTAAGATATATGTGAGAAATTGTTTTTATAACTTGCATTTTCGTTCTACTTTTTTATTATTGTTTTAATTCCGATGCGATCAGAAATCACGGGGATTTGGGTAAAGATTTTTATGTTTGTGAGGGAATGTGCATTGTTGGGCTTCGTTTTATGGGTATCTTTTTGCCCTTAAAATGGGAATACAGTTGGTTTTAAAAGGAATTTATTTTGTTCTTAGTAATTGAAAGTTTAGAGAAACCTTGACATAAAGTTTTTTTGCACGGTCGCATAAAAATCGAGAGCTAATCCCCTGTAGCGCCGCGCGCTCTTTTCTCTTTGAGGTGTGAAAAAGGATATTTTAAGCATATTTTAAGGATTATGTATTTCATTAATATAGTTTTACACTGACAGTAAATTATCTGCTCTTATCGCTTTGAATACCGACATCATTCATCATGAACAGTTCTGTATCAAGTCCAAGAGCGAATTTTAAATTGAAATAAGTTATACCTAAGCTAAGTATGAATATATTTTTAAACAATTCCATGCAAAACTGTAATCATACACCACAGGACACATAATTTGTCCAATTTCATCATCTGTTAACGTCCTAATTAAATTTCCAAAAAGTTCCCACTGATCCCTGTGAACGTCAACGACACAATATGACAGAGCATTCACCTATATTGCACAGTGCACACCCATCACGCGATCGCATGTACCGTCGCTTCACCTCAATGAACGAATGATCTGTACCTACCGGTTTTTTACATTACGACCTTATTAAAATGCAACACAGCTCCATTTATTTCGGTAATTTTTACAGAATACAGATAAAAAAGTGACGCAATTTCATATACTCTGTGCTGTCATTAATAGAGTTTAAATTGAATTTTATCGAAGGATCCATGGCCAATGCGCCAAAATAAATTTGCGAACTCTAAAATTTTGGTAGTTTTTATTGCGGTGGGGTAAAGTTGAAAATTGAATGTGTGGGTTTTTTGAAAGAAATTATAAGTTTGTTGAATTAGGGGAGACCGTGGGAGAATTGTATAAATTGAATATTAATATTTTATAGTACGTCGGTATGTGGGGAACAAATACGACACAAAGGTCACACCTGGGACGGTCAGGGAACTTTATAATGGTAATTAGTTAGCCCGTTTATAGCCGTTATTGATAATGTTACCGTATTTTGTTATGTTATTTGTTTACTTTTAGTTGAATAGTTTTTTATAGTGTTATTTTAAGGAGCTACGTTTTCCTTGTTTTAAAGATGATTTCCAATATGATAAACATTAGGACGTTAACAGATGATGAAATTGGACAAATATAAACATTTAATAAACATTTTATAAGAAAAGTTCAAAACATATTTTGTATCAATTTATTTATACATATTTTATAACTAAAATCGGTTCAGCCATTTAGGAGTTCATTGACACATTCAAAGAAGAAATATATTTATACAAAATATATATGTATATATATATACTACTTCCTTCTAAGTATTTATAATTTAATAAAACAATTTCTATTAAAATATCCTCACAAAAAACACAAAAATTAAAACTAGTATGTACCATCTAGCAGTACAAAATCAAGTCCAGTAACTGTATAGTGTAAACTGTATAGGCATGCAATGATCATAGTATCGAGTGAACAAACAATTACCGAAGCAACCCTTACACCTTGTCGAATTCCCACACAGCGTGAGAAAGCCACCCCATAACGTAATACTGCATAAAAAATATTACCTTACACGCTACGCTGCACACATCAAGTATCGTATTAAACTTTACTCGGTACAAACACCGTGGAACATATTTTTATGGTACTTCATGGAAAGGTGAGAAAATGCAAAGTACCGAGTTTTTTTATTGGCTTTTATTCGCCGCGTAATAAGGTTCTTTATGGTTGCGCGCGATCACGCATTCCCATACATGGGGTAAAGAAAATGTAGCTTCACTTTGAGATTTTTTAATTTTAACTAGGCTTAGTGTAATTATTATGGTTTACAATTTTCATATACCTACTAAGTAATTACCTTTTTCTATATTAAAAGTATAATTAATACTTATTCAATTATAAGTTATACATTTTTGCACTTTAATTTAAATCATATATTTAATAAACTCTATGTTCATTCAACCGTTTCCAGTATATTACCTAATTGAAAAAAAAAAATGTTTTTTTTGCTCTGGTCTGGAATCGAACTCTACACAATAACACCCACTAATCACCGCGCCGACGACGCGACGGTTTCATTCACAACAGGTTCCCTTGTTAGAGCGAGACGGGACGAAAACAAAACATTCCGACACATTTCCCACCGCTTCAAGCCCCAAGTTGGAAAGAGACAACACGAGTTCTGTGGAACAACTTCGAAACAGGATAAACAAGGATAAGGGGTCAATTTAAACTCTGCTCCTGAATCGTGTACTATATCATTTCATAACGTGTTCGAACGTCGTCGGGAGCAGACGTGTGTTTTGTGTTTGTGAATATATACGTAAATAAAATGCCGTACAGTGAAGACGATGATTCTCAAAATGGATTTTCGGAATCAACACAAGGAATGTCTAAAGCGGAATTAAGAAAGGTGTGTTTATAAATTTGTGATTTAAAATTATTTAAAGTGATTTGATAAAGCGTTAGTTAAAATAATTTTTGGTTTCGATAATATAAAATAACAATTTTCGATTTTTATTGAGTGGATATTAGTGTTATATCAGTGATAGTAATTAAAATAAAAAACTAAAAAGATTTTCTAAGATTTTAAATAAATTAATTTGAAAACAACAATATATTATTATAGTTTTTATAAAGTTTTGTATCAAAGAAAAAAAAACAAGTCACTGAAGTAAAAAAGTTATTGTGTGCTAATAAATTTATTATTTTTTTCAGACAAATAAGCCCATAATGGAAAAGAAACGGCGCGCGCGCATCAACAATTGCCTGAACGAATTAAAAGATCTTCTAATGGATTCCATGGATAAGGACGTAAGTATTTTTTCATTGTTTCTCATAAATGAAATTTCTTCAAGTTTTAAAAAGTTCTAGTTAACTTAAATTATCTTGACAGAAACAGTATTAATTATTGTTTACTTACCTACAATTTTTTTTATGTACTTAATGTTATCCTTATCTTCGCAATGTTTTTACCTAAGTATTTATGTAACTTACAATTTATTTTTTAACTTACAGCCAGCGCGTCATTCTAAACTAGAAAAAGCCGACATACTCGAGATGACTGTCAAGCACCTGCAAACACTGCAGAGGCAACAACTAGCCGCTGCAATAGCAGCCGATCCAGCTGTTCTGCACCGCTTCAAGGCCGGCTTCGGCGACTGTGCTGTAGAAGTTCGCAGATACCTCTCAAGACTAGCTAGCGTACCAACAGGCATTCGCTATCGACTCGGAAACCACCTCAACTCTTGCATCTCCGGCATCGAAAGACTAAACCCCTCAGAATACGCTCCCTTAGTACCAGATCCATTACGTCTAGATGACGAAAGACCCAGTGCTTTTCACTTCGTCAAATCAACTAAACCAACGAGCCCACCACTTAGCCCACTTTCTTGTGATTCAGCTTGCGATTCCTCCACAGAATTAGAAACACCTCCACGCCCTGTTCAGAAGTATCCTTTCCCAACACCTCCGAGCCACTCCGCGTCAGATCAAGACTCAAGCCCTGAACAGAAAGCGACAGTTTCCTCCACAACAATATCGCCAGAAACATTAAAACAGGAAGCGTTAAGAAATAAAAAGATAATGGAACCCCTCTCTATTGTGATTGATGTGGAAAATTACAAAATCGGCATTGACGCGTCGCCAAAACGCGCAGTGGATTATTCGATACGGCATAAATATAAACGACATGCTGAATCTGTAGGACCACCTTCGAAATTCATACGTTTGGATGCAGAAAAAACAGTAACTATACCAGAAAGACATACAATTATACCAAGACGTGATCTAATGGAAGACGTAGCTAACAAGAAAGTCGAAGATTTGCATTCAGCATTCAAACGAATTCCAGATAGAATACCGTCTTACCCAGAGAGAAAGTTAACGATTCCTCCAAGCATACCAGCTCCTATTGAAATTCCCTTTGAAAGGAGACCGATTTTGCCTAAAACTGTGATAAGCCACACTGCTGAATCTTTAGCGCAATCTAGTTCAACGAGTACTGAAAGTGCTAAAGAAAAGGTTGAAGCAGATACTAGTTCAAAATCTCCAGTTCAAGGCACTTCTAGTACAGAAATGTGGCGTCCTTGGTGAGTCAACTGTGATATAGACTAAGAAAAACGATTTACCAGAATCCAATAAGATTATAAAGGCGACATGCATTTGCAATGAGTTAAAGTTTAATTATAAGATGCAACAGAATATATATGCGTCTATTTTGATAATTATAAGAGATCCTGCTTCTTATTGCAGGAGTAGGTATACCAATCTGGGTATCATATTTTAGTTTATTTTTATACTTGTTACATTTAATGGTGCTATACAAAGCAGTTGTAACACTATTATAGAATAGATATAAGTTATCTTTAATTATAGAATATAATTCGAAGAGACGTGGCTTTAAGAATTTACCTATGTGGTATTCTCGTTTATTATTAAACTGTTATTTTTTTTTATTTATGTGTTTGTTTTATTAATTATAACCTTATTCATATTACCAATAAATGTTACTGTATTTTTATTCTTTACAACTTATTTTCACTTAAAGAAAACAAATAAAAAATTAAATCAAGATAAAAAATATAGTTTATTCTTTTATCATAATCGACACAGCACACAAATAAATAAAAACTTAAATTATTATTCATACACAAATGAACACTATTTAAACAATCACAACCTTGAACACATGGACGGATAATTTTCATAATAATTATTATAAAAGAAACAAAAAAAAGTAGTAGCATTTTACAACAATATCAGCTTTTATGTGAAATCTTATACCTCACAACATTATTAGATATACATAATTTTATTGCGATTAAGATACATAATTGTATTTTGTGTTTAAATTCATATCCATTGAATAAATACATACTTAGTTAAACCCAAGATCAGAAGCGTAGCGTGCCTTGGCGGGGCCCCGTATAAAAATTTGTTTAGGGGCCCTTAGGAAAGGTAAAGATTTCTCACAAAAGAAAAAAAAATGTTTGCATAAAATTAAAATAAATATTTAAGTATTCATCATAATTACTGTCTATCTGTCACTTATTCCAAAATTTTACACAGGAGGCCAGAAAATTGCTTTTTTTGACTTATATCAAAAACGAAAAAAAAATTGGGAAGTTTTTAATAATTTTTGCTTACGCACGTTGGGGGCCCCCTTGGCGCGGGGGCCCCGTATAATTGATACAGCAGATACGGCGGTAGCTACGCGCCTGCCCAAGATAAACGTGTTTGGTAAGCAATATTATATACCTACTTTAATACTGAGATCAAAATGTGAATTAACAATAGGTATAAAAATATTAATAACGAGAGTTCAAACTAGGTATTTGCTTTAGGTATAAAAAAAACACTTGAAAAGATAATAATCTAAAATGTTGTTTTTGAATTTTTATTTTTATACAAATCGTAAAATTATATAATTTATTCAATTATAGAAGGAACCGAATATGATAATCCTAATATTTATAAATGACTAGCTGAAATTTATTAGTGACCACGTGAGTAAAATCTCAGTCGATGACATTAAGTCTATATCACCCCAACCTCCCTTTATAACTATTTAGGGCCGACTTTTCAATCCTTGGATAAAACTTACCCGTCCAATAAAGTATTACACGATAATATTAAAATGTCACCTGTAAACTGTCAAATACCGGCAATTAGAATACATTTCATAAATGGTAGTTTAATACGTTATTCGACGAATAAGTTTTAACCAAGAAGCTTATATCTAATACACTGGAGATTGCACTATGACCATTGACTTGTCACAAGAAAATATAACCTTGAATGACGTCAGTGTTGTTTTTTGTCTCTTTCTGTGGGTGACCACACTGGTTTGTATATTCAGGATTTTTCGAAATAGAAAAAACTAAAAATCATGGTCTATAAATAATAACGACATATATTTTTAACAGTATTAATTATATTATAATATTACTGGCCATACTTTATAGGTACATACAATTTTAATTGGTATAGAATGATAATTTTAAATAACTCTTGGCTACAAAGCTTGGATATGAACCGATATATAGCATTAACATCCTTTGTAAATAGAGGAAAGTTGTGTTTTGCATCAGATGCTGTTTACCAAATTGTAAGCTACTCAGATCTTCTTTTTAAACGCGTTGCTTCGACGGGTCAATTTCAAGCCAAAATCATCAAAGAAAAACTGTTTATAATAAACGCCTTGCACAAATTTCAGCTAACTTTACAAAGTTTATTTTTCAAAAGGTATTTTTTTCTGGGTCGTAATCCTCAGTAATTTTACCCTTGATGGGCACATATATTTCTTTTTATTTTACTTTTTGGAAAGCTGAAATACCTAAAACAAAAAATGAGGTAAGTTAAAAAAGTATAAATTTCAATGTAAAAACGAACAATCTTATAACTACATGTGAGTGCAATACCGATGTCGAGTGTTGTTTCATTAGGTACTAGTAAAACTCTTGAAAATGGTGTTCTAAATTTCATCATAATATTGTTATTACAATATATTCTCTTCACTATCCATAAAAACTTGTCATCATGGTTACCTTACTTGTTAATTTTGTTTATTGAAAACTTGTTGAAAAATGATAAAGTATTAGGAAAATAACAAATTTAACATGACTGCTTTCTAAAATGATGCAAAATTTTACAATTTTTGCCATTGAAATGATTCTAAACAGGTAAATGCAGGAGTATTGAGGAATATTGTAAATAACGTAAATATACACTTGCCTGTGAAATTCTATGCCAGAATTTGGTGTCCAAACACTTCTGCAATTTTTCACAATGCAATACATTATTTATATTCGGAAAATATTTATTAAATACGCAACAATATTAACTTAAATATTCGAAGCGACGCAATTTTTTTGACACTTATGCCATATTGTCAAAGTGAGAGTTGCTACAATTTTATTATGGTAACTACCCATAATCAGGGAGTATCGCTTTTTAATAATTGGTCCAGATACTTATTTTATTTAGCATAAATAATAATTGTCTCATCCAATAATGCTTCTGAATGACGTTGTTGGCAATTTATCAACAAACTCATGTACAAAAACTAACCTTTTGCACAGAATATTACGGCATACATAGTAGCCTTGGGAAAACTTCGTATTAACAGTGGCAATACCAAGTTAGGTGTGAAAGTGATAAAACACAACAATTTTCTTGTTACACGTCAAATGTTCATACCGAAATCTCCAGTGTATAAGATATAAGCTTCTTGGTTTTAACCAACGATTGAAAAATGAGCCCTTAATCAAATAATAAGTTATTTAATACATCAGTTTCAAAAATATTATTCCAAACAAATATCAATCTTTTCTTTCGCATAAAAACTACAAAATATTACATCTATTTGGACTTCAAAAAGTCCTTCCTCTGTTGTTGCAGTTTTTGCTCCAAAAGAGTAATTTTTTCCTGATACTTCCCGTTCTCTCGAGTCAGCGCTTGTATGGCTGAGTCCTTGCGTGCTACTGCTACTTTGACTCTGTAAATCCAATCGAATGAAAAATAACCATAATGAACAATTATATTACAAGTAAAAAGGTGTTGATAGATTATTATTAGCGAAATGTGAATAATTAGCCACATTTTACTTTTTTTGTCTCTTATTCGCTCGCGATGGTTGAATCACATCATCTTACTTTGACGCTTTGACGCCAAACCGTGTGTGCCGTTTTTGAAGATCTAATGTTGTGTTGATTACCTATCTACCTTTTTACTTATAATAAATATCATTGCTAATGAAAGTATTTAAACACATCAAAATTATTTAAAACAAAAAAATCCTACAACTTAGACAAGAAAGTCTAGTTTTGTTTTAGTAATTTCTAGTACTCTTTGAAATTATAATGATCTTTGAGTCAAACATTTTTTATTCATGTAAATTCTAATTCTACGTATTTTCAAAAATAAAAAGTCTTAAAGGTATCAAAGTTTTCAGTCGAATGAAAAACCTAGAAAAACTGCAAAAAGCATTTGTTTTTCTACACAGGTTATAAATTTTAGACTTGGGGATGAAGTATTTTTTATTAAAATTTTGAAATTAATGTATCGTTTAATTATTTATAGAATAAAAATAAATAATATAAAATAATTCAGTAATATAAAGTTCCATAATATAAAGACCCTAGCAATCTCCCATTAGATATTTCCAATTTAAAAACCATTCAATCTTCTCATTATTTGACTAAAAATTATTAAAAAAGCCACTCACTTCGCATACAACTGATGCATCTGCTCTTCATGGGTCTTCTTCAACTCTTCCATCTCTTTCTGCAAGCTCTCTACCTTCGCCCGCCATGTTTCTTCGCAATTGGATTTAATTTCTTCCGCTCGACCCTCGAGTTGGATATTTTTCTGTTAATAATATATTTTTTAATATAGAAAAATAAATATTGAGGTAATATGCAGGGTGTGCCAAAAAGTAGTGATGAACGAAAGCAGGGACCTAGAGGGCTATCCGAATCACCTCCGTATGTTTATGCGATTTTTCGTATTTTCGGAGTTATGACATATTTTTCAATTTTTCATCTATTGCTGAGTACGATGAGATTTTTATTTATGGTGACGTGAATTATTGCGCTAGATGATTGGTTTTTTTTTGTGTGCTAAGCTGATAGATAGACCAATTCATTATGGTAACGTTTACTATCGTCAGATCTTTGAATGGAATAAAAAAAAGATAAAATTACCCAGTATGTTCACAACTTCAAGGGCCCTTAAAAAAATAAAATCACAAAAAAAATTACCGTTTGGCTTTTAAAAACTTGCTCTATCTATCAGGTATCTTGAAAATTTCTGACAGCTGAAAGGACGATTAGCTGACCGTTTAGTATGCCGGACCAAAGGTTAACACCAAAGAGTATAATGTATAATAGGGCATAGAGAGCCCTCTTGAAGCATATCATGGCAAATCTTTGACTTTGACAGGCGACAATGCGCCTTCTGGATTTTGGGGTGTAAACTATTCACCTACCTACGCATACATACCTATAGATAATATCAATTTTTAGTATTACTCTTCTGTTACAACAACGACGCAATTTAATGTGAACAATTATTATTTCAGGCGAAATATTTTTTACTTGATATTTGAAATCAAACTTCAAAACATGTGCCTTGAAATAAATATTCACGTATAATATTTGCGTCGTTATCGTAACAGGAGAGCGATATTGTTATAGAGAATAAAACAAAGATTTATCATTTAAGAAAAAAGACTGAATCTAAATGATTATAAATATAAGTGCTTAAAGATTTTGAAAAAAAAAATACTTTTCACTTATTAATTACATTTAAATTACTTAAAAAAAAAGAATATTATACCAAGGGGTCTATAAAAATGGGATATTGGAAGTGCTAAATATTATTCAGTCATATTTCTTAAAAAACATTACCAAGAATAATGAAGAAAAGGACAATAAAAGAAATTAGTACACTTTATTTTTTATTTTTGTAATGTTTTCGCTTATTGTAATATTGTTGCGCAGCAACCTTAATTTGATCATCGCCATTGTATATTACTTTCCCTGATAAAATTCGGTGATTGATCTACACCAGCTATATATTATAATTTTTATTGTAATTTCTAGAAAATACATTCTTAGTTTTTCTCTATGAACTGGACATTTAAACGGATAATCGACCAATGTGTCTGCAACCATAACAATATTTTTTTTTTGAGTTTTTTTCAGAGATTTTTGGTACATTTTTTAAATGACTCGGTTATGTTTTGTATATCATGAAAGCACTTTTGTAGTTCTACGCTTGGGTAACATAGCCACTTTTTATTTGAATATTCTTTTAATTTTATGAAATCGTTTTGGCTATTTTTATTTTCCCTGTCTAGGAGGTTTTGTCAACACATATTACAAGTTTTAACAATATTTTTTAAACATTTTGTTAAGACCCAGCCACATACATTATTACTTTGTCCTGCATCAGCTTCCTTATTTATATCACAGCTGAACAGGTCATTATTAAATTGTATATTATCTGCATCTTTAGGAACATCAGAAGATTCATAGTTTTCTTTTTAACAATATGTAGTCTGCAGACATTTATTGCCATCTGCTTCGCAACTTGCTTTATTAGAGTGGGGTGAGTTGAAATTATTTAAAAGTAATGACTTAAAAGCCCCTTCAAATGCGTTTGGAGTGTTTGGAGCATTGTTTCTCATCCCATAACTTCTCCCAAAGAAGTGTTCTACTGGGTCTTAATTGAAATTTCTTGTTAATAGTGTATCAAAACCATACCTTTGCGTTAAAACTTTCCAAATTGCTTCCATGCCCTCTATAGTTTTTATTAAATTTGTCACAGACGGAATGGTCGATTCGATCAGCCGAATATTATTCGCAACAATTTTAATTTGGCGGTATTTAATGCTTTCTAACATTTCTTTTGCTTTTAGCCATAGTGTCTTTCTGAAGATGTCTTTCTGAGCATTGTAATTCAGATGTGGTATCAACAACATCTCATCAAATATAAGACTACACAGTCTTAATGGTTTTGGCTTCTCCAAAACTGACTCCTTAATCTTCTTAAATATTATTGAGTTGATGCCGGGATGGATTTTGATAGTGATTAGAAGTCGCTTCATCGATTTTAACGAAGGCAGAATAAAATATTTACACAAATGTGCATAAGATTTAGGGCTTTTTTTGAAAAGGGACAATGAAAGTACCTTTTCCTCGTTCGTAAAACGTCGTCCTTTAGGAGTTTTTGATGATTCTAATTGCATCCTCACAAATAATTGATCTGGTTTGCTCGTCCGTGCAAAATGCTGGAAACGTTTATTTTCCGATAAAGCCTCTGCATTCCTCAATCTTGTTATAAAAGTTTGCCCTTTCTTACGCAAACGAGATACTTCAGATCGCTGAAGCTTGATCTGGGTAAATGAGCTGCCCACAGCACCTATAAAAAACAGGAGATTTTGAATATTAACTTAAAATAAATATATGTAACATAAAAGCAATGTAAAAACCTTAATTGATTAATTAGGATTTTTCCCAATTAATTACAGATACTTAAGTTGTTTTAAGGCAATTTGAATTAACAATAATAAACAAATAGATACACCCTATAAATCTATCCATGCAGAGGCATTAATGTTATATATCATTTAAAAAAATAATGTACCATTAGTATTTATGTTTTATTTTTTGTTAATATGATTAACAAAATCATTGGTGACCAAACAATGGAGGATCAACTGTAATGATCTTTGAATTTGATGACACACTAACAGAAATTATTAATCTAAAATGCAAGCAAGTACCCAAGATAGAAATAGATAGATAGCAAGCACACATTTTGATATATTATGTAATTCAAAGTATAAATTTGGGGTAACCTATTGTTTTGTTATGATCAAATTTTGTT